>NC_047663.1:74387766-75765266 GCF_011762505.2 Arvicanthis niloticus | reverse complement strand
GTGGTACAGGATAATTGCTTAAGGAGCTGTATTGTACAGATATTCTGAATATTACAACCTCATGTGCAGCACTTCTGCTGATGAATTCCTTAGCAGAGGGAGGCTCCCTAGGAATGGATGGTGCTTATGTCAGATTGTGGACCAAAGGGATGGCAGAAATCTGAAAGTGGGCACCGTGAGCTGGCAAGATAGCTCAGTGGGTAAAGGGGCTTGCTGCAAAGTTCAAGGACTGGAGTTTGATCTCTAGAACCCATAAAGTATAAGATTCCCACACATTGTCCCCTGACTTCCACATGTACACGGTGATGTGAGCACACAGGCAGTTAGAAACACACACAGACACACACACAGACACACACACACACAGACACACACACAATAAACAAATGAATGAATGAATGAATACATAAATAAATAAAGTGAAAGGTATCCTTCAGAAATCTTGAGGACAGTGTCTCATGACATGTCACCTCCATGAATAAGTACTAGGTTCTCTACCACATGCCACGTGGGCTAATTTGGGAAGGGCGGGAATCGAGTGAGGCATAGGGACACAAGATAAAGACAGGCAAGGAACTCAACCCCCTGTGACCTATGTTTACATATCTCAGAGACAAAACTCACCCACAGCTGCTTTGCCTTCTTCGTGGGATCTTGTTTATAGGCATCATCCGAGGGTAGCTAAAAATACACATTCCCAGGCCCTCCCACAGCAGATTCTCACTAGTAGGTCTGGGGTGAGATTAAAATCCTCAGGTGGTTTTGGGGACCTAGCGTGTTAAGCTGTGTGGCAAGTATCCTACCAGATCCAGTCTCTGAGGGAGAGAACACTTGCTAGGAAAGTAAGTAGCACGCAGTTTAGAGTAAACCTTTACTTCTCACGTAAATTTTAAATTGGTAAAGCTGTGGGTTATAGGAATCACGAGCATCCACTGCACTGTGGACTCTGAACTCTAGTCAGCTGAGTCTCTAGATCTACTGATGGTGACAGTGACTGCCAATAGAGATACCCTTAGCATGTGCAATGCCTTGGGTTCAATCCCTAACCCTACAAAACAACAACAACAAAACCCCCCAAAACAACAACAACAAAACAAACAAACAAACAAACAAAACAGAAATCAAAAAACAAACAAAAAACCCCAAAACCAGAAGGAAAGAAAAAAAAGACGATGACAGTTAGAAATTGGCTGTTTCAGCAGAAATGGGATTTCTATGTCACTGCATTGGCTCCACGGGGAAGAGGAAGACATACTTCCCCATTGATGAAATTGGTTAGATGAAGTCTGAGTCAATGGCTGGTACTTTCCCAAATATCCAGATTATTCTGTGAGCGAGTATCATCATTGTGTAGACACTGGAGGTGAAACTCGTTTTACTTTCCCACTAGTGAAATGAACCTGGGGTCATGGAAGGATACTGGGTTTCTACCTGTAGAAGCATGTAGATAGAACTAAACTGAGTAGCCATTATTTCTGCAGTCACTTCCTGCCATATTGGAGTAACACTGAGAGGGAGGGCCACAGGGCCTGATGAAATGTTAGTTTCACTTAATAGCTATCTCACGGTGGCCACATAGCTCAAGTGCAACCAGTGCTGAGGCACTCTGTGACCTCAGGATTTCCAGTGAGGGTGAGTACTAAGTAGAGGATGTGTCTATCCCAGACATATCATCTTGTGGTGTGATTCCAGTGAGGCTTTTAAAGGGACAGTATCCTGACCTTCTGTCCTGGGGAACAACACCTTGCATCCCCAGGATGAAGCGATCATGAACTGTCACTTAGTTTTAAAGACATGCAAGGGGGATATGAGCACTTTCCCCCGGTCACTTCTCTCCTCTGACGATTATAGACAATTGAAAAAAGTTTCTATCCTGATCAGGCCGGTTTTACAACCCTTTTCTTTTTAGCCAGTGGACTGCTACACTGTTTCGAGGCACATTAAATGGTTATATCTCCAACCCCTGGGAGCTGACAGCTTTTGTTAGTTATACTGAGCTAGGCACAAAACTCACAAAGATAAATGAGCATGCATTGAATATTGAAAGAGTAAGGTAGATAGAAGCAGTTTGCATGGAGTTCAGGTTACATTTTGTTTCAGTGGTCAGTGGCTTCAGGACAAAGCATGTGGAGGTTCGCTGTGGGAGGATGGTTTTATAGAAGTAACAGCAGCTTTAAGCTGTACCCTGTACCCACTGATGATTTAAAGGAGCCAACCATCCACCAGAGAAACATAGTTTCTCCCCTACTTTTAAATAAAGGGAGCTTGTTTTCCTTTTGAGTATGCGTCTAGGTCAGCAGGCACTAGGCAGAAGCCTGTGGATGACTTGAGGGCATCAGGGCTTTCTGTCTGGGGGTCACAAACTAGACTTCACAATTTCCCTTGGAATTTCTGCCACAGGCTTTGGCTAACTCTTGTTTTAGGATATTCTAGGCTTCTTAACTACTGTGGTGTGTAACTAGACTGGGTCTCAATTTCCAGGTCTTTGTGAACTCAAAAAGGCCATTTGTTCTGAGGAATACTTAAAGACTGGGGGTGGGGGGAGGGGGGTAGGGGAAGATCGAGTAGTTCTGAGATTCCTTTTAGGACATACATCAATTACATTTTCATTGAATAGGGTTGGGTGGCTCAGTGGGTAAAAATGCTGGCTGCACAACCATGAAGATTTGAGTTCAAATCCCAGGCACTTACAGAAAAAGTTGGTTGTGGTCAAGTACACTCCCGTAACTCCAATGCTATGAGTGGTAGGAACAGGAGACTGCTGGCCTGCAGGATGATAGTCTACCTCCAGGTTCCATGAAAGACTCAGTATCAAGTGAGTAAGGTGGTGCTTTCCTCTGGTCTCCCTCCCTTGCCCCTGCCAGACTTACTTGTATAAATGAATGCACACACACACACACACACACACACACACACACACACACACACACTTTTTCAACTGAATAAAGCAAGTGACATCTAAGTAAATACATGGTTTAAAAACATGGTTTAAAAGTCATCTTTGCTATCGAGATGGAGCATGGTTTCTGTGGTATAGGATGTCTTTCATTGAAGCCATGGAAGCTCACAGCCTCCTTTGAAGAGCACATTAGATTTTAAAGGCGCCCCACCCTCCACAGCACATCCTTCTGCTGGCTCATCTCCACAAATTCCTAAGTACTATTAAGAAAATTCCTCATACCCCTCTGTAATAGAAATCTTTCCCAGAGATCCTGCTTTTGTGAGAAGCAGAACAGCACTTGATGGATTTTTTTTTTTGTTTGTTTGTTTGTTTGTTTGTTTGTTTTTCGAGACAGGGTTTCTCTGTATAGCCTTGGCTGTCCTGGAACTCACTGTGTAGACCAGGCTGGCCTGGAACTCAGAAATCCACCTGCCTCTGCCTCCCAAGTGCTGAGACTAAAGGCGTGCGCCACCACCGCCCAGCTTGATGGATATTTTTAACTCTCTGCAGTCTTTACCACCACGAGGCCTTGCTTTGCCAGGCTGGCTTGTTTCTGAGAGAAACAGTGAATATTTGTGCCCAGCTTATATCTTAGGAAACTGAGGACCTGGGTGGGGGTTTGGGTGGAGGTGGAAAAGGGTAAGGATGAAGTCAGTGATGAAATGTCAGGCTTGCTTCAGAGCTCTGCTAAGATGCCACTGCCTCTGCTTAAGACATGTGCAAACAACTGGGAAAAGTGGAGAGGGTGTCTGATTATACCGCAAACCTGGTGCTAGATCTTCTAATACGGCTCCTGTCTCTGACCTAATCTGTAATTTTAAAAGCTTCCAGTTTGAGGCGGTCAAGGTGGCTCGGGGGTAAAGGTACGTGCTGCGAAGGCTAGTGAGCTGAGTTTGGTCCCCAGCATCCGCATCGTGGAAGGAGAGAACTGATGCCCACAAGCAAATTGTCCTCTGACTTATACATGTATATTGTAGCACGTACCGTGTGTGCACGTACAAATGCATACCCGTAAACACACAGAGAGAGAATATAAAATAAGTAATTGTAAGAAAAACACTTCAACAGTCAAAACCCAAAAAATTCTCATTGCAGCCAGTGCTACTCGTTCTAAAGAGTGCCACCATGTCTGAAGAAAGCCGAATTCCTCCTCACCTGAGCAGCATCAGTTTGTAGCCTGGAGCGGGAGTTTTGATTACCTTTAATTTGCTATGCATAACTTCCAATGGTCCTGATAGTCACACAATTATCTGCCCAGCTTCACTATTCAGACCAGGTTCTTGTACTCTAGTTAGGTGGGCTATTATTTTTATGTGTAAGACCATGGTGTTTGAGATTTGTTTATCTTTTCTAAAACAAATTAAAATAAAACTCCTATCCAAGTTGGAAGTACATCCATTCATGTGTGTGTGTGTGTGACACACACACACACACACACACACACACACACACACACATCTCACCATTACTACCATTCTATCTGAGTGTGAGTCCAGGCTCCAAGGGAGAAGGAGTTCACACCTCCCTGCAGGTTGTAGCACTTGTGCACATTTCATGTCTCCTTCTTTTGGCTGTTTCCTGAGCTTCGTTTTCCCTTGTGCCATGATATTAATGCTTTCCCCTGCTGGCTTCCCATCCTGGGGGGAGGGGGGTCACAGATCGTGTTTCACAACAGGAGACACCTAACCATAAGTCTCCTTTAAATAATACAGATGGCAGGAGGGGTGCTGCGTAGAGAGCCAGTCAGTCTGAACAAACTGGCATTGATGCTCCACAAAGCACAGCCTGACAAATGAGTGGCGACGCCTTGATTTAAGGGAGGAAGGCTGCCTGCTGCGTGGTTCCGAAGAGCCAACCAGTTCTGATTCTCAGTGCGTGCTGGCTGCCAATCAGGGAGGTTTCCAGAAAGCAATCACACACCTCCTCTGCTCTGGCTCAGCTCGGCTCCCTCTAGAGCACCCATTGACATAGCCCGGTGTTCGCAGGTCCCTATGCTTTGCTTGCTTCTAAATCTGCATTTCTCATAGCCTCTGAGACACACTTAAAGTGAAGCAGCGAGGCTAAAGTAGTGACATTGTGCTTGTGGTTGTAAGGCACCAGGCCATTCTGGAGGAAGACATTCCCAAGTCTGGAACCCAGAGTTGCTAACATGAAAGGACTTTTGCAAAGCTAGGCAAAAGGCAGGCATCTCAGTAAGGTTTAGCTGGAGCATGGCCTTCTGGGACACTTGACAAAACACAGAGGGAAAGAGATGAGGGTTTGCTCAGAATAATGTTATATATAATAATAATGTTATATATAATATAATATTTATTATATATAATATATATTATATATATATTATTTATATATTAGAAAATCTTACAACACCATATTGATACTGAGGAGCCAACATATCTTGTTGGGATAACATATCTCTGAGGTATCTTTTGTGAATAAAGACAATCTAGGTACTAAGCTTAAGTGTGGACAAAATAGTCAGATATTTTGTTAATACACACAGGTATTTCGTGTGTTTATGTGTGCATATATCATTGGGTATATGTATGCGTATATGTACATCTGTGTATATCTGTGTATATATATATGTATAAGTGTGTATGTATGTTTGTGTATGTATGTGTGTATATGTATGTGTATCTCTGTATATGTATGTATGCATAAGTATTTGTATATATGCATTTATGTGTGCATACCTATGTATGTATATGTGTATCAGTATGTGTGTGTGTATGTGTGTGTGTGTGTCTGTGCATATGTCACCATCTCAGTAGTCTGGGAAACAATCAAAATCTTACAAGTAAGGGTGGGCTAACAGGAGGAGGCGCAGCTTTCTGCAGTCAGGATTCTACAGGATCTCTGCCTTGCACTTCAGCTGAAAATCTCTAGCTCCATGATTTTTATCTGACCAAAAGGACAGTCTAGTGCTTGGGGAAAAACTATGTCTCACGTTGTTAACCTTTTGTACTCCCTTTTACCCTCTAACTGTTAGTTAGAACTCTGAAGAGTCGACATGGCATCTCATCTCTCACCTACATCACTCACGGTGTTGGTGTTGGGAATGGCTTCTACTGAAGTGACTTCCTGAATCCACTGCATACAAATGCATGCAGAACAAAGGAGAGACAGCCAACTCCAGAAACCAGTACACCAGCCTCAGACGGTTACACACATATACACATACACCGGCCACCTCACTCATTCTCTCTGTCTGGTCTATATTTCACTGACTGCTGGGTGAAAGCAGGAAGTTGGTCATGTCATTATTATCCCCCATGACCCTGTGTCTAGCACGTTATTTTTAGGGTGACCAAGTATAGCAGTTTCCTTAGGACCTCCTTGGTTTGAGAAGTGAGGGTTCTAACTCAGGAAGTCCCCTAGTCCTAGACGAGCTCAGCACATAAGCAGTCATTGATCTTTCCTTAATATGACCCTCTTATCCTAAGGAGGGTCCACAATGTGTGGCTGAAAAGTGGACTCGGCTTCGGTTTAAAAGTTAACATCATAGGTCTATCGCTCATTGGCCTGCTCTGTACAGAAGGCTGTGAGGTGAGGTACTGTGTCTCTCTATTTCTGTGAAGTACTTTAGGAATCTCTCAAGATAGACCTTAACCTAGTGTTGAACAGACTATAGCCAGATAGAAACACTCTTTCAAGTATAAACTCTGGTTCTGTGAGCTTCTGCTACCCACATAGGAAGGAACCAGTATGTCTCAACACATCCTTTCCCCTCTTCCATCTCAAAGGCGCAATAAATGCTGAGTCTTGTGTAGATGAGACCATCTCATTCAGTGGAATTTGCAGGTTTTCTTTGTTTGTTTTTGTTTGTGGCAACTAGATTTGGAAAGGGATCTGGTTTTTGTTTGTTTTGTTTTCTATCTATGAATGGTTTCTAGCTGTATCACCCAGTTCACCTGGAGTCTTTCTGAGTTCTTTTTGTGTAGCTGGCATAGAAGGTAGGCAGCATTGTTTGTAAGCAAAACTCTGTTACAGATGGAAGAATGTCAGTGTACATTAAACAACACCCAACAGGCAAAGAAGAAATCTCTGGGGTTGCAGAAGGCTACCTATGCTTGCTGGTTCTACCTTCTGTTCTTTCTTCCCGTGGTGTTCTCTTCCTTGTGCACAGTGGTGAAGCTGTGTCCCCTGACTTTTGGTGGCAAGCTCACTATGCAGTTAACCTCAAAGAGATGGAAAACATAACAGAGTTAAATGAAAAATTAATCAAGATGTGTGTGTGTGTGTGTGTGTATACTGTTAATGAACACATGCATTTTATGGAAATAGTTTCATAAAAAAGGACTGCTTTATTTTGCTACATCTTCTATACCACATTTTCTCCACACTACCCACTAACTAGGGAAGTTAGCCAGTTTTCCTTGCAGACTTTTTTTTTTTTTTTTTTTTTGAGGGGCAAGAAGGACAGAGCGGAATATCTCTGCAACTCCTTCAGACTTCTGGTCCTCCAGTACAGTGTGCCCCAGCCTCGGTGATGCATATTTCAATAATGAGCAAGAAAAATTGTTTTATGGTAGTTTAATAAAAGCAGGAGACAAATGTTGCGCCTGTGAAAAGGAGCTAAATTACACACTTCATGAGCCAAATTAGTACCACAGCATTGGCTTTGTTCAAAAGGTGATACGCATTTACAGGCCCATTTTTCAGCAAGATAAATATGACACAGGCCAAGATTTCCCTGAAGTAAGTATTGTAAATAATAAGAGCCACTGCCAAGGGAAGCTGAGAAATGACATAATCCTTACTGAGTTATATAGCATTTCTGAAGCGCCAGGGTCCAAACTCCAAAGCACACTGCCTTTTTAATAAACTCATCTTATGATTAAGAGAGAACAAGGCCCTTTAATTTCCCAATAATTCCAGCATACACACATACACACACATATGTATATATAGTTACATATATATACATATATGTATGTATATATATACACACATATATGTATGTATACACACACACATATATATGTATGTATATATATATACACATATATGTATGTATACACACACATATATATGTATGTATATATACACACACAGGGGCTAGGGCATTTTATGACATAAACAAATTTGATTACTGAGAAAGAATATATTTTGAGGGCTGTTGAGAGTTACATAGTAACAATAGTTGTGTGGATAAGCACAAACGGGGATCTTCTCACAGAAAGTAAAAGCTGTCTCTCTAAGACTGTCTCTGTCACCCTCGTTCTCACCCAGTTTATTCCAGTTTGATTCTGATGAAAGCGTTCTGGTCACAAAATGAGCTAAATACTATTTCTCCCCTTGGTGCAGACTTGCCGGTGCAACCTCGTGTGGTGAGGAGCAGGCAGTAAAAACGCTGTGGTTGGGAGGAGAACTGGCAGGGCCAGCGGGGGCCGTTTTCAATATCGTTCATCTAGTTCCAGAAGCTTTTCTTACTGAGTCCCTGTCTCTGCTAACTACTACTGACATAATATTGGGCAATGGTGTCTGAGGCAAGCTGTAAGAGCAGTGAGTTGAGGTGAGCTAGAAGGAGTATTAAGGATGGTGCGGCCTGAGGCGACCTGCCAGGGTGTGCCCTGTATAAAGGGGAAGTGGCCACAGAGTTTCAGCCAGTAGTTGCCACACTGGAATGTGGATCTCATATTGCTAGACATCTCATTTCCAAGAAGTTTATGAAATTTTTTTGGTAAAATTCCAATTTTAAAATGCTGGCTGTAAACAGCCCCCACTGTCTCCAACGTCCCGCCCCCCCATGCAGCTCAGTTATCTGTTTCCCAAATAAAACAAAGGCCATAGGCTCAAAGTTTGTGTCTAAGGAGGAGAAAGCACATCTGCTACAACATTTGACATTCAGTCCTGTGGCAGAAAGGGAAGGTAGCTCATGATTGTGAGGCCCTACTGTGTATGTGGCTGGCTCTGCGCTATCCTATGGCTATGAGAGATTTTTCCTCTTTCTCAAACAGTTGCTATGAGCAAGGGACTATTCTCTCCGCATTTTACATATGTGGAAACTGAGGCTACTATTCCAAAAGGTAAAGGTGGGATTAGAACCCACATTGTTAGTTCTTTGGGCTCAGGGACTTCCCCCACCACCACCACCACACACACCCGCCACACATTTTGATTTGGTGGTATGACACACCGGAAGCGGGAAGTACAATCAAGTCACTGACTGTCAGAGAGACAGGTTTTGGTGGTGTACCAATCCCATTTCTGGAAAGAGCTTCCTCTTTCCCTCTCATCAAGTGGTCACAATACTTTTTAATCTATCTAGCTCTTGGGTCACAGGGAGGGATTATTTCCAGGCATGTGCGCAGAAGAACATGGCAAAAATCTGAAGTGCTCTGTCAACACACAGAAGGAATATCACTCATAATTAATCAGGGCACACTGCGAGGTGAGTCTCTGAAGCCACTGATTGTCTCCGAATCAAATACAATTAAATAACAATCCCTTCTTGACTCTTCAACTCAATCAAGTGTCTATTTGTAGAAGTGGCTTAAAACTGAACTCACTTTGAAAATTAATCAGCCACCACTAATGGCTGGAAAGTCAGGAGACCACATTTATTTTAAGAGGAAAAAGAGCAAGCAGGAGGAGGAGATCCATCTCCAGAACAAAAGTTAACAGCCCAAACCCTGCCTGCTGTCTGCCAACCTGTGACAGCAGATCAGCATGTGAGAGCGCCCTGCTGCCAGACCCCCTAATCAAGGGACTCCCCTTCTGAGAAGCCAGAGAAAAAGCCCAGAGTGGGCCGAGGACTTAGAACTGTTAATTGAAGACAGTGAGGGAGAGAAAGCCCTTCTGCCCCAGCCTCTGTGGCCACTGGAGGAGGAAGAGGGAAACACAGAAGTGTTGAAGGAGGATGCCAAGGCCTCAGGGTAGTAGAGAAGCTGTTCATTCATGGAGACAGTGAGTAATCTTCTTATTCATAAATGAGTGAGCTGACTCAGGGAGTGGAGCCTGGGGAATTATCAATCCAGCATGACTGGCTTCTTCTCCAAAGAGTTCCCCCCTTACCAACAGACAGAGCCTTGCAGAGTGATTCTCCTTATCGGAGTCTCCACCTAAGGCTGATGCTGGTTTGTCCTCTCAGCCTCCACACACTGATAATCCCAGGTATTTTAATGGACGAGCTCTCCCCTTGCTTTGGGATGATCACTCCCGTGTACCCTGGATGCCCTTTTGAAGGGTTGGCCGTGTAGCTTAGTGTTAGAGTACCTGCCTCGGTGTCCAAGGTTCTGGGTTTGACTCCCAGCACTTAGAAAAACAAAAACACAGAAAGAGATGTAAGTCTCCAGGCTGGGAAGATAGTCTAGTCAAGAAAATGCTCTGTGAACATTCAGGCGAACCTGAACACAGTCCCCAGAACCTAACTAAGAGAGCCGGGTGTGGTAACACATTCATAATCCCATCACTGGGGAAGCCGATACAGGCAGGTATCTGTGGCTTATTGGATAGCCATTCTAGCTTCCTTGGCAAGCTCCAGACCAGTAAGAGACCTAGTCTCAAAAAGCAGAGTAGGAGCTACCAAGGTGGCTTGCTGCTCTTCCACAGGACCTGACTTCAGTTCCCAGCACCCACAACAGAAAGCTCACAACTTCCTATAATGGCAGTTTTAATCCCTTGGAGATCCAATGGCCTCTTCTGGCCTCTGATGGCATCTGTACACATGTGACATCTATCCACATAAAGACACAAATAAAAATAATAAAAACGATTCTTAGGCAAAGTGGGTAGTACCTGAGGAAAGACAGTGGAGGTTGACCTGTGACCTTTGCACACGTACACACATAGACATTCATAACTTTTTCTCAAGAGTTATACTGTGTCCTATAAACCAAATGTTACTACAGTTTCTATAGAAACTTCTCTCTCTCATTTTGGGGATAGATAACCCTACCCGGAGTCCTGTCTCCTATTCTCTGTATCTAACTGGGTATTCTTGGGACAAGCTAAAATCTACACATTCTGCGTCTTTAAAATGAGTGGCCTCATCCTATTGATTTAGCTCCACTATTGAAGTCAGTTTGGGCATTGGGCAGAGATTCACACTCGTGTGCTTGCTCTGTGATTTATATGTAATTATTTAGGGATGAAGTTTTCACTGTCTTGTGAGCTGTCTTCTGGTTCTGTGGCTAAGGCCTTCTTGTTAGCTTCCTAAGAATTTCCTGTCCTTTTCTACAGCAATAAAAGATTGCATAGAAAAGTACTCCTTCCTCCCAGTAGATGGGTGGCAGTTTGCACTTGAGCCAGCAGACATACATATATTTACCCGTTTATTGTTGACTACCCACTGAGCGGCAGCTGGGGATGTAGCCATGAGCAAGACAGCCAATCTTCCTGTTCTCATGGGCTTCTGTCCTAGTGGAGCAGGCAGGCGGTTAGCAAGTGAAATAAATAATCAAGGTCATTTTCCAGGCAGTGCAAAGTTTTAGTGGTACTAACCGAATAACAGGACAGTTATGGAAAACAAATGGCCATTGCCCTACAGCTGAGCCTGTGGGAAGGAACGGTGGGTTCAAGTCCGCAATGAGATGCATGAATGAAAAAGACCTGTTTTGTTACACAGAAGAAAAGTTAATGTAAAGGTTGAACCCAGCTTTGGTGAATTCAGATATATTGACTTGGGGCTCTGGAAGTAGCAGTATTTTTTATTTATTTATTTTTTTTTATGGAGACAGAGAAGTCCTCATCAAAAAAGAAGGAAAAACAGAATCTGAAAATGTGCTAGCCAGATTTTGAGGAGTACCCTGGATTTTCTCAAATATTCTCAAGTGCAGAAATTCTGGGGTTCTGGGCTGTCTCTTGACAGATGACATGTCTCTGAGCCATTGGGATTGACTGAGTCACGTCCTAGCTCTACTGATGACTATGTGTGACCTCAGTGTCTTTTAACATTACTCTGTAAAGAATGGGAAGACCCGCCAGGCAGTGGTGGTGCACGCCTTTAATCCCAGCACTTGGGAGGCAGAGGCAGGCGGATTTCTGAGTTCAAGGCCAGCCTGGTCTACAAAGTGAGTTCTAGGACAGCCAGGGCTATATAGAGAAACCCTGTCTCGAAAAACAAACAAACAAACAAACAAAAAAGAATGGGAAGACCTTGTAGGTCTGGGTTGAGGGTGAAATTAACTGCAGTTTATGATGTACTTGTTGTCGTAACTAGTTCCTATTAAGTGACAGTTGCTTTTGTGCTCAATGCTTTCATGGCTGCTGTTATCATCATCAAGACTGGGAGACTTGCTTTAGGGATATTGTCTGTTGAGACTTCCTGTAGGGAGTACAAGACAATGTACCAGCTGAGAAACAGGTGATGGCTACCTGGTAGAAAAATAACTGAGGCCTGTATACATGCTACTAATCTCACAGGCTCTATGCCTACGAATTCATGAAAACAGAATTATTCAGGCAGTTCTTCTCAATGCCCCATGGCAGTTCTTATTTTTTTTTTTAACCTCTTTTAAACTACTTTTAGTATTGATCAAAATTTGATCTCACTAGGAAAGAAAAAAGTATTAAAGGATGATAAAGGGGGTAAATAACACTACGATTTGTTTAGAATCCTCAACTCCCAGCATCTCCCAGATCACCTCAATCTCCCAGAGACATGGCTTGGGTAATGCTCACAGATACACCTCTTGAATCAAGGCATAAACAGGAAAGGCATAAAATACTGTCTGAGAAAAGAAGAAAAAGATTCCTTTTTGATAAGAACCTGCCAGTTCTTTTGGTCTGAGATGTCTTTGTGTGAACATTTTCTGCAGAGGTGGGAAGAGGCTCATGAACTGAAGTATAAGAAACATCTGGAGGCAGCCCAAGCTGGGAACTGAGGGCCTGACCGGCTGCCAGAGGGCCAGATGCTGATGCTGGAAGCCTCTTGCCTCCCAGCTTGTCATCTGAGTCCTATGATGCCATCCAAAAGGACCACGGAGCGGGAGGGCAACGAGCAATTCATCTCCTCCCACCCAAAGCTTTAATTGTGAGACATAGAAGAGGAGGAGGGGTGCAAGGTTTGATCCCCCCCAACCACAGCTTCCTCATGGAAAAAGGCTTTCCTAAAACAAATGCTTCTGGCCACACAGAGCCTAGATGGAATCTTCCCATCCAACCTCCCTTCCTTTTCCCATGGTCTAAAGAGAATGAACAGAGGAAAGCTCTGTTCAGAGAGAACAGATTTTTCTCTGGACCTGGGGATGTATTGAGAATTTCTCACCAACTGCATCTGCCCTTACCTTATAGGATTTCCTGGATTGCAAGTGCTCTCCCTGTTAACAGTTTTGGTGTCTGCTTTTGGCCAAAGCAGATCATTGGGATTCAGGGGAGCTGCTCTCCTTTTTTCTATTGCAGAAGCAATCAAGAGCCCGTGCATAAGGTGCTCATAAAAGAAAAATGATGAAACACACACACACACACACACACACACACACACACAAAGGACAACTAAATTCCAGTCAAGATTACTACTTCATGCAATTCCCGACATTCAGGAATGTTTTTCTGCTTTATAATTACTCCTGACAGATGAACCTACACAAATGACATAGAAAACAAATAGCTGCCACATAGGTCTTATGGTCACCCCTTTGGCATCTAGCGTAGTCTCAGTCATGGCCTCTTTTCAGTGTGAATATACTGTCTAGTGTTTTTACTCTCATGTGTACGTTTTAACTGACAAACAATTGAAGCATTTTATGGGCATTTGCAAGGCAGAAACTTCCATTTTAAGGTAGCACCTGTTGGAATAGTTTAACGTGTAATTTCCAGTCTTCGCGTAACCATTCAGCTATATTATTATATCGCTCAAGAACCAGGGGAAGATTGTCTATAGTCAACAATACTGTGGAAATTATACTGCAGAAGTCTAAAACCTTGGGCTACAATAGCTCTGCCTTCATTAGGGGGATGACTGGGGTGTCTTGGGCGGAAACCTCGTTACCGCTGCTCTTTGCAGGCGGATTGTGGTGTGACTTTGGGAAGGAGCTTCTTTAAACTTTATATTCAATTTGCTTCCTGCTGTGCTGATGGGACAGCCACCTCAGGCAGCATTTTTTTTTGCTGTTGTTGCTCTGTGACATAAGTTCTCCATAGAGTCTCAATGTTAGTTTGTGCTGCTTCTGCTGTAGAGAAACTGGGTGCCTGAGAGATGGGGGAAAGATAATGCGGAGTTTAAGGTAGGGGTGACAGTGCACTCATTGGTGTGACACTACTGTCCTGAAGTCTGAGATCTTGAAAGGTAGCAGAAGTCAGAGAGGAATGAAAATGGGATATGAATTTTACAGCTTTGAGGATTTTTTAAAAATACTTTTCAGACTAACAAATATCCCTAGTTAGAAAAATTGCCCACACTGGGTATTTTGGAAGAAAATAAGTGTTGCAGCATGGAAGAACAAAAAGATACATCTTACTCTAAAGTTGGGCCAAAGACTTTGAGCCTCAGTTAAACTTGAGGCTCCTGATTCCGCTTGGTGGCTAATCCCAGGTCTCCAGAACTTGGGCACATTTGAGAAAACTTTATGAGGGGCAAGAACTCTTGGTGTAGTATAAGAAACCTTCAGCCTCATTCATTCTAAAGCCAAAAAAAAAAAAAAAAAAAAAAAAAAAAAAAAAAAAAAAAAAAAAAAAAAAAGCCAGGATCAAAAGTAAGTGTTTTAGTTAGAAGAGATGACAGAGGCTCTGGTTAGTCAACAAAATGATGGACTGGGTATTAGGAATATCTTGTACCTCACTGGTACAATTAGGAATAAGTATGCTCTAACTGTATTTTGAGAGAAAAGTTTTACTTTAACAGGAAGAGTGATATGTAGGAGGAGCTAAGTGGGAAGGAGTACTGAGAGGAAGAGATGGAACAAGGAGAGAAGATGAAGGAGAGGAGAAGCTAGGTGATGAGAGAGAGAAAGAGAGAGGGGGCATGGAGGCAGATGTTCACATGTCTCCACCAGTCCAAGATAGTTTTTATATCTAGGTTGGGTATTGGGTTACGCTTCTGATTGAGCATTACCAAACTTATAAATCCTTTGATTAACATTTTAAAAAATTGTATAAAAGCAAAAAGGAAAGGGGGGGCATGGGACGGGTTTTCTAGGGAGGGGAAATGGGGAAAGGGGATGGATGGCATCTTAAGTGTAAATAAAATATAAAATAAAATTAAAAAAAATAAAAATAAAAAAAAAAGAAACCTTCAGCCCAATATCACATGTTTAGTAATGACAGTCATCTGTACAAATACTGGCCAGAGGAGAGCACCTAGAAAGATACATAGGCAAATTAGATTACAGACTCCTCGGATCCAAGATGGAGCGCTCAGATTTAAAAGCAGCGAATGTGAACTCTTTAACAATGGTGCCATTTTTGGTATATTTTAAAAAGTGGTTGAAAGATCAAGGGTAAACTTAAAAGTTATGGTTTTTAAATAGCAACAAATTAGTGTCCTAGGGGACTGGACCTAAGCAAAATGTTCCCCTTTACCCAGCTTTCTAGTCAGCAAGAGCCTTGGACCTTTTGTGAATATTATCATTTCTTCTTCACACCAGCGCAGCAGAAGACACTATGGGTACCCCATGGCATAAGTGCTCCTCACTTTTCAGTGGTAGACAGTACAGTATTTCCCTTTCCCAAGCTAGTCAGCTTGTACCAAGAAAATGAAAGTGACTTGGTCAAATGACCGTGACGACAAACTAAGTCTCATGACCCTCCTGTGGGCTCTGCTCGCCACTGGATGGTGATCTCTTTGAAATCTTACTGCGTGCGGACAGCTTTGTGTGCTTGACTAGGTCATTCCTTACTTTCACGTGGACATTAGCTATTCCTTTTCCCTCGATAAGAAAATGATTTTTGTTTTTCTACAGTAACATCGAGTGGCTAATGAATTCTTTGTAAATATAAGCCGGCTGCTCAAAACAGCTCCTTTTGGGTGCATATATGTGTATATGTGCATGTTCATGTGTGTATGGGTGTGAGTGCGGGTGCGCATGTATGGCGGAGGTCAGAGGTCAACCTCAGATTACATTTCTCAGGCACAACTACCATTTCTTTGTGGCAGGATCTCTGATTGGCCTGGACTTGGCTGAGCAGGATGGGCTTGTGCCAGGGATGACCCTCCCTCTCTAGTGCTGGGATCGCAAGCCTGGCTCTTTGTGTGAGTGCTGGGAATCGAACACAGGGCTAGTTGCTTACGCACCAAATACTTTCCTAACTGAGGCATCTATTCAGCTTCTCAAAGTAACTCTTGAGTTAAATGTATCTTGGGCTTTAATCAAGGACCTGAATGTAACCCTCATTTCTTCCATGTTGTATATCCCCTCCATCTCTCTGTAACATTTTATAGACCAATTGGATAAGGTGTATATAGGGAAAGAAAAGATACAACTTGGAAAGTATGTGCTTCTTGCAACTGAGGGTTTATAAAAAAAAAAAAAACATATTAGAGTCATGGAATACAGAGGCAAGGTTAATGGAGTAATGAAGGAGGGTGGCAAGATCACAGAAAATAAAGAAGCCACCCATGAGCCTCAAGCCCCTGTGTGTAAATGGGCACGGCACACATGCATAACATCAGGGAAGCAGGCACCCGGAAATCCCACAGTTGGCATCCCAGCCTCTGTCACTTAGCTGTGTGGTCTTGAGCAAATTACTTAAGCTCCCTAAGCTTTGGCTTCTTCCTCAGAAAACTGTGGGCAGTCCCAGCCCCCTAGAACAAGACAAATGAGAGAATTACATATAAAAAAAAATCAACCCACACATGGTGCATTCCAAGTCTTCAAAAATGGCAGCTGTTATATTTTTTTTGTTGTTGTTGTTGTTGAGTAAACCATTTGTTGAGTGTTCAGTCTTTGAGGGTGGTATGTAAAAACCAAGTCAAGGCAAGAAACAGAACTTCTGCTTCCTGGGGATAAAGGGAAACAAACCACACTCTCTCTTTGTTATTAGTGTCATGCCCCCAACAGGAGAAAATTCACGAACAGCACAATTTGGTGATACGGGGTCCACATTGGTGACACCAAGGCCTTGCAAGCTCTTTTTGTTTCCCTCAAGTGATGAGGCATATTCCATTTTGGTTGAAATCGATTAGAAACTTATCTGCTGTGAAGGGTTAATGGTCTGTTGTCTTTTCTCTTATTGTCTATGGACTCTTTCCTTTTCCCATCTGCCTTTGCTCTTCCTCTCTCTCTCTCTCTCTCTCTCTCTCTCTCTCTCTCTCTCTCTCTCTCTCTCTCTCTCTCTCTCTCTCCATCATGCAGAAGAGATTAAAATCCCTAATTCCTTTCCCACCTTTTGTAAACTCCCCATCCTCTCTGCCTCTGTACCACTAAGGACACATTTCGGTTGCATGTGTCAGCTTGCGTGCGTCAGTAGATCCTAAAGTATGAGTTGGCTGATGCGAGGTCTTTATTTTTAGAATTTGGAAGCTGCCTTCAGCAGCTGGCTAGGGAGCCCAGGCTCTGGATATGTCTGCAGCAAAGAACAGTTTCCACGTCTATCTCCAGGGATCACAGGTGGGGCTTCTGGACACTTGTCCTCAGAATCTCAGTTGGCTGGGTAACTCCCTCCATGACAACAGGCTTAACTTCTCACCTCAGGAAGAAACTGGCTTAGGAAAGGCCTCTGAGGAGGAGACTTGCTCTTGTTTAGCCACTGACCTAAGCAGTGTACATGCATCCTTTAACATCTGGGTTTTCCTTCTGAAGGTTGTGTGTGATGCGTAGATATTAAACAAAACGATACATTCACAACACTAAGAGTACATAGCAACATCAATAAATAGTAGTTAATATTATCTAACTAATATCAATGTTATCAGGTTCCAGTTTTATGCTTTTGTATTTAAAGTACAAGCAGAATATTCTGCCCAGTGACTGCTCAATGAATCCCGAGAGGACTCAACATCCTACCTACTTTTCTGTATTTCCAGTAGGTTAAAGGAGATTTAGCATTTTTTGAGATCTTTGTTTAGATTCATGTATTTTACTGATGAGATATTATGTAATGTAATGTGTGTCAAATATGTAACACATTCTCTTTCTGAACTTTAAGGAATTCGATTTCTGAAATATTTCTAACCCTGATGGGCCTAAGTGAAGAAATTATGACTTAGAGATGGGAAGACGTGTGTGACTTAATGTTCTGCCCATCTGCTTATTGGAGAGGTTCATTGAAATGTGAAGGGCAGGTGTGAGCTCCCTTTGGCATATATGGAACTGCTTGTGCAGGGGAGTTGCCTTCCCATGTGACAATAAGTGGCTGAGTCCCCGTGTTCTCTCTAACCCTTTTCCTGCTGTTCATGAGTTGTTGAAAGAGCAACTAATCCTGTCCGCACAGAAGAGGGGACTGCTGAAGTGGGGTGTAGGTAATGGCTCAGTGTCCTAATGCTGCAAATAGCCAGAGAAAGGGAGGCGTCATCAGTACCTCTTACCTTGGGATCTGAGAGTCATGGAGATTAGGCTGCCTCTTGCTATAACTTAACTCTGTCAAGGCTCTGCATGAGAACAAAAGAAAAAGAAGTGTTGACAGGCATTTCAGGTACTGTGAGAACTTTCCCCTTTATTTCTCTGTCCTCAGTTTGTGAATGCAGAGGATATCAAACACTAATAGAAAAGCAAAACATTAACTGCTTTTCCTCTAATTCAGACTTGCAAAAAGTAGAAACCAGATTTGATGCTGATTGCCGATCCTCCCAGCTTCTGATCTTCCAGTGTGGATGTGCACATGGCTTCATTATACCAGAAGCTCTGCCACCCTGGCCAGAGAGACACTCAGGAGTGGCAATTTAAATGGAATGATAATTGGTTTTTATTTTTTTATTTTACTGATAATTTTTCCTTTAGTCATTCTAGGATGCATATTTTGGCAAAAATTGCTTAAAATATATTTAAAATCAAGTTCCTCACTTTCTTAAAAGAATGGCACAATCTCCCATCATTTAAAATGCTCCAACAGAGTTCTTTGAAGAATTACAAATCTCTGGAAATTTCTCAGATAATATTGCCCTACACCTGGAACACAGACCCATTTGGAAGTGGTAATTTGGTCCCCAAAGGGCCCTTCAGCCTCTGCCCTGACTGCTGGCCCTGTTCAACTGTCCAGGAATAAAGCCCAAGATAAATGGGTCTGGATTTATGCAGAGTCGTTTAGAGCCTCAGCCGACCCTCGTCTTTCTTGTGGACAATGCACTTGCAGAAGCATTTTAAGTTTGAAGCATCCTTTCCCCACCTGATTTTGTGATTTCTGGTCCTTCCTCCTCCACACCTTTTCAGATCCTCTATTGGAAGGCTGATGAACCTTGGCCTCAGCCAAGGATTAAGTGAGCAGGTTCTTCATGTAATAAATCTAAAGACATATTAAAAGCAAGGCACAGGGATTTCCCATGTGTTTTGGGGGGATTTATAAGTGCCAAAGGCTAAACAACTTACAAGAGAAGTGAAATTGCCCCCTTTTCCAACCTGGCCATGTTCTAATATTGTGACATCTCTTAGAATTAAGCTGGCTTACTAAGTAGAAACATGTAATGTAATTGAAAATGCACAGCACAGAGAGGAATTCTCAATACCGTGATGTCCTGTTGTGAAGATTACACTGATTTACAAGGAATGGCTTCTCTCCTAATCTCAGCTGGGCAAGACCTAGAGTGAGACTTTTATAACCAGGGAGTGAGAAGGAAAAGGCTTACTAATATATAGTCCCCAAATTGAATATAAATTTGGGCTTGGTGGTTGAGCAAGCCACTCATTTCTCAAAAACAATGTAACAATGAAAACATTTTTAGTCTATTTTGACAGGTGGATTTCCAAAGCAGTCAGGCATTCTCTGTCAGAAATGTTGGGGGGCTGGAGTGGGGGGGGGAGCTGGATTATGGAGGAATAATGAAAATGACTGTGAGGTACACAGGGTAAATACCTTAGGATGTAAAGTCGGTTCGCAAGGATCAGCCGGGGAGCACGTGTCTGGCCAGGGGAAATGAAGCCACAGGAAGTGCTTTATGTACAAAGCAGAGGGATGAGGCAAAGGGTTCTGGGATGACTGCAGAGGCAGAAAAATCACCAGGGCTTGGTATTCGAGGAGAGTAAAAAATAAGAAGAGAAATTTTCTTCCTTCCTTTCCTCGCCCTCCCTCCCTCCCTCCCTCCCTCCCTCCCTCCCTCCCTCCTTTCCTTCTTCTATTGTGCTTAAAAACAAAACCAAACCAATTACATTGTGTGTGTGTGTGTGTGTGTGTGTGTGTGTGTGTGTGTGCATTCATGTGTGCATTTCATGGTACCTTTTGTGGAGGTCAGAGGACAACTTGCAGGAATGGGTTCTCTGCACCCATGTGGGTCCTTGGGATCCAACTCCAGGCTTGGTGGTGGGTGCCTTCGCCTTCTGAGCTGCCTTGCCAGCCTTTACGGTATTATCTTCACACTTGCCATTTCACTTCCTTCCTTCATCCCCTTCCATCACCTTGTCAGGAAAAATCATACCTGATCAGGGAGGTACATTTTGAGAGTTTGTTTACACATTCTGTAAGCAGCCCCCAAACCTAGCTACTCTGTTTTAAGTGGCATGTTGATTTCTCGACTCCAACTTTTCCTGTCTTACATGTGAAATTGTATCAGAACATGCATACTGATGCTGCATTCAATCAGATGCAGGTGAAAGAGCTGAATTCTGGGATATCAAGCCTGTTAATGTGTATTTAGGGTCACACAGGGGCCATATGGAGATGGAGATGGAGGGTGATGAGCCCCAGTTTGTTATCCAGCCCTCATAACTGGTGATAGAGTCAACGAGAGCTCTGCTGAAGTAGACGTGAAATGCTGCTCTTGGGCGAACCCAAGCCAGTTGGCAGACACAAACAAATTAATGAATTAATTAGAGTGAAAAAAAGAGCCAGTTTTGATCTCTGCTTCCTTTGCTTTTCCTTGAGATCAGAAGAATGAAAAATGGAATCCCTGGTCCATAGCAATTGGAAGGATAGTTGGCTATTCATCCTATTGCCAAGAAGAATTGGCTGAGCCAAGAGGTGGCTAATTACCATGTGTGCACACATGTATCAACACACATCACATACGCATACATAAACAGATATACATGCATATGCACAAATACAAACACACAAATATAGACACACACAGAGAAAGAGAAAGACACACACACAGAGAGAGAGAGGGGGGGAGAGAGAGAGAGAGAGAGAGAGAGAGAGAGAGAGAGAGAGAGAGAGAGAGATGCCTGGGACTGTGATGGCCTTGACGGCCTTGACTGACAGGGCTTTAGCACCAAGTTCACTCCTACCCTGAAGGAAGGAACAGGACGCTGCTAGGGAGAGCTACTTTGTGCTTTCAGGGAAGTGAAGACAAGGGGAACCATGTGTATCCTATGCCAATATAAAAGAACAAGGGCTTTTCTGCCATGGAGCAGCGTCTTTCCAGCCTACTCCTCCCGGAAGTGAATTTAGTTGCTCAGAAGCCTCCACATCTAGGTTTCTGACCTCAGATGCCATCAAAACAGAGATGGGATATTTTCAAACCAATAACACACAGTGAAGCAGATAGGAGAGAGACACGGAGTTGAATAACACCCCACACAAGAACAGAGGCCAAATAAATAACACTCAATAGCAAGTACTCACAGGAGGGAGGCTTTGGTGTCTCCTGATTTTAGAATATTTGGGGATGCTTTAGTGTCAGAGAAACTAAGGCAGCCGTCGCTGATGAACTGGCTTCCTGAATGATGGAAAGTCTTCCTTGTGTGTCCAAGAGTTAAGGTGTTTTATTTGTGGGTTTTTTTTTTTTTTTTTTTTTCTGCTCTCAGCAGTAAAGCAGCAAGAGAACAAGAATAGGACTTTGAAGGACCAGAATAAGAAAGATGCTAGCTCAGGATACAGTGCAAGAATGACTATAATGATCTGGGAAATTGTGGCATGAAGATTTGGCTGCAAGGGGGTAAACCGGATACCTTCAGAGCTTACTAAACGTTATTTTTAAATGTTAAGTAGAAAACCTACACCCCAAAGAGGGATCCATCTCCAGCTAAGGGGGAGAAGAGAGGCTCTCAGCTGTAGTAGGTACAACTCTTATGTAGTTGACACCCGGCTTTACAGCAGGGGGAGGAGGAGGGACGAAAAACAAAGGCCACTGACAAAATGAAAAGTATAAATAGACGTACCAAATAAACAGTAACCTGGGGGACATTATGGTAACAGAGAGCTTAGGTAGCATCTCCATTTGTAACAGTGAAGGAGAAATGACTGAGGCGTGAGATAAAGTTACAGCACCCAGTGGTTTAGATAGGGAAAGAAGTGAAACGTGAAAGATGAACAGGCCCCGTAAGAAGTCTGCACGGCCTGGCTCTGTGAGAGTGTCGAGTAGCTGTGTGCTAACTGCCAGGGGGAGGTACTTTTTTTTTTTTTTTTTAATGAGTTAGGGAATGTAGATCATCTTTGACTTTCCTTGTAAGAAGTTGTAGTTATTGAATAAAGACATTGTGGCAGAATTTCACAAGTGAGATATTTCAAAAACATTTAAGTCTTGGGACAGAGGCTTGGCACTTGCCTAGACTCCGTGAGGCTTTGGGTTGGATCCCCAAACAAACAATTAATAAACATTTAGAGGGACAAAAAAAAAACAATATTGCTCTCTCCTTTGTTAATGTCCTTTGACACTTTGGGCTTTGTACATATGATTTTGCTTAACTCACTGCAGGGTTTAGGAAGAGAGGACAGCATTAGATACAGCGATGAGAGCAGACCAGAGAGGGTGGGATGAGGACTCCAGAGCTGCTGATTTTGCTCATTCCATCTTCTTACAAGTTCTCTCAAGTGCTCTGCTTCTTATTGGCAAAATGGGACATCTGAAAACCAATCGTTACGGTCCTTCTTCTGTGACTCCTCGGCCACGCAGCTTCACGAATGACTTAGAGCAGCAAAGACTCAGCTCCTCCCCTCTTGGTTCAGCATCCCGATTCCCTTAGAACCACTGCTTCTGTAGTTTCCTGTTCATGTCTGACGCTCAAATACTTCTCTCCTTAAATGTTTCAGTGTACAAAGTTAGGTGCTAGAGAAGCCCGTAGGACTTATAAGGATTGGTTTTTTAAAAAATGTTAACCTCAGTGGGACCTGGAGATGTGGCTCAGCAGTTAAGACCTCAGTTTTTCTCTTATGAAGGGACCAGTTTTGGTTTCTAGCACACACACACACACCTTGAATGGATCACCACTGCTTGTGACTGCAAACCCACCTGATCTGATCTTCTGGCCTCCAGATATTCACAGCTACATACACATGCAATTAAAAATAACAAAAATGGATCTTAAGAAGAAAAATCTAGCCCCAAGCAAGACAATATGAATGTATTCATGAAAGGCCTAGTTAAAATCTATTCTTAGAAGAATTTTAGAGGATTCCCCCCACCCCTGGCCCTGGCATACTCCTGTTGAGTGCTTCTGGTGTCCAGAAATATCAAGTGTTAGAGTTGACATTTCAGAATACTGGTGGTGTTGGAAGTTATGGGACAGGGGATTAGTTTGGATGACAGTATGAATAGGGGTTTCTTAGTGGGGTACATACTGGGAAAAAGACCCTAGTGTTGTCAGAAGGAATGTGATGACAAGAGACGTGAGTGAGATGAGAGGACGGAGCAACGAGAATTATTCAGTGTACCTGAGCAGAGACAGAGGGGCAAGCTCTTGCCATGTTAGTTGGAAAGATGCTATATTTATTACAAGCAGGAAGAGGAAAATCTAGTAGAGAGGGGATAGGAGATCCTCAGCTTGAGGTGGGGGTGGGTTTTCCTGTGATAGTGGAGGCCTGGGGAGGACTTTATTATGGGAGGGACAAAGGAGGAGATGAGGGAGGATTGGCAGGCGCCCCCAAGAGGAAATTCATATAAAGACACATATCAGACTCTGTTCAGTATTTATTTCCCAACTGCAGAGTTTTCTCTTCTATTGAAAATATATCAGAAACAGCTCTCCAATCTTTAACATAATTTGCCAATTTTACTAGGGTCTGGTGCAAGTATATGTTTTACATTGAAGAGGTATAGTTTTAGGAAATATTTTCTTGCCAACTTGCTGAACAAATCCCAGCCTATCTATCGAGTGTAAAAGCTTGCTACAGCTCTGTAGATTTATTACTGAGATGACTATACACTGTGCTCACATTCTGGCCTCTTAGGAATGCACCAGACTTTCTCTGAGAACAATCTGGCCCAGTTACATTTTATTACCCATCATACACACTGCCATAGTCAATACTCTGATATTTTTTTTTATTTTAACTCCAGCATCGAATCCACATTCTACACACACATCACACATCACACACCACACACACACACGCACACACACTAAAACTGAATTTTAAGAGCCTCCTTAATTTCCTCACCAGCTGCGAATAATGGAAAAAGAACTTAGCCGCAGTACCTGCCAATATGCGTTGCTTTTTGCAGCTGTCTTTCGTGATCAAATAAATAATTTGTAAGATATGTATGACACAAAAGGATGTGACTTCTGCAGAGCCCTCACCTGCCAGCATTCCTCCATGTGGTCTGATCTACAGACATAAGCAGAGGAAATGACCTTTCTTCTGTTTCCCCTGGAAACAGAGAGCCAGGCTGCAAGGTTAATCACTGAAATTTTGCAATTCTGATGGAGGCAAAACAGAAATCAGGCCTCACCTGGGCTGCTGGAAATTTGTTGGCAAACTTTTTAGAGCTCAAGGTGAGTGTTTCTTCTGGTCTGAATCAGGAATGGGAAATACTTTCAATGTATTGTTCAAAACCAGATTTCCCGCTGAAGCGAATCGTACTATGTGATATATAAAAAATCTGTAGCAATCACTTCAGGATGCTGAGTTGGAGGGAAAATAAATAGAGGTGTGTAAACGGAGTCTCCACATGCAGAGCGATTCACCAGGAAGACTTGTAGAATCTGGCCAGAGTGAAACTATCCATTAACCACATGCTTTTCTTAAGAATGTTCTGGAAAAACTGATAAGGATGATGCAATCTAAGGTGATGCATATAAAAATAGGTAATAATCACTTTTGATGAACAGAATACTCCAGAGTAGAGCTTTTAGCACAACATTTATTAATTCTAGTCTGGGGACCGGGCAGCAAGCATTACAGGCATGGAGACCCTAAGTCCAATCAGAGGATGACAAAAATATTGGAACCTGTTTTTAGACTCTAATGTAGTTTAGCTGTATAAACCTGGCAGGGGGTGTTTCTAGGGTCAGAGACTTTGTACGATTTTTGTGAAGCTCTCTCTGTACAGGCTAAGCCTTGAGAATATTTCTCAAATCGAAATACAACAAATGTTCTTAGAAGTCTAGTGAAAGTTATAAGAAAAGGAACCTAACACTTGCTCATTCATTGAAAGAGAATTCATTAAGATCCAGCTTGATTTTTGAGGTCCTTGTGTCAGAAGGAAAGGAAACACTTGAAACTAGGATCTTTGAAAGATCTGGGTTTCTATGCGTACAGTGAGCACCTGCCCTTTCCTGCCCTCCCCCCCGTGTGTGTGTGTGTGTGTGTGTGTGTGTGTGTGTGTCTATTTCTGTCTCTGCCTTTCCCTCCCCAGCCCTTGCTGTTAATACCAACTTTGTTTTTGTCTAAAGGTTTGTTATCTTGTCTGTGTTTTGTAATTTTAAAACTCTTTTCTTGGGACTGGGGAGATGGCTCAGTGGGCATGAGGGCACTTCTGGAAGCCTGGTACTGTCAGTGCCAGAGTCATGAGGCTCACTGGAGCTTACTGGCCCACAGCCCCAGTCCAGGTTCACAGAGAGACCCTGACTCAAAGGAATCATGTGGGAAGTGATAAAGAATGACACTCATAGTCTACCCATGGCCTCTGCAAAAATCATGTGTGCACACACTACCTTCCTCCCACACATTCATTTTCTCCAAGTGGTTAGAATTGTCCTAAATTCTAGTTTTCTAACAGAGAAGGAACAATGTCTTAAGTGGCTATTAGTCCAAGATGAAATCCTTTTTATTTTAAAAGAGAAACACAGGCACCCTTTCTTGCAATCAGTTGAAAAGAAACACACTGGAATTGAGCTCTATAAAATGATAACAACCCTCCAATACCTGTGAGTCTGCAGAGAGATGCTTTAATGGAAGGCCTGAAGCTGTGAATTTTTTTGGACCCAAATAGAGCAATGCAAAGCAAATGCCCATCCATCCATCTTGGAGTATTAGACTTCAGACATAGCATGGGATTTGTCAGTTATTGATGGAGATTGCTGGAAGACACGGAGCACTTGGCTTCAGACCAGCCCTTGATTTGCCAATGCAGTCAACGTCTGTTAGCTTTCTAAAACTTGTGGTGTAGCCGCTAGTCCACACTACTCTCCCGGTGTGATATGTGGGTGACAGAAATACTTCAAGTTGTGGCTTTTCTTATTAGTAGGCAACATAGGAACAGTTGTATCCTTGACAATGATGTAGGGGCATCAGGTGTTTGCTGCGCCTCTTTTAAGGATTAGAATGAGAGAATGCCAGCCATTGCCTTTATATCCATAAGGAGTGGAACACTGCCAGCAAGGCCAGGCTCCTTCCTTCTCCCTGCCTGGGAGCCATCTCCTTCCCACAGTGCTTGGAGCAGGGTTGGGGGAGTCATGGCGAGGGTACAGGTGGAGAAGAAGTTTCAGTCAACATGTTGTGTAGGAGATGCACCATATTCAATGGCATGTGACTTGACATTTTGCTATGCTGGGAACAGAAAGATAAAGATAAAGATAAAGATAAAGATAAAGATAAAGATAAAGATAAAGATAAAGATAAAGATAAAGATGTATGTGTAACACCACAGCAGAGAATAATACTGGAGTCCTTGGCATGGCAGACTGGGTTCAACTCCTAGCTCTGCCTTACAGACACTCAACATTCACATGAATTACTCAGCATGGCGGGCCCTGTGAAGAAGCCAGAATCCTCCCACTGAGCAGGAATGAAGATTTGATGAGCAGGTGGGAAAAAGCGAGCTGAGAGTCTGTTCCATTGCAGAGGTTTAGTGAACCCGAGTTAACATGTGTTTGCCTATACCATTTCTGTTCTTCACAGTGCTTTGATGTGTGTCTTATTTAGCTGATCCCAGATCCACCAGCCCGCCAGCTTGATCAGCTCAGACCTTGAGTGTCACCTATGTCTTAGCCTGTTATCGCTCATCTGTATTGCTGTCTTACCACATCTTACTTTTGATTCGGTTCTCTTTCTTCTTGATCCTCCATCTTATTCATTCTCCCAATGGTGGCTATTAACTCAATAGTCCCCTCTTACTTTTATGTGGCCCTATTTTAATATGTCTGCACAGGGCAGCCAGAAGTCTGTGTCCTGCAACTTGCATACACCTTCCAGTTGAACTTCGAAGCATGAGTCCCTTTGTAGTCAGTTCTGGCTCACTACTCCTTAGCATCCCCAATGAAGGCACAGAGCTGGCCTCCAGCCACCTCAGCTAGCTTTATCCAGTATGCCTCTCCGTCTTCTTTCTTCCCTCAAACATCGTGATTTATGAGAGAGACAAACAGCGTCTTGTGAAGGTGATGTCTGAGGGCCAGGTCACTGTGTCTGGATCTGCACTCTCATAATGAGTAGCTGGGACTCAGTTTCTCATCTTTTTAGTGTATTTGTGTGTGTGTGTGTGGGGGGGGGGAGCAGTTTGTGCGTGTGACTGTAGATACCTACCAAAACCTTCAGCTTTGGCTCATCTAGAGCTGGAGGTAAAGACTTTCCTGTTAAGCTGCCCAACTTTCCTGTTAGGAGCCAAACTCAGGTTCTCTGTGAGAGAAGTACACTTTTAAAATCTGAGTCCAGTTTCTAAACCTTTTGAATAATAAGGCTAGTTGGTTTGCTTTTTAGCAGACAGTAATTAATGAATAGTTATAAACTGTTAAAATATTCCCTGTATGTAGTAAAAAATTAATATAAAATTATGTAATTGCTACTATTGTTCCCATTAATTCTTAGAATTTGGTTCAGAGATTCTCTCTCTCTCTCTCTCTCTCTCTCTCTCTCTCTCTCTCTCTCTCTCTCATGTGTGTGTGTGTGTGTGTGTGTTGATGATCAAGCCCCAGGCCTTACATACATCAGACAAGTTCCTTACCACATCTCTAACCCCAATTTAATTCCATTACTGTGATTTCTCTGATGGATACATGATCTCTTCCCCCCTGGAGGTTGGCTGGCTCTGCCTCTGGGACGGTCCCCTTCTCCTCTGCCTTCTCTGTAAGAGCATTCTTTCTCAGCTCTCTAGCTGTATGTCTATCTTTCCTCCACTCAAAGGGGCATCACGTTTGCTTCCATAACACACACACACACACACACACACACACACACACACACAGAGAGAGAGAGAGAGAGAGAGAGAGAGAGAGAGAGAGAGAGAGAGAGAGAGAGGCACGCAAGCACACACAAATGCAAGCATATGAATACAGAACACCTGGGAGGTAGAGGCAGGATGATTAGGAGCTCAAGGCCAGCTTTGGCTGCATCAGGACCACCTCCCACTCCACCCCACCTGATATGCTCACCAAATTAATATCTCCAGCACCAAGCCTAGTGCTTGGCAAGTAGTTTGTGCTAAATATGTGCTTGTCAAATGCATTATCTTCATTACACAGATAAGAGAAGCAAGATAAAAATAATTTGAGAAGTTTATTAAAAGTGTTTAAGGAACTCACTAGACTCACGTTTCTCATTTGCCAAACAAGTAAAGCCAGATACATGGTAGGAGGGGCGCAACCTGTTACCTGGCTGCCTTTTCAGCCTTTGCTCATTCTGCTACCCCAGGATGACTCTTAGCAAACGGAAAGGCTGGCACTGCCCATTTTCTTGCCTTGGAACCACTTTCTTCTTCGAACCAGAGCTAACATCTGGAAACACCACAGCAGCTATTGAGACTTTGGGAGAAGGAAATGTTAGCAAGTAACAGTGTCATGTCACTCACAGATGCGCTGGACTCTTGCTGACTTCTGAACAGGAGGATGCTGGGAAAAGAGAGAGGCTACATGTGTGAAGGAAAGTTAAGGTAGCAAGAAGATGCCTGGTTCCCAAGTTGCCAGTGAGACACCCACATGCTCTCTAGCTTTTTCTCCTGCTGAGATGATGTATTGATGCCCTTTCAGTTGGGGAAGTATCTGTGAACACCTGCAATGAAGGGCTGAATCTTCCTTTTTCTGTCCTGGGTCCTTGCATGGCGTTTGAGAGGAGTGAGCATGGCCGTAGCCATAGATGAACACACAGGCTTTGGAATCAGAGGAATCCCAAGCTTCTTACCACACAGCCTGCCAAAGCCTTGGCTTTCCCAGGCATAAAATAGGGTTCAAGACTGTTCTAGGATTGTTGAGGGGATTACAGACTGCAGCGCTTGTGGGACAGCGTGCACAGCTCTTAGAAGTGGTTTCAGTGAACCTTCTAAGGAATGCTGCCAACTCCTGTGAGCGCAGCCGGTGCCTTTTAGGCTGGGAGTACTCAGCAGGACGTGGTTTTTGTTAACTGCTCACATTACCCAAGCCCGTGTTTATTTCTACTGAGATATATGTATAGGTTCAGGTAAATGTGCCTAAAACTGAAGAGGTAAAAGAAAAAATAGGAATTCCCCCTTTTTATAGATCTTGGATGTGCATATACACAGTGCATGTTAAAAATGAATGTCCTATTCTCTTGGGTACACATCTCCTCTTTCTGTGTATCTATGTGTATACGCACATGTGCACACACATACACATATTACACACAGGACTGTCCATTTATCTTTTTTTTTTTTTCCTTTTCCAACATCACTCACATTCTTTGGAGGAGAACAGTGACTGATAAAATCCATGGTGGTCATTGCAGATATTGGACATCATGGAGGACCGCCTTCCCTGCTGTAAATAATAGCAACAATAGTGAAAGAATAAAGAAAAATAAAGAATAGTAGAAGAAGAAATAATAGAGAAAGCAAAGACAGGCAGGCTGAGTTGGATTCTCTTTAAGGGTCTATGTCATGACCCTTAGGATGAAAAAGTTTCTAACAGAGCCGGGCAGTGGTGGCACACGCCTTTAATCCCAGCACTTGGGAGGCAGAGGCAGGTGGATTTCTGAGTTCGAGGCCAGCCTGGTCTACAGAGTGAGTTCCAGGACAGCCAGGGCTACACAGAGAAACCCTGTCTCGAAAAACCAAAAAAAAAAAAAAAAAAAAAAAGTTTCTAACCGCCATGCAGAGCCATACATAAGCAGTGGAGTCCGTGACATCTGAGGGTGGACTTATGTGTAATGCTAGGCGGTTGATAGTGTGTAACACAACAACCCGCCTTTCTCTATGGACATACCTATGCTGGCAAGACCTCTTAGTGGAGAAGCTATGTCAGGGGACCACTATCTTCATAGTCCAAAAATCAATCGTTTCTCTATGAATTATTGAGTTGTTTGCATTACTTTCCTGTTCCTTTTTATTAGAAGGGTGCATGGTGGCAATCAAGGCAAATAGATTTTTTTCTTCTTCTTTCTCCTTTACAAAACTTTATGTACTTTTTCATCTTATATCGTCATAAAAGAATGAAAGCAACTACTTCTCTCCACACAGCTCTTTTCCAGCTTACGCCTTCAGATACTTGGAGTGAACTCACCGCGGACTGCTGCGTCCTGAGCTCCGAGCTTATTGCAATCCAAACTATGTGGCAGGCTCTAGGAATTCTAACTTGTTTTAAGGAGAAAAACACTCACTTTTCCCGTGACAATGAGCGTGACGTTTGCATGCCTGCATCCAGTATTGTCTCCTGGCTTTTACTCCAAACGAAGAGACAACTAAGTGAACATTTCTTGCTCTTGTGTAAATAGATGGATTCATGGCGTCAAGTGAATGCCAAGCCTGCTTGAAATGTTAACTCCCTTATAGGGTTTTGAGTTTCTCTTATTTTTGATAAATGGACCAATCTGGCAATAAAATCCTTGCACAGTAGGTTAATAATGTCATAGCTGAACTGTGAAATAGTAATGTGTGTACCATCCTTCAGCAAACAATAATCTTTGAAGCCTGATAAATCTATTCCCAGCCCAATTGCGTGTTCATTGTTACCCAGGACTCTGTCTTTGCAAACACAAAGAGGTTCTGTGGCATGCATTTTTAAGCAGAAGCGACCAGGGAGTCAGGGAGACACAGGCATGCAGAGCCTGTGGAGACAGGTGGAGAGGACTGCTTCCTTTCCAGCTTTGAGTTCTTTTTGCTGCCCCCAGTGTCCAAAGTCTATCCTCCTGTGTTGTTGGTACCAGAGGATGCTGGGGCCACCTCCGTGTCCCTGGGGAACCGGGATCACTTATGTGCTGCCGCAGGTACTTGAAAGATTGGGACGAAGGAAGCAAAAATCTCCCCACCCAGGGCCTTCAGTCTCTATCGATCGCTTACTAGCAAGCCAGGTTTGGTCTATTTAGCCCAAATCCCTAATGACAAGAGAAGATGAGGGGAGACACCTCCTGATGCCGGCGCCGTGCAGAGCTGGGAATATAGAACCTGGCAAACACCTGCAGGCTTCAGACAGCCAGCAGCTCGGGCAGAAAGCCCGCAGAACATTTCAGCACCCGGGCTGCTAAACAAAAGGCAGCCAAATTCCCTCCTTGTATTAAAACTGAGGAGGAGAGAGGCCCTGCTCACCCCCATCTGGGACCAGCTCAGGGTAAAATTGATACTGTGCTAGTAGGAAGGAGAGCAGCAGCCTAAATCAGGGCTGATTTTCAGGGGAGTATTTAAGCTTCAAAATAGAGGTAGCTTGGGGCAGTGGGCATAAACTTGACAAACAGGCTACTTTAGACCTGTCTGACTGTATCAGCATAATAGGGCAATGAAGCTTTTATTCATTCAAAGAAAGGTTGGGTTTGATTGGCAGGGCAGCCCGCTTGAACGTGAGTGGTTCCTTCCCTCCCCAACACACCACAGCTATCAATTACCATTTTGAATACGAAGTGTTTCTAATGTAAAATAATGCCAACCTCTGCCTCTGCCCTCAGGCCAGAAAGCTTCTTTGTGTTATTTATTCCCAGTCTGGTCTGAACCTTCCTCTCTTCTCTGGCTCTTTTTTTTTTTTTCCCCTACCCCCTTTTCTTTCCTTTCAGTATCTAAATGATGTAACATCTCCGACAGAAGTGAGGTTCATGCAGAAAAACCTTCCTGCTCTTCATTTTAATCAATAACCTCCTGGGTGAGTGACATTTCCACCTTGGTAATTTAAAATCAGAAGACCTGGGGATGTCCATGCTTGTGAATCACCCTGGGTTCCAGGAACAAAGGAGGCATTTTTGTGTTTTTGTAATTTCCCCATTCGCTGTACAAACAACTGGGCTCTGAAGCTAACTTCGTTTAGCAGTCAACTTCTGTCTAGAAAAATGCGCACCGCCGAGCCAACCGCCGGGCTTATTTACATCAGCAAGTGATTTGTCTAAGCTGCCATCTGTTGGCCAGTTAGCTATTTTAATTTGATGCTGGGGACATTACCTGACTTTGTATATTCCATTTTGATCTGCACCGTGTTTGAGAAATATTTGAAAATGACTCTAAAGGAGAAGACTTTTGAAGGATCCCACTGAACAAATATGTACATATGTTAAAGCCATGCTGGGCTGGAGTGTGGGAACAGGCGAGTGCGTTGTGGAGACAGAGTTGGCTAATCATCTCTGTGGGCAAACTGACAGTACATCCTCTAGAATTCCTTTCCCTCTCATTCCCAGCAGATCCTCTCAGTTGCCCATCATTCAGATGCTTCCCCACAGTCCCAAAGTGACCGTTTCTAGGTGTCTATGTTTATAACCCTTGTGAGCAAGTGTAGGATGCTAAAGGCAGCACAGTGGAATAGCCATCTGCAAGGGCCCAAAGTTCCAGTGTGGCTCCAACTTGTTCTTCTGCCTTTCCATCATTAATCTCTCTCAGCTCACCCCAGTACGTTAACAGTGAGTACTTATCCAGACCCTCTAAAGCAGGATGCAGCGAAGTTTGAAAATTTCTTTTTGATTCTCCATGTTGTCTTTCATATAATATTCCCTTCTGTATAACTTCTTTTTGTGGGTTCTTGTGATATTGGTGTTTTCCCCCTAACATCCATCAGATAAAAGTATTTTCACTTTGACTTGGCCTTACTGCCATCCAGACTCCTGGCTACACTGGTCTGACACCAGCATCTCCTTGGGCTAACATTCTTATACACACTGTGTACAACTGAGGGATAGCCGTCCACAGCAGAGACACATAGGCACCTCTGGGTTGCACACTTCCCATTGTGACAGCACAGAAGTGCCAACTACCCTATTCCAGACATCCATGCCAAAACATCTAGTCCACAGACAGGGACAGATCTGATGCTAACCCGGGCAGAGTGGACAATAGGCAGGCACCAGGAAAGAGCGAGTAAAGAGATGTAAACAAGCTGAAGAAAGCTGGAGTTATGCTTTCAACCGCCATAAGTTGGAGATTTTCTCCTCCTGTTTATTGTACTTGAAAAATATGTGAATCTGCTCAAAGTAGTGAATGTGGAAATATATGATCTAAAGAAAATGTGAGCTTTATTTTTCTCCCTGAAAAATGCAAGCAGGGAAGGGACCCACAAGACCCCTGTCCACACAGGAGTGTAGGAACAGAGAATGAGATTAGGTGAGATACAGCACTCACTCAGGGGTAGTGATCTGTGATAGAATATGGTCACACGTTTGTTTTGCTGTTATGGAACGTCAATACCAGAAACCAGTATCTTGGTTGGAGATAGCTCTCAGAGAAATGGACATTGAGTTTGGAAGGTAACAGACTCTGTGCTCTAACCAGCATCCCTTGGCCAATCCTTGAGGTCCTTTGTTTTTCCAAATCTTTCAAAACCTAGAGAGGTTCAAACTTTTCACTGCTATCAATTGAAAAGAACTTTAAGACAACAACAATAACAACAACAAAACTGCATAACACCAAAAAAACCCACCTTTTATTTGCATACTCAATTTGTTAGTGTTTTCTGGGTATTCTTCTACTTGCAAATCTGCTTAAACTTCTCCTGTGAGCATTGGGTACCTTTCGTGGTTAGGTTAGTGAAAGAGCCTGCAGGTTGGGCTCAGTTTGGGTTCCATAAACTAAATCACTTTGGGGTTATATGTCCTTTTCCAGTGAAGTTCGGGATATGCTTTTCTATTTTATGCTGGCCTTACAGACATCATCAGGAACCACTATTTCCAAAGCAAGACACGGCAGACAGAAAGAACCGCTTTCCTAATTATTCTGATGAGGCTTCCTGAGTATTAGTAGAAAGAGATTCCATGAAACTTTTTCACTGTCGTCTCCAAATTTAGTACTTCCAGTCTAGCACAGGCCCAAAGAGGTTATCCAAATATAATACCAATTGGAAAGGTGCTCATGTTCTCTCTCTCTCTCTCTCTCTCTCTCTCTCTCTCTCTCTCTCTCTCTCTCTCTGGTATTTATAAATTACTGTCATAAACTAGAGTCACCAAAATGTCTCTTTAAAGAGAGAGCAGTCGATCAGTAATAAAATAATTTAGTCTATTTTTTATGAAGCAATAATATTTTTTGAACAGTCCACTGAATGCCTTCTAAGTTGCCTGGGTGCCTAAAGGGCTTACAACATTCTTCCGTGGAGATAAATAAGCTGTCAATTCATGATGAGGAAAATCAAACCCACAGTGTTGATCTTGGCTGGGATGCCTGGTCAAGTATGAGAGAAAATGTTGCGGAGATGTAGCTGAGCCCATGTGTTAGCAGTTAGCACTCCAGTGCCACAATGAGGCTCTGCTAGTCTTTTCAAAAGATAAACATTGCTGTCAAAATAAGGAAAGGGGAAGATTAACCCGTTCAGGTACACGTAAATAATAAATGACATTCCAGCTCCCTGGAGTCCCCATGCAGAAAAAAAAGCCAAGGTCCAGAGAGTGGCTTTTATTGGCTTACCTGAATTTCTTTTTCTTGATGCCTTCTGGAGCCAGCCATGGGAAGAAAAGGAGGAGGCTCTAAAGTAAACATAGGTGCAGCAGCAGAGTAGCAGTGTGCTCAAGTGGAGGATGAGACTTCATGGGGGTGCATGCCCAAAGCCCATTGGTCGGCTGGGGTCCTTACACTTCTACAATGTAACCGTGTGTCTTATACAATGTAACAGTGTGTCTCTCTGGTCTGCTGGGGGTCCTTACACTTCTACAATGTAACCGTGTGTCTTATACAATGTAACAGTGTGTCTCTCTGAGCCACGCACGTTTTCAAGTACTAGCCTAAAAAAAAATCAGCAAAGAGGATAATTTAGTGTAGATTAAACTGGAGTGTTATCATAAAAGGCTTGCAGATGTCATTCTCAGGAAAATCCACTGCAGAGAAAGGAAGAGTAGGGAGGGCATTTTTATACTGAACTTCAGCTAGGGACCTTTTCCTCTGGTTGCCCTGGGAACTTTGGGTCCAGAAGGTACCTTGAGTGGCTCAGAACTTTTCAAATGGAATTATAAGCTAATGCCAAGTATTTGATTCTGGAGCATGTTATTTTCTGAAATGTTTGTGGTATATGTTGGAGGAGCTCCCACCCCTTTCAAATTTGTTCTCAGAAGTCTGTAAAGGGACAGGCACAAAGACAGAAGGTTCAAGAGTGTCCTATGTCTTCTATAAGACTCAATGGTTTTATGTCCATTGAAAGGGTCCTGTGTTCATGACCATGAAAAGAATCCAATAGCTAAGACCAAAGGAAAGGATTCTAATATAGCCTTGGGGTCCCCTCCAAGGGAGGGACCTTGGGACTGGGGGTGGGAGTTATACTAATCTATCTAAGCCTTAGTTTCTTCATTTTAAAATGGGAACAGTCAGTTCTTATCTATTAGAGGCACTGGGGATTGAAGGAGACAGTGCTTGCAAAGTCCCACACCATCTTATTTGAAGCTAACAATATATGTATTTGGTCTTGTTACTAATTTTTCTCTTGCTCTCTATGGCATTACACTTTGTATTATTATCAGGCCTACTGTTTTACATGGTCCAGTGCTTCTGAATATGCTGGTGGGCTATTAGTATTCTTGCTGTTGTTATTTTTTTTTTCAGAGAGTCTTCTAATCTGCAAAATGAGGTGATTGGGCTGGATGATCCCTATGGTTTCTGTCTGTCTAGACTGCCTTAAATGTCATTCTTCCTCTTGTGATTGAGTAAAAACACACAAAATCCTACCAAGAGTATCGTGAACTTGGGAGTTCTCCTGACAGGAAGCTGAGCAAAAGCTTTAAAGTTCCAGGATTGTGCTAAAATGGACTCAAAGTGAAGGTGCTCTTGTTTCTGAACACGGATTTGATCCAGGGTTTTAGGAAGGAGTCAGGTGACAATGGATAGAGGGGAGATGAATACAAATCTCTGTAAGATTCAAATGCTTAGTAGCTTCTGTTCAGATAGCAGAAGCACGCCACAGGCAAAAATCAGGACATGAATTTGTATGTTCCTATCCCACTCTCCCTGGGCTGTGCACAGTCATGGTTACAGACTCAGGACTCTGAACACTGTGATTTCTTAGTAGTATATGATGGCTGGCTTGTGCCTTTAAATGTAGTAGCTTGTTTGCTTAGGCTTGTGGTTCAGAGATATTTGTTTTGCCTTATACATGTAGTGAAGGCTGGGATTATAGGTATTTCTCTAGTGGTAATTAGAATGAAATGTAGATTTATACAAAGGAAGTTTGCAAGTAGGATGTGTTCTTGCTTAAGAGGCATTGGTTTCAGTTTCAATTGGTGCCATAAAACTTGGTGCTTCTTTGTAGAGTCCACTTGGAGAAGTTGGGTTTTGTTTTGTTTTTTTTTTTTGCACATGGAATTTTCCTGCACAAATTTGGGTTAAAAAATGGCTTGTCTTCCTGCTTCAAGCCTTCAGACCTTATTGGCAAAGCGCTGCCTTCATTCTTCTGCCTTTGGAATTTTAGAAATAAATTCGAATGGAAAAGACATGGCTCTCAGCGTTGTGTGTGTATATGTGTGAAATAAAGATGTCCAAAGGATCAAGGAGAAGCCATATCTATGAATACAGTTTGGCCAGAACTCCCTGGTGTGTGTGTGTGTGTGTGTGTGTGTGTGTGTGTGCATGTGTGTGTGTTGTTGTTGTTCATCGCTCCATGATTCATTCTGAGGGCTGTTTTAGCCTTCATAAAATATTCATGCTAGTTGTGCATGGTTCTATAATTGCCATCTCAGGCCTTGAATTATTTATACGTTGTACTGTTCACATAGTCTCATTTACTGATAGAGGAGATATCGCCACACAAGAGGATCCCAAACACTCTGAGGCCTGTTACTTTGCATTAAGTAGTGGAATTATATTACGGTAGGTGTAAAATGCTGGCCTTTTTTTCCTCTTCTCCCATTAATATATCATTTTTGTATTTATAATATGCTAATTGTCAGGCGGCTGTTAAACCTCATAATTCCTGCTGAGTTCCTGCAAAAAAAAAAAAATCAAGATGTAGTTGAGATGATTTAGTTTCTGATCTGAGAATGATTGTTCTAGGAAAAAAACAAAAAAAGAAGAAAAACAAAACCAATGTCTCTACACACAGCACAATTTATTGAAATGATGCATGAGTTTACACGTGTACCTGAGCGCTTTTGTTTTGTATTATTGATCAGTTCCTGCATCTCGGTGTTAACCAACATGCGGTTGGCTTCTGTAGGTGCTCTGAGGAGCTTTGCATGCTCCCTGTCCCTAATTAAGCACCATCTCCACTCAGCTGCATGGCAGTTTCTCTGTAGCATTTGTCTTCTTTATCTTTCCTCCCGGTTCCTCTGCCTGTACCTTTATTCCTCATACACCCCACTATTTTGAGATTTATCTGAGGGTGGGACTATCTTGTAGCTGCAATACTTAACTTCTCTCTCTCTCTCTCTCTCTCTCTCTCTCTGCTTTCAAAAGTTCACGTTGATGGTGAATAGCCACAAAACCCTGACCTACCCCTGTGTATACTTCTCTACTATTTCACTGACATTTGAAGAAAGGGAAATAGAACATTTAATGCTGTGCAGGACTTCCTGATGGTATGGTTTGGCTTTCTCCTCTAGAAACGGAAACCATGTATTTTGTGATGGCTTCTAACTCCTTCCAAGTCAGATCTCTTTCCATCTCCCCTCCCTGGACAGATTGAAATTCTCCCTCTGGCTGCTCCCCCTCTGTATAAGGTGTGTGTATTCCTTGTACTACCAGCCAAAAGGCTGCTTGCTGCCAGAGTGTGGTGTGATGTTGGGCTGGTGGCCGGATGGTTTTCAGTTGTATCTGTAGGTGAGTTAGAGTATGTTTAGAGTGGGAAATGATGTTTCTTCTCCCTTTACTTCCTGAGTGCTGGGATTACAGCATGAACTACCGTGCCTGGTTTCTTGTGGGGCTGGTGATCTAACCCAGACCTGCATGAATACTGCGGAAAACATCCAATGAGCTGAATTCCAGTCCCTAAAGCCCAAGGAGATGAATTCTAGGAGACTTCTAGTCTCCCAGGTGCATGGCGAATGTTGTAAGAGCTCAACACATACCCATTGTATTGACTGAAATCATGCTAGGTACTCTCTGACTTACTAGTGTATCCTAAAACGTGTATTCAGAAAACTAAAGTGTGATTTAAGATGAAGTAAGACTGGTATCTCCTGCAAAGTAAATGCTATGTCTATTTAATAAATTGTAAGACAATTACAATAATTAAAAATTATTAAATTAACAATAAATTAAAATAAATTAGTAATAAAATAAATTAATAATAAATAAAAGACATAATAAATTATGTCTTTAAATAAATTGTGTGGCTCTTAGCAGCTAGTGAAAATTCACTTGACCAGAGTGCGCTAAGCGGGATTTCAAATTCATAATCATATGACTTTTTGTGTGTTCTTGTTTCCTTATGTCTTCTCACTGAGTCAGAAGAGACTGAGACCTTTCTACTAGAATACACAGATGCGTTCTGTCTAAAGGCAGAGGCAAATTCAAGGCCACCTTGGGGCTGGGTTGACTACCTGTCCACCTGGTCTGGCTCCTTGTTACTGTCTGTTTTGGTGACACTATTAGGTTGTGAGGCACTTTGTTTTTTAATTCTCTCAGCCAGTGTTCTGCAATTCCAGTGACTCTGCACCTGCTCGGATAATGATGTGTCTGCCCCCAGGCTCTCATCCACACACGCTGAGTGTTCCAAGCCAGTGTCTGTGCTTTCTTCAAGTTCAGTTTCAGAGAGGTGAACTGGGTACATCACTGTGAGAAGAGTCCTGAGCCAGGAGGACAGAGTTGAGGATAGGCAGTGGTCCAGCCCTGCCTATCCTCAACTGTTTGCTGTATCATCAAGCAAATCCATCCAGCAAATTCAACTCCTTCCTCTTTGGCTACAGAAAGGCATAGGATGGAGATTCTGTGCTCTAACATTTTGTGTGGCTACTTCCTCCTGTTAGGACCTGTGGAGATGGGTTTCAGAGCCTTTGCCAGGGACCTGGTGAAGCTCACATCCGATCTTCATTGATTTAAACAAGGCAGCTTGTTAAGGGTGTTTTATTCTTCCTCTAGATTTTTGAGCATCCGCCTCAGCTACTCCTTAGCTGTTTCTAACTATTATAACTGTTCTTCATGTTATTTTTATGTAATTATCTCGCTAATGGCAGTGGTTCTAATGCAAGTATGTGGCATTTTTCTAAGGGGATCCAAATGTAAAAATGTGACCACAATGGTACTGAGCAATAACAGTGGGGGATGGTCAGGAGGAACTGCCATTTTTACACAGAACTTTTAAGTATCTGGTATTTGGTTTTGATGCATTAACTTCCTGCAGCCATGTACATGTCAGAAGATGAACCTCTGGATGTCAAACTCTCTCGTGTGTAAAGTCTATTAGGAGAAGTGATAGAAGTCATTGCTTCAAATACTCTGTACACGTTTGGCTTAAGAATGAGTTGTCCCTGGGCTGGAAAGATGGTTCAGTGGGTACAGCACTTGGTATGCAACCATGAGGACTTGCAGTCATACTTCCAGCACTGGGCCAGAACATTTGACCTGGTGACATGAGCCTGCCATCCTATTCTACCTCTGTCTTCCATGTATGCACACACAGATGTGCCCACCTGCATACACACACACACACACACACACACACACACACACACACACACACTTTGAAAGAGTTGTCTCTCCTGCTTCAGGCTCTTCTGCCCTGTTTACTTGATGAATCTTTCATCCGTAGGCCTCAGTTCTGCCCTCTAAACTTTCTCAGATTAGGTCTGAAGCTATTGAAAGGTCCGGGACTCCCCAGAAGGGAGGTCCACTTAAGTCACAGGATAGCACGCACCCAAAGGACACACGAGAGACCGTCTTGCTGTAAAGTACATGAGGTGGTTTATTATATCAGAGCTCTGAGCCAGCCCATATCCCCATATCTCACATAGGGGATAGAGGGACTGACCTCGTGGCTCAGGGGTCTAGCGCTTATATATGGGCAGGGTGGGGAAAAAGCGAACTTTCCCGCGGGTGCACAGGATTGGTTGTTTTACTTTTTTTTTGAACACTAGCAGGCCGTACCATGGGGGCAGGGTGTAGTTCCTCCCTTGGCCAGTCAGTTTCTGGGATGTTCTTAACAGGCCTTTGTCTTGTAACTCCCCCTCCTCTGTAACTAATTAGATGGGCCCAAACCTGCTGGCAGGCACTTTTAACTATTTAGGTTAGGGAAAAGGCCCTGTTATTATTATTAGTTTTGGCCTATTGTTTGAGGCTTGATTCACATTCACCTGGAATGTGTCCTGGGGTGGTGAAAAATCTTACATTCAGTTCCTCGTTCTGGAATCTGCACTTTTCTGCCCAAGGTCTAAGGTGAAATATCTACACACATTTCATAAAATGGCCTTTATAATTTTTCACTCTACACTATGTCCCAAGAGGAAATCATTCAAACATTTGGGAAAAGATGAGGACTTGTAATGTCACTGAGTCCCCCATCCCCATATGCAACAATCTTCTCACCGGCGCCTTTTGACATTGTTTGGTGCTCCCTGACCCCTTCGTCCCTCTTCATCCTATGTATAAAGCAAAGAACAAGGGCACTGGGTCAACCAGGTGTTCGCTTGAACTCCAGATGTACCTCTCCCCTTGCTGTGAAGCTGTGGACTTTAGGTTCAGACTCAGGCTTCTCATCCTTAAAATGGTGACACTATCTTAAAACACCCAGCGTCATCCAGTGTCTACAGTATAGGCTAAGTTTTTTCTTGAAGCAACATGTATTTCTTCCTTCCTATCATTTACTTTTTTTCTATGTCTGTCCTGAATTGTGGTGTCCAGAAGTGCCCAGACTTCAGTCTGCTGAGGAGTAAGCCACAGCCTTCAAGTCACCTCGGTTCTGAACACTGTATTTCTATGATGGGGTCAGTGGTTGTGTTGCCTTTGGTGGGAGTTTCTATCCCTAGCTCTTAGTCTAGACCTTGCTGACAGGCTTTGGCAAGAACAAAACAGGACGACAAGTAGAAACATCTCATGTTGGCATCAGGTTCGCTGCTTTTGGAACAGAACTCTTACATAGACAAAACAAAACAATAAAAGAGTATTTCTGTGTCTCTCTGGCCGTGTGTGTGTGTGTGTGTGTGTGTGTGTGTGTGTGTGTGAACTGCAATCGTCTAGGATGCAAGTGCACATGTATATGTAAGTGTTGGGGCCTGTGCCAAAGTTAAGGGTGGGGAGAACTCAACCAGAACTCAACAGCTAACTCACCAACTCACATACTCTAGAGAAGAGCAGACAGCAAAGCCTTATTGTTCTGTTGAAAGTGGGGGCTGGGGGAGAGAACCTTTTCATTTCTGCTCCCCAAACCAACACAGCAATGCCTTCTCACCTTTCCTGCCGTGGCCAGGCTTCAAGCCTGTTCTCTCTCTGGGCATCAGGCTCCTTTGGGTCTCTGGGTAAGCAACACTGCATTGTTATGCAAATTGTTCCTATTCCCAGCAGGGAAGCCCTGCGCCTGGTGAAGCCTTCTCTGCTGGGAAAAGCTTTACAGCTGTCTCCTCCAGGCTTGATATCTTTATAGAGCCATTGCAGCAGAGTCTGCAGTTTTGTTCCATACGGTGCCCAACTTTCCTCTCTCTCTCTCTCTCTCTCTCTCTCTCTCTCTCTCTCTCTCTCTCTCTCTCTCTTCATCTTAGCACAATGAACATACAGCCCAAGCCAGTGCCTTCTCTTCTGCTGTCCTTCTGAAGACACTATGCCTGGGAGGATATGCAGAATTCCACACTCCATGATCCCAGAGGAAAAGAGTACAGCACCTTTCTTGGCTTCCTTTATCTAGGGAGCACTATCAGCCCTCATTCAGTCTGTAGTGGGTTTCAAGAAAGCATTTTGAGAGTAGGTTACAAGCTACAGCATTCAACATCAGCCATGTGTAAGCTAGTCATTTGCGTTTGTTCTTCCTGTATGGTATCCTGTCCCCCTCCCCTGCCCCCATCCCATTGCATGTGACCATTGTATGGTGTTCTCAAACTCTTCACTTTCCCAAGGTTGTGCAAACTCTCAGATCTTGGGCCACCTAGTCATCACATTACTGATGAGACCCCTTAGCCCTTCCAGTACTTGTGAGTCACACTCCTGGCCTGGTAGCATGGATCTCAAGACTCTGCTTTGAAACCATTTGAGCGAGCAACTGACACATCGCCCAGTTTTCAAATAGGAAGAAAGATCACTACTCTTGCATCACTGAGCACTTCTTTCTGACCTGTTAGTGGGAATGAGGGTGTTCTAGTTAGAACTAGACTTTCCCAGGCCCCAGAAAAACAAATTGGGTGATAGGTCTCCTGGTAGAACCAGCAAAAGGCAAAAACTTTCTTTACAACTTGGTAGTAGAAGCTCACCCATTGCCTTCCTATCTTGGTTTCCTTTAATCTTCTGATGAGTTAAAAATTTTATTTTTACATTGTTTAGTGTGCATGTGTGTGTGCATGTGTGTGTGTGTGTGTGTGTGTGTGTGTGTGTGTGTGTGATGGCACATATATAACACTCAGTGGACAACTTGCAAGACTCATTTCTTTCTTTCCATTAAATGTATACTATATGGGACCCTGGCATCAAACTCAGTTACTCAGGCTGGGCAGCAAGTGCATTTACCCACCAGACCATCTCATTGACTTTTTTCAATAGGAAAAAAGTATTTGTCTCTGTTTCTTGCATATACATTGGGAGAACCAAACCCAGCTGTATATGCACAAAAAAAATAAGCACTAAACCTTGGGCTCATAAAGTATAAATATGTATCTCCATTCTTATAGCTCAAGGATATTATCAATTTTAATTTAATTTGGGAGCTATAGCTAAAGGTTTATATGAATCATTTTTTACTTGTTTTTTTTGGAGAACTCTAACTTGAATCCTGACTCTGCTATATTTGAGCTAAATCCTTGCAACAAAACTGCAAAAGGAATTTCCAGGTATATATGTGTGCTTTTCAGAGGAGAAAATAATCTATATACAAATATATATATATATAAATTTATGCAATTGTGTATATATATATATATAACATTATACACACACACAAACACATATATCTCACATACAAGCATTTGTATGTGTGTTATATTTATGGGTACACTTGCCTCTTTTGGTATGTGTGGATGTGTGGAGACCAGATCTTGACTCCAGGATGTCTTTCTTAAACATCTTTCCACCTTATTTTTTGAGACAGGGACTCTTACTGAACCTAATGCTTTCCATCTTGGCTAGTCTGTCTGTCTGGCCATCCCTTCTGTATCTTCCTGTCTCCATCGTCCAATGCTGGGGTAACAGGTGCATACCACTGTGTCTGAATTTTTGTAGTTGTTGGGGATCAAAATTTAATACACCAAGTTTTTTAACCACTGAGCCATTTCTCCGGCCCTAGGAAAATGTAGTTTATATAAGGACTTGTAGTGTCAGATGGTTATCATGGTACCTTATGCATTTAGTAGGCAAGTTGATAGCTATAGGTGAAGTCGGGTTCTGAGAACCTTATGGCCGGAAGCTGGCAAAGAGTATTTTCTAATGCTAGAAGCCCTGGAGGTTCTACTCCAAGTCTTATGAAAATATGGCTCTTTCAATTTTCCCCATTTTGTTTGTACATTGAGTCAGACAAAATCAAGGCAGGAAGGCTGGAGACAGAAAATAGTAAACTATTTTACCACATGGACATTTCGTGTACTCCCCCCAATGAGAAATGGGAAGTTGTTGCTTTAGCAAACCCAAGCAGGTGGAAAGAGTTGCCTATAGCAAGAGCTTAGGCCCCCAAACTGGCACCCTCCATGTTGCAGATCCTCAACTAAGTCACTAACCTTCCTGACCTTGAGGCTATGCTAGCCACCAGGTGTGGCGCTCAGCTTGTGTTGGTGAGGGAATAATGAAGATGCAGCTTGCTGACCAGAGCTGCCTTTTCATGTGGACAAAGAAAGATAAACAGGGCACAATTAAGACAGTGTTAAGAAAGAACTCTTTTCTTGAGCGCTGAGTTCCAGGACATGATGGAGGCTGGGTGCTCTCCAGTTACATGCTGATGTCATTGTGAACTTCGACAGCGTGGCTTAGAAGGAGATTTCAACTACTCAGGTCTGTTTAGAATCAGTATGGACCCTCTTCCACTCCAACACCCAACGATCCGTCAATTTTGCCATAAAAACATAGGCCCCTTTTCCAACTGCTAGAGTTTCAGGCAGCCATGTGTGTCCTCCGACTTCCATCCACACCACTGCGCCTTCATTATTAGCAGAGCTGTTGGGCTGTCCTGAAACCTGGCCAGGAGCAACAGACCAGAACTTAGAGAAAATTTGAATTTGGCAGTGACCACATTTGGGGGATTTTCATGGCTCCTGTTTTAAGATTTTGGTTTAATATTTAAGTTTATTTATTATATACGTGTATATGCATGTGTGTCGGGGGGTGGGTGCACGTATGGTCGGTCCTGCATACACGTGGAGGTCAGAGGACAACTTGCAGGAGTCTTTTCTCTCCTTATACCATAAGGGTCTTGGGGATCAAACTCATGTTGTCAGGCTAGGTACAAGTACCTTTATTTGTTTAACAGTCTCTCCAGGCCTATGTGTAATATTTGGAGACAGTGGTGCAGGGATGATTGCACAGTTTTCTCCATAAGTATGATATTTATTTCCTGTTTGTGCTTGCATACATACTGGCATTCTTTGTTACTTGCTAGTGTGTCTGTGAGTGCTCAGATGTATGTAATATGTAGTTATAATGTATATACATATTACTAGAGTCCCCAGTGTATAGTTTATACTTTGGAAAGAAATCATCTTCCATAATTCGTCACTGCCTAGCTGTTGTAGACTGGGCCAGAACATCATTTGTTAACAGCGACAAAGCCGCACTCATAAACGCCGACATGTTACATTAATTTATAGGCACTGAGTGACTTATTAAAAGTGACGTGTGAAATATAACAGGGCTCGGCATGGATGATTAGGTTTCGGGCTTTGAATTGTTGACAAGGCAGGGGTAATGAATTGCGGGACACTGGCTACCGTGTTTCCCCCTCATTAGTCAGTATTAGCTGCATTAATAGTAATAATTGGATATATTCATCATTTAAAATGTTTTAATAAATGTTTGGACAGTACCTGATTGGAGCTGTCAAATATTAGGCTAAAAGGGGTTGTGACAAGAAAAACAGGACGTTATTTCTGAGGTGAGAGATTTATGAAGCTTTTGCCACTCCAGCATTGACTGCCATCTTCCTCAGGAGTACTGAGTTCAGAGGAGTTGGGGCTACCATCCATCTGCCTCACAGGCATTCCTGCCAAGAAGGCTTTGAAGGAGAACAGGAGGACATGACAAAAGGGAGCCATATTTGAGATTGGGTCTTTTAGGATGGCTTTCTGAGGAGTGTAGAAAGACAACTCTGGTCCAAGTTAGAGTTGAGGCTCTATGCAAGTTCCCCAGTCTTGGGAGATTCTACTTCTGAGCCACTTTGTGTGACATCTGGTCTTATTGGATCTACCACTATGTGAGGTTAATCATGAAATGAGATACTAAATGCCTAGAGAAGACTTTTAACCAGCTTTCCTATCCCACCTCCTTCCCAGTTGTGTTGAGGTTTGGCCTTTGTGTCTTTTGTCTGGGAACTGAATTATCAAAAAGGCTGGGTAGAAACCCTGATTAGAGATTAAATACTTATGACAAGTATTTATTGGAGATTGGCATTTGACCTCTAAACAGGACATGACCCTCTCTCTTGCTCCTCAAGAGAAGACTCTCACCAGTTTCAGCATGTGTAATGTCATCTAAGAGATCAGAACATGCTTATTCTTTCTGCAATGACTGGAGACTAGATGTATCCCAAGTTCATAATTAAATTCTATATTAATCTTTCTCTAATAGGGAAGGCTGCGGTCCCTTCATCTGCAACACTGTAAATTTCACTGTAAATTTGTAGTGTTAAAAAACTAAACCCTTTTGAGGCCTTATGGTTGTCATGGCCCTTGGAACTTAACACAGTCCTCTTATTTATCCTCACAGTAATCTTCCAGGTATAAAACTACCAGCTCCCAATGAGGAGTCTGGGGCTCAGAGAGGTTGGATGGTTGGCTTAAGGGTACACAGCCAGCAGCCCACAGAGCTCATATTGTCAGTAAGTTCGAACAAGTTGGTGTCTTAATCAACTCCTCTGCCTCAGACATTCTGGGGACTTGTAGAGTTCTGTCATAATTCAGAAAGGCTCTTGTTGACCTGCAGTGTATTTATAAGTTTGGCTAGAATGGAGGAACATCCTAAGGTGGTGGAACACTAGAGCGTGTTTAAGACAGGCTACTTTGACTCATGAGCTCTCTTCAGGTAGAAAGGAATGTCTTACTTTCTGGATCCAGACTCAAATGGAATTTGTGAAGTTTGGTGACAGAGGGGCAGGATTCAGTCCTCAAGAAGGAAGTTCCATCCAATGTGGATAGAATAGACTGACTCCCCCATTCACCAGTCCTTGGGGTTAGTGCTCTTAATATCTGCACTATCTCATGAGTGTGAAGATTTAATTTGCCCCATCCGAGTCTCTGGACATTTTCTACATCTTTCATCATTGAACTTTGGTTTCATGTGCATTCTCATGAAACTTTGGTATTGTTTGTATAAAATAGATTTAGAATGCAGTGGGGAGCATCCCAGATTATATTTAGGAGATTGTAGAGGTTATATTTATCACCATAGTCAATATTCTCAGTTTACAAGAAGAAATCAAGATGGTATCCATTTAGTATGAAGCTCTAAGTGTTCTTCGTGAGTATGACTTAGAACATTCCAACATTTGAGTATCCACAATAAACCCTGACACATGGCATGGTATTTCAGAGCTGGGTTGCCTTGGGGTCTCTTGGTGGTCTTTGGTTTCTTTGTCTTGAATTCTACATTATTTCTGAGTTGTAGACAGCATATTCTTCTTTGTTCTTTTCAAGATGAGGAAGATATAAATCTATTTCTGTGTATATCGATATGAAAAGGCAGTTTATATCTTCAAGGATCTTTGCTTTATAGATGGAAACATCAGGAAGTTTATAAAGGGTTCCCCCAAAATATGTATGAGATGCATGAGGCCCAAGGGCTTTGCAGTTAGATTGAAAGAGTTCATGTTTGACTGGAAGGACTAGGCAAGGTTCTCAGAGGAAGACTCGAAGTTGCAAGGATTCTTGAAGTGTAGAGACTTCTTTTGGGCCTAGACTAGATAGATGAGAGAGAGAGAGAGAGAGAGAGAGAGAGAGAGAGAGAGAGAGAACACTGGAGATGTTTAGAAGATTTTAGAGGCTTTAGGAATTCTCAAGTGGTTTTACATTTTAAAAAACCACAATAAACCTAGATAGAGTGGTAATAGGTTTAGCTCATTAGCTTGTTTAGGGTGCAACTCATAACTGTTGTCCTTTCTGCCATAGTAGAGCAAAAAGTGATCACATCTAGATTTTAAAAGTAATGATTATATTGGAGATTGGTTCAGGAAAACCAAATGCCACAAAGAATCGGAGGCAGGCTCCCTAGAATTGAGTCATTTGAGAATGGATCATGTGATGAGGTTCTGATGTTCCCAAAGGGAACTCCTATTCACACCATGTCTAGGTAGTTTTAAGAAAATGATTCTCACCACGCTGTCAGTCCTTTGCTTTGAGTTTACCTTCAAGCACAAACTCCTAATATAGAATTAGATTTATACTGGATAGAGTTTCTCGGGAATGAGATAAATGTCTCTGGATTAGAGATATCCCCCAAACTTTCTTTCACCCTATTCTTAGCAGGTATCTTGGTGTGTAGTGTGGTTCAGTATGCAACTTGCTTTGCTATGGTTATGTCCTTCTGTCAGCTCTATAGCAGGTATTAGAAGAAGAGCATTGTGAAATAGCAGAGGCTTCTTTTCAGGCAGCCTATATGTGTTGTAAATTACAACCCAAGATGATGAGTACACTGTCAGGGATATCTACATAGTCCATGGCTGTAGGTGAAATAGGCTGTACACAGGAATAAATATGCAAGGCATGCTGTTTGCTTCCCTGTAGTTAGTTTATCTTTTATAAACTTGAGTGTCTCAAAAAACCTAAGCTATCAAAAATCCCTGCTTTGTAGGTTACAACGATAACCACTTTTTGGTGTTTTGTCAACTTAGTGTTATTGGCTCTCAGATTACAGTATAGCCTTTCCCAGAATTTTCAGAAGAAACAATTTTGTGCTCGCTCAACAATTTGCCACTCTGAGCCAATAAATTCTGCTCAAGGCAATTATTTTCAAGAAACTCTTAGATTTGCAAATAAAAATCTTATATACAGAGATGTTCAAGAAAATACTATTTATAATAGTGAAAACTTAGAAGTAATCAATGATGAAAAATTGAGTGATTATGTAATAATTATAAAGAGATGTCACAGAGTAAAACTAAATGACACTTTCAAAATTACTAGTAAAATATAAAATTCTATATGTGGTTATAAAAAGTTATATTATATGTATATTTAAAATAGAAGAAATGGTAGTATAGACAGTTTTTATTTACTATTAATTTGGAGGTGTTGGTTTTTATTATTGTACACACACATCTGAACACACCTGTACCACAGCAGTGTGCCTATGGAGATCAGAAAGCAACTTTGTGGAATTTCTTCTCCTTCTTTGCCTTTTCGTGTGTTGTGTGGCAGGTGCTTTTAGTAGCTGATCAATCTCACTGGCCTTCAATATATATTTTTTAAATAAAAATATTGGCATTCATAACCAGGAAAACTCTAAACATTATTTTAAAGTATAGCATCTAAAAATGTCATGTGCATATGGCACAGAAGGCAGCTAGTGCTAGTGCCAAGCCAGACTGCCCTGGCCCTGGGAGCTTGTTAGACATCAGAGGATCATCTGTTTAGAGCAACGTTTGAGTAAGCTAATTCCGGACATTTCTCTCAACCCCTGAGCTGCTGGTTTTAAGTTGCAGCAAAGATTTCTGGCTGGGGCCAATGGAAGAGAGTGCACATAAACACAGGGTTTATTTTGTCAGGGATGTTCTTGAGAGACTTCATTCTTTACTGTTTTTTTTTTCCCTTTCTTTGTGGCCATTTATTTACTTTAGAAAATACTCCAGTAGATCCTCACTTGAGTGAAAAGGAGATATGTTCTCATTGAGAAGCTCAGTTGCTGATCCAGAGGGATCTCAGAACTGACTGAGCATTAGTTCAGAGACTGATTTTTTTGTTTTGTTTTGTTTCAACATTACAGATTTGGCTTCATGTCTGTCAATGAGTGATTTTGCTTCAAATATATTCTGAAATTCCCACCCAAAGTTTCTTTTTAGTGCTTTGTCTACCACAGAAGACATTAATAATATCTTTCTTCCCTTTCCAGTGGTGTTTTTCTTTTTCCTTTTTTTAAGCCTGTCTTTGCCTGAGGCTCATGGTGACATAAGTTCTTACCCACTGCCTCCATTTCTCAAGGGACTGGAGGGCACAGGCAACAGGAAAAGGGCAGCCTTGATCCTATCCATCCCTTTAGTGAGTGCACGGAGGAGAGAGGAGACTTACAGTTAAGATCTTAAATCAGACTTGGCTGTTAAAGTTTTCGTTGAGGATTTAGGGAGGCTAAAGCTAAAACTGAGAGTCATCCTGGAGGTTAATCTACCCAGCTCTGGAAGGCATGTCTTCTGCTATGGAGGAACAGCTGGAGGTGAGAGGCCTGAGTTTGCATCTGTGCAGGGCACTGAAGGTGACCGTGAGGGCAATGATGCCAGAATTTTGGAGGCAGAGATTTGTGCCTCAAGACAGATGCACCAAGAACAGGGGTTGATGGGAAATAGAGACAGTCAGCACCCCGAGCTTGCTTGTTTGTTCCACAGCGCCTCAATCAACTTTGCAAGTTTAATCCAATCATGTAGACTGAACAAGGGCAGCACATTGAGGGAGAGAGGAGGCCAGGAGTACTTTTATCATTCTAAATCAAAGAAGACTCAGTTGCATCAAAAGTACATTGCTAAAATGGCAGCCAAGTCCATTAGCCTTAAAAACCATGAGAAGCGACTCTTTTTCACATTGTCATTTTCAAACTCTGAATGGGGTCACTTTGGTACTCTAGAGCCTCACTCCTGTGTCTGAGTGCCAAGCTGAGTAGGTGGCCAGGGGAAAAATCAACCTTCCCATGGTTCTTCACAGGCATGCCCATGACCTTCTTGGTCGGTGAGATAGTGTGCTCAACTCAAGTCTTCTTTTAGACGCGGATTCAAGTTAGTTCAAGATTTCTCATAAACCATCTCTATGGCATCAGAGTGAGTTAAGGCTTGCCTGGACAATTTACTGAGACCCTGTCTCAAAATTTAAAAAAAAAAAAAAAAATGAACAGAGGGCTGGACTGTAGCTCCATGATAGAGAACTTGCTTGCCAGTGCCTAGAATATGCAAGGCCCTAGGTTTAAGCCCAGTACAGAAAAAAAAAAAAAAAAAAAAAGGAAATAAAAAGAAAATCAGACCCTATTAGATGCTACTCTAAGGGTTGCTATGAGGATTTAGTGTGGTAATATTAGTAAAACCTTTACTAAATTACCTTGCATATAGTAAGCACCCAATTAGCAGTAATTCTAAAAAGATCAATAACAACCACGATGATCCCATTATCAGTAGATGAAATTTATTGGCAATTCATTCATGAATATTTGCCCTGTTTCTCTGTAGATCATAAAATAAAATCTTTGACCACTGACTATTATGTACTCTGTGATGAACAAAGAACCTTCAAGCAAGCACAGTGGAGGACACATGATTGTAGAAAGCCCGGTCTTGAGGGCAGATGAGCAGCTCCTGGGCAACAAGGGATCAGGGGAATATGAGCAAAACCCATGGAAATTTAGATGATGCTGTTTGGGTTGATGTAGTCATGGTGGTCATGGTGATTATGGTGGTCATGGTGGCTTTAGAGTAGCCTCCCTTCTGTTTGACCGAAGACACTCTGAGCAGAAGGAACAGAGTGCAGAAGCTTGGAAGTGGGAAGTGTCAAACTATGAGAGAACAACGAAGTGTTTGTCCAAAGGCTATATGAAGGCAGCTCTGGAAGACAAAGTGATTTAGTTTTAGCCTGGAGAGCCTAAGTGTTGTGCTTGAGGCTACAGAGAACCTAGATCCCCACAAATCCCTTGTATGGATTCCAGCAGATGTCTGGAATAACCAGATGGCACTAAGATGCCATAAATATGAAAGGATACAGGCAAATACCATGAGGAAAAAAGGTACTTAACTACCTTGAACCCTTAGGTGTATGTAGGAATGACACATTAACTCTGAATGGAGAAATCTGAGTGGTTCAAAATAATCCTAGCCAGACCTAGAAGTGTGGGAGGGACTTGAAGAGGCAGAGAAATGAATTGTGGGCAAAGAGAATAATTGAGCTAAAACTTGGGGGTCGGGAAGACTACTTTCCAAGTTTGCTGCTGTTCCCTGGATAAAATGGATACCACTCTTTCTCCACATCATGGGGACCAGTGTCTTTTGTAGTGAGGATGGAGAAGAGTCTCCCATTAACAGGAAAACAGAAGTGGCAGTTGCACTCTCTCTTCTGTCCTCTGTGTGGCTCAGGCAGCAGACCTCCAGGACTTTTCATTCCAGAGACTCCCAGCAAAAGGAAGTAGGGCTTAGCTACAGTCTGGCTTAAACTAGCTTGGTTCTACTCTGAGCATCGCTCTGAGGAGTTTCCTTTCTTTACCAGTGAAACAGCTACCTCTAGATGAAAATATATGTCTAAGCCAAAGACTCTATCCTTTCTTGAGAGATGACCTCAAGAGATAAGATAGAAAATGATTAAAGAAGACACCAGACATAGACCTCTGCTCATCACATACACAGAGGTGCACACATATGAACATCTCCCAATTAAGAGAATTAAAAAATGGAGGGGGAGGGAAAGGGTATAGGTATATAGATATATAGGTAGATATAGGTGTAGATATAGATGTAGATATAGATAGATAGATGATAGATAGATAGATAGATAGATAGATAGATAGATAGAGGCATTAGCATTTGTAATCTAATGATGACTTTACTATCTAAGGGTGGGTTCATTTTGACACACACATTTCTGTGTGTGTGTGTGTATGTGTGTGTGTGCATGTGTGTGTGCAAATACAGCATGTGAAAGAAGGCAGTATGAGGGAGGTTAGCCTCAGTTCTCTTTAAACCATTGTGGCCTCTTGGCTTCTGAGTTTCTTAGATACCCGAACCAATGCTAGCTCGCCACCACACAACGCCGCTGAAATGCCAGCGTCACGTTACAATTAACAGCAATTCTGGTGGCTGTCATCACTTACTCGGAACAGAGGATCCCTAGCAAAAGCAGGACGCTGTCACACCTGCTAATTCAAAGGCATTGTGTGAACTATGACAGACCTCAGCGCACTTCTTCTGCTTGTTGAAATGAATAGAGTCTGGCGACTTAAATAAAGAGCGGGATGGAAAAAAGAAGTTTTAACACATTTCTGCAGATGAGCCTAAGAAGGGTCAACTTGTGGGTAGAAAAAAAGTTGTGTTAAAGAAAGTAATTAGAGAGAGACAGAGAGCTAGAATATTAGAGCCTTTACAGAGTAAATGAGGATAAATCCTGTTAATTATGTGACTTTCCCTGGTACTAATGTGATAATAAAGTGCTCTCATTCTGGAGAAGCTTGTCACAATCCTAGCAAAGACAGTGACCCTTCTACTAGGTGAGACCAAAAAAAACAACTTCTAAGGCACTCTACCAAAAAGCAAGTGATCAATGTTAAATGCCCAGCACCCCCCCCCCCCCCCCCATCTACTACAGAAGGCTGATACCTGCCACTATCTTGAGACTGCTGGTTCATGGACTGTCTTACTTGAGGTCCAGAAGCACTTAGGCTAGCTTTTCTGTTTAGTTTCAGAGGGAAGAGTTGGGAATAACTCAAAGAGTATAAATAGTCTGTAGCCAGCTTCCAGCCCAATGATGAACGGCACCAAAAAGATTCTCTTTGGAATGTTGGTAAAATCCTGGCCTTCCAGACTTCATTCAACCCCAAATTTATGACTGTGTATGTCATTTTAGGGGCAGTAGGGATATGGAACATGGTTGTATGTTTCTAACATTCCGATGGTGGTGGAAACAGGGCAGAGGTTGGAGATATTCATTTGGGAGAGTCAGGGGGATGCCAGGACCTTTGATATTTGACTGTGAATTCCCTGTTATGTTGGGAAGGAACCCAAGGGTTAACAAGAGAGTGTTCTGGAAGCAAATACAATAGAATGGAGAGGCTGCCGGTGTGAAGAAGTAAAGGCTAGTGTGACTGTAGTGTTGTGAGCTCTGAAGCAGAAGAAGAGAAAAAAAAAGGTGGTGGGGTAGATTTTAGTTGATATTGTGGAGGAGAGAGATGATTGCTTTGCAGACAGAGGATGGTTTTATTTGGTTCTGTTCCTTTAACTAGATAGATTTATGAAAAGTTTACTGCATAGTATCTAAGGAATAAGAAAAATACCACATCACTGTGTGGGTTGACTGCTGGACCTTCCTGTGGCAATGAGTATCTTGGTTCACAGAGAGCCCTGCTCTAGTTCATAGGACCACAGACAACCCTCTGCATTCAAATTACGTCTCCCTCTGCCATGAACTCTCTGTGGGAAGGCAAGTTACTTAATCTCTCAATGATTCAGCTGCTTTTTATCTGGAGAACTGGGGCAGAGGTGGAGAGTGGGTGAATGGATGGGGGAGTAGGAAGCGGTTGTGAAGATTAAAATAAAGCGTGCACTAAGCATGCTACATCGCAAGTAGTAACCTCCAGTTGACATGAGCCATGACTCTTACAAAACAGTATTCATTTTCCAAAGCCTGACACTTAGGTAAAGTATTCTCCTAGTCTGCTTTGGAGCAGTCTTTTGAAAAGAAATAAAGTGACCATCAGGGGAGGCAGTCTGAGCTCTGAGTCATCTTGGCAAAGAAAGAACTATCATCACTCCAGAGTGCATGCAAACTTGATCCCATAGTTCAAGGAAACCTACATGCAATCTCACATTTCCCAGGCTGTTTGTATGTGGGAAGAGGTTGGCAATGTGATTACCTTCATATGGGAAGAATTTTCTTTATTAAAAATAGTATTTGAAACACTTGAAGGGCTCAGGAAAATGGTTGTGGGTGGAGACTGCCTAGGGGGCGGGGCATAAACTGTAGGCTTAGTGATCTTGTCATGCCTGTTGGCATAATTTGAGAAAAAAGGAGCCAACATCAGGGGCATCCTGGAGAGAGGGGAGAAAACACAAGAAGAGACACAAGCAGACCTATGGCAGCTTTCCATATACCATATACCTGGTTTCTGTGTTTGTTTTCACAAGGCTGCCGAGAATCTGAACTCAGATCCTCAGTTCTCCTTTGCAGGGAGAACACTTTATTGATGGAACCATATTCCCAGCCCTTCAGTAACAATTGAGAAATTCATTAATCTATCTAGCTATCATTTACTTCTTGAAAAAATATTTTTTCAGTAAAGATTTTGATATCGAATTTAGCATCACATCTCATGATTAGTAAAGATGACAGTGATGACAGTGAAGTCTCTCAAAGGAAGGGTGCAAGGTGTGTGGCTGGGCAGATGCGCTCTCCCCATGGGACCTTGGGTCCTCTGAAGGAGTAGTCCTAACCAATGAGCCATATCTCTGGCCCTAGTCCTTTTCATATATATATATAATTTATATATAAATTTATATATATATATGTATATATATATATATAAATTGGTACAGAAAAGCCACACTACACACAGCCTTGTGATTTGCGATTTGCTTCTTATGTTTAGAGCCAGTGATGTAAGACTCTTCTTGCAGGGTTGGCCTAGCCCCAAACTTGTTTGGAACATTGAGCAGTTTCATGCTTGTCAATAGACATGCCGAGCTTCTCTTCTGTGAGGAAGTTTTGACAACACTACTTATGGAGTTAGGTAGCTGGGGAGATTCGAGCTGTTCCTGTTGACAAGCCGTTACTCCTTAGGTCATACAGTTGTGGACTGTTCATGGGTCTCTGGGAAGCCTGGTTGACTCTTAGATGTTACCTGCTAAGGCTCCTTATGATAATGAGTTCCAAACATTTATTTTAAAAGCCTCTATCATCTTGAGAGTGCACAGCAGTTCTGTATGAGGAAGCAAAATGTATTTAGGTATATGCATATTAAGAACGTGGACAGCATCCCTAATCTGAAGTTCCAAATGCTTCAAGATGAAAAAGAATTTCAAGCACCAACATGAAGCCACAAGTAGAAAATGCCACACCTGACCTCATATGATGGGTTAGAGTCAAAATGTAGGTGCATTAAGATACTGTATTAAATTATGTTCAGGCCGTGTATAGAAGGTGTAAAGGTGTATATAAAATATAAGTGAGTTTCTTGTTTAGATTTGGGTTCTGGTTTTTGACAGCTTCCTTTATGTATTTGGGTCTCAAGCATTTGTGTAAAGGGTTATCTCTCTCTCTCTCTCTCTCTCTCTCTCTCTCTCTCTCAATCTATCTCTGTCTATCTCTCTCTCTATCATCTATCTATCTGCTTCATTTATGCTTGTATATGTTTTTAATAAATATATATATTTATGATAGTGACTTATGTGTATCATTGTGGAATCTGAACTTAACCGAGACTCACTCTGTGCATTCTACTTGTACTTTCTGAGACTTTGCCTTCTGCCCATCTGCTCTGTGTGGTCATTCAGTTGACATGTCTGCCTAACTTCACCTCAACTTTCTTGGAGGTCATTTATGGGTGAGAGTCCTCTCTACTCCCTCCCCATCTGTCAGAGATATACTTTGCCCTGTGAGCACAGTTATCTGCATAATAGGCTGTGTTCTTTAAGGATCCTCTCCAAGGCACTGGGATTTGCAGCAACTCGGCTTCATATCTTTCTTGGTTAAGCTGTAATAGAAGGAAAGCCATTTTTTTTCAAGCTTCTTAAGACCTGCAGCTGGCTCAGATGGGGCCTGACAGGTGAGACTGAACACATGTCAATCCCTAAGGCAATCATAGAACTGAAGACTGTGATGTCCTGGCCCAATGCCATACATTCTCTGGCCTAACAGTGGCCAAAGAACAATGCTTTTAAAATGTGAGAACTCTTGAATGAGGGTAAAGTACTGGAAAAGGAGAACAAGAGACTGCTATTATAATAGGAGAAAAGGGACCGGGATGCAAAATTCAGTGCCTTGGAGATCTTTAGAGAACACAGCCTAGTATGCAGATGGTGGCATATGCCTTTAATCCCAGCATCCAGGAGGCAGAGGCAGGCAGATCCTGAGCAATCCATCAGATACTCTGACTTTCTCCTTTCTTGAGAACCTTGTGGACAATCACATACAATAGCATGTGTGCACAAACCTGCATTTCACATTGGCATATTCGAGGGCACTGGGCCAACCATCCAGGGGCTTTTGATTAAGACAACACCAGTAGATCATGTTTAATTCCCCTCTTCATTTAGCGGTTTTATTTTAGTAAATAATAATGACCAATTTAGGTTATAAAGTGTAGGAGATTTTAGAGCTCACACTCCCCAGTGTCTTGCATTTAAACTGAAACTACTCCAGAGTGACACATTGTGGGGAGGGTGAGTGACCCATGAGCACCAAAGCACCTGCAGAAAATCTAAGTGGTGTCATTCTTCATCTGTGAGACTGCTTAATTTCATTTTCCATCAGCAACCTTATGATATCCTGAGAAGCAGAGCTTAATAAAGTGTCAGGCTCTATTTTGCATTCTGATTTCAATATGATGAATCTCTTTTTATATTTTTTTATGGGACAGAACATACAGACTTATTGGATTGTCCATATTATGAACTGAAATAATTGGGAGCTCATGAGATTACTGTCAGTACTCTGTGGGCACAATGCTCCCTGGTCATTTTTATTTGAAGACTGGTCCCAGGCTCTAAATCCAAATTAAGGGGTCACTTGTTCATATCTGAGCCCGTCTTGTGAGGCATGTTGGAATGCAGTGATTGTTTGCAATGGAAGTAACCGCTCAAATTAAATTAGTAATCCCAGTGTAAGCCCAGAGGATGGCAGGAAGCACATGGACATGCTGAGATTGGGACCTGGGAGTGTGCACCTGGAAAGCTGAGTGTGAAAGCGACGGAGAACATTGAAAGGTTGGGCGATGATGATTGGCAATCATTTCTAAATAACTTCCATGCTTAGAAAGGCTTGGTACTTTTTCCCAAGGAGGGAAGTTACTTAGAGGGAATTTCCTCTCTTTCTCCTCCTCTTTATTCCTCTTTCCTCTTTTCTTTCTATTTCTATTTCTAGAAAGATGAGCTTGTTCCTTTTCCTTATGGCAAAACAACAACAACAATAATAACAATAGCCAAATATTATCCATCGCTGGCAATCTCATCCCCTTTCTTCCCCTGTGACATATGCCAAGGATAAGAAGGAAGGAATGAAGGAATCGCATGTTTCCTTTTACCAATCAGGGATTTGAATTAGGTTGTGTATTTTTAAAAATCTAAAGTTCAGTGATACAAGGTGATCTGTCCGTTCTTTCTCTGTGCATCCCAATCTCTGCTCATAACTTCAACATATCGATTAGAGTATATGACTGGAATGGTCACTAATTTCTAAAGTCTCTGAGGAAATTCTAAGGAAAACTGCCCGAGACCTCCTTAGTGAGTTGCCTCAGCAACGATGGCTGTGTGCACATGTTTGACAAGTAACATGTGATTAGTAAATTCTGAACTCAGGACCAGAAGAATGAGGAAATGAATGACCCAAGGCAGAGGACTGAGGGAAGACATAGCAAAGCACTGAGGGTTTTAAGACACAGGGTCCCCGAAAGTTAGCAGAATGGCCTGTAGAGGTTTGGAGAGAAGAGATTCATTCTAGTCTATTGGAAACATGGCCTTTTAACCCTTTAGGTTCCAGGTAAATGTTTTAAGAACAATGACAGGCTTAACTTAGAGATAATATGTTGAACTTTGATGTCAAGACACTATTAAGCAGGACGTTTAAGGACACCAATGAGCTCTTGCCTGAATTATGCATGTATGAAACTAATAAATGGTCATAGACTGTGAGATGGATAGCTCTTAACTATGCTTGTTCGAATTAAATGGCAAATCTTAGCACACAGAGACTTTGAGAGAACCACTTATCATTTTTATTTCCTCTGTTACCCATCGCACAATGGAAAAACCTTCCCTAGGCTCAGGGGTGAATGATATGCACTTTGATTTTTACAACACTAAAATTGTCTGTTTCCTCCATGGGAGTATTGTATACACATGGAAAATTCAAAACTGCAGAAGGAGGAAAAAAAAAAGAGGCAAATCAACCCTGTGTTATGATTGAAAATTAGCTGCCATTAATATTTATGTTCAATTTAAGTCAGGCATTCATTTGGTGCTTTCCAAACACAGCAGTCCTGGGTGCTGTGAAACCAGAATGCTCCCTTAAGGAGTGCCACAGAGGTAACCATAGTTACTTCAAGGAGGACCCAGTGTGATGCGTCTGTAGTAGTGGAGAATGATATGACTAATTCTGCAGGGGGTATTAGGGGAGGTTCATGGTGCAGCCCGTTTATACTGTAGCTGAAAGACAAGCAGGAGTATGGGAAGCTGAGATGGTGTGGGAATGGAGAAGATACCTCAGACCCCAGGATGCAGCCAACAGTGAAGGGAGGGAGGAAACTTCATGTTCAGGACACAAGGATGCAACTTGATGTGGCTGAAACAAAGAATGATGGGAAGAGACAAATAATGGAGCAACACGCCTAGGAATGTCTACTACTGACACCAGCATTTTAGGATTTGCTGATCTGACCCCTACCTAACAGTCACAGCAGATTTATAGTTCATTCAGAGACTTTCAGCTTTCCTTGGCACAATTATTCAAATATGTTGTCCTAGGAGCCAAAGATTTTCCTGGAAAATCAAACTTAAATACTTTTCTTTTGGAGAAAAACCATGAACGAAAATCAGTAGGCTTTTTAGCAGAAACTGGCACTCAAGAGAATCCAGCGCACCCTGTGTTCTCTAGAAGTGAGTGTGTGTCTGTTAAGTGAGTGAATCTGTACTTATAAAGCTTTATAAGTGTGGAAAAGAATGTCAAGCTAAGAATCCAGGGAAAGCTGTATGTCTCAGTTGCTGTGGACTTGAACTTCTTACTCCCTCCATGGCATCTGTCACCTCCACAGGAGAGAGTCATTGTGAAACTATCTGAGTCCTTACAAGGGGCAAGTGAAATGCGAACATCAGATTCTAAATGAATGGGCTTCACAATTTTAAATACGCACATACTGAACAATGGGGAGGGTAAAGCCTTTCATTTTCCACCTGTGGCTTTCTGTCTGCATGAAAGACTTTCAAAGGCAGCGAGTGTGAACGTATAATGATGTATAGTCAAACTAAACCCTTAAGATGATGTTCTCTGACTTCCTCCAAAGATACCCAGGCTATCTTGGTTTTGCTTTGGTCTTATTTCTTCATTTTGCTACAGTTAAATATTCCAGTCTTTTCAGCAGCGTTAACATGTGTTTGAGGGGGGAGGTCACACCTAAAGTGGTCACGAGCAAACTTGAAACATATTAGAATTGGTAATTAGGATGGCTTGAATTCAAAGTACCGGAATTTCTTATGTTGGCTTTAGCTCTAATTTTAGTTAACCTAGTGATGGTAAGGTGTATTCCCAGATATGCTCAATGAACTACATTCCCATTATAAGAAAATAAGGCATGTGTTTGAATATGTAATATATTTTAATTGGCAACTTCTATAACGTTCAATATAGTATCTGTAGAATGAAAATAGAACTAGAATTCCACAGTCCTTTGGGGGACTGTGAACTAAGAGAGGCAAAGCATAAAGCTTCATAAATGGTCTTGTGCCCACATTTTTAATCTAAACTGGTAATGTGAAATCCCGAGGCTCCCTCATCTTACCTTGTATGTCTAACTCTCCAGGAGTCATCACCGAGGCAGTAAGTAAGCAATACTTAATATATTTTCCATCCTGGGTAACACTTTATAATTGTAACCCAGAAGTCTAAGGCCGAACACTGCTGAAAGCTATCCAACATCTGCAGATGTCCTATGTCCAATAATCACCTGTAGACCATGCAACAGAAATAGTCTATAATAAATGTTCCCTGTCTCCCTCACTCAGTCCCAAGAAGCCCAGGCAAATACTTGGTTTTGTTATCTGTGATATTCCTTCTGTATATCAAACCATATACACTGATTTCAAACATCCTCTCAGGGCCGATTTGAACCTTTATGTACTCTGGCAAGAAAGCCTTGGTACTTAGGAGTGCTGTCAAAGGGCTTCTCTAGTGGTATCCGATTCTCTGTCACACAAGGGCTTTCAGGCTTGGGATTCTATTATTCTTTCCCACTTCATGGTCAGCGAACCCCGCCAGGAGAATCAGCTGGACTGGGTCAGCAGAAGTCAGTGTTAAGTCACAGTCCCCTCCTTCTCACTATGAGACACTCTTTCCCCTGGGGTCCCTGGCTGTCCTGATGCTTTTTGCTATCTGTCAGATTTGACTCCTAGCATAAGGACCTTATTTACAATGGGTCCTTTTTCCTTTAAACTATTTTTAAATTCTTTAATCCACTGCTATGATATTCCAACACCCACCCCTTTAAGTTCTCACCACTAATTAAGTCCTCTCACCAAAGCCAAATCCTGAGCTCTGAGGTAATGAATCCTTTTCAAGGTGGTCATGTGTATCTCTTTAGGCTGCACACACTTTCCAGAAATGCCCAAGATCCAGGAAGCGTCTGCCAGGGAAGGTAAACGTCTTGAAGTCAGTGGCCAATAATAGAGGCAGCCTTTCGCTCTCTCCCCCTGGGATCCGAGAGATAGTGTCACGGTTTAATTTAAGTTTCTCTTCTGTGGGGAGCAAAAAGTCCTCATGGCTTCAGGTGTGTGAGCTCCCTCACATTCTCCTCCTTCCCTCTCTGCCCTCTGTATGTCACAGGCAGGACTGTGAGGACTAAGTCAGAGAGGTCTTCAGTTACTATTGCAACTCGTTCTAGAAGAGGTCGGCTTTCTCAGGTTAGCCTCCTAGCCTGCCCTTGTGACCTCCCTGGGATCTTGGCTGACTTCTGGGTATCATGGTTTCACATGGATGAACTGTACCCTACATCGTAGTCTGTAAATTAGAAGCCAGGAGGTTTTCTTTGACCTTGAAAATAGAGTTTTCTCTTTCTGTTGTGACCTGTCCTGTTTTCAAGACAGCTGTTTCCCACAGTGCTGGGGTGGGACTCCAGCTTCCTTCCTCAAGGAGCGCTGGGACATTTGAGAGCTACAATGAGGACATTTCTTAGACAGCTTCAAGCAGCCCAGGTTGTCTTGGGTAAGGGCAGATACTATACATTTATATACTTTCAATTTGGAAGAATCTTAGTATTCCTGGAAATATTTCCTTGGTAATTTCATGGCTGGAAGCCTGACACCAAAGTAAGCTGTCTTCCGTTGAGGTAAAGGTGATAGGGCACTCTGTGACTCCATAAAGGTCCTTCGAATTACAAGGACTTTCCCTGTCCTCCCTTCAGATCGTGTGTGGGGAGCAGCTTGAACTTCACCCAGAAGGGACCCCACATTTGTTTCTACACAGCTGTTTCTTGTATCAGGCTAGAGTGCGTCCGAGGGTACTGAATACCATTGGGAAGAACCGTCTGCCACCTCACCATCTGCGGGCATAAGTCAGGGGAACTTGCAGAGAGTCTGAAGCTGAGAACTGGGATTTTATGTCTCTGTTCAGTTGTGCTTTGACACTTTTCCCAAGACGACACATGATGAACACAGCTGCAGACAAACAAACGTGATTTTTCAGACTTTGGGTTGGGAGAGGTAAAAACTCAACCTGTTCAGTCTGGATCCACGCACTTGCTTTGCATAACGATTAATGGTAGCTTGGAAGGCAGTTTTGTTAGCGCGCCCTTCAGCTCTGACTAGCTGGGGCTCTCCATCGTTTAAGCCCCTGCCTCTCGCAGCATTTAGAAAAGCTGCCGCACTCTTCTTGACTTCCCTTGGTGACTGTTCCATTTGTTGTTTTCCTTCTGCACCTCATTTGATGAAGCCTGTAGGGCTTGCTGGGTACGCAGGGCTTCACTGATTTTCTTAGCCTGCACTATGGCAGTGAAATGATACTTTTCATATCTGAAACTATTAGCATCTCTTAGTCTAGGCAGCATGCCCCGGCTCCTGATAACTGACAGTGGTTAGCATTATTGCTTCCTCTGTGCTAGGTTTCAGCACCCTTTAAATGCTCACTGATTTTCTAAAACACGTTCGGATGGCTTCTCCATTTTACAAATGATGAAACTGAGGCACAGAGAGATTAAATCCATTTGGTGAAGAGCACACATTTAGCTAAGCAGTAAAAGCGACATGTCTGATGAAAGCCACCCAGTTGTATGAGAGGAAAAGGCTTATAATTCTCATGCTTTGTTGACATCACTCAGGGTCACAGAGTTACTGGTCTTGACCTATGCTTGTCTCATCTCTGATAAAACCGTCTTGTTCAGGATACTTCGTGACTGTCTTTATTGACAGCTCTGATTTGTGTGTAAAGCAAGCCCTAGATTCTATTTGGCAAAGCAGTATTTGATAAACCCCACTAGTTTTAAGTCCCATGGCCTTCATTATGCATCTGGATACATGGAATGGTGTTTGTTTGGTTTTTCATACGCTCATGTAGGAGTCTGATTATGTTGCTTAAGTGATTTTCTTTCTACAACCCAGTGCTTTTTTTTTTTTTTTTTTTTTTTTTTTTTTTTGTCACCCATACTATGCTAGTTACATGGATGTAAGGCAGATAACTCAAATGATTGCTTGGTGAACTACTAACAAAATATATTACCAAATCAACAAATGTGTGCTATACGATGTATTCGTTTTAGTTACCTACATAATGGACCAATGTCCTACATCAGCCTGATCGGTGGATGAGCCTACACAGGACTTTAATAGGACGTCACTTCCAGTTTTATGACTGTCCCTTTCTTGATGGAAGTGGTAGACTCAAAAGTTCACACGCTTGAGTGCTGTCCTCTTGTTGGACAGGGGTGTGTGGAGCTGGTGGCACACTGGAAAGATCAGAGGTCTGACCCCTCAGCACACGTGGTGTCCAGCAAGTACTCTCACAGTCACTGGGAGCTGCAAGGGCATCATCACCTTGCCTTCTGACCTTCATTTTTCTTACCTGTGAAATGGGGAGCTTAGGTTAAGGGACGCTTTCAAGTCAGTTTAAAAGTCTTCCTGTGGTCTGAGCTGTGGACATGGCTCAAGAGTAAGAACATTTGCTGCACATACCTGAAGACCAAGGCCTGAAGGCAGTTCTCTTGGATCCTCTTCAAAGTTTGGCCATTGCTGTCCCTGGAACTGAAATCCCAGCACTGTGCAGGGAGCAGACAGGAGGCTTCATGGTGCTTGCTGGTCACAGGTCTAGTAGAAAAATAACAAGCTTCAAGTTCCATGAGAGACCTTGTTTCAGGGGAATAAGGTGGAGTGCTGTTGAACAGGACATTAGACATCACCGGGTGCATGTATGGAACTGTGCACCTGTATCCATGTATGTGCATAAACCACACACAAACACACACACACACACACACACACACACTTCCCATAATTCATGAAAAGTGGGTATCATGGCTAGCCCTATGGGCAATCTATAATATTAGTTTTGAACTCTGTGTCCCTTATTTTTGGTGAGTCTTTGTGCGTTGTGTTCCAGGGGAGTTAGTTCCTTCCTGGCATGCCTATCTTAAAGGGCGTCAGTGGGGGATTCAAGAAGAGCCTGGGAACTTAAATGCTTTGGATAATAACCCAGTGAAAGACGTATTAAATAATAATGATGTTACTCCTGTGGAAAGTTAGCTGAAAGGTGTTGGGTTTCCCACCACCTTGCCATGCCACCCCTCCAAAAAAGAGCAAAGTTAAAAAGAGAGTTTGATCTCGGACTTTATGGAACTCTGCAGTGTCAATAGCGCCTTTGTCCTGCTGAGGGTCAGGTTCCCACAGTTGGGGTAGGGCAGCCATGCTCTTTCCCCTGACGTTTTATTAAACACACAGAATGTGGCAGTTCTTTAGACAAACATATGGTTTTGTGTTACAATCGCTTCCACTTTGTTAAAAGCCCTTTCGAATTGGAGATCTTCTATGTGGGGCAGCAGACGCTAGACACATGTGTGTCCCCCAAGTTAACGGACGCCTTATATGTTTACTTGAATAAATCATCTTCCAAGTTTGTGGGTCTTGATTCTGAGTCAGTCTCTCACTGAGAGTATTTTTAACTCCTCCTTACTTCTTCGAGCTCCTTTTAGGAAGTGTGATCCAAAAGGGTCAGATACTTGGCCTGTACTTAGGGGAAAACTTTGAGAGATTCCTAAGGCCTTGGACTGGGACTGGCTTTCCCCAAAAGAACTGGCCCTTCACAGTGTCTTTGCCACATAAGGGCTTGTGTGAGGCCCCAGGCACCAGTTGACGGCTGTCTTACCCATGACAGATGGTCAAGACTTCAATTTCAGCAAGTGATCCACTGCTGAGGGGGTAGGCAGGGGATGCTGCTAGCAGGCCAAGTGGCGGGACAGCTTAGGGTAACAGCGATCCGGTGTGTGCCCAGCATAGCTTTAACGGCAATCCGGTGTGTGCCCGGCATAGCTTTAAAGGTGATCCAGTGTGTGCCCGGCATAGGTTTTGTGGTAACGATGAGCTGCTGACAAGCTCCCGAGCCCTGCTCATTTTTGAGGCAGAAGATCCCTGGCTCCCTTGGTGTTTTTCTCTCTGGCAAAGCCAGTGTCCTGTTTGCCTTGTCTTTCAAAACCCATTTTGGCACCAGATGGAACCCTTCACAGTGGTTAGCAGTTGTCTGAGTTCAGGATGCCAGAGGGTGTGCTGACAGCTTCTTCTAACACAACCTGAGTCTGGCTGTCAGACCTGGGCTCAAATGGCTTAAACACGTACAGGCGGCAAGTATTACCAACCACAGGGAGACAGGCGGGGGTTGGGGGGGGGACTGGAGGGAGACTGGCAGTGAGATCCCTCCCCAGTTTGTTGTTGCCTTGGGTGGGAGATAAGAATCCTGTGGTTCCCCTAGTATAGATTGCTATAGTTTGGATGTGAATTCCATACTGGGAACGTTTATAAAAGCTATGGCTTTTACACCTCACTGCACCATACAATCCCACACAGAATTTCATTGTCATTAGAATGGAGATCATCCGTCTCTGGACTCTGGGATGGTTTTCATATCTAAGTATAGAACCTAGCCCCTGCAATATGAGGAGCTCATTACCATACTTTTAGCATTGTTGATATGTCTAAAAGCCACATGTACTGGTTGGGTCACCTTCTGAGGCTCAGAGGAACAGGACGGTATAAGTGCCTTGTTGAAAGAGGACTGATTGACTGAGTGGTTGGAAAGCTAACTTGCACAGTGGCAGAGCTGTTCTGGGCATGGAGGAGGCCCGGGGTGGATTCCGTTATACACAGCTGGACTTTAGCACTGTTCTGTGAGTCATTCATCCTAGACAGGAGGTCGATAAGCTTTGGCCTCTGTGGAGAGGCCCTGGAAGTCGGGGTGAACCATTATCAGAGGCCTCCTCATTGATGGGCTTTGGGGGTTGTGACATGTTAAATGACTTCATTTAAGAAGACTCTTACACTGTTGAATCTTATCATGTTTTCTTTGAAAAAAGTCATTGTTTCTCTTCAAGCCTCCTACATATTCCCTCTCATTCTAAGAAAACAAGGAGAACAGTTATTGTTCTGAAATGTGTATGTAGAAGCTGTTTGAATGTGGTGTGTCTTCATGTAGTGCCTTTATGGCAGGATCACGGGGGCTACATTGCTGACAGACATTGTACTCTAAATTAAATTCAGATGGAGACATCATGGAATGCTAGTTTTGCATAAGTTACTGATATTGAGTTGACAGTTTTTATTCTAGCGTGGCCCTAAAGTGGGACAAAAGCTAAAGACAAGGTTATTTCTAGAAGACTCTCATTGACCAGTATTTTAATGCATCCCATAGAGATATCTTGGCTCCAAAAGTAGAAAAGTATGTAGAAAATAGATGGACATAAAAATCCTCTATGACTCCCAAATAGCAAACAGATGGAGGGGTTTAGCTGAGGGAGACCAGTATGAATATCCTAGCACAAACTCTGCACACCTACTTTCCAGTATGGGCTCGTATCACTGCAGTAGTTATTTAGTGGGATCAAGTCCTGTATCCCACACATCAGGGCATTTTCAACAATTAAAATACATTCACCAGTTTAAGTGGGATTTCTCTAACCAAACGGAGACTGTCATCATCTTTACAAAACAACAGCAGCAGCAATAGCATCTACAGCCAAGCAAAACCTGTGGCTCTCACTATAGAACTTATTGAGGAAGAAGTAAAGTGGGTAGAGAGGCAGGGAGGTCCAAGCTCACTTACAAATAGCTTTTGTTTAAGGCACATATCTGAGAAAACTGATGTAGTGGTACTAGAGACGTTGGAAGGGTTTAGTCATTATGTCACTCCTTCTCCCCCTTCCAGGGCTGCTAATTTGAACATTTTATTTGGAGATGATAAGATTTAAAGTATTTACAATCTCCTTGTATTTATCTAGCGTACACATTGCCATTCATCACCTGTGAACTTATAACACTTGGATTATTTGTTATGCTTGGGGACCATGGGAATTCTCAATTAGATCCGTTTGGAACCCATGTTAAATTATGATGAAGACCCGCTCCTGGAATAAAAACACTTCCTTGGGGGGGGGGGTTTGCTTCTTTTGTGAGATCTGTTAGCAGTTCCAGAGTGTTCATTTCATAGAAAAAAAAATGTACCCTTGGATGCAATATCAAGACTTGGGCCTCAAATATAATATGGATTCTAACACCACTCTGAGTTTTGCAGGAGATACAGGAAGAAAAGAGGATGTATAACCTGGAAATGATTTCTGATTCCGACTCCCTTGTTAGGATTGAAATGCTGACCATGATCCTTTGTTTCTTCACAGATTCTTCCTGAAGTTTTTCCTTAAATGCAACCAAAATTGCCTAAAGAATGCAGGAAACCCACGTGACATGCGGAGATTCCAGGTGGGTCCTTGCTTTACTTATAGCTCAATCATGACTTGAAGGAGAAGAGATGAGGGGAAAACTGTTTTGGGGGGCGCAGAAGGAATGGAGTATAATTGTTTCTCTAGAGGTGAAGAACAGGTGAGGCCACTGGTCCCCAGGCATCTGCAATCTCAGAGTTGTTTTTGTTAGACAAAAACTGGGGCTGTACCACCTGCGCCCACTGATGAAGGCAGCTGTGTCCTTGGAGCCTCATCTTGGCTTCCTGTATGGACTCACGTGATGAAACAGCCACAGATTAAGTCAATTACACAGAAATGATGGCTTTATTTGCTAAAATTTTTCTAAGTAGAACTTTGTTGAGGAAGAGCACCAGGAAGTGACACCAGGAAGTCTAGTCTTTCTCTGTTCTTGCTCACAATCTCAGCAGCTGCTGGTACCAACTACATGTTATTTGTGGACCCTTAAGAAGCAGAACATATCTATACCCTCTGTTCTGCTTTAGGAATGCTCCTGTACCCCACGTGTACATTTTACTAAATATCCTCCGGATCTGCCACCGTTTAAAGCATACTAACCTGATAGAATATGCTAAAAGGCCGAAAACCTAAAAACAAACAGAATGACGTCTCAAACACGGGTGTTTAAAGAATGCTAGACATAATACTCCTGCAGGTTCACATGTTGAGAATCCCTTAGGACCTTGTTAAAGTACTGATTGAGATGAGGGTAGGGTGGGGCTGAAATTTTATGTTTCTAACAAGCTCCCAGGTGATGTGGAACCAGGGAACAGATTGCAAGTAGCAAAGCGAAGTCCCTACCCTGCATTGCTCTCCATCTCATCTTATGGGTAAGGTATCTGCCCTGTCAACGTTGATGCGTGCTTGCACAACCTGTCAGAGAGACAGCTTGCTGTGGAAAGTTCGCTCCTACGCCTGTTTAGTCAGCTCAAAGTGCAGTTTTCAGTGTATGAGCTCCAAAAAGTGCTTGATAAATTTCAGCTCCAGGATCGCTGAGGGGAAATAAGGAAAGAGATTCTGAGCATTGATTGTGGATGTCAATATCATAGTCTTCAAAATGGTCTTTTTTTTTTTTTTTTTAAGAAGTGAGACTTATTAGTCTCATTAAAGAATAAATCCAGTGGAGGGATGATATCGTCTCCTGAGATCTTAGAGAATTTCTATAAAATCACGTTAGCCTTACCACGTTCAGTCTTGATAAAGAAGAATCTGGAGAATCCAATAAAGTTTTAGTTTCTTAGAAACTGTTTCCTGGCCAGCTCCTGCCTTCAGATTGTGATGCTACTGTTTTCAAAGTGTCTTTTTCAGCTTCTGTTATTTGATAGCTTGCTGTGGTTTTCAGATGTATGTTTCGTTTGGTCAAGTTTGGGTTAGGAACAAAGATATACAGGCGTGAAACAATTTGTGTATAATAATCATGTCTCATGACTTTGCCAGCATCTATACTATATCCCTCAGGGCAGTAGAATTGGATGGACTTTGGTGATACTGGGGTGGGGGTACTTGAAAAATATTTATGCACACTTTTCCAGGACCTGCTAGTGAGTATGGATCTTAGAAATATAGCTTTGAGGCATGACAGGAAGTCCTTTCAGTATATTCTTTTTGAGCATATGGAAAAGGCCACCATTTGCTTGTAAGTTAGTATGTAAATGAAAGTTCAGCTTTTAGGGAAAATTCTAGTGATAAATTTAATTAAGCCCTTAATTTAGTCTAGGACTTCTTAACTTGGACACAGTGGATCTCTCTCTCTCTCTCTCTCTCTCTCTCTCTCTCTGTGTGTGTATGTGTGTGTTTGTTCTGTGCATTGTAGGATGATCATTTATATCATAGTCATAAAATAGTGATAGGGAATAGTCCATTTACCTATTTCCCTTCACACGACTAATGAAGAGTCTCTAGACATTATTAGATACCATTGGTAGAAAGAAGAGAGACAAAATGGCCCCTGATGGAAAGCTACTAGTTCTTTCCTACACTTGATGACCTTTGACTAAGTTCATGGTGACAGCATTGGTGCGGTAGTAACTGCATCCTTTGATTAGGAATAATTGCCTTCCCACCCAAGGTCTATACTGACCTTTAAATACACATGACTGATGTGAATCCTGGCAGCGCTTTTGCCTTTTTGACCCCCAGAAAGATTCTAAATAGAAAGTGCTTTCTCCAAGGAAAGCTGCCTTGGCCACCACAGACACAAGCTCTGGGTTAAGAGAAATTGTGTCTTTGTCAACCAGGACAAACTTCTTATTGGATCTCTGGTTCGACCTACTGTGTTTGCATCACTGACTCTGAGCAGTGAGAACTCTGAGGTGAAGGTCTCTGAAACCTGGTTCATGGATTCAGTTTAGCTCTCCAGATGCTTGGTTGAACCTTAGGCCCATAACCCCCACACTGAACTCATGGTTCCCCTCATTTATTTATTTTTTCCTCCTCATCCAACTGGCTTCTTCTCCTTTCTTCTCTGCTGTTGTTTATTTCTAGCTAATTTCATTAGGTGGCTATTTATACCAATATCTGTATTTAGTTAATTTCATATTCATATGTACCAGATATCCAGAGGATCTTGAATCTGAGGTTTCCAAATCTTAGGATCTCAGGATCCATAAAAGGAAGGGTGTGTGTCTGTGTGTGTGTGTGTGTGCACATGTGTGCTTGTGTTTGCACTTGCACTCATGTTTCTGACATTGACTGAAAGTTCTTTACAAACAAGGGACATTTTCATCTCTTATTTTCATAGCAGAGACATTGAAACTCTGGTTTCATGCACTTCTTATGTCCCTGTTGTCCATGAGAAAGACTGAAAAGAGTCTCTTTGGTATGGACAACTCTGATCCATTCTTTGCATATAAATAATACTCAAAGGCCAACTTCCAGAAAGTATTGATGGATGCAGCCTTCATGGCCTAAGAGATGACATTCATCAGCTGGCCTTGGTATGGCTTCTCTTTTGTCTCTTTTGTATGTTTCCCTGGTCAGCCCTGTCTTCACACAGCCAAGCTACTTCATATCTCCTCAGAAGAGCAATCAGGAACCCATGTAGTTGACCCAGGAAGACATAAGAAAGGTTGTTGATCTCCTAGCATGTGAAGACATTGTCAGGCTGACTTAGCCTCGCGGTGGCTGGGTTTCTGTTTGTAAATAGAGACTTCTTAATTACACAGGTTGTGTCAATGAGTGTGACCTGAGTGGTCTCAAAAATTAATCACTTTCTGAAAAGCTTAGGGAGTGTGGCATAAGCCTTGAAGAAAACCTGGTACAATCCTCTCTCTCTCTCTCTCTCTCTCTCTCTCTCTCTCTCTCTCTCTCCCTCTCTCTCTCTCTCTAATAATGGATGTTTTCTTTTTGAAATCCCTAGGCTGTGGTTAAGGTACCATACTTGCTTAAATACAGCAGTGGATACAGGCTTCATTTAGTTGTGGTGGATGTGGGGGAAGGGCAAAGGAATAAGAGGGGGAGCAAATTGGGGCTAGAAACAGCTCACGACACAGGGAGCAATTCAGTGTGACTAAATGAGCCCATTTCTCTAGCTTGACAGTAAAAAGATGCTAATGTTAAGGGACCATGTTAAAGCCATGTCACAGTCTGGCTTTTAACTGACAGGAGCCAGACAATTCAAGATTCAGATTTAAATCCTGAGCCCCCTCTTTCCTTGTTGGGACTGGCAGATGAGAGCGGTGAAGGAGGAACAAGAATTGGGCTCAAGTTGTCACCATAGTAGAAACCACAAGACCCGGAGGAGACTGAAGTAAAATATAAATTTCCAAATTCATCTTCTCCCTTCAGCAAAGTTTTTTTTTTTTTTGATAGGCTATAACTCTGCATCTGTCTAAAAATGCTAGATCTATGACAACAGCATATATGAATATAGATGTAAGATATATTCTCTCATTTATGTGTGCAAGCACTCAGCAATATTTATTAGAGTGCTAGGTTACCACCTAGTCTATAATGATGAATGCTATAATGAAACTGATATTTTGGTTGGGGGTTATTTTAGGGCAAGAGTAGCTCCTGTAACATATAGATCAAATAATATATCCTGGCTCACACGTAGACCCAAGAATTTCTAATGGCTCACATGTAATAGGTACATGCTTGTGTTCATGCTTTGAAGAATAGATTTCTCTCTAATTTTTTAGAGTCTCCTTGGTTTTATGGAGCCAGAAAAAGGGTAGGGGACGCATAAAGACAGCTTACAATGTCTTTAGATTCTTGGCTTAGAAGTAATCCTTGCCAAACCAACTGGTTTTCTATTGGCTAGTAGCCAGTCACATGGCCAGTGTGGGGGTTCTGCCAATTCCTAATGATAAACCAAGGGGATGTGTAAGTGATGAGTTTCCATCAGCAGTCACAATGAAGATACGTAAAGATTAACAGTTGTAAATAATTAGAAATTGTGGTTATTGCCATAAAGAAAATGAATCGGGATATTATGATGGGGGGGGGGAATGAATAAAATTAGAGATGGCATCCTACCTTGAAGCATGAGATCAGGAATGGTGATATTGAAGGTCAGAGCTTGGTCTCAGAAGTACTAGACACTCTTCACACCCATGGATTCTCCTTTGACATATTCAACCACCTGCAGATGGAAGATATTTGAACAACCCTGCATATGTGCTGAATATATATAAAACTCTTTTGGTCATCATTCCCCAAATGCATGGTATCACATATTCATAGTATCCAATAGTCTAAGTAGAGAGCCTTTAACTATATGGGATAATATTATGCTAATGCAAAATAACACCATTTTAAAGGCTCTCCGCATCCTTGTGTGTGTGCATGTGTATGTGTGTGTGTAACAACTTTCTGCAGATACCAAGAGGTGACTATGTTACATCATTCTTGGAAAAGCCAGACAAGGGCCTCGAGCAGAGCAAACAATTAGAACAAGCTCATTTTATCCTGTCTAAACATCCTTCCTTCACTTAGTCATTTGGATAGGGGATAAAAGAAATCATTAGGCTATTTATCTCAAATTTCTAACAAAAAAAATGTTTTTCTTTTCAAAACTGTTTTGACACAGGTTATAGCATGAAAGAACATGTTTTTTAAGTGAATAATAAAATAGAGAATTTTGTGTTTTACTTTAAAAAGCCATGGTCTCTTCAAATCACTGTTTTTATGCTGCGATCCTAACATTGGTAAAATACACACCCATGGTGAAGCAGAGTGCTTGAAAGTCACTTATCAAAGAGGAAGCATTCTCTTCTTTTGTCCTCCACACCCTCCACTCTCTCTCCCTCAGATGCACTTGTATCACACTGACAAACAACCCATCTTACAATTAAATTCTTTCTCAACAGAATTCTGGGAGTCTGATCTGCCTCTCCCTTCCCCTCCCTTTCCCATGCAGAATAATTCCAAGATGTACCCTTCTGATTAATTATACTGAAAGCAACTCTAGTGATAGCTTTAGAAAACAAGATTAATTCATGAAACATGGTCAAACATAGGGAATCTTCAACCTGGTCTATGAAATCATCACAGCTTACCGGGCCAATCTATATCTTGAGCCTTGGCAGACAATATGCATCACTGAGAAAGGATCCGTGGGGGATGGGATTTGATGAGAGGTAGATGTGCACTTAGCAGAAGTAGCTCCACATTCAGTATGGCTGCCATAGAAGAAAATGTAAAATGCAAACAAAGATAGTTGTGAAGTGTTTGGCTTGACCAGTGACTGCCTATGGCTATTGTTCTGGGAGTGGGTCTCGGTATAAAGACTTATGGACCAAAGTGATTCTACTTTTAAACTTATAATTCAGTAGGCTCTTGCTATTCTTCAGCTATAGGCCTAATTGTTTTGTTTTGTTTTTCCCATGAGACTCGGGCAGAGTCGCACGGGAGAAGTGGGATTTGAACCGGGAGACAGAGAACAGAGGGCGCGGGCTCGCCCTCTGCCTAATTGTTTCTTTAACCTTTTTCTTCCGATGTTAGGGACTAAACTCCAAGAACTAAACTAATAGGAACTAAGATTTCGCTTTAAAAAATTTAGTCTGCGCTTTGTTTATTGCTACTTCTTTAGTATATGCAATAATACCTGACATACAGCACACACAAGGTAGACCCGCAGCTCCTTTCTATGCTTGATGTGTTTGTGGTTCCACACTAGTACGTGATGGACGTGGAAATCCAATAAGGACAATCCAATCCTGGAACCCTAGCTGTTGACCAGAGTTACCTTTGCTTGTGCAGGATTTCTGCATAGACATGCCTTGTTCAAGTCCACAGAGGTACATAAACCTTTCTCTCTGTTTACCTCAATGAGTAAGCACCGAGTACCAGCGAAGTACCTGCTACACCATCAAAAGTCATCAGGAGGCATCTACACCCACTGTGTGAGGAGGGAAGAGGTTTAGCATATTCTCAGCTTAAGAGACAGGAAGGACAGGAGTTGATCTGGTTTCCACAGGTTTCCACCTCCTTCTGTACAGATGGGAAGTGTCTGCTCCTGTCGTCCTATCCAGAGAGAATATAACTTTGCCCTGAGCCTCCAGCCTAGATTCAATTCAGTTAGCCACTCCCTGCCTCCAGCAGTTCCACTCTGTTACATCCTGGAGGTTCACACGTCCTCCATAATTTTTAATGACTTATTTGGGATCTCTCAACCAGATAGAAACTAGCAATCAGGCACATTTCTGAGAATATCTCATTTCTTATCAGTCAAGGATATTTTAAAGGACGAAGTTAATGAAGACCTAACTGCTGCAGACCATTTTTGCGTAAATAATACTTAAGCTGTCACTAGACACCTCAAAACCATCCATTTGTACTGGAAGAAACCAGCAGGAAAGACACACAGGTAGACTCAAGTCAGGAACCCACACAGTTGTGAGTGAGCACCCACTGAAAAGCTGGACGCTTTGCTTCAGGCTCACCTATGCTTATAATTTGTCCTCTGGCTTTGAGGTCACTTAAAAACATCCCAGCATTGCCCAGATGTACAGTGTTGTAACTACCAAGGATCTGTTACCTTTTCTCATAGGAACCTCCATGATGGGATGACATTACTTTTCAATCTGATGGTATTTATGGAGAATCATACTCCCTACTTTAAAATGATTCAAATGTAAAGCTGCCAGTTCAGAGATGCTCACAGGCATGGCATAAGCAGCTTTTCCATACTCTGTTGACACACCCTCAGGAAAAAAAAAAGGAAAGTTACCAAATAGTTGTATGCAGCTTTATTTTCAATTTATTATTTTATTTATGATCATGGGCTGGATTGAGTATGTGCACATGGAAGCAGGAGCCTGTGGAGGCCGGAGGCATCAGATTCCCCTGGAGCTGCAGTCATAGATGCTGGGAACCAAACTTGGGTTCTCTGCAAGATTAGTACATGATCTTAACAGCGGAACACTCTTCTCTGCCCTAGTGCAGCCTTATTTTGGATGTGTTTGGCCTTTTATTTCTGCAGTATTGTTCCCTTTTACTATGCTTGAAAACTCTAAGCCAGAAGCTACTAGTGTTTTGAGTCTCTTGTGATTCCACTGTTTGCAGGACCTGCTCAGAAGTAGTTTGATCTTTGAAGAACATCAAACTATTTATTTTGTACAATAATTTAAGGTTTGCAAAATAATGGCTCCGTGGAAGTTTTTATATGTAGTCATAATGTCATCGCCTTGGTTTCCCTACAGAATGATCCACCAGTTGTAGCGTGTCAATGCCAGATTATCACCAGTAACCAAAGCCCAAGGTTATGGTGGGCTTCTCTTTGCATTGTATGTTCTAGAGATTAGGAGAAACAAAGCAAAGCTATGTATCCAGCATTACACTATTATACAAGATAGTCCCACTGCCCTAAAATTCTGTCCTCTACCGACTGATTCATGCCTCCCTTCCCCCAGTCTTGGCAAGCACTGATTTTTTTTTTTAAACAATCTCCATACTCTGCCTTTTGCAGAATGTCATTTAGTTGGAATTATACAGTGTATAGCCTCTTCAGATTGGCTTTTCTCCCCCATTTAGTAATATGCATTTAAGATTCCTCCATGCCTTTTTGTGGTTTGACAGCTCATTTCTTTTTATCACTAAATGATATGCCATTGTATGGATTACTAGTTTGTTTATCCATTCACCCTTTGAAGGACATCTTGGCTGCTGATGTCTTATATTTAGTTGAAAAATTTTTTTTGATGTAATTGCAGAGGCATACACAGTTGGTATAAGGAGCATTGAGAGAGTCTCATGTATTCTTTGACCAGTCTCCTTCAAGTGTTATAACATTATAGAACAATATTAGAGCCAGGGTAGGGACCTTGACAGATCTGCCCATCTTACTCAAATATCCCTGAATGTTCTTATACTCATTCATGTGGGGGATATTTTTCAGTTCTATAAAGTTTCATTGCAAGTATGTAGGTTCGCCTATCTACCACCACAGTCAATACATTGGGCATCTTCATATCTAAATAATGTTTCCTCTTGCTTTTCAACAGTACCCAACCCCATATTCTTTCTAGGTGTTCAAATACCCTTTATTGGTAGGATAGTGGTAACATTGGATAAGGGTCCAGCTCAATGGCCTCATTTAATGTAATAAAAGTCCTATCTGGAAATCCCACCATTCCAAAGCACTGGGGACTAGGGATCCAACACATATAATAAATTTGGTAGTGGTGATAGGAACCTTTAACTCCTTTGGAACTGTCTTTTTGTTCACTCTGCATAATTCTTTGGAAATTAAACCAGCTGTGCCAGTGGTTTTCTGCTTTTTCCTCCTGTGTAGTTTTCCATGAATTGTTGCTCAGTTACTTTTTCCTTCATGTGCTTCAAGTCACTGTTTTTTTCAATACCTTTTTTATTGGGCTGGGGGAGATGGCTAAGTGGTTAAAGCATTTGTCTAGCAAGGTAGAGGTTGGAAGTACGAATCTCCAGAAATCCATACAAATTAGGGTGGTAGGCATGGTGGCAAACCTGTGCTGCCTGCTGGAGAAAGCAGAGACAGGGAGAATCCCAAGAGTAAGCTGGAGTAAGAAAAACTCCATCTGTGAGCTCTGGGCTTGATTAAGAGATCATGTTCCTCAATCAGTAGAAAAATCTAAGGATGAATCCCAATGTCAACTTTGGGTCTTCACATGTACCAGAATACTTATTAAAACAAAAGCATGCCTGCACACATATGCATGACACATACACTTGTGAAAAATAATAATAATAAAGAAAGAACAAAAGGAAAGGAAGGAAGGAAGAAAAAAGAAAGAAAGAAAGGAAAAGAAAAGAAAAGACAAGACCAGACCTGGGTATTAGAGTTAGCTATTATGCCCCATAGATTAATATAAAAAATTAAAATAAGCTGAAACTCTAGGGAAAGAAGCCATGAACCAAACCAACTGTGCTAAACATTTTCTTCTATGGTGTTACTACATGTAACTTACACAGGTAGCTTTGAAAAGCAAGGTTAGTAATTTTTCAAAATTAATTTACCAGAGTGACTAACTTATGAAGAAAAAAAATATGTTCGCCAAAGATTATGAACATAAACATTGGCAGTGCTTTGACACCACTTGTGTCCTCCAGCTCCATCCTAGTTTGAGAAGTGCACAGGGGTAGGAATCTTGAGTCCTTGTATTGGTCATAATCCCTTCCTCCCTGCAAGCCATGACTGCTGTCACTGTTATCTTCTGCTCGCTGTTGAGTTTAGCAGCTTGTATCTGTTTTGAAAATCCATTCCTAGGACCGAGGCTCTGCTTCATGAATCTTAGATGATATAGTTAGGACACACATGGTCTCTTGATAATAGGGAGCAAAGGACAGCCTGAGAAATGAGGGGAAAGGAGAACTCTAATGAGAGGACTTTTGAGAAATCCTTCCTGGGAAGAAACATTGGGTAAACTAGACTACTAAGCTGTCTTGTTTTGTTGATTGATTTCTAAGCAGTGAGGTTTCACTTAGTGTTAAGCTTAGAATATAATAGGCTAAGACAGAGATGTCTTATAGAAAGCGAAATTATTCAATCCAGTAAGAAGGACAATTTGCTAGAGTTCTTGGTTGCATCAACTCATGTCTTGAGGACAGGTCTTTCAAACTGGAAGATTCATAGGGCAAAGGGCATTACCCCTCCGTCCTTCTATTTAAAATACCACATTCTTTTGAGTCCTTTCAATGAGAGTCAGGAGTCACTGTGTCAGGTCAGGTTTATCAGCCCAACACTTGTTTTAAACTCTTTGTTTGGTCTTACCTGAGAAGTAAGAATGCCCCTTCCCTGCTTCTCTGGGGACCAGGAGCCAGGCTTGCCACTTGGATAAATTCAGCCTCACAGAATTAGCTTCAAGAATCAGAGACTGTTCTAAATATCACTGGAGTGTCAGGGACTCAGAGATGCAGAAATGGTGTGTTCAGCTTCAGCTGGTGGCCAAGGTTGCATCTGTGAAGGAATATAGCTATATTGTGTGCAATCTTTCCAAACTCTAAAGAAAAGGAGATAATAATAACAATCCCTTATGGGGTTTTTAGATCCTGGAAAGAGTGCATTGGGTCAGTTCCTGAGCTGCTGATAACACACCAAGAAACTAAAACCATAGTGTAAATTCTCAAGAAAGCTACAGGTAGCTGCAGACCTCCCGTCTTTTTTTTCTTCTTATAGCCTCATAGCAAATGCCCTCACTTGGAGGGCAGGAGCCCAGACAGAAGCCACAGGACCATGCAGCATAGCAGCTGCATCCCTGAGGATACTGTTATGAAGAGCGATGCCCCTGCACACATTTCATTTTTAAAAAACTGTTATTAAATTAAAAAAAGTAAAAAACCACCAGTGATTAGTACATATGTATGTATTTATATCTAGCACCAAACCTGTATTTATTTCTATAGGTAGAACTCAACCTACAGTTTGTCTTTATCAATAAAATGTCCCAAATGATTTAAGAGCTATTTCAGTGGAATACCAGCCAGTAGAACATTCTGGAGGGTTTAAAATGCTATATTTGTACTGCTTAGCCCAGTGGCCACCAGCACTTGACATGTGGCTACTTCAACTCAGGAATGGACTGCTATCTTTTACCTAGTATAAATTTTAATAGTCACACCTTTGGATAGTGAAATTATAAAAATTGGAGAATCTGGCTCCAACAGAGTAAAATTGTAGACATCAACATTTTCCCCCTCTGGGCAGTGGGGTGAAAGGTGAAATAAAAAAGGGGTAGTTGAAACCAAAAGGAAATTAGTTTTCTATGCTTTTTTTTTCTCTCCTAAATTTGAGATGAGTTTTATAGACAAAATGTGGACAGGCTGTCAGTGTCTTTACCTGCCTCCACCTTCCAGCAGCCGACTGATTCTGTCTTGAGCTCTGAGGCCCTTTGCCCACCTACCGTGGGGCTGTTTTCAAAGTTAGCTTCAAATTAAGTTTCGATCCCTCTTTTTCACCTCACAGATCACTCTTAATTTACTAGTGATTCTGTGAGTTAATTTCTGAAAAATAGTTTGTTTAAATCTTTCCTAAACCATTTCCTAATTGGAATAGGGGAAATTATTTGGGGCTTGGGAAGTTAAGTCATAAGTTTTTGAGGGGCATATTTCCTAGTTAGTTCCTAGGATAAGCTGCACAGAGATCATCTGTTCCCCATTGTCTGGTTATGGTTGTTCTTGCTGGTGAGTGGCCTTGTCACACAGGTGGCTCTGTGGCCTCTCTTTACCAAGAAAAGGGAAATGTATATAGTATAGTTTTCATTCTTAACAGGCTTCGGGGTGGGTTTTTTTTTTTTTTTTTTTTTTTTTTTTTACTTTTTTTTTTTTTTTTATTTAATGTCAGAGCTTTTAAAAGACAGCAGATGTTTTAAGTTCTATACAGCACTGGTGTCTTTCAGGTGCTTGGTAAAGTGCTATTGCTCTCTTCTCTGAGGACAGACGTCTGGGGTAACCACTTTCCATTTCCTGACACTGGAAACAGATACTGTTTGGGATTTCCTTTTATAGCTTGTTCAGCTAACGACTCCAGTGACCACTCAATTGTGGTCTTGTACTAAATCAACATTTCTTTGAAAGACTCAGTGTTATGTAATTTTCAGTGTTTTTTTACAAAGCCATCTCCCTAACTAAAAAGTGTTTCTGTTGTCTTGAGGATACTGTCATTGCATCGGGTCGATTTGTGAAAATAAATAGACCGTTTTCCTTCCCTTGTCCCCTCACTCTCTTCTTTTAAATTAAGCCAGGATTGATGAGGGACAAATGCTGGCTCCAGACCCTGTCACACCTGGTCAACTAGTGATGAATACACAGAGCACGCACGGCCAACTGCTGCATCAATCTCTAGTGTCTCTGTATGAGTGACTTGCTCTAGATGGAATTCTGACTGACTCAAGAGAACACACTGGGGCTGTGGCAGCTTCTGAATCATCAAGTGTGCATTTTAATAAGGCATTAAAATCATCCCTGGGAGTCATGTGTCCATAGTCTGTAGTTCATGGCCAGCTCTCAGGGAAAGGACACTTGACTTATTTTCCCAGAATGCTTTTGGATGAAAATGAGGGACAGTGGGATGTTAATCGCTCAAGGTAGCCAGTACTTTGCCATTCAGTATTGAAAACTGACAGGTCTGGACCAAGGTGGCATGCTTCACCCCTGCTCACCAGGCAGAGAAACTGTAACATTGCCCAAGAGTCTTAGAAGCCTGTGTCCTCCTAGCCAATGCAGAGAAAAGGCTGCCCCAAAAGCTAAGGTCACAGTGTGTACCAAGTTCTGTAAAGCCTTTCACCTCTCCAGAGGCGGTTGCTTCTCAGACCTGAGAACAATTAAATTGAGAGTCTTTCCAAGCAACTGGGGAAATTCAACAAAATAACTCAGAACTCTCCTGATTTTGCTCAGGAGGCTGGCCTCATTATAAGAGCAGATCTATTAGTGCTCTTGCCCTTGTCTTTCATTTCTCAAGTGAGGTGATTCTAATTAAATTAATCTGCATGTCAATCTATTGGTGATCAATCAAAGAGCCCGAGGTTTCCCCTATGCTGCTGGGTGCTTGTGGCTGACAGTGGCTGATAATGGAAGAAGAAATAAGCTAGCGGGCAAAGTTAATTAGTCAACATAATAGGTGGATTAAACAGAAGCTGGCTGATGGCTGTTTCCCCTGTCAAAGCATGAGTTGGGAGCCAAAGCTGCGATTACAGACAATTATTATATTTGGTTGTAAGAGGTCACATGAATAAACATATCTCTGTGGGGTTCAGTTTTAATATCTCCCTCCCCTTTTTAATATAAGGAGATATGTAGGTCAATTCTGTTCATTGTTTTAACCAAAGTTCTCAGAGGTACACCTTTTCCTGGACCCTTGTAAGAAGCTGGACTGAGTCACCCTTAGATGTGGCCTGGGCATCTTGAGTTGGCATCCAGCTAGTTCTGTGTTTTTGCTTTTTTCTTCGAAACAGATCTAAGACCCTAATTAGCCAGGGTTCCTTTTTTTTTTTTTTTTTTTTTTTTTTTTTTTTGGCGGGGGCAGGGGTGACAGGATGATAATAGCTCTGAGGAAAGTTTGGGTCTGGTTCACTAAACTAACATGGAACAAAAAAAAAAAAGAATTAAATGCCTAAGAGACTTCAATAAGACCCCAGGGAGAGGAAACACAGGCAGATCCCAGCTTCCACTCCAACCCTTTTCACTCCCCTATCTTCTGAACCCTGACACAGTAGGGAGGAGACATTTTAAAGATTTAAAAGACTTTTATTTGCATGATCTACTGTGATATCTACTTCAGTGTCTAAACTGAAGGGTAATTTAGGTAAAAACACAGCCACCCTTGTGTAATATATATATATATATATATATATATATATATATATAGCTAATAAAGACCGCCTTGTAAAAATTATGGTTAACAGGGTACCTTTTGCTGTATAACTATAAACTGTGCAATTTTACTTAAAACAGCATCAAAAGCGTTCCATGCTGAAGACCCACTCATCAATAGCGCCTCTTGTTAGACGCGTACAGCATAAGCACCAGTTATTATGTGAAATAGCTGTGCAATTTTCTTCAGCTCCCAGCTGTTATTTATTTAACTTGCGTTTATTTCCCATCATGCTTTTATATGAAAATGTTCATTCATTTCCCTCTTCTGTCCCCAGGTCGTGGTTTCTACCACAGTCAACGTGGATGGCCATGTCCTGGCAGTCTCTGATAACATGTTTGTCCACAATAACTCCAAGCACGGGCGGAGGGCTCGGAGGCTTGACCCCTCGGAAGGTACGCCCTCTTATCTGGAACATGGTAGGCGAATCATTTTCATTGGTTGGCATTGCTACTTGTTACTGTGACTTTGTGTGATTTCTTCCCTCCACTACACCACATTTCCTATTGTTACAAATTTTGTGTCCCATTGAACACCACTGATGCTTTCATAGGTAAATAGGTAGAGAAAAACCCATATAAACCTGCCAATGCATATTTGTGACTACTTGTTGATTTTGTCAAGGGTAGATATTCATTCTGGGTATGGTACTCAGGCCAGATGTCCTTCCTATGCCTTTAACTCTCTCTGCCAACAACTCCCTCTTTCTCATCATATGACATAGCCTATTTTCTGTAGGTAGACTTTGGTTAGGGAGAAATCACAACCACTGAGGATTGTGGGGAATCAGTGGTACCCATGAGAAGACTGGAGGAAAGAGACAGAAATCTGTTTCAATGAAAGGGAGTATTGCTCAGAGGAAATCTAGGTGATCTTGCATGTGCATCTAAACAGCTCACTTATAGGGTCTAGGCTATAAAGGCATCTTTCCACCCACCCAAGATTCCACTGCATTCCAAAGCACACAATACTTTCTCTGATCTCAAATGAAGCTTAACCTGTTCCTCTCAGTTACCATTTCTCCTTAGCTAGGCCAGCAGGATCCTCTTGAGAACATTGCCATACAAATTAGCACCCCAAAGCCTGACTTTTACTGTGGCCCATGAGATATCCATGACATAATTCATAAGGGAGAAAACTCCTTTCCCTGCCAGCATCCCAATTTAATAAACACACCCATCATCATTTTTGCCTGTTTTTTTTCTACCTGTGCTTGAGGAATGCACAAACAGTACATTTCATTAATTAGCTGGATGTCATACTCTTAGAAGGCATTTTCTCCATACCCAGTTTTATAGTCTTTCAAAAGTAAACCATCATCGTTCCAAGGCCGAGGCTTTATGTTTCATTAGTGTGGAGATGGATGGATATTACATTTTGCAGGAGGCCATTTGAAACACCTGCCCATGATTACATCCCTAGCTTCACTTCTGTACTTACAACTATTCGGATCCTCACTTTACAGTAATGGTGCCTCCTTAATATTCTTGGAGTCACAGAAGGCAATGTATGATTATAGATGCTTAGGTGAGAGGAAGAAGGAAAACTTGATAAATAATCAGCAGGCGTGGTTTGGAGAGCCTGAGTCAGGGATCAAAACTGTTGTTTTGACTCTGTCTGGTTGGTTGCAATAGGAGCCTCCTGATTTGGACATAACAGGCATCTGGAGATCTGTAGTTCATGGCTTCAGAGGAAGCTCTAAACACAGCTCCCATGCCTAGCATCTAAATCTAGTTCCCACGCCCAGCTCCCATTTCTGCCCTTAGGAAGTAAGGAGAGGGCTGGCAGGGTAGATCAGTCAATGAAGCATTTACTCTAGAGAACCTGCTTTCAACTCTCAGAACCCACAGTAGAGATCCAAGTCTGATAATTGCTTATAATCACATCTCTGGGGATTCATAGACAGACAGATCTCAGAGACCCACTAGACAGACAGCCTAGCCTACTTGGTGAGTTTCAGGCTAACCATGAGACCTTGTCTTAAAATCAAGGAAGACGACACCAGAGAAACTATACCTAAGATTGTCCTCTGGCCAGCAAACACACACACACACAGACACAGACACACACAGACACACACAGACACACACAGACACACACAGACACACACACACACACACACACACACACACACACACCACATATACCTGCAAATAAACTTTCAAAGAAAATGGAATAAGCTCATGACACCATGCTACTCATCCCTGCAACCAAGATCCCAAAATAAAAGCAACCAGCTAGGATGGATGCCACCAAAGAGGTCAGTGACACTGTTTTGCAAGGCTGTGCAGAGAAAGAAGTCTCGAAGTAGGCATGAGCAATCCCAAATTCTATTCATTGTCTCACTCTGGCCAACCCTGGACAAGTCAGTCTAGCCTTAGGATCCTTCCCCCCCACCCCTTGGTAAAATGAAGGTGGCTATGTGTTAGGGATAAAACAACAGGTCTTTTCTTTGAGTGGGGGAAAGAGATGTGGATAAAGAAAGTGGTCTGGGTGAAGGCAGTGAAGACTGGTCCCGACATCCTAATACTATAGTGTCTCTAATGGGGAGGCAGGGGGCCATATGTTCCAATTTGGCAAGGAATTAAAACTGTCCTACTTTTTAATTACTAATACCTAATCACTATCATTTAATAACTAATGGTGAATATTTAAACAAAGAAGGGAGGAGAGGGAGAAGAGAAGACACTGAGGAATAGTGGTACCATGCTAACTGCTGAGGTCTCTTGATCAGAACACATCCAAGGGTCACCTTAGCTCAACTCTTCCCTCTTTAAGAATACAGAATGATGTACCAGCTGGAACATCATCTTATCCCCAGATTGAAGGACAATACTTTCCTCTGCTTTGCTTATCTGTCTCCAAAGAATCTTATTCAAAACAGTGGTGACATTTCACTAAAGAACAATGACTATCTTTCACTGGAGAGGTCATTACACACTGTGTCCTGCACACTCATCAAACCCTGACTCCACTTCCCCCAATAGAATGAAAAGGTAGCCATGTTCAGATCCTTGAGTAACGACAGTGCAGCAATGCAGAAATCTGATTTTCTACAGAGTGAATTAAGTAGCCGTACATCACCACCCACTCATTTAGACACTTCAGGCTCATGCATAAATACCTACTCTGCCAAGGGTGACTGTTGAACTCTCTCGTTAGTAACGTGTGGGAGTGGACCTACATGCTAATTCATGTTGGTTTGGGGGATAATATTCTATCTTTCCATTGAAAAATATTCCTATTTAAAATGCCTTGTTTAAGGACTAGCCTCCAATGCATCCTTCTGTCTCTCTCCTCCCTCTGTCCTCGCAGCATGTCCCCATCCCTGTAGTGTCTTCATCCCCCATTCTGGGTCTTTTCCCTACCTCATTTACAGGTAGCCTGAATTAGTTTGAGCAACACTGTACATCTCTCTTTATATCCTGTTTGTAAGCCACTGGGAGGAAAGTCCCTTTTGTGGCCAATCTTTCTGCATTTCTAGAAAAGGAATCGTGGTTTATGTCCATACACACTCTTCCCTGGATGGTCCATGCATGCAGAGCTCTGGGGCTCAGATTAATGTCTCTGGATTTCAAATATGAGGGATGACAAAGGCAGATTTATTTCCTAGAATCTTGCAGGATCCAAAGAGGCTGGAACTTGGAACACTGTAGCTCATGGTAATTGCCCCCCTCCCTCCCATTTTCCTCTCCATTCATAAATACTAAGATTTTCTGTGGCTGGATATTTATAGGTACATTTATTGAGCTTTCTGCTTTAAGCAATGGCTTTATGGAAGATGTATAGTTGTGGAGAGAGGCAGCCTCACACACAACTGCTCTTGGGATTCTAATTTCTACAGTAGTATAGGTTTGGCACCAAGGGGCCTGAATGGTGGCCACTGTCAAACACTGGTATATATATGTGTGCACCTCATCTTCCAGTCCAGTCACTCAGGCAAATTTGTGGGGACTGTGCATGGGAGTGCTTGAAAGGGCTTCAGGAATGCTGTTATTATCACTGTGGTTCATCTTTAGTTTCAGGTTCTATTTACTTGAATTTAAGGCCAATTGTGGCATCAGTTTCTCTCTTTCTTTCCCCTGTGGCAAGATGCTGTGTCCTCGCAGTGCTAGAGTGCAGGGACCCTGTCAGCTTGCATGCGCTAACACTTTATTATCTAATGATCTAATATGCAACAAGGCAGAGTGCCTGTGCTCATCATCCTGACACAGAATGCCGGGAGAAGTGACTAAATTACTTTATGTACCATTAGCGCTAGCAGCTATGGTGAACTCACCGGCAGCATTTATGCAAATGCCTGTGAATACACTCTAGTGGCTTTGTCAGGGAGCTGTCTGACAAGCAGTTTAAATGCTCATTTTTAAGGATATATATGTACACACACACACACACACACACACACACACACATATATATATATATATATATATATATATAAATTTGGACAGGCATATGTTTTTTCTCCCTTTTGTGTCCCTTTCCTTTTGGAAACTCTTAGATGTCTTTCATACTATGTGACAACTGAGGAAAAGCAGGGAAGACTAGCGAACTCCCATCTCCAGTGTCTTTCCCAGGAGTTGGGTCATCTCTGCTGGGCTTAAAAGCAACAACAACAAACCCCCAGCTCTTATGAGTTTATGCAACCTCTCTATATATTTCTAAGGAAAGAAAAACAGGGATGATATTGAGGTTGTTGGTTTTTTTTTTTTAAAGAACTATTCAATAGTCATGAGTTCTGACCCAAGGTTCTACGTTGCTTTGTGGCTCAAATAGAAATTGAAAACAAAAACAAAAATCAAACATACTTTTTAAAGATGGAAAGTGATGAATATTTAGCTTTTGTGGTCACTGGATATGACTGAAGTAAATTTCCCTTCAAAGCAGTTACTGAGAGATGAAATGTGAACATGCCAGCATCCCAAAATTAAAGAAATCAAAATAAGAGTGGGCTTCAGTTAAACTACATTTTGGAGAATAAAGAATGGTGACAAACTCACTGGATCATGTCCCCAGTTGTAATTACAGCTTTATAAGGACTGAAAGTGGGTCTGTGCCACCACCAGTCAGCTCTGACCTTTTGGTCCCCTCTCCCTGGCCATATAGTGTTAGTATTGCTCTTTAGCATGTAACCTTCCTAAAGCCTCTAGCTTCAGGCTGGACAGTTTTTGCTTCTGTTGCTTGCCCCAGGTTATTCAGTCTCACTGTGTCCCCTCTGCCCAGCTGTATTTAAATGAGTTGTGGACATGTGGAGAAAGATGATTTGAGTTCAGAAGATTACCCCAGATTGAGGGGAAAAAAAAAAAAACTGTTTAAAAGAGTCCTGGGAGTATGTAGGAGAATCCAAGTGCCCTGAAACAAATTTTGAAAGATCCAGCTGTCTGGCTGGAGATCTGGAGTCAGACAGTCCTAACTGGCTTTAAGTAATTGTGTGACTTTGGTTAAGTCCCTTTGCTTATGTGAATTTCAGTTGCTTATATGCCCACTTGGTTGGGCCATTCTAGACTCCTTTGGAACTTTGAACTTCAGCCATCGATATTGGTCTTTCCGTGTGGGGGTGGATGTTGAAGAATCCAGTCTTTTTATGAAGAACCCAGTTCTCTAGCTCTCTAGCCAATGAATAAGATATCAGTGAAGTGGATTTCAAACCATTTACTCGTCCTAAACATCTATTAGCTGCCGCTTACTACGCAGAGTAGCATAAGGTAGACATGGCCTTGTCTTGATGGAGTTTATTATGTAAATGGGAAAGAACCACAGAAAACAAAATTGGCAACTGAATAATTACCCCAGAGCATAGAGGAGTAGAGAAAGGAATTGTTAGAGGTCAGGGGAAATGTTAAGGATTTCTCATTTATGACCAAACTTGAGAGACTTTTAAAAGGAAAAGGAACAGTGTGTCCAATGATGTTTGGCTTGGGTGACTCGAAGGAATCAGAAAGTGGGAAAGATGTTGCTCTCAGGCAAGGGGACTGGGTTAAACCTTGGTCTCCCTGGGGCAACTGTGAGCTGGTATGCAGGGCCAATTGGGCTTTGATGAACTCAGTGTCAATTATGTGGCCTCCTCCTGTCTCATGAAAGCCTGGGGCAAGATGATCCAGAGTTGGTTATAAGTTTGCTCTCCCCTGCTGGGCTTTGGAAGCTCACCAGGGAGTTGGCTGCACCGTGGCACTGGCTCCCTGCTAATTTCTCAATCCATCAGGAGTGTGAGTGTTTGGTACAGACAGCCCAGCATTTTTGAGAGTTCTTTTTGCAGACACTTTTGTTTTATCGAATTTACTTTCTCATTCATGCATAGAAAGAATTTTCCTGTTGACTTCATTGTGAGGGCAGAAACCTTCACCTTTAGAAGGAAGGGCTGTGGCACCTTCGACTTACAAGATGTATATTGCTTACTACCACCCCTTCCAAAAAAAACCTAAACCACCAAGTCAGTAAAAATGAAGTAAAACAACTGAGAAAAATATACCTTCTCAACTCAGTAATTTATCTAAAATCACAACAGTAGGTAGAAGGGGAGCTGAGATTTGATCCTAAGTCTTCTGAACTGTATGAAACTGAACAATGAGTTTTCACTGAGCCCCTTCATTCAAACACCCAGGTTATTTACCATAAAGACAAGAAAACCAGGGTTAAAGAGAAAGACATTTGCTCAGAGTCAAATAGCAGGTAACCTGTAGACCTAGGGTTCAAATCCACAAACCCATGACTCTGCTCTCTGTTGGTGCTCTCTGCATGTATGTTTAAAAATTAGTTTTCATCTCCTATTCTGTTGTTTTATTTGCCTCCACATGATTTAAAGCACTTGTGTTGGTATCTTAGGTTTTCTAAAGTTAGCCCAGATCATGTATTTGTGTGTGTGTGTGTGTGTGTGTGTGTGTGTGTGTGTGTGTGTGAGAGAGAGAGAGAGAGAGAGAGAGAGAGAGAGAGAGAGAGAGAGAGAGAGAGCGAGCATATAGTACATGTTGCAGGTCTCCAGGAAGAGGGCATCAGAATCTTTGGAACAGGAGTTATAGGTAGCAGTGAGTGAGCTTCCTGATGGGTACTGGAAACTGAACTTGAGTCCTCTAGAAAAGCATCTGCTCTTAACTACAGAGCCAAGTGGCCAGACCTTGACCTGTTTTCTATAACATTAGCAAGAGCACCAGGAGGTTGGTAACACCTTTTTCCCCTGCAGAGATGTTTGGAGTCAGCTTTCTCTAAGTCACTTGTGGATCCTATGGACTCTGCTATATATGAGGTGGAGAAAGGAGACCGTGAGAAAACCATGAGAGCATTAGATGACTTGTAAGACAACAACCATAGGATTAGGAAACACCCTGCTAGGAACAATATGGAAAATTGAAGGGCTCAAAGGCTTTCTTATAAATATTTCTTGGCCAACTGGTCAACTGTGGGAAACTTCCAGTACTTATTATTTTGTTGGATCTAATAAATGAACGAACCGCACTTATTTTTAATAAGTTCACTATGACGTTTTCATTTGCGGGGTGGTGATGGGGGTCTGGTTTTGTTTTGGCCAGAAATGGCAAAACTTTTTTTTTTTTTTTTGAAGCTTTTGTTTGTTTGTTTGTTTGTTGTTTTGTATTTGATCAATCATGCGTCACAATTCCAATTGTGTTCATTTGTATAGTTCATTGTTCCAAACCAGGACCCTCCTTTGCTCTTGCTTTTCATTGGAGACTCCCTCATGAGAGAATTCAAAAGGAATCATGCAGTGACAATACGCAAATAAACACTTCCATGTCCTGTTCCTAAGCCCCTGTTTATAATGTGGTGTGTAGGAACAGAGATCAGTAGTTAGGTCTGAAGAAAAGATTCATTTGATTTAATTATGTGTTTTTAATGTGCTTCTATATGTGGGTATGTGTATGTGAATTTGGGTGTCTGAGGAGGATTTCAGGCTGCTCTGGAGCTGTAGTTACAGGCAGCTGTGAGCTACCCAATGTGGGCACTGAGTCCTCTGCAAGAGCTGTATATGCTTTAAACCACGGTGCCATCTCTTCAACCTCTAATTTTTCTCTTTCTTTTGTCAGTTATACTTACAGATTTATGTTACAACGGAGCTCTCTTTTGCTCTCATGCATGGCTTTGAGGTTGGACTAACAATTTTCTTGGCCCTTTGTCTCCTCATCATTAAGTGGAGGTTTGATGATTCTGTCAGAATGTCTCTTACTTCTTGGGGAACTACAGACACAGCTTTTAGGGGTAGCTACCCAAATGCTGAGGTGATAGTTCTGCCAAGTTTGACCCACAGGCTAGCATCGCTAAAACGTTAAGCTTCCAGTTCAGTGAGAGACACTACTACCTCAAGGGAATAAGGCAAAAAGTGACAGAGAAAAATACCCAATGGATATGCTACTTGAGCATTCATATGCATATGGAGGGGCATGAACACCTGAACACATACAAACACACACACTAAGAGCTCATTATGCAGCTCAGGCTGGCTTGAAACTCATAATCCTTCTGCCTCTGTCCCTGAGTTCCAGGGTTATAGGTATATATACTCATGCATGACTTAAGATATCTTAAACTAGCTATATGTTTATTTAATTCATTAGGGAAAAAAATCACAGCTACTACTTCAAAATCATAATCTCATGGACATTGGTGTTTAGGGTAAGATTAAGCTTACAGAAAGTATTAGATGATTTAAATAAAAATCACAGCTCAATAAAATCAAGTAAGTAATTGCCTACGTGGTACTGCAAAATTATGACTTAAGTTTGAAGCATGCTGTTAGAAAGGCTTTAAAGATCAAAATACTAATACTAATATTAATAATATATTCAATTTACTAGAAACCATGTAAGGCCCTATAAAATATTCATTCTCCTTTTCCCCAGTAAACAGGTTTTGTTTTTGTTTGTTTGTTATCTGTTTGGCCTTTTTGTTTTGTTTGGTTTTTTTTTTGTTTGTTTGTTTGTTAAAAGAAAACCTTTTACCATTAAGGTAGAATTTTTGTTCCAAAAGGATTTTAAAAATTAAAACCTCTCCTAAGTGATCGACTCTATTTTTATTTTTAAATAAGCAATATCTGTATGTCAGAAGGCAGAGAAGGGACCTGAATCAAGAGCAAGCATCCGCCAGGGTCCGCCCAGGCAGCGCATTATGTAAATGTGCACAGAACCAGCTGGACACTGAGTTAAGCTGACACTGTGTTGTCAAGGGCAGCATCACCCATCAATTTCCAAGATAGGATTTGAGTTCAAATGACAGGGAGAGCAGCAACTCTGTTGAGGCTGATGCGTGGGGGAAGGGTGGGGAAGGCAGGGCAGGAACCAACAAGGCTTAAAGGCAGGAAGTCCTGGTGCCTCCGGAAGCCGGTGGCTGCTACTTTCCGGTGGCTGCTACCTTCCCTTCTAACTTTAACATCTGTCAGCAAGCCCCACCTGGGTCCTTGTATGATTAGAGTCTTCTTCATGGGGTGGGGGTGGGATATGGCTGTGTGGGGGTTACTGATACTAATTTTAACTCCCAAGAGAATGGGGTACCAGCTGCCGGAATGGAGGCCAGCTCAGCCCAGGAAACAGGACTCCACGTGGCCTCTTATCCACGGAGGAAGCACATTGTGGGTACAGTGGCAATTGTTTGTTTTGTTTGGTTTTTGTTCTTTGGAGGCAGGGTCTCACTGAGCCCGGGCTATGTAGCCAAAGTTGGCCTTGAACTCCCTTGTTCCTCCTGCTCTCACCTAGGTGCCGTAATCACTGGCATGAGCTGCCTGACTTTGTAAGCAGCATTTCTTAGTACAGGCTGGAAGCATCCTCAACTTTTAATCTACCCATTTCAGTTCTTTCACAGTGTAAGACCGTCAATGATGGTTCATTTGCTTTTCATTCAGTAATTTATCTAGTCAACAAATATTTCCCGGCTCTCTGCCTACTCTGTTAGATAAGAGGAGTGCAGAGATGAGCAAAGCAGAGGGCAGGCATTACCATGACGATGGACAGCTATGCATACATGCCAATTCATATATAGGAAATAATACTAATTAGGATTATTTAAATGGCAATGCTGATAAGGGCTGTGAAAAAGCAATACAGACTGCTAAGAAGGCTTAATGCAAAGGACCCAGCCAAGTCTGAGGAGTCAGGGAAACTTCACAATTTTGAATGAGTAGCAGTTAGTGAAGTAAAGAGGGGAAAAAAAAATCAGGCAGAAAAGAGTATGTTGTTTGACTATTACATTAGGATAGACCACTGGACATTGAAGGGGAAAGGTGGCCTAGGTCTAAAAATTGCTTCTGAGAAAACTTAGATATTTTACATGTGTCAGTATCTCTTTTTTGGTTGGACAGAGAAGTCCATTGTTTCCTTTCCAACCTTGTGATGAATGTTACAGCTCCTGGTCCACCAGATTGCACACTATAGACTCAGGCCTGTGTCCCCAGGGATGATGATTTTTCTATTGAGACAGTACTCAAGGTGCATTTGATCCAGTGGTGAGTGTTTTGGGAAAAAAAAAAAATTAAATGCTCTTGACAGCCAGGGGAGGGCAGTGCAGTTAAAGAATCTACTTAAAAAGAAGGGAAACTGAGGCCAACTGTTAAGGATTTGGGTGTGGCTAAATGAAGAGTCAAATTCGTTTCTGCACCCTTTAAACTTCCAAGTGGCTAACACAGGGGTCATAACTACCGCTCTTTCCCATTGTCTAGTCAAAGCCTCTCTCTCTGTATAGTGGACTTCAGAAGTTGAGAGGCTCTTGCTATTTGAGCCCGTAATGTAAAACTTGCTCCAGTTGAAACAAATTGACGACATTACTCAAAGGCAAACTGAAAAGCCAGGCCTATGCTCAATCCCAAGGGTGAGTTACTTGGCTTGAGCGGTGATACATGGGAAGGCGCTTTTCTGGGTTAAGATAAAAACTCCTGGTATCACATCTCGCTATCGGGTGCCTCATCTCCAGCTCCCTGGGCCAGTATTGCAACCTGAAATACTCAGTGGACAGAAATGAAACTTTATAGAAATTGGGTGATCATCACCCTTATCAGATGAATATGACGCCATCCGCAGGATTTTAGCCAACCTTGTGTGTGGGGAAGGGGGCAGTCTGAGGATCATAGGTCTGTGTAGCTTCCCTGCCAGCCTGCCACATGCAAGTTGGCAGGAGAGTGACAGCAGCTTTTAAGATCCTTCTGTAACATATGTGCAGGCCAGTCATAGCAGAAGCCCTGAGGTGGAAAACAGACCAGACAGGCACCAGGGCAGGAAGAGAAAATGAAACACCAAAGTAACACTCTCTAGACCATGGAGCACACAAATAGGTCTACAATCACCTAACACATATCTGATCACTAAACACGAAAGCAGAACTCTGCTACAAATAGAATCTTATCCCAATCTGTGCGATCGATCAATATTTTATACATGAACACATGCTCCTCTGTGGCTGGCTTGAGGGTTTTAAGAATCAAGATCCTAACTGTTTAAAACCACATCCTTTATCTGCAGTGCTAGTCCAGAATGACTTGGGGGACAGGGACAGGGACAGGGACAGGGACAGGGACAGGGACAGGGAGGGGTTTAAATCTGAAATGTCATCATACCAGGCTCTTCTACTGACTATAAGGCAAAGTAATAAACATGCCATGATACCTGCCTTTGTAAAACATGAGTGGATAGCAACACAGTTTGGCCGTTGTTTAGAAGATCATTAAGATGAGTGCGTATGGTATAAAATGAAACATTTCTTTTCTCCTTTCTCTGCTTCCTTAGAGCTTTCCTCTTCCTCACAGTGCTTCATTGGTAAAACCTGCTGCTGCCCGAGTCACTAAACCAACAGTGTTCTTTGAGGAGCTCTTGTGTGCGGCAAATCTATAAACTCAGGCCTCAAATTTGTCTACCTTTTAACTTTGGCAGCGTCCTAGAAGGTGTTTTTGATTTGGTTAGTTGGTAGAACCCAATCCTTATTGAGGGAAAAAAAAGTTGGTGAAAATGTAAAATATCTTTAAGGTATTGTATCAGATTAATCTATGTGTTAATAATGTTTTATACTTTCCTTCATATATAAAAAAAAGTCTCCAATGAAGATCATTAAAATATATAGCATTCAGGTTTCAAATGAAAGTGGAAGACACTGCTCTATGTTGTGTAAATTCCTCAGAGTGCTGGTATCACTTATATTCGATGTACAAATTCAGGGTGTGTTCAGTGGCCCTCGTAACTTGCAACAATAGAGATGTTTCTATGCCTGGAAGTTCGGCATCATTTTCAATGTTACTGTGTTTAACTTGGCGCCTGTGATGTTATGCAAGGATACCATTTTTCTGAGCTTGGAAATAGAAGAAGGAAATAGAGAGATTTTACTATAGTTCATATGTGGGTCTGTGTCTTAGGGGAGAAATAACTTTACTTGGAAAGCGAATAGTAACACTCTGTAAAGTTAATAAGTATCCACCCCTCTATATTGGGGACAAGGAATTACACAACTGGTATTTTATGGAACTTTGGCTGTATTTATAGGATCAAAGTGACCATTTTAGCCAAACAAGACACATACTTCAGATAAGCAACAAAACTAAAGGGAGGCTGGACTTCATCCATCAAAGCAGACTTTGAAAATCTCAAGTTTGGATGTCTCTGAGCTGCAACGTCCTCATCTATAGAGTAGAATAACCTACTTGAGCTTGCCCACCACTCAGAGTTAACATCAATGGTGAAGCCTTACGAGCACTAACCAGTGTTCAAGTCATCAGGAATTAAACGCCGAGTACCACCATCATCCATCACTGTGCCAATGGGTGGGGCTCCTGTCTGCATGAGATGTGTTGGGTGGTTAGGCTGATTCTCTACACGCATGTACACACACACACACACACACACACACACAATTGTGCATAGGAGTGTGTCTATACACAGACATCAAGGTTAAGCTCAAGAAACGCAAGGGGAAGAGCAGGGAGTGACTCATGAATAACAAAGAGAGAAGAACTTGAGAGTGGTCTGAGTTTTCTAGACTGTGCTAGAAACCATCAGTTTCATGCAGAAGCTGCGTCTTTTGGGTAAAGAACTGTGTGGAAGCAAGTGGAAACTTTCCCCGGGGAAGAAATGCCAGGAACATTTCACATGCATTTGCATTTATGTATGCCCCCTTCTTCTTGAGAGGAATCGTTTTCTTCTTCATCATTCTTATTCCCATCGCAAATTTATTGCCCCCTTACTCTGAACATCAATTAGCTTATTTAAATTCACCACAGCCCTTGTGAAGTGGGCTTTTAAAAATAATTATTATCCCCAATTAAAGTGGCAGAAGCTGGGAGTTAGGAAAAGGATTTGCACTCAGAGGTAAAGACAGAAACTGGCTGGGGAACTGAGGACCCCTGGATCCACAGACAGTGTTGCATCTGAGCCCAGAGCTACCTCTAGGGTAGAATAGGGGAAGTCATCCATACTCAAAAGGGCAAAAACTGGCATCCATTCATTTAGCTTTGGAGAGTAAACAGACTTTGAACACAATTATCGTGTTGTAGAAATAAATTGGAAAAGGCGAATATCTGGGCTTTTTTTTTTTTCTTCCTCACAGTTCTGGCAGGATAATTCAGATTCTTAGTAGTCCTGTAGGACGTTGAATCAGTACCTCATAAAGCTTACACAGAGACGGAAGTCCCACCCCTCTTCCCTCGTCATGTGCAGATAAGTTTGATGATCCACCTTTCTGTCCTTGTGACGTCACAGATCATCACCACGGAAACATCTGTGCTGTAACAAATGCTGGCTTGCAGCACCACTGGCCATATTAGGGAGGAGAGGAAACTGGTTCAGCATGATAAGCCTCCCAGTCATGAAAGTTCACTCCAACTCTCATTTGCCATGGCAGCTGTACTTGTGGAGAGAAATACAAAGAGGGAGTTATTTGCAAAAGCGAAAAGCATGGCCCATCGCTTATTAAAAGTTGGGCAAGGTTGAAATTCAGCTCAAGTACAAAACACAGGTTCCTTAAAAAGTCACTGTCTATGCTCTCTTGCACGATGACAGTGGAAATCCTTCAGGGCACCTCTGCCCAACTGCTTATACACAAGCTATGTGCATACAACAGAAGGCAATCTCAGGAGCTCCCACGGGCTCTAGGAGCGGATGTAATGCAGAACCAGAGTGGCCATGGCTACACTTTACATTTATTGTTTGATGAGTCAGTGGCAGCGTTAGTCACTGCAGAAACGAACTGCTGAGAATTGATGGCTGATTTGGGGAGGAGTCATAGGCTGTGTGCACTGGTGGATTATGGGTGGGAATCTAGCCTTTAGTTCTATGTCGGCTTGGGCTGTGGTTTGAGTAATACTTTGAATTGGCGAGAGTGTGGCGTGGTTGACTGAAGGGGTGGTAGATGAGGGTCACAAAGAGGAACAGGTTAAAATGACACATGCATTTGCAAATGCCCCAGTGAGTTTCCTTACTTCTTACACTAACTTTAGTTAGAATTTTGTTGCTGACAAAAATAATTATATAGAAAAATTCTGGATGCAAATTCTTTTTATAAACTAAAGAGCTGCTAGGGCAGGGTCCATATACTCAGAGGTCAGCAGTTATATCTACTTCAACAGTGTTCCTTTCCTGTTGAATTAACTCCCTGCCTGCTCCTGTGAGGGCTTGCTTTGTAGTCCTTTCTGACAGGATTTGAAGGTATCATTCCTAGCAGATCTCCTGGAATGTACAGGGTACCTCATAGCTGGCAGTAATGATGAACAGTTAGAGGTTCAGTTATCTAAATGTGGTCACAAGATCTGTGCTGTCCGATAGAACCTTGTGAAGAGGTACATTCCTACCAGTAGCTCCTTACCTCTGGCAATATAAGTAATATGAGAAGTAAAGAATTTTTCGTAGTAATTAAACATTGAATAAGTTAGTTGCGGATAGTGGCTCCTGCGACTTTGCTAAACAGGTTAAATGATGAGACTGAATTACAGTTAATTAGCCTCATTGATGATGAAATATGAAGGAGAAACTCTGAGCCTATGTATGTGCACATGTCCATGTCATGAGAGTAGATTGTGTGTGTGTGTGTGTGTGTGTGTGTGTGTGTGTGTGTATGCCTATGGTAGTAGAGGTGGGGAAGTCCACAGCCTAGAGCCATCTACTTCCAGAATGAGAACCACCCCTTTAAAATTTTTGTAAGTTGAAAGGATCAAAGAGTGTTTCATGAGGCATCTACTCACACATTCTAGCAACGTACTAAAGTCTGGGTAGGAAGTTTCACTGTGCTCTGCCATCTAAGCTGCTCGGTGAAGGCAACTACTTAGACACAACAGCTCTGCCCATATCTGGAAAGGCTAACTTATTTGAGGGTCTGCTGTGTCCATCCACCACATGGTGTGGAGTCACTGTGAAAGAGTAGATGGGATGTCCACAGATGGGTGCTAGGTTACCCTGGGGCCCCTCTTTAATCCACGGCAGATGTTGACTTCTTCACAAACATACAAACATACCTACTGATCATGTGTCTGTAAACAGCTGATGAGCAAGGCTCTAAAAGATCCTTCATTCCTGCAACATAGCCATATATACCATATATACCATATATACCACGTATACCAGGTGTACCTGGGAAGTTTGCCATTGCCCCTCTCCTCCAGGTTCTTTGTCATTGAGGCAGAGGTGGTAATTCTAGACCTGCTCCAGGCATTGCCTCTTGGTGGTCCCCTGGCCGCTACCCTGAATGCTCCCAAAATCTAACTTGTCCAGTTGAAAGACTGAGCTGGCCACTGTTTCTGAGGGTAATATGCAGGGAGCACCAACCAAATTCAGCTTGGTTTATTCAAGATGGATATATAAGCTGCAGCCTCTCCTGGGCCTCGTCCCAGCAAAAAATAAGTTTTCCGAGAGACGTACAAAAATGACAGTGAGAATAGTTGCAGCTAATTGGTTTTAAAACAACTAGTACTAACTCTCTTGTAGTGTAGGGTGGGGAACAAAGCCCAGGTGACTGTCTCCTGCCTGAGCCATCTATTCAGAAATATACAGCATCTGTATATATCTCATTTTTTTTGTTGTTGTTGCAGAGTTACCACACTTATCTTCCTGTTCTGCTTTTTCAGGCAAATGTCACCATCCATACCTAGGCTGACAGTACATTAAATGAACCCTCAAATTCAGTAAGGAGAAGAAACCTTGGGACAAAAAACAAAGAGTAGATTTGAAACGCTTTTAAACTTTTTAGCACATTTTTTTTTCGTGTGAACCAAGCCAGATTCATGTAATGTCAAATCATGTGCATGCATCTCTCCTTCCTCTGAATCCCGAGTCCTGCTCCCAGACACAAGAGAGCTAAAAATTCATATTCAGCTGAGGAAAGGCAAGGCTTGGTGAACAGATGGAGTGGAGTTCAGCATAAAGGTTTAATCCTATCAGGCCGATTCCTGTATGGCCATCTGGATAATCCCACACACACATTCAAGTCCCGTTAAAAATATGACTCCAGCCAAGATTAATGTCACAGATTTTCCACTGGACATGTTCATATTTGACTTTATGATTTTCCTGGCCCAGGAAGATTGCTTGTGAATAAAGGCTAGTGTATTCCTTGAAGAAGTGGTTACATGGTTTTATTGTTGTTGTTGTTCAATCTGAAAATGGCTTCCCCTTTTTAAAATGTTGGATGCTTGTTTGTGGGATGATTTCCACTCCTTTGCCTCCCTAGCTTGCCCTCCTCAAACTGTTCATGTAACAGGTTAATTAGGAGAAGAGGGTAAAAATTATGTTGTGCAAAAAAGTTTCCCTGGTTGGAATAAAAAGAATTATTTACTCATGGTGTCATCAGAGGCAAGCAGTTTCACTACTGCTGCGACAAACAGCACAATTGGATCCATGAATAATTCATTCTGAGGGTTTGCCTACCCTCCATGACTGTTTCCCCATATTACTTAGCACTGGAGTGGCTGACAATCACAGAACAAGGGGAGGAGAGAGAGAGAGGGAGCTCGTGGCGACATTTACCTTTCACTGTTTCAGAATTAGAACTCTGTGCATTTTAATTCTGACTCACATATGCATCGCAAGTTGGAATGGAATGTATTCAGCCCCCCTCGAGTCACAAAATTCTGAGCTTCTGTGTGTATTTAACAAACAATTTTTGTATATTATGAAACAATGCTCTGTTGCCTGTCATTAAATCCAAAAGCCTTCAACAATCTTTCAAGCGCAATTTAGAAGTTATAGGCACATCAAAATGTCAAGATTTTTTTTTTTTTTCCCACAGCTAAATTGTTAAACCGCCCTGAAGAGTGAAAGTGAACAGAGTTCTGGTTCTCAGAGAGACAGACTCAGAAATTCAGAAGCAGGTGCCCTGGAATGTTCCAGAATACAGTTGTGACCACACTTATGGTCTTCTCTGGCTCAGGCACTGCTGTGCCCACTGATGGCACTTGGAACGTAAAATGAAACAAGAAAGCAGAAAATTAAGTAGGAAGAGAATAGGTGGTGGGCTGGGTCTGTGATTGGCAGGTGGCATCACTTGGACCAAGTGGAGATAACCACTTCCTGCCTTTACAGGAACAGTCTTTGGAGCAATGTTTCCATCTAGTGACTGGGAGGTTTTTTCTTTCCTCCTTTTTTCAGAGCCATTAATGCTGTCAGAGCAAAGGGTTTTTCTGCCAGATGAAGTCACTTTGGGATAAAGGATGCAAAGCTCTTGAAAGTCTCGATTTCCTCATGGAATATTTAATAGGTTTAATTGCTGCGTCTGGTATTGAGATATCTCTATATCATGGCTTACATTTCCCTTTAAAGTGACAAATAACACACACACACACACACAGAGAGAGAGAGAGAGAGAGAGAGAGAGAGAGAGAGAGAGAGAGAGAGAGAGAGGAGACTCTTGTATATAAAATGCTGTAATTCTTTGCAAAGCAACATCTAGATGTTTTGCTAGACAAAGCAATAAATGCAGATCAATAGCAAAATGAAACACACTCTAATAAGTGATAAAATACTTAACTACACAGTGCGATTGCAGAGGACCGTAAGGAAAAGCAGAGCCAGCCTCGGGTAACTCCATGGAGCAGCATGTGTTGCTGCTGCAGCTTTCGTGATAGGGCTGTCACCCCTGGTCACTTCCTAATAGAATTTGTTTCTTGTGAATTGGGGGGCATCTGTAGTTGGGCTTGCATTCTGCACATGGGACCACCCCCATGGGTGGTAGATGCCTGATGTAGTGTTGTAGCAGCTTCTAGCTTCTCAAGCACACTGTTGGAGAACAGTTGTCCCAATAACAGACCCCGTGGTGAAGGTGGAGAGGCCTAGCCTTCCAACTAGTGTCACACCCTCTTTTTGACCCGCCCCCTTCATGTCTTTAACTGCTTGTTTGGAAACAAAGGAAGAATTGGGAAAAATAATCATTTCACTCAAAAAAGTAGCATGACATTATTGAGACTGCTCACTGGCTCACTGGGTCGAAGTAGAGTTACTCCGTGGCCCAAGAGCTTCTGGAATGGGGTTACTCCAAAGCATAGCATCGCTAAAACCCAGCAGATAAACAGGAAAGAGTTTTTATGAGCAGACAAAGGTGCCATTGCCAGACTGGCAAGGTGATTCATCAGGCAAAGGTGCTTGCTGCCAAGACTTACAAACCCGAGTTTGATTATGTGCGACCCACATGGTCGAAGGAAAGAACACATCACCTCATGTTGCCCTATCAGACCGACTCCTCTATGGCCACCCTGCACTCTTATGTGCATACCCTGGCATGTGTATGCCCCCCTAAACAGACAGACAGACAAAAATTAGAGTCCAGCTTACAGGTCTTGCATTTTCAAGCATCAACCATTCGAACATTAACAGTAAACATATTTCGTATGAAACAGTTTGATACATCTCCCAATGAGCACTCCTTTCAGACAAATATCTTTAAGAATGAAAACAATGACACCTCACTTCAATTTAGAATGTTCTGTTGTCAAGTCTACCTGTTCAGTCCATTCAGCTAACGCATTAGCAAGTAGCTAGACTAAAACACTTAGCAGGTTTGTTAATGAAACTCAAGACAAGCGTTATCTAATAAACATAGACAAACTCTGGATGATGAACACACAGGGCATTGTACGAAAGACATGAACTCCAAATAACAGGAGGCCGATGATAATAATAATGAATGATTATGGCGGAAACAAGTGTACAGCATACCTGATATGGGTTAGCACTTCCTGCGAATTTTGTGTCAAATCTGTGAGGTCTCAACCCCTGGAACCCACTACAGTCTCCATGGAGCAACTGACTGTGCTAAATGGTAAATGTGGAGTGATAGAACCGAGGTCAGATGAGTTATTGGTCTTCACTAAGATACTAATAAAAGCTGGTGCTGTTCTCGCCACCTCCTTTGGGAGCCTTAGGTACCTGCTTTTTAGAATTGCTTGTTCATAGAGGGCTGGCCCGTGGAATATTAGGAAAAGGGATCTGGTATGTCTCATGCAGAGACACAATGGAACCAGAGAGCAACTTTGTACCCACTTCACAGTTCACACTGAATACCATCAGGAGACACAGACTATGATTCGAAACTTCCTAAATTTGTAAATTTCGCCAATTGATAGAGTATTATTTGCCCATGGAACACAAAGATGGAAAAGGAGGGAACAGAGGCACACAACACATCTCTACTGAGGCTTCTAGCATGGGGCAAAGATGGCGGCGGCCAAGCACTCATTTTGGAAACGAGGTCTGATAGACCTTGAACCTGGGTCATCGTTATGGCTGCCCCAATAAGTGAGGCATCAGTCAGAGCACAAAGAGATCTCAGAGGCAAAAACAAGAGCAGCCCCAGGACCCTGCTGATCAGCGCACACACCACTAATTCATCTCAATGAGCAGGCACCTCTGAGCTCAATTAACCCTTATTCCCAAGGCCACCCATAAACCCTGAGGTAAACACGGCTCTCCAGACCCTGGCTTTCTATCAATGAAATAGGTCATTTCTATTGGAGGCCGAGCTTGTAAATTCACCTTGCTGATCAAGAGCTCAGTGCTCCTGGTTGCAAGCAGGCAGGCGCTAGCATCATGTAGCATTGATTCTGTAAGCCAGACAGTTTTAAATTGCTGAGGGCATCTGTGATTTCTTCTGCCTTCTAAGGTGATTTGAAGAGAATATACATGTTCTAGAGGTGGAAGAGGCGATCAGAAATGTCCCCAGTGTAATTGTCTGCACACACATTATGTACTGGAAGCTGAATGATTTCTCTCGTTCCTATTCACCCCCCCCCCCGTTTTTTTTTTTTTTTTTTTTTTTTTTTTTTTTTTTTTTTTTTAAGTTCTTCCTTTTCTTTTCCTTCTCACAGCAGCTATTGTTCAAAAGCAAATTGGAAATCTGGTAATTAGGCCCTGACTCACAGTGTAGTATTAAAGTCCTGAGCCAAAGTTCAACACCCTGAAATGAAATTTAAACCAATTAATCTGTTAGATTTTTATCGCTTGTCCGTGTTTTCTCAGCAATTCCCCCAGCACGTGGCCTTTGATCAACTCTCATACAAACGCTAAAATGTGTGCCTGCTGCTAGCAAGACGGAATGACATTAACATGGTCCTCATAAAACAATCAGAGCAGAGAGGCCCTCAAACAGGCAGGGCATAGTAATATTTAATAAAAGCGCACACATAATCTTCAGAATTAGCATTTTGTGCCTTGCAGTACCTTTGGGAGAAGAGCTTTTATTTGTGGAGTGATCATTATAACAAAGAGGCGCTACCTAATAATTCCCACTTTAATTCTGCAATGTGCCAGGAGCATTTCAGAACCATTATGCTAAACTGGTGGGGTAATCATGTTATTGTCACAGTTTGAAGGAAGGAAAATCTCGACTTTGGTGGCTGGTGAGGGGTGGGAGAGGCATTAAAGAAAGAAGGGGGGAAAACTTTTATTTTTAATGAAATTTAGAACCAGAAATGGGTCTGTTGCCCTTGTGGACAGAGCGTGAAAATGTGCGGCTGGGAAGGAGTCTTTCATTAATTAAATCATGAATTTTCTGTTTTTTTTTTTTTTTTTTTTTTTTTTTTTTTTTTTTTTTTTTTTTTTTTTTTTTTTTTTGAGAAAGAATGCTATCGATTATCACGGCTTGTTATTGACTCCTGTAAATCTCCCCACTTGCAAATTCTGCTAAATCTAGCTAGGGTGCATGCTAAAGTAGTGAACTCATTCTTTGCCTCTGTGAGTAGATGGTATCAAGGCAAGTGAGACCGTAACTGCTCAGAGGTTTGGCCAGTATCCTTAGACAACTTGCCAGTGGGATGGAGGAGAGACCCAGGGTCTCTGAGCAGCCCCCGCTGATGTTCAGTGCTTGCCTGGGTTCTTTTTAGTATTGATTTGCTCTAAAAAGTACAAATGTCATCACGTGTCCTGCTTCACTGAACTCTTTACTCATATATTACCATAATATATGCTCAGTGGAAAAGCCTCAAGCCACATAAACATTCATAGAGTAAAAATTAGTAGCCTTCTTCTCCTGTCAGACCCAATCTGGTCATGTTCCCTTCTCATAAGGACCCACTGTGGACAACTGATGTGCATCCTGTCTTCTAGACACCTGGTCACATATAACCTGGAATTACACACACACACACACACACACACACACACACGCACGCACGCACGCACACGCTCACGCACACACACGCATATAGAGCTTCACTATATATAATTTTACAAATTATCTGGAACCCTTTTTTATTAGTTTGTATTGTTGTTACCACTCAGGAGTTTCCCTCTGAAATCTAGAAAGATAGTATTTACATTGGTTCCATACTTTTAGGGCTCAGTGTTTTTTCCTCTGAGCTCTGAACAGCTGTTCCTAGTATTTAAAAGCATGGCCACTTTCCTTAAGTTCAAGTGTTTCTAAGTGTGTGTATACACACCCTCATACACTCCACACTCTCCTGTATCCCTTTCCCCTAAATCCCCCATATCCACATACACCCAGACCCCCCCTACAAACACACACACATACCCCCACACACAATCTTTGTACTTTATAAATAATAAGTGGATAATCAAAGAAATGAGTCAGGTATAAAGTCATCAGATCTTGACCATGTAATGGTCAAACAGCTCAAATATGCCCTTCCATATCCTTGTATGCTGTGGTGAGAAGTTTGGGAGAAACATTGGTTATCTAAACAATTATGTCTGTATCGCAAAAAAAATAAATAAAACCAGAAAGGCCAAGGTTAATAGATGCTAACGTGAAGATCATTTTGCATTCTGCACGGGCAAACACAGTCCCAGCATTTAATGGCACCACTGGAGTCCATGTTTTTCACCTAGATGGGGTTCTAACACCCAGTACAACTAAGACAATATTGCATATTTCCCCAAACATCTTTTGTGTGTGACCTTAGCACCTAAGTACATTGAGTTATAAGTCAATTTTTAAAAATCGGGTGATATTAACAAAATGTTTTCAAAATGGTTGTATATTATGAACATTTCATAGTTGTTAAATGTAATTTATCTGTTTTATAAACAGCTTGAAATTCTACATTGTATTATGCCATTGCCTCAGAAGCCCTTAGCCATGTGTGTGAACGTTTTTAGTTTCTGAGAAAGCTTTTGTGTAAGAAAAAAGTCCTATGCCCTTGAGACACTGATCCCCCCCATCCCATGTAGCAAAAAATGGACAAGAATACAGTACACCCATGGATCCTTTATCTGTTCTTGGTGAATTGCTTTGTTTGGGGCTAAAATGCAGGAAAGTAAATACCCGAGCTGCCCCGTTTCAGCTGCAGATGTGTTCCTGTGAGTTCAGCCAACACCAAATGTTTGGTTTGGATGTTTTTAGACTTCTCTGTGCAAGGTTTTGAGGATTAATTTGAATGAGGACCAAGGCCATCCCATTTGTTTGTGTGGTGGCACGTGAACACTGGTCCCGCTGGGATTAACTTAATGTTTTCTTTGCTTATTGCAGAAGTTAAAACACCAGACTCTGCCAAATTTGACAAAGTCCAATACTAATTATTATTATTTTCCCAGCACTTCCCACTCCCATTTAGAATTAACTGCTGTTCTCCTTGGCGTCAGCATTTGGGAAGTCCGCCTTGAATACTTAATGTTCATTAAAGAGGATGGTCTCCTCTCTTCTTGCACAATATCTAACTTGCTTTCCAGTCTTGCTGAGGTGCTATCTGTGGCAGACATCACTATCAGAGCAGCAGCATGGTGCTGATTGGTTAAAGATCCTTTGTGGTGTCCAGGTTCCTTCGATAGGTTTCAGAATCATAATCCTATCATCCCATGTATGTCTAGTGATTCTGTCCAGAGTACTCAATGCTCTTTAGGAGAACCACCTCCTGTCTACTTGCAGTGACAAGTTTTGCAAATTATTTTTCATCTCCAAAGGCCATTTGCAATAGGAAGAGGAGAGATACAAGGTCTTGGAAAAAATCAGCCCTAAGTTTTTTTATGCCCAGGAAATGCAATAGAGCCAAGGTCATGAAGGCAGTCTGTGGTTCAGCCAGGCCACAGCTATTTGTTTGCATAACTCACCTCAAGTGACCTGCGACTTTGGATATATAAAATGGGACCCATGACATGTACTTGAAAATAATTGCAATGATTTTTAGTGATTTAATGATTTGATGATTTAGTTGTTGAATGTTACAAAGAGAAAAGCATGGAGTGAGAATCTTTCCTGCTCCAGCCTCCTGCTCACCCTGTTAGCTTTCTTTCCATTGGACAGGAATATTCACCCAAGAGGGTAGCAGTTTTCACTTTATGAAACACATTCAGCTTTGAAGCAGCTCTATAAGGCTTCCACAGTATTCTTACCTCTAACATTGTTAAATTTAGTTTGCCTTCTGTGTTAAATTTCCCAAGCTTTCAAGGCTGATAAAGATTTGGGTGAAATACTATATGCATCTCAATAGAACGACACGGATGTCTTTAAGAACGAAAGTTGCTCCCCAGGATTCTGGTCCTGATATGGCTAAGAAATGCTGAGATCTGGAGGGACTTTCTGTTAGTGAAAAAGATAAAAGATTTTTTTTTTTTTTCTTTTTCTCAAGTCTCCCATCATTAAAGTTTGGTTCTAACAGCAGACTCCTTCTCTTTTTCATGTGTGTTGAAAAGCAGCTACTCCCTGTATCAAAGCCATCAGCCCGAGTGAAGGATGGACGACGGGAGGCGCGACTGTGATCATCATAGGGGACAATTTCTTTGATGGGTTACAGGTCATATTCGGTACCATGCTGGTCTGGAGTGAGGTAGGTGTTGTCTGAACATTAATATCTAATAGCTTGGTCGAGTTGAAGACACTGTCTATACTTGAATTTCTAATAAAATGTGTAGGTTTTACTGGTACCACTCTGGGTGGCCCTTCTCCAGTCCACAGAACTTTAGAAACTAGGAAAGATGAACTGAGTTTCCCAGGAGGTTAAATGCTTGCTATTGGTATCACTGCCATCTAACCCATGAGCACAACCAGAGCTTTCTGTTTGGTGTTTGTCCTCTTGGAGTTTCCGTAGGGTGAAGGTCCTTTTGTATAATTGGAAGTGGAAAGATGATACAGGGTTACAAAATATATAGGAAAAGCTATTCAAACCTTAACAAGCCAATTAAGTGTGGATATTCCATAGATAGAATGTACTGTGGTTTAAGCTTCAGAGACTCCTATTCATATGTCAGTCATAATGCAGGGAGCTCTTGACTTATTCAGTGACTCTCAACAAGAGTGAGTCACTGGGGGACCCTGAAGAACCCAGGGTTTTTCCACAGTAGGAACATACAGCTTTCAGGTACCTTGTGTGATTCTCACCATGTGGCCATGACTGTTCTGTGTGTGCAGTGCTTTCAGCATGGTGATCTGACCTGGATGACATGTCTGGCAAATCATTAGCATTTATTTGATCTCAGAACAAGAGTATCATGATTTCAAGAGGCTACAAACAAAAATGTTATCTGAATTTTGGAGCCTAGGTATCTTAGGCAGAACATTCAAAGTCCTCAGTTATCTCAAAGTATAAAATAAAAGCAGAGTTGGCACTACGGGAGACCACAGAGGTCAGTCCATCCCACTTGCTTCCCAAGTAGACCTACATGTTCTGTTTTATGGAGTCTTGGGATCTAAACAGTGTGTTCAGCACTTGAGAGATTGTAACACCCTTCTCTGTGTACGACAACCAGCAACCTCTTGGATGCAGCTTCTTTTGTTAAGTATCTTCGGCCTTAGAGATAAATAGCCATTCAGCTAAGAGTAGTGACCCAGAGGGTTCAGAAGGATCAATGTGTTTGCATCCACACAAAGAAGTGAGGGTCAGCCTTGGCGTGGGAACCAAGCGTGGTGACTTCTGATCCTACAAGCATTATGACTTCTGATCCTACTCCTCTTAGCAGGTGCCACCATTTGGCTCCTCTAGGTGCTCTATTTGTTTTCTTCTTGGAGGGACCAGAGGAATGAACTGAGAATTGGCTGCAATAGTCGGGCATGTTTTCCTAACTAACAGACCAAAGTGGATCTTGTCCATTTTAAAGCTACCCACAAGCTCTTTGTACCAGCAGCCGTCCGCTTGATGAGCAACCACCCTTGCCAGCATGCTGCGCAGTCTTGGTAGTTTAATGCTCTGGCCAGAGCATTAAAGCTCTTATAAAGCTGAATCAGAACCAGGTTTCTCAGTCCATCCAACTAACTGTTATCTAAGCTAGAACATTCTGGGCAAGAAAAGTGTACTAAACCTGTCCCCGCCAACTGTACTCCATTTTCCCCTGGAAGCATCAGGGGCCGCGTGAGAAGGATCCTCTCCATGGTTTATTTTGTTGCCCGCTGCTGTCCTCAGCCTGATGTGAATAGGGACCTATATGAAATCAGTCTTTTCTAGGTTTTGAGAGCCACACCTTCAACATGTCTGTCACTCTTTTTACGGTTTATCGAGAAAGATAGAGATGCAAAAGAATAAACTCAAGGTGGTCCCTTATTGTGTGTTTTGGAAATCAAATGAGGACTGGGTTAGGAATCAGAATGGGCAACGAGTGTCATGGACTTGACAAAAGACACTTGATTCAAGGTATCCTGAAGGAATGTGTATTCCAGCCCAAGGAGGCTCTGCCTTAGATCAGCATCTAACATAGGCTAACCAAATTGCTTCAAAGAACTACACAGAACACGTGAAAAGGAGCATCCGCAGAAGCTGTACATCTACTCCTCTCCCTGGGTCCCTACTGACACTGTCATGTGGGCACCTGAGCCCTGCTTTACATTGCTCAGGCAAGGTGGCCTCCAGGACGACAGCACCAGGACATCTGCTGATTCTTTGCTCTCCTCCTCCACTGAAGTGTCCTCGGGAGCTATGTCTTAAATTAGGAGTTCTGTCTTGGTAAAAACTCATATTGTGATTTCTAAGAGAATTTAGCAGATATCCTTGTAGAATTAGCAAGGTCACATAGCCAGATAGTGCAAGACATCAGATCTGATCCATACAGTACAATCTTCAAGAAGCTGATGTCCTATTACCAAGAACAAATATAATCTGAGCAAGCGAACAATAAAAGAAAGTGGAAATTCAGGGAGAAAGGTCCAGAATAAGCCAAGTGATTGCCATAGCAGAGAGTTATAGTGATAGCCACGGTGGAGGTGATGATGGCAGATAATCATAAAATTTAAACAAAAGATAATGAAGCAAACATGGAATTATGTGGCCATCTTTTGTTTTTTGAGCAAAATAAATTATGAGTCAAGTTCATAGCCATTTTATCAAGGCTTGGATTGGACAGGATCAGAGCTCAATAGTGTAAGATCTGGTATCTATGAAAAAAGCTCTGGGAAAATACACTGTAAGTAGCTGGCATTCTTTGAGCCCCTACTTCCAGCCAGGCAGCATGCCAGGTGTTTGTGATGGCTGTCATACAAGCTTGGGGACAGCTGCCCACGGTGCCAGTGCCATTCTCTTTCAGGGACAGGACCTGGAGCTTAGGGAACAGCTAGTAAGTTGGTCTAGTGCTAAGTTTTCCCAAGATAAAGAAGGGACTTATTGTGGAGGTCAACCTCCAAACAATTTCTGTTTTTGCCTGGACCATGGTCCCCATCTGAAGATCTTATCTCCCAAGAGTTATGCACCCCCCCCCCCCCCAGCAGCAGCTGGGGCAGTCCCTATCAGTACTGGCACCTTTGCTAGTCTTATGGGAATGACATGCACACTCTCAGAGAGGTAAGAGGGAGACCTTTTGCTTTCTAGCTGTGGGTGTTTTGTTTGGAGTCATTAAGTTATACTGAGAATTTATCCTTTTGAGAAAAAAGACACATGCTATAGCCGAGGAGCAAGACAATTAGCCTGCTTGGGCTTCTTCTTTAGAACTGGGTCCCTGTTTATCCAATGTCTTAATTCCTAACCATATGATTGGTGGGCATGCCGACTCTTAAAATCCAGTACGTATAATCTGAAGTAGATTTTATTTTTTTAAATCTTTTCTCCATTTCTCCAATTCCACAGCCCGGATGGAACACTGGAGGCAGGTGAGGCAGGACAAGCGGTGTAGATTACCAGTTGATGCTATTATGCGCAGTCTTTTTTTAGCTGAAGAATTAAAAGAGAGAGAGAGAGAGAGAGAAAGATGCAGAGAAAATAGGACCAGAGTAATTTACTCTCCCTGATCTCTTCCCCCAACCACATCATCTTTTGCAAATGAGTGGTTTAGCTTGGCTCCCTGCTGTCCCTGGGGGGGGGGGGGAGGGGGGAGGAAGAGAAAGGTGGCACTCCATGGGTGCCTCTTCTGTGGGCTCACCCTCACAGGATGCTCCTGGTTACATTTTCCATCCTTTTGTTTTGTTTCTTGCCCTTTTCCCTATCCCCCCTTTACTCAATTATTTTACTGATATTCTTAAGGTCTTCTTCCCTACTCTCAATTACTTAGAAAAAAAAATTGCATTGTAGTGTTTATATATAAATTGAGGAAAACCACCAGGGTTGATGAGAGCTAATGTTGAATGTGAGGTGAGTCTCTTTTTTTTTGTTTTGTTTTGTTTTTGTTTTGTTTTGTTTAAACTTGACCAGAAATGGGCTTCATGCTTTTGCGTTACCTCTCATGTGGCTGTGAAGCAGGGAGGGGCCTAGCTGTGCTACTGTTCTCTACAAATCATCATCGTTTCAGTATCTCTTCTGAATTCTTTCAATTTTGAAACAATGAGTAGCAGTTGGCTTGCCCTCCAGTTGTCTACCACTGGGAGAGGTACCACAGGCAATTAAAGTCGGGCTTTGTGGGATCTGGTGTTTTACTTGGAAAGACAACTTGCTCCCATGAAACAAATTAGAGAGTTGCATAACATTTATATAATCTAGTATTAAATTTGTGGCTTGCAACTCATGGCAAGGTTCTAGAAGACAGAGGGAACAGAGGCGTCAGAAGGAGATGGTTGAGTAAACCAATCAAGTCTCAGTTATGTTTGGATGGTTCTAGGGTAGATATTTCAGGCTGTCCTGATCCTTTTATTCAATCTCAGAAATAACAAGGAGGATGAACTCTAAGGTACTTAATTGGCCTATTTTGTTTGTTTGTTTTGTTTTGAGTGCAACCTTGGGATTGGTGGACAGGAGTGGAGGGTGGGGTGGAGCATGGCAGACTATATTCCAAGCAATGGTATAGATTTATAGGGGTTAGTAATGGGCAAAAATAGTCAAAACTAGGCAGTAACTCTAGTCTTATTACTCAGAAAATAGGGATTTATTCAGTGTTGGTGACTGGGCCTCAGTTTTCTCATTTGGAAATGACGATTTATCACATTCAATAGGACAAAAAATGTAAAATACTTGAATGAGCTTGTATTATAATATTAACATTATTGAGAGTCTCTGCTTCCCAGACTGAAGTGATTCATTACTCTGTTCCTGCTCTAGTCCTTTGTAATTGGTGGTCATTATTATTATTATGCTTTTCTTTTTCATACAAACATGTATAAAAATAAAAACTTGAAAAGGCAAAGGCAACAAAACAAAAAACAAATAAAAAACCAGTTGTAGCAAGGTTCCTTTTCTCTATAGTATTCTCCCCAGAACTCGTCCACTAGAACCAGAAGTGGACAGAGATGTGGGCAGGAGGGACCTTTTTTCCTTTTCTTTTCTTTGGACCACACCTGGCAGTCCACAGACAGCATGCCCATTTGCAAAAGGATTCTTAGAACAGCACAGAAACAATTTAATTGGCCACAACATTGACTCTCCCTATTGCTGCATCTCCAGTTAGTTCAATCCCTCAACCTCTAGTATTTGCTCCAAACAAGAAGTATATACCAGAGTATCTTCCAGATAGCTACATGGAATGCTAGCTTTTGGGATATTGATAGATGCCCAATGCCAGATGAGAGAATGAAATTTTTTTTTTACCCCATTAACTGTGGTCAATATTAAGTGAAACATTCAACTTATCCTTGGATAACTATTGAGGCCCCATCATACCCCGAGTCCTTAGGATGTCAACATATCTCAAGCGTCTGTAGCTACAGAACCCTTCTTCTTAGGGATCAGCTTACAGGAAAGATATTGTTTAGGGCTGACATCCATTTTGATTTTATGATAATGAAGTCAAGTTATGAAATTCAATGGTGAAAGTGATGGAGGCTGGAGAGATGTGAGAAAAATCATGTGAGTATTTGTGGAGTATTATCCAGATTAGACCTGGAATGCTCTGGGCCATCATTCTTTACTGGTTCAAGGCTTTGAACAGACTTTCTCTCATACTCTGTATCTGGTTTTAGTCAGTGTGCACTTGGCATTAGATGCCATGTGATTTTGTAGGACAGCTCTATTTAAAGATTGGTGGTACCCTCAGCTGAGACTGGAGAGGCCAACACTCCATAGCTATATGAACCAATTAGCCTGACACATGGGGTGCATGCTTCAGCCAGAGCAAGGGTATTGTTTGAACCTACTTCCTGGAGATGAAGTCAGAGGAGGCTGCTGGTGGAGAGAGGGGGATTTGGGGGTGGATGGAATTAGGTAAATGACAGCTTGCAGGGCCTGGGAAGCAATTCTGCAACTTGAAACCCCAACCTGGAAATGGAGGGTTTAATAGCACTGTAATGCTTTTTATCTGTCTGCACTGTCTGCTGTCCTCTACTTGCAAAGCAGAGAGGAAGGGCTGTCATGAAAACAGAGTTTGCTTCCTGATGATGGATATTCAGGAATGGATGGCAATGACACATGTATACAATCTGCAGCAAGTTTCCCAGGACATTTTGTCCAGCCTTGAATTTTACTGGACTTCATGGAGAGTTACAAAGCCTTCAGGAATGTGTCTGAGACACAAAGCACAGCCTTTTTACTTTGAGAGGAAGAGAAGTCTCCGGAGTGGAAATAGGACTTGTCTTGGGAGCATGTGTGAGTCTCTGTGCTGAGGTTAGAGCCCAGCTCCCCTGAAAACCAGCTTCACCCCCACTCGGCTTTGGGTCATATCTCATTTTCTCATATTTTCCCCCGTAGGCTTTGAATATACTTTCATGAGTGTGTCCAGCTTTCCCAACTTGGTACATTTTATCTCAGCATGCTAGTGACTACCCACATCACATGGTAAATAAAATAAATTCAACTAAATTAAGAAAGAACCAAAGACAGATTGGGAAGATAATATCTCAGTTAGCACCTCTTTTAAATTTTATAATAGAGGGTATATAAAATGAGTATATGGTTAAAGGTAAACATTTGTATTTATTTTTGTTATGTATATATTAAGGCCTAAAGATACAGATAGAATTTAAATTTGATTTAATGTATAGATCTTAAATAATTGATAGCCATCTAATTTTCTCTCATATATTTTTTTTGCTTCAAAAACTATATTTCTTTAGCATATACCCATTGAACACTCAGAAGATGCTGGACAACAATTTTAAGGTCTTTTTCAAAATCTGTAACTTTGAATATGGCTTTAGTTTTTTTCTTTATCTTTGAGAGACTCTTATGCAGGCATCTAATGAATTATAATGTCCACCTCCATCTCCCCATCCCCATTCTTTCTATATCCCCCAACATGTTCTTCCCAGCTGCATGCCTGTTCTTTTAATAACCCACTAAGTTTAGTTAGTGCTACCCACCAGCGTATGGTTGCGGGGCCATCCTCTGGAGCATGGGAATCCTATCAGTGGCCAAATTCTCAATAAAGAATGTTTCTCCCTCCCCCATTCGCTGTTAAGTGCTCCTCGGGACTTTGAAGAACAACTTTCAAGCTTAAGTAATTTTATGGGGTATCATTTCTAAATGAGCTAGCATATTAAAAAAGAAAGACTGGAATGGTCTAATGACTATTTTAATATAGTTACATGGTTATACCCATGCTCACTTTATTCCTAAAAGTGCTTTAGTCTATATTTTTATCTTTAATGGCCAAGTCACTTGCCATTTCCCCTCTCTATCGATAATTATGTGATACTGAAGGAAAAAAAAAAAAGACTTTAAGCTGACATTTTCAGCAAGTTGACAGTGTGTTCAGGAGGAGTGTGTGTATATACCCATAACTTCCACGGGAACAGGATGTGTCTAAGCAAAGAGAACCCACACCTGGCTACAGCCATGCAGCACATAAGAAGGGTAAGAGCTCTCTGTGGGGCACTGTGTTGCTTTCCTAGACAGTTAGTGCTGGGGTTTCTGGGATACCCCTTCTCTCTTTGAACTGAGACTTCCTCTTCCTACCACACACTTTAGGTTCCTCTCCCTTAGTCTTCATTCTGGGGTTCATGCAGAACACCCTGGGGTACCTTCTTTTCCACATCCGCACCCACAGTCTGCCTGAGCTTCCCTTCTTCTCTGTTGAGTGATTCTTGGTAGCAGCCTGTGCTTTTCAGGGTTCTGATTTTTTCTCTTATGGCTGGCTTCATGCACTTCGCTCTGCCATATTCTTCTGCCCCTTGCACCCCCCATGCTTTAATTCAAAGTTGATAACGTGTGCAATTTAACATAATTGACAGTCGTCGAATTTTCCTAAATTTGTGCTTCAATGTCTATATTGATTTAATGTATTAACTACCTATTATATGGAAGAGACACGATACAGAATTATGCATTTTATTTGTGTGGATCAGTTACATTAAACTCAGAGAACAGTTTTCAAGCCCTAGTAATTTTATGGGGAATCATTTCTAAATGAGCTAGTGTCTTTTTTTTTTTTTTTTTTTTTTTTTTTTAATATAGAAATAGTTTAAGGGTTGAAGTGAAGGATCTTCCCTCTCCCTTGAAGGTGATGTCCTTGTAAAATTCAGCCCAACCCCTCATAGCACTTCACACAAAGCCCTGAATATCAGCAGTGTTATGTTTGGTGAATGTCATTAATTAATTCGCGAATTCCATACACTCATTCCGTCCCTTAGCAATTGTTTTATCTGATGGGGCTTCAATTACTATGGCATAGATATAACTTAGTTTTCATTAATACAAGTGATGTTCAGATATAGTTGTAGCATGATATATACGTACACAAATATCTTAGCAGAAGTCAACTGGGAATGGTGAAGGTTGGGTAGTAGAAAGAATAGCTCCTTTTGAGGGGTTGATATGAGTACTTATGTTACTTGGAGGTAGTTGATCCCCATTCCAGTACCCCATATAAAACTGAGGCCTTCCCAAAGTCCTCTAACCTCCAGCTGCTTATTTGCAAAGCTTGGGTTTGAACTCTAGTCCATCTGAGTCCTGGGCCATCTCCCAGTCTCCTGATAACATAGCACAACTCACAATTTAGAGAAATGATGTCAAAGTAATGTTACGTCTACAGAACTTTGGGATGGAGTCTTATCAAGGGGTGTGGGGTGGGGAAGGGATGTTATCATTTTCCCAGGTACATCTCAGAAGCAGCATGCCAGAGCCAGGTTGTTAGGAACAGGCTTAGCAATAGGGAAAGGATAGCCTTGTGTCCAGGGCAGAACCAAAAAGCCTAAAAAGCAGACACAGAACCACATTACTGGGCAGCGCATTGATGACTATTCATAAGCATGGTGGCTCAGCTCTGAGTCACTAAGAAAGAGCTGGCAGCCAGGCTTAAGAAATTCTGCTAAAAACAGCACAATGCACATCATGTGTCCTCGAAGGACTTCAAGCCAGAGCGGTGTAGGGCTACCACATCCAAAGAGGTTCCACTTCAATTTTCTCTAGAGTCTACTTATCTCTCACTCTGAAAAGGCATGCAAAATGGCACATTGCTGAATGTATGTGCAAATACCAGTGGATTGATATGAAATATGAACTACATCACATGCATATTAGATGATTCTATATCTTATTGCTTTGGTATCCTGTATACCTTTGAAAGACCTGAAACCACTCTTTGTGGAGCCCTCTTGGTGAAAGGAAGGTTCGTTCCCTGTCAGTATTTTGCCTTTCACTGTGGGGTTTCCACCCGCTCCCCTTTCCCCATTCCACAAGCAGAATTCCCCTATAAACTGAACTTTGAGAACAAGTATTTAGCCCTTTCTAGAAATACACTCGGCTTTCCTTTTTCTTAGGCTTTAATTTCTAAGCAGGAGCACAGAAGCAGGAACACACGCTAGAGTCAGGAGCCACAGTCGGGCTGGTCTGAATATAGCTCCTTGTGTTGCTTAGAGCCAGGGGTGGGCTGCGCTGTGAGCCTCCATTGGACCTTTGCTCTGCAGCTCTTCTCCAGCTCCCAGACTGTCAGGATGCAATCCAGCTTTCGGTGCAGCCCAGCTGGCCTGAGATCTACATCCTGGGAAGGGAGCTGGAGGAGGTTTATTTAAACAACAACTTACAAAGTAAATAAATAAATAAACCCACAAAAGCAGGGGCCGTGGAAGCACAGCATGTTTATTTTAGTTCCTTTCTTCCCAATCTGTTATTTTGGAAATCGATCTCATTGCTGTTCTGTTTTGAGACAATTAACTACATTGATTGAGGGTCACGGTTAACTTCCTGGTCCAAGGAGCCAGGCAGTGGATTCTTTTGGAATGCTTAATGATGATACCAGGAGGTTTGTGGTGGCCAAGTCAAAAAGCTTTTTGTTTTTATTTTTATTTATTTTTCTTAGGAACAAGAAAGAATTTTGAATGGGGTGGGATTGGTTATTTCTTCTGTTTTCTTTTGGTGGTTCTGGGATTGAACCCAGACCCTCAGACTTACTAGGCAATTGCTCTGCCCTCAGCTACACATCCCTAGGTCATTTTTTTTTCTGAACACTTACACAGAAGTTTATTCAGTCTTTACCTTACTTGTGAGGGCTATTTAATGGCATCTTGCTGTTTGATCATTCAGTGTTTGATGAGTAGTTCATGAGAACTGACTTAATCCAAGGTCTGGCTGACTCCCGGGAACCCAGTAAAAGCAAAACAGATCAAGGGTATATCTTCACGGAGCTGATATTCTATGCAAGGAACACAGACAACAGCTAAAAAAGTCTCACCGTGGGCGGGCCTCTGGTCCCTATCTATATCTGTGTCTATATTGAGAGAAATTTTAGACAGCGTTCAGAAACATCACTGGCTACTCCAAAGCTAGGTTTAATGCCCCTATGGGATTTATTCCTGAGACTTGAGTTTCAAATGTCTTCTTACCAAGTTTATCTTTAGGAGATTCATGAGACCCTACCTCTTTTGCTAAACATTGGCCCTCTCCCTCTCCCCCTTTCTCCCTCTCTCCCTCTCTCCCTCTCTCTCACTCACTCTCTCTCCTTCCTCTCTCCCTCCCTCCATTCCCTGAGAGATCGAATTGAAATGAAAGACCTAAATGCCTGAGAGAAGTCTGATTAGGTAGGAGCAACCCAAATAACATGGATGAGCCCATGAGACACATGGGGAGGTTGAACTTTGCTGTTCTCATTAAAACTTTTTACAGTTATTTATTTATTTATTTATTTATTTATTTATTTATTTATAATGGTGTGTGTGTGTGTGTGTGTGTGTGTGTGTGTGTGTGTGTTTAGGTCAGAGGATAACTTATGGGAGTTGATTCTTTATTTTTGGTCATGTGGGTCCCAGGGACTTGAACTTGGGTCACCAGACTTAGCAGCAAGCACCTTTACCCCTTGAGCCGTCTTTCTGGCCCTGAAATATAGATATATTTTTAAAATGTCATTCCTGGTTACACAAAAACAAACATTCCAGAAAGAACAGCAAATCTGTTTCTTTGGCTACGGACACTCATATCTCTTTAGAGCTCCTAAGGTGGATTTGGTCTCAAAGCTTTAATTACGTGTTGTGTTACAGCTTCCTTATTTAAGTGTCTGTTCCATGTCCATCACTTAGCACCCCCTGCCTATCTCAAAAGAGATGGGTATTATTATTCTAATTGAGAAGGAGGGAGAATGCTGTGCGAATTATTAATACATAAATTTAAAAAATTAATCTAGAAGGTGCTTTGGCATCCCTGGAGAAGCACTACCCAAATACAAAACATATTTAATATTATTCTGAGCTCCCACAGAGAAGATCTGAGCTCCTGTAGCCTATGATACAATTGGTAAACTGAGGCATGGATTGTGGCAATTGCAGAGCCCAGAGTCTATATCCTACTTGAGAGGTTCTGGGTTTTTTTTTTTTTTTTTTTTTTTTTTTTTTTTTTTTTTTTTTATGATTAGTGTTAATTAGTTTTCCATAGAACAATAACAAACTGCCCCTTCCATTTTCTCTTTTCCACTGAGTCTTTTTATAGACTTGTTTTTTTTTGTTTTTTTTTTTTTTTATTTGACTTTCCAATGTAAAAGATAGTTCAGGGTTATGAAGCTGGTAAGGAACACTTGAAATCATGTGTGTGTCTTCTAGTACTCTTTTTGCACATGGCCCAGCACTTCTCATTGCTTTTCTTTTATATAAAGCCAGTTGCTAGAAGAAGGCATGTAGGCTGATGGTGGAGTTGCTTCTGAGCTCTGCTGGGGAATTGTTCTCAGCCTAGCTTCACAGGGAAAGCAGTTGTGTGCTTTCAGTGCCCCCAGATATGGAAGGTAAAGGAGGTACTAGGGATGCAATTGATGTTTTCAAAGGCAGAGAAAGAGGATCAAGTCCAGAAATTATTGTAAAATGATAAGCAGTCTAGAGAGACAGGACAGTGGCAGCATGATGATGACAGCCATTAGTCAGGGGAGCTTGCTGCTTCTAATTGGTTAGGCTTCTAAGCCTTTCTGAAATTCACTTTTCTTACCTATGAACCAGCTAATAGCCATACCTGCCCCCTGAAGTCTATCGGGCACAAGTCACTGAAAGAGCTCAGGCTGGTGCTGAGCGCACCGTGAGAGGACCACAAAAGGTCATTGTTGCTTAGGTCATCACCTTCATTATTGAGGATGAGGGAGCTATAGAGAGTATATGCCTTTGGTTCCTCAGAGGATATAGCTCTCCCAAAGATGCGCCTTCCCCCAGGATTCTACAGCCTGTTTTCCTTAATACTCCAACTGCCCCGATCATGCTTTCCTGTTCCTAGTGTCCTTCGGATGCTACAAGAGACCACACACAGACCCATGCTTCCTTTCTGGCCTTCTGATTTTGCAGGTGGTTTCTTCAGACTGCTGCCTCCACATGTGCAGCTGCTTCTCAGTCTGCTCTGGTCCTCTCTGCTCTCTCCCCTGCTTCTGTCATGAGGATCCCTATTTTTCCACCTCCACATCTGGATCTGTCTCTCTCTCAGAGGCTTCTTTGCCCCTCATAGTGTGTAATGAGCCTGTGTCTTTTGGGCCTGCACCACAGGGCTCTTCTGGCTCTGCTATCTGAGTCTGGAGAAAACAAACACTCATATAGGCAGCCAGAGGGGACCATGTTCTTGCTTCCTGGTGGCTGGGAAGCCTCTCCAGGTCATGAAGAGTCCATGAGTATCCCATCTTCACACTGTGCCTAATGGTTTCCCTGGACTGCAATGTTCATAGGTATTTGCTGTTGGAGAGTTGGAGAAAATAGAGAGGCAGTCAGAGGAAACTGAACTTCACCAGAGAACACTTTTTTTTTTCCCTTAAGAATTTATTTCTTTTTCTTATTGGATATTGTCTTTATTTACACTTCAAATGTTATATCCCCTTTCCATGTCTTCCCTCCCAAAGCCCCCTATTCTATCCCCCCCTTCCCCTGCCTCTATGAGGATGCTCCCCCACCCATTCACTCACTCCTGTCTTCCCACCCTGACATTCCCCTGGGGATGTCAGGATGACACTGGGGCATGGAGTCCCCACAGGACTAAGGGCCACTCCTCCCACTGATGTCCAACAAGGCCATCCTCTGCCACATTATGTGGCTGAAGCCATGGGTCCTTCCATGTGTACTCTACCAAATAGCATTTAACCAAAGAGGCCACTTTTGTTAACATGTTACTGTCTACATTTTGAGAATTCCTCTGTGCAGTTACACATCTAATTTCTGTGTATTCACATGGTATACATAATACTCCAAGCTGGCATCATTCTACTTTTAATTTTGATAATATTTTCCCACAGTAGTTTATTTATAGTGTTACTTCCTGTGAAAGCATAAAGGATGAACACACATATACACAAAGAAGATAAATAAATCACATCTAAAGTTGTAAGTTTAGGGATAAACACTCTCAATGTAGAGTAGATATTATTACTGTCTTAACTTCTTTTAATTTTAGATTTATTTTTATTTTGATCTTGTGTGTTTGTGTGGATATACTTGTGTGTGTGTGTGTGTGTGTGTGTGTGTGTGTGTGTGTGTGTGTGCATATGTGTGCAGTACCCCAAGAGACAGGAAGAGGACATAAAATCCTCTGGAGCTGGATTGATTTAAAAGCAGTCGTAGGCCACCCAAGGACTTGGTTCTCTAGAAGAGCAGCAAGCAGTTTTAACCACTAAGCCATCCCTCCAACTCTTTAATAATACTTTAAAATATTTGCTTCATTTCTTATTGAAGCCACAAACATTAAGAAGTCCTTTGTTTCCTTACCATATTGAAACAATATAGACAGCAACCCATGCTCCGTTGGGAGATAAGTGCAGAGCGAGTCGGGTTGCCCCTTTGAGAGTAACTTATTTGGGGAACATGTTACTTATACTGGGTTAAGAAAAATGGACTTCTGTAAGGATTATTGTGTCTTCTGAAGTCAAGCATCTAGTAGAATTATGAGCACATTTACATATGAATTTATTTCAGTAATGCTTAGAATATCATGTATGGGATGCATTAATTTAGTAACATATTTTTAGATTTGTTTATTTTTATTTTTTGTGTATGAGTGTATTACCTGCATGTATGTATATATACCATGTGTACACCTGGTATCTATGGAGGTCAGAAAAAAGACATAGGATACCCTGAAACTAGAATTACATATGGCCTCCATGTGGGTGTTGGGTACTGAAAACTGAACCCAGGTCCTCTGTAAGAATACCTAGTGTACTCTTAACCACTGAACCATCTTTCCTGCCTCTCCTTAGTAACTTTTAAGGATAGACATGCGGACTCAAGAATTTCTCTTGGTCTCAAAAACTGTTCAGTGGAAGAAAAATAAGCTTGAAATTCTTCATGGCACATAGTAAATATGTTTCTAGGAGTCATATTGTGAATATTGTAATCATCTGAATTTCTACAAAGAGGCAGAGAGTAGCCAAGCATGGTTAGGCAAAGAAGGATCTGGACCTCTATCGTTGTTCTGTATACAGTATTAAATCTGGTCTCCTTGTTTATATGCCTACAGATTATAAGTGCAGATTAGAAGCTGCAGAGGACAAAGGCACAGAATAAAACAGAAGTCATTTCAAGGGCTTAACTGTTTGGAAGTATTTAGGGCTTGGGGAGCACTTCATACTTCAGCAATCTCTCAGTGTTTTAATGTATTACAGCAAGACATAAGACAGGTGATTCCAAATATGACCGTGGTTTATCAAAGTTAAGTTACATTGCACATTTTCCAGGATTTAGACAGCATTCAAAGCATTTTGGAAGGATTTCAATGTGAATACTTTTTTCCTTTTTTTCTCTATTCGTAGAGGACTTCATACATGTATACAATGTATTTTGTTTATATCCAGACACTCCATGAGTTATACTTAGAGATCCCTCTTTCAACTCCCAACTTCATATTCTTCTTTTTGTCTTTCTTTTTTTTACTGAGTCTATTTGTGCTGACCCTGCATACATGGGTGGGGCTTTGGCTGGAGCACATTCCACCTACCAGGGGCCACATCTATAAAGAATATTGACTCTCCCTCTACTAGCAGGCACAAGTAACTCCTCAGCTAGAGGTAGATGTGGTTCCTGAGTGTTGGTAGAAGGCAGTGTGATCTAGATGTCCCATTTACAGCTGATCCCTCCACAGATTTGTTTTCTGTGCTTTGACCAGTATGCGTTTCCATATGAACCACCGTCTCCTGCACAAAGATGCATTTTTGACAAGGGCTGAGAGCTGTGCTCACCAATGGGTATAGAGGCACATATTTAGAAGCTAGTTTGATACTCTGTCTGTTTATCAGGCTGTCCTCTAGAGTCCAGCAGTTCCCCAGCCTAGTGCAAAATTTCATGGCAATATCATTGGTACCTTTTGCGAGCAAACCCTTAGCTTTCCAGAAAACACCAGCCATAGCAATAGACTTGGTCTCCAGAGTTCCCTTATGGCATGGTTTTACTGCAATATTTCTTTGTGGCTCTCAGTTTCTAGCCAGTAAGCCAGACTTCCTGTGTATTTGAGAGAAGAGGATAAAGGATTTCTGAGCCCTAAGATGACTTTAGCCCAGGGTTTTCTCTTATGTTTCCAGGAACTTTAGGTGTGGATTTTGGCATGAACAATTTTCTCATCCTTCTGCCCATCACAAGGTGCTAAGACAGTTTCCCTTGGTGGCAACCAGGGGCTGGGTTTGGTTTCTTATCACCTTACCCACAATTCTCGGGCAAACCACTTCAACTGGGTGGTTTTCACATTTACATAAAACCTCCTTCTACATTGTTGCCATCCAACAGTATAAACATAAGCGAGCATTGACTCATTAGGAACTGCCCATAGAGGATATTCTATCCACTGTGTGTTCAGCGCATGCCACAGTGTTTAGCTGTATGGGCCATTGCTGACTTCACACAGAGAGAGATACTTTAGAATGCAGCTCTGTCACAGGTCATGCAGTCAAATGCCAGGGATGGTCTTCTTTTTATTCAAAGAACTAGATAATGCCCATTTTATGACCATTAATAACATTTTCTTTATATAAACCGAGGTAAGAGTAATAAAAAATAAATTCTGCTTTATAGTATAATTTGATTGCCAATAGAGTTCGGAAATGAACTCCCTCACTGTGCATGTGCTGCTGCGTAGTGGAAGGCTAACCATCCAGCAGCCCTCTCCCCAACCTTCATTTCTCCTTTATGGAGAACCTTTAGTTCATCCAGAGCCCTAAGCTATTCCAGGGAGGCAGATCCTTTGCTCTCCCCTTTAAAACGGTTTGATTGCGCCTCTGGTAGTTAATGTGCCAAATGGTCTTCTGGACGTTTCATACATGTGTTCTGCAGCTAATTAGAATGCCCGGGCCTACTGTTTCCTACCTCTGTTGCTCTCCATGTGTTTAAGAGCTCAGTTCAAACACCAGGCCCATGCCCTCTGGAAAGGCATTGCAAAGCTCTCCTCTGATTTGGGCATCTGTTGCAAACAGGTTTTCCAAAGGATATCCTGTAGGAGATAAACCATTTCATTAGGCCAGGTTCCCTTTCCAAACCGGGGAAATACAGGGCCTGCTGTGAAGGAAAACCCAGATAATGCTATTTGCGGCTGTAAGCAGAGCACTTGTAAACGTTGTTGTCGGCATCTTTTCCACCGCTTCCATCCAGATTGTGTCCACTGACAGGTTAATGATGTGTTTTAGAGCTCTGTTTATAGAGAGCGGTAGGGCAGCTGTGATGTGAGTCCTTTACGTATCCCAATGACCCTTCCTCCTTCTATGTCTCCTGCAGTTGATAACTCCTCATGCCATCCGTGTTCAGACACCTCCTCGGCACATCCCCGGCGTGGTGGAAGTCACATTGTCCTACAAGTCTAAGCAGTTCTGCAAAGGGACACCAGGCAGATTCATCTACACAGGTAAGCCTGCCTGCAGATGGTGACCACGGAGCACTGTTGACTTCATGAGATGTTTAACTTGATCTTGTGCGCGTGTTTAATCTTGTTTCTGTTAAGACAGATTTTCTCCATCTCAAGAAATACAGGACCGGAGAAATTGCTTTGATTATCGTTACTGAAAGCTTGTGGAGATGTGATGGTTTTGCATGTTGAAATAACTGGTTGCCTACTTAGAGAAATAGAGAGCAGGGCAATATTAGACAGGACCAAGGTCTCTCTCTAGTAGATTGGCCAGCTTGTTGGAGTTTGCTTTATGGAGCAGGGTTGAACTTTGATGAACAGTACTGCTTTCTTCTAGCCTGCCACAGCATTTGAATTAAACACATTTGGTAGTTTTCATAGTTTATTCAGGGTTGGAGCTTTCTGCCCAGTAAGCTGCATTTTGTCTGCCCCCTCCCCCAACAGCATTGGCACATGGCCTTGTGGTAAGCAGCTAAGGTTACAGGGTGCATCTGTAATCCCTCCTACCAGGCATAGCCAATCAGGCAGGACCTGGGCTGGCAGGATGTAGAAATATGTGTAATAGGCAAAGCAAACATCCAGGGATCTTGTTGAATTCAGCATCTGCTTTGGAAGGGGTGGGCAGACTCTTTGTTTCTTATATGCTCAAAGGTGAGGTGTACGCTGATATCATGAACCACAGGAGTCGTTGGTAAATTTAAGGGCCCTTGGCTTCACATCCACTGGCTAGCTACACCCATGAGCCAGTCACAGATTTTCTTCTCCATTTATTATTGAGGATCCACCAGGCCTCTCTCCATGTAGATGGGAAGTTGGTTTCACACAAAGGAGTCTGGAGCACAGAAGCAGTTCTGTTAGCACATCCTAATTAAAACACATAATCCAATGGGCAGGTTTCATGTTTTTTTGCTCTAACATTCTACCTCAAAGCCTTTCCCCCTACAATTTTATACTATGAAGCAAACCAAGCATGTTTTATAGTCACCCTGTTTCTGTCTCTCACAATGACAACCCACCACCAACAGACAGAGACAGACAGACAGACAGACAGACAGACAGACAGACAGACAGACATAAAAACCAAATTAATATATTTTGACCCTCGGAAATGCCTCCCAGCCCTTTAAACAAAATACAGGGTTGCTGCCTGCCTGTCGATTAGTTTTAGTTAATTGAAAATTATAGGATTGACCCAAGAGGAAAATTTTGTTTGCACTCCAATCACTTTTACAAATTAAGGAAAATTACCACAATTTTGTTTAGCTCAGGTTTCACACTGAGTTCACGAAATTAGCTCAGCCATCCCAACAAAGTCAGCACTTTGTTAGCGAGCGCTTAAAAAAAAAAAAAAAAAGAAAGAAAGAAAAGGTCTATCTGGAGTTTTGTGGTGTATACAAACGAAGCATAGAGAAAGCTATGATGCTTTATAGAAGTGGGCCAAGTGTTTTTAATTAGGCTCATTGGTTCAGCATAAGTTTTGAAGAACAATCAAAATAGCGGATTAGCTGTGTCTTTTAAATCTAGGGTTTCTTGCCATTCATTTTTCCCATGAGAACTTCCAGATAGCACTGTAAGTTTTTTTTTCTTTTCTTTTTTTCTTTCTATTTTTCTTTAAATAAGCCTCATTATGGGCTCACAGGAAAAGGACCAATTGAAATTTCTGATACTGTAACATTCCCCACCGTCATTCCAAGGGGATGGGAGCTTTGCACAGTGTCCCTTGCTGGACTTGCTGTTCTGGAACATATTACAAAACCACAGAGGCCAAATGTTTTCTCTGAGGAGTTTGGACTCTGTTTTTGGCCAAAAAACATTTAGGCCTCGATGGTTGCTTATTTACTCTGTTATTAAGAACAAGAAAGAGAAAAGAAGAAGAGAAGACAGAAAAGAAAATGTTGGTGGGGTGGGAGGCACCAGAAGCAGTCAGCCATGGCTTCTGCTTTGGTGACAATGTCCTTGCTCATTAATGGCTCCCTTTTGTGGTCAAGTCTCATTTAGAAGAAATTATTGTTAATCAGTGTTCAGTAAAATATACCCTAGAGCCACCTGGTCATAAATTTTTTTTTAAATCACTACCATTACATAAATTCTTAAACAAAACAAAGCACCCCCTCCCCTGCAAAAAACCAATCAACCAACCCTAGGGATTGACTGAACCAACAGTATTTGAGATTTTTTTTTTTTTTAAAAAAACCATTCAAAAATTGCTACCAATTTGGAAATCACATCCTGGGAAAGCTGTATCAGGCTGGAATTAAAATGAACGATAAAACAGCAGATCTGCAAGCTCAGGGAAGGAATTCTGGAGGAATGTGTGTTGATATGTTCATTTGTGAGAATCTAAAGAAGAGACAAAAGAATTCATGCCTTCAACTGAAGACCACTGACAAGAAGATGCCAGGCATAATATATCCTAGGAAGAAATCTAGCCTCTTCTTGTGTTAGAAAAATAAGGAAAGAAATGAGGACAAAGACTCCTTGGCTATTCATAGTTACAGTGACGTCACGTGGTTTTAACTAGGAAACTTCTGAGTCTCATGATCACTGGCATGTGGCTTGTCCTTGTGATGGGTCCTTAGTCATGGCTAGCCTCCCAGCTCCTGGGGCTTACTCAGTTTATCTTTCTGCTTGTTACTCTTTACAAGTGAAGGCATGGAGAAGGGGTCTCGACGCCTGCATGTTTTTTGTATCCAAACAATGCCTTAGGTCATTGAGCTCATACAGGCCCCTCTCCTGCCCGCTGCCAGAAGTTCACACTTCATCTTTAACATCCATACTACTTCAAGATGTGAGGCTTGCCTTTCTGGATGAGCAAATGAATCTCGTTTCTTAATGGAATGTCACTGGAAATTTTCCCTTAAAAAGAAACTAGAAAATATCACAGAACTGAAGAATAACACCCCAATTAAGGCACTCCCACTGTTTTCAGAATGTTTAGGAGAGAGTTTGGATATATGAATGTGAAAGGCTCTAAAAATCTACGTTAAGCAAAACCAGAAAAATAAAACCATAAAGGGACACGCTGGTCTAGTCGATGCAAATAAAAACCCACCTCTTAAAAAAAAAATAAAATAAAAAAACCCACCTTTTGGAGGAAGTAGTCCAACTAAACACAGATTGAAGGCTGACCCCAGTCTCTTAAAAATGCTGGATGCAATTCCTCATGGCTGGTCCTCAGTCTCGAGTGATCTTATTCACTAGATATATAATGTTCTTGCCTTTGCCCAATCAGAGTCATGGAAAGAGTGAGTCCTGACTTAACCAGAGCATAGAAGCCCCAACAGCAGTAGACAGATCAAACTTTATTCTGTTTCCTTTTTATTTTGCAAATGTGAGGGCAGGGCTGACCTTACATTTTACATGTTTCTAAATGAAAGAAATGAAAACCCCATCTCATCACAGGATGGTTTTCAGAGTCCTATGATCTTGTATCTGGTCAGTCAATCCAGGTAGACCAAGTTCAAGATCACAGGACTCACCAGATCTCGCCAACTGCAGGGTCTCCCCGGTACACTCATGCATCCCTTTGTATGTTTTGTTTTCACTGCCATTCAGTCTCGAAATGAGCTGCTTCCTTTCTGAGCATGATCGTTCCTGCTAAGGCTCCCATGAGCTTGGATGCTGAGAAAAGTTCCTTAGGAGCTGTTTAGCTGTTTCTTTAAAATTTTTAGAATTGGGTTTTCTAATAACAAGGGCCCACATCCATCTGAAGTTAGCACTTGGCTTTCATTCAGGTAATTTCTTCACAAGAAAGGGTTCCCTGCCCAAGGAAAATCAACAAATAAAAAATTAAAATTAATTAAAATAAAAAAGGACCACAGGATGATATACACCTAACTTTATTACCCTGTGTATCAGGGCTATAATTAAAGTCATATCCCTTCCCCACAGGTTGGGGAGAGCTCTGATGGGTGATCAACTGACAGCCTAACTGATTGGCTGGTTGAGCAACCTATCAGAACATTTCTACCAACTGCTGTCCCGTTCTAACCGTGTTCACCTGACTGTGGTCCCTGTAAGAGCCTATCCAAATAGCGTACTAACTGAGGAATGAAACTGTTTCCTGAACTACTTTCCACTTGTACGTCTCCCTGGCATGAGCAGGACATGTTGTTTGCCCTCAGTATGGGTCTTGCGGGAAAGTAAGTTCTACAGCTCTCGATGGCTCTTAATTTCCTCTTTATTTTTCTCTCCTGATCATATTTGTTTTTAACCCTTCTCTCTCTCTCTCCACCTCCTTTCTCTCTTCTCTCTCTTTTTTTTTTACTCTGTTTTCTTTTAATTGCCAGTAATACAGAGCTGCGTTGGGATTGGGTACTTCCATTTAAGGTAATGGATATAGATTGAGCTCGAAGTTTTACCGTTTCCGGGAGAATCTAATCCCATGATTCTGAGCCACAGTCACCTCATTTTTACAAGAAGGAATGGATAGCTTGCTGGGGTTGTTTTTAGAATCAGAGAAATGTGTAACATTTACAAAGAAGCCAGGTTCTAGCGTTGGCATTAAACTGTGGCTATTGTCTCTTTAGTCATACATTCTTTAAAAAACAAACAAACAAACAAACTTATTTCCTGAGTATGAGAGTTTTGTCTCCATGTGCATTCCCAATGCCAATGGAGTACAGGCAAGGCCATCAGATCTTCTGGAACTGGACTTACAGATAGTTGCAAGCGGCCATATGGGTGCTAGGAGCTAAGCCTGGGTCTAATGCAAGAGCACAAAACCTCTGAACTGCTGAGCAGTTGCTGAAGCCCCACCCATTCGTTGTTGAGTCCTCTTTCTAGAGCAAATATTTCACATCTTGTTTACCATCGTCCTTATCTTCCCAGCAATTTAAGGTTTGCCTTTAAGGCTTTTCAGTAACAGAACCATAGGCACCAGGACACTGAAGCAACAGTGAATAGAAAAAGGCAATGCATGGTTAACTATGAAAACAAGAAATGGATTTTTAAATAATTATTTTACTTTCTGTTGTTAAAACAAAATAACCTAGACTGAATGCTTATAAAGAAACCAGGACTATTTAACTCACAGTTTTGGAGGTTGAACGTCTAAGACCAAATGGTCCCATCTTTTTGGCCCCTGGAAAAGACCTCGTGGGCTGCCTCACATCATGGTGGATGGCATTGTGGAGTAGGCATAGGTCAGAGTGGTCATGTGAGGAGACTGAAGGCTGGGGGATTCAGGTTTGAACTCACCATAACCACCTATGAGAACTAAGCAGGGGTCTACAAAGGAGTACATTAATCCCTCCCAAGGTCAGCACATCCAATAGCCCAATTAAATTAATCAAATTTCTTTAGGTTCTACCTATTAATGCTGCCACATTGGGCACCCAGAATCTAGAGCATGGACATTTGGAGGCCAAACCATGGCTTGGATAAGACATATTTTGATATCTGTCTTGACTTGGAAACTTCTTTGGTACTGATTTTTTTCCCCCAAGAAAAATACATGGGCTTGCTCCCTCTTTTTACCTGCAAATTCCTCCTTTCTTCTTCAGGATACTACGGTAACATGGGCATAGCCCATCACCAACCTCCCTCAGAGTTGGCTAGAGTCAGCTTCAACTCCAGGTTCAAGACCTTCCAGTCCACAAAACTCTGGGCTTTCCTTCTTCCCCTACAGAGTTTCCCCTACAAAATAATTCTTTTTTAAGTGGGAGGCAGAGGTAGAACCTAATGGATCTCCTGTCCTTTTAGCCTTTTCAAATGTGGATTCACTGCTGCCTGGAACTCCTGAAAAGCCACCGTCTTATCAGAGACAGAGGCCAGTAGTATAGCTCAGGTTCTGCACTTACCAAGAAATCTAGGATAGAGTCTTATGTATATTAGACTCATCTTTTTTTCATTGTAAAATGTACTAGTTGGAGTAGGTAATTTTGATATTCCCCACAGTTGATCTTAATTGGCAGGATTAACATTTCTGACTTCCATCTCTCTTGTGCCATGCAATTGGACCACTCCCTCATCACAGCTTCCTTATGCTCAGGACTCTTTTCTTCAATTGTTTGTGGATGAAACGAACATGGAGATAGACCCACTAACTTGATAAAGGAAGAGATTAGCCTTTCTCAGTCTTGGTGACTTTGTAAGCTGTGCTGAAGCAACTTCACTTAGTGTCTCATGAGGTTTTGATAGGTGTTCTCTGATAATTGATTAACATATTGCCCAGGATCAATGAGTCCTTATTGATTGCTGTAATCTGGATGACATGGGCTGTAAATAGAATCTGTTAATTAAGAATCTATCCCTCTGCACTTGACATTTTCATGCATAGAATACAATAGTTGGGTGTCTTGATAAGGGAAAAATGGGTTTAGATTTGTGGAATAAATAGTTTTCATTTCCTCACCTATAAAATGAAGACATTTTAATGGTATTTGCGTTTAAAGAGTAAATAGGTCAGGCAGGTAATGTAGTTCTGATGGTGCCTGCTCTGGTAGGAGTGTTATCTAAAAATAAACTCAGAACGTAAAGAGCAAACAGTATGAATGTTGTTTCTATTTAAAAGAAAAATCCAAAGAACTGGTCATTTGAGCTTTCTTTGACTAACAGTATGTGCATTTCAGCTTTCCCTGGCATGCAGACACTGTTTCTTCCTAGACTGTGGAGTTGGTCTCAATATCTGGGTTCAGTTATGATTTCCCTGCTTCCTTTATTTATTTATTACAAGAATGTTTGTAGATCCCCTGTTCTATTCTAAGTGTTCTAAACCAGTTCTAGGCAATGCCCTAAAACAGAACTGAACCAAAGCAAAGAAGGTGCCTGTTTTCATTGATCTTATGGTCCTAGAGCTAACATGGATATTCCTAAGTCTGCTATGTTAAACCTGGGAAATACCTGGAAAATAAGAACTGTTTCTCATAAGTACACAAGAGAAGGAACCAGAGATAGTTCCCTCCTAGAAAAGATACATGAGCTGAGATTTTAAGCATGACTAAACATCAACACTGGTATTGGTGCAGGGTGGTAGGCTTCTGAGCACAGAGAATGATCCAGAGATGGGGTGTTTAAGAAGACACTGAATACAAGCCACAAGGAAAGTTGATACTTCTCTTCAGAACCAAGGGCAGTTTCCAGAGTTCCTGGAATGGCAGTTGGCTGTGACATTTATAATTTTTGAGACCCCCTAGAAGAAGGGACTGCAGACCAGAATGGAAGTTGGAAGTCATCTGCAAGGGTTTTGAGGTCACCAAGGAAAGGTATCTGGCAGCTTGGGTTTAGCTGATTGCCAGAGGAGATGGGATGCACTGAGAGGATTCGAGAGAGATGGAAAGTAGAAAGATAGCGTGGGTGTGAAGTGAGGGAGACCAGAGGACCTAAATTGAGCAGATTTTCTTCTTTTGTTCCAAGCTTAATGATGGTGGGGCTCTGACTTTGCTGTGTTTCCCAAGGGTCTTGTAAGAGTTAGTGAAAAGGGTGAGTCCAAAGATGCTTTTGCACAGGGCGATATCCTACAGACTTGTTTATTGTGGGGAAACACAGGCTTAGCAGTCATTCACAAAGAACGGAGAACAGGAGGCAAGAACGTGCATGCTTGCTTGCTTGCTTGCTTGCTTGCTGTCCACCATCTTCTCTTTTTCCCCCTCCCCCACCTTCTCTACATCAGATGATTTTCACTACAGATTTAGCTACAAGAGAGTGTAATGGACACCCTCCATGTGCTTCTCCAGTGCCCTCCTGATTAGAAATAACTCAATAAGAAAAAAAGTCTGGTGGTAGCTGCTTGCCCCGTGCCTTAAAAATGACTCTAAGAGAGATATTCATATAAAAAGAAGGAAGTCGGTGCAGAAAGAATGTTTATTCCCTTTGTTTTGGTGCAAAGAGTAAAACCCAACTCTCTTCTCCACCAAAGGGAAGATTTATTTTTCATAAAATGTGATTTTCCCCTCTCTGATCTTATATGTGTTGGTAATTCAGAATCTGCTGGCATCTGTACAGTTAAACCCTGTGGGTACCATAATGGACACAGCAACCACCATCTGTAAAAGTAACCATTGTACTTCAGTGACATCTATGAAATGAAAGCTGTTTCTTCAAAGAATAAAGCCAATCCAAAGGAAGCACATTATTCTGCATATTTTATGTATATACTTTCCAAGAAATATGACCCTTATTTCCTATTTGGAGTGGAGTGTAATCAGGACATGAGTAGCTAGTGTAACGGGATCATTAAAAGGAATATTTTCCCTGACATTAGAGGTCTAAATGCCCACAAGGCCTCATATACAACCTTGGCTTTTTCCTGTCTCCTCAGAGTTAATAAGTGATAAGGCCAGTAGAGAGATAAATCACAGAAATCCCTGTCCAAAGAAAACATATTGACTATAGCCAAGCAAATAACAGACCATAACCAACGGTCCCATTCATCATTCATGTAATAGGGACATGAAGTATTTCCGACCCACAAAACCGTATAGAAAGAAAAGGCAGACAGGCCTGTGCCCGGATCTGAGGCATGCGATTTGGTTATTAAAGGACATGAACTATTTGTCACATGGCTTTAATCTTTAAGACGTGTTGCCATTTCTAAACTATAAATTGCTGGTAAAGGATTAGAGAGCTATTAACAGCGAACTCAGGAACTGAGCTTCCTATGGCTTCCCAGCGCTATAATGCAATATGAGAAGGTCTAGGTAGCTAATCTTTTTGGTGTGATACAACATGATTTGGTTTTCAAAGCCAGTAAAGCATTTAGTTGGAAGTATTCAAGGTTGCTTTTTATTTTTATTTTTAATTTTAATTTTTTTTTCAAGTTCAGGATAATGATAAATTAACCCTTCAGCTTTTAAAGTACGTATCTGGAAATTTCTCCTAAGATCTTGGGATGGGTGGGGGAAAGGGTAACTTTATTTCTGTTTGTCTTTTAATAAGATTTATTCCCACTGCTCACAGAGGACTATTTTCTGTTCTGCTTTTCCATGTTTGCTGTGCTGAACCCCTGTTCATTGTTCTAGCTAACGACGAGAGGGGCACCCACTAGAGCATTAAACCCTGTTTTTCTTTCTTTATTGCAAAACACTACATGCTTATGTTAGATAATTTAGGAAACACCAATTAAAAGTACGTAAACTAATATTAAAATTGACCACATTCCTACCAGCCTTTTAAGCATAAACACTCTATAAAAGTGAGCCAGTAATATTATTCTAATGACATAGATCATGTTGTCTTTTATCCTGAGAATGTCTACCTCATTCCAAAAATATCTTATGTAATAGCCAGTGAGATTTGTTTTGTTTTGACATTTAGCAATGCATCAGAAAGACCACGGCATTATGAATTTAAAACAATTTCTCATCTTTGATAATCATTTCACGCTTCACTGGTACGTTCTAATATACATCCGAATCTCAATTAGAAACATCCTGGTCCTCCTACTAAATCAGACAGCTTGAGTTTGTGTTCTAGTCTCTTTTTGTTTTTGAAAAATCTACAGCACAAGATCAATAGTCCTATACTTTAGTGGGGGTGTGGGTAGAGGATATCAAGATGCTGAAATTGACATATTGGCTAGGATTCATCAATGAGTGTAATGTGCCTCAAGGACCCACTGTCCTTGGAGGTTGGGACCAGCTCCCCAAAACATGCAACTAAAACATGAAGCTTTCTGTGTAAAACCTGGATGAACTCCAGGGTCAGGGAATTCTGTCCATTAGCCTTGGCTGTGTGAAGTAGGACTGTGCTTGTTGAGTAATAAGTGGGAGCCATCTGAACCCCTCAAGCCTACTGGCAACATCTGTCCAGAACTAGAGCCCTAGACAAGTTGAGGGAGTCTTCTCCTACCATTCCCCCAGGAAACTCCAGCATCCCCAGGCAGAATGGAGAGGTCTTCTTTTCTCCACTCATTTTTCACACTCCCAGGGTTGTTTTCATCCCATTGTTCTTTCATATTCCACAATTCCCACTTAACCTTTTCTTATTAGCTAAATCTTCTTTCTCTATATGACACTAAATGTACAACACACCTGCCAATTACACTCCTAAAGTCTGCTTTAGCCAGGCTCCATATTTAACCACCTTATAAGACAAGGAAACTGATAGAGGCAATTCCCTGGGGTTTGTTTCAGGCTATTAGAGAAAGGATTCAGACCCCATTGAGGGACACCCAGCTGGGCACTGAGGAAATCTCTGAGGAACCTACTTAACCTTGTCAGTATGTGCAGTCTCCCCATCCCCTGAAATAGGGCTGCTGAAGAGGGAAGAACATTGCCGTTTCTAGAAAATATGAACCTTCAGTATTTTAAGTAACTTATATCATTGTGAACACATTGCAAACTCATATAGATGATTTGGAATTACAGAAAAAAAATCATCCCACTCCTTTGAGATCATCACTGTTAGTATGTTTTTTTGAGTGCTATTATTTTCTATGTATACTCTTAAGTGTTTTATCAGAGAAAATAGATTTTTTTCTTGTAATTTTATATCCTGTATAAAATTGTAGTTTAAGTGTCAAAACAAAGACATCTCCTGTAAGTTCAAGTTTTCCTTGAATATATTTTAGTGGGTATATTGTAGTCCATTTTATGGCTGTGCCATAATTTACTTAATCATTTCCCTACCACTGGAGAGCATACTTCTTGTTTTTAATAGAACTTTTACATAATATTTTCTTGATGACAGTATGATATAGAATATAAAGTATTTTTTACTTTACTAGTGAAAATTTACATGTGTGAGATTTACCAATTCCAGTAACTATGATGAAGTGTCCACTTACACTACTTCACATGTTTAGTTATGGTACATTTTACAAATCAAACACTGTACAGCGTTTATGTACATAACCTTTTCTGATTTTAGGATTTCTACTCTTGTTCATATTATCTACGTGATCTTTGCCATTGTTATTTTTAATATAAAAGCCAAAGCCATTTGCTGTTCAAAATAATAGGTTTTAGAACCAGATCATTAGCCATGCCCGTAATCTCTGGACTCAGAAGACTAAAGCAATAAGATTGAAGCACAAGGCTAGCCTGGGCTAAATAGCACAACCCTATCTAAAAAGAAAAAAATTAAAAAGGATATGCCATCTTTCTACATGTGTGTAATGTGTTTCTACACTGTCTTCATTTGTTCCCTCCATACTAGTCCTCTTTATATTCCCTGATGGTTCCCCTTGTACTTTTGTATCTTAAAAAGAAAGGTGGGGGGACTGTGAAGAGGGTGTGTAAATCCACAGGATTATTTCAGTCTTTATGCTGTCTTCTGTCATTGTCAATGGGGATGTGGTTCTTTCTGAGTCTGTACACTGTATTATCACTGGAAGCTTTATCACTGAACATGCAACCATTTGCTATTTTTCTGAATTTCCAAACATAAGCCCTCTCACCAGTGTTTTTAAACAGCCTTCCAAAGGCGTTATTTGGCTATGGCTGTAACTCAGTGGCAGAGAGCATGCCTAGCACTCAGAAGGACCCAGGTTCAATTACCAGCACCATAAGACAAATAGATCATCCAGCCAACAAAATAAAATTAGAAAAAGAAAGTTTGTAAGGAGCTTAAGTATCAAGAGGCCAGTCTCATAGAAATAGCTATTAAAGGTATATTAATTTCCTAGACCAGGTTCTTGTCATGACTGACTTCCTTACCCATGAGGCATTTCATGCCCTTGCTTAGAGATAAATGTATTTGTGTAACATGCTTCAAGTATATGATGAAGGTATTTTTTGGAGGAGGATCCATGTCTTTTTATTAACTTCAGCTCATTGGTATTGTTTCCCTTTGTTGAATCATCTACCATATGCCATTTTGGTTATGAACTCACTGGTCTAAACCACATCTTATTTCTAGTGTTTTCAACCTGAATAAGGTCTGTAATTCCCTCGTCTGTGGGACCCATTATTCAAAGCACTGAAAGTGTGGGTGGTTGCCATATACTAATGTAAAGCTTGAGAGTTTTTATACCATCTCTCAATGGTGAGGCAGCACTGGGGCTGGGAATTCCTAAATCATGAGCAGAAACAACAACAGAAGAGGGTACTTCCCTTTCTGCCTCCTGCTCTTTGACCTCATAGATGTAACCATGCATCTTCTTCCTGTTCACATCAACTGTGGTTAACTTCACATCATGGTGGAAGGGCCAGCGTGCTGGCCTGAGCCCCCTGGGATTAGCACCAGTGGTTAGTGTCAAGAAGCACTGACTCCCAGTCAATATGGAGCTAATTTAGATCTTTGTTTAATGTCAGAAAGACTTTTAGATTCTAGTATCAGCACAGAGAATGACCTCCACTGTTGTTACACACACACACACACACACACACACACACACACACACACACACACACACCACTTCCTTCAATTCTGACTGACTTTTTCTTCAAAGGCCAGGTTGACTTCAATAAGGTCTGGGAGGCCTTCTGTGGGGGTGGGGGTGGCTGTCAGCTGTCTTAGGGATGCTTGTAGGTCTTGTACCTCAGGACTTCTTGAAGATGGCAAAAATGCACTGTGTCTTGCCCCACTTTGCTCAGAAGGTCTAAGATCATTGAAACATTTAGAATTTTCACAGAGTAAAATTACTAACAAGAAAGAAAAACAAATGTCCTTGGACTTGTTGGGACTGGTCAAGGGCCACAGAACAGGCCTAGCCACAGAAGCCCTGTGTGTCTCAGCTCTCTTCATCTTATATGGGTAAAGAGATATATAAACAGATTTAAACACAGAGCCATAATCAAGCATTCCTCACTCCCCATTTCTTTTTTTTTCTTCTATGTTTAAAGTAGAAAGAAGAAAGTATTTTTAGCTTTGTTTTCAAATCTAAAGAAGCAAGTCTTAGGAAGAAATGAAGTGGTTTCTCACCGGGTCTTTAGGTCACCCGATGATGGATTTGGTATCAGATCTATATCCTTTCAAGTTGATTGCTGTTTATTGGCTCAGATTTACACCCACACAACTGACTTACACTGGTTCTGTGCTACCCTTTACTTTGGATATAATACACTAATTAGAAAGAAGCTTCTAGACTTTTGGGCAATTTCCTCAAGCTGAGCACTTTGGCTACAGCTTGTGTTTTGATCTTAGTTTTAGCACTTATGCCAACCGATATGACCTTGGTGGTCTGTGTGGGGGCAGCTTCTGCCTCTCAGTGGCATATAAACTCTAGGAAGGAGGTTCTCATCTCTCTTACTCACAGCCATGATCTCAGTGCCTAGCCCAGAATAGGGCACAATGAACATTAAGCAAATCAGTGAATGGAGGAAGACATGAAGGGAAAGCAAAAATGTAGTTATAGAAGTACAGAACAGAAGCCTGCAGGATGACCCAGTTAGCCAAGTGGCTGAGTGCTTGAGAGAGGATGTGAGCTAAGCTTACAGACATTACAGACTTAGGTAAAGTCACTCAGCTGGATGGTTTTTCTATCCCACCCCCTTTCTTTTGCTTGCCAGCTGTGAACTTATCCCGGTATTATGCATGCCCAGCAGAGTAGACTTATTTGGTTATTAAAAAACTGGTTCAATCTCTTGAAAATTTTCTAATCAATCTGAGACACCTGTTTCCTCATCTTCAAAACAAGGGCGTAACAAAGCTGTTATACCCACGAACTTACTGTGGCTTGTGGTTAGCTTCACAAGATTTGTATAAGGTTAGTCCATCAATATTTCATCACGAATGAGGGAGTGGTCCATGAAACTTACTCCTTCCCAAGAGACTATTGTCCTTTGGGAGAGGAAGAGTCATTTTATTTGTTTATTTTTAGTCATGTAATCACTGACAAGTTGCTCTTGTTCTGTTGAATCGTCTCCCCAATCACACTAATTATCCTGAATGGACCACACACGAAAGGGAGACTTGAACATAGGAGAAATCCGTGCTGCAAAGGATGTCAGAATGAAAAGAGGTGTGGAGGATGGATCGTGGGATGAAAAATGGCAAAAAAAAATCATAACATAAACATATGACAGTGTCAAACAATAAAACAATACCTTTTTAAAAAAGAAAGCATCTGCAAGAACACACTTAAGTAAATCTGAGTTCTAGAGACGGAACGCTTCCCAGAGACCACCTGGACCAATCCTGCTACTTTGCAATAGAAAGCATCTGAGACTCAGAGTAGGGGAAACCCCTCCCAAACTCATACAGGATTGATCTTTGTACAGAAGCAAAGCAAATCATATACAACTTGGATTGCTGTTTTGTCAATGGATTGTTAAATATTCAAATAGCTCACGTCATCGGTTTACTGAATGCATAGTAGACTCATTTAAGCATCACCACTGTGGCTATTGAACAGCTGCTCTTTAATATTTTAAGCATGCCAGTCTTTGAGCAAACTTGGAGTCCTGTGAATACTTGATTTGGGGGGCCTTTCAATATGTGATATTTGAGGAAAAGATGTTATAGACTGTCCTGTTCTAATCTGTTCCCATCCTTCTCTTTTGACTGACAAACAAAAGGGAAACCTGTCTTCACCCTTTGGTAAATCAAAGTTCTATGGAAGAACCAAGTGTCATTTTTGTTTTGGGTGAAACCTAGTCACTCAGGCCAAGGGTGTTTCTTTCACCCTGGCATCATAGATGTATGCCCCATGCATACTGTTGGGACAAAAGGGTCATTTTCTCAAATCCTATTCAGGGAAGGTTTTGAGGGAGTCTTCCTGAGCTTTCCTTCCTGGCTGTGTTCTAATCAAAGGCTCACAAAGACTAGTGAGCTGGGCTCACAAAGACTGGGCTAGGACCTCCATGGACCCTCCATCTTACTATTAAGTCTCTGTCTTCCAGTTGTCACCAAGGAGATAAGAACTCATAACCTTTGCTATGTGTAGTGGTCTTCATGGACCTGGAAGCAGAGTCATGGGGCTGATGAGAAAAATATTTGAGTATGATGATAATCATACCTAAGACACAAACCATTCTTGGAATAGATTCCCATGTGTGTGAGCTCAGTGGGTTGTTCCTGTTATTTCTGAATGTCCAGCCAGCCAATGTGAGGCTGATTATGAATGAGGCTATGGCCCTTTGGCTGGCTTTGCTTCAGTTAGTGGTAAGGATGGCATTACCTTATCAGTTGCACATCCTAAATACATTAATACAAACAAACAAAGAAAAAAAAGCAAACCAATAATCAAGATTGTACAAGAGATTTTTTTGATTTCTGCTTTAAACTTTATTAGAGGCTTCTACTAGAATTCAAATAAAAGAAAGTATTATTTAAGGAAATTGCATTCAGTCCTTGGTAAAAAGTGAAAACAATGACCAGTTGTCCACTGATGCTCAGGGTAATGAGTAAAATGTAAAATATATTCCTTCCAATTTCCCAACAGCAGCTAATTAAGGGTAGCTCATTTAAAAACAGACCTAATTTAATTCACTAATATAAGTGTTCAATTAAAGTTGTTCCCACTGCTTTCTTCTCAGAATGCCTCTTCCTATACTTACATATGATACACTCATAGTATGGAGTCTTCTAAGGGTTCAAGTGGTAATGAAAGTGCTCTCAAGACTTCATAATTGCCCAAATTAAATAATATGCATGTAAATGGAGATTTGAGTGTAAGTGTGTTCCCTGTGATGCTGTACGAAAATGAGACCCTGTATCCCAAGATTCCTCAGCCAATCAGAATGAAGTCCTTGTCATTTTATTCCATACCACTCAGAGTACTTTATTACATTATTAAATATATGTTACAAGGAGTACATTGTTGTTTAAGACTCATTGATTTAAGCAGAACTGTTCTTATAAAGTTCCATAGGCTTTTACATAAAAGAGAAGAGCCCATATAAAATTATAAAGCTTTAATATAATATAACAGCCTATATTATAAGAGTCTCCCATTTTTAAAGAACCCACCAAAAATGTTAATGAATTTATTAGAATGACTGTTTGTGAATTCTGGACTGTCATGTCTAATTATACTTAATGGATTTAAGCATCTCTTTAATGGGATCTATAGCTCAACTCACCAGTATTATGTTCCAGAGCCTTCTGCCTTTACAATGATCTTACTTTATTCTTATTTTGGGTGGCATTAAAAAGAAATGAAAGCCTACAATTCTGCCTCATCTTCCAATGGATAGAGTGAAGAGTACAGTGCTTATTATAAAGTTAATGTGAATTACCATGTAATTGCCACTGACTGCACTGTAATGATTATTTAGTCACCACTAAGCATTCTCTGCCAAATCACATACATTATTTCATAGGAGACATGGAATTCACTCATCATCCCGGAACTCAGGGAGGGGAACATATTCCCCATCTCTTCCGTGGAGTGGAGACACTGAGGATGTTCACATCTTAATAATCAAGCTTGGAGCAAGCCAACAGCAGACTGGGATAGGAGTTTATCTGATTTGATTTGCTGATGGCTCAACGCTTAGCAGCAGACAGCTATCGGAGACAATTAAAACTCTCCAAGGTGCACAGAAGGATCTCTTTTGTGAGAAATGATTTGAGGGAATTGGCCCTGGAACTGGAGGGGAGCAAAAGCATTAAGGATGAAATTTCAGATGCACAGCGCTTAGCATCCTACCTCCCTTTGTGTTTTTTTTTTTTTTTTTTTTTTTCCCAGCTTTGTGCTCTTTGGGTGGCTGCTGTTTTATGAGATGGATGTGCACTTCTATTTTGCAAGCCGAAGGTTATGTTAAACTTTTCTCTGTGAAAATTTCTCCCCCTTTGGCTATTGATTATGATGATGCCTTTAAGCGAGGCCTTGTGTCTAAAAGAGTAACACAAAAACAAAAACAAAAAAACCATGTCAGGACATTCTGTTCCTCTCAGATATTGCATCTTATTTAGCGTACCGGAATTCCCAGTTTAAAGTAATGACAAAATTTATGGAGAAACGGATAAAAAAGGTTGTAAAATATCGATTTGGGGAAAATAATAACACAACTCATCTATAATAAGAAGAAAAATGAAGCAATAATTCAGGGGGTATCGAGCGGCTTGCTGCTGGCAGTATTGATCCAGTCCTTTACGGCATCGGATCGTACCTGAGATTGCACCAAAAGAAAGAACAGCATTCCTTCGCTCATTAGTTCTCAGATACCATCGCCTTGTTACACGGGTCCTGCAGAGCAAGAATTGCTGCAGCTGGGAGAATGGGACCCGCAGTAATAATAAATAAATAAATAAATAGCTCAGAAATCTATATTGCCTTAAAGCCACTGCGCCTGGTCTTAACACATGGGATCCAGGTTTATAAACTCTTCCTTGCCTTGGAGCAGCTAATGACAGCTCCTATGCTGTGTAGTTCATTTAGGGCCCAAGGAAATCTTCATCTTATATAATGGGGTCCTGTGTTTGGAAGGAATTCCTGTCTCTGCTGAGGAATCCCCGCATCTAATGTATTTCTTGTTAACTGACTAAACTGAAAATGGGTGCGTTTATGCTGCTCTGGGCCATGGAAAGTGCTGCCTTTTGATTCAGTGAGTTATTGTTTTATGTTTGAAGACACATCCTTTCGAACTGGCTAGGAATAATACTTCTCAGAAAGTCTTTGCATATGTGTTTGTGTTCATCCATTGTGAATTTGTGGTCTGCAGTAACCATACGTTTCTAAATTTGTCTTTGGTTTTTAAGGCCTTGAGATACAAATCAAGTTGGTGGTGTACAGTCTCAACAGTAACCCTTCAAGAGGCAAACTACATTCTACCATTCAAGAGTTCTAAGTTCTCTGTAAATTATAGAATTACCTGACATGGAGTGTTGAGGAAATGGAAACGTTTGGGTCTCCCATTCTTGATTGTTGTTTCGGAGGGAAAATGTGTGATAATATTCAAATTCCAACTCAATACAATGCTTCTGAGTGCTTCTCTTAGAGTCTCTTACAGGCTTGTAAGTACTCTGCAGGGTGAGACTCTTGTTCTCAGGCTAACCATGTTCTAGAAAGGAAAGGAAGGCATGGCATGTGAGCAGAGGATGAAACAGTCAGCTTGGTGGGACCATTTGGAGACCAAAGGCATAGATCTGGTTCCGAGCACACTGGGAGGCAGGCTCCTTCGAACAGTCTCTCGTGCATCACAATGAGTACAGTAGACACTTGCATAGCATCTTAAGCCAATATCCCATTACCCAGGTAAATAAGCTTTTGTTTCCAAGCCTGCCTGGATTCTTCTCTAGCGCTGAAGCAATGCTGTCATTTACCCAGAAGCCTTGCCTCCTTGTCCCATCCCCCAGCTGCTCTGTGATCATTATCTAGAAACATGAGCCCCACCAGCTGCCTACGTTCTCTGCAGATCAAGCTTCCTGAAATTTCAATAAGCATCGATCCATGTCATTGTACCAGATCCTTGAAACGGTTTCTATAATATTTGTTTCTCTGTTTCTGACTCTAAATGGGGGAGGGAGAAGACCTAAATTTTCCAAAGAAGTAGAGGGCGATGCCCCGGTGTCAATAAAGGTAGATGGAAGGGGATGGATGGAGAAGCAGCGAGAATAAGACATTCAACTATCAAGACTAACTCCCCAAATAGCTTTCAATAAAGTACAAAGTACACACATCCCTTCCCTATCCACATAGTAAGATTGAAAGTCATCGCTGAGTCCTAAACTGTGGATATTGAAATCGTGAGATGTATGGTACATTTAGCAGAGGCGTTGGTGAAGTGCAGAAGTCATTTTAACTTTGTCTTTTAATTTTAAAGATTTATTGGCTGCAAGGCAAGGGAATATTTATAAGCATCCTTAGGTATTCACAAAACATGTTGTTGCCAAACATTGTGGAGAACAGAAAGAAATCATCATTACGAAGCCGGATGATTCAGGAAATGTGGCGATAAATACAAGAGTGACAACATATTATCTCAGCCTCTTCCAGCTCCATTTTTTTTTTTTTTTGAATCATGCTTATTGAGTGTGGCACTGTAGGAACGCTGCTGAGTCTATTTGGAACTAGGAGAATTTGGGTTTTAAAGGAAAGAACCAGGCACAATGTTTGGCAAGTTCAAACACGATAAGCAGTGTCAAGGCATCTCAGCTTGAGTAAATATATATTGTATAATTTGCTCCTATCTTTTTCATTTCTTGTAATGAAAGGAAAGTGGCAAGCAACAAGAAAGCAATTAATTGCAACAATGGTTGCTCAGCTCCCGTAGTGCCTGAATTAAAAAGAACATTAAGATAGCTTTTCTAATAGCTCAGTTTTTAAACCATTGGTGCTTTATACATGGCAGATGCATCTGAATTGTTTTACAATACATTTTTTTCCCTCCCTTATTGGCAAACAGATTGTTAACATGAACTTTTGACCATCTAGTTGGTGGTTACCCCTTGTTATCCCAAATTCACATAGACAAGTGTCATATCATAATTAATCTATTGGAAGTCTTCTCTATGAGAAGATGCTTGTAATTTAAGTCAAGCAGTTTATTGAAAAGTAATCTTAGAGGCAGTCACAGTAATCTCCTGGAATATATTCAGCCCAGAGCTTTGCACCAAATAGACACCAAATAAACAAGGAGGTAAGAGGTGATCCTGAGCTCGGTGCTCCTGGCTAGGTGGGTGGACATTTTAAAGTTCTACTTTCTTGTCAAGATAATGAAAGAGACAGGCATATGCAATTGTTGAATAGATTCTAGGAATAAATAACCTACCTCAGATTGATGGCCGCTAGGGGAGGGGCAATCAAATTTTTCTTTCTTTTCTTTTCCTTTCTTTTCTTTCTCTCTCTCTTTCTTTCTCTCTCCTTCTCTCTCTTTCTGCCTTTTCCTTCCTTCCTTCCTTCCTTCCTTCCTTCCTTCCTTCCTTCCTTTCAGGGATGTGGTCCCTCATAAGTTCATACTTTCATCATTCCTGAGTGGATGGTCCCAGTACCCACACTCGTTCATATATGCACCACTAGTTGGATTGAGTAAGATACTAAAAAACAAGAGGACATGAAGTTGGGAAGGAGTGTGGGTAGGGAGGTCATTTCTGGATAGGGACTTATGTTGTATGCTTATAAAACATTCTCTAAGAATTAGTGAAAATATTTACTAACAAAGGATTTAACCCAATACAGGCAATGGATATTTCAGGGATCGAGAAATGGTGGCCTAATCATGAAAGGCTTCACATCCTTCTCACTCTGTAAAGCAGTTCCCTGCCAGTATTCATTCTGTTTGGTTCACCAACATATTTCTTCTTGGGATTATTAGGGTGCCTGACCTAGTGTATGCCCCCCGCCCCCAGTGTTTGTGGAGTAAGCACTGTCCCAATACTCATTAATGGATGAGGCAATAATCACTGCTAAGACTTTCAAGGCCTTTTCTTTGTGCCATACACTGTCTTAAGCATGCACCATATTTTTCAAACATCTGCTCTCAAGAGACTGTGAGACAAGTGCCATTACCCTAACCTTACAAATGAAGGAACAGAATCAGCGACAAGTTCTGAGTTTGTTTTAGGTTGTAGGAAGGGGCAAAACTAGGATCTGTGCACAGGCCAACTGGCCTCAGAGTTGATTACATAGTATGGCTGTCATTAATCACACACAATGGTAACAGAAACGTTGTTTATGCCTTAGCCATTTATTCATCCATCCATCCATCCATCCATCCATCCATCCATCCATCCACTCAACGTATCCTCATTAACTGGTGATACTATGTATATGATGGGCATAGTCCCTGCCAACACAGAAATTACAGCCTAAATTGACTCCTTAGTCAGTTCATCCCAGACTTTCTTCCATGACTCATGCAATGAGGGATTCTCTGAGGGATAGTTGTAAGCTGGATTGATCCAGTAGATGAAGACTGCATATACAAATGAAAGGAGAATTTAAGGGAAGGCCCAAAGAGAATTGAGGTGACATTGTTTTGCCTATTATGAGGTACCCAGATACATTTCACTTTTTTGTTGCGAGTATAGGATGCATGTGTATACCACATGTTTCCAGTAGCCCCGGAAGCCACCAAAGCCCCTTCCTGCTTCCAAATTCTGTGAACAGATGTGTGGTCTTGCCATCTGAACCGTATCACTGACATCTGGGTCCAGATGAGCCATACACTTGTCCTGTTCATTCCAAACTTAGTACCAACTTATACAGGGGCAGAGGGACCCAGCCCATGAAGGGGGGCAGGGTATCAGGAAAGGGCCTAGTTTCTCTTCTCAGTATCTTGGTTAGAAGTCACTAGATGGACGTGACACTAACTTTGTGTTTTACATCTGATATTTCCATTTCAAGTTTCTGGGAATTAGTGCCCATATGTAAAACATGCTGCAGGATTTCCTAAATTTCACATGCATACCATTGGCAGTACTCTGCTTCTCTGAGTGTACAGGTCTCTTCATCATTCATTCATTCATTCATTCACTCACCTGTGTCTTTATTGACACAAACTTTAGTAAGGGATAAAGAATACATAGCTGGAAGGTTGGGGTTTGCATAATTGGCACAATGTCTAGAAAAGAGTCCAAAGCCTAGTAATGGATGTTGAAGGGGCTGATTGATGGATGTGTGAATAAAAAAGAATTAGAAAACCGTTATGTTTTTACTTCAAGAGATTACTTTTAATTGGGAATGTATTTGAGTATAATATTCCAAGTTATTCCTGAAGAATGAATAAGTCATTCCATAATAAAAAAAATTAAAACCAAATCAAAACTAATTTGTCTCATCAGGATTCAGTGACTTTATAAAACTAATCCATTGACCTAGAATCTCCCAGTTTCAACTGCTTTTGCTTGGGGTCATAGTCAAGATGACTGATTATCCTGGAAAGGGCTCTGTAGCCTATCTCATAAACAGAAGAAAACATATCACACTTAGTCAGAAAACAGGCCAAATCCACCCTCTCCAGAGGCTGGGAAAGTTGAGCTGTGGTTGAAATTTGGCTGCAAAGAAACAGTCAGAGGCTTGAATTTGGGAGGCTCAAGGGAGAGTGGGTGGTATGTACCTACCTTGAGGGCCTGGGATTCCAGAAGTGAGGACATGGGCTCACTCCAAAGTTTTATCAAAGCAAGCTCTTAAATGCCGTGAACTCTTAAAATGCTACAGATGTTTAGCCAATTCAGAAATTTCAGGAATATCTCATTTTTACACTTTTGCTTTTGTCAGAAGGAAATGTTTTGGATGTTTATCCAGATGATATCATGTAGAATTTTAGGTGATCTGTTACTAAACCCTGGTTTGAATACCTAGGTTTGGATTCAGTTTTGCAGATGGGTTGCATACCAAAGTCCTTCATAAGTCCTCTCCCACCATCCTCCACAGATCCTCACCCCATCATCTGCCTGCACAGCTGTCCAGTATTGACCTGTTTCTCCCCAAGCATCAAACTGGGTCCCTTATAGGTCTCAGTACTTCAGTACAAGTCTATAGAAATGTCAAGTCCATCATGTGTCTCAAAATCCTTTGAGATCCCTGGCCTTCTCTTTGCTTTTAGATATCCCTTTGACTGATCCCAATAATGGTTGACAGTAAAGTGAACTTCCCAAAAATGTAAACAACTCTGTTACTTTCTTGAGTTTCATTCTTTGTCATTTATTGAATGCCAATATGTGCCAAACATGGCCACCCAGTGTAAGGGACAGTATAGATGACACAGGCTGTGTTGCCAATGCAACACAAATGAAAGTGATATAGCACTCTGTGGTGTAAGTCTTTGTAGACAGAGTTAGATGGTTCAGTCTAAGAGTCCAGGGAACCAGACAAATAGAGGGCTGCTTACTACCGGTTGAGAGTTGAACATGGAAAAGATTGGCTTGAATCTTACATTTTCTGCTTTCTGTCTAATTATTAAGGTCCATGCTCTTTAAATGAGCACTAAGCAGGCTTTCTAACAAAACCAACACATTTATCCAAAGAGTATATACAGTAAGAAATTATGAGAAAAATTCCATTCTACTCATTCACCCCTCATCATTATCTTTGTTTAAAAAAAAAACAACAACAATTAAAAAAAAAAAAAAAAAAAAAAACCCTGTTCTTCAGGATTTCAGAAGCCCCAGGCTGTAATCCCAAAATCAATGTTTATACTTGTCCCATCTTCCTTTCCCTCTTCATCCCCAAATGAGGTTTGAGGACATTTAGGGTATTTTTTTTTTAATTCTCTTTAAATGGAAAACCCTGAAGACTGACTGAATATTGAGTAAGAAAGAATATTTGAAAGTGAAATTCTGTGCATCAAAGTGAACACAGTCCTCTTTCTTCATCCAGTGCCTTCCACACATTTTGGTTTTGTAGAGAGAAATAAGGCACTTGGAGCAGTGAGTCAAATATTTCCTGCTCCTTGGCAGGTGGGGCTGACATTTCTGATCTGATGTGATGGGTTCAGAAATGAGCCTAGTGGAAGTGGGCAGCATAGGTTTAAAGGGCTTTTGCAGGACCTGTTTTGAAAGAACGTATTGAAAAAAACAGAAAGAAGACTCCATTTAATGTGCTTCCTTCCCTGTCTGTGAGGTAGAGAGTTTCAGACTCTTGATGTCTCTGAGTGTTTTGCAACAAGGCCTGCCTCTTCTCTTGCGTGATCTTTGCTGCCAGACAGCATTGTCTATAGAAACACAGGTAATTACTCTGGCCAGCCAATGCAGAACTCAATGGAAGTCATTGCCTGATGGGATGGCTACCGCAGCTGCAGCAGGAATAAAATGGCCTTTTAGCGATACCACATAGTTACTGACGTCCACATGGGGAGAAGTCAGCTTTTTGTGTGAATAGAGGAAATTGCCTCATGTTAATCCCTGTGCCTTCAAAAGACATTTGGGATGTGGGACTCCTGCTAGGGTTTCATGCAGTAATATATAAAATATTTGACCAAGCATTTGCAGTTTTGACTAATGGGATTATTAGCCAATGAGTAATATGCTAAGTTTGCCAAGTCTAAGTTTATAGCTGAACCTTTGAAAGCCAGAACTCTGTGTTCTGATAGTCAGAGGCGTTCTATGCTTGCAAGTTCAACCCTGATTAGAAAAAAAAAATAGTAAGGAATTATTATTTTTGATCAGAAAACATAGAGTAGTGAAGTTTTTTGTTTATTTGTTTCTTTTGCCAACTACACATGTTAATATTTTAGAAGGATTCTTAAGGCATGTTAGGGAGTAAACATTTTTGGAAGTAGTACATTTGAGAAGGGTTGGTGGTATAATTAAATAACATAATTTGATCACGAGAGAAACAACTTTGATAAAATGGTTTATTACCTGCATAATTTCTCTTACCAAACAGAGAGTGCACTGCTACCAAGGCAGAGGAAAAATTAAGGAGACACAATATCCAATCCAAGGTTCGGCACACAAGAGAAAACACCTGGCTGACTGATTTCATTGTTTGCTTTCCAGCCAGTGTGTTTGGTATGGTAGAGACACTTTGTGGGTTTCCTGTCTTTAACAGGCTAGTTGCTGCAGATGACTACCTTGGAAAAAAAATGATCTAACACTGAGATGACAGCCAGGTCTCAGCAGGAGTCAATTTCTTTAGAATACACACACACACACACACACACACACACATGTTCACATATATTGACAATTCTATTGTTTTGTTTATAGCTGTGTGTTTAAATAATTTCAGTATTAATTGTTTGTATTTATCTTTCATTGTTGGCAGCACAGTTGAGAGAAGATGAAGAACTCATGAGGTCATGCAGCCTTTTCTTTTTCAGACACATCCTGCTATGTATATGTGAGGGTTGTAAGCGTCTACCCTAGGCTCATTCGTCCTTCTAGTTTCTCTTTTTGAAGTTCGCTTCCTTCTCTATAGGCTCAAAGAATAGCTCAATGGTGTTATTCTGCTGTTAGACTGCTTGCATCATGTTTGGATTTCATCATGTTTGTTTGTTTTTAAAACAGACTATGCCTCTCTACAGTGGTCCATGAGGTCCATTTTTGGGAGGCATTGCCCCTAAATTTTGTGCTTTATATTTCTCATAGCATTGAACGGGTGGAAACAGACTCCAGTTCCTAATTCACTTTAAAGAACATGACTGCCCCCCCCCCCCACTTTTTTTCCTATTTTCTTGTTAAAACCAAATTGTGTGCAATTTGTAGGAAATTGAAACCACATTTTTTTCACTTTTAACTTTCCAAAATTAAAATTTATGGGGGGGGAAAAGAAGCAATAAAGTGCTTACAATCTGGTCATCTATAATTATCTGTGTGGGTTGCACGCACTTGAGGAAAGTGACTTGGAGGACCTATCAAGGTTTTATAACCGTGGGACACTGGGCTGCTCACCAACCCCCAAACCCCCAGGTGTTGGTGCCAAGACCCACCTCCACAAAAGGCTAAAAGTTACATTACACGTTCAAACATGCATTGTATGTAGAGGTCCTCTGAAGTGCTCACAACACAACTAGGAAGGATCTCAACAGTTGTTTTCCCTTTTATTCAGTAACCACCCTTTTACAGTGACATTTACCATATAGACCACTTCTATGGCAAGTTCTGGACTTGATGTCAGTTACTGTAACGTCCTTGTCACGCTCTACCTGGCCGTGGAAACCACAGAGACAGTTCCATGAACTGCCTGTTTTTGTTTGCTGCTGCTGCTGCTACTGTTTCGGATTCTGAGTTCAGGGCTCTCTTCCTCCCAACCGTTCCTAGGAAAAGTTCTAGAAGACATTCAAGGTCTTAGATATGATTTGTTTCCTTCTTGGAGGAAAAACTGTTTATATCTGTTTACATGAACCACCATAGGGGGGCATATTCTTTTTTAAAACAAACAAACAAACAAATATCTAAACATGCTATAAGCATTCTGCTCTTTTGATATGGACAGTTTACAGTTTCTACATTAACAAAAGTACATTTTTCTAGTCTGAAAACATTGATTTTTTTTCAACCTTAGTTTTTGATGTTATTCTTGATGTGGCTTGATTTTTTTTTTTTTTTTGGTTTAGTTTTATTTTTTTGTTTGTTTGGTTTGGTTTTGGTTTTGTTCTAGAAGTCTCCCTGGCTGCCCTGGAACTTGTTATATAGACCGGCCTAGCCTCTAATTCACAGATACCCTCCTGCTTCTGTCTCTGAAGTTTTGGGGCTAAAGGAATATACCACTCTACTTAACTCAACAAGGACAAACTTATCAAACCATAGCTCCCTTGTGGCAATATGTCCAGAAGTAGAACACTTGAAGCCAATGTGAAGTCATTCATTCATTCAATTCATTCATTCCCTTCTCCCACAGAGTAAATATTTATGGAATACCAACGTGGTTTTATGTCTTAGATGAGACTAAGTATAGAGTACTAAATACAAAGCTATAAGTATTACTCGTACTTAGCAACTAAGTCACTCAACCTTAGTGTCACTATCATTATAGAGCAACTGGATGGATATGTGGAGCCTTACCAGGTACCTGGAAACATTAAACCAGTCCCAAAGTAATGACTTAATTTCACCAGCAAATGACAGCCATGCTCTAGAAGAGATTTTCCAAACACTACGAAAGGGCAAGGATTTGACATGTATTCTGACCATATTCGGCTCTTCATTATAGCCACTTCTGACCAATGCACTCAGGTTCACGGGATTCACTTAACAGTAATTTCAGTACTTATATGCTGTCCGATTCCAAGTGTTTATACATGCAGAAGCGTTGCCTCTAGCACCACTCTTCCATAAGTACTGCCCTGATGTTACAGATAAGAAGGAAGCAAGGCGGGTTGAGTCATTTGCCAAGTATTCAAACAGTGAGCACAGGAGCCACTGTCTGCCAGTGTGACCCCAGAATCTACCCTCAAATCCTAACAACTACATTATGTCCAACTCCCTCAGGATTTCCATAACCTTGCAGCACCTTTGAAAGTGAGATGTCCCCTGAGTGTGTGCCACTGGACACCTGGCAGGATTGTGTAGGAGACTCTCTGGCTTACTAATAGGCAGTTCTCACAAAGGCTCTGGCCCAGGAGTCCTTGGCTGGAGAATGCCCTGGAGTTCTCTCAAGCCAGGGGTAAGAAGAGTACTTGTAAAGCCTTCTAGTGAGTTCAAGTGCTCCTTTCACCCATCTCTGTATAATTGATTTGAAAACACAATCATTTACATTTCAAAACACCATTCACAAAATAATGTGAATTTTAATTATAGTAAATATAGAAAAACAAAACAAAAAAAATAAACAAACACACCCCCCCAAACCAAGAGAGGATAAAAAGTTACAAACTCACCTAGTACTTATCATCCAGTAATGGTAATGTCTCTGTGGACTTCTTTGTTATTTTTCTGTGTATAACAAACACAGGCAAACACTTATTTTTTGTTTTTAATCTATGGCTATATTGTACAGTGTGTCTGTTTACACATGCAGTTTCATATCCTGCTTTATTTAATATACCCTTTTCCTTAATATACTTACACACTAAGTCTTCTCTACATCTTCTCCACTGAAAAGAAGCGTAATCTCTCACAGTGTAGACTTACTGTATTCACCCACCTGCTACTGATAACTATTTAAACCCATCTTTCACATGGTGATGCACTGTGTGCTTACTTTTCTAACGTGATGCTTTAGTAACCATTGCAATTTCCTACAACTAAATTGTTCTAAGGCATTTGAACATTTAAATTGTTTTTCCTAAATTATTCTTTGTTTTGAGGGAGGTAGATTTCTTTTAAATAAAACATATTTGAAATAATTTTATTTTCTATTATCATAGTATTTGTACCATAAAATAATGCCATAAAGTATACAAGAGTGGAAATAAAATATGCCCAAGTGTATACAAGAACTTACAATTAGCCTACAAAATTATATCTTGCCATAAAGTGAGCATACTAAGACCCTGGTATTTACATTAATACAGTCTTCCATACTTGTTAATGTATAAGTGTTTAATCTATCAGTACCCCCTCTCTTTTTTATCACCCAACTGCAAACTGGGTTCATTTTAGATAATTACCTTTGGTACTAAATGTATATTATCTGCCCAGTTAGGAAATAGATTGGAGGGAATTCAGAAATCAATAGTAATAAAGTAAACAGAGAGAACAGAATCTATTTCCGCTCTTACTATTTATTTGAAGCCACTCTTCTAAAGACAGGGACCCTGTCTAATGGATGTTGGACAGAGGGCCACAAATAAACTCCACTGGGAGCAGCTCTCCTTTAAGAATTGATCTGCTGTTTCAGTAAATATCCTATTGTTTGAATATTAAAATGGCAGATGCTTATGGATGCCAGTGACGCCTTGGCTTCTGCTGTGTTCAGAATTGATTTCAGTTTCTCTTCCAGTGTTTATATATCTACCCCTCTGTGTGGCTGCTTTCGGCTCAACCTCTCTCTGGCCTTCATAAAACGAATTTTTGACAGCAGATTGATGTTAGATTCACTGATGTTATGCTAACCACAATCTCATTGTCCAAAGGGAAATAAAATCCACTGTCCCATATTGCTGACAATAAAGGAAGCCCTCTATAAAGTGTCAGAGTTGGTGCCATCATGAGGAAAGATAATTTAATTCTCAAATTGGGACATATCTATGGCTACTGCTTTAGCACAAACATGGGAGAGTTAGTCTCCCTTGCCTAGACTAAGAATATTCCAGTGGGCTAATGAAATTCCGAGAGCTGGCATTCCCAGACTCCCACAACCAAGACCATATTTCTGCCACATAAAGGAACCTCATAACCTGTGCTCTTCAGTGTGTGCTTAGTTCCCTCCTGTAATTATTATTAGTTTCCCCCAATCTTAAACTGTATGAGAACTTACTGGTGTATGCCACAACTAAGGCATTGCTAGAAGGTTCACTGACATCCCACTTTAAAGCCGCTTTCTAATGAGTGTAGACTCATTAGATACATTGCAGACAAGGCAGTCTGGTGTTTGAATGGCCTGATCTGGTTCATTCATCATTGAAGTCTCAAGGCCAGGCCTATGGTGAATCAGGAAACTCCTTCACTGTTTCTGGAATCAGAAACCTTTTCAGATTTAAAGTTTTGCTAAGGGAAACATAGTAAGATGCAAGAGTTTATTTCCAGAGCAAGCCAGGAGCGCTGCAGAGATTGCTTTGCATGTACTAACATGCCTCCCCCTGACATTTTCCTAATACTTTGTGACAATGGTTAAAAAAAAAGTTTCGACAGGAGCTATGTAGTTCCACATGTAAGCATTTACATCCACTTGTCCTTTACAAGGTCGAGTCGTAGGTGATGTCTCCATCATGTGAGATGTGAATCACACACCCTTCTGATTTTAAGAGGCCACGTGCTTAGTGGGAGCTTGCACCTGGCATACTTCTGCTTCTGGATGCTTGCTTCTGTTGGCTGCTAACCTAGGCTGGCTTCCACAGTTATCTGGCCACATAATGGAATCAACTGGAATCTTCTAGGTGCACACCTCAGATTCCCACTAAGGTCCTTCTGTTCTGGAGAGAGAATGGAAAGTGAAACCTCAGAACAGCCCTGGTATTTCAGGAGAGAACTTTGCACTTTGTTGCCCCTACCCCCACCCCTACCCTACTCCCACCTCCATCATTCTATGGGTTTCTGCATCCGCCAGGCTATATTTGCAAGGCCGGTCTTTTCCTCAGAGGGCACATCTGAAGCCTGATTAACTGGCAGGATGGTGTTATTTGTGATTCCCCTGCAAGGTGCCTCACAGCCCTGCTTGGGAGGATGTCAATTTTGCAAGGACAGCAGTATTTGTTGCATTTGCTGTTGCTTAGCCCCAGAGTGCTAGTTTGCTTGGGAAGGACGAGTGCTTGATATGCCCACTTCTTCCCTCTCTTGTCCCCTCTGCGTTCCTGCTGAATCTTCCTTTCTAAGCACGGCTCAGAGACTGTTGCCCTTGTACCAGCCACTGAGAAGAGAAGGCGCTCCGGTGCAAATGGGACATTAATGGTTGGTGAATCTGGAAGATAGCTAACCGATATGCGCGTTCAATTAAGATGAGTTTTTCACTTAACGACTCCCCGGGAAGGGCAGTTTTCCCCTCAATTCTGGGCCATGAGCAGTTAATGAAGAAAGCATATCAGAATTCCACCCATGTTTCCTAAGGCTTCCTTGGTCCTATATAATTTTCAAGTTACTTTGATGAGGGAGAACTTGCAAGGTGAGATTAAACAAGCAGGAAGGTCATAATAAGGGAGTCATTTCTCATCTTTTTTATGGGTGACATCACCAAGCACCTCACAATTTTTTTTGTGTGTGTGCTTCAGTCAGATCCATTTGGGCAGGTTTGCCTTTTTAAAGTGTCTTACTAAATGCCAGTCTTTGCTTAGCACAGGGAAATACTAGCTCCTGCCTTCTGCAATGAATCTAGCTCTGGTGGTTGGAGGCATCTTTTATGGTTTGTCTTCTCCTGGGTTATCCTAATGGAGAGACATCGTTATCTACACCCAAAGAGAGGGAGGGGGGGAGGAGAATGGGAAATGAAAACTCAGAGCAGGCCAGATATTTCAGGAAACAACCCTGCACTTTGTTGCCCCTCCCCTGACTCCCACCCAGTACTACAGGGGTAGTCCAGGTGAAGGGTGATTAGTAGGTAGGCAGTGGAGACAGACTGTCTGCATCAGCATCACGATTTAGAACTCACTGTAGTGAAGCTTGGTCAGGATCCATCTGTCCTTTGCCACTCTTGGATCTGTACCTAGAAAAACAGTGGTAACCACAGCAGAGGCTGCCCATAGAGAGCTAGCAACCCATGGCTAGCTCTAGTGCTTAGCAGGTAGTCTCCGGCACACAGTAACTGCAGTGTGTATATGTGTTAGGGGGCTACTGTTCTTCTCCCACTTCTACTATGAAGACTTTGGTAAAGCCAGAGATGTTTGTAATCTCCACAGCGTGGGGCACAATAGCCTTTAAAGGACATGTAGGCCATGGTTAAAAACAATGTAAACGTCAGGCCTGGTGGCATAGGACTGTGATGACTGTGACTCAAGGAGGGTAAGGCAGAAGAGCCACAAAGCTTGCCTGGGCTACAGAATGAGTTCGAGGCCTGCTCAGGCAACTTGGTGAGACCTTGTCTCAAAACACACACACAAACAAACAAACAAATGAAAAAGGAGGGCTACAGATGTTACTCAGTGCTTGACCTGCTCGAATGAAGCCCTGGGTTCAAAGGGTAGGACTATTAAAAACAAAACAAACAACAAATGAACAATAGGATAGAACCACTTGAAAACTTCAGAGATAGCTCCAGGGTACTGGCTGGGCTCAGGAGCCTTTGCTGCTCACCCTTGCAGGTGTGTCCTTTCTATAAAGTGGTGGTGCCATCTGGTCTGGAAAATGTCAACATCTGTAGGAGACAGCCTATGTCTGAAGGGCAGCACTGGGACTCATTTTCAAGCCGAAGCGGTTCAGTCATGTTTCTGTTAGTCTTTGCATCTGTAAAATGAACATTCATGCTAGTTTGATCTCTATTGCTGTAATAGAGACCACCATGACCAAAAACCAGAAAAGGGGAGGGATTATTTGGCTTCCCTGTGCCAATCACAGGCCTTCCTTGAGAGAACCAGGGTAGAAGATCAAGGCAAGCACTGATGCAGAAGCCATGGCCGGACACTACTCATTGGCTTGCTTCCCATGGCTTGCTCAGTTCGCTTTCTTATGCCACTCAGGACCTCCTGCCCATGGGTAGTACCACCCACAGTGATCTGAGTCCTCTCGTATCAATCCTTACTCAAGAAAATACTCCACAGGCTTGCCTACCAGCCAATTTGATGGTCGTTTTTCTAAATTGAGATTCCCTCTTCGCAGTTACCTTAGCTTGTAGCAAGTTGAAAACAATACCAACCCAGTTTACTTCTTACAATACTAAGGAAAAAAAGAAAGACAAACAAACCCACACAACAAAAATGGTCTTTTTCATTTCAAACCTGGCTTCTGTGGAAGACTGATTTAGGAGAGCTAGGTCAGATTGGGCTCGAACACTTTTTGAGTTGGGCTGTGGTCAGACTGTTAACTGCCATCCCTCCCATCTTGCACTTGGGGTCCCCAAGCTTGGCTTTTTTTTTTTTTTTTTTTTTTTGCTCTAGGCAGAAGGCTTTCTGCTGCAGTACAGTCCTGCAGTTGACTAAATGCATGCGCCTTTGCTCCCATCTGTGTGACTGCATCTGGACAAAGTCCTTAGAGACGTAAAAGCATGCATTTGTATCTAAAAGTTGTTTGGATAGCTTTTTTTGAGGGGAGAGGGGAAGCAATCCAATATGTTTGATTTTTGTCCTTAAAGGGTGACAGTGCCCATTGTCCCAATATAATCATAAAATTTTCCATTTAGGAACAGGTCAGCAGTTTATCAGGCCGATCTCTGTTCCTGCAGATATGTCCCAGGCCTCTGAAAAAAGCCTGTAAGGGGATCTGGCACATTGGCCTCAGGCAAAGTTAGTCCCATGGACAGGGCTAAATATGTACTTTTCACCCCCTATACATCGTCCACCTTCCAATGAGGGTTGGCGGACAGGAACAGGAGAGTGGAAAGAAGGTTGCTTCCCTGTGCTTCTGTTTGTTATTCAATTTAAGCAGGTCCATTACAACCATCACTGGAGAGAGCCAGAAGCTGCTGCTGCTGGGAATTTTCCATCTCTGATACCAATAGATAGGACCGAGCTGGGAGGACCCTAAGTAGGAGCTGGGACTTCTTCCTCCTCCTCTCTCTGCTTTTCTTCTTCTTCTCTCCCTTTCCTTTTCCTCCCTTTCCCTCTCTTTCAGTTTTATATACAGGATCTGTTTATGTGGCCTTAGCTGGTCTAGAAGTATCTATGCAGTCCAGCCAGCATTAAGTTAGCGGTAAGCTTCCTGCTTCTGTCTCTAAATTCCTGGAATTGTAAATATATACTACTGTACCTATCTAGATGGCATATTTTAAGGCTGATGGCATATATCAATCATTGATGTGATTGGTGTGGCCTTTTACTCACTTGGGATAAAAGGAGCACTAGAAATGGTTTCTGTGGCTCCGGGGACTCCTTCAGATCATACCTATGACCCAAATGAAATTCTGCCTTTAAACTTAACATTTTATCTGTTTATTCATAGATGGTACTTTTTCCTGGAAATTTTATAGCCAGTCCTTCTTAGCCATCAGTGTACAAGAATTCCTATTCAAGTAGAGACTCAAGTTTACATCATGGAAACTTTTATTAGTAACAACTGGCCTGCCATTACTCTATCTTGACTTTTCTCCTATAACCCCCCTGCTATACAGTCTGTTCATGATACCTTAGAATCATTTACTATTCTTCCAGAGGCTAAGCCTCGAGACATGAACTGTATGTTACCTAACACTGGCAATCACCAAAGCAAAATTAGTAATCAGTCTTGATACCCTAAGGTATGAGCTGTTCCATGCCATCCTTAAAAGTTGTTGGCATAATGCTAGTATGGTCTGCCCTACACACACACACACACACACACACACACACACACACACACACACCTTCACAAAGAAGTCTCTTCAACACTTGGGATAACCAGAGAAAGGATCTCAGCCTCAGAATGGTCTAGTTGGTTTCTACTGTGACTTTCAATGGCACTTGCTCACAGGTCAATGACAGGAGCCCACATGTCCTTCACCTCTTTCTAAATAGTCTAGTTTATGCTCAAGCACCTCCCATCAAACCCTTCTCTTCTCTACATCTTAGAGAACAAATTATATCCACATTGTGATTCTTTACCCAAGCAGTTTCTGGACCATTTGGGGGGGGGGGGAAATCTAATGAGAATCTGAAAATCTTTATATCAGGAATTTAGTGATAGTCCTAGCCTCTCTGGCTCTCGAGGCTTGATACTGGCATTAATGGGATAAATTTATTATTCTTATTTTTAAAATAAATACAGGATATCAATGCTCTTCTGCTCTGCCTACTTGGCTCAGGTGTGAGAGTTCAAACCTTTCCTTTTTGCTGAAGGTCAAGATCAGTGTCAAGTTTACAGCAAACCCACTTACGATGCTTGGCATTGCCTATGGACTTTTATCACCACAGTAGGTATAACCTGGCCAACAAATAATTACACCATTATTTTTTATGTGGTGCTTTATTGCTTGCTTTTCAAAATTGGCTTTCCTCATCTCACGAGGGGTTATTGCGGAAGTGGCCACATACCCATTGCCCACACAGTAACTGTTACTCCAAAACCAGTGAATTGCTTAACTAAACACCTATTGATTAGCATACACCAGGGACCAATATTAAGACCACCAAGGTCCAAAGTGGAAACTAAATTCTGGTTACATACACATTATTTTTGTTACTATGTTGTGACAAGAAGGCTTCGTTCCTTCATGGATCACAAGAACCAATGTAAGATGGATAGAAGAATTTACCAGGATGAATCAAGTGTAAATCTTGGTTCTGTCTATTTCTTAAAAGACAGAAATCAAGTATGGAAGAAAAAAATCATCAATCATAGGAATATCCTATCTTTACCCACATAATACTGAGATAGTTTATATGATATAAAGGTGCATTTTAGACTCAACACCACAGCTGTTTGTGATAGACCTCAGAACTTTTACCTTATAATGTGTGGTCCTACACTTGTCTGTAAGACTAGGATGCATAATCTTAGACAAAGTTCCTCTCCCCCAGCCCTTTTCCCTCTCCTCACTCTTGGGATAAGTTAACCTATGGGTGTTCAGACCTTTGAATTAGTAGCTAATGAGGGAGACAAAAGAAAACCTGAGTTTTAGGAGTGAAACAATTTCCAGGCATTCTCACATTGTGCTGGCCACACACACTGGCCATCAGAGAATGGTCCAACCTCTCCAAATGTGTGAGGTGGTGTGGATGGAGCCTTCACTGCAGTTCCTCATTTGATTTCGGTGCCATTATTCTATCTTGATATTCCTATGCCTAGTTTGGTTGGCCTTTGTCCTATTTGGTCTGTGGCTCTTTCTCTTCTCAGTTTTGACCTGTTGGCCTTCCCCACCAGGCTCTTGGTCCTTGCCTCTTTTTTCATACCAATGTGTCAATATTATCTGGATCTTGATGTTACACACAGCATCACTTCCATCTTTAATTTTTTTCCTGAACTGTTCTGTTTCCTTTCCAACTGTCTACTCATAGTTTTCACTAACGTACATTGATTTAAAGATTTATTTGCTTTTATTTGATGCCCCACATTCTTTCTACAGCCTCTCAACTAACATGTAGGGAAGTCCAGTCTATTCTACTCTGAAACATTTCTACTATCAATTTGCCTCTTCCCCCAAGGCAGCCCACCCACCATTGTTGGGCTTTTACTCCTCCATCTAGAATACCGCAATAGTGCTTCCTCTAAAACCCATTTTGCCTTTGACTCTTGGGATCATCCTTTTGAAATATAGATTTTTCTCATTACTCCCTATACATGAAGGATTTACATAGCTCCTGTTGCCTCCCGAATGAGGTTCCTGGCAAGGCACTTGGGGTCAAGTTCTGCTATAGGGGTTAATCTTTAGCACTCCACTGCCAACACATAAGCTATGCTCTCCCCAGATTGCAATGCCCACCCTTCTTTGAATGTATCCCCTTAGTTCTCTCTTCTTTGGTACATGGTATGCATTCCCCACCTGTTTTTAGTAGAAAACTCCTATTCTTCCTGTTATATCCAGGTCAAAGATACTCTCTTTGCCAAATGTTTACTCTCCATGGTAGAGAGTTGTTGCTGCTGCTGCTGCTGTTGCCATGTGCAGTGGTTATCAGTACATTGGTTCTGCTGTGGCTGTACAGACCTATTGGCAGCTGTTTGCTATCAGTTTTCTGGATCAGGCATCCCTCCAGGGTGTAGTGTGACATATTGCACCAAGACTCAGAAAAGCCACTATACCTTTCCATTTCTTCATCCTCGTCTGCACAGGGCTAGCCTGATGCACTCATTCACTTTCATTCGCTGAATTAAACCATTCAAGAACACCCTAGGTCCTGAAATTTGCCCAAGAATGCTGTTTCCTACCTATTTTTCCTTTGTTGGTTCCCACAACTTATATTCATTTCAAGATTTATTTGTTTTTATTTTCTGTGTATTTTTGTTTTGCTTATACATATGTATGTGTACCACATTTGTGTTTGGTGCCTGTGGAACTAGAAAAGGTGGTGGATCCCTCATAAGTTGAGTTAAGGGCAGGTATGGACCACCATGTTGGTGCCACGAACTGAACCCAGAACCTCTGTAAGAGCAGTAAGTGCTTTTGGCACCTGAGCTGTCTCTTTAGCCCCTGGTGTTTGAAATAGTTGTATCTGAATCCAGATGGAACTGTGTTTTAGGTAAGTGTTGATAATCAGGGGGTTGGTATTTTTTTGAAATGTGACTTCAAGTTAGTGTAATGGAAGGAGAAAGGCTGAGCTATAGGGATAAGAAAATAACACTCAGGGCTTTCCTAGAGTCTAGCACCCTCTGGTTATTACAGTTACCATATTGTTTTAGAGTCCTGTTTATGTCTTTCTGTGCTGTCTATCTCTGGAGTAGCTTGTAACCGAATATAAATAAATATAATTAACCGATTACTGCCCACTCAGTCATTTATTTCTAGGTTATGGCAAGTATTTTATTCATGGCAATACAATGTATCCATTGAGAGCTATGCATCAAATATTGGAGAAAGTGCACATCCCTTTTGCACTATGGCTAGGAAAGGCTCAAAGAATGTGTCATTCCCAGAAGACACATAGCTGGTCAGTGATCACACCTGGACTCAAATCTACCTGTGTCTTGCTCCAGAAAGCTTAGAACAAAGAACAAAAGGCTGTTTGGGTTGTTAGCCATTACTCACATGGCATCTGGTGACATGGGCTTCATAGGACATGCGGAGTTAAAAAAAAATAGACTAGAAAAGATGGCAAGTAGAAGAGTAAATGAAGAGTAAGAAATTATTAGCAAGATCTGAGAGGCCAGAATTATAAAGAATATTCTGGAAGCCCCTCATTTGTCCCAACTTTCTGCTCTATCAAACATGCTAAGGGAAGGCCACCTGGACTCGAGTCTCTGCCCTTTCATTTATAATTCTGTGGCTTGAGGATATCTGCATTTCTAAGCCTCAGATTTCTTTTCTGTATAATGGGAACAATTTATAGTAAGGTTGTTGGGAAGGTTAGATAGATTAGTCCATAAAAATGTTTGCCATCTTATAGATACATAGGGTTTCTGTTAGCTGCTGCATTAATAATAGCAACAACAGCAACAATGAAAACGAAAGGGCTACTGGTCATCCATCAGTGAGAGCACTGGGTCCTTGCAGCACCTCCGCATTTAAACAGATGCATGATCCTACATGGACCTATGCTTTTCATAACCTCATGCACTATGGTGTGCCTGTAGCCTCACAGGAATTTTATAGGACATTTTTGGTGTGCAGGAAGCCTGACACTGCACGCCTGTCAGGCATCACACAAACCACTGGTCCAAGGTCACTCACAGTTCAATGCTAAACCACACTATATTCCTTGGGAAGTTGCTCTAGCTTTGCAAGATTGGGTTGTCACTGGTGATTATAGCCAAATACCTGTACCAAACTGGATGTGGTGGTATATACACACAGTTTCAACTGAGGCTTGGAGGATGTCAACTTTGAAGCCAGTCTGGGCTACTTAGATTCTGCCACAGAAAACCAAAACCAAAGAGAAATCATTAGAAACTTTATTCTTTTTTTCCCAATATCTTTGTGGATTTTTGTTGGTATGCCTAAAACAGCTGCTAGTTTAGGTCAGACACAGTCACTGTCAGATGTAAGAGCACAGTGATCAGGATGGTTGTTTCTTTTGGCTAAGAAGAGCTTTGAAAGGATTACTAAGATGACTACATCACTGTAAACAGAGAGGCTTTGAGGAGCCCCGGCACTCTGAGAATGTCAAGGCCAAAAGAAAGCATCCCAAGTTCGGGCAGAGGAAGCGCTGTTTCAGGATGGTGATCTGTGGTGCCAGCAATCACTTGCTGACTGGACTCTGAAGTAGTCTGACTTTACTTACTTCTTTTCTTCATGATATTTAAGTTGGATGTAAGGTGGATAGAAACATCTAGACTTCTCTGCAAGGCCCTTATAGCCTCTTGTATGACAGCTATGGTAGAAGTGCTTCTTAATTTCATTTAAATGTTACCAAGTAACTGCTTATTGTCTCCCGCTTCCAGTTATGAGCTCTTCCCTGCCTCATCAGGGGTGTGGCCACATTATTTGGAGTCCCCTTTACCTTACTTTTCTCGGGATTGTTTTTGTTTCCCACTCTGACAGTTTGCCAGCCTCTGCTGGACCGTCTCCATCCAATGATACCGATTTCAAGGAAATGGCTCCGTGAACAGTGGGTTAGGTTTGTGAATTATCTTAGAAAACTGTGATGTCAACACTCACTAAGTCCTCAGTCCCAAACTCTAAGCTTGGTTAGCAGCAAGACTTGGAAAAGAGTTTAAGTCTGCCCTCTGACTTGGAGCTGTCCCCTGCTGACAACCACACGTAGCTGGTGGCTTATTCTCAGAGAGTAATAAGTATTGTTGTTTAGCAATTGTGCTGTTGGAATTCAGCTCCACTATGTCTGACAGTATTTATCTAAAATACTTTCCCTGGTGCGTGTTCAAGTTCCAGTAAACCGTGTCTTATTGTGCGACCTTTTCATTTTCCTTTGAAAAGGGATCAGCTCGTCAGATAAAAGCTACAAGCCCGAGTACAGGAAAAACGCGTGCTCAGAAAATCCAAGCATGATTGAAAACAAGATGTGTTAAATCAATGCGGTTTATCGCCTGCCTATTCCCGGCAATTGCTGTCCTAAGCTCATTGCGAACACACGCAGGATGATAAAAGTCCGGTGTCACAGCACTCGCTGGGGTGGGGACAGAAGAAAACATGTTTATCAGACAAGCTGGGTGATTTTACACTCTTGATAACAGTTATTGTCAAAACTCTCTGGGAAGAAATCTGAGGAACAATTATAGAGGTAATATTACTCTTGATATATCAGAAGATCCGCCAGGAGAGAATTATGGATTTATCCTTAAGAAAGAAAGACAGAGTATGCTGGCCTTCACTCCTTAAACACCGCCATCCATTACACAGTGAAAACCAGCCTTCTCTTTACCCTTAAAGGAACAAATCTGTCTTTAAAACTTAATCATAAATGATCCAGATTTTTTTTTCCTAATCCAAAGTAAAAAAGATTGAAAGGCCATAAAATAGAGAGAGATATAGATCTATAAAACTATGACAATTTAGCTTCGGTTTGCTGGAGGGAATTAATTTTAATTTTATACTTGAATCAAATTTAGAAATCGAAATGAAGGCCCACAGAAGGCCAAACAGATCATAGACCACCACACAGAATGGCAGGGTGACTTTTCTCCTCAGCTCTGTTACAATTAGAGAACACCACAGCTTCCTTTAATCCTCACATATTCACCTGCTTCCTGGTCTGGATAGAATGTAACCCTCCAGAGATGGGGGGGCGGGCTGCATGTGAAGACACACTTCTCAGCAAGGACCTTCTAGAAAATTGTAGGAAGTCATGATATAAGATAGATCAGCCCAATATATCATAACAGCATTATGAATCTCTTTCTCAAAAGTCAAACAGCTCTTAATGCTCTTTACAAGCCACGTCTGTAAGGAAAACTTTGTATGTTAGTCTAATTGTCAACTTGACACAATATACAATCACCTGGGATGACAGTCTCAATGGAGAAATTATCTGTATCAGGTTGACTTATGAGGGATTGTTTAGGTTGCTTGACTGGGGTGGGATGAAAGACTCGCCCTAAATGTTGACCTGGGTAGGGTCCAGAACTGTTTAAGACTGAAGAAAGCTAGTTGAGATAGAGCAAGCAAGCAAGCAAGCAAACAAACAAACAGGGAATCCATATGTTCCTCTCTCTGCTCCTTGACTGTGGATATCATGTTTTGAATTTCTACTGTGAGTTCCCCACAGTGACAGACTGTGCACTGAAAAAATCCTCTCCTTCTTCCTCATGGTTGCTTGCTCCACACGGTGTTTCATTGCAGCAACAGAAAGGAAATTAGGGCACTGGTGAGGCAGAAAACAAAGTTTCCTGATGAATGTGGAGGAGAGTTTAAGATACATTCCATTTGCTGATGGGAATGAACTTTAAAAAAAAAAAAAAAAATCAGACCAAGAATGGACTTGTTCATCTGGATGAAGTTGATATTACGGTATAAACATTCCTAGTAGCAGAGGCAGGGATGAAAGTGCAGGGTAGTTGATTGGAGAATAAGACTTTTCTATAAGCTATAGATAGGTTCATCAGTAATAAAGAGTAATCTCAGAATATCAAGCAAATCTCTGCACAAACAACAAAGCCTTACAAGTCTTCTAGACTAACTTATACTATTAATGCCTCAATTTCCCACATTTGAAAGGTGTGCTGATTTTTAACATTTATGTTAAGGGGGGTATTGAAGATGTTCATGATACCATATCTGATGGAAAGCACTTTGATATTCCTAGGAAAACAGTCTTCTCCCATGACTTTGGCCTGTGTTTGAAATGGCACCTCTGTACAGGATTGCTGTGATTACTACCATCTCTGAAAAGTCTCCAGAGGTCCTGGTAGCTTAGAGAAAACTGAGTTTGAGATGAGAAACCTTAAATGATTAATCTTCTTTTGAAGATGCCTTTAAAAGTCACCTGCTGAAGTATAAATTGGTATAAATGTATTGCAGGTTAGTCATGAAATGTGTGCACACAAGGATTCAAGGGGCTCATATCCCTTTACCCAGGAATTTATTCCAAATGTTGGTCATTATAGCTTTTCTTAAGTCAATGAGCATTTTGAGGGGGAAAAAAGTACACATGCTTGTTAATAGGGCATATGATACACAAATTATGGCTATTCGTTTAATATTACTGCTAAAAACATTTTTTAAAATAAGGTGGATGTAATTAAACATTTAATCTGTATTTATACAAAACAGCATTGGGAAGGTATATGAAAACATCTATAACCCTAAGGTTGGAATAGTGCTGCTTCATGGTTGGGGGTGTTACGATGGTCTCCCTCCTGTTGTGGCTTAAAACGTTTTTCTAGAATTGGAATGCATTCCTTCTAGGTTTGGAAATACAGTAAAGCCATTTCATCTCGAAAAACAAAAACGAGTCCCCTTCCCTCTTTTCTTCCTTGCCTAATGTTTTTGCTCCCTGAAGAGTTATTAATTTCCAACCACACACAAGTTCTTTGCATTTCAGTAAACCCCTCAGGCGTCTGCCACCTTCAGCTCTCTCGGCTTCTTGGGTTTCTGTCTATGTGTCTTCTGTTTGCATCATGTGTCCTCTTGGTTGCTATGCTTTATAAAATTGGCTGACCCACACCAGTTACCCCACACCTCTGATTATGAAATTATTCTTCTGGTTGATTTTTTTTTATCTCAAAGTTGTTACCACAAAAGACATTCATTCACTACAAATATTTCATGGCTCTGGATTTCTTTTCCATCTCCTACTGATGAATTGTTCCTATATTGACTCCATCTTGACACCTTTTGTGGTTGAAATCCGTAGCCTTCCATTATCTAGTGAGCCAGCTTTGGAAATCCCCTGTGAGGCTTTCCATCCCTGCATCCCAGAGTAGGATTGCCAGGGTACGAAAGCCTTTCTTACTAAAAAGAAGTGCTGACTTGCAAGAGGTTTGCTGTTAGGTATCTCGGGGCTGTGGCTGGTCCATGGATAAGCTGACCTGGCATGGTACTTGTTCTTCCAATGTCTAGGCAGGTAATGAAACACCCAAATGGCTGGAAGTGTAACCAGTTTCTTCATTTACACTGTTTGTGGCTCTTGTTTGGGTTGTTCGGGTGGAATTTTTTCCCATTAGTATATTTTAGAGTCACTCTTAAAGCTAGCTTTTCGAAGATAACTTGCTGTTTTATTGTTTACCTCTAGTTGTTAATTTAGTGACTGAGGGAAAAATGGAGCCATTATGGAACAAAAAGGCTCTGCCTGGCGTATAAGTAATAACTCTCCTACACAGAATGGATCTGCCTGGAAGGGAAATGCTCGGCTGTTACTCCTTTAGTTCAAATATAGAGTAGTCACCAGGGAAGCTGGGAGACCCAGGTGCTAGTTTTAACATTGCCTCTACTATGAGGTTTTATTTATTACTTGGCATGGAGTCTACATATTTGTTTGGACATTAAATGGCAATAGAATATAAATATCACCTTCCTAATATCTGCATTTCTTTTTATTTCCAGTCAAAATGACATCATGTCACACGACCATTAAAAAAAGGAAATTAAAACCCCAGAAATGTGTTGAAACCCCTTTGCGAGTTACTAAGCCCCAAAAGCCACTCACTCCACAAGCTCTGGTCTGAGTAGCACCCATAGCACTTCCCAGGTGTGTTTGGGACACAGTTCTCCAGCCCTGTCTCCACTGTTTCCAGGAACTCATGTTCTAGAAGCTAAAAGATGACAGGAAAGGAGTGATTTCTTTGAAAGGGAACAAAGAAAAGCAAAGAGAAAAAAAAAATCTCACAACTGGAGATGCACCATTTAAGATTTAACCAGTGAACACCTTGAAAGAGAATTCTTTACTTGATTTATTTGTGAAGTGGATTTCCAAAACAAGCAAGCAAACAAACAAACAAAAAACAAAACCAAAAAGCAAAAACCCAAACAAACCAAAACTCACAAAACCACATGTACATTTGTCTGGAACTGGTTCATTACTAGATGTTTTACTCTGTAGACTCTAATTGCAATGCCTACATTTTTTCGGCCTATAGTGTCTCATATGCCTCTGGACACGGCTGCAATGGCTCTGCATAAATGAGAGCTCTGCTGTCTGGAATCATCTAAGCTGATACTCACTAGGAGAGAGGCCTCATAAAGAAGTTGAAAATGGAGAGTTACAGGTTTCCTTTAAAAGAGTTTGAGCTGATGATTCTGGGAAGAAACCTAAAGGTGTTGTAAATAGCCCCAGTGCAGGCAGAAGAGATGGTGTGGTATTTTTAACTATTTAATTAACTGGGTTTTTTTTCCCAAAAGAAATAACTTTGCTGCAGATGACATGAGAACCATGGCTGTAGAGTGTGCTCTCCCTTCTAGTGTCCATCCCCACATCATGGCCTGGATATGAGGGTTCCCTGACATCCTAGGCATTGCTTCCACCCAGCAACCTGGAGGTCCCAATTGGACCCCTTGAATTTGTCTTTGTGTGTTTGCAAGAAAGGCTTGCCTTAGCATGCTGCACGCAGCTCTATGACAATACATATAATCAAGAAATGTATATCTAACACAACAGTGGTTCTCAACCTCCTAATGCTGTGACCCTTTAATATAGCGCCTCATGGTGTGGTGACACCCAACAACAAAGTTATTTTTTGTGGCTACTTCATAACTGTAATTTTTCTACTGTTATGGATTTTATTGTAAGTGTCTGATATCTGCTAGGTAACCCTCGTGAAAGTCATTGGACCTTAAAAAGAGTCATGGCACATAGGCTGAGAACTGCTATACTCTGAAATAAGTTGGTAGAGGTTGGAGGAAGACACCTCAATTCAATCATATTTCACCAGGAACCTGGTAGCCTCTATGTCATCCTTTATGAGAAGTTGTCCACAGTGGTTACTATGAGGAAGACAAGGCAATAGACTTTGGAATCAGAGAGTAACCCTAACTAAGAAAGACTTAGCTGACTCTAAAATCAAAGTTCTTCATTGGTCCTTTTGGGTTGTATGCTCTTTGGCAGAATGTTTACATTTAAAGGCTGAAGATGTTGTCACACAAACAGCTAAGTCCTACAAATGGGTTTGATCATCACTGCAAATAAACAACAACTTGCAACCTCTAAAGAAATGCATCCACCAGTCCCATTTTATTCAGGGGGTGTAAACACTGAGCCATTTCTGTTTGGGACAAGAGACTTTTTTTTTTTTCTTCACAAGTCTCTCTTGCTGTCATCCTTACCTGATTGTGGGGTGCCAGCATCTGCCATCCTTGTCAGAGTGGGACTGAGATGCTTGGAAGCAGGGTCGAGGGACCACTTTTCTAGTCCCAGCCCGTGCTCTGCAGCTTACAGCTTCCTCTGTTTTTGCTCCTTCAACTTAAGTTGTCCATGCCTCTTTATGTGGTTAATTACGCTCAATTAAGCTGCTTTGGTTTTTTCTTTCTCTACCAGATTCTTGGAATTGTCCCAAGTGTGAGGGGGAACAATTGATTAGTCCTATTTCTGCCACTGCCCCTGAGCTCTGCACTTGAGTACAGTGAGGTCACTTTGTTGAAGAATTAACTTTATATTGCATTCTTGCAGGGTGGATACGTGTCCCTAAGGTGCCACTACCCCTGCTGATGAAATAAATATGCCTTCTTTATGATTCTCCCCCATTACCCTCTCTGTTGATTTTCTGAGAGTTTATGTATAGTCACATATTTATACAACTGGGCAAAAGTGTACTACTTATTTTTCTTATGGTCTGTAATAACCCATGCAAGGTTATTAAAGGTATACAGATCCCTTTTAAGGCATAGTTTCTTATGTCATTACTTTATACAAGCAGGTCAGATTCCATCTCAGCAACAATCTTCTGCTCTTAACCTTTTTCTCTGATTTAAAAATAATACATGCTTATTGTGCAGGGGGCAAAAATGAAAACAGAAAATGTGCAGGTCAAGTATGAGGGGAAAAAGCTTCTCAGGAACCATGAGCTTTAGAAACAACTAATACTTGTCAGTCTACATACAGGCAGTGTTGTTTATTATACACATAGGTAGATAGGTAGATTCATTCATTCATTCATTAAAAAGTCACCACGATAGGGGCTGGAGACATTACCTAGTGTCTAAGAGCACTTGATACTCTTGCAGAGGATCCAGATTTGGTTCCCAGCATGCTCATGGTGGCTCACAACCTCTTGTAAGTCAAGTACCAGTAGATCCAGTTTTACCCTTTTAGACTCCTTGGGTACCAGACACATGCAGTATTCACATATACACATTTTAAAAATGTGAATCTTGAAAAGTCGCCATATTAAATATATATCCCTGTAGTCTTTTTAGCCTAACACTAGAAATGTCCTTAAGTTGGTGTTTGTCCTATGACATTGATTCTGAGACTGAGAAATGTTTAGTTCTACAGAACACTCCGAACTGTCTGCTTTGCAGTGCATTGAACTTAATTCCATTTCCTCTTCCCAAATAGTTCATCTCTTTTCTGTGGAGAGAGTTGTGTATGTTTAAAAACTGACAAAACTATTGATCTTTATTAACAAATCTCTCCAACACATGAATTTTTCCCCTACTCAGAGCACACAGAGAAGTCAGCAGGGTCCTTCGAGTTTGGAGGAGGCTTGCATGGCTTTATTGTTAACATGGTCCATAGTGTCGGATCATTCCACTGTAATATTCAACACTGGAGTGTAGGTCAGCATACATAAAAATGAGCAGGGAGCCAATCCCTTCACTGTGGCTCACTATTTAAAATACCTCCTCTGTCATGGATTATGTCCTTAGCATAGATGCTTATTTTTGTTTGAGTAATAAGTTTAATATGTCTAATCCAATTACTCTTCATGGCAACAGAATGGCTTCTCAGCTCTTTTGCTATTAGTTCCATATGATATTGAATTGGTTCTTTTAATTGCTGATATTAAGTGTCCATCATTCTGCAGTGAGTTGGCCTTACAGACAGAAAAATCACATCCGCCACCAACCCCAGTATAAAAGCTTTTCAATGGACAGTATGGGTTTCTTGACACAGTAGGAATTCATTATGTAAATAAGGAAATGGGCGGATCCACACTTCTCCTGTTATTGGTGGCTTAGATTGAAAAGGTAAAAATTGTAGGATTCGGAATTATGTTTTCAGGGGCTGAAGTGATACCCTTGATTGTCTAAAGCTAGTGTTTATGGCTAAACATTTTGCTGACAATTAGAATTATGGTTGAGGGTTGAATGGTATCTAACGTACCCGCCCAACTCCCTACCCCATGCTCACTCCTGACTCTCTGATGCATATCTTGATTAAATAACTTTTATAACTAACACCTTCTCTGCATAAAGAACTCCGTGACTTTTTCCTCTACAAGTCACTTTGAAGAAAGAATTCTTCTCAAAGGCTTAGAAAGCATTCATAAAATGAAAGACCTGTATTTTGAAAAGTCATCATGCCTGTATTTTGCAAAGTGGGCCAGTCAGTTTGGGTTGGTATACCAATTGCTTCCATTAACCTTGGGACCTATTTGAATTTAATACAGTTTTTTTTTTTTTTTTTTTTAAGGTAGTAGGAATCTTACTTTTAAAATTTAGGTTAATGGAAATGCATTTTAAGTAAAGAATGTGGCAACTTGTGTTTTTGTTTGTTTGTTTGTTTTTTGTTTTTTTTTTTTTAAATAGATAAAATGTTAGGGCTGCAGAGACTGCCTAGTACATGTGCCTCGACTCATACACTAGAACAGAGAGATTCGCTACACCTGGCGTAATTTTCACTAATTTCCGCAAGAGACAGATTGAAAGTTTACTGTTTGCAGGGGGAGGAGGAGGGGGCAGTTACCCAAATCTCATCTTTGCAAAAATGATTATATCATCCAAAATGAAACCGGAGCTCTACTAGTGACCTCAGTGGGCACTCTAGTTTAGGAGGGGGCAATCTTTTAAATAAAGTTACTTGAAGTTCATTCTGCCTTAAAACATACAAGTGAAGCAAAAGTACTTCCCCTGATTTATGTGTCTTTGGGAGAAATAGTTACTGGCGTTTTACTAACCTATGTAAAACAATGTACTTTTGTAAATGGATTTCTGGCCACTTTATTCAGCTACCCCCACCCCCCTTTCTTACATAAAAAAGTAAGCACTGTCAATCAAGGAATTTTAAGGTTTATTTCCTCTTTAGCAATGATTGATAGCCTTTTAGATTTACAAGTTGACAAGTTAAAGGGTTCTATTGGTATAATTATGCTCTAAATTCACAGTCTTTCAATTTAAATGTCCTTTTAAAACCAAGAGATTATCATACCTGTATTTTGAAAAGTGGGCCAGTCAGTTTGGGTTGGTATACAAATTGCTTCCATTAGCCTTGGGACCTATTTGAATTTAATACAGTTTTTAAAAGTTAGTAGGAATCTTACTTTTAAAATTTAGGTTAATGGAAATGCATTTTAAGTAAAGAATGTGGCAACATTCTTTTTTTTTTTTTTTTTAATGTATAGATAAAATGTTAGGGCTGCAGAGACTGTCTTTTTATTCAGCAAGGAAGAAAATATGCAGAAAATGCCTTAAACTAGAAAAGAAAAGCAATTGCACAGTAAAATAAAATAAACTCCTACTTCCTACTTATGGCTCTGGGTACTGGGACTATGGCTAGAGGAGGGTCTCGCCATCTTTCATACCTTCTTGGACTAGATAGGCTCAAAATGGTTTGTGTGCTAGGAAGGAATTCTGAAAGTGATAGCATAGACTCTGGTTTCTATTTGGTCTAGCTTAAGGGAGTGTGTCCAATAGAACACAATGAGGTCCATTGTCTCCAAATGTTATTATTGTAGTTGGGTCTCTGAGTCTTTCAGTAAATCATTCTTAGAGACTCAGCTAGGCTATGCTAATACTCCACAGAAGTTGGTCTCTTTCAAATAATATCATTGCTGTGAGTAGGTCTGTCGATTAAGAGGGGAAGGTTTTGAGTCATGGGCATGTTCAATGCTTGTCTCTGCAGATGCTCTCCAGGGTTTAGGAGACAGACCTCTTACTCCACTCTGCCCACCACTATCTTCATTGCAGAGAAGATGCTGAGATTCTATCCACTGAGCTCTGCAGGAGACTTTACACATATCTGTGTGGTCCACTGTTACTTCAAATATATAGACAAGCTCTTGACTTTTCCCCCAGCTCTGCAATGGGGTGAATCCTAAAACCTTGTGACAAGCTTCATTTTAGTTTTTATTTAGGATCATATTAAAGATGTAGAATTTGGCCCTGGGGGCTGTGTTCTGAAACTCCCTTCTCTCTGTCTACCAATGTTTCTTCAAGAGGATCAGTTCCCTCCATAGTAAATAAAATAGTGGAAATGCCACGAGAGACTAAAGAGTATCTATTAAATGTTAAGAGTTATGTCTACACCATCTGTGCTGCAAATAATACTTCATTTCCCAAAATGTTTAAACCTTGTGACTTTTTCCTTACAGCACTCAATGAACCCACCATCGACTATGGTTTCCAGAGGTTACAGAAGGTCATCCCCCGGCATCCTGGTGACCCAGAGCGCTTGCCGAAGGTCAGAATCCCCCCTCTTTGGGACATGGCTTCTAGAAATTTGGATTTGAGAATGGCAAAATACCCTCTTGGATAAGACAAAAAAAATACTTCATAGATAACCAACTCATCTTGGTACATTGTGTGTCATGATAAAAGTAGCAAGTGCTTTGGGATAGGTGCTGGTGTGTGTATTTTCATATATATCATGTTACCTTAATTTCAGTAACTCTGTATGTTGGTACTATTTTCACTACTATTTTAGGAAAGAAAATAACGAAGCAGAGAGAGGTCAGACAATTTGTTCAAGGTCACACAGCATGTACCTTGCTGAGATTTAACTGTACTCAGCCTGGGTCTAGAGTCTGGCCTAATCTATCAGTATGCCATATTGATTCTCAAGAAGAAAAAGAAAGCTGGATTTTTTTTCTGCTCAACCAGCTGTACCCTCTGGTGAGGGGATAAAGGGCTCTAAGCAAAATGTATTGGTAGATCTGGTAGAAAGAGCTGGAAAGAAAATAGATTTAGATGCTTTGGTCAAATAAGACAACATCTTTTCTGATAAGACATCTTCCTTACTTAAAAAATTAAATCCAAAGGTGTGAGAGATAAACTGGAAAAATCAAGATAACAATCATGTTGTTGTCAATGCAGAAATTGGAGATCAAGTCTTGGTGTGACTGCTATGTGCCCCCTCTGGGAGGTAATCCCAACCCAACTGTGGACCTAAGAGACCAGGGGTTTGGATGGGAGGGAGAATCAGATGCCATTGATCATGTCTAAAAATGGGAGATGCACCAAACAGAAGTTCCTGAAAAATGGCCTCAACAGAGACAACAATTAAAGAGGTTCAGAGTATAGAGCCAGGCTAGCTGTCATGACTAATTGACAGAAAACCAATGTTTTATTCATGACATGGTCTAATGCCATCACCTTAACTGAATGGATGGAAGGGTTTTTTCCCTTACTACAATCTACAGGTGTGTGATGTCTAGATCTGTATATACTCATAAAAGAATTTTTTTTTTAAAAAAAAAATCAAAGCTATTATCCTTCTTGCTTAGGACCTTTTCAAAGGACAAGGACATGGTCAAATTCTCCCTGTATGGGGTTGTACTTATCAGGGAAGGTCCTATCTACCATGCTGTTGTCCCCCAGGGCTATGGCAGGGATATGAGGAACAGGGTGAGTGGGTGTGATACCCACCAACACTGAAGAGAGGAGGGGCTGTTTGTACTGATAGAAAGTTCTGAAATGCACTTCTTCTAGGGAAGGGATAATATGGTCGTGTTTACATCACTGTCTTTAAATGGCCTCTGCCTCGTTTCCTTTGTCCTGTCTTATTCTTGGTTCACTGTGAAAAGCCTATGAGTGACAGTAGACAGCTACATCTTTCCAGGGCATAGGTGTCCTGTGAAAAGAATAAATTGTAGATACCTCTGTCCAGCAGGAAGATAGCTTCTGTGCATTTCTTGTGCAGCACTCTGATAACTTAATAAACAATGCCAGACATGATGTGTGTCTACATAGAGAGATGGCCATACTCTTTGTATGGTAGAACCGAGACATGGGTACAATGACAACTTTTCCTGCCATTCCCATTTAAGTAGTGACTTCACTTTCATCTAGATTTTAGGTTAGCATTTCATCCCTAGGCTCTCCAGAGTTGAGACCATAGCCTGGAAGTTCAGATTGGAACTTCCAATTAAAACCTAGTCCTCAGTCACTTGTTAGCCATGTGACCTGTGTTGAAAGCCTTCCTTCCCTGTACTTGCTTCAGTGTTCCCATCTGTCAAGTGGGAGCAGTGATACTTCCTGCTTTCTCCTGTCCCTCGGCACATGACAGAGGGTAACTCTGGTTGTGTGTCAGTTGAATAAAAGTGGTAGCAGGAAATTCCCATTTCCTGAGCAATTAAATATATGCTCTGTTCCCTGTGCCTCGGTTTCTTCATCTACGAAATGGGGATAGTAGGATTGCATAAGGATGGAAATAGGAGCCAAGTTTAGTTAAATGGTTGAGATCTAAAGAAACCAGGCACTACTTGTGTTTGTGTTTTGTTTTTCATAAGGATAGGAGAGAAATCAGAGTATAAGGTAGAGTTTTGTATACTTAAAGGTATTTTAACATTGCACATTGGATTTTTAAAATGTTGGATAACTAGCTCAGGCACATGCCACTTTGTCCCCAGGGGCCTTTGGGTGAACCACTCAGCCTTTTCTTCCTGGATTTGGGAGGGGCAATCAAGGACACAATGGCTATGTGTGTGTTAAGGAAACACTGCAGCTTGCTTCCAGCTACTCCAACTGTGGAAGAACTGTGGCCAGAGGAGCCCACCCCAGGAAGCACTCCCTGTGACTCAGGGCAGACTGGCTGTCCTCTTGGCTCTGCGCATTAAGGTGGAGCAAGAGTTCAAGGGCAGGGTCAGGAAGTGGCGGATGGAGCCAGCACAAGGTATTCCTGTGGACTTGAGAGAGATTTATACTCCTACTATCCATTGTTAGGGCCGTAGGAAGGGCCTCCTCTGCCTTCCTCAGACTCACGGCCAGTGTTTGTCAAACAGGGGTGTTTCAGTGAGCTGCGGACCACACACCTTAAAAAACAAACCCCACTTTATTAAACCCATGTGTTTGTGAATAGACAAAGCTAGATTCATACAACCACCCACATATTCTGTCAAATGAAACTGCTCCAAAGACCATGCAGACAGCTTTCCATAATAATATGCCTTTGTATATAGGCTTGCACTTTTTCAAACAAGGAGGACATGCTTTGTTTTACTGGATCCCCTCTTGTGAAAGAAGTTGGAAAAATAGACATACTCTCTCCTCATCTTCCCCATTTACCAAACAGGGAAACAGGAGCAAGCAGACTCTTTGTAAATCATTTCATGTCTGAGAGGCACTATAATTACACTAACCCTCCCTGGTCAGGGCTTTCATTTCTTTTATTTGCACATAAAGAAGAGCAGGCTAAGGTCTTTAAAATATACATAGTATTCTATCCCGTCTCCCTGAGGAGTGAACCTTCTTCTCTGGGTCCATATGACTTTGGGAACTTCTCCAACAGGGGTCCAGGTTGAATTCTTATAAAGTAGAGGTGGGGAGGGAATGAGGTTGTGGCCAATCAGAAGCTGAGATGCTAATTGCTTCGGTGGTGATTCCACACAAACTTGGAGCAAGGAGCTCCCTCAGCTTCGGAAGCCAAAAGTAGAATCTCCATTTTTGGAGGGGGGGAAATGGGAGAATGGGGAATTTTTTTTGTAGTTTGCTGCTTGTCTTCATACGCAGCCTATGATCTTCAGCCCACAGGCAGTGCAAGCAGGCCGTGAGCCTAGCCAGCATCCTGCACATTGGCTACGACTCTTTGGGAAGCCAGGACTGTGTGTTTCACGCCTATTGCAAGTCTAGCGCTGCTTGATGGCATCTGCTGCAGAGCAGAGAGGCCAAGTGAGGCAGCATGCAAGCCAGACACACGAGGAGCTTGGAAGGCAGACCCAGGACTCGGTGCATGGAAGTCTGAGGCCTCAGGTTCCTCCTCTGTGGAACAGCTGTTTCTCAGTGCTGCTAGGAACTAAGGAGATAATACATGCAAAGAGATGTTCCAGGCAGCTGGGGAGTCTCCAGTAAGTGGGGACACTAATCTCTGCGTGACATACATCTCACGTTCCACAGAAGAGGCATTTAGGCTGAGCCCCTGGAGGAGGTCTGTCTGCTGACTTGCTGTGGCATCAGTGCATCACATCAAGTGAGAAAGCTCAAACTTGAACTTGGGTCTATGAATTCAAAACCCTCCCTGTGTCCAGTATGTTAAAAATTCTACTGTTCCTTCAGATCTGGCTATTCAAAACTCAAGTACTTCTGCCTGAAGGCAGTTACCTTCTGCTATCTCTCCCTCAACAGTATCTTTTGCCCATCCCCCTCAGATTCTTGGTAGCTTTTCTTCCTTCCTCCATCAAGAGAGGCTGGCATGGAAATCTGTACCAGGCAAATACCATCTGATTATGAGCTCCAGTCTCCCTTATAGAAAAAAATCAAGCAGTTTGGGAAAAGCAACAAAGGCCACATTTGTGTATTTTGCTTTATGGGGCTGAAAATATCTGGTAAATTGATCCAGTGGGAGTCATAAATACACATTACTTTATCTTGTTCTTCGTGTCCTATACCCCAGAGCCTTGATAGAACAACAGCACTTAATAGACTTAAGAAAGAGTAATTACACTCATTGGTTGTGTGATTTTTCAGCCCTCTCAGCCCTGCCTGACCTTCTAATTTAGCTCACCGTGTCTAACTAATGCATTTATATTCATCTTTTATGAAGCATGGATAGTACAGGATTGACTGTACAGTCTTGCTCAAGCTGTCTGCCCAGGTTCTCCTCTGGTTGGTAGTGAAGGGAGTAGGGGCCATCCATCTCCATACATTTGTATGGATAGACAGCCATAGACATGGCTGGCGGCACTTTTCATCCCTTATGAAACATGATAAAAAGTATTTATTACATTTTTCCTTTAAAGCTTTTATACATTCCAGCGTTATTTACAGCTAAACATGCAGGCAAAAGATGTGAGTGTTTTTTAAAATCATTACTGCTAATGTCTCAGCTTGTCAGAAGTGCTTAAATTCTCCTGCACTTTGTCTAAAAACTTGGTACTGTTGCCTTTTAAGAACAACACATTGAAAGGATCTTGCAAGTCAGATCTGCAAACACTGCTGACAGTCTTTGATGGATGATATTGCAAAATTTGCAAGATGTTTGTCATTTCACACAGCCGACATATTAAGGAATGGATTAAGAAACTCAAAACCCCAATGGGAAACAGTCATTCCCCCCAAAACCCCAGCCAAACCTTGAACCCCCTAGAGTACAACAGAATCTCTCACTCGGCTATCTCTCCCAACTTCCCACCCAGCCATTGGATCCCGATTGTTCACAGAGCATTTTCTCTCACCATATGGTCTCCTCATTACCATATACTAAGAGTCCATATGGGAAACTTGTGAAATGAACTGTATTCATTTTAACTGCCAGATGAGCAGCCTTGTGCTTTGCAAGCCTAGCTTAAGTCATCTGCTGTCTTCGTGTTGTTATGGCAACACGGCGCCAATAAAAAATTCTAATCTACTGTAAGTGATCACAATATTTTAAGTGCTTGCCTATAACTGGCCTCAGAAGGGACACGAGACAGGAGAGCTTCAGTTTTTCCAAAGGCTTACGAAGGTGGTGGTTGATTCCAGCAGGTGTCAGTAAGGGAGCTGGTGAGAGTATGGTATGTTTCCATAGGGCCATGGAGTATGGCTTGTCATGGGGATATAGTGTAGAGGGGTTGGATCTCAGGGCACATGGATCATAGACCCTTTGGATGAATCTAAAAAAAAAAAAAAAACATACTGAGTGTCAAACACTATAGTTGCTCAGATAGACACATGACTGCCGGTACTGGGGAGCCAGCCAGCCATGGGCCATGGATGCCAGTCTAAGTTTGGACTCACTGAGGCAGCAGCAGGTCCTCACGGGAGCCTCTCCTTCATTGCCATTTGAAACTCTCAGACCCCATGAAGCTGCTCTTCTCAAGCCAATGCAGGAATCAGTCATTTCAAGTACTGGGCTAATTAAGAGTACCTTAAAGTAAGCGGAAGTGCCAACCACATCCTAAAGTGTAAATCATTCTTACCTCCAAAGGCTTTGTGATGCGCCGCCTCTCTGCCGCTCTCTTTGTATCGAAAGTGAATGTTTATAGTCTCATTTCATCAGTTCACATTAGCCTCATGCTGAATATTTAAACACAGAACAATTTGAACTCACCATGGAGGAAGTCAGTGACTGCACTTTCATTTGGAACAGCAAGGGCTCATCTAATAATAATTTAGTAAATCAGCCATTTAGTGGCTCAGTTGTGCACTGCATTGTGCCAAAGATTATTCAGTTCAACTGTACACTTGCAAAATTGAAATTCAGAGTCTAGTCACAAGCACTGTTTTTTTCCTGATGTTGTTGTTTCATAGAGAGATGAGACCCCAAAATCACCCTCCCCAAAGACTGTTCATATTTAGCGATCTCTCATACATACAGAGCTGGGGCAAAAATAAAGCTGGGGTTGACTGTGTACAATGTATTCTAATTGTGCTTTTATCGTCTTAGTCTTTATGCACAGACTATCAGTAATTCAGAGCCCGCAGTTGCATCAGTGAAAATACAAATAAGAAATCTTTCCCTAACCACATTGCCTTCTAACAGGAAGCGGGGAGACTGAGGAGCTCAATAAAAGAAAAGCCAGTGTCTTCCAATTCTGCTGTCTCTGTCACCTCTCCGGGCTCCCTTTCCCATCCCCTTCATTTGTTTACTTTCCGAGTTTAAGGAAACTTTATTAACATTACATCTGCAAAAATAAGTAACCTTACTTAACCAAAAGCACAGAAACAAATGCTAGTTTTATGGTCTATCAGGTCCCCAGAGGGGGGAAAAAGCACCCTTGAGTTTGGGTCCAAGAAACATCTTGTCTCTGCATTCTCTTGTCATAGAAAAGCACAAACTATGCAACGCCATCCACTCCCCACCCCCTTCATCTGCCAGATAACTTAGAGGCACATTCCATCTCCCTATTTTGACAATGTGCTTAACTCAGGAACTTGGCTTTCCTTCATACTGTGCGTACTCGTATCTTGGGAGTTGAGCCTAGATCTGGCACTGCTGAAGTTCTGTGTGGATGTGTGCATTTACACACACGTACATGCCTGCGCTTACTTTATCTAGAGAAAGAGGTTGCAGTAGGCTGCAGAGATGACTTAGCACTTGCTGTACAAGTCAGAGTACTGAGTTTACTTAAATATTTAACCCTGCTGTCTGCCTGCTGTCTCACACCCAGGAGACAGAGAGAAGGGATCCCTGGGACCAGTGGGCTAGCTAGAGTAGCCATTTGGCAAACTTCAGGTTCAGCAAGGGACCTGTCCATAAATAAAGGTGAGAGCAATAAGAAAGACACCAGACCTTTTGCCTCCATAGGCACATGCATACCCCTACGTGTGCATACACATACGCTCCATGCGTGCAATTAAAAAAAAATACTTGTAGCTTCACCGATAAGTCACGGGAGCCTCACAAAATAATACTTTTACTTGTTTAGATGGTTTTTATCTTTTGCCGACTTATTTTGCAATCGATTTTTCTGCTTCATACTGGTGTATAGCCTTTTTAAGGATGAGCAGGCAGAGCCCGAGAGGAAAGTTGTGTAGTGGTGGTCAGGTGGTAGCTTCTGCAGTACAAAGCAGAGGCTTCCTATGGCAGCTTATGCAGCCCAGGAGCAGAGGCTTCTCACCCTCTATCTCAACATTGGTCCATTCATGATTGCTTTCAGTGTTTTACAGACACGATTCCATCTCAATCACAACACGGCCGAGTACAAGAATGTGCATTCTTTGCCAAAACGCTTGGTAAAAGAAGGGGGGATTGTCAATATTGTTGGCGAGTGCTTGGTAAGCACTCAGTATGTATAACCGGCTGGAGCAGGCGCTGGCATTGCCCTGTTTTATAGACAAGGAAACAGAGGCATGCGTTCACATGACTTATAAGTAGCACAGTGTGGATTTGAGCCAAGCCCATTGAATGTCATATCCAGGGCCTGAGTCCCTCAGCACCGACTCTGCAAAGGTATTAAATGGAATTCTTAAGAGAGGCGAGTTTTCATGCCAGTTTAAAAATCCCTCAACTCGGTTGGTTGGGGGAGACATGTGGTGGCATTGACCAAGGTTAGCTCACAAATGGCTGAGGTGAAAATGGTAGCAAGAATTAGAGGCTCATACAGAGAATCCAAAGAGAGAATTCCTGGTGTTTGGCTGTTCAGTCTGCGTTAGGGCTCACAGAGTTACCCATCAGCGGAACCCTAGAACTCTCTCAGGTGCTCTTTGACCACGGAGCTCTTGAAGAGAGAAATTTAGTTTAAGCTACCTCATATACACACCCTGTATAAGAAAGGGAAGAGGAGGGGGTAAAGCCATGTCCATCTTCCAGCCATGCGGGATCCTCTTCAAGGCTCAAACTGTAGGAGCACAGGAAAGGTTAGAATTCTTCTTCACCATCTTCAGCCCTGAGTAACATTGCAGTTAAGCATTGGAGTAACAAGTACTGAGTTCCCAGCAGTCTAGAGACACTGTGTGTGTGTGTGTGTGTGTGTGTGTGTGTGTGTGTGTGTGTGTGTCCCCAAGTGCATGTGTGTGTACACATATGCATGTACATCCTTTCATATGTGCATGTGTGTATCCAAGTTAATACAGATGCCCATAAAGGGTAGAGGTATCAGATCTCTGGAGCTAGAGTTATTGAGATGGTTCCTGGAAATTGAAATCCAGTCTTTTACATGAGCAGTACCCACTCTTAACTGTAGAGCCCTGTCTCCATCTTACAAACTACTGGATTTTTTTTTTTTTTTTGCTTATTTATTTATTTTTAATTTTCTGGAGACAGGGTATCATATATCCCAGGCTGGCCTCAAATTTGCTATATAGCAAAAAATGGTCTTTAACTTCTGATCTTCCTGCCCTTTCCTCTGAATTCTGGGATTACAGATACATATCATTGTACCCAGTTATACTTGAGGTCCAAACCCATGGCTTTATGCATGCTAAACAAGAACTCTACAGAGTAAGCCACGTTTCTACCCCAAGGCACTGGATTTTGACTGCAGATTGTACTCAAGACTATCCCTTAAACCTTGGGAAATATAATTCACAGGTGTGATTCACCCAGATATGCATATAATAGCCAGTATTGTTCAATAACTTTACAAAGCCGAAGTGAATAGTATTTTTATCTACTACTTTAGTTTAACATAAATGTAAACACACATGCATTTTGCACACACATCCACATACATAAACTTTACATGCACTTGTGACAGGCATATCATTTGCTCACATTCCAAGGCCTTTTCTTAAGCTCCATATTAATTTCATCTTGCCCTAAGGGGAGGGAAGCCAGGGTCCAAAGACAAAGAGAGACAGAAATAATATTTGGCTTTTTTTGTGTGTGTGCGTCTCTAAAAAGCCTCAGCCTTGGTGACTTAAAGGTGACTTAAAAGATTTTCAAGGGTAATTTTGACTCTAGGCAGCTTTTGTTTCGTGTGCTCACTTTACAACCTACCCCTGAAAAAGGCATCTCTGTCCAGAGTTTTCTCTTTCAGCAGAGCCTTTTATCCTGATCAGAAAGTCGATTTCCAAGGCCACTCGGCAGGACCTAACCCAGAGCGCTGGTCTTAAACCAGCACAATGAATCGCAATGAGAAGAGGCAGCTAGGGGTTGCCAGGTTCAGCTTTGTACCTCAGAGCGGGTCACATCCACAAGGGCACAGATACCATTCTTCCCTGTATGTGTGGCAGGAAGCACCCCAGGCTCCCATTCACCAATTACCATGACACCATTTAGAAGAGAAAGCATAGAGACAAAAAAAAAAAAAAAAAAAAAAAAAAAAAAAAAAAAAAAAAAAAAAAAAAAAAAAAAAAAAAAAGAAAGAAAGAAAAAGAAAGAAAAAAAAAGAAAAAAAAGAGGGAAAACCATTGTCGCGACTCTTCCCAGGAATGCCTGGTTTCACAATTTACACGTAACTGCTGACACCCGAAAAGTCGAACATTTTGGTAAAATGAATCAAGTTGTAATGTTTCTTTTATGAGATTCCCTTGCAGAAAGGGAGGCCTGGCACCTCCTAGAGACCAAGCTACGTTATCCATCATCGGGAAGTCGGCTGTCCTGGCCAGCTTCTCAGAGGTCACACGATCGAACCAGCAGCTCTTACAACTGTATTATTGCTTATGGAACAGTCATTGAGGCACCAGATAAAAATTACCTGGTCTAATAGGCAGGGAACAATTTTCACTCAATAAAATTATAAGCCAAATCATTCATTTCATAACGCTCTGGCTAATTTATTTGTTGACCTTTTAATATCCATAGCTCTTCAGTGGTATTAACTGCAGCTCAGACAAAATCTCTTGTTCATTTCAGTTTCATTGATTTTTCTCCCCATTGAGGCAATAACGGCTGCTTGAAAACAGCCTTTTTCTTTCCACTGTAAAAGTCGATCATGTAAGTTAGGATGTCTTACGTGGATCCAGACATGTTAGCTTACAACAGATTTTAATCTCATATCGTTCAGAAGGCTCCTACACCCCTGATGGTAACAAACAAGCTTTCTGGTATATCTCCAGCCCCACTGGGCAACAACACATAATAAGACACTTGGGAAGTAGGGAAGCTACCATCTAAAGTGAACACAAACTCAACAAAAAGCCAAAACAGAATCACAAGTCTCTCCTGTGTGTTCTCTACACAAGGGTGCTTGGACACTGGTGATAGTAACAGGAGGGTCTTTTTAAAATACATAACACTTGGGAGACCTGAGAGATGGCACAGTGGTTAAGAACAGAATGCCTGTGACTCTTCCAGAGGGCCAAAGTTTGATTCTCAGCACTGACAGCAGGTAGTGCACAGCCTCTCCAGAGGATCTGATGCCCTCTTATCTCACACACACACACACACACACACACACACACACACACACACTCCACACACAGAAATTTTTAAAAATATTTAATGGTTTTATTATGCAAATGGATACAGATTTTGGAATTTGAATGGTATTGCTTTTTAAGATGATAAGTTAACACACCAAAGTATTCTGCAGGGTAGCCATAGGTTCAGGTGAGTATGAATGATGTATGTATGTATGTATGTATGTATGTATGTATGTATGTATTTGGAAGACAAATTGTGTGTGTGTGTGTGTGTGTGTGTATGTGTGTGGTTGCACATGTACATGTTACATATGAAGGCCAAAAGTTGATGGTAGGTGTCTGCTTCACTTTTTAAGTGTTTTTTTATTTTTCAGACAAGGTCCCTCACTGAATTCCCTGCTCCCCAGTTAGCCTTGCTGGTTGACCAGAGAGCCCAAAGGATCTATTCTTCTCTGCTTTCCAAACTTTGGGGTTGTAAGCACACACAACTCCACCTGGCTTATGTAGAGCTTAGGGATTGAACCGGGGTCCTCATGCTGGTGAAGCAAGCTCTTTCCTGACTGAGCCATCATCCCAGCCCCAGCTGAGTCTCCTTATATAATAAAACACTCTGAAGTCTTTAGAGTGCAGAGCTGTAAAATCTAATTGTTACACATTTGGCATTTTATGCGTCCCTGGAAATATCCACTTGCTACCTCCACCTCCTTTGTGCTATTCCTTTCCATTTCAATTTACTCTAAAGTGGTCCTTAGCCATAATGAGAGTGCCCCTTTCAACAGAAACATGCTTAATTATATCCACGCTAAATGTAAGTGACTCTTTGCAGTCACAGGGCTTCTGAGTGAGGAGTGTTAAAGTGTGACACCAAGGGCCTCTAATGATGTGCGGGAAACTCTCTTTCAAGAAGTTTCATATTGCAAGAAAAAAATGAAAAACTGTGGGGAATGTCTCTCCGAGGAGAGGGAGCTGAGCAGTGCCCAAGTGTTGTTTTGGTCTGTCTCACCTGTCTCCTCGCTGGCCTCATTATTCTGAATTTTTAGAATGCAGAGTCTCCCATTGTGGAATTTTCCATTTGACCGAATAAACATAGAGGAAGTTAGGATATAAACCTCTCCTCCAAAGAAACCCATCTCAATACAACTGCTGTTTATAGCCTGATGTGTGCAGCATGGTGGGGAAAAGGATCCTGAAAACTTCTAATCAGCTTTTTCAGTGATGGGGCTTTGCGATCAATAATGTCACCCGGGCTCTCTGAAGCAAGAAGGGAAGGACCAGCACCCACAAATCTAGTGAACTGGGCAAAATCTGGGCCCCACTATAAACTCGGCAGTCAGTCCTGATTTCCTTAATAGATGCTGACCAGTTCCAAGGTGGGAGTGATCCCGCTACCCTGTTTCATTTTATATTGCTGGTACCTGGCCCACTGCACTCTGAGTTCCCTGATAAAAGAAAGGGGATTGGTATTAGGGGGTGTCAGAAGGATGTGAGATGATAGGAAATTATTGGGTGTTTTCTTCAGGAATCACTTTAATCAATTTGATTTTGTCATTGAAGTGTGTCATGTTTCTCTTCTGTTGTCCTCTGCCTCCCTCCAAAATGTTAATCTTCTGGCTGGGGCAGTGTAAGAGGTGGCATAAGTTGTCCTCCACAGTGCCCAACACATCCCTTATGAGTTCCCAGAGTCTGAAACTCTAATTCAGAAACTTAATAGTATCTATGTTAATGAGTGGCTATGCTTAGCTGAGGAAGTTGGCTTATATGTGCCATGAAGGAAAGTAAGTTTAGCCCATCTCCCCTCCCACTGATGATTTACATGACTCAAAATGTTGAGTTGCAATTGCAAGCGAGTGTGTATATAGTTGCATAGCCTTCGTCTTTGGGTTATTAGCTGTACCTTTGAGGCCAAATGATAAAGAGAAGATTCCCATCGATGGGAGAATAATCTCACTAGAGATTTTATTGACATGGAATGAAAGGAAGGATGAGCTGGCTGTGTCTGCATATTTGAGATGACATTCCAGGTCACTGTGGTGGCCATCTATGAATGTGCAAAGAAATATGTTATCTTCTAAGGGCTTGAGAGTACAGCTCATAACAAGCTGATATGTACTAAGACCAGACTCACATTGCTAGATGCCTATTACCTGAGATAATTGTCCTAATATGAGTTATTCTATTAACCACAACATTAAAAATGTAAGTACAAGCTGGCAGGCATGAAAGAGCAAATTCACAGGAGAAAAAGTGATGTTAACAAAATACAGTGATCAGAACTCAACCTTTGGGAATTTACATATTAGATTAAGAAAGTCAGCATATGGAATACCAAACTCCATACTTGTGCTTTTATGAATTTCAGTAAATGTATCACTGGTGTATCAATGTGAATTAGATGTGTACTTTGAGAAGATCGGAATGAAATCTAGTGGTGGACTCCTCACCAGGAATTTTCTCTGGGCCTAGGATTTTACTGAACATTGTTTTGGGAGCTTAGAAAGCGAATTAGATGAGCCCAGGGCCTCAAAGAGTCTATTGTGTATTGTATAGCATCTAGAAGTGGACAATGAAGGCATACATCTTTCAGACCAGAGCAGCATAACTTATGGCATATGCTCTATGCAGGTCTGGGTGGTATGGCCAACACTAGTTTTCAGAGGAGCATCAGTAGAGCTGGAATAGTCACTGGTGGATTAGAATAGCTGTCAAGATCTCAGGTTTTATGTGTAACAGATCTGAATCCCTGCTCAGCCACTCAGAAGCTGTACATACTCATAGAAAACTACTGACCTGTCTGAGTCTTCATTTTCTTCATTTGCCAAATGGAGTTATAAAGAATAGCTTCAGAGAGGCTCTGCATGAAGACTGGATGTTCATCTGTCACCTTCTCTGCCATTACTACCCCATCATTGCTAAGTTCAGTCTCTAGAGGCGTGGGGCACATTGTAAGTGGTTGCTCCAACGAAGAATTGTGTAAGGATATAGTGAAGAAAGAGCCCACCATCTTGCCTCTAGGCTCATGAGGATTGCCTAAACTTAAACTGAGAAGAACTCTCCAATACCACAGGGAAAGAAGATTGGCTAAAGTAGACTAGCCAGAGGATGAAGACATCATGGGTAACCCTTGTAGAACCCTGAAGCTCAATTCCTGGAGGGTAACAAGTCTTCAAAGTAGCTGGACAATGATACTCACAGATGATCATTATGGCCACAAGTAGCTTAGAAATTGCTCACCACCTAATTGGATTAAAATATAGAACAAAAAACTAGACCTCTCTTTGCAGCCCATCCAGCTGTTGTGATCCCAAATTATAAACTAAGCCCATAGCAATTACACTTGAACTCTCTTGGAACCCCACCCCTCTTTGAATCTAGAATTTTTCTGTTACCTCCCAGTAGGTTTAGTAAGGTAGTCCCTTCCCACTCCAAAGCCCCCATTTGTACAACCCTTACTTTGTGAACACTGAAGGACAAGAGATGACACGTTGTTATTGTAAGAGAAAAACAGATCAATGTGAAGTTGTTTTTAAGAACAAACACACTGTGTCTTTAAAACTTCAGGGCCATACAGAGAAAAATCATGTCTGAGTCAGAATTTTTGTTGGAGAACAAGCATTAAGAAGACTCTAGAGATTTTCAATATTTAGGATACTCATGGATGTCTTTTTCTCCAATGGGATTTTGTTTTGAAATCCAAGTATAGAATTAATTATCTTGGAAGACTCTAATCTCTACCCTCATGTTTAAAAAATGTGAGCAGGGGGATATTTTATCATTAAGAAAGGAAGAGAAAATCTCTCTGACAAATGAATGCCTTGAAAAATTAGATATTAGTACTAGACAAGTACCTTTTCTTTTGAGAAATATTGAAACTGAATATTAGAATTGAAGACTGTCTACCGTACTCGCACTTGATGTCACCAAAATAGGACTTGAGGAATAATTTCCAAGACAAAATACTATATGAAATATCCAGGTTTTTTTCCCTAGTGGGAAATTTCTTTCTTAAAAACATCTTAGGCTCAATCATTTCCTAATGTGAAGTTACAGATTTTTCAAATTACCATATAAAACTGCAAAAAAATTACACTTGTGGCCACAGAAGAGACAGCATACGCTATCAATTTGATTTTAAAAGGCATCCATCTCTTATACTACCTGTCATTTTTATAATGCCTTTTACAAATTTAATCAATACATTTTAACATTCTATATACTTTAAGTGCAATATACAATAAATATTCAAGTTTCATCTTAAACATGCTTTAGCCTTTAAATTGTTAAAACTGCAATGCCCTTTCCATCTCCTTACATAATGTCATAAAATATACATTTCAAGGTAAATGAAGTCAGCTACTTCAATTTAGTCCCTCAAACTGGTAGTAAATGAGAGGTTAACACTATGGTGCCAAACCCATTATTGAGTAAATTTAGCACCTTGGACAGCTCTGTAAAATCTTTATTGCTTTCCTGACCTGCTCGTCATGTTCTGTCTCTGTGTTCAGTGGCTCTCAGCTCTGATTGAAAGGCAATATATTAGATCCCCAACACAAACACGCTTGGGGGCTAGTTCACTGGGAACGTAATGACATGGAGGTGAGAGCAATTTTCTGGTCACCGAAATCCAAGCCCCTTGCAGGTCTGTGGCACTAACTCACGGAGGGCCCAGGAATGTCTTTCTTCCTTCCCATTTACACAAATAACTAACAGAAGCCTAATCATATTGGCAGGGCTAAACCAATGTGGGTCTCCGTAAAACCCCTAGTTTGTCACTGCAGTGAAGGACATCTTTAGATGGGTGAGGTATCATTTAAGGGCATAGTTTTCTGGACAAGAAATCAGGCTCATTCTCCTTGAACTTCAGATGATGACTTGAAGTGATATTATGTTGATACCATTCATGTGACCATGTGCTGGGCTGGAAAATAAGCCGCATCATGAATCAAAAACAGGGAAACCAAGGATCAAAAGGATCCAGTGTCAGACTGGGAGCAGGAGAGAAATCTATGTGCTTCACATTCAAATGGTTAAGTGGTAACCAGTTTCTGATACCAAAAGAAGCTATCAGGTAGGCCATTGCACTGAAACATTTGGTCATCAAAAAATGCAAATTTTCAGGTTTATAAGATCTTCTAAGATTTTTGGCATTCCTTCTCAACTCCCTGATTTTGTGCAATTAATGGAAATAAGGGTAGCTACAACCTCCAGTTACAGTGTCACAGACCTGAAAGCATCACTTTCATTATGTATTGTATCATGAGTTTGACAAACAAGAGATCTGTATTTTTTTTTTTCTTCAAAAAAAAAAAAAAAATGTAAAGAGAAATGCCTTCCTAGTGGAGCTCAAACATCAGCATAAATATCCATTTGGAGATACATGGGACCATAGACCCAGAGATGGTGAATCTTTTAATAAATGAGTTAAGTCGATACTGTTTTGTTTAGCAGCTGGAAGTGGAAGCAGCACGAGCTTAGCTGAATTTGAGCTGGGGATAAGATTTAGTGTGTCTGTGCCCTGGTCAATTATTAACTGCCATGGTCAGATAGTCCTGCAAACAAAAAGTGGTACATTATCTTATAGCTTGCATTAAAAAGTCAAGGAATCATTTTTGATACATTGGTTCAAATTCCACTGATTATATTGCACTTTTCTACCCCCTACGTGAAAAAAAAAAAAAAAAATGACTGAGTTGTTTTAGAAAGGGGAGGGTAGTTCTTAAGGCAAGCATCAATGTTTATCAAGAATTGGAAACTCCTCCTCTATCTCGTTTTTGAAATTAGGATATTATGTATGTGATAAGTAGTTACTTCGGTATGACAACTGTTTTTATCTTATATTGTGGAGAATTTCACATTGAAAAATGCTAATATATATCTAAAAGCTTGTCATTTAAAGAGTTGTACGAGGATTTTTGAAGAGGCTACAGCGACAGCAAAATGAATGCAATTATAGCCCTATTTTCTGATCAGTGTCTGGAGCGTATGAAAATTGAACAGCAGTGCCTTCCCATTTGAGTTCTGAGGCATTCTATTTTAAAGCTATACTTCTATTTGCAACTTTACCCACACTGGACTACAGTAAACAGATCTTCTGATAAGTCACCTCCCTGCCTCACATTCTTGGATGTGGTTCTTTGCTGACCTTCCATCTCAAGAATGACTTGCACGTGCCCAGATGTGAGTTTTTGTAGAGTGTCCCCATTGACTGGACCCATGCAAGCCAATATGGAAGGCTAGCTTATTAAAAAGAGGTAGTAACTTTTTCTTCGACTTTAATGAATAGTAAAGAATAGACCTAGAAGAATGGGCAAGCAAGAGAGAAGAAACACAAACACTACAGAAGTAGCAAAGAATTGCAGTACAAGAAATCAAGGCTACGAGTCATGAATACGGGCACAGTGGGGGCTTCTAGAGACAACAGAATCCTTGTGCAAGGGTCTTCAATCAACACCATATTCTTTCCGCATGTGAGCTTCCTGTGTCTCTGCCATACAAGACAGACAAACAAAAGAAGCTTAAGGCTACATGCTTCTTTAGTGGTTGAAGATTGATTGATTGGAAATTCCTCAAATATGACCCATCTGATAAGGTCATGGTTTCTGGAATAAGCAATTAAGTACAAAATAAACACATTTTAGGGATTCATACCATGTGCTGAATGACATTGATTATAGTAATCTAGTAAATGACCATGCAATTGTATTCAGCAATAAACATATGAGTGCTTTACATGCCTGTGGCAGATGATTGAGTGATATGTTTTATCTTGCAGTACCAATGATGTTCAGCTCTTGGCTCAATTAAGTGTGCATGTGAACAATAATGGATTGGTGACTTAACACCATTTTAGGGGGTCCCCCAAGCTACTTCTTTTACAACTGTCTGTTGGCAAAGGATGGCCAGAAGGCTGGAGATGCTGTCATGTGAAAGATAAGGACACTTGCTATCCTTCAGAAGCCTACAATCTATTTTTGTTTTCTTGACAGGAAGTGATCCTTAAAAGGGCTGCGGATCTGGTTGAAGCTCTGTACGGGATGCCCCACAACAACCAGGTGAGTGTTCCAGGTCTCTAACTTAATGAAGTGCTTGCTCATTCAATAATAATGAAAAAAAGAAACTCAGAATCATTAGTCTATGAGAAAGCATTTTTTAAAAAACACCTTATGAAAGTAATAATCATGTGTTAAGAACCTAAGGATCTGAGATGTGACATGTCACAGGGCTGTTCAGACTTTCTTGCTTTCGCAAAATCTCTATTTCTTTTTCTATTGAATCATTTGTCTTTCTGGAAAAGTGGTCCATTTAAGAACGAATCTTGACTGGGAAGGAAAGATTTAATTTCTTCTCCTAAAATATACAATGAGGCCCCGATAATGTACCTTTCATGCTTCATGGGCAATGGTATGCAAGGAATGGAAGCTGCCTGAGAAACTGAGTCTGGCCAATCTCACTCCTTCCCCTCCCCTCCAGAGTTCACTACTCACAAAGCAGTCGTACTAATCCTCAGACTTTGGCTTCCCTGCCCGGCACCAGGGGACATGAATTGCTGGCCCTGAATTCCTATATGGACAGGAGAAGGGAAATTTCACAGTACTGTTGTATACTGACAGCAGTAGGCTTCAGCATCAAGCAAATGGCATTCTGGGTCTCAGCTCTGTCTTTAAAGAAGTGAATGTTTTTGAGTTAGCACTTTGCCTTTCATAGCCTCAGTTTCCCCAACTATGATGTGGTCAGGATAATGCAGCTTGACCTCATAGATATGTCAGCTGGGATAAAGAAAAGACTACAGTTGACTACTTAAGGCTCTGAGCATAGAATATGTCAGAGGAAGCCCTAAAAGGCTGTTGGGAAGTATGAGTTGGGGTAGCTAACAAAGATGTGCCTTTTAACTTTTCAGGAGATTATCCTGAAGAGAGCTGCCGACATTGCAGAGGCTCTGTACAGTGTCCCTCGAAACCACAACCAGCTCCCAGCCCTTGCTAACACTTCAGTCCATGCAGGGATGATGGGTGTGAACTCCTTCAGTGGACAACTGGCTGTGAATGTCTCTGAGGCATCACAAGCCACCAATCAAGGTCAGAAGCCTGCTGTTTCCCTATCTTCCATTTCCCCTGCCCCTTGACAAAGGCAAGCTCTGGCCCTGCCCACTATTTAAAAAAAGAAGAAAAAGAAAAGGGGAAAAAAATCAACTATTTTCTTCTGAAAGAGAAGATTCTTTACTTGTGTGTATCGAATATTATTATAGGATTTTGTTTCTAGTTTCACATCTGGAGACCTAGTGGGGAGCTAGAAAGAATGCATACATGCATTCAGCCATCTCTACACCCAACTTTTCACCATAAATCATGAGTGACAGATCACAAAGAGGGATGGAATTAAAGTTCTCATAGGCCACAACACATCATTCTTGCCTAAGGAAGAGGGACCTGTTAACTCAGGGGAACATCTCTTAGATTGGGATTTATTCCTGCTCCCAAATGATAATTTATAGGCCCTGCATTGCCACTTCTCACAGGCCTGCTAAGTATTTATGATCTCCTAAGAAATGTGTCTTTGCTAGCTTCCCATTTTAATCACAGAGATAGCACGACCAGCCCATGCCCATGAATCATCAGTTCTTTTCCCTCTCGGTTGTAGTGGGGGGGGGGGTAATAATGGAGATGTTCCTCCCTTATACCCCAGGTCTCCCAAGAATGCACCATCTGAATGCTACCCTCACCCCTGGTTTGTCCCCTCACTTTTCAGGTTTCACCCGCAACTCAAGCAGTGTGTCACCACATGGCTATGTGCCGAGCACCACCCCACAGCAGACCAACTATAACTCTGTCACCACAAGCATGAACGGCTACGGCTCTGCCGCCATGTCCAATTTGGGTGGCTCCCCAACCTTCCTCAATGGCTCAGCTGCCAATTCACCCTATGCCAGTAAGTAGATATATGTCCCAAGTCTTGTATGTTTTCTTTGCAGAGCTTAGTATCATGCAGAGAGGCCAGCTGGGCATGACTGTTTGGTCCGAGCCCTGATGGTCCTTCCAAGCTGCTACCCTCAATATCTGAGCACCATCCCTCTAGCAGAGATCTCTGTAGTCTCACCTTGCACAAAACCAATGGCCATTCCAAGACCCCATGATTGTGGTCAGATGGCAATGGGGTTACCACCCACTTCTAGTTGTTACTAACTGAAGGCCCTTGAGTAGGTTCATGTCCTCTCTTCATTCCCATCCTGAAGAGAAGTATCTGAACCACATCTTCACCTGTACTAGAAAATTGGGATAAGATGGTATTTGCCAGAATCTGGTCCTCAGGCCTGGCACAGGAGAGATGTATTTGGAAATCTAAGTCATTATCCTGGTGCTGCAACAATAGATTCCCCTCTTTAAATAATAGAACTTGTTTGCTGATGTTTATGTTTCCCTTTTTGTGCATAATATACTCATAAAAAGAGATAAAATGGATTTAAACATATATTGTTTCACAAAAATCTGGCAAGAAAAAAACACCCCTACACACCACACACACACACACACACACACACTGGGGGGGGGGGGAGAGAAAGAGAGACAGGGAGAAGGGAAGAAAAGGGAGGGGGATGGGGAAAGTGAGAGAGGAAGAATATGAATATTCCTAGGTGCCCTATTCCTACCTTAAGGAAGTTTAGCATAAAGGATTTGTTTGGGCACAAGGCTTCAATTGTATCTAAAGAATGCAGCAAAGTGGCATCTTTATATATAAATACATACATCTAAAAGCCTCCGCAAACTGGCATTTCTCTCTATAAAATGTCACAGGCTCTTTCCCCACAACCTCTTGCTCTCCCTCTGCGGACCTTTCCAGAGATGGCCAACTGGAACATGGTGGCGAGTTCTTCAGATGCAGAAAGTGTGGCTAGATGCGTAGACATTTGTGGGGGAACAAAAGTGTGTGGCTAAATGAAAGAATATTCATGAATCTTAGCTCAAAGTATAGAAAACAGTGCTGGCTCCTTGCTGAGTGTGGTTTGTGGCTAACTGGAAGGTGGGCGGGTCATCCTGGCCCTGAGTTTTATCTGAGGGAATTCTCTGCTCAAGATGTACTCTATTTTTATTTCTAACGTATTCGCCATTTGTAGAAGATTCAAAATTTGCCGGATAGTCTGCATGTACCAAGTCAGTTTACCAGCCAGCACCGGGGGCGGCTTCACATTAGGTTTTGATTTATTGAAGATCTATTCCTCAACATTCTCCCAGCTACTCAGTCAGAAAATGTTTCCATCATGACCTGAAAATTAAAAGGTGGCATTCTTAATTAAATCAATAAGCTAATTGCTATATGGTAGCGATTCAATTTAGGGGCTGGGGTTGTTCACCTTCCCAAGCCTGTGAGGACGCCCGGTGACTTCTGCCTGAGATCACATCTGTCAGTCTGAGAAACTTTGAACATTTAATTTCCATTAATTGATTTCCTCAGCGCTCACAAATCCAGTATTAAATTTCCAAATAGGCCCTCAGATGGGATGGTTTTTATCTGCATAAATGCAAATAAAACAATAAACACAGAGCCCGGGCTGATTTGAATATTTGCCTCTGTAATATTTAATTATTCATAAACCACTCATGTTGAAAAATTCCCACAAAATAAAAAAATAAAATAAAATAAGACATTCTATGGGTGAACACATTTTGTGGCATGGCTGCTGGTAACTAATAATGTCGTAACAAATGGCAGTGCTCGACTATATTTTACCCCTTTCTTGTTAACTGCCCCCCAAACTCCCCACCTCTAAATACACATAATGATCGCATTTGCCAACGAGATTAATTGCCTTCCTTGGTGAGCCAGCAGGATTTCAAGTCTAAGAATATTTAAAAATCAAACCTCCAGTGCAGGAATTTTGCAATTTAAATGGGTGTTATTATTGAGCGCATTCCCACATTTACAAATCCTAAGAGATGGATAAAAATGCTGGTCTCATTAAAAGAAAAAAAGTACAGTCTAGCAAATGTTGAGGAGAACGCTGAGGTGTGGATGAGACCTCGCCATTCTCCTCCAGAAAGCTCTGTGCCCATTTGGACCCATGCTGACTTGGCCTGATGATAAAGAATCATTTCCTGTCTACGACTGATTTGGTCCCCAGATCACCAACTTTCTAAAGCTAAGAGACAAAACACCAGCCTGGTCCAAACTGCTCTTCTGACCTGGTGGCCCTTTTCCTTTGTGGATGATTGCTTTGCAGGGGATGCAGTGGAAAGAGTACTATGTATATGTTGTATTCACTACATCCCAGCTGTGGCCCTTCAGCTATTCTCTCAACTACTTCTTCAGTTCCAATTTGTTTACTTGTTAAAAAACAAAAATGTTGTATGCCCCTGGCCTTATGTTATTCTGTCAACTGACATGAAAAGATGTGAAGAATCCTGTGCATCACAAAGAAATATGGGATGTTTATTAAGTGACATAAACAATATAGTACCCAGGAGTATCTAGGATGTAGAAGCAAAGGAACAGTGTGTATGAAAAACATTAGCCTTGACACTGTGTGCAAAGCCTCTGTCCTCTGAAGTAACCAGGATGGCCAAAGTTTTCTCGGCATGATTTATCTGAGTCCCCACTACTGCCAGACAAGTTAGAGCCCAGTGCTCACCTCACAAACATTGGTAGAAGGCTCCATGGGAAGTGAGAATAGAGAATTTGGAACCTGGATTTATAGTTATATGAATCCAGCGATGCTGCAGGTGGTGTTTTTCTTGTTTACCTGGCTTTCTACCTACTGGAGTCTGTGGTAGAGCATCCAGGCCCAGCCATATCCAGACCCTATAATCTCTTGAAGAGAAAGGAGGCTGATGCACACCACCACCTGCCTGAGCCTAAAGTCATGGTGCTGGCTGGCTTTTCCTTTGATTCCCCTTTTATTTACGTGTCCAGTTCCTTCATTGGTGATTAAATCTATTCAGACTAGCCTCTCCTTGTCCCCTCTGTCCCCACATGCTATGTTAGCATCTTATTTAAGCCAAAGGTGGCAGCTCTTATAAAGTCCTCTCCTGTCACTTCTATCTCTCTAGAGATGGCTGCCTTTACCTTGATCCCTCCTATGCTGTGCTATCCCTGATAAGAAAGGATTAGACTTTTATCTTCATGATTGAAAAAAGAATGGAGGCTCTGTATTTCTTTCCACAACATGCTCCATGTGTTGGGATTTATTAGTCTGAATGAAAGAGGTTATCACTGCACCCCTGGAAATCCTCCCCCCCCCCCCATCTCAATGACACTAGTGACTAGCATATTACTGGGCATGCAATAAGCGCACAGTAAAATCATGAAGGTCACTAACTTGAAGGTATCATGTGCTAAGTACCAAGTAATGAAATTAGGGGTGGTGGGATCCTGAGAGTTTAGGGAGGGCCTTGCCCACGTGTGGTCAACAGTAGAGTAGCCAGGTTAGATCTCTGCAAGCCTCTTCATGTCTGGATGTAACTCTCTCTCATTGTAACCTTCAGTTGTGCCATCCAGTCCCACCATGGCCTCATCTACAAGCCTCCCCTCCAACTGCAGCAGCTCCTCGGGCATCTTCTCCTTCTCACCAGCCAACATGGTCTCCGCCGTGAAACAGAAGAGTGCTTTCGCACCAGTTGTCAGACCCCAAACCTCCCCGCCTCCCACCTGCACCAGCACCAACGGGAACAGCCTGCAAGGTAAGTTCCAGAGGTCTGAAGCAGGTGACTCACTGTTGCTGTGAGTGGGGGTGGAGATGGGGTTAGCCCCTGGGGTCTACCGGTTTCTCTCTGCCCCCGACTCCTCTTTGCCTCTGTGTTGATAGTTTCCGGTCTCAGCCGCTAGCACTGTTCATGCCTCCTGTGTGTCTGTAGCATCCTCCTTCCTGCTCCAGGAACTCTGCTCCAGCTCAGGATATGCTGGAGAACTGTGTGGCATTTACTAATGCCACCATTTCTCTTTTGTTCCTCCCCATTCTTTGTTGTTGCCTTTATCCGACCAGTGTTTTATAGATACTATCATGTTCTTCACGGCAGAGTCTCTCCTGGGACAGGCCTTCCCCTGAAGTAGGTCACTCAGCCCTCTCTTCTTGTAGCTTGTATCAGGATGAGGCTGTGTAAAGATGTGGCAGGGAGGGGACAGCTGCAGTCCATTCAGAGCCCAAGGTTAAGGGACCACTATAACAAACATGAAAGACCTCTTGAGAACCAACGGAATATTCCAGTTTATATTAAAGCTGTACAGTCTCTCTTCCACCATGAAGTATGGGAAGTGTCGGGACCATCAGGTTTTGAGCTGACCTTTTTCATTCATTGAGAGAGGAAAAAAAAAAAAATCCAACTTTAAAAAACGTGCCGACTTTTTCCTTGCCTTCTTCACATGTGCTTGGCTCTGTGAATGGTATCAGACCTCTGGGACCTCATGTGTCCCACCCACAGCAGGATGATGACACAGATGCTCACAATCCCTACCTTACAGATAAGAAAACTCAAGGTGGAGAGAGGTTGCAATATTGCTCGACTCCTCCCATGTGGTGTGTGAAAGTCATTGGCACCAAAATCAGGCCAAAAGTTCATCTCTTCCTAGAACCTAACACTTGCCAGGAATGTATCCCAGATTCCCAAGACAGCTTGCAGGGAAATAAGATCAATAAAATAATCAGCCACCATCTAGTGAGTACCAAACAGTATTCCAGGTGCTCCACTAAGCACAGAGCAGGCTTTAGCTATTTAATACTTACAATGTCCTGATGACGTATGGGGGCCATTAGATCAGTACAGTACCTGGTGACTGAGCTTAGGGAGGGTAAATACAGGTCACAGACATCAGGTGAACAGTGGAGGTGGAGGTGAATGAAAGCCACAGGATTCTGCCCCTAATCCCTGCCCTGCACCACTCACCACAAAGCCTGGCTTCTGTGGCCAGTACTTCACTCATAGAGGGCAACTGTGGAGACCAGAGAATGGTCAGCAGGGTAGAGACACACCTGGGATTTCCCGGCTTTATTTCTCATGTGGAAGTGTACGCCCCGTTTAACATACAGACACATATTATGTTCTGGGTACTTTCTGCTGGAGTAAGCACACTCTGGTTCTTCCAAGACCTTCAGAGCTCACTACTCCCCTCAATGTATAGAAAGGTACAGTCAAGCTTAGGTCACTTAAGGGGCATAGTGAAGACATGTTGGAGTCAACATTGAAACTAAACAGTACAACCCCAGAGACTGAGCAACCACACCCTTGTGCCTCTCCACCTCTGGCAGAATTTTTAAGAACATTCCTCAGAACCTGTGGATAGATTGCTCGGCATAGCAAAGTCAGTGCCTAGCATAACTTGCCATCAATAAGACATATACTTACTAGTCTATCATCTTAAAGAAAGGTGGGAAGTATTTTACTCTGGAAATACATCCCAGGCCAGGTAGACAGACCAGGAAATACCCTATACCCTCCCATTCATGCCAACTTTATTCTCCATCAGCTAAAAAAAAAAAAAAAAAAAAAAATGCTTCCCTTACTATGCCCGCCCCCTCAGCTAGAGCAAGTAAACTCTCATACAGAGTGAAGTAATAATGACATATATGGAGGGGGTAAAGTTAACAATTCTTAAGCTGATAATATCAACTTTGGTTAGTTTCTTAGTTGGGGTTACTTTTGCTCTAATGAAATACCATGACCAAAGCAGCTTGGGGAGGAAAGGATTTATTCAGCTTATACATTCACATCACCAAGATGTCATCATAAAAAAAAAAGTGAGGCCGGGCAGTGGTGGCACACGCCTTTAATCCCAGCACTTGGGAGGCAGAGGCAGGCGGATTTCTGAGTTCGAGGCCAGCCTGGTCTACTGAGTGAGTTCCAGGACAGCCAAGGCTACACAGAGAAACCCTGTCTCGAAAAACAAAAAACAAACAAACAAACAAAAAAAAAAGTGAGGACAGGAACTCAAACAGGGCAGGAACCTGGAGGCAGGAGCTGATTCAGAAGCCGTGGAAGAGTCCTGCAAACAGGCTTGCTTACCATGGATTGTTCAGCCTGCTTTCTTACAGAATCCAGGACCAGGGATGGCACCAACCACAATAAGCTGGGCCCTTCTCCATCAGTCATTAATTAAGAAATTTCCCTACAAGCTTGCCTAGAGACCAATATTTTGGAAGCATTTTCTCAATTGAGGTTACCTCCTCCCGGATTATTCCACCTTATGTCAAGTGGACACAAAACTAGACAACAGATTTAGAGCTGATATCAGGAACACTATGTGAGGGAGGACTGTGATAACCAGTAGGGGAGTGCCTTAGAAGGCATGGGGTGTGTCCTGGGCATATTGCTGTATGTGACCCTGCCCTCACCATCTAGTGGGACATGTCCCTGATAGGACAATTTTACTGGACTCTCCTATAACCCTTTACTCTGTTGTTCTCCCAATGCAGTTATGTGCTAAATACATACACTTTGAAGCTGTGACACCACTGGGAAAGTGAACGGAGAAAAGAAAGTTAATTAAGCAAGACCACTTTCCTTAAGCTACTCCTCTGGTCTGTTCCTTCCTCCTTTCCTGTCCACGAAGGGCCACTCTGGAACCTACACTCTCAGCCTCTCTACGTTCTCTCCAGCAGGCAGGCAGACCCAGCCATAGGCCATCTACACTGGTTTTGTATAGAGATCTCTGGCATGGATCTTAGAGTGTACAGTGGGTAATGGGACCTTCTGACAGTGCCCTTTCAGACACGTCTCACCTCATCTTTCAGTTTTGGCCCTCCTCTTTTCCCACTGAACAGAGACTTCCATGGGCCCTGGAGATGGGTCAAGGGTCTCAGTATTGTTCCGTGCTTCCTCTGCCTGCTCTGCCTATAGTAGGACATTTCACTTTGACTCACCCAGTTCAAAACTTCGATCATTTATTCAGACAGGACAAGTGCCCAACGAAGAGTTGGACAAGCAAATTGACCATGTGAACAAGACTAGATGTGACACATTTAGACCGTTTACATTTTTTAAGGGCCTATTTACCTCTGACTATCACCGTTAATTGAATGTCCTCTATTTTGTTAAAGCCTGCCCCTTCACCACCCCTTTGCCAGCAGGAGGTCTTCACCCGTGACTGGTGCTGAGAATGGAGAGGCACACCAGCAGCGTGGGAAGGCTTGCTCCCAGCCTGGCTTATGCCCTGACACAAGGCTCCCTCCCTGCTGCTCTTTAAGGTGTCTGCTTATTCCATCCACATACAGATGAGGACATGGAGACAGGGAGCTGAGATGGCTGGTCCACAGACACTCAATCAGCAGCTAGAGGAACCCTAAGCATTCTCTCAAGTGTTCAGCCTCCAGGCTGCTTTGCCATATTATAGTTGAGCCACCAGATTACATCCATGTAGAGGAACAAGGTCTAACAACTTCGAAAGCAACTTCCCTATATTGGGAAAGACACAATACCCAGGTTAGTGAGACGGATCTACCCAAGAGAGGCTGGCTCCCAGCCATGGACTATAGAGACAAGTATCATGAAGCAGAATAAGGTCATTTCATAGGCTAGCTGCCTTCGAACTGTTTCTCTGATGAAAAGTAACTATGTATTCCAGCCTAGGGAGAGCATTGTTTTACAACTAGAAGTGCCTGTACCAAGAGCGTTTCTATAACCAATGTGTTACTGTATCTGTTACCTGGGAAATTTATCATTTCTTTATAAGGAAAGTGAGTTCTCTCTACTAGCAATTCTGAAACATTTGGTTGGTTTCTGTCAGTTGGACTCCTGTGCTATTAGAAGTTACCTGTCCTCCCATTTACCTGTCCACTGTACCCATTGGCCATCGTTTTGCCATTCCTCTCTGCCCTACTTCCCAGCTACGGCAAACAGCATCCTAGTCTTCGCTTCTGTGAGATTAGCTTTGTAGCGTGTATGTCTAAGTGAGGATGGTGGTACCTGTCTTTCCGAGTCCAACTCATTCCACTTAATATAAGGCCCTTCCTCACATTGCTGATCTGTGGTTGGCCAATGTGCAGATGTTGAGACCATGAATATGCAGAGCCAACTGTCCATCTTGCTTGCTAAAGGCATTTGCCTGCAGAGCTCTTTCCCACCTACTAAGGCCAATTGATGCCATGTGTAAAAACTCTGGAAACTGCAGCTGCCCTCTGGATTGACTGATAAACATGTAGAAAAAGCTCCACCCATTCTTATCACGATGAAGTCATTGATAACTCTTAACCATAGACTCCCAAGTAAGTCTGTCTTTGTAGCCCAAAGGCTTGACTCATCAGCTTTATTCAACCCTTGTCCATGGAAAGAAATGTCTTTTTCTTTCTAAAACAGTTTTTCCAAAGAGCCTGATTTCCTACACGAGGACTCCAGAGTTGAGACAGGACCATCACATGCCACCAAAATGTCCACTAACTAAGATAAGAAGATCAGGGAGATTTTGTGAAGTAGTAGTCATGGCAACCCTCCTTCCCTTATACCTTGTTGACATTCAGGCTTTTCTTGACCCTAAATATTATGTACCTTAGTATTCTCTCTCTCTCTGTCTCTGTCTCTGTCTCTGTCTCTGTCTCTGTCTCCATTCATTCAGTTTGCAGAAGGTCTTGCCTCACTCCATACCTGGTGAGCCCATAATATTTATACCTGGGGTAGTTTGAGGAAAGACTACATCCTTAGTCTCTCCCAACTCTGTGGAGCTTTCAACCAGTGACTTAGTTCTTATCAAAACGGGAACCTTTAAGATGGATTAAATTGCCTTTCAACACAATGAGTTTTGGGGTTCCCCTCAGAAAACACGATCACCCAGCACTGGGGATCATGGCAGAGCCACTGTGGTCTTGTGATGATGTCTTGGCACAGAGCCTTGGGAATGTGGTGTCTCATGGGAATCAGCCTGGGCTCTACTTAAGCAAGTCAGCATTCCAGCAGCAGTTTTGGGACATTCCAGGCCTCCGATACCTCACCCACATAATTCATTTTCAGATTGCAGCACAGATAGAAAAACAGCTTCTAGACCCAGGATTATCATGTAGTCACACAGTGAGGTTTCTTTATTGGGAGGGCCTCTTTTGAGGTACCTAGACTCAGGCCACAAACGGCTAGCATTTTTGTTGTGTAAGAAAAGTGTAGGGTGCAGTAACCCTTTACAAAAACTTGTAAATAAGTAACTGCGGGCCTTGTGTAAAGGGCAATAGACCTTGTGTTAGACTTATACTCTGTAGGCTGGCCTAGAAGAGTTGGCAGAGTTGGGACAAGCCATGCCCATCCCATGGTGCCCTTTAAGTATATTTGATTTCAACACCAGCTGTTTGTAAACATTTATAAGCAGAAAAATCACGTTTGAAAATGGCTACTACTCTAAATTTTCTTCAAAGAAGTCAGAAGCCTGGTTGAGCCAGCATTCCAGGATAGTACAGGCCCTCTGCAGAAGGCATGCCTTCTGCCACATCCTCTTCTCTCCCATCCAGGAGACTGCTCACTCAAGTGCCAGCTGTGTCTCCCAAGGCTATGAGGTTTACAGGTATCAAACCAAGAAGTGTACAAGCTCACAAGTGAATTCGGTGGGGAACTTTTAATGAAAACCTATGAAGAAGCTTAACCTAATCGAGCTAAGAAATTATTTGAGCAACAAGACACTATTTTAATTTTTTTTTTAAATTCATGCTATCCTCATAGGATATTTTCATAGGGCCCAGATGGTAAGTGTCCATCTAGGCTACAATGGGCACATCTAAGAATCCATGGGCTAAAACAGCAGGTTTGTCAGCTCTCTGCTTCACTTTAGATCGTATTGACACTTCCTGAGCTGTCCCAGGACAGGACAGAGCCTGCCCTTCCATACCAGGAACATAGTAATTTATTTATTTATTTATTTATTTACTCACTTACTTATTTACTTATTTTTCTGTAGAAAGAAAGAGAGACTAGCTTCATTGGCTGCCAGCTTTACCTTCCTGCTATCTAGGTTTTGCATCCTGCTATCTATAATAAGGGTAGAGGATCCACCTGGCACATGCTTAAGGACCCGAAGTCACACTGAGTCAGCACACTGAAGGGACCCCCCCCCCCCCCCCCCCCCCGCCACCAATCCTTGTACACGAGGCTGCAGCATCTGGAACTCTCAAGTTAAGGCCCAGGGTTTAAATACTAAGCCCCCCCCCCAACCCCCACCCCGAGTTCAGTGAAATCTAGGGCTCACTCAGCTCTTAAGGGGACTGCTTTTCCAACTGATCCCAAGTCTTGGGTGGCGGGAGTGGGGGGCTTAAGTCGGGCTGCATTTGGCAAAAGATGACTTCCTGTTTCTAAGAAAGAAAGGCTTATGAGGGTTTAGGAAAGGACTCCAGGAGCTTTTGGACTGCAAAAGGGCTCTTGCAAAACAACATTTGGATGATTTACGTGTAAATGAATCAGAAACATGTGGATTGAATTTCCTTGCGAATACAGATGGGTTTAAAAATTAACGGAAAAAGTGTTTGGCAAAATACTTTTGGGTTTTTCTTTTAATTGAATCTAAAATGTCAGGGGTTGGGGTAGAGAAGCCAGAGTAATGAATGTGGGGGGCACATGGCCTGGCCTCCCTCTGTCCATCTGTGCTAATGGGGTTCCTTTATTTTTAAGGTACATTTCCACACATGATGGTTTAGACAGAGGAAGGGAAGGAGGTCTGCTTTCCCTGTGCATGTATTAATCACTAACACGAATATTCACTTAAGTTTAGATTTGTCAATAAAAAGGGAAGAAAAGGCTTCTTTTTTTCTTTCCATGTTATCATTGGTAGCCAGAGACAGCCATGTCTTTGATTTTACACAGGCATCTCTCTGGTCTTGGTATATTTTCAAGCTACCTCCATGTCTTTCCTACAGCAAACCCTTACTTTCCACACCCTTTATGTTAAGTGTGCCCTATGGAATGGTGTCTATTTGATGTAGGGGCAAACACAGAGCAGAGAAATTTTAACAGTGCTTTCAGCTAGATCCAAGCAGCAGAAATGGTTGGTTCACAGGCAGAGGGAACCTGCCTTGGGGTTAGACCCAGGATCTCTACTTCTGTTCAAATGTCCACTAACTCTTGAGTGCTGCAGTTCATTTCATGTTCCAGCCAAGGAGGCTGAGGGTCAGGCAGACAATTAGCCATCTCAGGGGAATGCACTCCCAGTGAGCAGGCATGAGGCAGAATTTTCTGAACACTGCTATGCAGCTCCTAACTCCAAACTCTAAACTAAAAATTGGGTTGACTTAAAACAGGTCTTCCCTTCATAGGCTACATTTTTTTTTCTTCCTAGCAGCAATGCTCAGATCATTCCAGAAATCCTGAGAGTAGAAAAGGCATTCTACAGTTTCAAGCAAATATGCTCTCTCTTCCAACCCCGTGCTGCCTCCGGACTTTGCTCTCCCTGTGAACAATGCCTGCTGTGGCTGGCATATCCTTTTCCAGCTAGAGCTGAAGGGAAGGCCCTCAGATGGTTGCTCTGTTGCTTAATTTTCATGCTAATACAGAACATAAGGAGAGACTGTTTGCAGAAATTGTTGGCAGTGACAGCGGGCCATTTCTTTATTTTATATTTTGTATGTGATTGGGGGGGGGGGGGCAGAATGACAAACTGAAAATTCTCACTATTTTGCAAAGTCTGAGGCTGCAAGTTTCCCAATGGTATTCAAGCTATGCAACTTTCCAGCTATGTCTTAAAATTGAAGTCAGATTTGGAGGAATGTTTAGGATACCCTGTTAGAGACACATATACATGTATATAATTTTTAATAAGGTACATGTATATTTTATGACACAATTCATTCCTGAGAAGATGCAGGGACATCTGGTTAATATTCAATTACCATTGTCATATGTGGGTTGTTTTTTTTTTTTTTTTTTTTTTAATTATTGTGTCTCTCCTCCCTTGTGAAATGTTTGGATGCAAAACCGTTGACTTCTGTCTTTTCTCTTTGTAGCGATATCTGGCATGATTGTCCCTCCCATGTGAAAGAATTGCCTTGAAGAATTTTATTAATGAAGAGGTTGGATTCTGCTACGAAAGTAATCTGACATGAGTCCCAGAGTGGAACTTTTAACTCAGGCCTTTTTAAGAGGAATCACACAATAACTGCAGATTTTTAAACAAAATCACCGACCTTGCAAATACTGATATTGGAAAGGGGATCTGCCAGAGCAGGGTGTTGGTTAAAGTTGTACCCCCCAAGTATCTGGGGGATATATTTATTCTGTATTGATAAAAATCAAACCACGTTTTCTTTTTCTTTCTTTTTTTTTCTTAAGCTTAACTCTGCAACCATTTGTCTTTTATAAACCATTAGCTACACCCAAGGGCCACTATAAATAAGACTCCATGTTTTAATTTATGATGTTTTTAAAGCTATGTAAGGGGAGAATGAAGTGGTGATATTTACAAAAAAGCTAAAAAGGAAAAAAAAGAAAAACAGGGAAAAAATAAATTTAAAAAAAGAAAAAAAAAAAGCTTGTATGGGACAGAATAGGAATGCCAGTTAGATTTTTTAGAAAACTAAGGGTCGGCTTCTGCGCCTTAAAGCATATCAATGGTAGTTAGCTCAGACAGTGCATTTTCAATATCTAACTTAACAGGCCATCCCTTAGCAGTGCAAGCTTCCTTCTCTCTTTTGTATGGTTGTCTTAAGTAACTGTGTAAATAAGTGTAGCCTGGAAAGTTACCAAGCGACATACATGATCACATTTTCCCTTGTACTCAGAAAATCCAGTGCCTCTAGACAGATTGTTTAAAAACAAACAAAAACAAAACAAAACCCCCCTGGATCGTTAAACCCGATCTTATTCTTTTACTTAACGTCAACTTCTCCGGAAGCCAGCAGCCTGAGAGTGGAGTGGCTCATGTTCCGAGGGAGCGAGAATCTCCTTCAAGACTTCACGGGACAGGGTCCAGGCACAGAATTCCACATATGCCCTCCAGTTTACCAAGCCAAAATCTCGCTCGCACTCCACCATCAAGAGATCCAAGCTTACTCACGCTGGAATCCTAAATATTAACTCTCTATCCTATCTGGGATCAAAAACCCAAACAAAGCAAACCCACAAAGGCAAGTAGGTATGCTGTTCCGGGCTCCCAAATCACACAGGGGTCTGTACCTGCAAGACCCCGCATGGTTGGAAAGTTATAAATTCAGTCAACAGGTAAAGTGCTTTGGAGTTCAGTGTGAAAGGAAACTGGGAGAGAGGAAGGGAAGGTTGAGGCTTCAAACTCAGCTTTCTATGAGAAATTTTGCTTTCAACTGGGAAGTGTTCTTAAAGAATCCATAGCAAAGATTCAGCCAGCAAGGCTCTGAGGGGGCGTGTTCCTGCTGACCTTCTTTGCCCTTCTGTTTCTGTATGTAGTTATAAATACTGTAGATTTCTTTTGTGATTTTTTTTTTGCCAAAGTTGTTGTTTTATTTATACATTTTAATGTCTTAAGATGATTTTCGATCTCACACACGCAAAGAATTTTACTGCATACTTTGCAAAGAAATAAAAAGCGCACTACCTTTAGCTCGCACATACTTGCAAAGTTAATTCAAAGGCTTTCTGTTTGTTTGTTTTAATGGGGATTTTGTAAAATATCCATATAAATAATGTATTTATCTTTGGAATTTGTACATTGCTTTTCTCTCCTCCCTCCCATACCCCACCCCCAGTTTATTTTTGTGTGTGTGTTTGCTTTGTGAACAGTGCGCGCGAATAGTTTGGTCACCTATGGTTGTATTAGCTGTTTCAATGTGATTTTTTAAACAATTCATTTATAGGTATTTTTAGTATTGTTTTAAACCATGCTTCATTTTTTTTTTAATTTCCACCCAAAAGCCATTGTCTATTTTTGTATTATTTGTAAGTTAAGAAGTTTTTTCCAATATATGGCAAAAAAAAAATAGTAGCATATTATTCTTGTAGTATTTAGTTCTGTAGGTTTAAAAATAATGTATCCTTTGCTTTGGAAGCATACGAAAACGCTGTTTTACTCTATTAATATGCATGGAATCTCTCCCTTTGGAGTGACACATTTTGTGCATTAAATTTGGGGGAGAAACTTCATAGAGATCAATGAACATACTTTCTTTCTTAAGTCTGCTTGTATATTCTCTCTGTCTTTCACATAAATATAAACCAGCAGATTGGATGCCTTAACAATGCAAATCATATCCATTTCACCTGTACATTGTACTGTGCACCCCCCAACTGTCAGCCATCACTAACATTCTAAGAAAAAAAAAAAAAGAAGAAAAAAAAAAGAAATCGAAAAGCACAAAAGAACTGTTTTGTTACTTTAAGACAATGTTACTTTTTCTAGTAGAGCAAGTGACCGTTAACAATGCTGCGGCTGTGCATGCCCCGTATGGATTTCAGTGGTTTTCACTAGACTGTCAGAGTGCAGATTTTTATGGGATGGGGAGGGCAGGGGAGGGAAGTTGGGAGGGGGTGCTGGTAGGGGAGGGGAGGGAGGAAAGCCAATTTTTCATGGTGAGAAATAATAATAATGACGACTGATGATAATAATAATAATAATAAAAAGAAACTGGAAAAAAATATAAGCAAGGTTTAGCATTGCTTCTCCGTACTCAGAAAGGTTGTCTGAATTCGTGTGGTAAGCGCTGGCCTGAAGATGTCTAAGGTCTAAAGCCATATTTTGTCTGGTAAGCCAGACAACTGTCTGCAAAGGAACGAGCAGCGAGCTGGTGAGATGTCCTCCGGCTCAGACCCTGACAAAAGACGCCACCAATCTGTTAGCCATGTGCCGTGGTGAGAACTTTACTGGAAAGCCCAAAGAGCCTTTAAAAAGAAAACGTGTATCGATTGTGTTTTGTTGCTTCTGTTTGATGAGACGATGGAGAAGTAGTCTGGTTTTAGGAACCACTTTCTTCTGCACAAAATCTTATTTTCAAGTTCCTTTAAGATAAAGCCCCACCCCTGATCCCCCTAAATACAGAATATGGCTGTTAAAAGAAGATGAAGTAGAGAATTCAATTCAGATTTCAGTTTTGGGGAAAGAGCCCTGCCTCTGGATGACTGGATATGCAGATGCCACGCCCAGCCTCACCAAGTAGGATGCAGCTCTGTGAACTCATCTCTTAATCTACAAATCTTTCACCTTCTTATCAAACGTTTTCAATAGACACACAGTGTACTGTCCAATTGTTAGAGCACTTAACTACTGTAGAGATTGTTATAATTTCTTTTTTCTTTTTTTCTTTTTTCTTTCTCTCTCTCTCTCTTTTTTTTTTTTTTTGCAAAAATTCAAGCTGTAAAAACTTTTCATCTTTCACAATATTTAATTAAAGTTACTTCCTGTCTGTGATGACAGTTCCTAGTGGCGTATTCATTTCTCTCTATGGCAGAAGAGAAGAACAACATTAAATGAACTGCAAAAGGCCTGGGTTTGCTATCATTCAGGCCAGTGTTAACACCCAGAGAAAATTAGCCTAGGCCTGGGGCACCCACTTCCTTTCTTTGTCAGTCCCTCAGGGATCTGCTAATTTGGAATGCAAATGGAGAACGCACAGCGTACTGCTGCCCTCTGCTGGCATGAGCCAGGTGTGCACGTGCATGTGCTGGCCCACAGAGGCAAGAGCCCCCAGTCCTATTATGAGTGAACAGTGAGATTCCCCCATTATAGGTACTGGATTGGAAATCCAAGAACTGGTCATTCTAGTGAACACCATCCTCTGCACTGGAAGTCTGAGCTAAACTCTTCCTATGCAACTGCTAATTAATCCCAGTGAGCCTTCTGGCCAATTAATTATGTGCCCTGGTTTGCTGATGAGGCATGTGCGACTAGAGAACATATATATATATATATATATATTTAAATATATATATTTAAATTTGTGTGGATAATAGGTTTTTTTACTTTTTCTTGGTGGACAAAACCACATCTGTCTGGAATCAAACATTACAAGCACTCAGTATGCACACAAACTTCATAGGTCCCCAGAAGGTATACACACATCTGGGACCAGGTCATGTAAGTTCTGAGCATACATCATTCCATTGTACTTTCCATGTCTTCACTAATTTTGCAATAGTGGACACGACGAGGTTAATGATGCTTACAAAATGTCTCGATCAACAGAAACTCCATGGCCAGACCTAAGAGGGTGTCTCATAGCCACCAGCACATTCATTGGTAGGAGGCACTACTACTGCACTGCTCTGAAATACAGCCCAAGGTAAGGCCATGAAAGACTACCCTGTGTAAGCCAACAAGTACGGAAGCTGCTGTCCTGTCTTCAACAGAGAATCCTGCCCGATCAGTTTGGCCATCCCCCATTTTTTTTTCCTGTAAATTCTGTATCAGTTGCAGAAGATAAAACTGAACAAAAGGTTCAGGATGTCTTCAGGAGACACATGGATACAAGACAACCCACTTCCAAGTCACCCATGTCCACAATGCTTAAACTTCAAGAGGCAGGCATCTGCCAGAGCTCTACAGAATAAAAACAGATAACCACACTCTGAATTATTGGCTTAGCACTCCTTAAGGCCTACCTCTTGACAGTGTTCATTCATTCATTCATTTTTCATTTACTCATTCATTTGTTCCTTTAAACCTCAAGCATTTGCCATGCCTATGATTCTAGATGAGGAGAGGTGGATCCATTAGTAAGAACATTGGCATTGTTTCCACTCTTGGAGCTTACAATAGAAAAATTGACATAACCACCCCAACACACATAACGTCTAACAAGGGTAAAGAGGTGCGAGTCAAGAATGTTTTGAAAGTATAACGTCATGAGCTCAGATGTAATCTAAGGACTTTCTGGAAAAGTCTTCAAGAGAAAGTAGGAGTTGTGCTGAGGCAGAAAGGGTGAGCAGCTGAGGTGATTGAGCTTGACATAGGATAAAGGGCACCCAAGAGCAGAAAGGTTGTGTGAGTGACATGCCCAGATGTACACAGTGACTTTGTGGGACACAGCAAACTCCAATTCACAGCATATTCTGGGCACCTAGCATGGGTTTGGTGCATTAGATGCTAACGAGCCAGTCAGCTGAAGGTCCTTCATGCAGAGCCTCTGACAAACTAAAAAACTCACAGTCCCTGAATGTTCGCAAAGGCAATGCTGGATTAAAGAAATGCCACAACTCCTTGGGGTTAGGCAGACAGGCAGAGATTGTGGCTGGCTACAGCCACCAGCAAACACATGCTTTATCTGAAGTGACCATGTGGCCAGAGTAGCTCCTGACAATTGGCCCACACCAGAATGTACGGTCTTCACATCCTTTGTTCACTTTAGGACTTTGAGATGTGTTGCTAGATTCCCCACCCCCCCCCCCCCCAGCTTTGGAGTTGATGGTGTTTCATTTTATAAATGTTGGAATCCTGTCTAAAATCAATGATTCAAAAATTTAAGTGTTAGTGGTTTGAGAGATGGCTCAGCACTTAAGAGCACTGGCTATTCTTGTAGAGGACCCAGGTTTAGTTTCTAGCACTTACATGATGGATGATAACTGTATTTAGCACAGGATCTAGTTCCCTCTTCTGGCCTCCTCTGGTACTGCATATATTGGGTGCCTATACATGCATGTGACACTCATATATAAAAAATTTAAAAAAATATATTTTGGGGACTTCTGGCAAAAAGTCTAGGTTACTGAAAGTGTCACTTGAACAGTCCTCATGGTGTAATAGACAACTATGATCAATACCTTGAGACTTCAGTATGAGAAAAACCAAGTATTGAAACTAACAGCAATAGGGGGTTGGGAAAATGGGACTGTGTTCTCGTGGAAACCTGTTGGCTACAGACACCAGTCACTGTCCAAGACACAAGCCCACACTGAAAATCCTACTATGGACTCCTTTTGCTTTCCAGAAGACCCATCACAGAAAATTAATTCACTTTTACATGAAATTTCAAAGAAGTGAATTCTTTCCAACATGCTATGTTTGAAATCCCCAAATGATCACCTCCACACTCTCCCACACCATCAGTTGTTTATCTGACCAGCCTCCAAGTCCCACCCCATTGCAAGGGGAAAATCCAAACTTATTTGAACTCAGTTTGCTTCTGACCTTGACCTGCTCAAGACCTTCTGCTCCCTCTCAGGCAGATCTTTCTCCATGTCCTTCCACCATCTATGACCTGCCATCTCTGCTCTACTATATTCTCTTGTTGCCCATGTCACAGCCCACCTTTATTATCCTCATAAACAGTGGGGAGACTTCTATACTGCACACACGGATCTTAGAGGTGTCATCTATGTAGCTCCAAGAATGAGCTAGAGGGGACAGAGGGAAGCTGAGGAGCATCAGGAGGCCATTGTAGTGGTCCACTCAAGACATGAACAGCTTGGGCTAGGGAGAACAAAGGGAGAAATGGGAGTAAGAGACATAAAGGAACCATCATGGTTTGATGATTGATGTAAAATGCAAGTTAAGGGAGAACAAAAAAAAAAGTCAAAATAATAGTCATTGGTGTGTATTTCAGCACTGGGAATGGAACCTGGGACCTCACACATCCTAGGCATGGCCTTTACCACTGAGCTACAATGCCCAATTGAATGCTCAAGTCTTTGATAGAGATAGAGACAATTTCTCTTTAAGAAAAGGTTGGTCTCTCTGGCCTATTTCCTTGCTGTGGAGCTGGTCATTCAATTCTTCCTATGTCTTCAAATTCACTTTCTGGAACTAGAAATACTTTGTTTCTTTTTTTTTTTTTTCTCTTAAACCAAAGCATCAAGCAGTTTTATCTCGTTTTCCTGGAGATTTATGGTACGGTGGGACTCATTTTGATCTGCTTAGGATATATCCCCCCCACTCCCACACACCCACCAAAGGTAGAAATTTCACATTCTATATTAAGAAAAAGGGTTCTGAGCCCTGGAATTAATCCTAAGCTTGATCATTATGGACTTTCTGGAGCAAGCATCTAGCACTGAGAATGATACTATAAAGAAAATTTCATGCTCTACAAAGATGCAGGTGAATTGTCAATCAAAAGGAAGTCGCCCTGCCATAGATGGTTCATTCGATGACATGGATTGCTCTTTGAAAGTCAGGAGGGATAAATGGAAATCAAGCAATATAGCCAGGCCCTTATTGAAAGGTTTTACTTATGTGATATATTTTTATGGGAGCCTCTTTTGTGTTAAGTTCATAGACATGGTTAACGTTTTGACATGATATTGTCATGTACACAGTTCATACTCTATATTTTACACACACACACTAGTACAAAAATAATCTCATATTTTAAGGAAATTTTTGGTTTTGTGTAGGGCAACAATTTTGCTATTCTGGGGGATGTGTGACCCACCATGAACCACAGATTAGACACCTCTTCATGCTAAGAGGTAGGGATGGGATGCCATCATGTTGACTCACTTCCGTCTCTCATAGCTGCCTACGGGAGATACAGTGATGACTCAAACAGTCACAATGCACACTGTAACAAATACTACTGGATCCCAGCATGTCTGATTGAATCTGTGGTACCAAGTCTACACAGACTCTGCTAGCTCAATAGCCAAAATGAATTAAGCAGCAATCAAATGTCTTGTTTATATCCTCCAATGGCCATTAAAAAGAACCAAGTTCCGCTTCAATATCAACTAATGCTAATAATTAATTCTGATAATTAATTCTTTGTTATTGGTCCCCTCGCTCCCCATCTTTCTTTACTCCACATGGCAAAAGTCCTTATTCTGTTCTTTAGGCTTTTTTTTATTGCTAACTTCTTCCTTCTTCAATCTTTTTCACTGCTTAGATTTCCATGACATCCATTCTAGCAGGAAAGGTCTTTGCCTTTTAGCAGATCAAGGGGAGACACTGTGCTAATCAAACATGATCCCCTGTGGCAGGACAACAGAGGGAGTCTACCAGTATTCAATTTTTAATAACATTTGACCTATTCTGTCTGTCTATATTTATTTATTTATTTATCAACTTTTTTATTTCCTTTAATTTTTTTCTAGAACTTAATGGCTATTCTTTTCTCTGGTCCAATGATCTTGTTATTAAAGCATTCTTCTAATGGTAATTTAGCATAAATATCTCATAGTTATTAACCAAATTCAACTACATTGAAATATCAAATACTCTAGGCTTGTAAAAATTTACAAAATTTACTTTCCAAATTATTATTTTTATACTAGCAAAATATTGTGGGTGTATGGAGGGACCAGAGAGTTAGGATTTTTTTGTTCTTTGTTTTTTTTTTTGTTTTTTTTGTTTTTTTTTCCTGTTTGTTTTCTAAAGGGTGAGAGAGAGAAAGTGTGGGTATGGTGTGGGAATAGATGAGTGGGGAGGTATGAAAGAGGGTCTGGGAGAGATGAGGAATCAAGAACCATGGCCTGAATACATTGAATGAAAAAAATGCCCCCCCCTCCCCCCCCCCACACACACACACACATGGAGATAACCATTGGGTATTGGATAACCAATTAGTGCGTTCTTCCCTGGGGAAGATTGTTTTTCCAACTCTCATCTTTCTTTAGTTGCCTGCCATTCTTTGTATAAGACTGGGACTTCCCCCATGTATGTTAGCATGTATGTTAGAATGTAAGCATGTATGTTAGCAGGTTGTTGTCCTTGTTCAGCACATGTTTAGGCAGTCATGTAGGTAAGACTTTATGGGTATATTTTCTGACATTCCTAGGAGACACAATCCCACAGCAAACTCCATGATCCTCTGGCTCTTACAATTTTCTTGTCTTCTCCTCCAGAATGATCCCTGGGCCTTAGGTGCAAGAGTGGTATTATAGATGTATCCTTCGGGACTGGGCTCTATAAGTCTGCAGTTTAATTTGCTATAGATTTCTGGAATGGTCTCTATCTGTTGCAAAGAGAACTTTCTTTGATGTGGGGTACCGAATGCACATATGGGTTTAATGACAAATATTTAGGATATAGTTAGGGATTAAGCTAGTTTAGTAAAGAAGTTATAGGATCTCCTCCAAGATCAATGACTTTACTAGCCCAGGGTAAACTGATTAGTTTTCCAGTACTCAGCATAATACCCTTCATGTTGAGTATGTACTAAGTCCAGTTAGAGAGCTGTTGGTTACCACCAAGGCATGTGTACCACTGTTGCACATGCTAAGGTATCATGCCATGCTGGCTGTCATTGTGGTTCACAGGCATCAGAGCTGGGTAGAACTGTTCTTTGCCTTCTTTTAGAAGCTTGTATTGCACTTTCTGGTATCATGAAAGCTCATCTCCAGAGAGGAGGCTTTCAAGCTCAAGGGGCTCTGGTTCTGTGCCTGAATTGCATGGTGCCTTCAGCAATAGAAACTTACCTTATATGTCTGAGAGGGCAACCCAATGACAACAGCAGTAAGTTTTGAGAGTCTCTTGACCTACAACTCAAAAGAAGGCTTTTTATGCCTGGTGTTGGGATTTTTGTTAGTTGGTCTTTAGCTCTTGAAGGGAGCATTACATCCTAGAGGTCAAAAATTTATTTAAACTATATATGTTGATTAATGCACAAACATGGTGTATTACAAGTATTTTTAGGCAGTTACTAGTATGACTCTTTATACCTTTTTTCCATACTTGCTTACTGACACTTCCCCCCCTCCTTCTGTACTTATCTCTTCTGCATCCCTAATTTTAGAGTCCCCTGTTTTTCCAATTGTCCTCATCAGAGTATTATCCTCTTCTATTCTTCTCCCTATTGCACCTCCTGGGTGTGGCAATGGTTCCTTTTCAGTTTCCTCATTTTTGTACCGTGATCTCTTTCTCTATTTGTTTGTTGTTGCATAGAGAGAAGCTATTCATGTGTGGATGTTGATTCTGTGCTCTATCACATTGTTGTATTTGTTTATCATTTCTAGAAGTTTTCTAGTAGAATTTTGAGGATCACTAATGTACAATATGTCATCTATAAATAGGGAGAGTTTGACATCTTCTTCTCCTATTTGCAGCCCTTTAATTTTCTTCTGCCTTATTGCTCCAACTAGTGCCTCCAGTACAGTATTGAAAAGGAGTGGGGAGGATGGAAGTCTCTGTCTCATCCTTGACTTCAATAGAATTGCTTCAAGCTTTTCTCCATTTAGGATGACATTGGCTATAGCTTCCTCATGTATTACTTTTATTATGTTGAAGCATGCTCTCCTTCTGATTCTATCATTTTAAAATAGTTTAAGAAGAATTGACTATATATCTTTGAAAGTCTGATAAAATTCTGTTGTGGATCCATCTTGGCCTGGACATTTTTAATTGGAAAGCTTTTCATTACTAGTTTGATATCGTTCTTTGTTATGGGTCTTTTTAGGTTTTTATTTTTACTTTTTGTTTGTTTGCTTAACTTTTTGTGATTTGGCAGAATCTAGAGATTCGTCTATTTCTTTTAGGCTTTGTGTTTCCTTGGCATCACTCAGGCATTTATTCTCCTTTAGTTCTTTCTCCTTAATTTTATTGAGCTATTTCTTTGTGTCTTCTTCAAGCTCTTTGAATTCTTTGATAAAGTTTATAATTATTCGTTTAAATTATGTGACCTCAGGTTCATCTTGGTACCTCTCATTGGCAAACATTTTTTTCATATTTTAGAGTACAGATATTACCTTAATCTTTAATATTTTTATTTATTCAATGAGATATGATAATGTGGAGTTCTTAGTTCTGCATCTGATATGGGCAGAGCATGCTATGACAAAAGAACGGATGTGCAAGTTGGTATTAGAGGTTGAAAATGTTTTAGGTGGAAGTAAGTCATATGGACACAGGGGAAGAGATTCGTGTACAGGATGTGTATCTTAGTCTAAGCCTGGAGTGTGGGGTTATATCTTGCTGGATAGCTAAATAGATTGTGGCATAGGAGAAGCCTGTGGGTTGTGGGGGGAGGCAGGTGTGTCTTAGAAGAAGCTTAGAGATTGGCTGAGACTCAGCCGGAGTTGGCCATGCTAGATCAGAGCACTAGATGGGGAACATAGGCTAGATCTGGCAGGTTGGGGTGGGGTGGGGCAGTACATGGAAGGGAAGGTCAGGCAGACTCATTGAACTAGACCCTAGAGAAGGATGTGCAGGATCTGGCTGGGTGGGGAGGCTGACTTGTTCTTTATAGATAAAAAGAGAGAATCATGAGAATGACCTCTTCTGGTCACATGTGAGAGAAGACACGAAGAAAGTATGGCAAATTAGAAGGGCTAAGTTGGCAGTCAAGTGACTCTAGAAACTGTTTAGCCAAATAGATGGGCTGATAATATTCACTATGCAAGTATGCTTGTGCAGTTCTCATTGAGGCCGTATGGTAAAGGTGCAGTGACGTCAGATGAAAGGGAAGTACTCACTATCACCATATAAACACACCAGGTCTCCATTGGAACTTGAAGGCATAAACACACACACACATACTTATGTATATACTATATTAAATATATATACACATATACTAAAATTGACTTCAACAGGAAATCACTCAAATTCTTAACCTTTAGTTATTTAAAAGAAACTAATGGTATTTATGTTCAAAAAATGTGCAGGATGGTGTTATGTGATTCACAAATAAGCTAATTACCCAGCACACATTACTCGTCTTGACCATATTGGACTTTGTGTGTATATAAAGCATCACATATATAATGGATCTTAGATGGACAAACATTAGATTGTTTCCTGTTTCTTGCTATTATAAGCTACCAGTGTGATAGACAACTTGAATGAAAGACACTGAACTTGCAAGTTCTTCCTGTTTCATAAAGCCCCCCCAAAAAAACATACTTGGAGGCCACTGGACCATCCCTAAGTCTCAGTTTTGACTTAACAATAGAAAACTTCACAATAGTGTTTAGGTAGATAAACTATGGCTGACACACATCAGAAGCAAAAGCAAATAGTTCTTCCTACTACATCTCCAGACCACTTGCCTATCTTATATTACTACATCACTTAGTGTCAAAGGAGATACCAGGCCATCAAAGTCAGGAAATGAAGGAAATCGTTTAGAAATTGGCACATGCTGTGGGTGCTGACGCAGGCCATACATTTATAGAGTGAGGATTCATTACTCCTGTCAAGGGTAGAAAAAAATTTGGATGAGGATTAAGCAACTCAGGAACACAGGGAGAAGACGAAACAGACTTTGGTTTTTTGTTTTGTTTTGTTTGATAAATGGTCAAAGTATAATCCTACTAGCACTATCTTAGTTGAAAAAAATACCAATATTGCAGGATTTAGTTAAACTATTTTGGATGAAATTTCGATATGATTAACACATTTATGAGATGGTCAGGATGAGGTAGATGAGGGAACGATAGTTTGCATTGAAGGTAAGAATTCTTGAATTAAACTACCAGCTATTTATCAACTCACTCACCCAAATATTTTAGTTAGTAGAGAGTAATCCTAGGAGCTGGTAGTCATGGACAAAGGGATAATATAAAAACCAAAGGAAATAAATAAATATACATGAATTCCATATTGTGAAGAACCTGGTGAGAGAAAGTGCCATGGCATTACACACACACTCACACACACTCACACACACACACACACACATGCACACACGCACGCGTGCAAAAATAACTTTTATTGTCTTGTATCTTGTAATAGTTGTCATCTCAAAGGCTTACTGCTTCATTTTGCTAACCTAGGCCTAGTCCTGGAAGCTTCTAGCCTCTGAACAATCTTATCTAGGCCTAGAATGTTTTCAGCCTCTGAGATTTGCTGCTGGGTAAGCTCACCCCTTCCTATCTCTTTCTGGCTTCTGGCTGGCTGGTCAACAAAGCTGTTCTGGCTCAAACTTCTCTACCATCTCAGTGATTCAATCTGGTTTCACTCTTAACCTCTGACTTTTTGCTCTGCTTGGCCTCTAACTCTGGACATCTGTTCTAATCTGGCTCCTTCCCATTCTCTGGCTCATTCTGTCTTCACCTGTGTCTAGCTTGTTCTCTCTTCAACCTGTTTCTGTAAAACTGTCCCAGTAAGACTGCCTCTTTCTTCTGCACCACTCTCTTTTAAACAGCTTTCCTTTCCTCTCTCTTCTTGTGAGAGTTGGGCAGATCCTATCCTGTCAAGTCTTTCTCTGATTCATCACTTTGTCTGCCACCCAATTATATATCACTTTTAAAGATGGGTGCTTCTTCCTACAAACTAATTTTACCTTCATTACTTGGGATTAAAGGTGTAAACTAAGGGTGTGTCTGTATTCCAGCCAGAGGGATTAAAGGTGTGTATACCCAGGGCTGAGTCTTATATCCCAACTAGAAACAGGTGTTTTCCAGTAAATAACACAATTTCAGGGTTTATAGTGTGATGAAATATCTGTATCTATACTCTCTCTTTCTACATATACATACACATATACATTATATATATGTGTGTATATACACACACACACACACACACACACACACACACACACACACATATATATATATATATATATATATATATATATATATATATATATATTCATGTGTGGAAAGCATGATTCCCTATCCAGTGTAAATAGTAAAAGATAGTAAGAGGTGATTGAATTGTGAAATCTTTATGGGTAGGTTGACCTATTCTTAAATTTGTACCTGAATGTGTTAGAAAGCTCTCAGGCCTAGCTAGAGGCTGTAGGTCACTAAAGGTACCTTTGAAGGATGTATTGTATCCCAGAACCTTGTCTATGCTTCTTGGCTGCCCTGAGATAGACCATCTTTCTCTACCACAGACTCCCTGCTATGATACTCCACTTCATCTTATGCCAATAGTCATCAGGCCAAGACATCACTATCTGAACCTTCAAAATCATGAGCCAAATTTTTTTTTCCTCCAAGTTTTTCACCTCAGACATTTTGTCACAGGGGCAGACAGCTGTGCTAGAATTGGCTAGGTGGCTTGAGATCACCTCTGTAGCTTAAGGAATACAACGTGAGCACAGAGGCCCGTGTCATATCTTTGAAGTTTGTCTTGCATATTATGTTCAAGGAATTGCCCATGTGTAAAGCTGCTTCCGTGGAGCTTCTAAAAGAAAGTCCTCTCTCAACTTGAAACATCTACACATGGAGCAGATCTAAACCTATAGCCCATGAAATGAACTCTTTATATCTTTGTCTAAAACAGTCACCCAAGCACTCTTGTTGATTCTTCAGACCTTGTGCCCTGTAGATTAATTAACACTCAAGGTTGTAGTAAGCCGCTATGCTATGGAATGGTTTTTTAAAGCAAGAGCCATTGAGATGTGCAAAGAAAACTACAACTAGGTTCACTTGTTGGAAAAAAAATGTGGAAAAGTATTTTAAAGGTTCATTTATTTTTATTTTAAGTGTATGACTGTGGCCTGCATATAGTATGAGCCACAAGACAGCTTGATGCCCAAGAAGGCCACAAAAGAGTGTCAGATCCCCTGGACCTGGAGTTACAGGTGACTGTGAGCCACCATGGGTCAGGGGTCATCTATGAAAGCAGCAAGTGTTTTTAACCAATAAGCCAGCTCTTCCAGTCTTGTGTGAAACTTTGAAATATTTTGCTTTAAAATTGAGTGGTAGTGGATGGAGAAATTTCAATAAAATGTTAGGAAACTGTGGCATGTATTATGCACTGGAGACATGTTTTTATCACACGTTGCCCCTGGCATCTAGAAAAGCAAACATGTATCTGAAGAACTGGAGGCTATTTGGGAATGGCACGTCACAAGGCTCTGGGCCTTGCAAGATAGCTCAGTACAATGCTTGCCTTGTAAGCACAACATAGTTTGATAGCCAGAACCCACATGAGTGATAAAAACAAGGTGTAATGACGCCTACTTGTAGTCAAATGCTAAGGAGGCAGAGAGAGGAGGATCACTGGCTGGGGGTTCACTGGGTATATAGCCTAGTCTACCTAGAAGGTTTATAGCCGATGAGAGACTATTTTAAGGGAAAAATGTGGACAGCAATTCTGGAATGACATGAGGTGGGCTTCCATATAGATGTTTATGTACTTATTGGCATACATAGGTACTCACAAACACAGTCATAAAATTTTTAAAATCACAATTGTGTCTAGAGAAGAGGTTTCTTTTTTTAAAAAAGAATTATAGTATTCTTTTTTAAACATATAGAATGCCCACAAGTTAAAACCCATACCCAGAATAGTGATCAAGACCAAGAACCAGTGGACAGATAGGTCACGGGCCCTAGGGAGACCCTACTATGCTTATTTTGCCAAACGAGCATAGTGTTAAACTGTTTCCTAATGACATATAATGATATCCATAGCTCAATAAACATACCCTACATGTTTTGTGAGAGTTGTATTGAAAAATATGTGACCGTTCTGGCCTAGAAAAGACTGGGAGTATCAGAGATGTAGAAATGAAATCAGAATGACTCCAATTTCTGTCAGTGCGAAAGAGGATGAGACAGCTGCTCATTTGTCACGTATGCTGAATCCTTTCTCTGCCCTTGCAGATGTAATAAGGGAGTGACATAAAGAGACACAAGAGCTCCAGAGGAAAGAGCCAGGAGTTGTGGAATATCCATAGATAAGTACCCACATTAAGAAAACAGCTGCTCATTGAGCACCAATCCAAGGTAGCCAGCGTTAAGTATTTATATTGTTGCTAAGGCTACCCATATAGGTCAAGATAATGATGACTGATGTGATGGGAATTGATGGGGTCACCTCAGCTATAAGGAATAACATCCAAGAAGTACCTGATGATTCTCTGGACACTTCGCACCTAAATTGTCCTTCTGTGTTTTGGGTCTTAAGATCCCTCAAGACCGAATAATTTCCTTCATCCCTGCAGTAAGAACTGTGACAGGTGATGGAAAGCTGTGGTGGGAAAAGCCAGACTTGGCCTTTTCCTTCAAGGTAGCTTCATATAGCCGGAGAGACAGACACAACTTTGGTTGTGCATGGGACTCTTGAGGACTGGAAGCCAAAAGGACACTGAGCTAGAGACCTGCCCAGGTGTTGAGGAGCAGTAGGGAGGGGCTCCTCTTTGGGGCAAAAACAGAGTTCAAGCTGATTCTGGAAAGATGAATTGAGTAAAGAGAGAACTTTCCATAGGATGAGAATCACATACCAAGGGCCTGTATGACTGAATATCTGAGCCAGCAGTAAAGGTCATGAGGTCAGCTAGCTGCCACAACTCAAACCCTCAGTCAGCCTTCTGTAGACTGGGGGAGGATAGTGTTTGCTTGCTGACTTGTCAATTTTTTGTTAGTACACAAATAAATGGGTTCTATCATGATTTTCTATCATGATACACACACACACATACACACACACACATACACACATACACACACACACACACAGCCTACTAATATTATTTCTACCCTTTCCCCTCTCTCTCCTTTCTTCTAGTAGCTGGGTATTTTTACTTAAAGATTATAAAGAATCCATTGAAAAGTAGATTAAGAACTGTTATGAGCAGCTTCTAAGATTCCCAGGCAGACACTATTAGCAGACACTAGGGGCACTAGGAAGGTGGGTCTCAAGGCAGTTCTCCTACAAAACCACCACACCAGAGTGTGCTTTGCATATGATGCCTGGGATCCCATGTGTCAGTTTGTAACAGTTTGTAATACTTTCACCTTTCCATTGAAACCAATTATGTTTTAAATAATAATTTTTAGATCATACATGGTTTGATATTTATTTTATTTCAACCATCACTTTTGGTCAAGTATAGCCCTGACAGACACAGCAGGTGAGCCTTAATGGCCTAAGGGATAAATTGAACGCTAACCGGATCATACCCATTAGCTAATGGATCACTAAGCAATGGGGACTAGTTCCACCCTAGTGCACTTAGCCCAGGGTTGCCAGGAATTTTAAACACAACAAGTAAATGCTGTAGCTTCTACCTCACAGGCCCAGGGGATGGGATCTGAAACTCAAATATGGCTTCTCGGATAGACAGGTGAGTGAATGTGGCTATCATTATGTAATCACACACCTTAGGATTCATTTATTATTGACGACAAAGCATGTTCTAGAAATATAGTGGAGGCATTTGACCTGCCAGGTCGGTGCATTTGTTGGTGGTAGCCTGGCAGACAGATAGACCCTAATGGGAGATCCACTCAAGTACCCTGTTTTGCTCACTATTCGTGTCCCAGTGACTCACAGGAAAATATCTGGGCCTGACATTCTGTTCTGTGGAATGCTTCACAGCGTAGGAAATTAGCCAGCTACTCTATGTGTTGTGCTGGGACCTATTTCCCACAGTTTTCTTTTTTAAATCAGCTGTTTCAGATCTATGTGTCTCATTAGCATCTGGGCACTGCAATCACTTTCTAAAGTGTCAAATCTTCTGGTTTTCTTGAACTATTAAAAAGCTTGACTCATGTGTAGTGTGGATAGTAAGAGAATTTACAGCCATTGGCCACACTATCCAAGAGGTATCCAGCCTCTTAGCTAACACCTACAGATGGGAAGAAGGAAAACACCTACAAATGGAGCTCCAGAAACCACTCAGGATGCCACTGAGAACCAGTGCTATGACAAGCTGCTCTGCCTCTGCACTCAAGTTCATCTCCTCCACACTCTGACTATAATCTACTGTCCTTACTTTATAACTTCTTGACCTCTGCCACCATAATGATGTGCCCTCTGTTGTACACATAGAATTCCCTGAAAGCATCTCGAGAAAGTGTTAGTAGTAAAAGCCAGGATTCTTTCCAGTGTTCATCTGTCCGTCTGGCTGTCTATCATCTGTATCTCTTATCTATCACTATCATCAATTTATACTCTATCAACTATCCATTATGCCTATCTCTCTGCCTATCATCTATATTTAACTACATCTATCTTCTAGTCCTATATCTATTATCTGTTAACTATCCATCATCTCCCCCAATCTAATTTTTCAATCATCTTTCCATCTATAGCATCTATCCTATATCAATTCACTTATCCATCTACCTACTATCTATCTCTCATCTTTCATCCATCTACCTACCAGTCAGTTTACTCATCTATGTCCATATCTGCATGTCTGTCTACTTATTTACCCACCTACCTACTGATCCATCTGTCTATCAAACTATCATCAATCTATCTATCATCTGTGTCCCTATATATTTACGATCTCTGAGCAAGCTTAAACTTTAAAAATACAGTAATATAAATTATATAAAAAACCATTTATTTCAAAGTTTCCCATTCCTCCTTTCTACCATTCTGCTCCTCCAGTGAGGCCATCAGAAGCTCCCTCTCAGCCAATGAGTTACCACCTCAGCCCTTCCCTCTTCAATTTCTGAGCAGTTTTCTACACATCATTTTTTTTTTTCCTAAGAGGAAACAGGTTCTGGCGGAAACAGAAGACAATAATAAAATAAGTAAAGGAAGCATTAATATTTACTACGTGCGAGGTGTTTTGCACACATGCGTTCATCTACACCTCTTAACAAGACTAAAACAGTTCACACGCGAGGACCAGGAGACTCAAAAGTTCTTTCATTTGCATAAGGCCAGCAGAGTTGTTAGCTAAGCACAGAAGTGGCTCTGGTGCCAGTGCTCACACTTTCCCACCACACTGCAAATTTACAGGTTGTAACTGGCCATGGAAGTGATTCCACAGACTGTTAAAAGGAACTTAGTAAGCAGAGACTAATCACCACATCAGTGTTAGCTGTGCCTACTCTTCCCATTGACTTTTGATAGAAGAGTTATTTAAACAGTCTCTAAGCAGAAGAAAGGTTAAGTAAATTGGAGGCTTGCAAATAACCCCTAAATAAAGCACTGTGAGTTTAATTATAGCTGTGCCTCCTCCTCCTCCTCCCCTTCTCCCCACTCCTTTCCCCCTCATTCTTCTGGGTTTTTTTTTTATTTTATCTTGTGCAGGCCATCTTTCCATAGTGGTCTAAGATATATTTTAAAATGGTTGTATAAGGATTCAAAGTAAAAATACAAATCACTGTATGCAGGTTCTTGAGCTCCAATGCCCTTAAAGGAAGCAACACAACTAGGCAATGAGGAAATCCGAGGGAGGGGAACCGTGAGTAAGCAAAGAGGCTTGGGTTTGCCTGCAGAGCAAATGAGCCTCTGTGCTCAGGAAGGGATGGGAGGTAGGGGGTGGCGTAGTGGGAGTGTGGAAAGTCTCAGAGAGGGACTCTGTCCACCACTTCACGGAGCTGAGATGTAGACACCCTGAAACCCCTGGAGAGAGCAAGGTTGGTGTGGAATAGGAGAGACCATTACCAGATGTTCTCTCAGAGATGACCAGATTCCAGTGAGAGATGTTGTCACCTGACCTCAAAAGAGATTCTAGAAGACAAACTGTTATTACGGAAGGGATGAGACAGGAAGAGCCAATCTCTCAGCAGGGATCAGCAGATATAGCCACTGGGGATCATAAGGCCACATAAGCTCAAAGAAAACACTAGAGAATCAGAAAATGTTCCTTGCGAATATCTAAGGAAATCCTATTGGTTCTCTGGAATTCAAGGTCACCCTTTGGGGAAAAGAACTGGAAAATCCTACACAGATAAAGACTCAGTTTCTGCTTCATCTAGAGACTCACTATTGAAAACAAATGGGCTTTGTCATTTCTGGCATCTTTGAGTGCATGGACTGCAGGCTACACCATGTGGTGTACCCTAGTTTGGATGTCTCCTTCTTCATTATGTTCAGGCTGGGTCACTAACTAGGACTCTAAACTACAAGAGCCACTGAGACAGTGAAAAAAAAATCCTCAGCCCACATTCTCAGTGCTTTGCAGGAAAATGGTCTTTGTGTAAATATACACCAGAAACTCCAATCTTTAGAAGTCTGCACTGGCTACCCTGTGTCCTACCGATTCAGCCTGACTGTCCAGACCACTCTGTCTGTGGGTACACAGCTGTGGCTTCCGTAAATGAATCTCCTCCATCCAATTTAAACTGAGCTTCAAGTTGATTTGGGAGAAAATTTATGCAGTTTACAGACTTAAAGCATTTCCTTCATCCCAGAGGACAAACAAGCATTGGGGGGAAGGGAGTGAGGAACTGCTAACTTAACAGACAGAAAAGAAAAGTCAGAATTCCCAGGAGAGCCAGAGGAGGAGGAATGAGGCCAGAGCGACAAGGAGGGCAGGTGACAATTGTCAGATGAGTTTCATCATGTGGCTGTGTTTCTACTCCCTTGCAACTTCTCTGAAAAACTGTCCTCTGGGGCCCAAACTTTCCCTGTTTAAGTCTCAGCCCAAAGGTGAGTTGCTTACAAAGTTTGAGAGAAATTGGCTTAGGAATTTCGGAGTTATATTCACAGGCAAGGAAATGACATCTCTTCTGCTTTCAAAAGAAAAAGAAGAGGTTTTAGTCACCACGGCTCAAGGACAGAAACTAAGAAGCGAACGAACCTTAAAACTCCAAGGAGTCCGATAGCCTTGCTAAGCTAACCAATCTCAGAGCTTGGGACAGAATCAGCTGGAAAAAAGAAGATTCAGGGAGTCAGTGGGTGGGAAGGGAAGGAAAACAGAATCTTAACAAGGTAGGTCTTTTGTGTGTTTAACTACATAATTAGCAGGAGATGGGGCCCATGGATGTAGTTTAGACTTATGCTCTGTCAAATCACCAAAGAGAACAAAATTCTGTTTGCCACACTTTGGGCCTTTTATAAGTTACAGATTATGCCATAACGTAACTTGTTAACTCTAATTATGGATCTAAATGGACAGTCTGCGTCTTCCAGGGGACAAGGGTACACATGAGCATCCCGGGGTGCTTATACGGAGGCCAGAGGTTGGCACTGGGCATCTTTCTCAGTCACTGTCTTATTATTTTGAGAATTTTGCTGAGCGTGGAGCTTCATCATTAACAACATCTCCAGGCTACCGAGCTCCAGGGATCTACCAGTCTGTATGACCTCCACAAATGAGTGCTAGTGTTACAGGTTCATGACACTATATTTAACTTTTATATGGGTGGGACACAGCCAGACTCAAGTCCTCCTTCCTGTATAGAAAGCAGTGTGCCCACTGAGCCACCTCCAGTATGTTGAACACACAGCTCCTTTAAACACAAATTCATGACCATCCAAGAGGCTTCTAATCACAGAAATTACAAAGGAAAGGGCACTAAATAACCTGTACATATTAAGCAGAGGTTGAAGACTCAAAGCTCATTTTACTGGCGAAATTCTACTTGTGGCCTTTCTTCACCAGTGAGTACACCAGTGGTCCTGCACCAGAGGAAGTATCTGGCTTGGGCTACATGTCTCTAGTGATGTCTTTTGCTGCCTCACCCTATGCCTATGACTTTAGCTATAATCTGGAAAATGGGCTGTCCATATCTAGCTTCGATCCCGTGCAGATGTGGCTTTTGCCACTGGTGGGAACACATCTCACTCTTGCCCCCACTGACCAGCAGATGAGCTCTAAGGTGCGGGGCTAGCACGTGTGCATTCACGGGAGCCATGCTGTAGTCGTCTCTGGATCTTACCTGCCTGGTTGCAGCATGTGGGAAGCATGTAGCCTGCTCTGTTGCTGCCGAGTTCCTCCCACACCCCTCCTGCCTTTTGATATGCAACCAGCGAGAGCCAAACCAGCAGCTCAATATTTTCCATTGTTGACCTCCTTGCAGGATCAACACTATGGCAGCCTGGGCCCCAAATCAGACCTCCATCAGGAAACCCTCAAAGCTGAGAGACTTTTACAGAATTTAATGGGCTTTGGGGGTGGTAGGGGTGGACACTTTTACAACTATTCAAATTGCTCGGGCCCGATTTGAAGGCACATCAGAAGGTTCACCCTACAACCTGTCCAGTAGTAGCAGGCTCTTTTGAATCTTGTCCTTGAAACAAAAACAAGGGGGTGGGGCGGGAGAAAAGAAAGAGAGAGAGGAAGAGAGGAAAAAACGGAAAAAGAAAAAGAAAAAAAAAAAGACATTTGGTGTCCCCTGGGACGTTCCCAGCAGAGCCTCTAAGTGCTGTGTGACTGAAAGAACTGCCAGGAGTCCTCAGGCCTGGAGGGAGGAAGTGGATGAGAGAGACCTGGAGATGAGAAGGGCCTTCAGCAGCCATTGGGGAGGCAGTAGCGAGGGAGAAGAAAGGGAGACTCAAGCACTGAAAACCAACAGAAACACAGGTGGGAACAGCCTTATGGGAAATCAGGTTGTCAGCAAACAATGCTGGAAGCTGGAAACCACTGCCTTCTCAGCCTGGCTCCTGGGCAGGAGGATGGCTCTGCAAATAAATTAGCGGTGGCTTCCACTGCTTGGAAATGAATACTGACACCGCGAAAGCAGCAAATGGCTCCCTTTTATCCACGGCAAAAGATCTTGTCTTCACAAAGGGATTTTTTCCCCCCCATTCGTTATTTTATTTTGCTTTGTTTTCTCAGAGAAAGCAAATGAGAAGCCACTTACATGAGCAGCTCAGGTTAAGGGAAGGGGAAGGAGAAAGAGGGGGAAAAATGGTTTCATTTCATGTACCAGTGGTTTAGAACTTCATTTAGCGCTAATCACACCCGCATCTCCCCCCTCCACCCACCCCACCCCACCCCTAGCCCCCAGTGGGCTCTGACAGCAGCACAGCCTGGATTGCTGCATGGAAGACAGGCACCCGGAGCTTTGCCAATGTGTACACAAAGGCTGAGAGAGACTCTCATGATTTCTGGTAATGACTGAGGAAGTGCAGTTACTAGGAAAGGACAATTAACTACTGGTTGAGGCAGCCGAGAACTCTTAAGATCATAGCATCCTCATCTCTGTTTTCTCCAGAAGACCCTGTTTCCCCCTTTACAATAAATCTGGAGGAGGCCCACATTGCTGAGATGGTCCCTCCACATGAGCGTGAGCCAATCCAGGAAAGGCAAGGCTCCAGAGTCGAGTCATATCTACTTTTCTAGGGAGAAATTGGAAAAATTGTTCTTTCTACCCCAATGGTGCCCTACTAACTATGTGAGCAGAATCAACGGACAATTGTAAAGAAATCAGATTCCTTTAGGAAAATTAGCCCCTGGCAAATCTCTACTACCCAGTGTCCTATTAATTACCGCCCCCCACCCCCAGTCATTTCTATGCCTCTATGGTAAGCTCAAAATTGATGAAAGCAAAATGGACTTTGAAGCCTCATGAATTCTTAAAGCACACTCTGGACTATCAAAGCCACAATTATTTGATCTCATTTTACAGGAAATTATATGTTATCTCTTTATGCCTTGGAAAAGCAATAATCCATATGTAATAGTTATGGTCACTCTATAATGGCCAGAATTCTTGATTAGTGAGCATGACTCTACTACCACTAGACAGCAGGGCCTTTACTGCATATTAATTTTTTAGCTGCTTCCCAGACAAGCTGACTGGGCCTCGTTGTTTGTGGTAGCCACAATCCCCTATGTAGACAACAACAATACAATCAAGGTAAGAAGAAAACTCACCCATGGACATCCAGCAGTAGAGAATTGGAGTAGACTCAGAGAGGATCGATCCAAGAGCACTGTTGCAAGATGGTCCAGCATGAAATAAAACAAAGATACCCCCATCAGAGCTTTCAGATGAGAAATAGCTGACTCGGCAGAAATATGCTGTAAGATAAGGAAAGGAAACAAACGAAAGCAAGTAGACTATGCCAAGGATGGTGGATGCAACAGTAGCAGACACAGAGATGATGAGCCGTGTTGCTGCTCTCTCCTGTCCCACACTGCAGTACTCTTATCAGGAGGGTCCTAAGTTTCGAATAAAGACAGTAGGACACATATGCCCCAAATAGGGGAAATGGAAAGTTGTCTGGGCTGTGTTTTAAAGAAAGAGGTCAATGCATCAGATGTGGTTGTGAACAATTAACCTTGCAAGTCTTCATAAATGTACCTGTATGAGTTCACTTTGAATGAGATGGTTGATCATATAGCCTTTGCATATCTATTTTTCACAAACTTTTAGTTTTGATAACTAGGGAAGTTGTCACAAATGTTTGAATTAACATGCAAACATGAATATGAATTCACCATTTGGAAGGCAAAAGTAGAGGTGAAAACTGATATCAAATAATATAAACGTCATCTATAAGATATATATATATATATAGTGTGTGTGTTATTTTAAAATATAAACATCACACATTAAATGATAAATATTTAATCAAGTTATAATAACAAATCACAGTAGGCTGAACCCAAAAAGCAGATTTAGAATAGGATTCATGCTGTCTTTTATAAGCATGTACCTGTGATTAAGAATTTAAGGGGCTGGAAAGATGGATCAGAGGTTAAAAGCCCTTGCTCTTCTACAGGTCTCCAGTTCAAGTCTCAGAATCCATATCAGGTAGCTCACAACTGTCTATAATTCTAGCTCTAGGGGAATTCAATGCTTCTGGCCTCCAGTCATCTGCACACTGCTCCTCTATACACACAGACACACACACACACACAAACTTAAGAGGATTCATCCTTAAAATCCAGAAGCTACAAAGAACAAAACATGCATTACTTTGAACTTTGGCTGCTTTGCTCATAGTGAAATGGGTTAGATGACACTTAATAGACCTGGCTTAATGTATCTAACAGTTGGGCTGACTTGATAACTCGCTATATTTCTCACTTAGGGAATCTGATGTTGAGGGATTTAGCTAGAACTTTCTTGGAGGACATGAAACACATGTGTACCATGGTGAACAGATCTGACTCGTACAGGGTGACAGTGACCACAACTGCACAAGTAAAAGTGTCGAAGCTTCTAAGAAGATACTTTAAAAAAAACACTGATGTCAATCAAAAGTCTGGGCTAGATGACATTGTTGATGAGTTCTACAGCACAATTACAGAACTAACAACAATTCTTCTTAAATTATTTTCAAAATAAAGGAAAGGAATCTTTCTATTCCAAGAGACCAGCAGAACCCTGACAGCCAAACCATATAAAAATGCAACAAAGCACTGCACCAAGCATGCAGCAAATCGATGTACCATCCACAATGTGCACAAACACAAACATTCTCAACAAAATAGTAGCAAATTTAACTGAATGCCATAATAACTCAGTGGAAATTATCCCAGGAATATAAAATAGTTCAGTATGTGCATTCCCAGGTTTATTGCATCACCATGTATATCATATATAAGAAATGGAAACAAGGTCGAGTGTCCAACAACTGATGACTATATAAAGAGAATGTGGTATCTACACAGACTCTGATACTGGTCAGCCAAATAGAAGACTGAAACCTGTCAGTTGCAGCAACATGGATGAAAGCGAAGACCTCTTTGTTAAATAAAATAAACAAGGCACAAAACATAATTGTAATATGATCTCATCCATAGGTAAATGTTAAAAATATTGCTCTCAAGGGCCAGGAAGATAGAGGGATCAGTTAATAAAGTACTTACATGAAAGCATGAAAGGCTGAGTTTGAATCCCTGGGACCTACTTTGTGGTACACACATGTAACCCCAGCCCTGAAAGGCAGAAACAGAGATAGGAGAATCCCTGGGGTCCAATGGCAGTCAAGTCTAGCCAAATTTGTGAGCTTGAGGTTGTTCAGTGAGAGAACCTGCTTCAAAATTCAAGGGGGAAGAATTGATGGATGGAGATACTCACTATTGACCTCTGACCTCCATATGCAAATGCATGTCCCAACATAGGTGCACAAACATGAATACTACATATATACACATGAAAAATAGTTGATCAATGTAGTTTAATATTTTCTCCTACATATCTCATAGAAATTGAAGGTAGAATAAAGATTGCCACAGGCTGGGGATAAGGTTAGAAACAAGAGGCTGAGGAACAGGTGCTGCTAGGTAACTAGCTAGCTATCTAGGAGCAAGAAGTCCTGGGAAACTACAGTCACTATTGTAACTATAGATAGTGTATTAGTTAGGGTTTTACTGCTGTGAGCAGACACTGTGACCAATGCAACTCTTATAAGGACCACATTTAATTGGGGCTGACTTACAGGTTCAGAGGTTCAGTCCATTATCATCAAAGTAGGAACATGGTGGCATCAGGCAGGCATGATGCAGGAGGAGCTGAGAGTTCTACATCTTCATCAGAAGGCTGCTAGTAGAAGACTGGCTTCCAGGCAGCTAGGATGAGGGTCTTAAAGCACACCCACAGTGCCATGCCTACTCCAAAATGGTCACACCTACTCGAATAGGGCCACACCTTCTAATAGTGCCACTCCCTGGGCAAAGCATATACAAATCATCACATTCCACTTCCTGGCCCCCATAGGCTTGTTCAACCATATAAGTCTGTGGAGGCCATACCTAAACATAGCATAATGCAAAATACATTTAGTCCAACTTCAAAAGTCCTGATAGTCTATAACAGTCTCAACAATGTTAAAAGTCCAAAGTTCAAAGTCCTTTTTGAGATGCATGCAATTACTTAACTGTAATTCCCAAAGCAAGACAGGAAACCAGCTGGGCAAACTCCAAACTCTGCATCTCCGTGGCTGATGTCAAAGCAGCCTTCAGATCTCCAACTCCTTTTTCATCTTTGTTGACTGCAGCAAACTTTCTCGTGGGCTGGTTCTACTCCCTGTTAGCAGCTTTCCTCAGCAGATAGCCCCCAGCTCTGGCCTCTTGAACGTCTTGGGCTTTCCAAGGCAACTTCAGTGTTACAGCTTCTTGTTTCAATGTCTGGGATGGAACATAATCTTGCAGGCTCCCCCAAAGGGCTGGGGTCACATCTCCAGCTCTGTAGCACTCTAAGGTCAGGTTGATCCTCTCCACTGCTGCCGTTGTTCTTAGTGATCATCCCATGGTACTGGCATCTCCAATATACTGTGGTCTTCTGCTGCAACTAGCCTTTACAAATAGCCTCTCATAGGCTCTCTTCATGGTACCAAGCCTCAACTCCTTTACACGACCCCTTCAGTCCTGGGCCATCAACTGTAATTGAGGCTGCACCTTCACCAATGGCCTTCCATGGCCTCTCACAGTGCGGAGCCTCAGCTGTTCTTCATGACCCCTTTACGCCTTCAAAACCAGTACCACCTGGGTGACTCTTACACTTTACTAAGCACAGTTGCAGCAGGAGGTACAACATTGGCTATCCCTGGAATACAGATTTTTGTGTGTGTGTGTGTGTGCTCTCAGAAAACACTTCCCAGATTTCACCTCATTGGTGCTGGTCTCTTCTTAATCACCACTAATTTCTTAGCTCCAGCTAACCAGCATAAAATGTCCCAGTAGTTCCTCCTATTCTGGACTTTAAAGCCAGAGTCCTGTGGCCAAAGCTGCTGAGTTCTGCTGCTTGCTGGGGCTGGAACATGCCCCTCCCTTGTTCTATTACATCATCACCAGCTTTCTGTTTTCCAACTCCTCCACCGCCTAAGTTTGGCTGTCCTGGAACTTGCTCCACAGACTGACTTTGAACCCAAAGATCTGCATGCCTGTCTCTTAAACATTGAGATTAAAGATGTGGTTCACCAAGGTTGGATTTGTCTTCACCTAGAACTTGCTCTCTGTTCTAAACTGCCCTTGAACTCAGAGATCTCTTTGATTTTATCTCCAGGGATTAAAGGTGTGTATCGCCATGCCTAGATCTAAATTTAGCTGGGTAGAATCTTGCCCCAAAGTCCTACTCCCTTAATCTGCTATCTCCTAGAACATAGGATTCAGCTCTATCCTACTTCCTGGTACCCTTTAAATATCTAAACCATATATTTTATATTTTTCCTTTCTAAACTTGCTACGTTTATTCAAAATGTTCTTCATGACACTTAAACAGAGAACAAAGTCTCTGCTGGGCTTATTTGGGACTTCCTTTGTCAATGCAATTAATGTGAGTCTCTTCACCTTAGCCTTATGCAGACTCTTCAGACAAGGGCAAAAAGCAGTCCCATTCTTTACCAAAATACTACAAAAAACAGCCTCCAGACCACATACTGAAGTTTTTCTCCACTGAAACCTCTTGGGCCAGGTGTGTACAGTTCAAACCACTCACAGCAACAAAGCCTTCCATGTTCTTACTAGGATAGCTCATTAAGCCCCATTTAAAACATACCATGGCTTTCCAAATCCAAAGTCCCCAAACTCAGGTCTTCTAAACAAAAACATCAGCCCTATCACAGCAATAGCCCAGTCCCGGTACCAAATTCTGTCTTAGTTATGGTTTTATTGCTATGAACAGACATCATGACCAAGACAATTCTTATAAGAAAAACATTTAATTAGCACTGACTTAGAGGTTCAGAGGTTCAGTCCATTATCATCAAAGCAGGAACATGGCGCCATCCAGGCAGGCATGGTGCAGGAGATGAGAGTTCTACATATTCATCTGAAGTCTGCTAGCAGAATACAGACTTCCAGGATAAGGGTCTTAAAGCCCACATCCACAGTGCCAGGCCTACTCCAAAAGGCCACACCTACTCGAACAAGGCCACACCTACATGAACAGGGCCACACCTTCTAATAGCACCACTCCTTAGGCCAAGCATATATAAATCATCACAAATAGCAACATTGAAGTGTACATCTTAAAATGTTTGAAGGGCTAAATATATCTAACCCAATTTAAATACACACAACATAAACATGAATTGTGCATTACATGGGGCCCCTAGCTACATTCACAAATTTAATGCTTGTGTATATAATTACAAATGAAAAAGAGATAACATCGTGGGGAAGTGAGAGGGAGGAACATGCACATCACAGAAGGCCCTTCAGCTTTAGAGCAAGTTTCACCATAAAATTTTACACCATGAATAAAGATTGTACATGCATGAAAAGAATAGAAGGGTCCCAAAGCTGTGCATTATTTCAAAGAAGAAACTCACACTTGAATAAAATGCATAAAACACAAAAGTTAGTAGGTTAAATAATATGTATTTGCTCATCCACAAGGTAAGAATAGCAGTTTAAGCATAAGGTGTCAGATGAGACATTTGAACATGTCCATGGGTCTGATTGCTTGGTCAAGAACACAGGGAAGCCTTTTCACTAGAAAAACAATACTGTGACCTTCAAGATGTCTCATTTCCACAGATCAGAAAAGTACTAGAATACACTGATTTTCGTTGCAGTGAACACTCCTGTGTCATTTGTATGTAGGGTGTAAGAGGGAACTTATGCCATCTGCTGTGTGAACTGCGTTGTATGTGATATCTGCAACTGTAGGTGGTAGCTTTGGATTCAAGGGTGAAACCTGCATAGGGAGTTGGGACACAGTCATTGGACATTGGCTGTCATGGAAGAGAAGACCAAATACAATTGTCCTGAAGTCAGAGAAAGACCTTGGTGAGGATATAGGGTAATTGTCATCTTATCCCCAAAGACTGTCTGTAGATAGATTTGCTTCAAATTTTTTCAGCTCCTTCAACTTCCTAATTTTCTTAACATTTCAGTGACCATTCTGACTTTTGGTTTCATGATTTAAGATAGTCATTTCTACTCTAGAATGACCACTGTCCTTTCTAAACTTGTTAAAATGTTTCTTTTAAAAGTTACTGTTATAGTGTGTGCTTTCATGTGTGATGCATGCATAGCTTGGAGCTCTGGAAGTTAGCATATAATAAAGGTTGGGTTCTGGAAATCCAACTCAGGTGGCCAGGCTTGCTCACCAAATGCCTTTACCTACTGAGCCATCTCATTGATCTACAAATGCCTCTTGTGTATATGATATACACTGACCGTGGTGGTGTTCAGAGTTTAAATATTCTGCCAGAATATTCAATTCAGAATTATTTAGCCAAGGCTATGAATTTGAACTATGTTTTAGCAAGTCCCTGTGAGACACCCTGGTACATCTGAGTGAGCTGAACTTTCTAATCAAATTTCAGTCTGTGTTTTCCCTCTCATCTTATGCATTTTATGATCAAATTGTACATACCTGGGGATTCAATTGGTCTCCAGAGCTACCCCTATTGAATGTCAAGAGCTTATTCTACACTCCGTTTGGTTGTTAAAAATATGCTATTTTAAATATCAAGCATTAATTTGTGTTAGTCTTACCTTCCTCTCCAGGGCAGGAATCATATCTTACATATTTTGCCCTTTTGCTAACCCCATCTCAACCCAGAGCATATGAGAACTTATTCTCAATCATGATGTATTAACTTAAGAATCTACAGCAATAAACATCTCCTACCATAATGCAAACATTCAGCTGCCAGACACTCGGCAATATGGATAAAAGACTAATGCTGAGATATTTGGGGCAGACCTTGTAATTGATGCTGCTGCAGTTGCCTCTGACTTGTGGATGGCACAATGAACAACAGGGTTTCTCCTGACAGCTCCAATAAATTAGGTGCTCCTGTGACTTATATATACCAAGTTACATCTAAGTATAGGCTGTGAGATATAAAGATTCCATCATGTTTTTTTTTTTTTATTCACCAAACCATTCCTCTGTTGTTTTCTAATTTTAGATTAATTACAGTAGAATTTACTGGGATGCAAAGAGAAGCAAATTTCTGGTGACAATTTCTGAAGCTATGAACGGGAGGACTCAACTCTTGCATCCCTAATTCTGTAAAAGACATCTAGTGAGGACATCAACACATCATTACTAGTGATGGGAAATGGCTAAGAAATATATACCTAATATGTTCAGGTATGTATTTGATTGAAGACAATTTACAATAGAGAGTGTAGTGGCTAAGAATAAATAATTAGATAAGAATAGCTTAAACAAACCCACGGTAGAGCACTCACACTTTCTTAAACTTTAAGTAATAGAAAGAAAAGGATTTAAGTCATAGAAAGAAAAGGATATGTCACCCCAACACACCTAGCAGAGCATCTAGCAGGTTCATAGCTTCTTGGGATATGAAATAACCATAGGATGATATTCTTGACCAGAAAGAAACTCATGAAATCAGGCTAATTACTTGGGAAGACAGTCTAAGAAGTTGCCTCAAGTTAAACATTGGATGCACAATGTACACGTGTACCATATAGCTTCCACTATAAGACTGTGGTTGTTTGAGGTATGCTGGAGTTAACATGAAGTCTACAGTCAGTGGCAGGAACCATAAAAAAAGTCAAGAGTGTGAGGTCATGGGTTCCATGAATTCTTATATTAACAGATTAATCTAAAATACTAGAGTAACAGATACATTTTTTGGAGGAACTAGTTTCTACATTGAAAAGTCTTGTCCATGCTAAACTCAGGCATCTGTGTTTCCTAGCTTATACTCCAATGCACCTGGAAATCTGTATCATCTAGAATATGGGACGAATTTGTTTTATTCACCAACTGAAAGAAAAAGAAAAACCTTTGACTGTGAACCACAAGGAGTTACATTGAGTCTAGAAACAAGACAAACAGATTAAATCTATCTCACTGAAACAGAGAGATGTAATTTCTCTCCAGAGAATACCAAAGACTGACAAAATAAACAAAGAAATAACATGTTTCTTAACTTGTGAAATGTGACAGTCAATGGCAGATGGCAAAACAAAATGCAAGGAAATAATATTTCAAGATTTTCCAGTGTTAGTAGCTACCAAGGAAGGGAAGGCACTTCTTGCAACAGGAAAGCATGTACTAAAAGACCCTTTATCATGTTTCTCTCTGGGATAGCTCTACTTATTTTGAGCCAAGATGGTACTCCATATTTGAGGGACTGGGGAGTGAGATGCTCAATCCTCTAGAATAGCTGCTGTGGCTGGGACATCTTCCACTTTCTGGGAACAGAATTGGCAACAGAAACAGTATATATCCTCTTCCATCTCACTCAACCTATGTCTACATCACAGAACACAGGCTCCTCACTGGAAACATCTTTCTTTCTAAGCTGTGGGGATTGGGTTTGGGATGTCTGTGGGAATACTATGAGACCACTGAGGACCATTTAAGGGACATTTCCTGGAGATACTAACAAGAAGTGCTCTTATCTCCAGGGAAGGTGCTAACCAATGAGGTAAGAGTCTCTAGTTACTACCATGTAATGAGGGTTTGCAGGAAGAAAACCACAGGCCAGAAAAATATGGCTAAAAGTTACAAAGAAATAGCATCCTGGTATTATTTAAAGCACAGAACTGTGATGAGTGTTCTATTACCATTAGTTAATAAATTATTATTTTATGACTGTAGAGTATGGGGAATCCTTTAATTCACTTAGATTTTCCTTCCCTTCCTCTTTCTTTCCTTATTTCTCTTCCCAGTCATCACTCCAAAAATAAATAGACTTAAGCTATATCAGTAGTTATAATGATTGAGAAGCACAGAGTACTTGTGACCATGGTTTATAAACAAAACATAAAAAATCTGGACACATAATAATCACTGTTAGGATTGAGCTCAAATAAACACTCCCAAGTCTGATGAAAACGTGAGGGCCAACAACATCTATCATGCTACATGTTTATTAGTTATCACTTCATGAAATTTGTGTATTTTGTTCTAAGGACATCATACACATTCATATGCACATCTGCATGTCATATGCCTGATCTACAATAATAAAAGATAGCTAAAAATAGAAAACCCTCAATCACTCTATCAGCCCATGCATCTAAGTGTAAATTCAGGAGGGAAAACTGAAATATGCCCCCATTTACCCTTGGGTCCTCAGAATCCAGCACAACGTGAGGAATGTGACTAGTATTTCACTTATAAAGAGGATGAATAGAACTTACGCTGTTTGTATTCAAGCTCACAGAGTACCCAACAGTGTAGTTTGAAGGATACTCAAGAAAGCAAAGAGTTAACATCCTAAACAAAAACTGGAGGGGCTAGGGTTTTGTAAGCAACCTGGAATGCTGATAAGCAAAATTCTACCTTTAGTATATCAAATAAAATATTAAAACTTTAGAGAGACCTACTTTTTTGAATTTTAGGGTCTGCTGAGGCCTTTTCTTAAATTTCCTTTTCCTCAAGGCTTAATAAAAAAAAACAGCAACTTTTTACAGTATATTATCCCTAGAAAAGATTATTCAACAAATAAAGAGAAATAGCTATTAACTATAACAAATAAAAGTTAGACTTTTATGCCTTATGCCAATATGAATTCTAGACAGGTTGAGAATTTCAATTAAAAACTTAAACTAACTCAGAAAATAGAGTTTTTTTTGAAAATAGAGTTATTTAAGTCATAGAAATACCATGATGAATAATACTATGAAAAAAATATAAAAGAAAAGCATTTTTTACAAAAGCAGAGGATGGGGTGATCAGTGGTTCCCAGTGAGTATTTTCTTTAGTAAAGAATCAGCATGTGATTCTAAGCACCCACAATGGGCTGCTTACAGCATCCTGCAACTCTAGTTCCAGGAGATCTAAGACCCCCTTTCAATCTTCCTGGAAATCTGCACTCATGTGCACAGAAACTCCAACCCCCTATATACATATACACATAGTGAAATAAATGTTTTCAAAAAGAAAATGATACATTTGAAAAACCTGGAAAAATATTCAAAACAAAACTAACAAAGGTTTAATATCATAAAAATGGAGAAAGCATATGGAGATGTTTTTCACAGAGAAGAATTATAAGTGGTTTACACACTATGAAGAGTGTGCAGTAATGAGAACCAGGAAGTAAATCAAGGCATAATTTACTTGGCCCAGTCAAATGAAAATAAAAGCAAAAATCACAATTCCTAATTACTATACATGTGGTAGGAATTAATATCTAGAATACAAAGAGTTCAGACAAAACCCAAATCACCCAAACTATGAATGGTGAATGGCCAGATGAATTAACCTGAGTGTTTAATATACAAGAATTCTTCAGACTTGGAAGTGGGACCCTAAATGAGTTTCTATTTCCTATTTCTAAATTATTTCCTATGGAATTATTATGGGACTTATTTATGTAGAGCACACAGTGGGAACTTTTATATGCAAGGTTCTATCACGTTTTGGTAGGAGAAAGAAAAAAAAAACAGTATTCAAAAGCTTTGGTCTTACACATTTGTCATCATTTGGCATTTAGTGTTACTGTTACATCAATTCCACGTTTATATACCATTTGCCCAAAGTACATCTGTAGTTGCTGCTTTATGAAATTGTGTTTTAAACCACATCAAAGTAAAGAAGTGTAAGTAAAAATATGTTTATGTTTTCTTTGAATTTATCCAGGTAGTTATCTTTACTGGTGGTGTTAGTTTAGTAACAAAAGTTACTAGTTCATGTTCTTTTTCTCTCTTTTTTTTTCCTTTTTATTTTATTTCACTCTGACAGACTTTCCCTTCAGAGCATGTCACCAAGTGATGACTTCTGCCAGATTTTATTCTGGAATCTCTTCATTTCCTTTTAACTGTGAAGCAGTTTTTCTGGAAATAGAATATATCCCACTGCCTTCTGGTCTTCATAATTTCTGACAAGGAGTCTAGTGTTAATCCTATGGAGTATTTCCCAAAGATAACGAGTTGTTTCTCTTGTTTTTTTCACTATTTATTTTTAAATTTATGTGTATATGTATCTACCTGCTTATGTAACTATGTACCACATGCATGCTGGCAACCATGGAAACCAGAAGAGGCCATTGGAGTTTCTGGCACTAGAGTTGCAAGCCATTTTGAGCTTCCTAATGTGAGTGCTTAGAATGAAACCTAGGTCCTCTATAAGAACAATTAATAATCTTAACTTCTAAGACATTTCCCCAGTATCTACCTTTCTATTTAGTGTGTGTGTGTGTGCATGTGTGTGTGTGTGCGTGTGTGTGTGTGTGTGTGTGTGTGTGTGTGTGTGTGTATGTGTAGGTGGGCATGCACATGCCACAACCTACCCATGGACACCACAGGATACCTCTGTGGTATTGGTCCTCCTCTTTCATCTTTATGTGAGTTCCAGGGAGCAAACTCAGATTGCCATGTTTTCAGAAGCACGTTTACCATCTGAGTCATCTCACTGGACCATCCAGTCCTGGGTCTAAGATGCTCTTTGCCTCTATCTTTCTGAAGCATAATCATGATGGGAATCAGTAGGTATGTAGATCTCTTTGGACTTATCCCATTGGAGTCTAAGATTTTTCTTTATTTGTTTTCTTTTGTTATGCTTTTGTATACCTATTTTGGTTTGCAGCTCTGTAATAATTTTTAGGTAGAAATCTGGGCTGGTACCGTACCAAGGGAGAAGGCATATGCCCACGAGTCCTCTTTTTTCTTCCTATGTAGCCATTAGAATTCAACCACAGAATTTCTGCCTAGAACTACTATTGACATTAAGCTTGTATTCACTCCAATGGGACAGACCATATTCAAACCTTATAAATCATGTGACTGTTGGCTCATATGATGCTGGTCCAGGGATGTTCTTCTGATGTGTTACTTATTGCTCTCCATTGCTTTTCCTTTCTTGTTCTTCAGAACGTATAATCTCAATCAACCTGTCATCTGATTCATTCTTAGTTTAATCTTGAATCAGCTGTTGTATTTGCTGAAGATATTTTCATCTCATTCATCATACTTTTCAATCCTAGAGTTTTTATATCATTCAGTATCAGTAATGCACTCTTGCTTCGGTGAACCACTGCTTCTGTGCTTTCCTTTACCACTTTAGACGTGAGTCATTTCTTCTTCACAATGTGTTTAAACTAGTTGTGTTAGAATTTTAGTTAGGAAATTCAATAGCTGAACATTTTCAGACACAGTTTCTTCTCCCTCTACCCACAGATAATCTTCATTTTGGAGAGAGGATAGGATGTGAGACAAGGTTTTAGTATGTATTTAAGGCAGGCTTGAACTCACAGTCTTCCTGTTGACCATCTAAACGCTGGGTTCACAGATAGGTAGCCCAACATCTAGTGGGGTGTGCTCTCTTATCTTTTTGAATGGTTAATATTTCTTGTTAAAAATTGGTAATAATTTAGAATAATACTATGTAACAACTTTGGGCATCATATTCTTCCTCACATTCCTTGTTGATGTTATTTGCTTGGTTAATGATAATATGTCTTCGTTGCTGTGCATGAATGTGGAAGTTACTGCTCAGGACGACTATAAATCAACTGCCAGTTGAATAGATATTTCATTAAACACACACATGCATAAATACACACACACACACACACACACACACACACACACACACACACACACAGTAGACTCAGTGTAGGTATAGCTAATCAATTCTGAGCAACCAGAAAAAATATAGTGTTGGAAGCAACAGAATACCCAACTTTAAAATACAACACAAAGGTACAGTTACAAACACAGCACGACACTGGTAGAAAAGCAGACCCATAAACAGATTAAACAGAATAGAAGACAAAAACATCAATCCACATTCACTTTCTGAGTTCCACCCCTAGATGAGAAACTAACTATTGGCCATTATTGGCTGCTGATGCAGGTAACCTTATGTGCAGATACATACAGGTAGCACTAATTGGACCCAGTTGTTGTTGTTGTTGTTGTTGTTTTTTTAGGAGCAGGGAGGAAAATACCTCCTATGAGGACATAGGGAAGAAATTGGAGGTAGAATGAAGGGTGGATTAATTAAAATACATTATACACATGCATGAATCTCTCAAACAATAAACATTTGAGTGTCAAGAACATAGTATCAAGAACATAGTGGAGAGAACATGAACTCTAATAAATGGTTGTGGCAGATTTGCACCTATATACACACATAAGAAATAAAAATTTGATCTCTGCTTTTGATTACATATAAAACCAACTTTAAAATGAAAAAAAAAGGTATAATACTTAAACTTAAAACTCTAAAATCATTATAGGGAAACCCAAGGGTGATGCTCCAGGACACTGATAGTGACAATGATTTCTCAGTCAGGACTCCAAGGCACAGGCAACAAAAGTGAGCACAGAAAAAATGAAAAAATATCAAGCATAGAAGCTTCTGAATTGATAACAACAGAATTGAGAGACAGTGAAATACTAGGAAAAATACCTGACTCATTCGGCAAGGAATTTGTACCTAGACTCTACAACTTAAAAGATGGAACACTCCACACTGGACGATCGAGCTAAAGGTGGGTAAGAGAACTAAAGAGATTGTTCTAGAAAGATGATGTGGAAGTGATAAATAAGCAAGTGAAAAAAATCAAAGCCACATTGCAATACCATCTTATTCCAGTTAGAATGTTATCCTCAAAACCCCCAAATTGGTGAGGGTGTAGAGAAAATATTTTTAAATAAGATTTTATTGATGTGTGTGTGTTTGCATGTGTCTGCCTGCGGAGGTCAGAGGGGAGAAGGGGGCATCAGTTCTCTTGAAGGTGGCGTTAAAGGCATCAGTGAACTACCCACATAGATGTGTGTTGAGATCTGAATTCTGGTCCTCTGATAGAGCAGTAAGTTCTCTTTACTAAATCATCTCTTTAGTTCAAGGAAACACATATTCACATTTAGTGGGGCTATAAATTTGTGCAGCTATTGTGGAATACAATATTGAGATTCCTCAAGCAACCTGAAAAAAAATCACTATATGACCCCCAGTTTTACTACTGATTCTGCATAAACACAAAGATGAAGTTGATGTACCAAAAAGTCACTTATACTATGTGGAAATGCAAAATATAGTCATAATATGGCATCATCCCAGATGTCCTTCAATGGATAAACAAAAGAAGAAAACTGCCCATATTTAACCAGTGGGATACAATTCTGTTCCAATGAGAATGAAATCCTGTCATTTGAACCAATATAAAACAGAAACAGAAAAATAAACGTCACTTCTCCATCACTGATGAAAGTAAGAAAGTCAGTCTTTCAATACAGTCTCTTTACAAGGGACTGAGGAGGGCAGGGGCTATGTTTTAAAGCACGGGAGAATAACTTTTGGTTGAACTATGTGATGTATTTCAAGTACACCAGAAGAATATGAAATTATTAACACATAAAACTGATTGATGTTTAAGGGATAAGGATGCTTATTAGTCTGGCTTTATTATCATGCAGTATACACATCCCTGAGTCTGCATACTGTCACCCATAAAAATATACTGAGATAGGTTTAGAGCTGGAGAGCTGTATTAACAGCACTTGCTGCTGTTTTCAAAGCCCCAAGTTCAGTTCCTAGCTCTGACATGGCTGCCTACAACCATCTGGAATTACAGTTCGAGGGAATCCACAAACTCTACTGAACTCTGTGGGCTCCTGAACATCACTCACACCCATGTATCCAGGCACACACACATACACATAAACAGGTATTTTAAAAAAAATGATCACAGAAAGTATAGATAGAACTTCACAAAACACAAACAAGGTTTTAGTCAAAAAGATTAATGGAATTCAGGTCTTTTTTAATCTTTCTTTTTCTTCTTCTTTTTAAAAAAAATCAGCATCAAGGTTTTTTTGTTTTTGTTTTGTTTTTTCAGATTTATTTATTACAAGTACACTGTAGCTGCCGTCATCATCGTCAGATACACCAGAAGAGGGCATCAGATCTTATTACAGATGGTTGTGAGCCACCATGTGGTTGCTGGGATTTGAACTCAGGACCTCTGAAAGAGCAATCAGTGCTCTTAACCACTGAGCCATCCCTCCAGCCCTTTTTGATCTTTCTTGAACACAGCCCAAGGCCTACTCATACACCAGCCTTCTCACCTCCTAGCCATTCCAGAACATTCCAAAGCTCTTATTTAAAATTTCTCTTGAGGCACTGTAGTCAGCCTACTGTTTACCTAGTTATTCTTTGCCCCCTTTGGCAGTAATGATGGTAAGCAATTTATGTTCAAGAAATCTCCCTAGCTAAAAGGCTTTCTGCATGGTAAGCACACAGGTTAAACATACTGCCTTTCAAAAGGGCTCATCTAAGGAACATAAGACAGACCAATAAAGATAATTTTGTGGGGATGAGTTTTCATAGGGGCTTCAACTCTTTTCTGTCTCCTTTAGTGTCTCCCGAACTACTATTTTTCACTATTGCTGTAGGAAAGTGGTTGTGACACCTTTGGGGGTCAGCAACCCTTCACAGTGGTCACCTAAGACCATTCAGGAAAACACAGATCATGATGTGTAACAGTAATAAAATTATGGCTATGATGTAGGAATGAAAATAATTTTATGGTTGGGGGGTCACCACAACATGAGTTACTGTATTAAAGGGTCACAGCCTCAGGAAAGCTCAGAACCACTGCTGGAGGATATTGGTTTCCTAGGCTCCCACAGAAAAGGGACATCACAGGATGTTAAAATGGGGCAACAGTATGGTACTAAGAAGCTTACTGACCCATCAGAGATGTAATTACTCTTCAACAAATACTCTCTGACATAAATTGAACATCAATATCAAATCTCCTTCCCCACAAAGGTTATGGCCCCTATGGAAAATAGAGCAAAAGGTTGTAAGGGTCAGAAGTCAGGAAGACTGAAGCAAAGAGTGCTTTCTGTTCCTGACAGGACTGCTGCACCCAGGAATTCACATCAGCGGTGCTTGCCTGCAGAAGACCTGCACAAGATCAAGCCAGTAAGCAATTCTATCATAGACAGAGGAAGGGATCATGAGTCTCTACTCCTAAGTGAGGAACTAGTGGTAATTGATGGTTTTGAAAACATTAGTTAATTTCTAGATTCTAAATATGATGTTGTTAAGTTTTGTCAGTTTTCCCATTCTTGGTGAAGAAGATAATTTTTAAAGTCTTTTAGGAAATAAAAATCTCTAAAATAAAAAAAATGTGTGTGTATTGATTGTATATGTATGTGTATGTATATGTATATTTAGTCCTCCTAAGAATTCTGTGCAACAGATACAAAAATTAGATTGTTAAGGAAGTTATATAATTAAGGCTTGAGGAGATGAAATGATCTGCTCTAGGCTAAAGTTATTAAAATATCCTTTTGAGTATTGAAAAAGGTGGGCCACAAACTTCGGTTATTATTGAATTCAATCCTACATGGTAGAACGATCTAGAACCTTCTCCAGGGACTACCTGTAGGAGCAAGACACCATGTTACTGTTTCTCTCGATGGAGATTCTGCCTACAGAAATAACATGATCTGAGATCTTAGAGTCTGGTACCACTTAAGAAGCGGTACGCTGATGGTACTGTTATGTGTTTACTGTGTGTGGAGAGTTTCTTTCAAACTAGGAAGCCCTGCCCCCCCAGCACATGAGGGCAGCATTCCATGAGTTCTTAGCTTTTAAGACCAGCAAATCATTAGAGTCCTTTTGTTTTCTTCTAATTCCTCAGTAAGATGAAAACAACAGCCTAGACAGCACCCAGCAGAGGAATGAGGATTGTTTTTGTTACTTCTGTCAGCCATGTTGAGAAGATGGAGCCCCATTTTTCAAATGAGCAATGGTATCAGGCCTAATCAACATTCCCAGATTCAATCACACATAAAAAAAACAGTCCCACACCCCGAGACTTGGAAGTTTGCAGGTTTATGTTGGCACCAGTTAGGATGCTAATGTGCAAAGAATCCGCTCTCTCCTTTCAAACACTAACAAACATCAGTCATTCCCACTGATTGGTTTTAACCCAATAAGCATTTTGTTGAGCCCAAAAGGATATTTTATTTTACAGTATTTAGATTATGTTAATTACTCATGCAGGAGCCATAAGTTGTTCAGTGAAGAATGCGTTGCTTCAGATTATGTGAGAAGACTCCCCACCCACTGACTGTCACCACTACCACCACCACCTAATGCTCAGAAAGACAGCAAGACATCATGTCAATGAACATTGAGATTCAGAGATCCCTTGGAGCACACAAAAAGGTCTATGAAAACCCTCTCCTATGAGATGACCCTAGGGGCAGAATTATACTTTGGGACTCATGCACAGTACAAAAGCTTAGGTGTCAGTGAGAAGCCCCTTATAATAGTGGCTCTTTGCCCTGGTGCTGCTTGTGTCCTGGCCATGTGTACATGCCACAGAACAGCTCTGAGCTTCTCGCCAGCTCATTTCAAATTCTTATTTGCCCTTAGAACTTGGTAGAGGTGAAGCTGGTTCACAACTTAAGGAAAATTGTTATCAATCACGTCAGCAGATCTTTTCAGAGATCATATGGTGAGGTGACATGGATGTAGCTTAGGCACTGATAATATCAAAAATGGTACTGGATCTTAGGTATCTGTGTAATTGCCATTTAAAAAAAAATAAAGTAGAGATTTCTTTCTATCATATAAACATGCATACAGAATATGAATATAGGTATTAGAAAATAAGTAACTTATAGCTCATTTTAAGTGTCTGTGAATAAAACGATGTTAAGCCACCTAAGGCATTACTTTTCTCCCTTCTATTCTGCAAAATATGGAAACTGGTTTACTTATAAGTATAAGTACCTTCATTGCAGTTAACTTTCTCTAGTTACGTATTTACTGAATACACACATAAGAGTCAATATAATTAGCTAAGGAGCAAATAGTTGACCACAAGATAAACAATGTCCTTTAAGAGTTTATAGTTTCATGAGAAGCAAGCAAAGAAGTAGTAACTTCATCTACTAGGATTGGTGCCAACAGTATACAAAAGGCATCTGGCAGCATAGATCACAGCATGTAGTTTCTATGGGCCAAAAGGGAGGGAGGGAATTAGGAAAAAACCCTGGGTGGAGATGAAAGTTTAGACTCTTAGTTGTAAACTTGAGGGCTAAGCATTCTAAGGAAACAGGCAAGAAATAAAGCCGCAATGTTTGCAAGGGTTGTTGTAAGTTGGCTGTGATCTGATACACAATTAGAGAGATCAGGAGAAAAACGCACATGGAGATATTATCTGACTGCCTGGTCACCAAGGGTCTTCTTTGTCTGGAGGGGGGGCTTTTTTTAAGGAGCCATAGGATTTTGTGTTAAGAGGCTGGTGACACCATAAGGCTGACTTTTATATGGAAGATTGTAGGTATAGAAAGGTGACACATTCTGTGCTTACATAGGAGAGAGGTTATTCTACTTTCAAGGTATGAGATACTGAACGCTAGTGCCCAGGAATTATTTAGCATAGACACTAAAGAACTGGCTAAGAGAGCGTTAGGAAGGAATCATTGGCCCTTGGCAATTGACCAGGTGTTGGAAGGATAAAGGATGAAGCAAGCAAGGACAGACAGGATTGAAACATGTGGGGTCCCTGAGAGGAGAAATCATGCAAGAGAAAATGTTTTCCTGAGTTTGGGGTGCACAGAATGACATGTTAAAAATCTGTGAGTAGAACTAAGGATGACAGTTAAAAACCTTGAGCAGGAGATACTCCAGTAGAAATGGGCAGGAAAAGAGAGTATTTAATGTTCTGGAGAAGTAAACTTCTAAGGGATAGAAGGCAAAAAGCTGACCTGCCTTTCAAAGAAATCTCCACCAGTAGACATATAATGAATCCATTTGCCAACACAGGGGTTGTAGAACTTGGTCCTAACCATCCCCTAAAAAAACCTAAAAGAAGTGTCTATAGCATGAGTCAGGTGTTGAACTGAAATTTCATATTCACAAACCAAGAAGCCATCATCTCCCCTAGATGACTCCATAAGGTCTACCTGATTTCACAATAGGAAAAAATATAAAGATGGCTTTCCATCACAATGCTTTCTCCATTACGGAACTCTACAAAGCAGCTGCACCCTTCCTCTCCTACATCACTGTCATCTTCCTGCCTCTGCTTCACATCAGACCTCTCTCCTCCTAGTGTACACAGATGTACAGTGACAACCTCATCTCCCAAATGTGGATGGTTATCAGATACTTGAGTTCCTCTATAATATATACAATTATACAGAATAACCTTTCCAAGGAATTTGCTTATCTAATATTTCTGTCACTTCAATATATGTCTATTAATTCGAGTCTAATGTTTGTGGGGAGTGGTGCTCTGTCAAAGACGACATGATGGACACAGTACGATAATAAAGTACTTCCAGGAATTAGTCTACTCACTGGCAGGGTCATTCTCTAGCTATGACCATGCTATTTTAATCCAAAGAACTATAAAGAAAGAGAACTAAAAGTGAAGTATGTTATTTTCTATTCTTATTGAATTTGAATTTCTTAGTGAAGTATTCACATTGAAATTTTGTTTACACAACAATCAGCCTTATCGATTAGTATAACAACTTGTGATTTCAGAATGAAAAAAAGAAAGCAAAGATGACAAAATAAATGTTTCTTTGAAATTATTGTTAATGAAGGTTAACCTTTGTTTTAAGGATGGATTCTCCATCTCTGTCTTAAGAGAATACGTATTTAAAAATTAATAACAGCATTAGTGTTAGTGACTGAACCTAGATTTCACACGTGCCAAGAAATCTCTCTGCCACTAAGCTATTACCCCAGCCCTTAGAAGTATATTATTGACTTTTCCACAATATTAATTTTAACAATAAGCTTGGGAGATCTTCCATTTTCTATTGTTCTCCTCAATCTCTTTCTTCAAAATATGCAGAGACTACCTGACAGTGAGGTTCTCAACCCCAACTAACAGAATCTATAACACAACCTAACATGACTGCTATATCTTAGGCTTCTGGAACATCAGAAAAAGGGGAAAGGGAGGGAAGATTAGAGGAGTCAGAAGATCGGAACAACTGTGAGATTGTGTCTTTTATATATGACCAGAAAGTTGTACCTATGAAATCTCAACACTATGGCTGGCTAAACTAGACCTGAACAGTTGGTATTTGGGTGAAGAGCTGGATGTTGAGGAAAAGGTAGCTAAGTGAAGATCTGGGATAAATCAGAAATTATTTGAGGAAGAAATTGTTTGTGGGGTAGTGCTTCTCTCCTCAGCAATTCAGACTTTTGTCTTATATCCTTCTGTTTAAGGGTTTGAATATACAAGGGATTATGGCCACTTCAAACTAGGGCACAATCTACACTGGACCTTAATTCTCTTTAGTGGCTCTTCCACCCATTAGACCTCCAGTCTCTTCAGTGGCTATTCTACCAGTGTCTACTAGCACTGCCTAAAGCCTAGAAAGCTGGTGTATTTAACCATTACTTTCTATAACATCTTTCTCAGAAAGCCATCTGGGCTTGAGACTTCTCTGTTTCCTTTTCTGCATCAAAACTTGCATTTCACATATGGTATTTGCCATATGTGGATACCTATCCATACACATACATACAGTAATCATTCCTTTTCAGGGAACATCTGCATTTCACAGGGATCCACTAAAGGCTATTTCCTTCCAAAAACATGGTGGACATACTGTGACTTGGGCATTGTGGGAGACACTGAGGGGATACTTAGAACAAATGAGACTGCAACATCTAAACCATGCAACACAGTTAGTCATGAGTCCCATTGCTGACTTGTTCTCTCCAGTGTACAGGAATCACCAAGTGCCTGCCAGGAATATGCTCTAAACTGACACACTTAAGAACAAAGATTTCTATGTCAGTTCTAAATGCAGCTGAGAAATGGAGTTTGGGTCGGATTGAGGACAATATCGCCAATAGATTGTATCGTGGCACACTTACAGAGGCTGTAGGCAGAGCAGTTCCTTGTTAAAGGATTTTAGATCCCTATCTGAGTTTTAAATGTTGAATCACACAAAGGAATTGTTGAAACCTCCTTAAGCAGCTAAAACCTTGTTCCCAATTCATGGGAAATTTGGCCACGGAAGAGATTAAATAGAGTGGTGTCGCTAGTCAGAGTTGATGAAATGCAGGCACAGAGATGGTACCTATCAAAAAGGAAATTAGAATAAATGAATATTAAAATATTTAAATCTATAATAATGTGTTCAAAACACAGTTCCAAAGAACATTATCATTGGAAGTGAGAAACCCGCGCTAAGTCACTTATAGTCTTTCCCAAGCAACCTTCTTCCTTCCATTTCAACTCATTAGGGTAATATTAGCTTTGAGCATAATGGTGTAATTTTAACTGTACTGTACACAAATTACTCTGGCTCTTTATGTGACAAGACTTAGCAATAATCCCTCTTGGTAGATCTTTAACAATTGTTACAACTCTGGGGTGTGTGTGTGGGGGGGAGTGAGGGGAGGGAAGAAGCTCTTTGAAATAGGAAACAAACAGGAAACACAATAGTTTATGCTAACCCAGGGGGCAGAGATGAACATTCCTATATTGTCAAGTTAGGTGGCTACCTTCCCAAAGGAAAGGAAATTTTGTCATGTTTGAAATGATCTGTGCTCAATAAGGGCTAGAGAATCCAATGTCCTAAAATAAAGATCCACAAAACTGATCTTTCCTTCTTCCTAATCAATCATCTGAGGATGGTAGTAATAACAGTCAGATCAAATACATGAGCACACATGAGGAACTTTAGAGTGAAGGCTGAACCATCATCCAATGGATCTCACTATGAAAAGAAAATCTGAGCAAAGACTTGAAAACAGTCCCAGGATTACCTATAAAGACATTTGGGAAAGGGGCTTCATTTAAATGATCACCCCAAAAGCCCACTATGTAGGGTGTAGCTGGACAAGAATGAGCTGGAGGGTACACTTAGGAAGATCAAAGGGGAGACAACAGAAGAACATGGCGGGTACTCTAAGAGCTAGGATTTCTTCTAGAAAGGAAAGAACAGTCACTAGGTTCTGAACAAAATGACCACATGGTTTAAAATAATCACTCTAGTTTCTTCTTAAAAACAGCCGAAGCCTCCTGTAATAGTTCAAAGGAGAAACAAAAAGATAAATGGTCAGAATCCTCTAGATTCTGAAAGGTGAATCCGATAGAATTCCTCAGCAATTGGGTGTGGATTTGAAGCAGTAGAGTCAAGGATGACTCCTGGGAGGATGATCAGCAGAAGAGTGCAGTCACCATCTCCTGTGATGGGGAAACACTACAGCTGGAGGGGCTGTGGAGAGGAAAAAAAAAGAATTTTACTTTGCATGCATTGAGAGTCAAATATCAGATATTCAAATAGAGGTGTCAAGAAATCAATCTAGTGTTGGAGTTTGATGTTGGAATAAAGCACTCTGCCCTGTGCCGGGAATATGAGACTGTCATTAGAGGTGAGAGGAAAACAAAGACGTTAGTCTTGGGGAGGGGAATCCCAGCATTAGAAAATCTAGGAGAAGAATCAGCAAAACCTAGAAAGTGATGTTGTTACTACTTCGAGTAAGATGGACTAGAATATTTGACCTTGTGACTTAGCATGGTAATCAGATTATCTAGTTGGGGAGGCCCACAGATTTGTATAGGCTGGTTTGGGGACAGTCTGTAGTGGGCCTATGAGAGGAAGGCATTAAGGATAATGAATAGAAATAACTTCTTCAAGGAGCTTTGCTGAAAGGGAGACCAACAGAAGACAGTATTGGTGGGGGAAGGTGCATGTTAGGAGACGATTCAATATTTCCTTGGAAGTTTTCTGATTGTGTGTATGTGTGTGTATGTGTATGTGTGTGTGCGTGTGTGTGTCCACATCCTTGCAGATACATGTGTGTGCATGTGCATGCAAAGGCCAGAGGACAATCTCTGGTCATGCTTAGGTGATATCTCCTCGGTTCATTGTGATAAAGTCTCTTTCTCATTGGTTGGAAGCATGGCAAGTAGTCTAGGTGGCTAGCAAGCTCCAGGGATCCACCTGTCTCCACCTCCCAAGCCCTGGAATCACAAGAATGTACTCCTGTGTTCAGCTTTTCCATGTTGAATATGGGAACTGAATTCAGGTTCTCATGATTTCAAACGCTTTACCAGCTGAGCTATGTCTTCATACCCTATGGTGGTTTGAATAGGAATGGTCCCCATAGACTCATGTATTTGAATATTTGGCCTATGAGGAGAGACACTATTAGGAGGTGTGGCCTTGTTGGAGTAGGTGTGGCCTTCTTAGAGTAGTTGTGGCCTTGTTGGAGGAAGAGTGTCACTCTAGGGCAGGCTTTGAGGTCTCCCATGCTCAAGCTCCACAAAGTGTGAAACATAGTCTCCTTCTTCCGCCTTTGGATCAAGATATAGAAGTCTTGAACCAAGATGTAGCACCATGTCTGCCTGGACACTGCTATGCTTCCTGACATGATGATAATGGACTAAGCCTTTGAAACTGTAAGCCAACTCCAATTAAATGTTGTCCTTTATAAGAGTTGCCATGGTCATGATGTCTCTTCACAGCAATAAAACCATAACTAAGATACACTACATCCAGTTTCCTCAACAGAAAATGCCAGAAGTAACAGAATGCCTGTATTCCCATCAGAAGAATCTGGTTCAGGATAAATAGATTATAAAAAAGAAATGAGGAGGGAACAGCTGGGCTCTTGTCCTTGAGGAGGACAGTATGGGTGCTTCTTGTGTCCTGGACTGGTTATCTGGAGAAAGGAGTGCAGTTTCTTCTGGCTCCTCTGCAGCTGCTTATGTTAAGCTGGGAGCTTTTAGTTATTCCTGTCTTTTTCAATGAAGGATGAAATTGGTCAGCACTCCATAGTGACCACAGGGAAGAGATGCTGAGGGTTGAGAGAGATCAAGAAGGTAGGGTTGAATCATGTATTTGCTTGCATAGTAAGACATGCACGAACTTGAGTGGTTTAAGCAACCAAATTAGATTGTCTCCCAGCTGTGGAATGTAGAAGCCAAGGGTTCAAGGTGTTGGAAGGAATTGTTTCTTCCAAGGGCTGTGAGAAGCATCTGTTCTAGGCCTTTCTTCCAGTGTCTGCTGGTTGCCTGGACACCCTCTGCACTTCTTAGCTTTAGAAGTGTTTTCTCCAGACCCAACTTAAACATCACATGACATTGTGTACACACGACCATGCACAAGTTTCCCCTCGTATAATGACACTGAGCTTATTGGGTTAGGACTTGGTGACCTTAACTTCATTAATTACATTCATAATTGACATGCTCCTGTAAAAGGTGACATCCTTTTTTCTTTTTTTAAGACAAGATTTCACTGTGTAGCCCTGGCTATCCTGAAAGTCACTATGTAGACCAGCTTGGTCTCAAGCTTAGAGATACACCTGCCTCTGCCTTCTGAGTGCTGGGATTGTCTTCTGCCTGACTATAAAATTGAGAAGAGGCACAAATCTCCTTACTACTACAACAAATGATCAATATCTGGAAACAGAAGCATTAATTGATATTTAATCTGTTCCTAAAGTACGTCCATGCAGCCCAGAGAGACACTCTCACTGCTCTCACTCTCACTGCTAGCCTTCAGTACAATGATGTGAATACAAAAGAGAAGACAAGGGCACGTAAGCAAGGCTGCCGTTTAACCAGAACCATGTATTCAAGGATGCCTGGGTGTGAGCAATGATGCCTTAATATGAAACTGAAGCTGGGTAGGGAGGAAGAAAGGACTTGCAGGTGATAAGTGATAAGAATTTTTAGATCACTGGGTTGGCATGGAAGTGTGGTAGAAAGATGGTTGAAGATGGTGCCAGAGGGAAGAAGCTGGTAAGGTAGGCAATGATAAGAGAGAGTAGAAAAATGGACCTGGAAGGAGTGAAATTGAACTAAGTTAGCATTTGGTTATTGCCAGTTTCGAAGTCCATGACCAGGATGTGAGTGGCTGAATTGGGAAGTGGGCCTGCTCATGGAAGAGCAACTGCTGGAGTCCTGAGAAGCATCTCGACAACATGGATGCTGAAATGACACAGTTTTCATTCACTCATCCACTCATTGAAATGTTTATGTGCTACTCCTTGAGGCAAAGTGGAGTTCTGTCGAATACAGGACTAATAAGACCCAGCATGGGAGACACTGCTAAGCCCAACGGTGCTGGCCTGAGCTTTGAAAAAGGCATTACACTATACTATGCAGAGCTACCCCCCACCCCAAAACAACAACAGCAAAAAACCAAAAAACAAATAGCAGAAAGTTAACTTTGGAAGTCCGTTGATACCACAAGAACAATTAACCCAGAGCCAGAGAAAATATGCCTCTTTCTCCTCCGAACACCTCTTACTGCTCGCTTTTGGAATTAGTGTTATTATTTGGCCTCCTCTGTCGTTTCCATCCATTGTGGTGATATGTGTGTTTCCTGGGGATTCTACACACTCCAAAATCTGAAGAGTAAGCAAAATCAGGGCTTCTGCTTAAACCCTTCACACTTTATAGCCACATTTACATAACATTAAATAAGTCAACAAAGGCATCATTAGCTCCCATTAAAATATGAGCAAAGAAATTTAAAAGAACAAGACAGGCTAATTGGTAAGTAATGTTCTGTATCAAAAATTATGACTGTAAGATACCCCGGCTAATGAGAAGCCCCACAATCATGTTTACTACATATTTAAAAATTAAATGAAGGTGAATAAAAGTTAACAGAAAAGATTTCCCTTCTTTGTAGATGCTGCTCCATTTATTGTACAGAGTTAGAAATGCTGAAGGTTACTTTTACCATCCATCTCCGCAAAAGATCTCTTCAGAATTTATGTGGTTGTTACCATTTTCACCCTCGTTATGCTACAAATAGGAACGGCACAGCCAGGATAGAAGGCCAGGATACAAGTGAATTAGGGCAGCGAGTAGGTCTGCTTTTATTTCAGATCTTGGTTGCGAGCTGGCTTTTCTCTTCTTTCTAGGTGAGGGCTTGAGCCAACCCTCAAGAAAAAATGCTCTTTAAGTCAACAAGGACACCCACTTGCTGTCGGGCTGAGAGTGTTTGGGAATCTCATATGGATGCCTAGCAAGGGCAGCTGGAGTAAGACTGAAAAAAAATTATAATTGCTGGGTACCACTCTAGACGAGTTCAATCTAAATCCTGGGGAGCGACCCTGGGGATCTGTATTTTTAAGAATCATCTTTGTTACTCTAAAAAAAAAGTTGTAGCCATAGTCCTGGCCTACTTTACCAAAGTAGCAACTACCATTTATTTGTTGATGTCTGTCTACTAGGTATATAGATATGAACTCATGCAGATTATTTTATACTTAATTTAATGTAATCATAAATATTTTCTCTTTCTAATGAAGAAAGTGCTTAGCAATACCATACCTCATAGAGAGACAATTTCATTTCACTGGTCTGTCAGAGGCAAGGCATTGCACAGGAAGTTGTTGGAGGACAGACAACAAGAGGTTTGTTTGCTTGGCTTAGGTGTTTTCCTAAGTGATCTGAAATGTTAGCATAAGTTGAACCTGTTTCAATAGCCACCTTGTGGGTGGTATATCTGATCTAAAAGTTACTATTTTCTGTGGCAGTAGAGTAGAGAGAGTATAGACTCTTCCCTCTCCCCTGATTCATTCTCTCTCTCTCTGTCTCTCTCTCTCTGTCTCTCTCTCTGTCTCTCTCTGTCTCTCTCTGTCTCTGTCTCTCTCTCTCTCTCTCTCTCTCTCTCTCTCTCTGTGTGTGTGTGTGTTGTACACATGCTTGTGATTAAAAAATTGAGAGCAGTAGATGCTATGACACTGGTTTTAGCTGACGACAGCCAGAATCAGTTGCAAACAGTTGGCACCATTATATGCATTCCTTCCTTGCCAGCAGCACTTTACAATAGTTGATGGGCATGACAGTTGATTTTCGGGTGTCAAATGGATGGGATTTAGAATCCACCAAGGATTCTTTGTCTGGATCTTTGACAACAGAGTCCAGAAAGGTGTGCAGACCCACTCTCAATGAAGGCAGCACCACCATTAATGGCACTGGGTCATGGGTCTTCAACGGGATAAAAATGAAAAGGCTAGCTGAGCGAGCATTAGCATTCCTTTCTCTCCACCGTGACTATGACTGCACATGCAATGTGACTAGCTGCCTCATACTCCTGCCACCACCAAGCTTTCCCTCCCAGCATGCACTATACCCAAATCAACCTTTCCTGCCTCGGGTTGCTTTTGTCAGTATTATGTCAAAAAGAAAAACAATTATTACAATAAGAAGGCCAGATCCCATGAATGAAACACAGAGAAAGGCCCAATAAAAGCTCCTTCATAGGCTCTCCTGAGTCCCTCCCTCTCCATGTAGTCCAGAACTTGCCTTAAAGCCTCTATAATCAGGGATTCTGTGGGGAGAAAATAGGGTATTCCAAGAGTTAATACCTTTAAATGTTATTAATGTGGATGCATGTTCTGTTGTGTACCTACCTCCTCCAAATTGAGACATGCTCCTGGAGGTTGAGGAAGGGTGCTCAGAAGACTTAGGAGGCTGAAGAAACTAAGAAGGTTCTGGAACAACCTGGAAGCACTGCTTTACAAACTATGGCAGCCATCCCTTGGTATAGACGAGGAGTTGAGTTAACCTGTGGAAATGAGGGGAAGTGTGTAAGATTGTGAGCAGCTTGCCTCTCCTGCACACTGTTTGGTTTTTACACTGTCCTTGTATTGGATTCCCAATACATTGACTCACAAAGCGAGATAAACAAATACAAATTGGCATGCTTGGGAATTGTATATGGCCCAGTGGACCAAGGGAAATGATTCTCTTACATTAGGCAGCTGTGCTTTGGAATAATACACAGACCTCTGTGAATCATTTCATGGTTTATAAAATGAAATTCTGTTTGCAATTGGCAAGTTAGGGAAATAAGGGCCCGTGCTTGTTTTCACTTTCTATTTCTTCCGTTTGTCCAGAGACTCACAACTGAAAACTTTGGGGTCCCCTTGGGGACCCATTAAGCAGACCAAGATCTTGTTTTTGATTGTCACAGAGAAATGAGGCACAGAGCCACAGACAGCCACTGGCCTCCTAGAATAGGAGATGGGGAGGGGTGTCTTGATGTTTCCATCCTCACAGCGGTACTTAAGAAAGCTGTCAGCCTCCAACGGTGCCTACAGAAGTAGATGCAAACTCCCTAGGCCATGTACCTTTTTGAATACCCAGAGAATGCCAAGAATGGCACAGAAGAACTTCAGGTTTTCCGAGATAATACTCTATCACTGTGGAGCATGGACCTACAATCTCACTGTGTGTGTGTGTGAGTGTGAACATATGTGCGTGCGTGCGTGCGTGCGTGCGTGTGTGTGTGTGTGTGTGTGTGTGTGTTTTGAGGTGTTGGGAGTGACATTCGTATTTGGCTTAATATTATTTGAGCGCTTGTGTTTAGAGAGGGCAAGACCTTGAGCTCATATCCGAGTCACTGAATCATCTGGAAGACTTACGGCGGCAAACATAGAGACTCCATTCTCAGGGTTGCTGAGGGAAAACTAGAGTAAAGCCTGTGAGTTTTGCATTTCTAACTAGTTACCATGATGCTCTGAGGCTGCTGTCTTAAGGACCACATTTTAAAAAATGTTATTTGCTGCAACTTCCAGCCCGGTTGTATTCAGCAAATACAGTACTCATCAAAAACCTTATTGGGGTATATCTTCCTCTGGGCTTGCAGCTTCGTAGTTCCCTTTGGCTTAGAGTTCTCCAGAAACTCTCTTTGCTGCCCCACTCCCACCCCAGGCTAAAAATATCGAGCTCCCAGGCCACTGCTCATGTTTTCCACATCACAGGCTCATCTGCTTCCTTCTGGGACACTTCCCTCCCTTCAGGGAATTCTCGTTCTTCTTCGTGTTGCACTTGCCACATCACAGGGTGTTTTAAGCAAAATCATCCACATTTGGTGAATGAATGAGTGACAGGTTCAGGATAGATCTCTGATCCGGGACATATTGACAACAGCTAGGATAGTCACCTAGAATGAAAGCCTATTTCTGTTGAAGGTGACACACGATAATAACCAAGCCACTCTGGTTACTATCGGCCACTGTGCTTTGTACTGTGTGTGTGTGTGTGTGTGTGTGTCTGGAAGCCAGAGTTCAACTCCAGCTGTCATTCCCTAGGGGTCAGCCACCTTGTATCTTGTTTAAAGCCATGATCTTTTACTTGGCTTTGGCTTATGGATTAGGCTATGCTGTGTGGCGAGCAGTTCTCAGGAATTCACCTGTTTCTACCTCACCAGTACAGGCACATGCCACCATGCCTGGCAGTTTCTAGGAATCCAATTTAGGTCCTCATGCTTGTGAGACAAATGCTTTGTCAACACTGTGGTTTGTGGCAAGTGGTTTCTCCCAGTCCATTCATTGCTTTTTTTTTTTTTTTTTTTTTTTTTTTTTAAATATTTTGGATTATTTCTTATAAAATATTTATAATGTAAGACATATAATGTCTTACAGTTTTCTGTTTTAGACATCCACAATGTCACCCAGCACTCGCTGCCGTAGTCTCCTGGTTCTTTTCTAGTGTAGCAGATACTTCTCCCTATAGCTCAGAACACAGCCTACTAGTCTGTAGTGCAGACTGTAGCAAGCCCATCACCATGATTGTTTGGTGATAGGTGTGGTGTTAACCACAATAAAACTCATTAAGTACCTATTCCATCCAAGAATTACATACAGATCTTTCAACACAACATTTCCTGTTCTGGGACAGCTAGTCGAGATGATACAGGCACTTGTACAACAAATCAAATCTCGTAGGTAGTGAAGCCATCATCCACATAGATCTGCAGGCTCTGGAGGGGGCTCATTCAACCTCCATACCACCTTGCTGTACCTACTAAGTCCCCATAGAAAGAGAGGGACCCTGACATTAGTCATCAGAGCAAAGGAAAGAACTGAGCACCAGGGGCATAGCTTTCAGACTTTACCATCACTTGCTCATTGCTGTAACAGACCTCTCTCTGATCCGTTTTCATCTCTCCGGGAGGCAAAGATAATACTCTTGGGGAGAGTATAATAAAACTCAGAAAGTATCTGTGGAACCCAAACTGTTGCCTTTCAAACACCACAAAGATGAGAAGGCATCAAAAGCCTGCTGCATGTTGGGGGTGACACGTTTCCTCACTGTGCCAAACAGTTATCTTTAGATCTACATTAGAGCCATTCCTACTGAACAGTTTGTAGTAGCAGTGGTACCCATGGAGCATCATTGAATGTCACCAGCAGAGCCTGTCAATGCATGAGCAACAGCAGCAGCTCCCACACATTGGGCCCTTGTCCCAAGCCAGGCTTCTGCTAAGTACTAATGACTGTCAATCCATTCTCTCATAGGCCTTTTGATGCTCCAGGAAGTAAGCTACTGTGACAACTCCTCTTTCCTGGAAGAGGAAACTGAGATTTAGGCTGGTTACATAGCTTGTCTCCTAGGCAACAGCGGGTTGGATTGGCCTTGAATGCCAGGATGTTTGACCCATTTTGAAGACACAACCTTATCTTGAAGCTTTTTTACATGTCTCATCTGTTCTGACAAGATGTCAAGATGGAATCCAGGGGTCTCTGCCAGGGCTATGGAGGATGGTGGACATTGTAGACATTTCTGAGAAGGAAATGCAATCATCCATTTTAGCAGCCACAGGAAATTTTGCCGGAAGAACTCAGCTCCATTGGAAAAGGTGAAATCAAGTCATAGAAACTCAGCTCCATACTTACAGAAGGTCTATCCTGAATAGTTTCTAGTAGCCATGGCACCATGGAGCAGCATTGAATGTCACCAGCAGGGACTGGCCATGGATGAAAAAAATGGGTAAAAGCATCTATATTCTAATATGACACATTTTTATTTCAAAGTACCTACCATGCATGCATGCATACACACATACTTAGTTTTTAAAGAAAGAGAGGTCATAAATACACTTTTCAGAATCAGTGCCATACATAACAGATATTAACATTTTTACAACAGTTCTACTAGGAGGAGCTGCTATCATTCCTGGTTTTGGTGGAGACCTGAGAACAGAGGCAGGGTTGTCCTAACTCTGATTCCTTAACTAGTGTAAGGCAGGGCTGCCGACCCCAAGCTGGATCTTCATGACTAGACACCCTCCCCCTTTTCACTCATCTCTTTAGTACCTTGTCTTTTAGGCTTCTATTTTTTTTTAAATGTAGAGATATGTAAAATATGAATACACTTAGAAATAAAAGATGCAAATATAGACAAATATAAAGAAATAAGGGTAAAAACATCAACATTCTAACACGACACATTTTCTATTTCAAAGTACCTATCATGCATATATGCATACACACATACTTGTATGCAAAGAGAGAGGTCATAAATATATATTTGTAGCCTACTTTTATCTCCCTTATAATATACTCTGCTCATGTTTTTATAGTCAAATATTCTACACACAATATTTTGATGGTCATTCTACTACATGGTTTTGATCTCTTCAAGGTAAACAGGCAGATCTTATCACACTTGTCCTCTGTCTACAAGGCCATTCCAGAATATGACTGAAAAAATAAAAACAAAATTACTGAAAACGAAAAACCAAACCAAACCAAAAACCTTCCCAGCAGTCTGCCTTCCAAAGAAATGTTCGCCAGTACGCAAATGATGAATCCACCTCTTCTTTCTCTTCCCTGCTGCCCTAAATTCCACCTGGCAACAAGGCAGCCTAGAGAATAATTTAGTTCCAAGCGGGAATGGACTTTACATGTCAGTGAAGCATCTTAAACTCAATCTAAACCAGAAAATCACAAAGGTTTCCTGTTGCCTTCTTAGGGACAGGATTTTGTATGTGGCAAGAAAAAGAAGAGGCTAATGTTACCTAGGCTGTGACTAGTCTGATAAGGGAGAAGTCTGTAGTCTTAAGTAATCACCCTAAGCCTTTGTAGTGGGCACCAAGAGGATCCCTCCTGCAGATTCAAACTCAGCCCAGAAGAGAGAAATGCACCCAGCCATTGATGGAAGACCTTTCCCAAGCTCTCCTCTTACCAGGCATTGTCGCAGTATTAAGTTGATAACTCTCTGGGTGTACATCCAGACTCCCCTTGCTGACCTAGGATGACATTTGTCATTAGCATACAAAATACCTGCTCTGCAGGCTTGCCTTTCACTGCCAGATCAGATGAGGGTTTCTTTTTACAAAATAAGAAAATAAGAAACTGTGGAGAGGGGAAAAACAAGGCAGCCAGAGAAGAGATCAGTGGGGTTAAGTGTGTTTGGGGAGCATTGTAAATGAATTAGCTATGGATACTTGCTTGGAGACGTGTTGTGGTTTCCATCTTAAGGCAGCCTGTTCACCTATTCCCTACCCTTTTGTTGTGTTAAGCCAGAGAATCTCCAAGTAAAGGACTCTCTCTGAACCCATGCCAACCATCAAAGGTACACAGGAGGGCTGGAGCAGGAGCAGGAGCAGGGTCAGGTAAGCTTAATAGCTCTGGGGACTCAGTCCATCCTCTCCATGGAGCCCCATTAATAGAACAGTTTGGTAACATCAGATGACTTTGAATCTGTTTCTCACAACTGCTGTTTTGGCTTCGTTACCATCTCCAAGCGATATTTCCTGTGGTAATTATTACACTTTCTTTATTTCTAGTGTCAGCTCATTTTCAAAGAAAAAGAATAGTCGCGTAACTCAGCTAAGGGAGCCCAAATGGAACAATTTGTTATATTAAGCAAATACTTATTTGCATAATTCTGACTCTCATTTCCTTATTAACACAGCCGCAAGACTAAGGGTTGTCAGTTCAGACATGTTAGGCAAGCACATGTACCTTAGTTAGTGAGAACCAGAGAAGAGGGGTGGGTGTTCAGAGCCATTGACCTTCTTCTTGAAGGCCAATGTCCTTAAGCAAGTCAGGAATTTTTCCTGCTATGCCATCGCTCCTGTTACTATTACTTCAGGGAATAAGTTTTATCTTGATAATGAAATTTTAGGATAAAAACATTGTGAGGGGGGCCTGGAGAGATGCTCAATGGATAAGACACTTGCCATACACACATGAAGACTAGAGTGTTGATGTCCATCACAACAGAAAAGCCAGGCAGATATGGGGGAAAAAAATCTCAGCATTGTCTTTGAAAGCTGTGTTTCATTGGGTAAGCAACTTGACTTTAGGGATCATCCAGTTCTCACCCTGTAAGGAGTGGCAGTGAGATGGCTCAGAGGGTAAAGGCTCCTGTCACCAAATGTGACCCGAGTTTGATCATTAGGACTCATGTAGTGGAAGAAGAAGAGCCAGTTTTAGCAACCTGTCTTCTGACCTTTGGATGGAGCATCTCTCTCTCTCTCTCTCTCTCTCTCTCTCTCTCTCTCTCTCTCTCTCTGTCTCTCTCTCATACACACACACACACACACACACACACACACAGAGAGAGAGAGAGAGAGAGAGAGAGAGAGAGAGAGAGAGAGAGAATTAAAAAAGTATTCACCATTCAGAGTTGTCTGGTCTCTTAAAGAGATATTATGTGTGTGTGCATATGCATGTATGTATATATGTATGTATGCATGCATATACACATACATATACATGTAAATATACACATATACATATGCATATATGTATTTGTACTTGTCAAGGTATCCAGAATGCCAGTGTCAATCAACATTATTAGCTATTGGCGCCCAATGTGTATGTTGGTAGTATGTGTACTGTTTTGTAAAAAGAATGACTCTCCAGCTCTGTGTTTGCAAAGGGCTCATTACAAAAGAGAAGTTCAGGGACCTGGATGGGGAGGGGAGTCACTGTGCAAGGGGTTCGAGGGGAAGGTGAGGGATACAGAAATCCATTTTAATTGCAATTTGAAACTACCATCTTGACCTCGAAAAGTACAGGCATGGTCTTCTGTCATCAGAGCCTCCATTAGTCACAAGTGGGCCTGGAAAGAAAGGGAATTTCTTTCCAATTATCTCCCAGCACACCAGGGGGATTTTTTCTCCTCCTCTGGAATCTTCTGCTAAGGTTACAGAGTTTACGGTTCCCATAATGCATGTGTACAGTATCTATTTCATTTAATTCGCTATTAACACTTCCAGTTTCACTCACTACAACACAGCTGGATAAAAAGAATTGAAATCAACCGGCTAGGCTGGAATTGGAATGTGGCTGTTAGCAGTTTTATTTGCAAACCCACCCCACTCTCACCTACCTTGTGTCATGCCGTAAATTCCATTCAGCACACAATTATTAAATGCAGCTTTACGATGCACACAGTTACCATGCTTTCCCAGGAATTCCATTCTTTATTTTGGTTTTGCTGTACTGGAGCTGTGCATAAAACAGCCTTAAAAAAAAAAAAAACCTAAACAATAATTTCTATTTTTTATAATTTTTTTAGAGGAAGAAGGTACTGAGATTAGGTCTCCTGTAGCCCAGGCTACCTCAAATCTTTTCCTGGAGTCCTGAATGACCTTGAGCTTCTGATTTTCCTACCATCTTGCCAGTGCTAAGATATAGGCATGGACCACCATGCAAGGTTTATGCAGTCCTTGGGAATGAGCTCCTGGCTTTTGGACATGCTAAGTAAGCACTCTACCAATTAAGCTACATCCCAAATCAGAAAAAATAATTTCCTATATTCTTATATCTTTAAATCAAGATTTCATTATTAAAATTTTAAAACCCAAGTGCAGAAGTTAGCAACTTTTTCTTGTATTGGATTTTTAAGGTTCTGGAACTCCATTATCATCAAAGTGTTTTCAGAGTCTCACCTGAGGTAGTCCAGCAAAAGAAGGTAGCCTATCTGAGATGCTCTACAGGGACCAGAAATAGAAACCCACACAAATATTCTTGAGGTATATATACCTATCACATCATATGTGCCTCTGTCTGTACAGCAGATCCAAATTCTCATTTCTCTAGGGATCCTGGCTGGCTTGCTTTCTTTCTTTCTTTCTTTCTTTCTTTCTTTCTTTCTTTTATTTTTGATCTTTTTTTTTTGGATATTTTATTTACATTTCATATGTTATCCCCTTACCCCACCCACACTCCCCGCCCAGGAAGCCCCTATCCCATCCCCCCTCCTCCTGCTTCTATGAGGATGTGCCCCCAACTACCCCCCACTCCCACTTCCCCACCTTTGAATTCCCCCACACTTGGTGTCAACCCTTTATGGGACCAAGGATCTCCTCTCCCACCTATGCCCTACAAGGCCATCCTCCCCTACATATACAGCTAGAGCCATGGGTCCCTCCCTATGTGCTCCCAGGCTGGTGGTTTAGACCCTGGGAGCTCTGGTTGGTTGTATTGTTGCTCTCCTCATGGGGCCACAAACACTTTCAGCTCTTCAGTCTTCTCTCTAACTTCTCTATTGGGAACCCCTTGATCAGTTCAATGGTTAGCTGTGAGCAACCACCTCTGAATATGTTAGAGTCTGGGAGACCTCTAAGGAGACAGCTATATCAGGCTCCTGTCAGCATGCACTTCCTGACATCCACATCAGCATCTAACTTTGGTGACTGCACATGGGATGGATACTCAAGTGGAATGGTCTCCAGATGGCCCCTCCTTCAGTTTCTGTCCCACACTTTGTCTCCATATTTGCTCCCTTGATTATTTTGTTACTCCTTCTAAGAAGGACCAAAGCACCCACACTTGATCTTCCTTCTTCATGTGCTTCATGTGGTCTGTGAGTTGAATCTTGGGTATTTCAAGCTTCTGGGCTAATATCCAATTATCAGTGAGTGAATATCATGTGTGTTCTTTTGTGATTGGATTACCTCACTCAGGTTGATATTTTTTAGTTCCATCCATTTACCCAAGAATTTCTCGAATTTATTGCTTTTAATAGCTGTGTAATACTCCATTGTGTAAATGTACCACATTTTCTGTATCCATTCCTCTGTTGAAGGACATTTGGGTTCTTTCCAGCTTCTGGCTATTATAAATAAGGCTGCTATGAACATAGTGGAACATATGTCATTATTATATGTTGGAGCATCTTCTGGGTATAGACCCAGCAGTGGTATAGCTGGGACCTCAGGTAATGCTATGTCCAGTTTTCTGAGGAACTGCCAGACTGATTTCCAGAGTGTTTGCATCATCTTGCAATCCCACCAACCATGGAGAGTGTTCCTCTTTCTCTACATCCTCGCCAGCATCTACTATCACCTGAGTTTTAGATGTTAGCCATTCTGACTGGTGTGAGGTGGAATCTCAGGGTTGTTTTGATTTGCATTTCCCTGATGACTAAGGATGTTGAACATTTCTTTAGGTGCTTCTCGTCCATTTGAGTTTCCTCAGTTGAGAATTCTTTGTTTAGCTCTGTACCCCATTTTTAATAGGGTTATTCATTTGGAATAATAAAAAAGCCCAGGATAGTGAGAACTATTTTCAACAATAAAAGAACTTCTGGGGGAATCACAATCCCTGACCTCAAACTTTACTACAGAGCAATAGTGATAAAAACTGCATGGTATTGGTACAGAGACAGGAAGGAAGATCAATGGAATAGAATTGAAGATCCAGAAATGAACGCACATACCTATGGTCACTTGATCTTTGACAAGGGAGCTAAAACCATCCAGTGGAAAAAGGATAGCATTCTCAACAAATGGTGCTGATTCAATTGGAAGTCAGCATGTAGAAGAATGCAAATCGATCCATTCTTATCTCCTTGTACAAAGCTCAAGTCCAAGTGGATAAAGGACCTTCACATAAAACCAGATACACTGAAGCAAATAGAAGAGAAGGTGGGGAAGACCCTCGAATACCTAGGCACAGGGGGAAAGTTCCTGAACAGAACACCAATAGCTTATGCTATAAGATCAATAATTGACAAATGAGACCTCATAAAATTGCAAAGCTTCTGTAAGGCAAAGGACACTGTCAATAGAACAAAATGGCAACCAATGGATTGGGAAAAGATCTTTACCAATCCTACATCCAATAGAAGGCTAATATCCAATATATACAAAGTACACTGGCTTTCATTACTAAGGCCTCAGCCTGCAAATGGCCTGAAAAGAAAAAGAAAAATAAAGGAGAGAGAGAGAGAGAGAGAGAGAGAGAGAGAGAGAGAGAGAGAGAGAGAGAGAGAGATCAGGCCATGTCATCATCCAGTGTGACCTTCCAATTCAGGTCCTGAGTACCTGAATTCTAGCAACTTGACCTCGTAGTCCAGTTTTTTCCCAGAGCAAGAAAGATTTCTCCTGATCTGGCTCTGACTCTCCTTCATTCAAAAATGCCCACCTTTTAACTAGCATTTTAGGCTTCGCTGGTAGTTTAAATTTGAAATGTCCCTCATAGGCTCATGCATTTGAAGACTTGGTCCCAGGCTTGTGGTGCTGCTTTTTGCTATGGTTTTGTAATTTCTAGAAAAAAGGTGGAATCTTGCTGTAAGAAAAGAGTGCCTAGGAGTGGAGGGAGGGCTTTCAAGATTTAAAGCAGGGAACACTTCCGATTTTTTCTCTCTGCTTCCTGTGTTCAAATGTGATCACCCTTTAGCCAGTTTCTTGCTCTTACTGCCCTTTCTTGCCTGCCTGCTGACATGTCTTCCCTATCATGATGGATTCTTTCCACAGTTATAAGCTAATATATATTTCTTCACTACCTTGTTTGGGGATATTTTATCACAGCAAGAGAACATTAACCAATACAGGCTTCCCTCTCACAAATCTGTTTGTCTTAATGAAGCCATTGGATCAAAAATTTTACTTTCTCTCTTTAAGAAAAAGGTATCTAACACCACGTGATACAGCCTCCAAATGAAGCTTCTATTTGCTTTTTAACAAATTAAAACTGAAATAACAGGGGCGAAGAGCTGATTCAGCAGTTAAGAGCACTGGGTGTTCCTGCAAAAGACCCAGGTTCGATTTTTAGCACCCATATGGTTGGCTCACAACGTCTGTAAGTCTTGTCCCAGAGAATACAGTACCTTCTTTGGGAAGCCTGTGGTGCACAGACACACCTTTAGACAAATACATACATACATACATAAAATAGATACAATCTTATGAAATTTAAAAACTGGAATAACATGATGTTTATTTATAAGGCTCACATCTCAAACAAGTTTAAAATCCTCTCATCTTTTTATATGTTGGCTCATTACCAACATTATTTTAGCCAGCTATTTTCTACTGGCTTCCTCTGTCCAAATAGACAGGCTGATGAGATCCATTCATACTCTTACAGAGAGATTCATTTGCCCTGTATGTAACTGACGGTTCCAATTTGAACCTAGTTCTAGTTCGCACAGACTGACAAAGGACTTCTACCACTGTTTAACTGCTCGTGCCTGGCTGCAATTGTCAAAACACACACAACATCCTATTGCTATCCTGAACTGTTAGAAAAGTCCCAGAAATATTGTTCAGAGGGCTCGTCCCCTGTGCTGCTGTCACAAATGTCTTGTGCAAATCTTTAAATGTATAGTTGAGTGCCAGGGCTACATCAAGCTCTCTTTTTATTAGGACAGAGCCTTTCATGGCTAGTACTTTCCCTTTCCTTGGCAGGAGGGGAGGGATGTAGAGTGAGGAGTAGGGGGTAAATTGGGGCGGGACCCCAAACCCCATTTTGAAATGGATGAGAGTTGGATACTCCCAAAATTCCAACAAGATTACACACATAAAGAAATCTCATCTGGTAAATATTACATTCTGTTTTTGTCTTCGCTTTAGTTTTTACACGACTTGACAGTTTATGGTACTGTGCCACATTTCAGAGCTAAGGTTTACAAACATCTGGCTGCGGGCAGCATTCCATTCTGCATGGCCCCCGGTGTCTCTGGGATAAAGCATTTGCAACATACCAACCGAGGTGGAAAACATCAGCTTTCCTAGAGAACAATGGGGTACACGAGGCATACTAAATTTTTCTGGGCTTTTCTAGGGAGGACCCCGGGCATTGCACAATTAATTCAATGACTTCCACCAGATGAACTTTGGAGAGCCAGGAACCATTGGGTTTGCTGGCTGTGTGGCCAGTTGGTTGGCAGGATCCTTTCATATTCTTGGAGAAGGGAAGATTTCCCAAAGTAATTGTCAGAGCCAGGTAGTAATACCACTGTCTCATTCACTTCCATCACGATGCAGCCATTTATGAATAAGAATGTCTTCGCTTTTTTAGAGTGTTCATGTAAAAATGGATAACACTACCGCTCACATGAAAGCTCGCAGAGCAATGCTTACACTTATTAAGAGCTATCAGCATCATTGCTATTATATGATTGTCATAGTTAATAAGAAGAGGAGAATTATTTTAACATGGTAATGTTTTGATGTGAAATTGAAAAAAATACATATACCATGTATCTGTATTTTATCTTTTCTTCATTTTTTGTTTAGCTACCACTATTAAATATTAGTATTCTGTTTGAGGCAAATATAGTACCAGTGGTATTTGAAGAGGGTCGATTTGGAGTACTTATTTCGTTTTTATTTTTAAGGCAGGGTTTCATGACCTTGAACTTCTGATACTCTTGCTTCTATCTCCCAAGTGGGAGGGCTTTGTTATGTGCTGACACATCTATTATATAGTTCTGGGCTTTGGAACTCAGAGCTTGGTGCAGGCTCTCTAATCAACTGAATTCACTCTTCAGTCACAGACTGCTCTATAAAACCTCTCATTCTTAAGAAACAAATAGCAGTTTTATATCCCACATAAGACATCCCAAAAGAGTTCTTATTTTTTCCTGCAGAAGATGCCTGGCCAAATGGGCAGAAATCTGAAAGTTATTCATCTGTGGTAGGAAAGAAGGAGAGGGCCATAGACTATTAGGCAGGTTTGTTTAGTCCTTTCAACTGTCTGCAGACGTGTGTGTGTGTGTGTGTGTGTGTGTATGTGTGTATGTGTGTGTGTGCGCATGTAAATTAATTTTGCTAAATAGAGGGCCAATAGCTTCCATCATATCTTCAAAGTTAGTCATTAAACATCAAAGGTTAATATCCATTTATGTCAAAGAGAGTAAAGATAGCCAGAATAGGGAAGGGATCTACATAGAATTAGGAAGACATCAGGGCTCCTGTCTAGCATGCCCTTTTCTCAACTCAATATTAGCCTTTATCTTCCAGCCACTACGTATACAATTGTAATCTTTCTTTACTTCTGTATGAAAATGTAGCCTGAGGTTAGGGTTCACCTGGGAAAGATATACACCAGAATACAGCTAGAAAAGGAGTCGGCTACTAGGCAGTGAGTGTGGGCTGTCTGATTCCTGTGACAGTGACCTATGCTTCCATCAGCATGTTGCTTGCTATAGGCCTGGCACACAGGAGGACAAGAAGCCTGGGCTTATGGGTATAGCAGAAAGACTGAACTTTTCATTCTGTCCCTTGAATCAAGAGGAAGCCTGGATATGACAGCCCAAAGCTTTATAGCTTTTATTTATTAAATACTCAAGACTGTATTGATTTCCTCATAGGTCAATTATCAAGATTAAAAAGGGAAACAGATAAGACAATGAATGGTATGGCATCGGGTACACAGTAGGAGTGAAATAAATTGTACTGGTTTCTGGTTCTCTTATTGACTCCAACTGTCTGTGATTTTTTTCCATTTTCCAGATAGGAAGGGTAATAGCGGGAGGAGGAAGGAATGAGTCTGCAGTCACTTGACCTACAAATTCCAGAAGTAGACCAACAAAGAACCTTTCTCCAGTGCCATGCCCAACTCACTGATCTAAGGAAGGCTAATTTGGATAACACATATGAGTCATAGTAGTATATTGATAGTAATGTAGAATACATATATATATATATATATATATATATATATATATATATATAAACAACTACCATCAGTCTCATGAATCTAAGTATCAAAGTGATATGATTTATTGAAGGAAACACAGACAGAAGTGTGTGTGCACATGTGTACGTGTGTGTTTAATTAATTCTAGAATTTAAATAACTTAAAGTAACCATCAGAGCTTTTAAAGACTTGACTATGGCACTTCTAGTACTCAAGCAATTAGTGCCTTCCAGAGAATGGTGATCCTCTATGTAACTCAAATAATACCCCCAGTGAGGAAACCACTGCTAATAATTTTGATGACTAGGAGAGTATTAGAGGAGACCTGACCCTAGTGAACACATAGAGACACAAGTAGAAACCCCATCCATGAGTAGAAAGGGAATGGCATATCCCATTATAATTACAGTGTTCCCATTGATAAATCCTTCAGACTTTGGCAAGGCAGGCCTAGGTTCTAGTTTCACTGTCACAAAATGTTACCCATGGATACTAGTGTTTCAAATTCATCTCATTGTCCCTCCTTACAGAGCAGAGTTTTCTACCTTCTTCCAGTATTTTGTCATGAAGCATTAAGCTCCCACACTGAAGAAAGAAATAAAGGACTATGGTTGGTGATCTTTCTCAGCCCATGTACCCTCCTTTCTCATCACTCCCCAAAGGAGCTATTTACACTTTTAAAAGAGGAGTGTTAGTGGCGAGGGATCCCTTAAAGGAGACCAGTTAAGCCAACACTAAGACCAAGGGTATAACTAAACAACTATCAAGATCCCATGTACTAGAAAGAGGGCAAGTCTGGGGACCAGACTATAATGAGTTCAAGTCCAACTTTTATCTTTAAATATCCAGACTGTGTTACCTTGAAACAGTCACTTAGCTTTTTTGATGTTAATTTTCTTCCTGAAAAATAAGAATACCAAGCAAATGCCCAATGTACTGTGAAGACTCCAGGCCTTACTGGGTAGACTACGTAAAGTAGGAAAACTGTGTCTGACAGGATTTGAATGATTTCTTTCTTCCTTCTGTCATTCAGTGTCTTGCATCCTATCTCCATTTCCTGGCAATAAACAGGAAGACTCTAATCTCATTCCAACTGTTTTCTTCCTGCATCACACATTCTGGCCAAGACCTATTTTCCAATCTTGTCTTAGAAAGTTTCCTATCTATAAACTGTCAACACAGGCCTGTGCAGAATTAGCCAAGATCTGCCTTCGTGCAAGAACAAACTCTAGGTCAGATCCAGAAAGATGAACTTTTCCACTGAGGATGCCAAAGGGCTCTGCATCTCCCATAAAATCCCCCCAGCCAGCCCTAGAAAAGATATAGCCAACATACTTAGATCACTTTTATTTGCATGTTGTTAGAACAGAATCTATCATTTGTTCAAGAATTTCCATCCTTCTTTGAGCCCTGAACACAAGAATATCTGTAAGCTTTAAAAAAAATGCTTTAAAGTTTTAAGATATATTTATTATTTATTTTTCTGTGGTTTTTGAAGATGTTTGTGTGTGTGTGTGTGTGTGTGTGTGTTTGTATGTGTTTGTATTTGTTTGCATGTCTGTGTGTATGTGAGCACATGAGCATATACAGGACAACATGCAGGAGTCAGTTCTCTGGTTCAGTACATGGACTCTGGGAATGGTACAGGTCTTCAGGATTGGTTGCAAGCGCTTTTATATACTGCACCATCTTGCCAACTCTAATCACATTTTTAATAAACAAAAAATTTCGTATTTCTAGCAAATAATTTCTGATATTCAAATATTAATCCAAGAGTATCATTCCCATTAAGAGTGGTAATACTTGAGGTTGAACATGTGATATATAAGAGAATAAATCACTTTATTACCATGAGTGAAGTTAAAGCATGTAGTGTAAGATAGGGAGTACCAGGTAATATGGGAAGATTATGTCCATCTCTCCTGACACAATTGTTATCCAAGCTACTTTCTCTATTGCTTTGATTATTACAGTTGGCACTTATACAATGCCACCATGTCTATTTTCTGGAATCTTCCCAGTCTTTTTTCTGCCATGCAGGCAAAGTACTTCTTTCAAACACAAACCAAACAGTAGACCTCACCTACTTAAAATCATTTAGTGAATTCCTATCACTAAACAAACAAGGGTTAAAATGTTTAATAAGACTTGAAAGAACATTCTAGCTCTTCTTTATTCCCTAGCTTACTCAACTTCAGCACATCCCTATTTTTTTCCTCTCTGGAATGTGACTTTCTCTTGTTACTTAGTAATACTTAGAGATGGTCCAGAACACAGATATAAAACAGAGTGCTGGAAGTTTTCTTTTTTTTTTTCTCTCACACAAGTTTGCCATACTCTATTTAGTGTATAGTATATAGTACTTATTTTACTTTGTAATTGCTGTTTATAACTGACATGATTATTTCCTTGATCTTTCATTAAGCTATAAGCAAGATCTTTGATAAGTTTCCCCACCACCCATCTCTAAGTCTGTTCAGGACCAGATACATAGGATGATACTGACAACAGTTGTTGAGAAATAATTCTAAGCAATTCAGGAGCTAACTAAGTGTTACAACAAACAAGACAAGAAGCATTATCTTTGCTATTCTAATATGGAGAGGCAGGGGTTAAGTCGGCAGCCTCAAAGCTCTGCAGCTAATAAATTAAATACTTGGCAATTTGTTTTTCAAGTCCATTATCTGAAGCATTGCAGCTAATCATTTCTCTGGTAGTAATGGTTGCTCATGTCATAGTAGCCACCCAAAGAGCAGTTGTTAATTCTTCAATAAATAATGACCAAGAGACTAGTAAAATGACTTCCTGGATGGAAAAAGACCCTAGAGATTTTTCTGGATTAAAAAGGATGCCACTAAAATGGCAATTTCAACAGTAAGAGCAGGACCATCATATACAGCAATATGGTTATGGATACCAAAGCAGCCAGCCCCAGGAGCTGTGCTCCTCAGCCTGGAAGCTGTTTGCAAATGTTCACCGGCAGCATCCCTGCTCCTGACTAAGCAAGAACAAGTTTAAATATAGATGAGGGCCTTGAAACTGCAGCTGCTGAGGCTGTAACAGGTGACCATGTGCTTTCTCTGTGTGTCTAGGTAAGCACATTACAAAGCCTTTGAAAGTTGAGCCTGAGCCACAACTCCCCTTGAGTGTTTATCCCCAAGAGCTTTTAATGTGATGCTGGGGACCATTGTCATTTACTGAAGGATTTGTCTGTTTGCTATGAATGTCAAGAGACTGAGAACTTGCCTATTTACCATGAATGTCAAGAGACTGACATTCATAAAGATGAACAAATACCTTTTACCCACAGACGCTGTGCCTCTGAGGAGGTCATTTGGGGCTGATGGCAAGTGAACAGCCTAGAAGAAACTCTTGGGGGAGTCTTTCATCCCAGAACAAGAGGGAAAATGGCAAAATAGGGATTTTGCTGAGTGTAAATATTCCTGAAAGGATTTAACATTTGGAGAGTTACTTGCTGAACACTTAGTCAACAAGATGGACAGGGAACATTTACACAGACTATGGCAGAACATAGGTCATCAAGAGAGGTAAACGAGGAGATGGGGCCTCTGTTCTTGGAGAGCTGATAGTTTAGTGTGGAAGACCAAACACTCATTATCTTGACCAATGCTTCCAGTGTAACTAACTCATCAGAGGAAAGTGTGCAAGCTGCCTGGAACAGCATAAAAGGGACAGTGGCCCAATTTGACATTCACAGGTCACTGGGTGATGTGTTGGATAAGAAAACAAACCTGATTCTTCACAATCATAGATATGCTATATGCTAAATACTAAGGCAGAGATAGTCTTGGCACTAAAGGAGAGAACTATTGGAGGGGGTGTGGTGACTCTTAGAACATAGGAGAAATGTCAGTGATGGGGATAATGCTGGCAGAAGGAAAGCAGAGAGTATTTAGTGCCAGTAACACAGGGAAATCAAGAATAATGCCATATCCCTAATATTTTTTTTACTTTACCAGGCACTCTTCCAAGTTAGGAAATAAATATTGCATTATTTACTACACTGAATGCTATGTTTTAATTTTGGCCTCTATGTTTTATTTTTAAATTAACTTTTCAATTGTTTATGTCTGTGCTCACTTATGTATTGATGGATTACACAAAAGAAACACAGAGGTCAACCTGAAACATAATTCTTTCAGAGCCACCCACCTTATTTATAAGACATTATCTCTTGCTGAGACTATGGGGTGCTATTTTTAGGCTAGGCTGTCTATACCAACAAGTTCAAGGGATCCTCATGTTTCCACCAAGGTAGATAACACAAGTATATGTCACCATGCCTGGGTTTTTATCTTGGTGGTATGGTCCTCTTGTTTACATAGCAAATGCTTTCCTGTGTGAGATGTCTCTTTAGCCCTCTTGCTCTCTACATTTTAAAAGTACCAATCTTGACCCTTATTTATATAAAAGCTTAGTGATTAGAACTTTAAGTGGCCTGGTGCATGTTCTAGAGCCAAAAATGTACCCTAAAAGAACAGCTAAATAAATATTTGATGAGTAAATTGTGCTTAACAAATAAATTAGTGTGCATCTCCATTTATGAGAGAAAGATTAGAATAGAACAGCGATGGGCCAGGAATAGAAAGTCTGCAATGGAATTTCAAAGCAAAGGAGGGGCATGAAATAACAAACATGAGCAAGAACACAAAATCCATGAGCAAGTGGAAAAGATGATGATGGTGATAGTATGAGAACTTCAGTCAGGACTGCCATTATTACCCATGTCATGGCCAATGAGGTTAACCCAACACCCAACATGTGCCCTGCCTCATCTTATGCCTTTTTGTACTGCAAGAGAGGTGGTATTTTTCCTACAATGAAACTTGGCACAGAAAAATGTAGACCAGATTAAAATCTAGCTCTCTAGATTAGAAGAACTCTATTCATTTTAATATACTCACTTCTTGTGAGTTATTAATGAGAAACATCTGCCACATGAAATGTATTCAGTTCTTAAGGGTACAGTGCAGTTGTGGTCCTGGACATAGAACCTACTCATCTGTCTACCCATTACTATGTACCTCTGGTATAGACTTTTACATGTTTATTTGAGTGAGGGGCAATTATCGGCCCTTTATTGTAACATTCTGAGCTATAAAAGGTCAATAATTCATTTCAGTCCTAATCAGTAAGTATATACTTGGCTATAATTAGACCAAGTATCTGTCTTTAAGTGTCTTAAATTCCACAGAAGAATGGAGAGAGAAACATATCAAAAAGCAATACAAGTAGGAATGTCAGAATATCGCAAACCCATCATAGAATGAAACCAAAACCATGGGATGGCCTTGACTGTGAGGGTAGAGGTTACTTAAAATAACCAGGGAAATCTTGCCCCTTGGCAGCAGCCTGAGTAGTGAGGGAAGAAATGGGGAGGCTCATCTTGGAAGGTGTTTTCTCTGGAGAGGAATGGGTGGAAGACCTTGAGGTAAGAATAAAGCACAATAGGTTTAATAATTAGTAAGTCGTCAGAGTGATTTGATCATAGTGGGAGAAAAGAGGAAAAGAAGAAGTTGGCAGTTATGAACAATTTGGAAATAAACCAGGGAGGTCTTTTTTAGATTGTGGTATAAACTTTTTCTGATTGTCTGGTAACTTGCTCACCTTTGTATATGATGAGAATGATACTTCCACTTTTTCAAGGCATATAGATTTTAAGAGGCACAATATAAGCAAGGAGGCCAGAAACGTGGCCATTGTCTCTATCCAGGTATCAGGTGATTGTGACATAAACAGAAATGGTAAAAGTAGATCATGGAAAATGGCAAAGTCCAGGACAAATTTTAACAGAGTTGATGAGGCTTATGGCTACAACTGCTTTTTGGATAGAAGGGGAGAAAAGAACTGGGTGATTTATAGATTTCCAGAAACTGGGTGAGGTCTGCAATCCCATAGAAAGAACAAAAATATCAACCAACCAGATCCCCCGAAGCTCCCAGGGACTAAACCACCAACAAAAGAATACACATGGGAGGGGGGGGGGGACCATGGCTCCAGTTAGATATGTAGCAGAGGACTGTTTTAGCAGGCTTCATTGGGAAGGGAGCCCCTTGGTCCTATGGAGGCTTGATGACCCAGGGTATGGGAATGCTACGACACTGATGCAGGAGTGGGTGGGCGAGTGGGGGAGCATTCTCCTACAGGCAGGGCAAGAGGGGATAGGGGCTTGTGGAGGGGAAACTGAAAAGGTGATGACATTTGAAATGTAAATAAATAAAGTAACCAATAAAAACGAAAAAATATTTTCTAATATTTTTCCATGACTCTTAAATTTTAAGTAGGTTAAATAATTTAATAGGGAGTGCTTTTTAGAATGAATATCATAGTTTTAATTTTAACTATATCAAAACAATGGCTCTTTATGAGTGACACTGATAATCTTTGTAAGAATTTAACATTTTTGGTTATTATTGTGTATGTGTATGCATACATGATATATGTTAGCAAGCACGCCACAGGATGCCTTCAGAAATCAGAGGGCAACTGTATGGAGTCCATTCTCTCTTTCTATATTTACATGGGCTCTAGGATTGAGCAGCAAGCTATCTGACCAGCATCTCTAAGGGTTTTAAATAAAATTCTCCAGGTGGGCTCTGTGTGGTCAGCCTTGATTGATTAGGGACTGAGAAAGATTAGAAGTTCTACTTCTTTAGAATATGAACATGTTGGCAGAAAAAGGGAAGAATTATCATAGAACTTGCAAATAAATTAACAAAATGCTAGATCCTCAATTTCTAAGACACAAAGACATACAAGAAAATGTAGTGAATACACACACACACACACACACACACACACACGCACACACAGCAGTCAAGGGTCAGGAAGCTTAAGTAGGCTGTGAGCTATGTTTTCTAAAACCATGGTTTCAATTTCTCCAAATTCAAGACTGAAACAAATCAGAAAGTCAAATTACAAAATATGAACTACAATAGGGGAAAGCTAACTTCTACAAATACTGTAACCAAATCTATTCAAAACAAAGCTTTGGTAATTGGCAGCTGGCACTGAAGGCATCAGAAGATGCCTGCTCATAGATTCCCACCAACCAATGTGCTAGTTCAAAATTACATACAATATACTCATGTGTAAACTCGTTACTGAGAAGCGTGAGAACACCCAGTAGGGCAGAGGTCTTGGATCCTCCCCCAAGAAAGCTGGGCAGCTCTGAAGAGCTGAATTGGTTTCCCAAAAAATTGGGGCATATAGAGAATTCCTTTGGTCTTAGCCCACACTCTGTCTCTCCCACAAGGCAGATAGCTGGCAGCACAGGCTGCAGTCAGACTCCCTGAAGTGGTTCTGGAAGGACCCAGAAGAAACCAACGCTTTTGTATCTCTTTCCTTCCTCTTCCATGGTTCTGAAAATATTTGTATGCAAATGGGGGAGATCAGGCCAATGGCAAACCACCCATCACTATGGTAGAAAGTAACCCTTGCTAAGAATAAGATAAGAGGTGTATGTATAGAGGGAAGATGCAGCTTTGTTTTGAGACTGTCAATGTCCTTGTCAAGATCAAAGTAGGGAAGTTGGGTGAAATTCTCTCCATTCCCTTTTTGCTCCCTGCTATGTCTCTATAGATGCTTCATCCTTCATTTTACTTAATAACTATGGCTACATTTGATCATCCCTAGTTTAAATCTGTATATTCACATTGAATGTATTTAGTCATAAATTCCAGCTCTATTATTTTCTTTTGTTCATAGCTACTGATGTCCAGGAAAGAAAACTTCGTTCAACCCTGTTTGTGTAATGACCACTCCTGGTCCAGTATTCGATGTCTGATGAAGATAAAGATGTCAGTTAGAGAAACGGTCACATAGGATCATGTCTATGGCAAAGCAGGAGAGGAGGCAGTTAGTGTTCAGACTAATGTAAGATTAGGTGGCTCTGTGGCAAACAAGAGAAAACAAAAACAAAACCAACAATGACACTTAAAAATAAAACCAAAATAAAAAAACTCAGGAAACCTATGATCCTATAAGAAAAGGAAATCAAGGACTAACCAGTTAGCTTTCTCTGTCAGAAGCACAACTGAAGAAAGAGTGTTTTCTGGGGCTCATCTGAAATGGCTATACAGGAGAGGTGTTTTTACACTCTCCTGCTAAGAACTGTCTACATGATGATGTGCTAAGATGAAAGAAGAAGCAAAACATATTGCTCCTTCATGAAAGTTTGTAATCTTTGTTCTAAGTCAACCCTGAACTGATGAAAGTCCAAGTTCTGCCTGAAGAAATAAATAACAAATCTTTGGGAACCAAGACGATGCAGCTCAAGAAAATACAAAACCTTTATTTTTATTTGTTTGTGTTTTGAAGCCAGAGCAAGACAATTTATCTTCAACACTACTTTTATTTTGATATCTCTATAAATAATCACATGTTAAAGTACTTGATATTCTATATTCCCCCTTTGTGTATATGTGTGTGTGGTTGTATACATTTATGTGCTCCAAAAGCATTCAGAATCCCAATAAGAATCTCTTATTGAGAAAAAAAGATGTGTGTATGTTCATGTGTGTGTATTTATGCATGCACATATGTGTGTCTGCATGTGTATCTGTATGTCTGTGTGTACCATGATGGAACCACTTCTTGAAATGCAGTAGTATTAGATATAGTTGAATTGAATGCCCTGTTGTGGAATACATCAGATACCTAAGATTTGATGACTCTTTCCCCTGAAATTTTCTCTTTTATGAAAAAGAAGAAAAATAATGTTTTAGTAATTTTAGGCCAAAACACTTCTTGTTTTTTGGTTATGAGCCTAGCCTTTAATGGCTGAGGCATCCCCTAGTCCAAATCCTCAGATGCAGAATGTACAACACTGAGTAACCTCAGAAACCAGAGAAATCTAAAGGGACCATAGGTGGGGGTGTGTACTAGGAGAGGATAACAGGATGCAGGTGATGGTAAGTAGGGAATGGAGTAACTGGGAGGAGGTCAGTTGGGGAAGAGACAGGGAGGTCAATGTCGAATAAGAAGGAGGAGTGAGGGGCAAATAACACCAAGATTGGTTGGTAAAGCCTTGAGGAATTATATTATTTTTACTTACCTAAAGTTGTAATATATGGCAACAGCAATAGACATACTAACATGGAAGAGGAAAGATTTCAAAGGATCACATCCCTAAACAAAACACTACAGGCAACTAATGACTACTGGCAGAAAGAATTAGCCTTTCCCTCTGACCAGCCTCATTATTTGTTGTCCAAGGCACAGAGGTCACCTTTGAGACCATTTGTGCAAAAATGGACTCAGTACATTGTGTGTGTGTGTATGTGTGTGTACACACACATGTACGTATAAACATAATTCATATATACATATGTATGTAACAATAATAATAAAAAAACCAAGGGTAACTTGGCTTGAGAGTGAGAGTAACTGGGAGGGCCTGGAGGGAAAAACGGATGTGGAGAAAGAAATAGCTATTTCAGATTTAAAATGTAAAAATTCTAGAAAACTATTTCTATAAATTTCAGGATCCTGTATATTGTTAAGTAACACTCATTATTGACCTGCTGTTAGAAAAAAAAATGTATTCTAAGGCATGTATACATATTTTTTCCTTCTCAAATTTCTCAAAGACCTTCCTGATAAGTATTTTTCTCAACATATTTTCTGAATTGCGCATATAATTTTGGTAATTTCTTTCTCTTTTTCTAGTGACACTCTTACTTTTTTTTTTAACTTTATGAGTGTGTCTATACAAAAGACGTGTAAATACCTGACTCAACAGCACAATCAATCACTTTTTTCAAACCGTTTTATAAAATAGCATCCTAAATTTTGATTTAGGAGTAGCTCTCCTTTTCCAAGGTTGGTCTTTAAAACCAACTGCAACAGCTCCATTGACCTACAGATACACAGATGTTTCCCTCTTCCACAACATAACTCCCTTTGACTTTTTAATAGACTTCGATAACCTCTATTACTTAGATTATATGACGCCGTAGTCTAATAATTTCTAGTCACAAATCAACAGCATTAAAGCTGATAGAAGAACTTTTTCTAGGTTGGATGGAGAAGATAAACCATTCTAAAACAACAACGTCTTAGAGCCAAGTACTTTTCTAGCTTTTTAACACACCACAAACCAGAAGATTTGCTTGTTTGCTTGTTTGTTTTTTGTTTTGAAAGAAAATGGGATGTAGATCTGGCCAATTTACAAGAGTTGGTTTTCTCTTCCTTCCCTATAGATATCATGGATCAAAAAAACCAGGTTGTCAGGCTTGGCATCAAGTGTCTACAGCCACTGAACCATCTTGCTGGGCTCAGGTCAGTTAAGTTTTAATGGAAAAAAAAAAGCAAAAGGAAAGGGATTCAGGACACAGGGGTCCCTAGAAGGTCATTCCTATTGGTGGCTCCATATCCTAGGAGATGTCACAGAATTAAAAAGAACACACACACACACACACACACACACACAAACAGAGAGAGAGAGAGAGAGAGAGAGAGAGAGAGAGAGAGAGAGAGAGACAGAGAGAGAGACAGAGAGAGAGAGATCTTTCACAATATAACTCTCTTTGACTCTTCAATAGACGCTGATAACCTCTATTACTTAGATTATATAATGATGTAGCCTAGTAATTTCTGGCCACATGGATATGTATGTTAGAGGCCAATGTCCTATAGGTCTTCCTTGACCACTCCTCACCTTATTTTATTTTAGCTTTCTGAGACAGGATTCTCACTGAACCTGAAGCTCATGGACTTTCTAAACTAACTTGCCAGTAAGATCTTGGTATCCTTCTCTGTCTTTTCCTCCCAATACTGGATTTGCACAGGCAATGCTGTTTTTTTAATATGATACCACAGGCAATCCTGGTTTTTAACATGGGACTTGGAATACAAACTTAGGTCCATGTGCTTGTGCATGCCTTACTCATTAAGCATCTTTGTATCCCTTCTTTACAAAATGTTAAGGATTTTTCTACTGTTCATTTTTTCTTCAGATAAATGTATCCAACAATTTCTGGTTGAACTTGTCTTTTCATGTCACCCATTCCTGGCAGCAGAGTGAGACATAAATTCAGCTTGGTGGCTGAGAATAACATGCTTCTTCTATTCTCATCCCAACAAGGCCAGGTGGCCTCCTGTTCTGGGGAAGCATGTGGTATAACTAAATCAGCAGGCACATTTTAGGACAGTTCATATATCTTGAAGATACTCTAAGTCTTTATGAGTCTATCGGTTAAATGTTCACAGCACTTGGATGCTGGTTCATTTGAGATCTTGGGCATAGGGGTCGTGGTTTCTCTTTGAGAAGACTAGTTCCCCAATCTGATCCCAGCTGTCGGGAGCAAACTCATAGAGATAAAGGATCAGCTTTCCTCTTTCTGGATGAAGCTTTGTGACCTTGGTGGCCAAGTGGGGATGCAAGTGATGGAGTCTCAGCAAGTTTAGCTGTAGCTTCCAAAGCTCTTCTTGTCTGTTGGTCATAAAACTGACTCGCATTTCCAACGGTTCTGGACTTGAAATCCTGACATGAACAATTAAATTCTGTATTTATATTCCTAGCAATTTCATCTTGTCATTTGTGGTTTTCTTCAAATTACGAAACAATTAAATGAAGAATTTGGCAAAGAAATAGAACCAGATGCAAGTTGCTTGTCCCCCACCTCCCCCATGTTCCCTTTTAATAGCAGGAAAGAGAATGTAATTTAAGTCTTCCCAGCTCTTCAGCTGTGGAACAGCTGAACAGGCATCTTGAAGGAGAAAGTGTCTCTTTCACTAAAGAGTGTGATGTAGTGTTTTTATCTGCAGTGTTGAAGAGGAAAGCCCTTGAAGTACTGAATTCCCTAAGAGAAATGAAACACATGCAGACTCCAAGCACAGCATTTATTATCCTGACACTGCGATTTAGTCCACAAAAAGGAACAAGAAGTGTCATTCTGGTCTACCTTTGATAATCACACGTGTGTGTTCGCGCGCACACGTGTGCACACACACACACACACACACACACACAGTGTATTCTTCCAAAATGCAATTAACCTGAAAGCTAATTTTTAAACACGAACTAATATCTCATATCTGAACCAGCCTAATAGATGCCAGATGACACAATATTACTCTATCCATTTAGGTGAAATCTCAATGCTTTATTTTTCTACAGCTGAGTAATATTTAAGATCAGATGCATTTTATATGACTCACACTCTCTTTAGCTAGCTCATCATCCAGGAAGAGGACTTATTTTTGATGGGTTTAAGCTTGCTACCTGCACATGCTCATTATATCTCTTTAAAGGTCCTTCAGTGTATAGTGTTAACAAGGAATGTGATCAATAGTCTTGAGACTTTTATGGAACCTTGAAGGATAATGTCCAAGCTGTTCTAGAGCCGAATATCTCCAACCTGGTATTCACATCCAGGAAATTTAAAGACTAGTTTTTGATTATATATATTATCACCAAATAAGACCTAGGTTTGGAACACACACACACACACACACACACACACACACACATGGGCACACACGGGCACACACACGGGCATACCATTGAATTCCTCATGAGTTTCTACGAATTAAAATATGGAAAGCTCTCTTGGAACAGCTTTCAACAGAGGAGATAGATACAGATGTGTGATTATAAGTATGCACATGTGTGCGTGAGTGTGTATAGAAATGGAGAAATATATTGCATCATCTACTAAATTTTTCTTTGTTTTAAAATATGTGTAATTATATGTCTCTGCTTGGGAGTATTTGAACATGACGGCAGTTGCCTGGGGAGTCCTGAAGAGGACACTGAATTGCATGGAGCTGAAGTTACAGGTGGCCATGTACCCCGCCCAAGTACTGTAAGTGCTGGAATCTAATCCTTTGACAAAGCAAAAAATGTTGTTAACTGTGGAGCTATCTCTCCATCCCCTCACATCATTCTTTACACACATACATACACATGTATATATATACGCATATATACATATATATGTATATATGTGTACATGTATATATATACACATATATATATACGTACATATATGTATATATACTTATATCACATATATACATATATATATATATGTATATATATGCCCTTGAAATAGTTCTATCTATATAATCTATGTATTGATGTATCAACTGTCCTACCTTCTGCTGAGACTGATTCTGTAAAACTTATGGACTTACCTTAAATTTTCTGACTATAGCCCACTAGGATCCAATAGTATCTACACACACACACACACACACACACACACACTTCAAACACATATCCACACACATAAATGTTTGTATCGAAATTTAAGTCCAAGTGTCATGGTGCATTTTATCCTGAAATGGTTGATAGGACCTCTGCATAATGGTTTTCTATGCTGAGTGACACAGAGAAAGAACTTTTTCACTTTTCATGACCAATAACTTTATATCAGGGAAAAAGCTTTAGGTGTAGGTGACACTATTTGCTTGAAAAATGATTTATTTTTATTACATTTACCTTACTCTTTCCGCCACAGTTTTATGACCTCCCCCCACCCCCGACACACACAACAAAGAAACAAGCTCTGGGACTGTTGTTACCTCTCCTAAAGAAGACAGCCAGGGTGGGAAAACACCAAACTGCACAGCGCATGACTTATCAGTTCTTAGCACTGGCTGGGAACTTAACTCACCATGGGAGCAAAGAGAAGTCATTCTCTCTGTAGCAAATGGTCTCGTCTTTAAAAAGAATGGAAAAACACCATGGCATCCTTTATGGTTTATTGTGAGATGACGTATGGATGTTGCACTGGAGCAGTTCTGGACAGTGGGCAAACATGGTGGGAGAGCTGTCTGTCACAGACACGAGGGATCATGTTAGCTGTAACCCCATTGCCTTTGATGACTTGTGGGATTTGTGGTCTCTCCTCTTGTGCCCACCAGATTTAAAGTTAATGCTTGTTGTACTCAGTCCTTACATATCCCCTGGAATTTCTATTATTCCTTTTATATTTCATTTTCCATTCCCAGATTAAATGCCTTGCATTTAAAAACAAAACCACATTTTTCCTATAAAAAATAATGCATGATCCAGACCTAAACTTTACCAAAATTTAGATAAGTACATACATAGTATGCACCATCTCATTCATGGGTGATTATGTTTTTTTTTTCAAGTTTGTGTTTGTTTGCTGTGTATGCAGCTTCCCATAGCAGCCATCATGGATACATGGATATGTTCAAAACACATCCAAGTCCAGGGTTGGGGAAAGTTTACAGGGAAACATTTTCAGGGAGGACAGTGCGGCAGAGAATTTACTTATCAACATGGTGATTCTAAGCATCCATGGGCCAACATGGGTGCCTTCTATCAAGGGTGAAAATGTCAACTGCCTCAGTTCTGCCTGGCATATACCACAGCTGAAACTGTAGAAACTGATGTACCCTTGGAGAAGGAGAGCCCTGGTCCTGAGATGTGAGGAAAACAACTGAATCACAGTAACTGTCATGCCTCATCACCAAGCCAGCATTTGCAGTGGTCAAACTGGGTCTGTTTGTCTTGGCGTGGAGAAACTAAACTTGTGTCACTCACAGAGCAGACATCCACCAAGTTAGAAACCCTGGGACAGGCCATTTCTCTGATGTTTTGCTTTCAACAGGACCAATCTGTAATTATTTCTCCAAACAAAAAGAAAGTGTTTGACAGAGACATTTAAAGACCTAAAACAACTTTCTTATAGGAAACACATGGTTCTTCTCTGAATTAAAACACACCATTATGCTAATAAGAGACCACTCAGCAAGTGGAATTTGTTAGTAATTTGTTGGGGGGAGGTGATCACAAGGTAAGAGACAACTGACTTTTGTTAGCTGTCCTGAACAGATGCCAAGAGAGCCAAGTCCAACAACTCTGTCCTTAAAATGACCCTATTATACACACGGGGAAGCATCCTGGGGCCTCCAGGCACGGAACAACATTGAAGGTTAGAAAACAGAATAAAAATGAATTTCTACTCTGCCTCAGTGTCATGTCACCTAGGAGAATTGGATTACATGGCTCCATGTAGACTTGAAGGCAGATGGGTACCAGTATGTCTCCTGTCATCTCAACACATCTGCCAGCATAGGAATATGGATGCAAGACCTATCTCAAACAGCTCACTGTTCTCTCTGTCTCTGTGTCTGTCTCTCTGTCTCTCTCTCATTTGCTCATCTTTAAAACCCACCACCATATCTCACCAAGAAAAGAAAGATGAACTCCACATTCAAATTGATGGGCACTGAACGTAGATACGCTCGTTGTTGGAAATGAAGCAATTCTGGAAGCACAGAGGCCATCATAAGGAGAGGCTCACAGTGTAATCTTGTAATTAGCACTTCAGAAATTACTTTTGAAAATATGAATCCCTCAATGTCTCCAAGTGTGCACCTCTGGGCTGATTTTCTTCATCTGTGAATAGTAACAAATGCAGAGGAAGGGTGAAGGCAAAGCCTGCCAATGTTCTATTTGATTGGTTGGTGTTGCTTTTAAATACAACTCAAGGAGAATCATGCCAAGGTTTTCCAACCTATCATTCGAATGTGTCGTGTCCTGTCACCATACTCAGTGGCAGGAACTGACCTGTACATTTTCTTGACTTCTTTCCAAACTATTTTTGCTCCAGAGCTTACTGTCTTGTTGTGGCTGACATCCACAAGATCACAAAGGACTCAGGATGGGGTGTTTGTTTTTAAAATATGTGCTTGTTTTTCTTCATATTAATTAAACGGAGCATTCTCTGTTCTGATAGATCTTCTTCTGTTGGTTTCCAAACAATGTGGAGGTTCCAATTTTGCAAGTGTCATCCTTAGATCATCCACACGGATGTGGAGCACAGGTTAGCCCTGCATTCAAATGCAAATGGCACTGGATGGCAACCCCAATTTAACCTCTTAGCAATTAGCATTTCTGCAGTATATCAGACTATCTGTCTACATAAAATACTAATTACTTGTTCCTTGGACGGTCTTCATATACTCTAATATTTTTAAATACTTTCTCATTTTTATCCTTTTTTTTCCCTCTCACCTAAAAAGGGTAATTCAGAAAACTGTTACCTGTTTTATGGTTTTATTTGTATGCATTTGTTGTAGTCTATGAAGTGTTGAAGTAGAGACTGTGGCTAGCAGTGCTTGTGTGCACATGAGGAGCCAAGCTTAAGTCCTCATCACTATGTACAAAGTTGGGCATGGTTGCAGGTGTCTTTAAGCCCAGCATTAGGAGGTAGGGAAACTTAAGTTTGAGAGCTTTTTGTATTGAAGCCTAGCCCAACTGAGAAACATTCAGTTCAATGAGTAACCCTGTCTCAAGACAGTAAGGCAGAAATTTGCACTAAGGGTTACCACCTACTATACTATTCTAGCCTCTGCATACATTTGCATAGAAATTTGCATCTTTACACTCACCTGCATACACATGTACACAACACACATACTCCAATATGCGGGCATATAATCATATACATTCACATATTACCCGTACCCATTTCACACACACCGCACTCTACCCCACATAACTTCACCCCCCACACACACACACCAAGCACACACAAACATTCCACCCCAACGGACGCAGACACACATATACCCCACACACATACCACACCACCCACACCATACACACATGCCATATACATGCATGTGTATATCTACACATGCACCCACATACCACATAGCCCTTCTACACACATATACAAAAACTGAAGCCAACGTGTTTACACTAGTCTGGAGAATGGGGATCTAAAAGAGGATGCAGGGAATTCTACGTCCCAACAACAACAGAAACCAAGACAATGGCGTTGAAGCAGCTCTCAGGGTCATTCTTCCTTCACCCACAGGCACTTTGGCAAGTCTGGTGTTTGTGGTTTTCAAAGGAGGAAGTGCTACTAACATCTGGTGAGAAGAGGCCAGGGGTGCTGCCTAGCACCCTTTGCTGCTCAGGGTGGAGCCTCACAACAAGGAATAATCTGGCCCTAATGGATCAGTAGTGCCAAGACTGAGAAACCCTGCTCCAGAGTAATGAGGGGTAGGTGTGTGAGAGAATGGTTGAGCAAGCAGAGGCAGAGCTAACACAGATAATAATAGATAAATAAACCCCCTCAGGTGTCCTAGAGCTACATGTTTTACAAAAATCGTGCCCTTTGATACAAGCAACAACCCTTCACAGTAAATATTATGTTATGGATAAAAAGATTAGGTTAAGTAATTCATACGCCTGCAGTCAGGTTTTATAAATAGTAACAGTGGCATTTGAACTTAAGGTCATTAAACCATTAACCATCACCACACACTTTGCTCCTACTGGAGCTAACAGGCTCTTCTTTCCAATTAATAAAATTAAGGGCAGCATGTCAGGGCATGCGAAAATACATGAAAGTTAAAGCAAGGACCAAAGGCATCGAGATGGGAAGTAAAGAACAGAATCATAAAACGATGCCTGGAATAAGAAGCAAGCCTGCATACGATGATTGGAGTGGTACTTCCAAATTGGATCTGCTTTTCCAAGTTGAAAAGAAATTCCAAGGAGCAAAGGAAATAACTGAAGGGAAGGGGAGGATGTGGTTGGGGAAGGAAATTGTAAGGGTGGAACTGGGAGGAGAGGAGGGAGGGATGGCTGCGTTCAGAATGTAAAGTGAATAAATAAATTAATAAAAAAATGAAAATAGCACACAAGTGTATTCTGTGTTCAGGAGTTGGAAGAATTAATATTGTTAAATGGCTATATCATAGGTTCAGTACAATTGCTATTAAAGTACACAATGATATTGTCCACAGAAATAAATAGTGTTCAGGAATTGGAAGAATTAATATTGTTAAATGGCTATATCACAGGTTCAGTGCAATTGCTATTAAAGTACACAATGATATTGTTCACAGAAATAAATAGTGACAGCACAATGACATTTGTAAGGGGCAGCAAAAGATTCTGATTAGCCAATGTAATCCTGAGAATAATGAACAAACCTGAAATGTATTTTAATACCTGCCCTTAAAACTTACTGCAAAACTACAGTCACCAAAACAGCATGGTGGGCACTAAAAACATTTGAGATCAATGCAGCAAAACGGAGAGGCTACAGGTAACCCTACATGTTTATAGGAGACATGCTTATTACAAGGTCATGAGAACACACATTAGAGATGGTATTGTTTCTTTAACAAATGGCCTTGGGGAAACTGTGCCCAGCTCTCCATATGTAGATAAGTATATATTTCCATGCACATACAGAAAAATCTAAAGTAACCAATAATTTTCATCAAAAGTAAAAATCAATTAAAAGTAAAGCAAAGTCTTAAGCTAGAAGCTATCAAAACACTTTGAGAAATAGGAAACACAAAGTTGTTGCTACACTCAAACAATTTCCTTTTCTGGAGAAGCCCTCTAAACCATGAAGAATGGATACTGTGTGATCATATAAAACTAAAGTCCTGTAGAAGCTGAGAACTATTTTCTGAATAGATATTAATATTCAGGATAATTAAAAAACTCAGACAGATCAGCCCCCAAACCCAACAGCCAACAAGAGTGGAAAATGCCGACAAACGAAATGGGTAGATATCCCTCAAATATATGAAAGAATCACTGAAAATCATTAGATGCAAAGGCAGGCACAAATAAATATGAAAACCATTAATGGGCATCATAAATTAAAACCACAGTGAGATTATCTCACTCTGTTTACAATTATGGTATTATAGATAGAAAGGCAGGCACTGGAGAGTCTTTGAAGGAGAAAGACTTCTCTTATATATAATGGGTGCATTCATACATAAATGTAGTCAAGTTGAAGAGATGGCTCCAGGTTAAGGACTCAGTTTGGATACCCAGGACCCATAAAAATAATCAGGTATGGCTGCATGTGCCTTTGTGAGTCGGAGACAAACAGATCCTGAGAGCTCATTGGCTGAGCTAGCCTGGCCCAAATAGTAAGCCTTCTGATTCAGTGGGAGTCTTTGTCTCAAGGTAGCCATAGAGCAATAGGTAGCACGTGCCCATGTGTATGCTCTGGCCTCCACTTGCACACACATGGACATGTGCATCATACATGCACAACACACATAATTAATTAATGTGGTTATTATGCAAGTAGTGTATATGGGGCACAAAAGCAAAAAAAAAAAAAAAATAGAACTACTTTATGACCCAGCAATTCCACTGCAGTACATGTATGTTCAAAGGAAACTAAACCAGTATGTTAAACCACCTCACTCCATGCTTACTGTGCAGGAACAAAGATGCTAACCAAATAATCCAGACACAGAAAAACAACTGCTGGCTATTCTCCCTCAGGTGGAAGTGAAGTGCATTTATCTCATAGAAATGAGAATAGAACAGTAGTCAGGAAAGGGCAGAGGGGGATGAGAAGTTTGGGACAGGCTACTTATTGGATACAACATACACAGATTTTAATTGTCAATGTAAAAGAAAGACTATATCTAAAGTAATGGAGAGGCTGAAGCAATGGCTCAGTTGCTATGGCTACTTGTTACTCTTACAGACAATCCAAGTTCAGTTACCAGTAACTCCCAGCCATTTGTAACCCTAGCCTCCAGGGATCTAATGCCTTCTTGGGAACTACATTCATGTGACATGTGGACACACATCATAAAATTTTTTTTAAAAAATCTTTAAAAAGTGATGGACCGTACATGAAGCAAAATTAAAACAAGCAGTTAAAGGTCTAACTGTGGAAGACTGAAACCAGGAGCCAGGAGGCCCCTACCTCACCTAACAGTCTTCTGAGGATGGCCTTTTACATTTGTCTTTAGAATTCTGTTAGCATGTGTGTGAGGGTGAAAGTCAACAGTGTGCATCTTGTAGGGCAATGATTTGTAATGTATCAATGCATCAATAAGCACAAATGGACCCTTTCTCAGCACTGGTCACTAAGATCACAATGATTGCTTTGGTATTTGTTGCCATGACAGAATAGTTTAGCTGAGGATAAAGAGATACATCTCTATATAAACACCGTCTGTCACTCAGCAATATTTGTCAAGCATCAACAAACGGTGGAGGCACTGTGATGCAATGGATATATTCATAATTTCACTGCTAAAATTTATCACTTAAAGTTATTGATGTTGAATTTTTTTTCTTAGTGTGTGTGCATGCACGTAGAAGTTAGAGGGTAGCTTTGAGTGTCATTTGTCAGAGCCGGTTGCCTTGTGCTTTTGAGATGAGTCTCTCTTTGGGATATGCGGCTCACTGTTTTGATTAGCTTGTCTACCTACTAAGCTCCAGGTAACTATTTCACTCAAACTCCCCAGCTCTGGGATTGCATGTGCATGCCTCCACATCTGGGTTTTGCTTTGGCAGTGCTAGTTACTGGTTTGCTGCTATAATAAAGTTGCTGACAGAAGCAACTTGAAGGAGAAAGGGTTTATTTTGGCTTGTACAATCCTAAAAGGATACATTCCATCATGGCAGGGAAAGCATGACATCAAGCAGGGGCAGCACAGTGACCGGTACACGGGGTAGATTATGCTGCCTTCACATTAGGAAGCAGAGGGTGAACAGGAAGCAGTGTCAGGCTAAAAAGCCACAAGGCTCATTCTCAGTGACCACTTTCCTTCAGTATAACTCCATCAGTAAACTGGCATTGCATGTATCTGCACGTATATAGACAGACATATGCATACACCTACATTTTTTTTTTAGAAAAGTAAATAAACTTGAAAGAAAAAGTGGTAAAATTATATGCATACCAAAAAAATGCCCCCAAATAAAATTTATCATGTATTATCAGGAGATATATGACTTGTACACATACTTAGAAATCAGGTTGCATTTAACAACCAAACAAAGCTCAGAAGAAAAAACATTTAAGAAGTGTGTCTTACACCACCACACTAGGGACCCAACTTCCAACACTCAGACTTTGGAAGTGCTTTTTAATATTTGCACCAAGCAGTCCTGGTAAACCAGTACCCAGCTTCAACCTTAGAGAACCAGACAGACACGCACACTATAAAGTCATGATGTCCCTTTCCATATTCAGTATCAGATGTATCAGCACCTTGAACAAATTTGCTTGGTCAACACTGACAACCCTCTCAGCACTCAGCATTGCCAGAGACATAACAACATCATCTCCCCTCACCAAGAGAAAGGGGAAAGGGAACCTGTTTTGTCATTTCTGAGGGAAAAGCATATGTCTTTCCAGAAGCAATCATCTTTAGATTCCATGAAGGATGCATAGCGTCTTGCAGAGTGTTTTAATCAGGATACCTTCACAACCCCACTCCAAGCTGCCTTCATTCTTCTCCAGAAATCTCACTAAATCACATGCATTTTTTTCTTATGAAATGACATTTGGCTAAGATAACATGCTTGACCATATTAAAGGGCAGAGCAAAGAACGTATCTTTGTGACATAAGTCCTGCTCTCAGAAGGCTTCAAGTGTCCTGTGGTTCCCCTGAAAAGGGTTCAAAAGGTTATTTTCCACTTGGATTCTACCCATTCCCAGGTCTAAGCTGAGGAAGCAGAATGTAGGAGTTTATTTTAAATTATATTTAGCTTCTAAAACTCGCTGTGTTTTAAGCTCTGAAATGAACTGAAGAGAAGGGTTATCTGAAAAGAAAGAGAAAGGCTCTCTGTAAATTATGCTTTCATCTGCAGTTGTCTGGTTATTGCTGCAACTATTGCCCAGCTTACCCTTGAACAAGATGTATGATCTAGATAGCCCATATGACCCGAGGGAATTTTGATTTTTAAACAAGCAAATAAAGACAGAGATGTTTGCTGTTCAAATGACATTCAAAGGGTTTAGGATAGAAGACCTTTAAAGATCTAAAAGTATCCTGCTAGGACTAGCTATAGTTGATAATATGCTCAAAGTTTCATATATTTTATTGATCACATATTCATTCAAAATTGAACATAAAAGTCATACTTTGTCTTTAGTCGGTGGCTCATAAATACAAACGAGTTTCTAGTTTTTATATTTAGCTTAAACCCTGGAATTCTAAAATTCCCTGCACAGAAAACAAGTGCAATGGTCACTTTAAATAGTACTTTTGGGTTTGGGGTAAGGAAGACAGTACTTGGATTTAAAAAAAAAAAAAACCTGAAAATGGAAAAGCCAGCATTTTTACATTTAATGAAACTGATTATTACTGTTCTTTCCTTTTGAACAACTGTTACTCATAAAATTAAGCATGTTAATAACATGGCAGTCATTGAATAAGACATCTGGTGACTTAGGTTGTATTTTTTTTCTTTCAGAAGTCATAAAATACAGGCTGGGGACATCTCAGTGGTAAAGAGAGCAAGCCTGCTTATCCAAGTTTAGATTCCCAAGCCCACACAAAGGCCAGATCTAATAGTACACACATTTGTAATCTCAGCTAGAAGGAAGAGACAGAAGAGTCCCTGGAAGATCATTGGCCAATAAAGAGAAAACAAGGACCAACATCCAAGGTTGTCCTCAACCTCCACCAGTGTGTCCCGGCACTCACTCACACACATGAACACACACGAAGGAAACACAACATGAACAGTGCAAGGCCCCTCTCACTGCCTTTCACAGAAGGCAAGATTCATGAGGAAGGAGGGTGAGACTTTAAAGCAAATCCATTTGCACCCACCCCTCTTAAAAGCAAATGAGAAAGGAAGTGGAGGCTTTGCGTGGATGCATTGAGTCAATTGAATATCCTATCATCTAATGGGTGTTAAGAGCATTCCTTGAAGATGGTCTTCCAGGACACAACCAATAAAGAGGGATTGGCCCTCGAGGAGGGAATCTGATGCCTCGTCATTTGACATTGTGTTTCTCTCAACATGAACGTTGAAATAGCATGCAGAGAGATTTCTCGCCATAATTTAACATGGGCACATTTTTAATTGTGTAAAAAGCACAAGAGTAGAACCTGAAAACGTAAAACCCCTAAGATGCAGGGGTCTACATCACACCAAATGACAGTTGTTTATTTATGACATCAATTTATTCTCTGCTTTGCAATTACGTAAAAATAGCAGGAACATGGTAGGAGAGGTGATGCAATTGATCGGCATTCTGAATTATTCATCTGATTTCAGTTGTTGACTTCACGTCAGACATTTCCCTACGTGCGAATCATAAATCAGGACCGGTCTTTTTGCCACAGGCACTCAGAGAGCCAATCTGATGCTTTTTGTATCCATTTATGCTTAGAGCCCTAGGATTCCCGGTATCCCCTTATGTAAAGTAAGACTATGCATCACATGCTGAAGGGTGGGGCTCAGAAGAGTCTCCCTGAAGCTACATCCTCTTCTGAGAAGGGCTGTAGGAAATGAGTTGACCACATACATAGACTATGCTTATGTTCCACGTTTGCTGTACCATTATATTCAGAGCATCTACATTGAACTGAGGCGGAAACAGCCCTAGTGAGGGTGATTATTTTCAGTAGTTGCATACAGGTGACCATTCATCTGTGTGTCAGTGATCTCCATGACCAGACAGATGGATCCTGTAAGATGAAGGCTATGTCATGATGAAAAAGTTCCCTCATTATCCACAGTAATCTAGGGCTCTTACAAAGCACCTTATGGAGCCACTTGTCACATCACATGGTACCATTTGCCTATTGCTACCCGACTAGCATCTTTTCTTCCTGAGAGTAAGAAGTGATGTACCCCCCCCTCCTAATTTCTTTGGCTAATTTACTGAAACATAAATTAAAACAAACAAATGTGTTTACTTACTACATGAAACTGTTCTCCCTGCTTGGCCACTGCTTTCTTGGACAGTAGCATTAACTTCGTGGCGTGTTCACATGAAGGTATTTGTTAACCTTCAGGCACATGTGCTTACAAGAGACCTTGGATACATCCTTCTATGTTGTCCTCCAAACCTTCCTTACATTATTGATTTGGTTTAAAATACAATGTTATGAACTGGAGATATGGTTCAGTGGTTAAGAGCGCTGACTACTCTTTCAGAGGACCCAGGTTCAATTCCTAACCCTCATGTAACTCAAAATCATCTGTAATTCCAGTTCCAGGGGATTTTAAACCCTCTTCTGGCTTCTTTGGGCATGAGGAATGCACACAGTGGAGAGACATACATGCAGACTAATACCTATACACATTTAAAAAAAAAAAGCAAAAGAGACAAAGAAACTATTGTGCTAATTTAGGAATTTTTATCACAGGCAGATATAATTATTTCCTACAGAGTTCTCTCATGTAACCTCACACTGCTTTTCCTACTTCAGACACCTAAATTAGTCTAAACTACATAGACATTAGGTTTTTTTTTTTTTTTTTTTTTTTCATGATCTTCAAATCCTGCAATCTATAGTAAAGTTGCCCAAATAGTTATCTTGGGGTCGAAAATAATGAGAGACTAATTTTTAAAAATTATTTTCCATATGACCTTTAAACAGCTACATGGCAGAAAATCCCACTAGAGCACAGGTGACAGGGCAAAGATGGTTTCTTCCACGATCCTTTTCCTTCTGTATACCCTTGACCCCCCCCCCCCAGCCATGTGAAACTGGAGATAAAGTACTTATAGCTAGTAGGGAGGTGTAGGGAGGTGTAGGGAGGAAGGAGGAGTTGGGATCTTGGGTGAAGATTTAATGAACCTTCTCAACCTCTCCTCCTTCTACAAGAGATGATGGAACCAATCTGGAGCATCACTTGCCAGTAGTCCCAGCTGCTTGGATGGTGGTAATAAAGGCTCTGATGCTCAGAGGACCATGTTCTACAACATGCCACAGCTTCACCCAACAGGACTCTTAATTTTCTGTGAGGAATTGAGAAGACACAGGGCACAAGAACTTTGCTGTAAGATATAGCAAACACTGATGTGCTCAACCTGTCCTGCCTCCCTCTCCAGGCAACATAGGCTCCAGACATGGGTGGGGAGTCCTGCCAAGGGCTGAGAGGAGGCAGCTTTGCCTGACTGCCAACACAAGGGACTTGGCGTGCTCAGGCGTCTGTTGTGGTTGTGGATTAGGGTTGAGCGATTCCTGCTGCAAACACTGTGAGTAAGTCTAACAATGACACCGCATGCCTGTTGCCCTGGTCTCTCTGCTCCCTGGGTCATGTTTCCAGCCACAGATGATTAGCAATAAACACTAATCAGTAATCTGGTCAGAAAGACAATGCCAAAGCCAAGGTCTGCCAGCAGAGCACTAATGGGACACGGGGTTCTGATTTTAATTAGACTTGGACTTTTGAAGTTGAGTCGTGGTGGGGGGGTGGGGCATGGGATTACAAGTCAAGCAACAACAGTGAGCCTGTCCTCTGGCAGGACAAGCATCATCAATCTTCGTCACTTTTCATAGTTATAAAACCTTGGAAACTATATGCCACGTTATTCTCTTATGTATTTGATAGGGGCTGGATCTCCCAGAAGGCTCCATTTGCAGTCTTCCTCATGCTTGGTGGCTTTCTGTGCAGCTTTGCTGATTGGAGAACACATACAACATGGCCAGGTTAAAAATACACAAATACGCACGTGTCTTTAATGGAGAGCTCTCTCAAGACACACCCCCATCTGCTCCCAATGTCCTGGAGAGATTCTATCGTTTTCGATTCGTATAGCTCTACAACGTTTATGTAGGGTCAATGTAAACGCCATCTTACGAGAGGACCGAGAAGATGAGAAGTTTGTAGTTGCTTGAATTTTTAAAAGTTTTAAAGATTAAAATATAACTATATGTATTTCCTCTTTCCCTTTACCACCTTCAAGCCCTCCCATATATCACCCCTACTCTCTCCCAAATGCAGACATTCTGGTCTCTTTTTCTTTAATTGTTGAATACATATACATATGTGTGTGCGTGTATACATATATATGTGTGTGTGTGTGTACATATCATATATATCATGATACACATGTAGACATATGTACATATATATTCCTAATATGCAAATTCAGCCTGCTCAGTCTGTGTAGACATACTGTGTGTATATGACTTCAGGGCTAACCATAACCAGTCTGCAGCTCTTACTTAAGGAAGTCTACTCCTCTCACTATTCCTTAGCTGCCCACAGTTCTTCACCTCTGGCTAGGGCCCCTTGAGATTGTTTTTTTCTCCCTTCCATATTAGCATCCCCTTTGGTGTCAGCCTTGTTTAGGTCTTGTTTAAGCACCAATGTTGTTGAGGCTTCATGGGATTGTAATCCTGGAAATTTCAGGGAGTCTATTTGACTTTTAATCCTCTAGGAGGACTGTTAATTTTAGTTACTTTCTTAGATCATAATCTTTATCCGTGAACCCCAAAATATATGAGCTTAGTCCATATTTTGAGCATATTTTAATGAGATACGTGGAGACCTATAGAACCCCATTTTTTACAGGTTTTTTCCCTTACAGGATCATTATCATCACCATCATCCCACCACCGTCATCATCAACAACATCACCATCATCATCATCACCAATACCAACATCATCATCACCATGATAACCATCATCATCACCATCATCACCATAATCTTAAAGCTCTTACTATTTACTTATTTAGTCTAAGCATTGGGCTAAATAATTTATACATGTCATTTAATCCTCAGAAACACTTGTGAGGGAGACAGAACTGTTCCCGATTCTTTTTTTCATTTAACATGAATCCAGGACTCATTGCTTTCCTTCCTTTTTGGTGAGTGAGAAAGATCCCATCAAAATGATATACCATGCTTCAACAATTTCCACATTCTTTGGAAAGTACATATTTCTTAGTCCTACTTCATAAGAATCTCTGTGACTAGAAGCATGTCTTCCAGCTGTGATCCAAATTTGGGGAAACTGAATTCATATTAATACACTTAGCACATTTTTGGATCTCCCCAATTATTTTGCTTGAAAATCTTTCCCAAAGAAGTTATTTTTCTTTAGTGATTATCCCTTTTGTAGCCAGAACTCTGAGAAAGATCCCTTGGCTTAGAGCTAAAATCCTTTCTGCTAAGAAAAATAAGAGATCTTGGTCTCGGGTTCTCCTAAAAAATCACACATGTAAGTGATCATCTCTCATCAGAAACTTTACAAAGGTTCTGAGGATGGTCACAAGTCTTTCATCCCTTGGGTGTTGCTGGGTAATGTGTACTGACTTATGCCCACCCTTGTAGAGGCAGAAAGTTAACTTCAGGTATCTGCCTCTATCAATCTTCATCTTATTATTTTAATTTAATCTTTTTATTTTTAATTGTATGTGTGTCTCTGTGTGGGTACAGGCACCCACAGAGGCCAGGGATGTAGGATCTCCCTCCCTGTAGAGCTGGCATTTTTGAACTACTTGCTAAGGATGCTGGGAAGTGAACTTGGTGTGCACGGAACCATTGTTTCAGCTCCATTTCTATGATGCTTTTGAGGTAGTGTCTCTCACTGAGCCTGGAGTTCACTAATTCAGTTAGACTGCCTGGCTAGTGCACCTAAGACTTGTCTGTCTCTCATCTTCTAATGCTAGGGTGGCAAGTGGTTGTTGGGAATCTACAATGTTCAAATTCTTATGCGTGTATGGCAAGCACTTTGCCCACTGAGCTGTCTCCCCAGCCCTGTGGTCTATATTCTCCTAATCGTTTGCAGGATAGACGGTTTGGAACTTTCTGCTCCTTGCCACACCCAAGCTGAACTCCAGGCCTCCTTACCCATCATAGCATAAACTAATTTTAACGCTCTTCTCAATCTCCCCTCACAGCATGTGTGCAGCCTAGCACACATGGTTCCCAGACGAAGGGCTGTAAGAGTCCAAGTCCTTGTGTAGCAAACAAAACAACACACACACACACACACACACACACACACACACACAAAGGAACACAGGTCAGCCACCGCAGCAGTAAAAACAAGCCAAAGCTCCAATAACTTTCAGAAGACATCAGAAGAAAACCAACACTTGGCTCTGCAAACCATCTTCATACACTGATGACCCCAGTCTACCCAAGCCTCTTGCCCATCATCAACTCCAAGCTAAGTTTTCTTTCTGGGCTTGGTTGTTGGGGCAAAGATGGACATCACCCTGTTGATCCTTCCATTATTTCTCCCTCCTCCTCTATATTGATTGAAAGTTGTTTTCCGATGTTTTATAACTTCTATTTGCTTTCCCCACATGGCTGAAACACCACAGATGCCCCTGTTGGAAAACGTGGGATTTTCTAAACAGCAGGGTGAAAAGGCTTGAGGACATAAAAAGAATTCTCTCAAGAGTGAGGAACAAGAAGGGTTGTAAGCACATACTATCTTGTTCCTGTCAGACCAGATTGAGAAGTCAGATGGGGATTTAAATACAAGAGAACACGGCAAAAGGACTTGAGGACTAAAATAGTGATTCAAAAAACAGGTTAAGCAGGAGATAGATTTTTTTTCTAAAATTTTCTTTTATTTTTCATCCTCATTATTGTTGTGAGTATGTGTGTGTGTGTGTGTGTGGGGGTGCGTATGCAAAGGCTCACGTGTGGAATTCAGAGGATAGCTTTGTGGAGCTGATTCTCTCCTCGCACCATGTGAGATCTGGGAATCGAACTGAGGTCGTCAGGTTTGTGCAACATGTGTCTTTACTTGCCAAACTATATCTTATTAGCCTTCAAGAACACTTTTGAAAAATTCCCACATATTTGCATTTTATCTCATTAATCTTAATAATACTTGTTGGTAAGTAAGTCACTGCAATTTTTTTTACATGATTTAGCCATCTACCATTAAGCTTAGCACATCAGTTAACTTCCCTGTGATCTTTTTTCCACCTGTAAAATGGATATCATAACATCACCTACTTCAAAGATTCTTGTGCAGCGTTAATTACTCAACTCTTGGATATCTCTGAGGACAGCAACTAGTGTATAGTGAGTCTTCAATTATCAAACACCAGGCTGTATGTGGGAAGGAAACAGACATGGGGAAAAAAAAGAAAATAAAGAATCATGAGAGAGAGAGAGAGAGAGAGAGAGAGAGAGAGAGAGAGAGAGAGAGAGAAAGGGACACAGACAATATGAATTCCAGAAGGTCAGAGCATGATGGGAAATGAAGCTTAATGGGTAACACTAGACCAAATGCAAAGGACCTAAGAGATTGGGAAGACCAGTGTGAAGGTAAACGAACTATTTTAAGAACTCTTAGGTTATCAAATTAGAATGGGGCTACAGGACTTTGCGTAAGAGAGGTACCAATGACTTCTAGTTTACCAGGAACATAACTGCTGTTGAACCAAGTGAATTTCATATGGAGGCAGATACAGATGAAGACACTGGAGAAACTAGAGGATAGCTCAATATTAAGAGGGCATTAGAAAGATCTTGCTCAATGCTCTCAGATAGTGGGCACTATTATGTTATAATAAATGTTACCCAGAGAAGACTTGAGGGTAAAGCTGCAAGCGAAGGCGCAGTCATCTGTCGCACTGGCAGTGTGCTTAGCACTTCTGCAGTTTGTCCAATAATCTGTTTTTATGTTTAGACAACACTTTAGAGAGGACTTAGCTTTCACTGCACTTTGTCATGGTCACAGAGTGGACTTTTGTGATGATGTTAGGTGAGACTGTCCAACAGGGAGACACCATGGTTTAACTCTGCATTCCAGGTCAGCTGTTAGCACCAACAAGACACCTGCTAGTGTATCTGGCTTTAGTCCATCTTAGTTTATTTAGCAGAGTAACTTGTGGGTTCATGTTTGAGTTTGGCATGCCTTTCACAGACTTTCATGTGACATAGGCCACCAGGGGTAGGCACTGAAGGACATCCCATCTCCTGTTCTAATATGTTGCTGCTTCAGATCTACCAGGATATGAAAAGCTGTCACCTCAAGCTCCTCGTTCTGTGAATGAGTAACTCTGTTTGCCATTTTCCAACCCAAATGAGCTATATCCACTGAAGCCAAAATAACCCTCTGCTCTTTACGTTGCACTCTTTGGGCACATTTTAACAGCAATAAGAGAATCACTTTGTCGGGTATAACATAGAGACAATGATATCCAAAGCACACAGAGCACTCAGATAGATCCCTAAATGTCTCTCATTTTCATGAGAGAAATTTTTACACAATCCAAATAAACAGATTTATAAAAACAGTTATATGAATCAAACATTTATGGATAATAAATCATGAAGATATTTATTTATTTACTTATTTTTCTTCACTTTACATTCCAATCATAGCCCCTCTCCCTCCTCTTTTCCCAGACCCACTCCCACAAATATCTCCTCTCATGGCCCCTCCCCTTCTCTAAGAAGTACCACAACACCCTGGGGCTAGCTGCTAGCCCCAGTAGGAATAGGCACATCCTTTTCCATTGAGGCCCTACCAGGCAGTCCAGGTAGAGGGAAGGGGACCCACTGTCAGAGAACAGAAATAGAGAGTCCCAGCTCCACTTGTTAGGGGACCCACATGGAGATCAAGGTGCACATTTGCTACAAGTGTGTAGGGGGCCTAGGTCCAGCTTCTGTATGCTCCCTGATTGGTGGCCTAGGCTCTCTGAGCCCTCATGGTCCCAACTTAGTTGACTGTGCATCTTCTTATGGTGTCCTTGACCCTTCTAACTTGCTCACTTCTATCCCTGACTCTTTCAGAAGACTCCCTGGGCTCTGCCTGATGATTGGCTGTGGGTCTCTGCATCTGCCTCCATCGGCAGCTGGATGAAGCCTCTCAGGAGCGGTCATGCAAGCATAGCAGTTATCATTAATAGTGTTTAGGGTTCGCTCTCTCACATGGGATAGGTCTCAAGTTGAGGCAGTCATTGGTTGTCTATTCCCTCAGTCTCTGCTCCATCTTTATCCTTGCACATCTTGTAGGCAGGACAAATTTTGGGTGGAAGGTTTTATGGGTGGATTGATGTCCTGCTCTCTCCTCTGGAAGTCCTGCCTGGCTACAGGAGGTGGCCACTTCAGTCTCTGTATTCCCACTCTGTTATGAATCTGAGCTAGGGTCACCTCCATAAACTCCCCATATCCTCCCTGTCCCAGGCCTCCAGCTAGTTACCAGAGATACCCTTAGACGATTTCCATTCTCACTCCCAGCCCTCTCCTGCTCTCCCTCTCCCCACACCTGCATCCTCCCTTGGGACCTCTTTATTACCCAGTTTCTTTGGGTCTGTAGATTGTAGCAAGGTTGCCCTGCTTTTTATGGCTAATGTCCACTTATAAGTGAGGACATACCATATGTGTCTTTCTGGCTCTGTGTTATCTCACCCAGGATGATATTCTCAAGTTCCATTCATTTGCCTGCAGAATTTATAATGTCTTTGTGTTTAAGAGATAAATTGTGTAGATGCACCACATTTTCTTTATGAAATATCCAGTTGAGGGACATCTAGGCTGTTTCCAGTTTCTAGTTATTGTGAATAAAGTTGCTATGAGCATAGTTAAGCAAGTGTCCTTGGGGTATAGAGGGGCATCTTTTGGGCATATGCCCAGAAGTGTTATAGCTGGGTCTTAAAGTAGAACAATTCCCAGTTTCCTGAGAAACCACCAAATTGGAAAGTGATTGTACCAATTTGCACTTCCACCAGCAATGGAAGAATGTTCCCTTTGCTCCACATTCTCACCAGCATGAGCTTTCGCTTGAGTTTTTGATTTTAGCCATTCTGGCAAGTGTAAGATGGAATTTCAGGGTCATTTTGATTGCATTTCCATGATGATTAAGGATGCTGAACATTTCTTTAAGTGCTTCTGGGCAATTGGAGATTTCTTTGTTGAAAATTCTGTTTGGAGTTCGTTGGTAGAATTTTGGGGATTGTTCATGTATACTATCATATCATCTGTGAATAGAGGTACTTTGACTTCTTCCTTTCCAATTGTATCCCCTTGATCTCTTCTAGTTGTCTTATTGCTCTAGCTAGAACTTCAAGTTCTATGTTGTATAGATAGGGAGAGATTGGGTAGCTTTGTGTTGTCCCTGATTTTAATGGGTTTGTTTTAGGTTTCTTTCCATTTAATTTGATGTTGGCTATTGGCTTGCTGTATATTGGTTTTTTTTTTTTTTATGTTTAGGTATGAGCCTTATATTCCTGATCTTCCATGACTTAGCATGAACGGGATGTTGAATTTTGTCAAAGGCTTATTTTAAGCATCTAATGAGATAATCATGTGACTTTTTTCCTTTCAGTTTGTTTACATGGTGGATTACATTGATGGATTTTTCACATATTGAATCCTCCCTGTATCCCTGGGATGAAACCAAAGCACTAAGTGCCTCCATAAAGAAATTAGAGAGTTCTCATACACTTAAATCAATTTAAAAGTATATCTGAAAGCACTACAAAAAATAAAGAAGAAGGAGAAGAACCAAACACACCCAAGAGCAGTAGGTGGTAGGAAATCAAAATCAGGGCTCAAAGCAATCAGTTAGAAACAAAGAAAACAATACGAAGAATCACTGAAACCAAGAGATGGTTCTCTGAGAAAATCAGCAAGATAGACAAACCCTTAGCCAAACTAACTAAAAGACAGAGAGAGAGAAAGAAACTGATCATGGTGAATGGTGTTTTTGATATGTTCTTGAATTCAGTTTGTGAGAATTTTATTGTGTATTTTCACATTGATGTTTATAAGTGAAATTGTTCTGAAATCCTCTTTCTTTGTTGAGTCTTGGTGTGGTTTAAGTATCAGGGTGACTGTGCCTCAGAATGAATTAGGCAGTACCTCTTCTGTTTATATTTTGTGGAATAGTTTGAAGAGTATTGGTACTAGCTCTTCTTTGAAAGCTGTTTAAATAGTTTACCTAATCTTGACTTAACTTTGGCCTATGTCTAGAAAGTCATCCATTTCATTTAGATTTTTTAATTTTGTGGAGTACAGGCTTTTGAAGTAAGACTTGATGATTCTTTTAATTTCCTCATTGTCTACTGTTAGTTCTTCATTTTTATTTATGTTTTTTTAAAATTTGGATTAGTTAGTTTGGCTCAGGATTTGTCTATCTTGCTAATTTTCTCAAAGAATCAACTCTTGGTTTCAGTGATTCTTTGTATTGTTTTCTTTGTTTCTAATTGATTGATTTGAGCCCTGATTTTGATTGCTTCCTTCCACCTGCTGCCCTTGAGTGTGTTTGTTTCTTCCTCTTCCTCCTCTTCCTCCTTCTTCTCCTCCTCCTCCTCCTCCTCCTCCTCCTCTTCTCTTCTTTTTTCTTCTCTTCTTCTTCCTCTTCTTTCTCCTCCTCCTTTCTCCTCCTCCTCTTCCTTTTCTTCTCTTTCATCTTCTTCTTCCTCTTCTCCTTTTCTAGTGCTTTCAGATGTACTTTCAAATTGCTGGTATGAGAACTCTCTAATTTCTTTATGGAGGCACTTAGTGCTATGAACTTGCTGATTAGCATGGCTTTCATTGTGTCTGATAAGTTTGGGTATGTTGTGCTTTCATGTTCATTGACTTCTAGGACGACTTTAATTTCTTTATTTCTTCCATGACCCTGAGATCATGAGTAACTGTTGTTCAGTTTCCATGAGTATGTGGGCTTTCTAGTATTTCTGTTGTTGTTGAAGTCCAGCTTTAATCCATGGTGTTATGATAAGATACAATGTGTTAATTCATTCTTCTTGTATCTGTTGAGGCTTGATTTATGACCAACTATATGGTCAATTTTGAAGAAGGTTCTGTGAGGTGCTAAAAAGAAGGTATATTCTTTTGTGTTTGACTGAAATATTGTGTAGAAATCTGTTAGGTCCAATTGATTCATAGCATATATTAGTTTCATTATCCTAACCTGGATAATTTTGGTGTGCCAGGCCTCTGGTGAGTAGACTTGGGATGGACAATGGAACTCAGAGGTGGTACAAGTCTCCCAGCGGTTGGGTGTGGTACTTACTGTGCATGGGGAAATGGGTGCAGGGAGAGAATCTAACCTGTATGCTTCCAGATCAGCAGGTTTGATAAAGCTGGGCAGCAACATGGTCAAACAACAGAGGTTCAGGGAGAGAGAGCAGGGTGTTCAGTGCAGCTGCATGTGCCCCAGAGGACTTGGCAGGCAGGGGAAAGTTGAGGAAATTTATTTTAAAATACAACTTATCATTGTTAAAGACAAGAGCAAATATCCATACGATTGAGATGGATATGCTAATGTATTTTTACATAAAAAATTAAACTTGACTGAATATTTAATACTACAGGATATAGAGTATCTTCACCACTTTTTAGATTGGTCAATGTTTTGATTATATACTCATCAATGCTAAGAATACTCCTTTGCATAAATACATAATACAAAATGACAGAAGTATGCTTAGGAATGTTTAAGAAATTGTTGGGAATTTAGTCCTGATTGCAAGCCAAAATGCATTTAGCAATTTGTTATGAAACTCAAGTATGGTACTCAAAGAGCAATTTTTAAAATTTCTCTTAGATTTATTCATTTTATTTTATATGTATGAGTGCTTCACTTATATATTCACATGTGTACCCCATGCATGACTGCTTTTGCCAACCCCTTGGCAAAATGAAATGGGAGTGGGATTACCTGGAACTGGAGTTATTGGTGGTTGTAAGCCACTATGTGGGCACCAGAAATGGAACTCATTCTACAAGTGCAAAAAATGCTCTTAACTCCTGAGCTAACATTCTGGTCCTACAAACAGCAATTTAAAAAACTCAAATACCTTAACACAATAAAATTCAATGATGTCCTAATTTGATATTTGTACACTGAAGAATGGCACCTGCAAATTATTAAAAAGTCTTTGTTTTCTTTAATTAAGCCATCAGCTTTATAGATGAGCAAAAACTTTTCAGTAGAAACACTGTAGTTCCCAACACCTGGTAGCCTGTAATCTGAGCTGAGTTTTCAGGCAAACATTAATTGGTGTCACATGGCACAGGGGCATGCACAGTTAAAAGTACACGTGTTGAATGTTCAGAATGAATGTTTCAGTGAAACTCCATGATATAACACAGCCAAGTATTTCCAGAAATACCTTGGATGCGTTGCACACTTAATTGTGAAGTAACTTTGGTGGTTGTGCAGTCTGAAACTTTTTACTATTGCCAACATTTTCTGGAACCCCGAATTCGGTTGTGAAAGTCATCATGACCTCAGTTTAAATGTTGTGAGCTAACCTCTACTGCTGAGTTGGATACACTGCCCAAACATCATAGCATGGAACCTGAAAGCTACTATACAAATAGGCACCATTACTATCCTTGTTTAATACATGGAGACCAGGCTGAGAAGAGATCTGTAAAGGAGTAGCTATCAGTCAGAGCTATCAAGGAGAGCAGATATCTAGCCTTGGATCTATCTGAATGGCTCCAGGACACCAAGTGGAATCTAGAAGTGAAAGGAGAAGACATTAGCCTAGTCACTTAGTGAGATTCCAAGGTCTGTATGCATTTTATCTCTAGAGATCCTGATTTAAGGAATCTGCCTGAGATTTGAGCATCAGTTCATTTTCAACACATCCAGGGTCTTTCAAATGTGCAACAGATTTGAACCTTAGCAGAATAGAAGAAAGGATCTAGATTCTGTCTGGAGTTAACAATGGCAACGAATGCCTTGCTTGCCTCTCTCATGTAGAGCTGAGAGGCAGAAATCATGCTGTTTTGCAAATTTAATAAATTCATTCATAAGAAAGAACAAAAACCCAATCTACAAATGAACATTCTTTCCCCCAAGAAAGCCTGCTAGCAGCCCGTGTCCCCAGACTCCCTGAGCATCGCAGCAGCCAAGAATGGTTATGAGGGAGAACAAAGACTTTCTTAATTTTCCCGTTAAATGGGGAAACAAATGAGCCACTTCTAAGAGGCAGAATTTTGCAAGGGAAAGAGGAAAGACCCATGTGTCTTTTTCCTCTTCTCTGTTTCAAAACAGAAGTATTAGGCAGTTTCCCTAATCCTTCCTCCCAACTAAGTAGACACAAAAGTGCACTTGGGGATGGGAATTTCATCCTGCAGTGCCCGAGGAGTGTAACAATTGTAGCAGTCAGCTGGAGAAAGCAAGTGTAATTATAAGAGAGTAAAGCGAAGGTGGCAATGGCTTCATTAAAATGGTTCTCATTGCTCTCCCAAAATAGGCATTGCTCAACTCGAACAGTATGCATGTTGACAGTCCCCACAGAAGCACAATATGAAAGCTCACACAAGTTGCAAAGCAATAAAAGGTATTAAGCATTAGTGAGACTTGAAGAGTTGAATTAACCTGTAAATGGCAGGGGTGTCTCCCTCACAGGCCTTGGCAGGAAGTGAGCATGGTACAGGGTGGGACTGTGATATAGGGGCCACACCTGGGGAACTGAAAATGGCTACATCCTCATTCAGTGGACCCTTCCCCCTCGTCAGAACAGCAAAATGTTTTTCAAGGAAATTATCTGTTTGCCTTGGTCCTGAAAATGTGGCAAACTAGCCGGTGAGATGTACCACCATCTGAGCAGGCTGCTCAGTCACTCAGTTTGGTTTGTCGGACGTCCTGTTGATGGTGAGACATTTACAAGGGGTTGATGACTAGTTTTTAGATCTTTAAATATATGTATGTAGTTATGTATGTATGATTGTACATGCTAACATAGGATATCATATATCCCAGGATGGCCTCAAGCTTTCTCTGTAGCAAGAATGAACTCTAACTTCTGGCCCTCCAGTCTCTATCTCCTGAGTGGTGGGATTACAGGCATGTCCCAATAGTTTGGTTTATGCAGTTCTTAGAGATCAAATCCAGGCCGGGTGGTGGTGGCACACACCTTTAATCCCAGCACTTGGGAGGCAGAGGCAGGTGGATTTCTGAGTTCGAGGCCAGCCTGGTCTACAGAGTGAGTTCCAGGACAGCCAGTGCTACACAGAGAAACCCTGTCTCAAACAAACAAACAAACAAGAAACCCCAGATTGAGATCAAATCCAGGGCTCAGTGCATGTGATGTAAGCATGTCTTTCATCAACTGAGCTATATCCTTGAACCTAATTTTATATTTATTTAAATGTAACTCAGAAGTATATTCATATACATCATATACATATACACACACATACACACAAACACATTCAATTACACAGCTGCTAAAAAATGTAGACTGAATAACGTTGTTAAATAAATGCTCAAAAGAAATAAAAAAAAATGACGGGAGAGGGAAAACAAGCAGCTGATCAGACATCTAGGTGCTTCAAGTCTCTGTGTAGCTCTCACTGGGGAGTTGATTTGGCACATTTGTCACCCTCTCTGAGCTTCAGCTTCCTTATGTTGAAAGAAGGCATCAATTAGGTTGACACTGATCTACATGACATTACTCCACAAACTTACTTTCCTATGCCCAAATATCTGATACAAAAATGGATGTCTATAAAGGACTGAGAAGAAACAATTTTAAATAAAAACACATCTCCACCAATCAGCTGGGTGGTATGTGGTGACTTATCACTAAAAACTCAGAATTAATAGTGTCTTGTCAGCATGGAACGGCACAGGGGTCAGCATCTCCACAACTTTCACATTCTGTCCCTCTCTTCTTTATCATAATGGGGTCTGTGGTCATAGAGAGACAGATTATTCTCACGTAGATTATTCACCCAAATTACCGCATTTTCAACTTGCCTTGTGTTTGAATCTCTGCTTATCATTCAGTAATAAAAATGTGATCTGGAACTGAAGTGACATAGGAAGCCTCAGTTGTCTCAGCTCTAAAATATAAATTGTCATACCTAACTCATGATATATTACCTCTGTAAACTATGGGCAGAGACGAGTTACTTTGATTCATTGCGGCAGGTCCTCAGTTTCTCTGAATGAATATGTGAGGACATGATGGGTTACCTGGCACAAAGTGCCCAATATGTAAAATGATGCCACTGTTGATATTTATCATGGGTATCTGTATTGGTAACTGCTAACCCATTGTCATTTGGATCAGAGCAAAGCATGATTGCCAAGCTTAAGTCGTTGCTTTGTTCAGTGTCACCATGGTTGGCTTAAAGCTGGAACAATGACAAAGCTATGAGCTGTTGGCTAGTTCTGAGAGAAGAGAGTGGGGTGGTGGGCTGTGAGAGGCAGCTAGGTACCTGGTCGAGCAGGCTTCGAACCCCAGAGACCTTCAGGAACAGTAGGAGTTTGGCTTTGCTCCTGAGACCCCTGGCTGCTTTCACATAGCCACAGCCCTTTACAGCCCCTTCCCAAAGAGAGGTTTGTCACCATTGGTCATGTAGCACAGGTAAAGGGTGTGACACAGGCTGCAGAACCTCAAGACAACTCCAAATACATGAGATACCTAAAGGCCAGAGGGCGTAGCCAATTAAGCATTTCTTTCCAGACCCTTTTCCTTGCAAAAGGTATTTAACCTCGGGCCTGCCCTGAGAATGCAGGGTATAGCTTCATCCACTTTTGGTCATGACAATAAATGTTTTAAGACCATGATCTACCTCTCTTCTTTGGGGCCCGCTGTGGGGAACCGTGGAGAAGGCCTTCAACTACCAAGCTCCCTTCTAACCTCTGACTGAGGACTTCTCTATGCTTCCAGCCACAGAGGCCACCAACTCAATCAAGCGAGCTAGCTGAGCCAGCCATGACCCAGCCAAGTGAGTCACCATGACCAAGAGTCTCCTTCCTGTGGACACAGCTGGATTTTGCCCCCCTCACCCCTTCTGCTGCGGGCCGATTCAGTCCATAGCCTCCCACCCCCACCCCTATCTCGGCCTTTCCACGGCCTCTCAGCAGCGCCTGAGAACCCAAGGGTCTGAGACCAGTCAGTTCCAGGCCAGCCCGTGGCCAGGGGATCCCCAATCCAAGAGCTCCAGCCCCCGCAGGACCTCAGACTGTGTTCCCTCCACCCATGGAATGGAGCCTTGAGGCTTCTCACAGAGTGACATCTGCCCAGGGTGGCGTCGAGTAAACACAGTCAAATTCCTATGCTTCTGCCTCTCTGAGCTGCAGCACCAGCCCCTTGGGGCGGCAGACACGGCACTCACAATTCAGCCCAACAAGATTCATGCCCACGGGCCTGCCACAGCCCAACAGGAGAGCTTTAGAAAGAATGTGGTATGTGTGGCTACTGCAGCCCTTCTGTGAGCTTGTGGCACATGATGTCCAAGGTAGCACTAAGAAACAGGCCACTGTGCAAAGTGAGGTGAACACCATCCTGTTCAGAACAACACATTTTGTATCAAGCAGCAGATAAGATCATTTCCATCTTGATCTACTGATTAAGTGAGTCCTGTCCACAGCTTGTTTGTTTCCGTTCTGGTAACAATCTGAGCCACCTCAACTGAAAGGAGGCATCATGATAGTTTCCCCATTACCCATGCAACAAAACTTAATATTAAATGTCTGCAGATTACCAGCATAGTGTTTCTGTTTTGCTTGAGGGGGACTGTTTCCCCTCAAACTGTGAGCCAAAAGAAGCCCTCCTTTTCTTAAGTTGCATCCTGTCTGGCATTTGACCACAGCCATGAGAAGAGTAACCAATAGATGGATAAAATGGAACATGCAGTATTTCTGGATCATGCACAGAAAGGGTAGGAAATAACAACTACTACCCCACAGCTCGTGATGGTCTGAAAGTGTGTACTGTTCGGCATGTTGTTTGAGAACTTGTAAGAAGGAAGGGGCAGTCACATTACCAAGCCTACTGTGGAGACTCTGGTGTACAGGAAGTGATAATGAGAATTATTGGTAATGTTTGGTAAGTTGCTGTGGACAGGCACATAACTCACTGTTTTTAGTCCTCTCTATAGTCTTCATTTTCAGGTGGGAAAACCAAGACTCTCCAAAATTACCAAAATTAAACAGCCTTTTCTGAGTCCACATAGCTAGGAACTGGTGGATTAGAATTTGTCCTACACCTGCATTTTGCCCAATAGATTGTATACACTATGCTCACTATGGTCAGAAAGATATGTCACAAATATTTCAACCTTAAAACATTCACCATTCATTCCCATGGACATAATTAGGAGCAAAGGTCAAACTACACCAGGGATGACATTAAACACCTAAGGACATTGGTTTCCATTTGATAGTAAGTTATTTGCCATTGCTATATTGTGCTTCATAACATATTAGTTGTGGTACAATATGGTGTGACAAAACTGTCCTTGGAGAGATGTAATATGCATCTAATCACTCCAGATAAACAGACCAAAAGTACAGATCCCACCAAAGTTCAACTTGGGGAGCCAATGAACTTCCTTGAGGTTATATACAGAACTATGGATGAGGTGTTAACCAGAAGGAACAGACACGACTCAAAGGCAGCTGTATCACCAAGGTCCACCCCAGCATGGGGGACAGCTTGTGAAAGCTGGGAACCTGGAGCACACTGCACAGCATGCAGTTCAACAGGTGGGAGAGTATCCTTTCAAGATGGCCCTCATTTGCTCTAAACCTGTTCTAGGCACGGCTCAGCTGGTTTCTTCTTCCTCCAGGGAGCTAGTCTGGTCTTAGGTTTTTCTTTGAAGCTCACCTCGTCTGTTAATTTTTTTTTCAGCTTGACGTTCCTGGGTCTGAGAGAGATTCTCAGCTTTTATTCCTTTCTCTGACAAGGAAGGGCCTAGTGAATCATGTCAGTTTCAGAAACTTCCTGAAGGTATTTTGAATTGTAAAGCTTCCTGCTTAAGGAGCTTCTCTGAAGGATGTAATGTTACAATCTCAGAGGAAACTATTACACAACAAGCCATATACAAATATATACCAGTGGCTCTCAACTTGTGAGAAGGGGCGTTGAATGACCCTTTCACAGGAGTTGCATATTGCATATCTTGACTTTCCCATGATGCTCTTCAGTTTTTAGTTATCAGTGGTTTTCAACCATCCTAATGCTGTAGCCCTTTAATATAGTTCCTCACGTTGTGGTGACCTACAGACCTAAAAGTATTTTTGTTGCTACTTCATAACTAATTTTGCTACTGTTATGAATCATAGTGTAAAGACTGAAAAGCATCATGAGAAAGTCATGTTGACTTTCTTTAATTTCATCATCACCATCCAGTATCCTTTAAGGACCATAGTCTTTCCTGACTGGAGTCAATCTTCACAATTTGAAACAAAATAGAACCAACACACCATGTCCTGTTTGAAAAAATGGAAACACAGTAAGCAGAAAACAGTTCACAGAGGTAGAACAGTCTTCCTGAAGCAACAAATTATATTCAGATTGTATTCCGATTACGTGTATGGGAGTACATTGCCCAAAGAAGCCAGAAAGGACATCAAATTCTCCAGAGCTAGAATGACAGACACTTTTGAGCTACTCAATTTGCTGGGAACCAAATTCAGATCCTTTGCAACAGCAAAGGCCAGTAGCTGCTTTTAACTGCAGATCCACCTCTCCAGACCCAATTGTAATACATTTCTGCAGGAAAAAAAGCATCAAGCAATTCTATCATGAATGCTCCACAAGTTTAGACTTATTGAGTACTCCTGTAGCTGTAGCTCAGTCCTGGGAAACCTGTTGCTGCTCTACTGACACAAGACATATTTGGGAAGGGAGTAAATCATGAGTACTTTGGCTGGCCTACTATTCATTTTATGACACGGTTTAAGTGGAACACAAATGATCAAGCCAAGTCTGCAAGTCTCCATCTCCATTTTCAATTCCCTCTTTTCTGCTACACTTTCCATTACTTTCAGGAGTTTATTATCTTAAGAGGTTAATATTTGCCTATTTAAATTGAGAAAGCCATGTAACTCACTCAGCTTAATGCTTTTATAATCTCAATCACCGAGTGATATGACACTAGCCAGCCAATCATGTTTCATTTTCCTAGGCTGTGACCCCTCAACCAAATAACTTTGTTCTTGTAGTATCTGGGGCAGGTGTCCTATACAGAATTTATTTGAAGAGTTATTCTTCTCAGTGTTAGGGACCAATCTATTTAAGTACCAGTGACCTGAAAGATGAGGAGACCTTTTCTTAGTTAACTTTGTCAACTTAACCTTCCTGGAGTTTCCTGAGAAGGGCTTCTCAAATGATAAAATGCCCAGATAAGAATAACATGTGGGTGTGTCTATGGGGGACTGTCTTGATTATTCATTGATGAAGGAGAACTAAGCCCACTATAGGTGTCACTACTCCCTAGGCAGATGGTCCTGGATTCTATAGAGAAGCTAAATAAGCACAAACGCATTGATCAATGCCCCTCTCCCCAGGTTCCCATTTCCTGTTCCTGCTATGACCTCCTTCAGTGGTGGACTATAGCTTGGAAGTGTAAGATGAAATAAATCCTTAGATCCACTTAGGTTGCTTTTTGGTCAGGTTGTGTTATCACAACATTAGGGATAAACTAGAACAGACCTAAAATATGAGTGTAAAGGCATACTGGAGGAAATTATTCCTCCTTGTCCTGCTCTAAAGCTTTGAATAATAGTCCTAGCAAACTAGCTAATGCACCTTTCATCAATATTTGTTTACAGAATGTTAGTAAAGATAGCAGGCATACTGAGAATAGAAATAGAGAGTGTCATTCCTTTACTGAAAGAGTGCTTCCTCTAATTGGAGAGAAGAGACTTGGAGACTACTCACTACTCAGGTTTATTTTAATCTGCTTGTAGCTCAGCAGCAAGTAGGTAAGACAAATAGAACAGAAAAGGAAGGCAGTTGCTTAACTTTGAGTGACACGGTACCTATTTGGAAAGTAAGATATGTAGGGACTACAGAGAAACAAAAGCAAGTAGAAGACTCATCCTGCTTAGGTGGGCTCTCAACCAAAGAGGATCCAGTCAGGTATGAACTCCTACCAATGACATCAAAAGAACGAGAGGGAAGGAATTCTAAATGTAAGCACTTGAGATCAGGCACAAGAGGGCAGAAGCCAGGCATGCTGTTAGAGCGGCCTAAGCAGACACAAGCAGGGCACAGGTGCCATGAGGGCAAGTGAACTCTAGTAACCAGCTTCTCTCCTTGACTTTGAAGTGTTCCCAACCCATATACTGATGGGAGGTTAGGGTGGTACTTCTCGATGTCTTTATGTCTAACTAGATCATCTACAGAATCCAGGACCATCTGCTTAGGGAGTGGTGCTACCTACAGTGGGCTTAACCTTCTACAGTGACACACAACCAAGGGCAACTCAGAAAACACTGGGAATTTATGGAGATAGTTTAATTTTTTACCTCTGTCTAAACTGGTGGGAGATGGGGGGTGGTGGTTCAGCAGTACCCAATATTATCACAAAGGATTAAACCACCCAGATTGTCACCAGTTGTCTAGGCTGCAAAACCTTGACCTAACAGTTAGGTAGCAGATAACTGTGGCTACACCTGTTAGATTGAACTACTTGAGGACCTGTTCTCCCAGAACCTATTTGTTGCTTTTTGAAACATAGATTTTTTTCTATACAAGTTCTTAAGTTTGTGGGGAAACTAAGCACACTTAGAGATTTTCCCCATGACACTGGCTGTGTTTATGGTGTGTGTGTGTGTGTGTGTGTGTGTGTGTGTGTGTGTGTGTGTGTTTGCATCTAAGAAATTGAGACATAGAGATTCTCAGATTGTTAGCTAGCAAGGGGTGTTTTTCTAATGTCCAAGGGTCTGTAGAATCTGAAAGCTGTGGCTCCTGGGCACAGCACAACTCTTTCATAAGGTAACAGTTACATTAGAAACATGTGTGGGGTGGAGAAGGGCAGGCCTTACCTGTTTATGAAGACCCAGGACCCTCTCATACAGAACCCCTTATCTACTTCAGGCTCTCACAATTACTTTCTAGGATAGCCTAAAGAGAATCTAAAACACTAGAGTCAAACTTACTTCAAAGAGACAACTCCTCCCTAGGCATTTAGATGTCTTTATGGCCACTCCTCGTTTTTTCCCAAGGAGTCCTGGGTATCAGCTGATGGGAGAGGTGATCCATAAAAGAAAAAAAAAATCTGGATTCTAGTCAAAGTAATTCCATTAGGGATAGAAATGACTGGCTGAAACCTGAGGAAGGGAAATCACTCACAGCAGACCAACAGCTGGGCCCCAATGACATCACTCCCGCAAATCAAAGGAAATGAGCTAATCAAATATGCATAAAAAGCTTTTTTGGTTTGCTTGCTGAAAAAGGTATAATTTGCTTTTAAGTGAGAAGTGGAAAAAAAAATAATCTCTTTGAAATACATTGGCCCTGATATTTTGCTTCTTTAGATTGTTTTCAGTTATTAAAGCATGTGTAAGAAGCAAATGCTGTGAGCAGACTTGGTTCCCTGGGAGTCAGAAGGCATTGTCAAAGGAGGGTTGTCTCCACAGGGCCCTTTTACATGCTACATGTGTGATCGCCCCACCGGACACCCTCCTCCTCAGTGGTTAAAAAAAAAAAAAGCCATCCTTGGATCATTTCACATCTCTCCCTCTGCATTTGGACTGTCATTTTCTGTTGCAGACAAGTGGGTGTCCACTGTAGTGATGAACTGTTTGCAACTCAAATTAAAGTTGAATTATGGGTAAAATTAGAATTAAATAGTGTTAAGTAAAAGAGCCAAGAGGCAGGGAATTCAAAGTCATCAACTTTGTTTAGGGCAAAGCAAGGCTATCCCACAACTCCCTAAGGATGAAGGCAAGAGATAGTGGTAGACAGGCCTGGGGCTTGGGGACACTGGTGTAACCAGGAAAGTATACAAGGATCTAACTAAAGTGTTTAGACTTTTCTCATCTCTGCCTTTGCTTCTCCTGGACTTTAATGAGAGGCCTGAACCAGAAAAAGCGAGCAGTATTTGAGTACTGCTTTTAGAGACCCAGCAGGGTCCTTAGTGAGGAACTATTTAAAGGTTATCAGAGAAGGCTCCTGGTTCTGAACCTGAGAGGAGTAAGATGTGGTGAGAGAAAGGGTATGGTTGTGGTCCAGACCCTTGTGAAATGTACTCTTCCATTGAGATCATTCAATAGCCAGATACCAGCTCAGGTAACCCTGGTGACTGATGACTACTTTATTTTCAATATTGTGGTTGGAAAGTTAAAAATGAGACCTCTCCCTTGAGTAAAATTTTAAGTGCATAACACAGCAGCGTGGTCCACCAGACCTCTCAAACATGTCCATCTTTTGTAGTTGAAATGTTATATATATATATATATATATATATATATATATATCCAGCAACTATCCATTTACAGAAACTTCCCATTCCCTTCTCTTCCCAGCCCAGGGAGACCATCATTCTCCTGGTACTTCATGTAACTAGAATCATGTAAGTGCTCATATTTCCATAGCTAGCTAGCTGCTATGTCTTTAATATATGTCCTTCACATCATATGGAATTCTAACCTCTGCTTTGGTGACATAGGACAAAAAGCCTATTGGAAAATAATGGAGCCATTGGGCTTTACCCATGAGTGAAATGCCTTATTATGGAAAGAGTTGGAGGGAACTAACTTGGACACTTTTTGCTCTGCTTCCTGTAGCCATGTGATGACACAGAGCTTGTGGCACTGTGTTGAAGCAGAGAGCACTCATCACCATGCCATGATAATCTTGAACTTTCCTTTCCTGAGTATGATGCGCTCATAACTGTTGCATAAATAGATTAAGTTATTTATTCTACTTCCCAGTGGTTTGTTTTTAATGGGGTCCAGGTGCACATCCTAAAGATCCAGGTCCCAACATGTCTGTCTTATGGCTGGACTTGGCTGTCTGCACAGAGGAAGCCCTTCCTGAGCCCCTGCCACAGGACCCTTCAGTTTGTGTCACCCCACTTATAGAAAGAGAACTTTTTTTGTTGACTGCATTATAGTATAGCCATACACTTCCTGTCCTCTTCTTCATTATGGGTGTGTCTTTTCTTTTCCATGCAAAGAAGGTAAACAATTCTTCAGAAAACCAATCTGCAACAGTGTCCTAAAAATGCTTATTTTCTCTACAATCAGCACCAAAAAGCAAAACAACTCAGCACAGAAGATCATGTTCAATAGCAATACTTATCACAGAAAAGCAACTCGAAACCACAGAATGACATTTTCCATGGTGCACAATAGGTTGAACACTGTCAGAATGTCCTGGTAATAACAAGTGTTGGTGAGGATGAGTTAGAAGATGGTATGGTCACTGTGAATATCAGCATAGTGGGCACTCAGTAAATGGGAAATGAAAACTACGTCACAATCCAGCAACGTTACTTCTGGATATATATCCAAAAGAACTGAAAAGAGAGACCCAACAGTTTGCTTCTATACCTCTGTTCATGAAAGCTAAAGGTGGAAGCAAGTGGCTATTGGTAGAAGGAGAGTCATTGGGTATATAAACTACACTCCTGGGTAAGCACCATGCTCAGGAGTAGATAACCAACAACTCTGAGGAGTTTTGTAGACTGTTTCATTTTGGCCTTTTGTAGATGGGAGTATTTATCTTTTGCTTGTTTTGATTTTTTGTTTTTTGTTTTGTGGGATTTTTGAAAGAAAGAAAGAAAGATAGATAGATAGATAGATAGATAGATAATAGACAGATAGAGAGATGGAGGGAGAGAAATTGGAGGACAAACAAATATATAACCAAAATATATTATACAAAAAGTTTAAATAAAAAGAAGGAAATATTTTAACACTTTATTCTTCCTCAAGTGTGTGTGTATGTACATGATACAGGGTCATGGATGTAGCTCAATTAGTAAGGTTCTGATCTACCACACAAGAATGCTCAGTTCTCAATGGACCATGCATACCCAATATTTGATTCTCTCAAGGCTCAGGGATCATTGAGGGAGAGGGGGAAGAAAGGGTGTAAAAGCTAGAGGGGGCAATCACTGCAAGGCAGCAGCATCTCCTTTCACATAACAGAGAAGCTGACAGAGGAACTCACACAAGTTGAGACATCGCACACAAGACCTGTGCAAAAACAAGACAAACAAAACCCCAGCAAAGAGACAGGAGTTGAACAGGAAGTCCCACCATGGAACTACTGCCATGCTTAGCTTCTGAGAGAGGGAGATGCAGTTTTCTCTAAGAATGTATATAGAGTGAAAAAGCCTAGGGAAAATCACCCTGGCCCTGGCCTGCCCCTGAGCTCCCAGACTTGGAAATCCCTGCCCACCAACTCAGCAGTAATGGCCGTGGAATTTTTCTGAGTTCATGGCCAAGCAATACTTCTGGTGAGCTATACTTTTCCTCTAGCTCACTGTGTGTGCTCCAAAGAACCTAGAAAAGCTTGCTCCTCTGCCTAACCTGCAGTTATCCCTGTTCCCAGTCAGAGGCAACCGCCATTCAGTCCTTTTCTCCAATAGTTCTTGACTGAGGTTCGTTCCAAGATGTGACTTTGTGACACTCCTTGGCTCCCAAATGCCAAGACGCCCTTGGACCTGGAAAAACCCTTACAATGCAGCTAGTGGAAAACCAACATAGAAGAATATGAGGGCAGCATACATTCTTTTTAATGGGATTATTTAAAAGGATATGTAGATATAGAGAGAGCAGCGATGGGAAGATTTGGGAGAAGGGGAAGAACATGTGTATATTCTTATTTTATGCACTTAATTAAATGTCTTTTGTAGCAGGAAATGCAGCTTGGGGGGGGGAGGGTCACAGCTGCCCAGTGATTTGAAAAGAAGGATAACAATAGTGTTGCTGTTTACTTAGTATGAGTGTTACAATAGGAACGTCACAGGAGTCTCACTTAACCTCATTTACCACATAGGCTAAGACATCATGGTTCTTTGTTTCAGAGGAGAGAACAGGTTGAGGGAATGTAAACATTTTTTTCCATCCCTATTGTGTTAGCCAGCTAGACATCACCAGGGTATTCAAGAATACTTTTCAAGACTACATTCAAGAATACCTGAATACCCACACATACAGCACAGTTTTACAAGTTCTAAACTCTGACGGAGTGGGCTTGTTTGGTTTTGAACTTCTGGGAAGCACATAATGGATGCAGCATGCTGTTGAGCAAAATTGTTCTCCTCACAGTCAGGAAGTGAACAGGAAGGGAAAGAGCAAAGCAGAGGCCCACAGTATCTATCCCTTGAGGGCACAACCATGATGAACCAAAACCTCCCGATGGGCCCACCACTTTAAAGATACACCCTCACCAAAGCACCACACGGAACACCAAGCCTGTAGCATACGAATCTTCCAGAGACATCAGGGTCTAAACTACAGCATCCACTTGGGTTGGACTCAGAACTGTGTGGGTTTTCTACCTCATGTGGCTCTAACTTAGTAAATCTCTTAATTAGGCATGTACCTCCATGCTATTTAATAAACGTGTAAAATAAGATGCAGAAGTTACATCCACATCTGTGCAAAGAAGTGGGCCGGGATGCAACTCAGATTTGTGTGACTGCAAGTCCACATTCTAGTTCCCCTCCAAGCCTCTCAGTTGTTGATGTTCTTAATTTTGAGAACAAATCTTTTTTTTTTTCCCCTCACCGATTTTGATCTTTATTTGATGAATCAAGATGTAATATTCTACTCTGTCCCAGATTTGGAGGTGATAAATACTACATTTATTCAATTTAAAAATATTTTTAGTGTGTGAGTGTTTCTATGTGTGCACAGTGCCTCTAGAGGCCAGAAAAGGGTGTCAGATCCTCTAGAACTGGGGTTACAGATTGCTGAGGATCACTACCATGTGTGTGCTGGGAATTGAACCCCAAGTTTCTGCATTAGCAAGCGGTGCTTTGAACTGCTGAGTCACTTCTCCAAACTCAGGTGAGGATCTTTAAGCTACTAGACACAGAATGAATTTGACCATGGACAAAGCATACTGGTGGCATATTGATATAAAGCCAGGCAGACAGTCTCCAGGAAGACCTCACTCTACAAACACTTGGTTACTAATTATTGTACAACTAGAATTGGTCCTGAGGATTTGGTGGGAAACCTGTACTTACCAACTTTGATTAAATAAGATATTTAAGGATGGAACAGGATGATACCCATTTTAGAAACCAAAACCCTATTTATTTAGTTGGATTTATTCTCTTTATTTCAACCTCTCTCTCTCTCTCTCTCTCTCTCTCTCTCTCTCTCTCTCTCTCTCTCTCTCTCTCTCTCTCTCCCTTCTCTCCCTCCTCCTCCCTTTTCCTCTCCCCGCTCTTTCTATGTGTGTATGTTTGTGTACATGCATGTGTATCTGTCTGTCTGTCTTTTTCAATGTTATTAAGTCCTCAGTCTGTTGTGTTTAATGAAGCCATCTCAGCCATTCACAGTAAAAAATAGATAGTGATCAAAGTGCAGGTGGCTCTGCAGCTGAACTTCAGGACAGTTGTGTTTGTGTTCAGCATGTCCTGCTCCTGTGACGCAGTGGCCACATATGGCATGTGGCATAATCATAACTTGTGCAAAGGAGGTAATCTTAGGAGCAACAAAAATTTGAATGATTTATTCAACTAAACAGTGATACAGAAGAAGAATGGGTCTGTTTCAATCCTTTATGATGGAATACAAATAGGATGCTGTGTGTGTGTGTTATGTGTGTTATGTGTAGATGTACATTATATATGTGGATGCATGTAGATGCCAGAGGTTGACCTCAGACATCTTTCTCCATAGTGTTCCACATAAATTATTGAGACAAATTTTCTTACTGAACCTGGAGCTAGCCATTTGACCACATAACTATTATACAAGCCCCATAGATCTTCCTGTTCTAGCTTGCCCAACTTTGAGATTAAGATGCTTCTGTGCCTGGACTTTTAGTTAGATTCTGGGATCAAACGTAGATGTCAGTGCTTACATGATAAACACTTTACCCTCTGAGCAATCTCACAGCCCCAGGAGGCTTTTCTAGCATGAAGAGGGAAGGAAAGCAAAAGAAAATATTTGTCTGGTTACAGTCTTGTGGTTAACTTAACCTCCATTAAAAAGTCCCTGGTTCTAGAGGGTTTTTTTGGCTTCTTCTGATTGGCGAGGCTTCTAAAAAATTATAATATAGATACTTACAAGAACTAACTCAAATTGTGTTGCTGATGTTTGTGAGTCAGGCAAGTCTATCTGCTCAGGGATTCTTCTGGTCTGGTCTCATTTTGAGTTACTTTAATAGCCTTGTGGGTTTTGATCTAGGCTGTCTGCTTCCCAGAGTTGGCATAAAGGAGACTAGAGAAGGAGATAGTGAGTGGTTTATTTTAAAAGCCTTCAGGCACTGGGATACTGAGTTAGCTCTTGTATAGGGTACCCACAGAGAAGGAGATCTTCCCTCTGGGATATTTTTACTTGGGGGACTCCAACCTAATGTCTGCTCCTTTGGGATATTCTCTGTGTTTGCTTCCCTGGATGTTCTCATCTGGGGTGCCAATCGACAGAGCTCTCAAAAGAAACAGAGTCAATCTATCTGCCAGGTTCATGTATACTCTATAACCATAGGTGTGTGAAACTCTGCATAGCAATTCTTACGCATGCTAGACCTGGGTAACAATTTCTCTCATCTGAAAAACTAAACAAAAGCCTCCACTGGATCAGGGTGCTCCAGCTTTCTGCACATAGAAGAACCATCAGATACCTGGCTAGGATGGAGGATGAATAAAGATCTCTCCTCTCCTTGTTTTTCTGACAGATCAAGGATACCCTGTTTTGCTTCAATATCCAGCACACATAGCCTTGACACGCATCAATGGATGTGTTTATGGCTGTGCATTGGTTACATGTGAGCAGGGTTCATGGGTGTGGTGAGATGAGGGTGTGGGAGAACAAGGGTGTGGCATGTGCTATAGAGTCAGAGCCAAAGAAAAAAAAATTAAGGATTTTAATTTCCCTCCAGTTTGATAAACATACTGAGGACTCTGGGCAAAGTTTCAGCATAGGTCAAGAAAACACAGTTGAGCAAATCAAAGTGATAAAAAAAGGATCGTAAATTTCAATGGCCACATTTCTCAGAAAGAAGAATGACTTAATGCACAGTGCTCCAGGCAGATGACAAGAGTAGGCACCAGCCATAAAGACTGGTACATATCTCTACTGTGCCATTTGCTGGCTGGGTAAAATTAAGCATGTTATATAGTGGTGTAAATATGGCTTATTTTCTATAATTAAACTACTTAAGAGAATTATGGGGGGAACTAAAATAAAGGGAACTACAAGAGAGGCTTTGGGTAGTACCTGGGACATGGAAGGTGGTAAATGAACTTCCACTCAGTGTCTCATACGCTTTCATCCTCTGCCAAGTAAACCAACATTTCTCAAAAATCTTACCTAAAGTTCTTCCTCTTTTGAGGCTTCTCTTCTTGCTGCTTCAGTGTATTAAAACACTAAACAACCACTGGGAAGACACACAGTGTCAGGATGGAATGAGCTGCTAAGGCGAGTGAGAAGATGCCTTGCAGACAGTGAAGGTTTGCTACCACCTCATCATTTTCATTATTCTTGGGAACCACACATTTCAAAGATATTGAGGACAAGAGCCTTAGGCTGAGGAGATGACTTGGTGTTAAAGTACTTGTCATGCAAATGTCAGGATGGTAGTTGGAAAACTCAGGACTCATGTAGAGCCAGGTTTGGGTGATACACACCTATAATCCCAGTGTCCCTACAAGACAGAAGTTGGAGACAGAAGTCCTAGAAGCTCATGGACCAGCTAGCCTGACTTAAGTAGCATCCAATAACAAAAGAGAGACTTTGCCTCAAACAAGATAGAAAGGAAGCATAAAAACCTAATGATGCCCTCTGACCTCCACAAGTGTACAGTGACAACTGCACATCTGGACTCAGACACATGAATGTGTGCACATGGTCCTACATTATACACACAGACACACTCACACATGCACAGACAGACATGCACACATGCACAAATAAGCACAGAACGAGAACTTTATAACCAAAGCCCCGTGGTCATATCCTTACTCTCTTAGGAAATATAACAAGTTAAAATGTTGAGAGCATCTCAGCTACCTCTGTAAAGTTTGGGAAGTAGCAGTGACATCACTGGGTCCTCATGAAGCTTACAAAAAAAAAAATCACTTGTGTCCTAGCCTATGCTGACCTACAGCAAGTGCTCTGCAACTGTGAACCATCATTAACATGTCTATGCAAGCTTAAAATTAACAAACAAGAAGGGAAGACACCAAGACTACAAGGAGCTTCTTTTAGCCCACACAACTTCATTCCTAAGCTTTTGGATCTTACTTCATCACCCAGAGTCAAGGAACTGTCTTCTTGCAATGAGTTCACCCTTTCCAGATGTTGTCTACAAGAGAAAAGTGAAGTCTACTAGGTTGTCACCCTCTAAGCACAAGAATAGCCACATGGAGATGGCTCCATAAACAGATTAAAGGTTCAAATGTTTAGTGGAGGATGTGGGGGTCTCCAGGCTCCCCAGCACACTGTCTTCCAGGTATAATTGCAGCACATTCCTGCAATCTGCCATCACCACACCATCATGATGCAAGCACCTCAGCATGGTGGATGGAGAGGAGTCAGAATACCTCTGAAAGACGCATGAAAACATATGCTGACCCCTTTTCAAACCTATAGCCTTATTCCACACTGGAGCCAAACTAAATGAAATCAACATCTCTACCCAACATCCTAGAGCCAGTGCAAATAGGAACTTAGTGTTTCTCTAAATACACAGAGTATATTACCTTAGTCATAAAATTGGGGACTTTCAAATCTAATTTGTTCAGCCCTAGTGCTGTTGAAGGCTGGGCAGGGTTCCAAAGGAAATCACCTCCACGCAAACAGAGATTAGCAGTTCTCCCCTGTAGACATCTGGGAGTGATTCTCTATAATCTCCAGTAATTGTGGCTGCATTACATTCAAACCCTGTTTTCAATTTTCTTAAACTTCTAGGACTGATTGTGTTATTAAATCATGCTGGCTGATGTGTTTAATAAGGACCTATTAAATGTTTATAAAATTAGGGAAATAAATACGGCCTCTTAGTCAGATTGCCCAATGGATCTGGTAACCTATTGTTAAAATAACAGTTGTGTTAAAGCTGACTCTCCTCATGGCATAGGCTGGTACCTACTTGAAAACATCCCTCCAACATTTGTGACAAGCTGGTTGTTCTAATACTCCATTTGCTGAAAGTTTGCTTCCCTCCCAACTCAGCAAAGAAAGACATATATTCAAAGAAGTCCCACGGAAAGATGTAGCATTTTGGCCAACAAACAAGAAATGTCACCTCTGTTTTCAATGAACTAGGAAGAAGTCCAATTTCTAGACTTGACCCAGAGATCTCAGCTCTCCATTGTTATTGTGGACAACTTCACACCTGGCTTAATTTCAAACTGGAAATTGCACATAGTTCTCCAAGGCCTTCAGGAGGAAAGTGTGGTGGGCCAGGAGTGAGGGACAGGAAACTTGGCAGTGAGGACTTATAAAGTTGGGGAAGTGAATGCAATCCAGTCTTCACACAAGAGGCCTTAACTCTGGAGTCATCTATCTTTTGAATCTCAGAGACCATGGGTGGCTTGTGGCTACAGAAGTTCTTCTAAACTGCACCCGACTCAGGCTGGCTCCATGGATGTCTCTCATCAGCTTTTGAAAGTCTGGAAAGAGATCTGGGCTACTAATGACTTCTAATAAAACAAAAACAAAAAAAACCCTCCCAGTCCCCAGGACATGAGCTGGACCAGGGCTTGTATCTCATTTTATATTATGCAGCCACTTGGCCTGGGAAATTCCCCTCCAGGGAACCTCTTTCACCTTGTAACTAAAACAGGGCTATTATAAGTGTCCATCTCTAAGGGTTGGTCTGAAGATCCAAGAGGATGGTCATGTGTGTGGACTTGGTCTGGCACAGGCAAAGACTTCCAAAATGGTTGCTGGAATTAAAAAAAAAAAAAAAAAAAAAAAAAAAAAAAAAAAAAAAAAAAAAAAAAAAAAAAAGTGACAAAGCAGAAATCACAGTCCAAATGAGAGGTTATCTTTGAAGCATTAAGAGTAGTCCTGCATGCTGGCTAAGAGTAGATATTAATGTACTATTAACCATTTAAGGCCAGCAGGAAGCTCAGCACTCTATGCTTCTCAATCAGAGGATGCCCTAACATAGACACTCAACCATAGCTTTGGTCCTCTCCTTGCCAAAACATGCTTGGCCACCTAACCTTAAACCACAGTTGCCTCTACCAGTGACCATAGCTCAAGTAATTCTGTAATCTTCAAGACAGATGCAAACCCCACTTTCTTGGATGAATTAACCTTTGAGTATCCCTCAAGGAAGAAGAAAGCAATTAAACAATATTTCTGCCATTTAAGATGGCGGAGGGCAGAAAATGACATCACTGCCATGAAATAAACATGCTACCCTTAAAATGCTTCTAACAAGTGTGCACTGTCTTGTTGCTTTCCCATAACACCCCACCTCTGTCCCAGAGTATCATAAAGTGATGGGGAGCTGGCCTGGTTCACATTAGGACTTTGAAAGGTGGGTAGAGAATTGGATATAAGGTTAATATTTGGCAGGACCTTATAAATGACCTGATTGTTATTTTATATGGGCGACAACCTCCACATTACCTCCTCTTGCCAGAAAGGCACCATGTCTGGCTGGGTCGTTACATAGAGCAGGGTCCCAAGCCTGCTCTGTGGACAACACACTCTGCATGCTTGTGTATATGTTAGCTAGGATTATGCAGAGGGCCTCCCTTGCACCAAGCTAAAATGTTGCAGAAACCCAGAACAGCAATTATTTTTATGAATTTCCCCCCTCAGGGGAATTTCTACCAGTTTAATTGTCTGGGGGATTGTTTCCTTGTGGGATTTTATTTCAAAACACCTTTTTTTCACCCTGAAGAGGAAGGAAAGAGAAGGTGGAATTTAAGGAGGAAAAAAACCTTCAACTCCTTAAACACACAAACCTTCAATCACATAAAAATTCAACAAACTCTGTGGCTGAAATTAATAGAGGTATTTCCTGGTGCATACGTTTTAAAATTATTTGTCTGCAGATACATTCAGAATTGATTATATTAAAGGTGTATAAATCTCCCTTCCCTTCCCCCACTCCTTGGCCTTGGAAATGAATTCAAGCAAACCCACTGAATTTTAAGTTAAGACAAACAGGGGGAGAGCTCATTTGTCTCCAGTTATACATGAAATGGCTCATAATAGCGGATGCCGAGTTCATGAAGTGTATGTTCGACCCCCTTTGATATAAATTCCATCATCAGCTCACAAAGAAATTGTATTTATGCACAAGACAGTGTTCTCCAATGTGAGCCCTATAAATTACAAGAACAGGAAATCCAAATTTATAAGATGCCATTTCTGGATTTATTTTGAACGCTCTCTCCCCCATATTACCAAACAAATGCCACATTAGCAGAGCATGAAAGGCTTTTTACTGGCATTAAGCTTTAGCCATGACATTCACAGCACAGGCTGGGCTAAGGCTTAAGTGCAAATTGGAAAGCAAAGACAGAGCATGAGAAGGAGCCAGGACAGGGGGTCCAAAGGCCCATTGTTCCTTGCAATGTAGATGCGATGCTGTTTTTGCTCTGGAAGAAATGCCAATGTTCATTTCTCTTCCCACATCCTACACAATGAAACAAAATTCAGTTCTTTTCCCCAGCCTTCACTAATTCATTCAGTAACTCAGGTACCAGGGCTGGAGAGATGAGTTGGTGATACACCAGGTACTGGTGTACGAAGTTGGGCAAATAAGGAAGGCAGGCTGGATCTTAGAAAAGTTGTGAGGATGGGAGGTTAATATAATCTAAATTCATGGCATGAAATTCTCAAAGGACCCGAGTTCAATTCCAACAACTATCTCATGTAGCTCAGAACCAACTATAACTTTGGCTGTATGAAATCTGACTCTGTCTTCTGGCCTCTGTGGGCACTGCACTTGTACAGAGCCAATATAGACATACAAATACATAGTCTCTCTGTCTCTGTGTCTGTCTCTCTTTCTCTCTCTCTCACATACACACATACACACACAACTTTAAAATAAAAACAATTCTGGTAACTGTTCATTTATTTACCTGTCAAAAACTTATTAACTGCTTAATATGCCACAACTGTCAAACTGAAGACATAGAATCTGCAAAGAAGAACCATGTAGAAAATGAATGTCAGGATGTTCTCTGTGCCTAAGTTATGATAAAAAATGTTATGAACATTAGCTAACTTTTATCAACCAATTACCTGATGTTAGACACCATTTTAGATTTTTGTACATGTTAAGATCATTTATTCTTCTCAAAACCCAATGGGGATAGATACTGTTTGTTTAATGTAACAATGAGAATAGCAAAGTTACATGTAAATTTTACTGGCTAATGAGGAATGTAATTGATAAGTGCACCAATGGTTTCCAGGCTAGTGTATTTACCCACTGTGCTGGCAGAAGTAGGCACTCTGAATCAATCATTCATCTCTCACTTCTCAGTGTCTGCTGGCCTTAGGCAAGTTAGTTGACTACAAGGTGCTCTCTTTTTCTCATCGATAAAATGGGTATAATCCTACTTTCTTTTTCTGCCACAGATATACAGATAGAGGACAGGGATGCCTGAACAGAGGACATAGCTTGCACAGTCAATGCTGGGATGTACCTCACTATTCATTATGGTCACCACTTAACACCTTAACACATCTCATCTCTCTCATTTCAGAAAAGAGATGCATGGAGACATCACAGATTATCTCTCTTGAGACCTTCATTGAGAAAACATAGTTTCCAACTAGCAGAGATACTCAGGAGGTCTTAGGTCTTGAAAGTTGGCCATTAAGTATCTACTGGCTTTCTACAGACCATTCGGGGGTGGGGGGGTAGGGAGTCACTTCTATCACTTGGTAATTCAAGTGGAGATGGAGACTAGGAGATCTGAATACAATGGAGTTTAGGCCTTAACATTCTACTATGTACTCTATCTCAGTACATACAGCTTAGCTCTCCACACATATCACCACATTCTCAATCACTATATCTTCAGGAAAGACGTGAGGAGGGCTTCGGACAACCTCACAGTCTTGAGAGTTCTGTCTTGGAAGAAAATAGATCCTACAGGCCACGAGGACTAGATGTCAAACACCAAAATACATAAAAGTACTGAACAACAGTACACTCTGCCCAAAGTGTGGGTACTGACCACCTTTTTAGTCTCTGACTCTTGACATCAGCTGCTGGTTTTGTTTGTTTGATTGATTTTACTTGTATTTTTTTTTTGTTTGTTTGGGGGTCTTTGTTTTTCTTTTTTTGTTTTTCTGAGGTGTTTGTCTTCAGTCTTAGGCAATGTTCCTGGTGGCAAGCAATAGGGACTGAACTGAGCTGACTGGTACAGAAAAGGAATTTATCCAGAGGCATGGGGTGAAACACTAGTGAGAACCAAGCTTGGATGACATTAGCCTGAAAGAAGACCCACACCCTGCCCCATCCACCACAGGATTGGACAATCAGATAACTTCTGGAGCTGGGGCATTGATGCTAGAGGTCATTTGTCTCTGGACCATACTGTCTTGGAGGCCACTGTTCATTGTTGTTACCTGAAAATGGTACAATGAACAATTATTGCCAAAGTGCTTTTCTCTGAGTCTGCTGCTCTACTTCTGAACACAAAGATAGGAATAAATGTCCATGGTTGACCAGTCTGGGTCTACCTATACTTTAACACAACACCTTTTAAAGCAAGTTTCATGCATACTCAGATTCTGTAGACAAAAAGGCTACTTTAGTCAACATGGGATATTATAACTAAATACCACAGTCCGGGTGGCTTAAATAACAGACTCTATTTCTCACAGTTATAGAAGTCTGAAGTCCAAGACCAAGGAGTCAGTACATCCAGTTCCTAATAATGATCATCTTCCTGGCCTGCAAATGATTATCTTTTTTCTGGTCTTTCTTTTAAGGACACAAAGCCTGTTATGGAGGTCCCACTTGAATGAACTCACTGAACCTACTCATTCTTAAAACCCTATTTCCAAATATCATTTTATTAAGGTTCAAAACATTACCAGTTTTAAACACACACAAACACTGAGAGCACAACAGATGTGGCCTCTGTGTACCTTCAAATCTCACAAGGAAAAGCCTCCAAAACCAACAGTTCAAGTGGTCATTGACACCAGCCAAAAATTATGACAAAAAGAACTTTACATCTTTCCAGTTAGATCAGTGATACTTTGTCAATGCCTTTTTCTGCCTCTACTCAGGGCCATACATAATGTCTGGAGAGCTGACAAATGTGTTGCTAAAATCTAATGGGTGGAGGCCAGGGATGCTGGTAAACATTGAACAAGAACATTTAGTGGGGACAGGTACAACAATGGCTCAGAATGCTACTAAAACCAAAGTAATGGAAACCTGAGTTACAGTGAATGTATCACCCAAGTAGGAACACTGTCTGATCTTGTGCAGTCTTGCGTCTTGACTGATACCAGAGGAGTGAAGGTTGAATTAATAGATATCCCTCACAGCCCACTAGATTAATGGTAGAGGGACCACTATTATGCAATTTCACTGGACTTCTGAGTTATTCCTGTCCATCATAACGTAACATATGGTTAGTTTTTAATCAACTCAACACACATCTGGAGTCATCTAGGAAGAGGGAATCATCATGGAGGGGTTGCCTTGATCTGATCAGATTGCCTGTAGACGATCAGATTTCTTGATTTCGCAACTGATTTGGGAGGGTCCAGCCTATTACAGGTGGTTGCATCCCTGAAGGTGGTGTTTGTGGTATAAGAAAGCTAACTGAGCAAGACAGTAAACAACATTCCTCCATGACCTCAGCTTTAGCGCCTGCCATGGCTTCTCTCAGTGTTAGACTGTGACCTGGGAATTGTAACCCAAATTATTAAGAAATAAATCCTTTCCTCCCCAAGTTGGTTTGGAATAGCCTTTTATCACAGCAATGGAAAGCAAACTAAAACATGTATCAAATGAATGAAGCCAGTGTGAAATCCAGACAGAGAAATGCCTAGGAAGCCATAAATAATGTAGTCTTCTCTGGTGCCTGCCATTTCTTTTACCTTTTACCTTACTTAAACTTTCTTGGTGACCCTCTTCTTGGGCAACCATATTCCTGTTCCTTCTGCCTGAGATGTCCTCATTCACCTGACTCCATAGATAACCATTGACTCCGTTTGTCATTCTGTAGGACATTGCTGGCATGACCTCTTTCCAGTGCCATCACCACAACCACTCTTTGTAAATAGATCCCTCCCACCAGACTCTTGTCATTTCTGATATCCACTCTATTTCATTCTTAACAACACTGATCATTTTCTAACATACTTCAGAAACTGCTAATCTGCTTTAGTTATTACTTATTTGTCTTCCTCTACCAGGAAAATAGTGGATTTTATCAAAATCATTCAAATGTATAAATGCTTCGTATATGTGATCAGAAGAAAATTTTCCATTAAATAACTAGCTGCATAAACCTCAAGATTTCTGGAAAACTAAATATACAATAGCTTTCCAAACTGACTTCCTAAAGTTTACAAAACATCAGACCAGAGGGATGCAATGAACACCCAGAACTTCTGGGTGCTTGTCAATATTTGGGGCTAGTACTGGAAGGAAAGTACTTGACCTGGCAAGCTTATCCTTCTGAGGCTTCCTGTGCACCAGAGAGTGCCCATGGATTTCCAGATTAGTCTCTGTTTCACATAAGTCTATGAAGGAGATCTGACTATTCAAACTTCACAATTGAATGAAGTGGGGCTCCTTTTAAAATAACTTTTCCCAGGACACCAAAATTAGAAAGGAACAGAGAAGGGGTGTGAGCTGGGTTTTCCTGATCTCAAAACTGACTCTGAGCCCGACTTGGAAGGGCTTTGAGCTTGGTGTAGTGGGACAGTTTCCATAGAACCTGTACCAAGTGGCCTGGTAGAGGTGAAGAATTACAAGATTAACAGAAGAGAAAAGCTAGTCATAGTGTCCCACACAGAAGACTTCTTCAGATCAACATCCAATTTTGTGACTGTTAAAAATAATATATTTGTGCATATTTGACAATTTCATATTAACCTCTGGACCTCACTAAAATCCAATGAATGGCTTAGCCTAGAAGATGTGTCTGTATTTGATGAAACTGAGTCATAGAAGGGTAATGTGACTTTTACCTACAGCCAAGAATAAAGGAATAGAGTTTGATAGAGTTTGGAGGTCTGTTATACTACTACCCAGCTGGAGAGTAGAGAGATGGTTCAGCAGTTAAGAAGGCACACAAGTGCTGAGAAGAACCCTAATTTATTTCTCAAAATCCCAGTTAGATAGCTCACAACTCCCTGTAACTTCAGTTCCAGCAGATCCTATGCCCTCTTCTGGCCTCTGAGGGCATTGCACTTAGATGCAAGGACACATATCCATGTATTAAAAACTAAAAATATAAAAATCTTCAAAATAAACATAAGTATTATATGTGTACATATATTATTAAAATACATATATTAAAATACATATACTTTGTGCATGTGTATATGTGTATGTATTTGAATCTTTCGTGTAAATGTACATAGAGATGTATGTGTGTGTGTGTATGTGTGTGCACGCACATGTGTACACATGTTATATACAAGTCCATAACCAAATCTCAAAAGCAACACCCTGCTGTTCATCCCAGGCATTAAGTTCTCCACCTGTTTCAGACACATCTGGTATTCAAAAGAATCAGGTCCTGAGAAACTCCCTAACAACATGTAAGTCAGGACATCTGGTCTCTAGTCTTGACCTTTCCACCTTCTTCACTTTACAAATGAGGAGTTGTGTCATATGATCTCCAAAGTAGCATGGCCAATGCTTCCAGAACCCCCAGGTCTCTGCACAAGCTGTTCTTTCCTCCATGACAGCTGGTTTCCTGCTTTGACAGGTTCATTTCTCACTGCCTAGCTTAAACTTCACCTCCTCTCACAGCATCTGAACTTTCCCTATATTGAATTTAGCACAGCAGTTTAGAACCATCCTTTTATCTGTATGTTGTTTGCTTGAAGTCTGTCTATTCTGCTTGGACATCATTTCTCAAGGAACAGGAGTCATTTGGTGTTCCCCTGCTTCCTGAGACCCAGGACTATCCCTGAAACACAGCAGGTACCCATTCATTCTATATGAGGTTAGCGGAGGCAGAGTACAGCTAAGAGCTAGACTTAGCTTCGGTTTCCATCAGGATCTATGTGTGAGGTGTAACCAACCCTGTGTATACCACTCTCTCCCCATAACAATGCTTCATGGCTGGTAGCAAACTATAAAATATACATAGAAGTCTTTGAGACTCTATTAGATAAATACCATAATTCTGTGAGTTCCTCAGTCCACAGCAGCTTGCTAATCTTCTATCCTTATTCTGTGTCAGATGTAGTCAAAAGCTCCTTAAATGACTGGTTTTTTAAAAAAATCAAGAATGCTTATTCAGATGAACAGAGTGTAAATTCACTTCATAATGTTGCTTGGGGGTGGCTGTTTATTTGCAAAGGTACTTTAGCCAGCCACAGAGGAAGATTCATCTTACAACCTCAGGACTTCACCTTGTTTGAAACCGAAGTGTTTTACCCAGTGTAGTCTCTTTCTTTCTTCAGCAGACTCAGTGCCAGATGACTTTTGATCCAAAAGTGAAATTCTCATTCCAAAGATGAAGACTGATAGCAGTCAGTGTTATTCAGAATACAGATGGACATCAATGCTAGTAATGGCTGCCTCTCTGGAGAAGAGCATACTTTTCTAGTAAATAGTTTAAACACGGTAGCATGTAAGTCATTTATTATCATAAGGCACTCAAATTATTTTATATCGTCACAACTCAGAATGTCTTGATTGATGTAAAACAGTGTTTATGTCATTGTTCTTGGAGTATTTGGTACAAACATCTTGCTATCACTTGATACTACTTACTGATGCATTTTCTCCAGTCTGCAAGACTATAATGTCAGAATGGAGAGCTCACATTTCCCCCTGTGGCTGCTGCATGTCCAGCAAGGAGCACAGCAGCCCAGACCAAGGCATTGTGGTGGCCATGCACTCTAGCATCTCCAAAACCATTTCTGTTTGTTGTATATTTTCTTGGTATTCTTCACAGAGTGTGGTGAAGTCTATGAGAGATCGGCTACCACCGTAGACAGTTGCAAATGTCAATGTCTCATCAATGAATAGGGTTTGAAAGGAGGCCACAACCTTTTGTATTTTGGGAAATCCTGTGTGTGGTAGACTAGTCATTCCCTGTGTGTGATGCACTGTCATAGAGCTCTGAGAAGGTCACAGAACATTTCAGATACATGGTGGGAATTCCTGCTGGTCTGCTCTACTGGAGAATATTCTCCAGCTTCTCTGTTACCTTGACGTGAAAATGAACTGCAGAGAAGTTAGACAACACAAGCAAAAAGAATCCCCGACTTTCCTTTGCTTTGAGTAGGGAAGAAAATTTTTAGATGAGAGAAAAATAGTCATCAGGACTCCAATTCTTAGAAGAGCCGGACATTTAACTCTATTCAAGAAGTAGCTAGTACTTCTGGTGGGTGAACATATCCGCTATAGAATGATGAAAGATCAGAACTCTTCCTTGGTGTATTTAAGGGTAGTTTGGAGATGCTGAGTAAACCTACTGCTTGGGTCCTGAGATGCCTCCTAGCTTCTCTTCAGAAAGCAGAGATTTCACAAGTAACTTTCCTGTAGGATGTTAAACTCTTTGGATAGCAGCATGTCTATACAACACAGTCATTAGCACATGCCCAGAATATTGGAGTAGCCAGATGGAAATCATCCTCATTTGGAGGGGATCAAATACATGGTTAAAGTTGTTAATGACCCACAGTCTGTAAGTTTAAAGACACTGCAGAATCAGCAAGATGCTTCTGCGGATAAAAGTTCCTGCTGTCAAGCCTGACCACTTGAGCTCAATCCCTGGGAGCATGCAATGGAAGGAGAGAACAACTCCTTTGAGCTGCCCTCTGAATTTCACACATGTGCTGTGACACACATGCACACAGGCAACATCATAAAGGGTACTGCACACTGATACATCACACAGACATGCTGACTTCCTGGGCATGTGACCTATGTGCTTGTCTATCTGTAGTGGGAGTGACCTCTTCTGTAGTTAAGCCCTCATCTGTTGTCATCTTGAAATTCTCAGTAACTATTCAACAAGAAACCTGGACTTTTATTTTATACTGTGCCCCAGAGTCTGGTTGTATTGAAAGATCCATTAATGAAGTTGAGGCTACCATTTATCAAATTCTATATGTATCTTGGAAGTCTAGAAAATATGTAGAGCAAGATATGAATACAAATGCATGACTTTAATCATGACATAGGTTTCTTCACCTGTCAACAAGGATACATTTATCTGAACACACACACACACAGTTATAACTTGTAAAAGACATAGTGGAAAATAGCCCACATGGGGCATGAATCAACTCAGAAAAGGTCTCTAGAATAAAGAGAAGTTTATGAAGAAAAATTAAAAAGAAAAAACAGAGGTCCAGATTGGAAAAATGTCAGTTCCACATCTCCCTGGATTTATCTTCCCCTCTTTTCTCTTTTCTCCTCTCCTCCCTCCTTCTACTCTTTCCATAATCATTCAGTGAACTTTGATGGGAGACAATGAAAACGTAAGAAGAGAGAAGAGGACAGTCTTCTGAGTGTTCACAAGAGGGAGGCAGCCCTCCCAGCTGGTGAGAAGACATTTGGAAGAGTTGGCATTGTAGTTGGTCCTTGGGAGGTAGGACAGTCTTGGATACAAGGCAACAGAAAGGTTTTCTGAGGAGACAAAACAGTGGGGACAAAGGCATGAAATGAGAAAACCTGGGGGTGATTATAAAGACGTGTACCCAGCTTTGTTCAGCTGGAGAACAGGGTTCGTGAGGAAGAGCAGTGGGTGGTAAAGCTTTCATTTGTCCCTCTATTGATTCTGTACCTAAATATTTCAGAAGAACAGAAGCCACAGTCTGGAGAACGGCAGGCTGAGCCAAGTAACTGGTCCTTGGAGACAATCTTATCTCTGTCTTACACTGTAATGTATCATGATTTCCAGTGTGGAGACTGTCAGTCAAAACAGGGTTGAGTCATATGGTAGAGATAAACAATTTCTATATTCCCCTGGTGTCAAAATGTTAACAAGGTTTATTTACCATCCATGCTGTGCACCCACAGCAAATCAGCCAGGGCTCTGCTTCACTCCAGGCTGTCTTCAGCCAGGGATCCAGGCTTAACAAGCCTACCATCTGGAGCTCTGCTGGTAGCCTTCAGAGATGGAAAGCCAAAGAGTAGCTATGCACTGTCTCTTAGAGGCTGTGGTCAAAAGCCAATCTGGATCTCCTCTACTCACAATCTTATCAGGAAAAAAAAATGTTACAGCTGTACCCAGTGCGATGGGAAAGAAGTAATCTAGCATATTAGCATATTAGTATATTGCAAGTGAAAGTAACATTGGAAATATCTACTTGATGGCAACAATGAATATCATTGTGTATCTCAAGTCAATATTTTCCAAGACAACCTTACTTCTTTTTTTCCTTTGCTATAACAAAATACCTGAGGATGGGAATTTGTAAGGAAAAAAGGTTTAGGTCACAGTTTTGGCACTAGCCTCTGCTCAGTTTGGATGATGTTCCCATGATGGATAACATTCTCTAGGTGGAAGTATGTGTAATAAGAAGGCAGAATGTTGAAGAACAATGATCCACTCTGATGGGAATTTCCTAACTTGGCTAGCATTTATCCCCCACCGCAGGGCAACACCTTTGATATCCTGACTTTCCTACCTAAAGTTTCCAGCACCTTTTAACTCTACATAGTAGGAACCAATCTCCCAGCACATGAATTCTTGGGGTACATACAGAAACAATATTCATACCATAACAATACACAATAACTACTTAAATTTATGTGAAATTGAATTACTAAGTAGTTTCTACTTTGATGTTTTGGTAGTTGAAGTTGATAACCAAATTTATTTATACACTAAAATGAAGGTTTAAAATAGATTTGCCATGGAACCTCTTATATTTAGTTTCAAAATTAAATTCTTGGTGAGAATGCCAGCATTTTGGCATTTATTTATTTATTTATTTATTTCTGCTTTGCACTGACGTTTATAGATTGAACAATGTGATCAACTATTTATTCTGTTACTCTTGAATTTTCTCCAGTTTATGGGCACAGCACTGCTTTGTCCTCTTCTGTGCCTGACAAACATCACTAATCAATCATGGACCTCTGTTTTTCCATTAGCCCCAATTCGAACTCTCCCAATTTAGGATTCCAATTAGCTCCTGCCACATAATCATTTTTAAATGTGATTTAACCAATTTCTAAAGGCAGGGGTTGGGGGAGTCTAGTTAACATGAGGAGCATGTCTGAGCAAGTCAGTAACATACCAACAGGAAAGACTCTTTCACATATGCACCGATTCAATTTCATCCTTTGGTCAATAAGTATAAGTAAGCTAAGCATCGACTAGATACTACTGTGTAATTCTAGGTACTACTGTGGCATAAAGGATGCTGGGAGAAAGAGTAAGTATGGTTTCTTCTTCAACAGGCCAGAAAGAGACAAGAGAGGGAGGCAGAAAAACAAACAATTACAAGATAGAAATACTGAAACAATGGTACCGCAGAGGGATGGCTGATTATTTTGGCTCCACAGGGGAAAACTTCATATTGCCAAAGAGTGAGTAGAAATTTTTTTGAGGAAGAGAAACTAAGGGTACAGAGGCTAAGGGAGCAACCATATAGTATAGAGCTAGAACATTGGATGGAGATCAGTAGCTTTGCAATTATGAAGCAAAAGATGAGGTCAGGACACTTTGTAAAGGTGCAATCCATGACTATCAGAAAGGTCTAGGCTAGAGTTTCAAAGATCAGCATAGGAGCAGGACAAATACTTATGAATGCAAGGTTCTCCTCCCACTGATGGGAATCCCAATGCTACCATTCCACCTGTTCACTCGACAATGTATATACATTTCCTTGTTCTGAACTTCAACTTGGGCTTCCTCTCTTCCCCATGGCCCTTTGTCTCAACTGCAACAGAACATAATCTTGCCAAAGGTATAGTGAATACTAAGAATAAAAAAATAAAACACTCTGTTGGAAGATATTCTCTCAGTGAGTGGCATGCAAAATTTTTGTCTTTAAACTTGATCCAACCAACCTCTACTGAACCATAAACCAGTATCTGCATGACTTTTGAGGGATAGGAAGCTCACAGTGTGGAACTTCACCTCCCTTCAACCAAGAGGACTTTGACTTAAGATCAAGTCTTCAAATCTTTTGAAGACTCATCATTATGATGATGCCAAAGTTTGCCTGCATGCTGTTCACTGCTTGCAAAAGTCCAAGGATTCCATTAATCTGAATCAGGCTGCAAAGGGAGTCTGCCCTGGGGATGCTGCTTATAGTACATGTCTACTTCATTTCATTTCTTCTCTCTGGAGACTGGCTTTCTTTCTTTGTGGTGTGTATGGTGAAGCGAAGCTACACACACACACACACACACACACACACACACACACACTGTACTATTTTCTCTTTAGCTTTTACAGATACCCATTTCAGTGCAGCTCTTAGAGGGCTTAGTCCATCTGATTTAATACCGACCCAAAGGATACAACTGGTCCTTAAACTACCTTCTATGAGTCTCTTCCTCTTCTATTATGACCTGACATATGCGATCCTGTGATAGTATACAAGCAATCATGAGAGATTTACTTCTAGAATGCAGGCAAAAGGATTTTCTAAATATTGTGCATAGTTTTAACTTCACTGATATGGGAAATACTTCACTATGGGAAATATGGTTCTCCCTAATAGTAGAATTTTCTTTTCTCTATTCAAAAGACCAGCAAAACTAAGACTTTAATCAGCTCTACTATTGTAGTAGAATGAGTGGTTTATGTCCCAGTAACAGAATTCACAGCAGCAGTCATATTGCAAAATGTAGTTTTATCTCAGGAAGCATGAAGAAAAGCAGGCAGAAGAATCAATTCTAAGACAATACAAGATACATTCTACAAAGGGTGGCCTTGAAAAACAACCAAGTAAATATCTCCAATGTCTTCTTAGAGTAGATTAAGAGAAAGAAATCTACTCTGACCATCTTCAGACAGTCCCAAGCTTCCCTCTGCCAACACCCACCTGCAGATTTCTTATTAACAAAGAGCAAGAGAGTTCAAAAGGACCATTTCTTTCAGAAGGACCTTCCACCGCATCACTCCGTCCCAGGATCTCCATTGTGGTTGCCAAGGAAACGTAGAAAGTGGATTCAAACTCTAAAGCTGTAAGTCATTTTCCATAAGCCACCGAATAGCTGGCAGATGTTGATGAATTTGACTCAGTACCACCCAAGAGCAGAGATCTGTGGACAAATGTGGGAAGCTTCCAAATGTATGACACAGCAGGTCACACCCTCTGTTTCTCATCCAGGAGGTTAATGCTCTGAGGGAGAAGGAAGACTTGCTTCAATGCTGTCCTCAGCCACTGAGCTGGATGCAAGCCCCACGTTTTCTCCACAGCCATTTCTTTAAGACTATCGGACCCCGAGGTAGTCATACTCCATCCTAGAAAATAGATGTTTTTGCCATCACCCTTTACAGACAGCTCTCCACAGAGGCAGAGAGGTCTTGTTGGTACTCTGCTTATTTGCTTCTAGAAGAACTTTCTACACCTTCTCCCCTCCTCTGAACTGAAATGCCAACCACAAAGGGAATGAGTGGCAACTTAAAGAGAAGAGTTTGGAACATGCAAACTTTCTTAAGGGAACCAATGCACCCTTCTCTGTGAGGACAATGACCAGATAACAGTACAATAATGGAATTTTGATGGAAGTCCACAGAAGACAGATGTTTGCTATTTCTGCATCCAAAATCTATCTGAAACACACCCAACTTCTGACATTGTGGCCCACCCTCTGGGTCTTTCTGGGCTACTGTCAGAACTGACTTGTCTCCCTATTTTTACCCTGACCCACTTCAAATCCATTCTCACTGGCAGCCCAACTCATTGACTTAAAACTGGTGCATTCATCTTCCTTGGCCACGGCTCTCTCAAGACTGAGAAAAAAGCCAATTACCTGCTGTGGTCATGAAGGGGCTGACCCCTGCTTGCTTCTCTGTCCTCATTTTGTTCCATTCTCTCTCATTTTCTACCCTGACCTTGTTGTTTCCCTGTGTTTGAAGGCACCCAGGGCTCTCCTTCTGCCAGCCTACGACCCCTGCTGGGTCTCATCTCATAGTTGGGTTCTCTTTCTTCATTCCTATTCTTTAGCTTCAGCATCAACTTGTCAAAAGAGGCATTCTGGGCCACCCCGATGAAGAGAAACCTTCCCTTTCTCTTCAATTTTTCGCCTTGCTCTTACAACAATATACTTGACAAAAGAAAATTAAAGAAGGAGGAGACTATTCTAGTCACAGTTCCGGGATACAGAGCAAGGCATGTCGGTTGGAAGATGAGGAAGTTGGTCACATTGCATCTATGATCAAAAAGCAGAAAGGGATAAATAATAGTGAGTGCTCTGCTAGCTCTTGCCTTGTCTAGCATAAAATAGGAGGGTCATCCACACCTAAGACATGTCTTCCCACATCAATTAACACCATCTAGAAATGCTCTCAGAAGCACGCCCAGAGGCTTGCACCATCAGTGATTCAGGACCAGGTCAAGTCAATATTCAACAACAACAGAACAGCTCCTTTTCTCCATCATCCCTCACCCTGGATAAACTTGGGCCAGGTGAAAGAGTTTTCTTCTAGCATTTCAACCTCCTGATACTTTATAACTGCTACCAAGGGAAGGTCATGGTCCCTCACTTTGCTCATGGACTCCCCTCTACCCAACCTAGTTCTCAGTGCTGACATAAGACTGGCAAATGATCTCCTCTCCAAGTCCTCAGCTCCCTTTCCCCATGGGGATAAAGATGGCATATTCCTCTTACACATGCCAAGAAGATGACACCATGAAGGAAACAATTCTCGGCTATTGACTTGCTGCTAACAAGTGTTCCAAGAGTTTAGGTGTTGGGGTTGGAGATGTGCAGTTTGTTAGAGTGCTTGCCTGGCATTCACAAGGCCCCAGATTCCAACCTCAAACATCCATAAAACCAGAAGTGGTGGTGCATGACCATGATCACAGGACTTGGGGGGTTGAAGTTAGAATATCACAAGCTTAAGGTCCTCCTTGGCTGCTACATAATGAATATGAGGGCAGCTTCTGCTACATGAGACAATGTCTTTACAGTTTTAGGTGTGATTATTGGTGGCTGTTCTATCATTATTATTATTATTATCATCATAATACCATTATTATTATTATTATTATATTTTTGTTTACCTACACATGACCTTAAATTGAATGGTGCATAGGCCTTCTATGCTTTTCTGATGGTCGTGTGTGTGTCTCTGTGTATGTGCACATGCAGGCGCACACACTATTCTCTTATTTTCATCATGGTAATGCATAACCCCAGCCTTCTGTTCTATTCCTTTTTATACCAGACAGCATTTTACTACAAAGAGCGGCTGCTGTTTCTCTAACGGCAGTCACACACTTAATGCTTCAATTTCCACATTTTATTTTATATGTAATTTAAAGCCCATGGTGCCTTAATTGTAAAATAGGCCTTATTAAAATAATAGCTTGAAAACCAGTGGGGCTCCCTGTGCCAAGCAATGAGGGTTTTTAGCGTAACGGCTGTTTACTAGGATTTAAAAAGAGACACAACCCAAATAAAGCTGTAAAGACATTTCCAGCGTGAGTGATGGGCCAAGGACCAGCTGATAATTAAGCTCTCCCCCAGCCCCCGCACCAGTTTTTTTTTCCTTTCTTTGGTGCTGTCTGGAGCTTTCCTTAGCAATCCAAAGCACACTCTTTACTGCTTTTATGATTGATGAGGCGGGGAGGATGCTTCAGTATGAGGCAGCAACGCAGTGCTTTGATTAATGATGCTGGTGGGGCTCCCAGAAGACCAAAGAGAATAACACTTATCAGAAAGGCAGCTGATGCCACTGAGAGGGACTGCAGCTCTTAGAGACCTGTCGATTGTGGGACTGGGGAATGGTATGCCTTGAGGATAGTGCAGCTTTATCCCAACCTCACCTTCTTAAAAGCCAGGGAGATGGACTAATGGTTACCATGTTCCACTATTTCACAAATCCAGCACTGGCCAAGGTCCTCTAGAAATCTCTAACACACAAGAACTGCCAGCAGTCTCTGGCACTGTCTTAACCATAGTAGATTTTCTTCACTGTGAGTTTTCTTAGCCAGTAAAAGTCAGGTAAAAAGATTTTATAGGTTAAGAACCTTAACTGCTTCGACTCGTGGTGCTCTGGCTTCACTCAGGTTTGTGCTAGATGCTCTTAATAGCTATGAGGTAGTTGTGAATATTCGTCTTACTTTACACATAAAGAAACCTAGGCAAAGAAACCTATGGCACAGCCCAGAGTCATCTTGAGGTAGATAACATGGACTCCAGTCTTCAATGGTACCAATGCCCAAGGCTGTGCTTTTGGTGCCTCGGCAACCCTGTACTTCCATGAAGACAGTCACAGGATTCATGGAAAGATGTCTACCAGCTAGGCTTCCTGGGATTTAGTCCTTACCAGTGTATGAAAGCTTGCATGAGATGTTTACTTTCCTGGGTCTCTGAGTTCTTAGCTATGAATTTAGACATACCCTGCCCACCTCACAAAGCTTTTATAAGCATCAGATATAATCACACTCATAAATGTTCTTGGCAAAGTGAACCCCAGTGAGCTCTTTGTACTCTATACAGAAAGGCGCGCATGAAGCAAAGCCATGCAAATTAAGATTCTTGGTTTCTGAACAACTTGATGTCATTTCTGAATCCAAGATGCATGACTTTGAGGAGGTATGGAATCCCTCTGAATCTTAGCCTTCTGCCCTGCCAAACCTGTTCAATACTCACCTCTCGGCATTGCTAGGAGCATCCCAAAATAATGTGTCCAGAGAGCAGCCTACACACTGCCTGGCACCTGAGCTCCTCAACGTTAGCTCACATCACCATTTCTTTCATGTCTTTCCCTCTGAGCCATGGCCGCCTCCTCATTATTCTCTCAGAGGGATCCGTGTCTGCCTTTCCAGCTGCCTCTCTGGACCTTCTGAGCATTACAAACTGAAAAGGGAAATAGGAGTCAAAGAGAGCCCCCGAGGCGGCAGAACTGTGGTTTTCAAAAGTCAGTGTGCCTGTCCACTGTGGCACTCACACTCTCGGGGGACTGCTGGCAGCAAGTAGCTGAACTTTGCACCTCAGCAGAGAGCACACAGAGACTTTGTGGGGTGAAAGTGCTACCCAGCAGACAGGTCTATGTCATGGACAGATTTGTGTATCTGCAGTAGCCCCTGTAAAACATAGAGAGGTTCCTAACCTTCCTAATGCTCTGACCCTTTAATACAGTTCCTCATGATCTGGTCATTCCCCAAACACAGAGTTATTTTGTTGCTACTCCATCACTGTAATTTTGCTACTACTGTTATGAATCATAATGTAAATATCTGATATACAGGATATCTGATATGCAACCACCCTTGGGGGGAGTCTCAGCCCACAGGTTGAGAACCACTGCTATAAAGAGAATTTAAACACAAGACAAGCCAGATGGCCCCAATACCTTTCCATTCCCATAGAGGGGCTACAGATACCACTCTGCATGTTTCCAGGGACTTTCTCATCCTTCATGATGGGGATGAGGGTTCTGTGAATGGAAACATCAGGCAAGCAAGTACTTTGCACCAACCTGAACCAGAATTGCAAAGGAGAACATGACATAGATCACAGAATGTAAACCTAGATACACCTAGCTTTGAACCATGGCTCTGCCACTTCTGAGTTCAGGGACCCAAGATTATTAACTTCCTCATTGTATTTTCTTCTAGAGGGAAGCAGCTCAGCACGTTGTCATGAAAGGCAGCTTTGGTGACCAAATACGACACCCAAACTCCACTTTGATGCATGCCACTACATGAGCTCTAAGTAAGACACTTTCATCACTTTATATGAAAAAAATTCAGAGGATGAAATGAAATAAAAAAAAATTATGAGCTCTGTAGTAGCAAGCATTAAACTGATGTCAGCCAGTACAATCAACCAGTATGTTTGTACGGATGGGCTGAGTTATAGTCTAGTGAAAGAGAAACCTTGGCACTTGAGTGAATTAACACAATGACAGTTGGCTTCTCACTCATACAAGAGTAGAAATTTCTCTTCCATCAGAGAGCAGGGATCTTTAGCTCTTCTGACACCACTGTGTCCATCAACCTGTGGCTTTAAGTTAGCCACAGCAGAAAAAGAGCAGGGTGGAGGAGCAAGCTGGCTGATGTTTTCCTTGATACAGCCTCAGCTCCTAGCACCTTTGCTCACTGTCCCTCAGCCAGGGCTGATTCTAATGCCACATCCCAATAGAGCAGTGGCTTGCAACCCCTTTGGGAGCTCTCAGATTAGTTACTTACATTACGATTTCTAACAGTAGTGAAGTTACAGGTATGAAGTAGCAACAAAATAATTTTAGGATTAAGGATCATATGAGGACCTATATTAAAGGGTCACAGCACTGGGAAAATTGAGGACCACTGCCATGCAGGGTAGCTGCTGTTACTGTAAACAAGGTAGATTTCCCAACTCATGCTGTCAGCCTGTGGTGTGTGGAGAGTGCTCGGCACTTTGTCTGGCTCCTGACCAGTGTCAGTTGAGTGCTATGGTCAAGGTCACTACTTCCGACACTACCACTGCCTGATTAATTCAGTTCAACTCTGACTCAGATCAAACCTTCTTGTGTTCCCAGCCTGTGTGGTAGGTTCCAGGTACATCCATTACTTTTCTGTTGCTATGATAAAATACCATGAGTCCATGACTCAAAGCAACTTATCGATGAAGCATGTGTTTCACCTTATAGTTTTAAAGTGATAAGAATCCATGATGGCCAGAGAGACATGGCAACAGGAGACTGGAGCCAGATGCTGAGAGATCTCATCTCAACTGGGAAGAGGTAGCAGAGAAAGATAATTGAAAGTGGTTACAATAGAAACCCCCGAGGCCCACTCCATCCTCCTTCCTCCTACAAGGCACATCCTCCTCCAACAAGACTGCACCTCCTAAATGTTCTATAACTTCCCCAAACAACATCACTAACTAGGGGTCAAATACTAAGTTTCTGAGTCTATAGGATACATTTATCATTCAAACCACCACACACATAACGGTTTCTCACTGTTATCTACGGTTCCTTACCTTTGTGCTCCGTGTCCTTTCCTTTTATCTTGCCTCTGCGCAGACCTCTAACCCAAATAACAGCCACAAGGTTGGGCAATAATGTGTGCTGTTCAAATGCACTGAGTATCCACTGTAACCCTGTACCAATTCATTCAGATAAGAAGCTTTAACCTAATGTCTCTTCTATGGGAAAACATGGACTGGATATCAATGACCAAAGTAACTCAGAAGACAGTCCATTTTAGCCTTGATTTTGGATAAGCAAATAGAATGTCAGAGAGGTTAAGGGGCTGCTTTTAAGTCGCACAGCCAACTGAGCTGAAGTTGAAAACCTGTTAATGGGCTTCCTGACTCTCTTCTTGAGGCCTCTGGGGTTGGCATTTATTTTCCATAAGTAGCTACACACATTGTAAATCTTTTCTAAGCTTTATAAATTTATGTCTCTTTCCCTCAAAGACAAAATTAATTTATCCAAGTCCACCATACAGATGACAATTGTTTACATGATATTCTGTATGGGTCTTTTGGTGGCTATAAAGGTGCTGTCCTTGCTCCAAAATCAGCTAATTGTTAAGAGTTGCTGTCACATATTGAGCTGGATGCTGTGGACATTGTTATTTTGAGGCAAGAATAAACATCTGCAAAGTGTCCCCGAGTCATAGCATAGAAGCAGCAGATTTCCAATGACAGCAAAATATGATTGCTCTCTCTGGCGTAAGTGGCAGCGTCCAAATAGGAAAGAAGAAGATGACATATTCTTAACTTAGAAATCTTACACTCTATGTGGAGATCCAGGAATAGACATGTAAATAAAGCATTGTGTAGATTTATCAAATTAATATTAATTTCATTTTTTAGCTCCCACTTGCTGAATGCAATGTGAAAGATTTTAGAAACCCAGGTGGAATAGCTCTAATTCAAAAATTAAAGATCCTAAACTACAAACCCTGAGACTATCTGAGCTTGACAAGAGACCCCCAAGTAGAAAACTCCACACCTGACCATGTGGCCTAGGTTACAGACAAAATGGATCTGTACTCAGCAGACTGTCTTAAAATTGTATTCAGTTTATATATGTAAGGTATCCACGTTACAAATTAGTTGGTCCCATTTCCAAACTTTCTTGCTGTCTCCAAAATCTAAGAAAAAATATCTGACCATTTGGCATTAAATAACCTACTGGCATGTTCTTCTCTGGGGAATATTTTTCTTCTCCTGCTCTTAGCATCCCTTGGCTGCCTGTAGTTCTTTGTGTGGGGTTGAGATCTTCTAGGCAGCCCCCATCATCTTAATCTGATGTTTAGATTATTATGGTACAGAAACATACATAAAAGGGACAAAACAGAAACTGAGCAAGTTGTACTTATATGTCTAGGAATAAATGCATAAATGTTTATGTGTTTATATGTGTTTACATATGTATATATACAATACAGTTTTTATATATGATATATTTACATATATGTATTTATATATATTCATACATATATAATATATTTACATGTACACATATAAATACATATATTTGTACATATATGTATTTATACATATATATACATTTTATATATCAACAATTAAAGAAAAGAGAGTATGAATTTGAAAAAGATCAAGTAGGGATGTATGGGAGGGTTTAGATTAGGAAATGATGTAATTATATTATAATTTCAAAAGATAAATAACTAAATTTAATTCACATCTGGTCCCAAGCCTTGCTGACTAGGATTTCTTCACCTATTACCTTTATTTCTTATATCCTGCAGGTGATATCAGGACAATCATCTCATAAGAGGACACTGGGTTTTACAGGGGTTAAGTATCTGAACCAAGTCTCACAGCACATGTCAGAGTTGGAATCAAACTAATTCCAAAATCTATCCTTCTTAGACTGCCAAATAACAAGACGTTACGGGGGGAGGGTTGGGCACTTAAAAGATTGAAAGGGGCCTGTTGTTTTTCCCAGAGTTCCAGGGGTAGATCGATATGTTGCCTCAGAGAACAAGGTAGGAACGCAGTTGGCCTGAGACAGCAGGAAGAATTCTGCCATAGCACAGTCTGTCTCTATCAGAGAAGCTTCACCCTTGTGTTTCTTACACTGGACCTTCCCATAAATATTTTATTTTAAAACTGTGACATCTTGCACTAGGCAGATAAAAAGAAAGAGAACCCCCCCCTGCAGAAATCAAACCTCTGTTGTACATATGGGAGAGGACCGTGTGTGTGGCACACTGCAGGTGTGGTCATTAGAGGATAATGTATAGAAGTTGACTGTCTCCTTCCTCCATCTTCAATCCCTTTTTTAGTACAATAGACTCAAGTGAGGAAGTACATGTTAAGACTCAGGAGATGATTTGCATATAGCGATGGAGTGAAAGATGACGGGTCATGGTTTGGAGCTGAGCTCAGTGGCGCATTTGGTAAGAAGCAAATGAGTAAGTATCTGGGGCTTTGCTGGCCACACAGGCCCTGCCCGCACAGTGAGAAAACAGCCACACTCAGTTTGTAAGCAAATGAGTGTGAATGAGTCCAGTCAGCTTTGCTTATGGTTCTGAAACATGCTGAGTTCTGGACTGAGTCCTGCCTGGTGTGTGCAGATCCCTGGTTTAGAATGTGTGGCTCTTGGACAGTTCATGAGTTTTCTACAAGAAAAAAAGTTGTGTCCCTAAGGACAGAAAGCTGTGTGAACCTGTTACTGTCTTACACTGAGGGGGAAATGAGAAGATGGTGGTTGGAAAGTATATGAGGATTTTATAAAAAAAAACAAACCACATGTAAACAAGAAAGTAGACATTACATGTTAGTGTGTTTAGGGAGGATATTCAGGAGGATGTATGTATGTTGGGAATAATTAGGCATGATGGTTGTATGACATTGTGGTTAAAGTCACCAAGTGCTATCATTCAGCACACGTTAAAGTGGTTCATTTTATTTGTGAATTTCACTTCAATTAAGTTTGTTTTGGTGCATCAATAGCCAAAGCATTAAAAATAAAATGATATGCCTCCTCTATTCAGATGATCCACCAGGTTGCTTCTTGCTTTAGGTCCCCAAACAATTTATGTTTCCCTAAGGCAGAAAAATATTTTTGCATAACTGTGTGGCAATGTGATTCAATTATTTTTCCCGATTCAGTATTACACAGATTTGATCTTGATTCCTAGCTTCTTTGGACCTGAGTTTCCCCACCAGCAAACACATGTCATGGTGTATCCTGCTAGGGTTGTGACCACTCAGAGAAATTTGAATATACATAGTCTTAATATCCTTGAGCTTTCAGAGCAAAAAGGCTAGAATCTGAGGTCGGGGACCTTCAGTACATGTTAATTTCTCACAGTTCCAGAGAGTCAGGAGTCCATGGTCAAGTGGGTGGGCACATGTGGTTCCTAATGGGATCCTATTGGTGGGGTTTGTAGACACATGACTTCTTGTGTAATCATGTAGCCTTTCCTTGTGCAAGCATGCTTGTAGGAAAACAAAACTCTACCATCCTCTTCCTTATAAGATATTAATTTCATCATATGGAATCTAAACCAGATTACCTTCTGAAGGCTTGTGCTATAAACACAGCCATATTGGAAACCAGAACTTCAACATATGAGTTTAAAAAGATGTATACATAAAGCCCATACAGCACATACCACCTAGGAGTATCCATAGATAGAGGTTGATATCTTCATTTCTGACAAGCCTATGGCACATATTCCTTTACCTGCTATTGTGCTTTCTTGTCATCTACTTCTAACGGGTTGGGTTGGGTTGGTTTGGTTTGGTTTGGTTTGGTTTGGTTTGGTTTGGTTTTTTTGAGACAGGGTTTCTCTGTGTATTCCTGGCTGTCCTGGAACTCACTCTGTAGACCAGGCTGGCCTTGAACTCAGAAATCTGCCTGCCTCCACCTCCCAAGTGCTGGGATTAAAGGTGTGTGCCACCACTGCCCGCTTCTAATGGGTTCTACACAGCATAACTTGTTTTCTATTTGTCTATAACAAATTTCTCTCAAAATTTGGTCACTTTAAACACAAGCATTTATTATCACACAATTAGAGTCAGATCCATAATAAGGTTACTATCAATATGTGGTCTGGAGCTGTAATCATCTGAAGGCTCAACTTATGGACCAGCTGCCTGGTGTGGCAGTTGACAAGAAGCCTTGCTTGCTCCTCAAATAGATAACATCATTATGCAGAAATCACTAGTCTTCCTCTAAAGTAAGTCATGAGAAAACAAAGACAGAGACAATGACCACAATGTCCATGTTAGTTAGTTACTGATAAATCAAGCTCACACTTATGGAAATGCTATTACATAAGGGCAGTGTAACGTTCTTTCTAATGCTGTGACCCTGTAATACAGTTCTTCATGTTATGGTGACCCCTAACTATAAAATTAGTTTTGTTGCTATTTCATAACTTCATAATTTTGCTACTGTCATGATCATCATGTTAATATCTTTAGAGATAAAGGTTTGCTGGGATTGTGACCCCCAGGGTGAGAACCACTGCCTACAAAGATTGGTTTTGAATAGCGGACTCCCTGGGCCCTCTTATAAGCTGGCTACCACAGTACCTTATTAGCACAAATTCTAGTGAGCCAGTGATGAGGCAGAGGGCCATTTAATCTGGAAGACTATTAGGAAACAGAGATGTATCACATTACTGTTATGTAAGAGCATAACAACTAACTAGGATATGGCACTGAAGGACTAGACAGAGTGGGTTGTGAGAGGCATTTAACCAAGATACTTGAATCAAAAGAGTAGAGTGAATATATTTCTTATGAAGTTGCGTTTTAGCCTGAGAATTAAAGGATTACTGATAGATAATGTTAGATCAAACCTATGATATCTTGAAATCTCTAATATGAGATGTTTGTACTAATGAACAATTCAACCACTTAGGCCTGCACCTCAGAGAAATAAAAATTTATTCATACAAAAACCCCACCACATCCATGAATGTTCATTGCAACACTACTATAATAAAGTGGAAGTAACTCAGCTATTCACCAGTTTGTGAGTGGATACATGGATATGGCATACTCATAAAAATGAAATATTTCTTGATTAAAAAGAACTAAGTGTTGATGCTTAATCAAACAAGGAGGAACTGCAAATGCTCGGTGTAAAGAAATGAAGCCAGATTTTTTTTTTTTTTAAAAAAGGCTACTTAGTATCTATCTGCCTAAAATGGACATTTGTGTCCATAAAATGTAGAGGAGATGCCATCGATGGAGTGGATTCATTATTGCCCCAGGGAGGGAACACACATGTGTAAGGGAGTTGAGGGGAAATGGAAAGTGAAAGCAAGTGGGAGGAGGGAGGGAGAACATGTGTACATGTCTGTGAGTGTCTACATGTGTGGGGAGGTCCGAGGTGAACCTCAGGCATTCTTGTAGGTGATGTTTGCCTTTTTGTTTCTTTGCTTTTTGGATACAATTTCTATTACCAGCCTGGATCTTGGCAAGAAGATTAGAATGGCTTGGAGCCTGCTACAGAAATCTGTCTGTCTCTCTGTCTCCAGCAGTAGGATCACAGGCCCAAATCACCTTGCCTAGCTTTTTACTTTATTATTTTTATTTATTTTTTAACATGGGTTTGAGGGACTGAACTCAGGTTCTGTGCTTTAAAGGCAAACACATTTACAGCTGAGCTCTGGCCTTAGCCCCAAAGCATTCTTTGATAGTGACAAAAATGACATGAAGTAATTCATATTAATATTCATACAACACTGAAGGGGCTACTAACTATTGAACTGCACATAAATTGTGTGGCATTGGAATTGTTTTTTTTAATGATGGTTAAAAGATAGACACGATCACTTAATAGTTAAGTATGCCTGCTCTGAGTCTGATGATATGAATTTAATGCCTGGGACACACATGAGGAAAAGGAGACTCCTGAAAGTTAAGTTGTCCTCTGATCTTCAAGCACATGTGTATACAACACACAAACACACACATACACACACACACACACACACACACAGAGAGAGACAGAGAGATATACATGCAAATGCACACACACACAAATAAATCGATATGAAATCATTTTTAAAAGACAGGCTATAAAGTTGCATTTGCTGCTTTTGCAGAAGACCTGGGTTTGGTTCCAAGTACCTGTATCAGGTGTCTGTCTCATAACTACCTGTGAAGAGTTAATGACCTAAAACAAGAAGTCTCAAATAAACAATTCCCAACTCATATACTTATAAAAACACCTGTCTGACAAGAAAGTCAACATAGTAATATCTGCAGTCCATAGCTGAGACACTCCCGACCAGAGATCAGCATGTCATTATAGTATCCACTGGCACTATTCAGTCCAGAGACTAGAAAGAACAAATCTACAGGCAAATTTTCGACCCCAGAATTCCCTTTTCTTTCCAACAAAACCCTGAAGCCCCATACACTTGAATACAGTCTCCACTCCTGCAGAGACACTGCTGCTCTTCATTGTTCTAGATAATTTGCTTCTCTGGAGCTCAGTCTCCTATTTTATCTCCACATTGCCTCGATCAATCCCTTTCTTACAGTGTGTAGCTCCAGTTCCAGGAGACTCAATGCCCTCTTCTGGCCACTGTGGGTACCTGCACACGTGTGGTGCACAGGCATACATTCAGGCACACACATGCACATGTTAAAAAAAAACAGTTTTTAAGAATCACTACAAAATCACTGCAGCAGAGGTACTATCTGTAGTAGACATAGTAGAAGACAGTGCAGAGAGTGAAGGAATAAAGGCAAAATAGAATCCCTGAGCACAGAGATGAGAAGCAAAGTAGACCAGAAGAGTGGCCCTGCAGGTGACTCTGAAGAATGTTGGTCCTCACCATTATGGCAATGGGTCCTTTGAAGCCATTCAAGCCATGTATCAGTAATCATACTTGAGGATTTTAGGTTTAAAAATCACCCAATAAATTAAAACTAAGATTTTTATTATGAATACTAAAATGCTTAAAAAAAAAAAAAAAAAAGTCAAACACCATGCTCCATCCCTGAAGAACACAGGCTCTAGAGTTTAGGGGCAATATCATGTACTGTTTATATACCACTGTATGTCCCAAATAGGTTTCTATAGTTCAATGGGCTTGCCCATCTTCATATGCTAGCACCGTATCTCCATAATAGAAATGTTTGGAGGCTTGAGAGATGGCTCACGTATATGAGAACTGGCATTTGCATCCCTAGTATCCACATAAAAAGTCAGGCAGAGCTTCAAGCTTATATAAGCCCAGAACTGGAGAGGTGGAGATCGGGGGCTCCTGCATCTTGCTAGCTTTCTAGTCTAGTCTTATCCATGAGTTCCAGATTCAGTGAGAAAGCCTGTCTCGACAAACAAACTGAAGAGCAGCAGAAGAAGACAGTTGATGTCAAGGTCTGGTTTCCACACATATACATTAGTAATTGCATACACATATGAACACATTCGTAACACACACACACACACACACACACACACACACACACACACACACACAGTGCTTTGTAATCAGGGCCAAATATACCTCTTTATCCTCTTCCACTGGGCAAAGGAAAGGAAATATGTGGCAAAATGTGAATTCCACTCTGTTTAGCATAGCTTACGTAGGTGTGGTACGGTTGAGGCCACTACAGGAAAAACTGATTTCAAGTCCTGGCACATGATTAGCTGATTCACAAAAGATGTGCGTCTCCATCTCTTCCCTTCACATCTGTCCTGTCTGCTTTTAATTTGGAGAAACCAGTTTTAATTTAGTGGCAGGACGCTAAACTCCATTTCTGTGAACACAGAATGACATACTTTGTGGAAACAGGGACCTCTGGCCAAGACCTGACTCTTCAGTAATTGATGGCAATTAGCTGAGAACACTCCAAGACAAACACTCTTCATGGCAAGCCCCCCATCCTTCCTCCTCCCCTGTATCAGCTGGATGGCAAGCAAGCTTTGCTGGGCTACTGCCGATTTAAATACGAGCCATGTTTAAATTATAATCCTGGGAGCCTGAACAGAGGCCAGTCAACCCATCCTACGCAACTAAGGTCTTTCCAGTCCACAGTTCCCTATCAGCCCCTACATGTTGGGAGGTTGTGGCCCAATGCACAGATTTCCTCATCCTTGGGAGGGAAGCACATCAGGAAGGAAGCTTCTGCACGAGGGATTGTTTTGTTCTGGTGAAAGGGACACACGTTTCATCACATTTGAAAACCAATTTTTTAAAATCTCACTCATATCCAACATTCTGTGTGAGAAGCAGGAAAGAACAAGCATTCAGTTACATCACCCCTGTGGTTTAAGAAATCTTTCTCACACTATGGATACCCTTTGTGAGGTTTGGTATTTGAGAAGAAGAGAGCAAAGTAAAAGGGACATAAGTATAAGATAGAAAAATAAAATTTCCTCCAAGCAATAAAGGATGGGTAAGCAAACTGAACAAAAAAGACAGAACTTTCACAAGATCGAAATCTTCTAGAATATACAGATGGTGGTTGAGATTGCATCATGCTTTTTTTTTTTTAATTAATGAATTATATTTAAGTCTACTTATCTTGAATTTCCACTGAATTCTCACCATGGCACCTACAACAAAGTAGGTCTTAAGATGTATTTCTAAATGTGCCACTGAGAAATGAGTAGTTATTGAGCGCTTATTGTGTACTCAACATTCCTGTAGGTCATATGGAATCCATGAAGAAATGGAATACATGAAGTTTATGGGGTGCCCTGTGCAGAATTCTAGCAGGAGGCACAGGCTTTGGACTTGGCTACTCCTGGGCCTGGGCTCTTTACATCCCGTCTGATACTCACCAATTGTATGGTCAGAGAGAAAATCATTTAAATTCTATAACTTTTAACTTCCTCAAATGGAAATGTAGACAATACTAGGACCCATCTCAAGTGGTTTGAGGGGTCTAATTGAGATCAAGACCCACCCACATCTTCAACCCTGCAATTTGTCCTGCCTACAAGATGTGTAGGGTTAAAGATGGAACAGAGATTGAGGAAATAACCAACCAAGGACTGGCCCAACTTGAGATCTATGCCATGGAAGAGAACTAACCCATAACATGATTAAAGATAATCCTCTATACTTGCAGATAACAACCTAGCATAACTGTCATCTGAGAGACTTCAACCAGTAGCTGATGGAAACAGATGCAGAGACCCACAGCAACTTGATATGCTGAAGCCGGCAGATATCGATGGGAGGCCTCCCCTTCTCCGAGGAGAAAGAGAGAATCGGGATGGGGCAAGGGGAGGTAAAAGTGAAAGATTGGGAGGAGAGGAAGGAGAGGAAGCTGTGATTGGGATGTAAAGTAAATAAATTAATTAATAAGAAAGAAAAAAGAAAGAAAGAAAGGAAAGGGAAGGGAAGGGAAGGGAAGGGAAGGGAAGGGAAGGGAAGGGAAGGGAAGGGAAGAGAAGAGAAGAGAAGAGAAGAGAAGAGAAGAGAAGAGAAGAGAAGAGAAGAGAAGAGAAGAGAAGAGAAGAGAAGAGAAGAGAAGAGAAGAGAAGAAAAGAAAAGAGGGAGAAAGGAAGAAGGAAAAGCTTCTAGAGCATCAGAGGCACTCAATACCGGTGGCAGCTGTCAAACTGTTTAGAAGTGGCACCTGGCTTCCTCAAGTGATGATTCTTGCAGCTAGTCTTCCCAAGATGCCCTTGGTTGCCACTTTACTTAACATATATTTGGTTGTCCATTTCTTTCTCAAGCCACAGCGAGGCCAATATCTCACTCTGCTGTTGATTTTACTTAAGTATCAAGAGTCCTGATAGCCTGAAACCAATGTGAGTTTTGTGAGAACCATCTCTCTATAGAGGGCAAGGTCACCCTACCCCAGCACAAAGAACACAACAGGGCACACTAAGTATTGAAGTTTTGTTTGTTTGTTTGGTTTCGCTTGTCAGCGGTGGGGGATGGGGAAGGGATTCGAGACAGAGAGGCTCAGTCATATCAAGACAGGAAGCAAAAGAAGAGGGAGACAGAGGGAGGAGGAGAGGGGAGAGGGAGATTGTGCTAGTCAACTCTCCCTGTTCTATTCTACCCTTGCTCTCCACTCAGGTCTCGTGCCTCCTGTAGCATTAATAGCTAACTCTCCCTGAACGTGTCCTTACAAACACACCCAAAGGTGTGCAGTACCAATCCTCTAGGTACTTCTTAATCTAATTCTGTTGGAAGACAAGATGATCACATCACAAATGTGGTCTAATTTATTTATTTATATATATAATTTCATTTATGTATATATATATATTATTTTTATATTTTATTTAAATATTATATATAAAGACATTCATCTATCCATAAATATTTCTGCAAATAAGTACATATTTAAATATATATATATATGTATATATATATATATATATATATATATATATATATATAATGATAAGGAAGTCACATTTGACTTATAGTTTATTGTTTGCTGTTTCTTAGATTAAATCAGTGGCTCTCAACTTTTCTAATGCTGTGACCCTTTAATATAGTTCCTTATGTTGTGGTGACCCCAAACCATAAAATTATTTTGTTGCCACTTCATAACTGTAATTTTTCTACTGTTATGAATCCTAGTGTAAATACTTGATATGAAGGATATCTGATATGAAATCCCCAAATGGGTAATGACCCACAGGTTGGGCATGGCTGGATTCAGTCATAACAAGAAATACCATTCCATATTCATTAGGCAGGTAACTCAGTGCTCATCTCGGAAGAGCTTGGCCGTAAGTGAACATAAACAGAAGCTGAGTAAGGAGGATCTGTCACAAGTTTTCACGGAAGGGTAGATTGAAATTCCACTCTCATCTGTTGTACTTTAAATGGCTTAAGACAAATTATGATTTTTTTTGGTAAGCCCTAGCTTGCTCATCTTTAAAATAAAGACAGTCGTATTTCCAGTCTTCTGTAACATTATGACATCATTCATAAATGTGAGTAATTGATATTATTTAATATCAGGGTTCAGCGAGACATTACATACAAGTTCCATGAGATGTCCGGTATCCAGTAGCTAGCTTGAGTTCAGAAGGAATGAGGCATAGCTTTAGGGACTAATGGAACAAGGTTTGAGGTCTGCTCTGCCAATCCTCTAACTGAAAGTCACATACAGCTACAGACACATTATTTTTTAAGACTCAGACCTCTTTGAAAATGCAAACGCTACTGTATTATTTTTAGTTTATAAGCCATGAGGGGTATAGTTTACTGATCTCTGATCTATTTGACAGAAACAAATGGAATGCAAAGCATATCCTGAGGCACAAGTGTGGTTTAATATTCTCCCTCCCCCTCCCCTCCCTCCCCCTCTCTTTGTGTGTGAGATAGATGCACATGAGTGTGAATGCAGGTACACATGTTCTTGAGCATGCTTGTGAAAGCCAGAGAGAGAGACTGGCTGTCTGGCCTTATTGGCCTTTACATTAGTACTCAAATATTTGGGGACAAAAATTCTCACTGAACTAGAAGCTTGTGAATTGGCTAGGCTAGGTAGCCAAGGAAATTTAGGACTGCCAATCTCACTCCCTAAAATACATACATACATACATACATACTGGGGTTACAGACATCAACAACCACTGAAAAAATTTTAAAAGCAGTATTTTCATCTTTATTTTAAAGGTGAGAGAGCTGATGCTTTAAGAAATTTCATAATTTGTCTTAAATCACACAGCTCACAGTGGACTGGGAGAATGAACTCAAGTTCTCCTACATGCAGAGGAAGAAGAGACCAAGAGTTATCACTCATGTCCCATAATTTTAAATTCTCTAGTAATCTAACTAGGCATGAAAACCACAGGTAGGCAACTCTGCTAACAGTTTACTTAATCTGACATATTCTATATGTTAACCTCACCGTAAGCAATTAGTAGCAAAAAATGTTAAGCAGTCACTCTGAATGCCTTTTCATCTTCTCATACTGATCTCTGAATTCCTGTTTGAATTGTACATTGCTGAGGTGATCTCAGGTATGAAAAAAACATCTGTTGACAAGGCAACAGGAAAGGGAAGTGCTTTTCCAAAGCAAGTATAGCCATAGAACTAAATCGGTGGTGTCCCTAGGGTGATTTAGTGAGATGTGTGGAAAGTATTGGAAACACCTGGGAACATCTATACAGCAGATTATTATTGCCAATATTGAAATGTAATAATATTAATGAGTAATGGGTGTATTCTGTATTGTTCTCCATTCTGCATAAAAAACTCTTTGTCTTGAGTATTAGACGTCTTTTCCAAACCTCTGTAGCTTCCTTGGCCACTACTTTCAGGATCCCAGAACTATTTTTCTGGTTCATTGGAAATCAGCTCTCCTGAGAGGCAGAGCAGAAGCAAGAGGGCTGGCAATGAAACATGGTGTTTAAGGAATGAGCCACAGCCAGTCCCCTCTCAAAGACCCTGGAAGGGTAAGTAACAATCTCTTAACCAACCTCTAGGCTTGTTCTCTAAGAGTCTCCTTGAGCCATCTCACACATGGTACGCACATACGTGTGTGTGTGTGTGTGTGTGTGTGTGTGTGTGCGTGTGCGTGTGCGTGTGCGTGTGCGTGTGCGTGCGTGTGTGTGTTCTTCCTATCTATTTGTTATTTTATTCCTTCCCCCACATTTCATTTTCATTTCCTCCTGCTTTCATTACTTGTACTCTGCAGGAGTCATAGACCTCTGGGTCTCCAGATGGAGGTCTTTGAGAAAAATGGGGGTATCTCCCATTGGAACCAAAGACTCCAGTCTGCTTCCTTCCTCTAAATAGCTGGGCACCGCTCGGCATCCTCATCTGAAATGATTTATTGAATAGTCAATAGCATGATGATTCACTTTGCCCTTCTCCTGCTTGGATGTAGAAGCAACATTCATCAGGGATGCCTTAATCTTTAGAGGCCAAGGACCAGCCCAGATTTCATCACCACTATTGTGATGGAACAAGGAGAAGATCCTTACATGGAAACAGCAAATCCCCATATTCAGGTTGCCCAGCCCAACTCCTTTAAAGAGTGACTTTCTAAATCAAGGGTCAACTTGTATTACTTAAGAGACCCAATTCTTCCCCAAAGGCCTCTTATACATTTAAAGGACACTGTCTGTGGAATCCATACTAGTTGTACAACATTGTGCTGATTACTAAGCTTTGCCAAGCCTTGGCTTCCTTGTGAATAATGGTACATTCTTGGATTATGGTTATGTAAGTAGGGTGATCAAATGCTTTTAGTTAAAAGAAGGAGTTAGCTAAGAACTTGGCACATGAGAGGTACCATGGTGCTTATTAATTGTTCTCTTTCTTCAGTGAGGTGAATAACTGCTTGGACAAATTTTCTTTCATTTCTTCCCAGTGTCCTGTCTCACCTGGTATGCTAAAGAACAGTTGTCCCTAAAGTATAATGTCTAGCCTAGGAGTTGAGTGCCATGAGGATACAGGAGACAGGGAATGTGAATGATGTATTTAAGAAGAAGCAGGAACTTGGGGGCTAAGGGAGACCCTCCTTAGCTTATAACTTATTCCTGCATCAGTACAGTCCTGGCAAGTCAGATCATTCCCATGATATGGGTACTATGCTTTGCTGCCCCTGCTGGGAGATGGCCTGGCACTTAAATGGATATAGTTCATACAAGCCCTTCTGAGGTGCTTTGACACTATTATTTGAAACTGAACTACTTGAGGAGGGTGGAAAGAATGGTACAAATCAGTTTGCTGTGTGACATTCACACATCTGGCCACATCTTGACGCAAAGGATTGCGTCTTCTTTGTGTTTGACTTGGGCACTCCTGGGAAAGATTATTTTCTTGCTGAATGAGAAAGGCCAGCTCCATGTTACAATTATAGTTACTTTCATTACCAATAAAACAGTGGAAGTGAAAATGAATATTAATGAACTAACATATTATCTCTCGTGCTGCATTAGGACTTTCATAAAGGCAAGCCTATGCATATGTGAGTCAACAGAAAGCCAAATTTGGAGCTGGCAAACATTTTACACAGAACTTGAGAAAACCACAAATGGTTTCATTCCCATGTACCTCTAAAATTCCCTCAACCATGTGCTAGGAACCAGCAAATATATTTTACAGAATCTGTAGAGTAATGACTTTATATTTATGGTCTATTGGAGTGACCGTTCAACTTTGTCCCTGTTCTGTTAAAGCAGTGATTTAGAAACAAATGGGTGTGGCTATGTCTCAATGAGATGTTACTTACAAAAGCTACACACTGAGATGGAGATGGAGTTCAGTTGATAGAATGCTTGCTTATAATGGCCAGAGTTTGATCTTTAGCACCACGGAAAATTAGGTATGATGGTATACACCTATAATCCCAGCATTCAAGAAGTAGAGTCAGGAGGATTAGATGTTTAAAACCATTCTCAGCTATGTAAGTGAGCTCCAGACCAGCCTGGGCTACATGAGACTGTGGTGTCTCCAAAACAAAGAAACAAAACCATGCAACCAGCTTTGGTTTGTGGGGGCACTTTCAGCTAACCCCTACTCTCATCTAATAAACAATAGCCAAGAAAATATATGAAATCTTTACAAATGTATCTTTGTTATCTCAGCCTAAGGTAGATTCAAAATAATTATGTTTTCAGACTGGGGTAGGAATTAAAAGAGTGAAAGAGATACTAATTTATGTTTGGGAGGGGTCACAGATATACATAGTTCCAATTTCTGAGAAGGAGAGAAAAATGAAGATAATTAAACAGGATAGAAGACAGTGTGAACACATGCATGCAAGCGAGTCATTTTATACACACTCATTAGAAACACACATTCTAGACACAGATCGAGTCAGTAGTGACTCAGCTATTGTAGAGAATTTTGTTTTTACATTTGCTTCACTTTTTTTGCACACATTTCTGATGCACCTACAAAACAGACCATGAACAATGAACGTCTTGTTCTTAGATACAAAGCACACGAACGGGTCCAATCTGGCTCTTTGTAAGAAGCCCCGGAGGATCCATGGAAGTCATTAGAAGCAAAAAAAAAAAATTAAAAAATAATAAAAAACTGGTTATATTAGTGTTGTAACTGGGCATTGACACCATATGACATAATTGGCTCTCGCCTCTGTGCTCCATCTGACTCCAGCATTCTGAAGCCATTTCGTAACACCAATGAACATCTGCTGGGAATCAGAGTCCTACACCCAGGGAAGGAGAACCATACAGAGGGTGTGGCTTCCCTTAAAGTGCAATAATATGGTGTTAAAGTGTCACATATCTAAATTTGTGACAATAATTATATAAACACAGTCTAGGAGACTATAAGGGGGAGGGAAGCTACATCAGTCTTAAAGATGGTAACTCTCAGGAGAGGCGGCTTGAGAGACTACAGCAAAGTTGGTTAAGTTTTCCAGGGGTTGGAATTGAATATATTACAAAGGGATGAAGATGAATCTAGTCATGTTTTTTTCCAAGCCCTTCCTCACTTGAAGCCAGGATCATGTATTAACAAACAGAAACCATTAACTTGGGTTTTTCGTTTAGTCAAATGCTATATGTAACAAAATATAGGCTTCCAAGCGGCCTCAATGTCACCTTGCTTTCCACACTTTTGCTGAACTGAAATCACATAGAAACAGCATTCTTTAAAAACCCACCTCAAAATATTCCATGAGGCTTACTCTGACATGAGTTGAAAATTCTGTGTGTGTGCAGGCATACACACATACCTGCACAAAAGGGGTGGGGGGATGGAGGAGAGGACTTGGATCATAACGGATTAGCTTATCTGCAACTTCTTCCAAATTGTAACTATTTGTGGGTTCATGTGGTCTTCTGAGGCCAAGGCAAAATGTCCTTCAGCAGAGGTAGAAGTCTGCTCAGAAAGAAGTTGGTAGACTGCATGTATGTTCCATTCTAAAGGTAATGAGACAAACTGAACTTTGGGGCAGGGTCTCTCTGGCCAATAAACACAATCTCTTTATTTCTATTTCTCTCTCTCTCTCTCTCTCTCTCTCTCTCTCTCTCTCTCTCTCTCTCTCTCTCTCTGTGTGTGTGTGTGTGTGTGTGTATGTGTGTGTGTGTGTGTGTGTGTGTGTCTTTCATGTTCAAATGTTCAGAAGGTTGGAGTGAGACTCCTGTGCCTAGATTCCCTCAACAAATGGGTTTGTCAGAATGGTTAAAATTCCAATTTTTTCCCTTCGTTTCTGCTGTTTCCTTGTAGGGGTTAAGGGTTCTGTGAGTAATAAAAACAGCACATTTAAAAAGAAAATCTTAACTACTTCCAAAACAAGCACTCCCAGGGCTTAGCCTGTGTTGGACAAGTTAGGATGTATGATTTCTTACTTCAATCATATTCGTATCATGTCCACAATTTGTCAAATTAAATATCACTCATATTTTGCTTATTTTTCTTTAAAGTGCCTTTTTCTCCACATCAATTTGCATAAAAGTGAAATTTTGTATTACTGCTATTAAGAGGAAAACATTTCTACTTGTCAGGAAGGTATTTGCTACAAAAACATGAACAAAGAAAATGAAAACACACTCTTATAACAATCTAATTACATACACTTTGGCCAAGGTTCTGTGACCAGCCAGAATTCTCATTCTCTCTCTCTCTCTCTCTCTCTCTCTCTCTCTCTCTCTCTCTCTCTCTCTCTCTCTCTCTCTTTCTCCTTCTTCCTCTCTTCTCTCTTCTTCTTCTTCTTCTTCTTCTTCTTCTTCTTCTTCTTCTTCTTCTTCTTCTTCTTCTTCTTCTTCTTCTCTCTCTCTCTCTCTCTCTCTCTCTCTCTCTCTCTCTCTCTCAGGAACTGGGTAGTGAGAACTGAAGAGAATCAACCTTTCTGTGGAGTCAACGTTGCTTCATGTCCACTTTGAATGGGCTCTCTGGATAGTGTACCTTTGCTCATTTGGCAATTTAGGGATTATTCTGCTAAGTGTTTTATGCCCTTTGTATAAATGCAGCAATATGTGTGCTTGTTTGAGTGGGCTAGGCCAGCTGGCCAGTAAGCCAAAGGACCCAAATGTATCCTTCTCCTAGCACTGGCTATTACGTCATGCTTGCCTTTTGATTTAATAGGTTCTGGAGGGTTGAACTCAGGTTCTTGTACTTGAAAGGTAAAATACCTTACTGACTGAGCTACCACCCCCAACTCACATTGTCTAACACTTAGACTTTAAAGAGTGCCCCACCGCATATACAATGTAGTTCTTGGTCCTTCTGCTAATTGCCCATTTAGAAAGAGGCAGGATCCTTACTTTTTTTTTTTTCTATTGCAACAAAAGGTGGTTTGCATGATGATTTCAGGCTATACATTGCCAACGAGAATGCTTGCTCTGGCCATTAGAAATATTTTCACTCAAAAGTCTATCTTGCAGTCTGTTGACAAAAATGGTGGTGCACATCTTCAATCACAGCGCTGGGGAGACAGAGGCAGGTCTATCTCTGTGAGTTTAAATTCTATTGATTAATTCTCCATTGTGCTTTATGCATTTTCATTCAGAGAGCTCATTTCTCTCCCTCACAAAAAGGGAAACATATTTTAAATGAGGTTCGGTTATTTTTGATTCTCCACTGAGTTGACTGTGTACATAAACCTAAAGACTGTGATGACTCACTAAAGAGCATCCACATGTGCAGTTAAACATATATAGGTTGGAGTCAGACAAGGGTAAGCCAATCTGACATACCAGCAGTTAGATCTTTGAACCCCTCGAGCCCAATAGCTTGTCTAAGGAAGCTTCTCCTGGGCCTAGTATTTCTAATATATGTAGCACATAAAACCAAGCTACAGCTCCTGAGAAAGATGAAGTGTGTGGATTTCAGAGCACAGTTCATCTAGTATAGGATAATCCTCTGGTGCCAGTCAGGATATCTGAAAGTCCCTATCTGCAGGCTTTAGTCTACACTGTGTACCTCACTGAGGCAGCAACTGCCTCACGATGCTTGGTGGCTTTATTTATTGGAGCAAGTTCTGAGGGAAATGAATCGATCATCTACGCAATTTAGTTATCACATATTACTGATGTGATTCTGCCAAGCTAAACAGCCAACCCCTGTTCTGGTGATGGTAGGATTGGAGTGTCTACAAGAGCAGAGGAGATGGGCTGTTAACTCGATCAGCTGTATAAACAAAGTTTCTGACCAGTGGAAAATGTTAGCCAGTATTCAAGGCAAGGGAAGGGCTTTAGACAAAATATCAGAGGAGCTGCTGATGGAACATAACATGTCCCCAGGCTCAGTGGGGGAAAGAGGCAAAAGGCTCCTTCCCGTGGTTAGTGTGAGTTTGACTCTGATGAGCTATTGTGCTGAAGCATAACGGAAGGGGCATGAGAGTGGGGTGTGTTTTCATCAGCCAGCTCAGCTCTTAGAATCATGTTGATGCCGAGTCTGAGTCACAGTGCTCAAAGATCTGTTATTCATTGCTTGGGCCATATCAGATTTAACAAGGAAAGTACAGAGTGTAATAAGTACGTAATAAACATCTTTTGGAATACCACTATTTCAGAGATTTTTTTTAAATGGTGAGGACAAAAGGAGTTTTGGGGATGCGTCTGTGTTATTCACACTAAGGTAATTCAGTTAGAAAGCTCTATAAGTCAATGATTCTACGGTAGGATATGTTCAATCACTTTGAAAAATACCAGGTCCATAGACTACATCTTTAGCTTATATGTGGATTCCAATATGTATTCATGGATAAGAGCAAGTTTTATGAGGGAATGGGCTCTTCTGTCTCCATCTCTCATACAGCCAGAGACTTAGGTAGTATTGTCATAAAGTCATCCATTACTAAGTGATAGGGAGGATTACATATTGATTGAAAAAAATCTCTCACCTCTCCTATTCAAAGAAACAAATTAAGGGAGGAATTAAGATATAAAGTGCTGGTCTCACCATCTTCATGAAGATGATCCTGGCAGGGAAGCAAACGACATCAAATGAAGCCTATGAGTTAGCCCAGGAGTGACAGGACTCAGTTTAGGCATTGGGTTATTGTTAGTGTGTGTGTGTGTGTGTGTGTGTGTGTGTGTGTGTGTGTGTGTGTACAGGTGCATGTGTGTATGTGTGCTGAGGTATGTACACGCATGAGGAAGTAAAAGGACAACTTTAGCTGTCTGTCTTTGGACATCAGCCATCTTCATTTTGTGTACTTGAGTCAGAGTCTCTCACTAACCTGTAGCTCAGCAAGTAGGCTAGGCTCTCTAACCAGTACATCCCATATGCTCGTGTTCACCAACCTACTGGGATTACAAGTATATGCCACCATGGCCATCTTATTATTATTATTTTCTTTAAAAGTTTTCAATTAATTGGATGGGTTTGGGGGAGTGACTGTACATGTGTAATGAGTGGCATATATGTGGAGATCAGAACTGCAGAAGATAGCTCTCTCCTTCCACCACATGTAGACAGGGATCAAACTCAGGTTGTCTGGCTAAGCCATCTCATCTCATTGGCCTTGCCTCTTGTTGTTGTTGGTAGTGGTAGTAGTGGTATTGGTGGTAGTAGTGATGGTATTGATGATGGTATTTATGGTGGTGGTGGGGTGGTGGTAGTATTGGTGGTGGTATTGGTGGTGGTATTGGTGGTGTTGGTAGTAGTGGTGGTGGTAGTAGTGGTGGTGGTAGTGGTGGTGGTATTGGTGGTGGTGGTGGTATTGGTGGTGGTGGTAGTATTGATGGTGGTGGTGGTGGTGGTGGTGGTGGTGGTGGTGGTATTTTTATTTATTGTGGATACCAGAGGATAACCTGCAAGGAGTGAACCTACATTTCCCTCCTTTCATGAACTCCAGGGATCAAACTCAGGTCATCAACCTTGGCAACAAGCATGTTTACCCACTGAGACATCTTGCCACCATTTTTATTTTCATCTAAAGCCCTCTGGTCCTCATGCTTGCAAGGGAGACATTTGGCTGACAGAGCTTTATCCCCAGGCCTCAGCACTCTGCTTTTTAAATAGACAAGGAGAGAGCCAAGCCTGCAGTTTTCCTAGAGTTTATACACCAAGATTACACTTTTCCTATTTACACAACATTCTGAGTTTGTAAGGAAGCCTTTTTTAAGTATTCTAAAATAAAACCAAATCTATGATTTTGACAAGCAATAGGGTGTTTAGTGTGGTGGTTAGCTATTTCACCAAATAGCCCTTCTTTGCCTCCTTCCAAACTGACAGAGAACATGCTTTCCATTCCTTACCTAGCCTTCCTCTCCATTATATTGTTTAAATTAGCTCCTTCTTTAATTTTATTGACTAGACTTCCCACAACAAGAAGATCCTGGAAGTTACCATTGCAAGAAATGGTCCTATCTTGCTTGGAAAAAAAGAAAAAGTGGAGATGAGACAAAATGTGTTTTCGTGAATAAAAAGGATTTCCTCCTTTGTAACAAATACAAGTAAACACACCTAATTGCATCCTAGGGATTTTTCTAATTATTACTATTATTGAAAACAACATCTATAGCCACACATGATAAAACTTCATGATGTCCTAATCCCAGCAAGGCCCAACAGACATACATGTGTACGACATGAAGTTTTTTAAGTCCTAAGTTTCTGGGTGATCTGAGAAGTGGCAGAGGCAGAAGAGTAGCAGGAATGGAAAGGCCTAGAGAGTTGGTCCATTGAAATGTGGGGTGTCTTCATACTGCAGAACCCTTCCCTTTGTCAGATGATGCACTTGCTTCCTGGGGAGTGGTGCTGGAAGATGAAAGCATGGGCAGATATGTCATCCCCTGCTACATCTGCATTTCCTGCTCATTCACCCTAGCTCACTCACACCGCAGCACTAGGAACTAGGAAGAACAGAAATGAGTAGTGCTATTGTCCTAGGTGTTTAAACATCATCACTCCTCATTTCATTTGTTTTTTTTGTTTGTTTGTTTTGTTTTAGTTTAAAATAAGCATTGCTGTGCTAACAAAGAGAGTCAGGAAACAAAGCAAGCTGCAACATTAAGTTGACTTCCCCTCTCTCTCACTTTCCTTGGAATATACATCAGGACACCACTACAGCCTGCTATGATTTGGGCTCAGTATTAAAGCTGGCTTGGTATACAGGATACCAATCTATGTAGAACCATTTCCCCTAAGAACAGGGTAATTCCTCTTAACCACCCCTGGCCCTGGGGAGGGTTTTGTTTTTAAGGATTTATTTATTTTTATCTTATATGTATTTGTGAATGCTTACAAGTATGTTATATGCATTAATTGTGTATCTGATCCCTGCAGAGGTCAGAAGAGGGAATTGGATGCCCGGGAACTGGAGTTAAAGGGGTTTCAGAACACTGGGAAGAAATGCTGGGAACCAAACCTGTGTCCCCTGTAAGAGCAGCCAGTGCTTTGGATTTCTGGATCATCACTGCAGACACAACTAGACATATTTTTTTGTTACTACAAGGAGGAGACAGCATTAGAATATCTAGTGGGAAATAGCAAAGAAGTTTGCCAAATACCTTGCAATAAGGAGGGTAATTTTCCACAATGGTACTAAGAAATCACTCAAACAAAAATGTCAATAGAAAAGATAGATCAAGAAATCTTGCTTTGGGGCTTGAGAGGTAGCTCAGAGATTAAGAGCACTGGCTGCTATTCCAGAGAAATCAGGTTTGATTCCCAGCACCCACATGGTGGCTCATAACCATCTGTAACTACAGGTCCAAGGGATCTGATGCCCTCTTCTGGCCTCCTGGGGTATGAGGCACTCACATGGTGCACATACATGTAGGTGCAACACCCATACACATAAAATAATAAACATTTTTTTTTAAATCTTGCTTTAAAAATAGGATCTGGGGAGACAGGTCATTTGGTAAAGTGCTTGGGTTGAAAGTGTGATGAACTGAATTTGGACCTAAGAGCACACGTAGTTTTTAAAAGCAGGCATGGTGGTGCATGCCTCTGACCCCAGCATCAGGGGGACAGAGATAGGGAGGTTTGATGGATCTCTAGCTTACACTTCTTGATTAACTTCATACCGATGTAAAGATCTTGCCTCAAAGCAACACTGTAGAAGGTGTTTGAGGAGTGACATCCATGGTTGATCTTTGGCCTCTACATGCATGAATGCATACATGCATGTATACCTGTATGAACAAATACACATACACGTATATACACACACACACACACAGACATAGACACAGAGACACAGATAGAGACAGAGTAAAACAGAGAAACATTGGATTTAATAGCTTCACTCACATGTTCTCTGAGCTTTGGATAAGCCTTATATAACACTTTATTGGCAGAAGTAACTTTTGCTTCCTGGTGATATAAGGAGCTCACTTCTAAAAAGCAGCTTCTCACTTCTTGAAGTTAGCCCACCAATTACAATTTCTTTCACCTACCCTGAGGTTCTGACATCTCCACAAGTGAGTGGTCGCTCCCTTCTAAAGAGAAATTCTTCATGAAATTCCAGTACCTCATTTATTTGTTTGCATAATATGTTTATTAATTATCCTCAATCCACCAGAACAATCTTTACATCTAGTGATTTTTCTCTTTTATTACTCTTTGCTTGGTGCTACTCATTGGCTATCATTACACCAAAATATCTCTGTAGTTTAGAGAATCCCATGTACAGCTTTCCCCGTGAAAAGCAGCTTGGTGGTAGACACATACTTGTGCCTTTAAATTGGTATTGTCAGTTGGTCAGGACAGGAAGAAGGCAACCCTGGGCACAGAGCTTTAGAAGATGTCCCACCTTGGGGTTTTGTCCTCAGGCCCATGGGAAATATGGTCATCTGAAGGTCTCTTCTTTATAGATCACGTTCATTCTGAGTGGCTGGAATTTTTCTGCCTAAATGTCTGTGAGCATCTCCAAACTGGAATAAGTCTCTTCTTTTCATGTGTTCTGCTGTAGAGAACAAGTGAGTTCAAACATGTATGACATCCTGAACACATACAGCGGCTCAGGTAATGGTCTGAAAGTGGGGATTAATGTGCCCCAGAAAGCCACTGCCAATTAGTTTGTAGTGTGTACAAGAAAAAGGAAGAAGACTGAGGCCAGGAACCACAGATCAACTAACTTTCTCCTTATATCCATGATTTGATACAAATTCAAGGGTGTTTTAAAAATCAGAGATCAGAAACCAGTAGCCTTCTAGCATGTCAGGATAGCAAGAGAATGTACTCTTATCTAATAAGTACTTGTGGTTAAAGCTTAATATGTAGGTTTCTGTGTTGTGCTTGCTCTAAGTGATTTAATTTTTAGGTAGGAAAAATGCTTCCAGAAAAACAAATCAACAAATTACTGTTACCTTCTCTGTAAGGAGATTCAAAGCCTTTCTCAGCATCGAGGACATCACACTTATTCTAGGAGAGATAGCAGAGACAGCTCTAGAACTCTCCATTTCTCTTTCTCCAGAATTATGGCTCATATTTGAATGGCTGCATTTATGTATCAGTAAACCAGACCATCTTAAATTTAGCTTTTTTTGTGTAATGCAGCGAGTGGTGAGCAAAGAGAGGATTCTCCCTTTAAGACGTGTTTGCTGAGTCTGGACTAATGGAAGGAATTTATGGGATAGAAGGAACAGAGAAAACAGAAACAAAATAGGCAGAGGAGAGCAAAGATGGTATTTAGGGGGAGAGGGTCTCTGAGCAGCTAGTGTGACAGGCTTGGTCACCGTGGGAATGGAAAGAGGAAGTTGGAGTGAGTAGGGGGTGCTGGAAGGAAAGATATGGGTGCCAAGATAAACAACAATGGAAGAGAATCTACAAGGGAAAGGAGAAGCATCAGGCCATCTGCTCTGTAAAATGACCAAGGATTCTAGATCTTTTGTCCCTTACCATAATGCCAGAAAAAAAGGTGCTATCCCTTGTCCTAATTTACTCTGGGGTCCTGATGAGAGGAGAGAACTTAGAAGAAGGCTATCCTTACATCGTGTGTGGCAAACAGACTAAGTTCCAGGGAGAGACTCTCACCTCCTTCATCTTTATGGAGAGTCTAGCCCACAGTGCCTACATACCAGGGTCGAGAGAGAATATCTCTGTTTAAAATAAGCAAGGGTTAATATATTTGGAGGCCTTTTGCCTAAAACCAAGCTCAAACTGGAAGGTGGTGGCCTGGGGTTATTAGCAAAGAAGTTTCTGAATTAATAAAACCCACAGTATTATCTATATGCTAATGTGAGCCAACTCCATGCCTGGGTCAAACACAAAGCTGCCTGTAAGATTAATTGTTTTTGGTTTTGTTTTTAAAGGGAGTGAATGAATAGGGGATCAGGCAATCTGATGACCAAAACAGTGGGAGAGAGTGGAGAGGCCTCAACAGGGAGTTTCCAGGGTGTGACCTGGAAGGGCTCTGTACTCCAGCTCTAAAGAGGTATGTTTTCAAGAGACAATGACACAACTCAGAAAGTTAGTCATTAATGTAGCAGTCTGAATCTACAATGAGAAAAAGATTGAAGCTGACACGATTTTTATCTCTGATATTATAGCTACTGATGTTGAGAAGTAATTATGTATTTAATATTACATCCATTTGAGATTCACTGAATTTTTTTATGATTCTTTCTTAATTAATCTTCTCTTTCTCTCCCCCCAGCCCAACTTCTGTTCCCAGCCCAGGAAAATAATTGTGTAAGGTATGGGGTTGATCTGAAAAGTTAAGAGTTAGGAATTGGATAGGCTTGGATTTGAACTAAAGCTCAACCATCAGAATTCAAAAAGCCAACAATAAACATAATAACTCAGGGCCTGGGGATAGAGCTGGAAGGAGAGCACTCAGCTAGCATGCACATGACTCTGGGTTTGAGCCTCAGCAACACATCCATCAGAACACCGAATATCTGTTGAAAACATGTGGTACCAGGCACTGTAGGAAAGTCTCTCATTTATGCTCTCTGAATCCCCGTAGAAGCTCTGTGGGGTGTGAAGTACTGCACATCCATCTCTTAGCTGACAACATGGAGTCTCAGCGTGGATGCTCAGCTTTATGGCCCCAACCTGCCTGTAGACAGCAGGCTGGCCTCTGAGGACACTGGTACCCTTCACTTCTGTCCCCTGGGAGCTTGTAGCAAAAATGGAGTTATCACACACACCAGAGAGAAGGGGATGACAAGTTTTGCTACTTCAGCATAATTCCCTCTCTGCATCTCCCACCTCATAGCCCAGGGATGTAAGGTGACTGTGTATCTCTGGCTTCTTTCTCCTTCCTATAACCCCCCAAGGACCAAGTAACCAAAAGCATAAGAAAAGCAATAACAAGTCTCTCTCTCTCTCTCTCTCTCTCTCTCTCTCTCTCTCTCTCTCTCTCTCTCTCTGCCCTCCTCCTCTGCAGAACCCAGCAGCCGCAGTGTTGGAGAGAATCATAAAAGCAAGAAAGGCACAGCTGCTGCTTCAGCCTGTCAGCTGGAAATAGGGACACTGCAGTGAGATTCCAGGTGCTGATCACAGTGACTGTGACCACCAGGCTCACCTCACAGCTCCCAGGAAACCTGAGCTCTGCCAGGCAGATCACTGACTCACTGTGTGACAGTAGGATCTTTGAATGACTTTCCTAGATTTTCTAATGGGAACAATGGAGTTGTGAAGATTGAACAAGATTTTAGACACATAACCACCACACAATAGAAACTGTATTTTATAAACACAGGGGTAAGAGAAAAATGAAAGAGGAGCTCTGAGAGACAAAACAGAAGAAGTAAAGGCTCTAATTATTAGCTGTGGGACACTTATGGTAATGATCAATTCACTTACACAATTAATCTATCCCTTCAGGCTAACAAATGTTTATTGAACATCTACTATGCTCCAGAAACTGTGCTAAGCACTGAATGGAGGAGTAACACAATGAGGAGCCCTCTCATGGCAGAGGATCCTGATAGTAAATAAAATCAACAGATATGTTAATCCTGTTAGTTATGTTATGTTAATAATGTGAGAAGAAAGTCAGTTGGTGATCAGAAGTCAGTGCAGCAGTGAGCTAGAATGCCCAGGACTTAGAGACTAAGTCAAGAGACACGGGAAAGAAAGTCAACCACAGGACCCATGGGTGTAGAGATGGCTCAGTTTTCAAGGCAGGAGTCATAGTGTCTTCTCCCTCCAATACTGGATTGAACCCTAGGCTGGATCAGCCTATGCCAGGCCCTATGGACTTTCTCCTGCCTCTTCTCTAGACAACAAGAACCTAAGGAGGCTTCTAGTCTCTTCTCATAGTCAGAGGGCAGACAGAACAAACTCCATAAACAAGATGCTGCTTTGTCTAATGACAGAGACCTGTGCAACTGTAAAGTGCAAAAGGCATGATAAAAGGAGTGCCTATCTCATCCCCAGACACCTGATCCAGGTCTCCTGGATTTGGATCAGAACCAAATATGCATTTGCTATTATTCTTGAATTACCAGTGTTAACCAATACTGTCCTCCTGCCCCATTTTCATGGCTAATAAGTAGTGAATAGTCACCTACACACAGAAGCCAACTACCTTAAGGAACATATATAAATGTTCAGATTTCCACACAAAAGTCACTTTTCAGATTGGTTGCAAATATGGATTTTCTTTATAAATAATTTGTGGGCAACTCTTTTTTATTTGCTTTGTAAAGCTTAGATCCTAAAGCTTCACCATCCTTACAACTATGGAGGGAAAAGGTCAAAGGATTGAGCAAGGCAATTTCTTATAAAGAACAGCATGGTAAACAATGGACGGCTCACTATGGAGGAGTAATTGATCACACTCATTTGGAAGACCACATAGATCATGAGGAGTGTTGGGGTTGCAAACAGAACCCACATCACAATCTTTAACTTCAGGTCTCCTGAACACATTTTATTGATTCTGTATGGATTCATGCATACTTTCCAAAATTATTCTAGTTCTAAGATGATTTACAGGCTGGAAAGGTTGCTGAGTGGGTTAAGTGTCCTCTATGCAAGGGCGAAGGCCTTTTTATGTCTCTCCAGAATTTATAAAAAGCCAGGCATGGTAGCATGTTCCTATAATCTCTGTGCCACCACAGTGAGATGCAGGGAGTAAAGGAGAATCCCCAGAAGCTTGTGAGCCAGCCATCCTGGTATGAACAGAACCAAACACCAAAACCACCTGGTTTCAAACAAGGTGTAAAGCAAAAACTGACACTTGCAGCTGTCCTTTGACCTCCAAACACACTATTGTATGTATGCCAGCACTTGTGCATGCAAACACACACACACATCACCCATATCATGCATTCACATGCATGACACATGTGCACGCGCACACACACACACACACACACACACACACACAAAGAGTGAAATCCAGGAACCCCTGAAGATGGCTTTTTATGTGTTTCTATGACTACATACATCAATGGACCACTGGATCTCTGGGTTACACATCTAATGACACAAGTAGCCATGAATAAAAATATTTTTAACTTGCTGATGCTCTAAGCATGTATAAATATTTTAATCAGTTTTCATATTATTCCGTAAACAAAACTATAGAGCTACTAACTATATAGTGTTTACATTGTCTCAGGTATTACAAGTAAGCTAGAGACAAATGGGAGATGTCTGTGGGTTATGTACATAATAAACTCTGCATTTAATATGAGTAACTTAAGGAATTTGGAATTTAAAGAGGGTTCTGAAACTAATCCCTTGGTGACACCAATGGGCAACCGTATCCATATACGAGTATGCCATGGATAAAAACTAAACCTTTCTTATTAATATTCTTGAGTTTATCTATCCATCACCTCTTTGTAATGGCTGTGCAGAATGGAAGTCCTTGACAATAAAGTCTTGGGATGGGTCTGGACAATGTAAAGAGCAGAGCCAGAAGGCAGGGACAGGCCCTTGCCAGTAAGTGACAAGAATTCCCATTCTTCATATTCATTCCGTCTTTATTAGGACAAACTATGCTAGAACAATAATAGCCGCATGCTAGTCACCAAACTAAGACTTAGCTGCTGCGAGCTTTATGTACATTGTACATGACAAAATGGAGCTTGCCTGTGAAGATTAAGGAACTGGCTGGAGGTTATGAAGTTAGTATGTGTTAGCAACATTAAGTCTCAGACTAGTGCTTTTAAACCTTATTATATTTTATCCTTTATCTAGAAACATGCCCAGGTCAGTGGGGTGTTTGCTGCAAATATGATCATTCATTTTGGTCCCCAAAGACTTTACAAGTAAGGGAAGCACAGCCAACGCCAAGCCATCACCTGCCAGTTCTGTTCTCTGGCTTGATGGTCCCACAGTTTTTTGCATTCTACGAACATGAGTCTCTACACCACCACACATATCTTGCCCCATTGCTGGTGATTCTGTGGAGAGGATGTCTGCAACGTTAGGGAGCATCAGGCCAGCTGGGGCAGCATGAGGGCTAGGAAAGGTGAGTTGAGCTGAGGTGGTCCCAGCCAGCATATGTACAGGAGATAACAGGTTGGCCAAATGCAGCTAATAGGAACTGTCCTCATTAGAATACTGTAATTGGTTCCCGCAGGGCATTGGAGGCTAGTGTACCATGCAGACAGGGAAGAGAGGCTGGGGGCAGAGCTCTGTAGAGCTTCAGATTTCTCTTTTCGTTTTTCCTCCTCTAGGAAGGAGCTTTAACCAGCCTGGCTCACAGTGGGGCTGGCAAAGACAGACTCGATGCATGGTAGAGTTGGAATCTTCTGCAGCCTGTTTCTGCCTGCCATCCATCCACCCGCTCTGCTCCCCCTCTTTGTGCCTTTCTCCCTGTCCTCCACCTGCCTTCGGGAGCCTGGGGGCTGTATCCCATCCCTCCTGCCAGAGATGAAAGCTACTGATTAGCAGGTCTGGAGAACAATGTTGGTGCTTGGAAAGATACTTTTTAACACATAGGCCAAGGAAAATGGGATATTTTAAAAGGGGAACTTCATGCAAAGATAAAGGGTATTAAGTTACACAATAATAAGAGAGGAGATGAAGACACAGAGCAATCTCATAGCACCTGCCCCATGGGACAGCATACTCTACACCATACATAAAGCATGTATGGTCATCATCATGGGGACTGTGTGATTCTTACATGAAATAAATAGGGTAGAAAAATCACCACCCCTATAGATTGAATCATTCATGGGTTAACACAAACCAGGCCTTCCTGCTATAAAATTCAATCCAGGACCCCCAGTTTGCTCTCTCCTGTCTTCGTGCAAACCTTTGAGGGTGATGATGGGTGTATGAATTGTGTATTCACCCTTTCTCAGAAACTGGGGGTAGTCTACATGCTGACCTTGCTGTGGCGCCTTGGTTTCATACACAAAGAAGTCTGTGGCTCAATACACTGTAGATTAGTGTACATGTAATTTCTGGTATAGTTAGGTTTTTTTTTTTTTTTTTAAGTTTTAAAATAGGCTTTTAAAATGCTATTTGTTAACCAATATGTTTCTCAAAACTTTCTATATCTGCAGATAATTAACTGGCCTGTCTCTGTGCATAGCCAACTATTAGTCTGATTTATCAGGGGCCAATGGAACCCTTCATTAAGGTAAATACAAAATGTGGATACAGAAGAGACCCTGAAGACTTAGAGCCCATTTTAATCCCAGTGAGCTCTTACAGCCGATTACCAGAAGTATATACGTGGGATTGTGACCCGCTTCCTTTCTGACTCTCATCCACCCCAGACGCTCTGGGGTAAGGAAAGTTCCGGGGGGTCGGGGGGAGTTGCTTTTCAAAAGCTGAAGCTGCATTGCTATTTAACACATTTGTCTCAGGTCAGGACGGACATGTTAGCATATCATTTCAGCCCAGTTGGAGTTGAAATATGTCTGCCTCCCGCACACATGGCCGGCTATTCCAGGTGAACTAGCAAAGCTTGCAGTGCCTACCATGGCTCATCCAGGCTTGCATTCCTCTCGAGATGCATATGTTACCGTCTCATGTTTAAAAGACAGACTTCCATACTGCTGAAATAAATGTTTAGGGGGCAGAATAAAGGGGCTCTCTCAAAGACAGGTGGCTTTGATAATACAAGATGATAAGTCATTAGCCGGATTACATGGATTCCTCCCACGTCCCCACCGTCCAGATTGTGAATATTCACTCGGCACCACACTCTGCCAAAAGTCTTTTAAAAATTGGTTTGACTGAAAATTAACCCTGGGCCATATGGAAAGTGAGAGGTAGTCTGGCTTGGCTCAGCTAGGTAAAGTCGTTCAGTTGTCTGACATCCCTTCTGCTTGACATGAAGAATCCCATGGAGAAGAAAGACGAAAGAGGAAATAATGCAAGGCGAGAGAGGGGGAAGAGAAAAGAAAGGAGCCGAGGAATAAAGGAAGGGTCTTACAAAACAAAAAAGTAGGAGATTAATGGAAAAAGAATACTTAATAAAGCTCTCTTGGGCGCTCTCTCTGTCTCTCTCTTATTCCCTCTCTCTCTTTTGAGGCTGCTGTATTAAATTAAAGTCATACATAGGTTTCAAAGGAAATCACATTTCGGCAGTCTGGCGAGCCCACCTGACAATGCACGCTAACAGAATTGTAAATGTAAAGGGTGATGCCTGTCAGCGCTGACAGTTCTAAATGGCCTTTTAGTTCAGTACGCAGAACTGTCATAAAAAAACATAAAAATGCATATGCAGACAGCTGAAACTGCTATGCACATCATTATCTGCAAATGGTATAAGTATCCTGAACAAAAGGCCTTCCAGTTTAAGGACATGCATAAGACATTTCTCTGCCTCCAGCTTTAAAACAAAGTGCTGTCAAGTAAACAAGATTCCCCGAGCCAGAACTGAGGTCTCGCTGTCAATCAGTGGGGTGCTACATCTGTACATATTTTTCTGACCCTGCATATGAGAAGAGCATTCTTAACAGATGTGTATTTAACTTCTGGCAGCTACATCTGTTTCCTCTGCTTCTCCCTTCTTATTTCTTTATCACTGCTCTCACAGACCCCTACAGAGGGGTATTTCATTGTGTACGGATTCATTTTACCCTCTCCTTACTGTGCCCCTCCCCTCTCTATCTGCAGATACTTTTCCCCTCAGGGAATTCTTCCTCCTTTCTTTTTCTCTTTGTAATTCGAAAAGGCCAAAGGAGGCTGCATTTGGGGCTAGAGCCATGAAACTGGTAGAGACATTTGTCTTTCCTCGAAGAGGAAAGATACTGACTGCCAACTAAGACGGAAAGATCCTTGAGAACGTGGGCGATTTCTCTAATGAAATATTTCTGAAGCTGGGATGCACACTGGAACCACAGGAAGAACGGAAGATTCTCCTTCAGGGGAGTCTTCGAGAGTGATCTTTAGAATGGGTCTCATGGCATTTGTCTTTTTTAACAAACACATCAGCCATGTTTACACTCCTCAAAGTAGCAGAGAGAACCCTGGCGGGGCCTCTGCCCCATAGCAGTCAATCTCCTAAAGGCTGAGGGTATAGACATGAAGAAACAAGACAACCCCCCCCCCAACTTAAAACAGGTCACATTCTATTGAATGAGGCAGGCCAATAAACATCTAAACAAATGCGTGACTGATTGTTACAGACAGGGACAAGTGTCTGGGGGAAAGAAAACCTCATTGGGGTAATGGAGCAGAGAACAGCGGTACCCAGAGTGGACAGTTCCTGAGAGGGCATGAGGAATGCCTTCACTGAGGCACTGGTCTTTCTTAGGCAGAATTGAAACTATCATCATAAACTCACAGGCGAATGGAATAATGCTTAGAGAAATCAGTGTCTTGCCCTCAATTACACAGAGGGTTTAAATCAAGATTCATACCATAGGTAAGACAGAAACTCAAACATTTGCTTGTATTCTGCACCTAACTCAACATGGCCAAAAATTGATGTGAAATACAATCTCTTCTCTCCACTACCTAAGAGGCAGTTACTTATCCCTCTATTCTATCTACCTACCTACCTATCTATCATCTATCTATCTAATCTATCTACTACCTATTACCATTCTATTTATCTACCCATCTATCTACAATGTCTCCAATGCAGCTCAACCTAACTACATTATTTCTGAATTACTGGGATTTGGACCAAAACATTAACTTCCATTCACATTGTATGTGTAGAAAGTCTTAAGACTCAAAGCTTTTTAAGGCCACAATGCAGTTTATAACTCCACAGTTTGGTGTTCACCGAGATATACTCCTATCTCTTTCATATGTTTATGGGACTTGGGTGGAAGCCTGACGCCTCCAGATGAATTGCAGAGAGAGATAATGATCTTTAACAATGATTTCCCCCCAATGACCAATAACCATTCCATTGTTGGAGATAAAACTGGAGCGTGAGCTCTGGAAAGCTTTGGAGCCAACTGGTTACAAATGTGTGTCTTAGTGTCAGAGATGAATATTCCTTCTGTTAGCTGTCAGTAGCAGATAATCCATGAAGCCTTGGCTTGCTCAACTTCAAATGATAATGATAACGAGTACATGAGAGAGCCATTGAGAAATCAAATGAACTAAGGCATGCGTGATACTTAGTGGCATGTCAGGCATAAAACAGATACTTAATAGAAGCTATTGGTTGTTAGCATGAGGGTGACTTCCCTTTGTACTTGTTGGATAAAGGCACTGCTATATGAGGAACTGAACCAATCATCAACGTTCTAAACACTGTGCTCCCCTTACCTTCAAAGACACATGAAGTACAGCCCCTCCCACATCCCACTTGCCCAGCGTCCCGCTGGGACTTGCTCTAAGGAAGGTATCAATTTTTATTCTATGCTTTCCCACTATATTTTCCTCTAATAGAACTCATGTCTCCAGCCATTATCAAAAATAATGTTCTCCTGCTCTGTCTCCTGGGGTTTTACTCTTGCTAAGAGCTATTGCTTTTTATTGAATGTACAAGTTTGTTGCTATGGAAAATATATTGTGATTAATGAGACCCTGGGACCAAGGTTACTTGGAACAGGCTTGAACTAGTTAGCAAAATGTCCTTACTTTTCACAGAGCCAGAGTTGGCTGTGGCAAGGTCTTGCATTGTCAACCCCGTTAGTAAGTATTGGTGGGGACTTAGTTTTCAAATGGACTACTTTGTGGTGTAGATTAGAAAAGAAATTTAGAAGGCTGAGGGGGTCAAATGTGATGAAATTGAGTTGTAATTTTATAGATAACATTAAAAAGAGAATAAAAACCAACAAGATAAACAGGTACTTATAAAAAATTTTTCATGGAGTGAGATTGGCTTTATGAAAAATTGACATCACCATAAGTGTAAGAAAATATTTGAATTTCACCCATTGAATTTTTTCTATACAAAATACAGTACATTGATATGTGTACATATAGAAAGTTTAAGGTAAAGGGGACATCAGAAATCACTGGTATAATCTTCTTTGCTAAGAGAAATCCGTAGTCAGTTCCACATTAGTCTGTATTAACTATCTCAGATGATGAGAGACTCACTACCTTCCAAAGTAGGATCTACAGGATAAGTTCTACAGCTTGAAAGTCTGACACCTGGACCAGAGGGTTGGTGGAAAAAGGGGCTTGTCACCAAACCTAGCAATCTGATTATGGTAACTCTGGGCCCCACAACCTAAGGTAGGAGGAAAAAAACTAACTCTCCAAAGTGGTCACCCCCTCACGCAAATAAATATAAACTACACTGTAAGTGTAAAATCCAAATGAACATCCTGATAACTTTCACTCTGATCTTTTTAGAACAATAAAGAATGAGAGCCTTCCATCCTCCACCCCACCCCACCCCCAAACCTTAGAGTTAAAAAGAAGCAAAGAAGTTTCTTAGACAGTTGGGAGAACAGGATTTTATTCCAGCGATGTGCAGAGTGGTGGCTCCTGTGACACACACGAAGCTGGAGATAGCTATAAAGCCCATGTTCCATAAAGCATGGTTAGTATGATAACACACAGTTCAAGGAATAGCATTAAGTAGAGCAGTTCAGAAGCCATAGTTAATTTTTCTTGGTAGCTAAATGCATGGGAAAGGGAAAAACTAGGAGCTTGTTTGATGAGAAATCAAGAAGGCAAGCTGAAATCTGACATCACTGTGAAAGTTAATCATGCTACTTGTAGTAATAATCTAATCCAGACAGACCTCCAATTCCACACAGCCTAATATGAGGTGTTAGGAAAAATATTATTTCAGAAATCCCGACAAACAATGTAAACTTCTTACTCTTGAGTTTCCTTAAGAAGTGTAAAATATTTCTATGCAGCTAATCTCTTCCTTTTCAAAATATCTGGCTTGAGGGGGAGGGGGGGGCTTGCTGAAACTGACTCTGCTTGCTGATGACTTACAACCTTGCTCCTGCTATAATTCTTTCTTGGTGCTATGTTGCTTTTCCCCCAAACATCTTTCCTCTTTTCACAGTCATGCTGAGGCTTTTAAATGGAAAGGGCCTGCTGAGATTTCTGCTGGCAGCCACACTCACTTCTGGGACAACAGAGAGATGGTTGGAAAGCTGAGAGACACCTGGACTCCCCTGCTTCTTACAGAGGAGAGCACAGAGCATCCTGCATCCTCTATGTCTCCTTAGCACGGACTTCTTTTTCATTTATTACTTTTGTTCCTTGAAAGCATTACATAGAAGAGGAAAAAAAATCAGCTTTGTTAGATAGTTAATCAATTGTCCTCTTGGGGTGTTGCCTGAAAAATTTTAAATCAAATAATTATATACTTACTTGATAAAAAAAATCTTTCAGTGAAACTAGATCAATGATAGCACCAAGTAGCATGCAGTCAAGGCAGTCCAGTTAGTCTCCCTGTTTTTTTTTTTTCTCCCCACTTGAATAGCACTGGAACCCAGGAAATAACTTATTGTGTGTTTCACAACCAGCAGAGGTGAGTGTCAGGACTTGCCGAAAACAAGATAGAATTCGGTTTTATGACCACTGCTTCAACCAAGGCCACTGATTAATCAACAAATTTAAGATGTATCAGAATTCATATTTGATATGCAGTCCACCACATCCCTCAAATGAATTTGTGGAAAAATCTTTATTGAAAATCAAATTTATTCACATCATATGATGGTCTGTGCTTGCACTTGCATGAATGTTTATGTGTGTGTTTTTCTGTCTCTGTCTTTCTTCTGTCTCTCTCCCTCTCTCCTTCCTTCCCTTCCCCCTTCCTCCCTCCTCCCCCCCCCCCCATCGGCTTGATTCCTGGTAAGTCCCCATTGGCTATTATATATACCAGCATTCTTTGCTCCACAGCTTCACCAGACACTCAGTCTATACTAGAATTTTGGTCAAGTGTAGTAAAATTAAATTCCTCTCTATGGTTCCCAGAATTTGTTGTTAAAAAAGAATCATAGAACTGTTTATTTGCCTCCAGCATCCTGGCATGGGTTTCCTTCCTGAGACAGTCTCGAAGATTACAAACAGCTTTACTTAACAACATAACGTGGGATCCTTATCCACACCCACACACTTGAGTTCCTCCCCTCCTCCTTCCCATAGTAGCCTGGGGAGAAATAAATTTCTCTCCTCACGCACAAATTCCAGTTCTTCCGTTGAGTTTCTTTCCACTCAGTAAACTAAAGTAGTTCCTTCCCTCTCTGCTTCACACCCTAACATGTGGTTGGATGCCAGCCTCTCCCTTTTTACTACAGAAGATGCTCCCAGAAGGAGCGAGCCCTGGAGATGGCCCCATTGGGTTTGGGACCGGAAGTAGATGATCCACAGACAAGGATGTTTTGAGAGAGCAGAACATTCAGGCCTCAGGCTTGGTATTAAGGCCCCACTGACCCTTGTGCAGCTACTGAACTATGTTATGTTAGTGCTTGTCTCAAAATTATCGCTCTTTCTACTTTTCCCATGGGAAGAGAATAACAGAAGAAATTGGCAAGGAGAAAATGTCTAACTTTTTTTCTTTTTAAATGTACAATGCCTAATCCATCCTCATAGTTCCTGCCCTAGGCATGCCTGCTGGCTTCTCATTATCCCGATGGCTTCATGTAGTATGTGTTTCTGTCCTTCGTTTTTGACATCCAAACTGTTTCAAGCCTCAGTCTGTTCCCATTCTTGGGCGGGCACTTTCCCAATTACTAGTCCCTCATCCAAACACATTGCCCTGTACGTTCTCAGCATGGTGATTACTGACTAATTGGGAAAACAATCCAAATTCGTGAGGAAATGAGTTATAATGGTTCACTCCCCAGGCAGCGAACAGCAATGCTTGGACCACCATGGAAGTTATGTTCCTGAAAATTAACCAGGATTGACAAATGTACACTTACAAAGTCAAGGTCTTCTAACAAAGAGGAGAGTGAGGGAACCGGCATCTAAGAAGTACAGACCCACATAGAACTGTTCAAATATGTTCTCTTCTAACAGGCCCTTGAAGGCATCTGCTTGCAGACCATATTCACCTAAGCTTAAAATATCATCTCACAATGTCATTTTGTGTAAATATTGCAATATCCTAAGCGGATGATTATAATTAAGTTCATAAAGCATTTTACAAAATATGTTGTCAAGTTGAAAGGCAAATTCTTTCTTTGTTTTAATTATGCAAAGCTCTATATTTTTCTAAACTTGGAGTTACAGCTTTCAAGACTGTTTGCTAAACATGGTTCAAGATACATATTGAGGGTATGTGTCTGTATGTGTGCATTTGTGTGTCTGTGTTTTCTCACAGGATGTTTAAAAACAAAGTAGAATTTTTGTATGGCACACATTCATTTCTTAAAAATTTCCATAATCCCTCCTTCTCTCCACTGTGTGTCCCTGAGAAGTTTGCATTTTAACACAAAAGAGCACAAAGCTTACAGTCAGAAACTCCAGGTGCCAAATCAGCAAAGACATATATTAGAAATAAATACAATGTGCTGGATCAAGAAGATAGTCTTCTTATTCCTTCTCCCTTCTCCCTGGTTCCTTTGTTATAATGAAGACATTTCTCTTCTCTGCCAACATTAGGGTAATGATGTGGTCATGGAAAATTATGTACATGGATGTAATTCACAGAAAGTACACTACAGACATATTGTGCTATAAAGTAGCAGTGCCTGGCCACTGTACAACAACCTTTTCTTGACATACATCTTTTTACTATCTTACAACCCAAAGCAGAGAAGACAAAATAGGCTGTTTACCTTGGTAGTTAACAACCTATATGGATTCTGTTTATGTTGGATTGCCTACCATTTTTTTTAGTCTGAAAATTATGCCCACATGATTGCTTAATGGCCCCTTCATCTTCCCTTTAGTCACATCTAGGACTTCTCACCATTCCCCCATTAACATATCCACTGGCCTCTGATCATTCTCCAAACCCTTATTTGTATGCAGCACTGTACATATGTGTACTATGTACATAATGTGTACTTATGGGCTAGCAGAGAGCAAAGGCTATGGTGTACCAAATAGCTCTGTAATGATCAGAGAGCCCACATTACATAAAAGTGTATTGGGGATACTATGTGCACATGCCTTTATATAGATACAGAACACCAACTGAAGGGAGCATCAGTTGCCACGTTGGAGCCTTTTCACCATAGCAGTGGCTCCCAGTCTGCCATAAGGGATGAAAAAGTTGTATACAGACATCATGACCCCAACAGCAGTGATTCTGATGTAATTGGTAAGCATGATGTCTTAAGCCTCTTTGGTGTCAGAAAGCCCCATTCCTCTGAGTCCTGATGAGTGTCAGTAGTGAGCACACCACCATAGGAATGAGCGTTAGAGTGAGTCTTGTCTTAGACGAAACTGAGGATTCCATGATTTTTTTTTCAAATCTAGACCTTTGCCATTTGAAGTACAAGCACTCTATATATTAAGTCTATGCTGAGGATTAATCTTAGGGATGTATAGTCCTCCTGTGCAAAGACAGAGGTTTAAGGTGATATTGTAAGAGTGAGCAACTGTATTCTTAATTCTCAACACCAAGTCATAAAACCAATGCAAAGAAACACCATACAGCCCCAAAAGGAGAAAGTCAAGTTCTGGAGCTCTAACCTGACAGGAAAACAGAATTCACTTACAAGTGGAAAAACAAAAGAAGGGATGGAATGATACATACAAAAGATTCATTTTTTTTCACAAAGAAACAAGTTTTTAACCTCAAGAGTAATTAACACAGATTGCGATTTTCAAATAAACAGCTCTTGAATTCATAGTACCAACCCAAAACGGACAAGCATCAAATGATTCCCGAGCCCTAAAAGTAAGAAGAAATAAGAGAAAAGAATGCTTTTACTTTTTACTTCTTCATATTCTTCAATATTTAAATATTTAAGAACATAATATTAGGAGTTTTGTCTCACCAGACACACCCTCTCCCCCACACTCATTGCCTTCCAGCCCAAATGCGTATCTAAAAATGGCTACAGTCATCCTGGCTGTGTTTCTTTGCAGATCAAAAACACTCTGCATCTTTTCCATTCAGCATTCCATGAGAGTGCCACAGAGCCAAGTTTAGTGTGTGGGAAAGTGTGTTGTGTGTGTGTGTGTGTGTGTGTGTGTGTGTGTGTGTAGTTGGTTGTAGTTACAAGGGACCCTCCCTTTGGTAACAATTTAACACCCACATGCATCCTCAGGAAGGTCAAAAGGGGAAAACTAGAGTTAAACAAATGCTTTAGAAATGTGAAGCAGATCCCACTTCCAAAATTCTTTTCCCTCGCATTCAAAAATGACATCAGGCATGTTTCCATGAGTTGCTGCTGTTTTTAATAAAAGAAGGGGTGATTCTGTCCATAGAAAAAGTGGGATGCTGGCAGCCTAGATCTCATCAGAAATAAGGCACTGTTCAGGGAGTGCCATTGGGCTGACAGCATCCGCAGAAAAGTCATGATGCCTGAGTTTATGTCCTTGTCCAGAACTCATACAGGAATCTTGGGGCCATTTTGAAATGTTAGACTCCTAAGGGGGGGGGACAAGCAATTTCCATATTCATGGAAAATTGGCACTTCCTCAGGGATTAGAAAAAAATGACAATTCCATTCACAAAAAAAGAAAAGTAGTTAATTTCGTGTAATTTTATGTTTGAAATTTAACTTGAAGCCTCAGTACACTTAAGTGGCAAAGCAGACAAATCCAGTCACCACCATGCTTTATGGTGTTTGAAGAAGGAGGAAGAGCTTGGGCAACTCATGACAATTTTTAGGGGCATTTTTGACTGTGCTATAGCTCAGTGCTTCCAGTCAGCCTTTATTGATGGCTCTTTCTTCCTCTGAAGGAATGAATGAGTCAGATAGATAGATAGATGATTGATAGATAGATAGGTAGATAGATAGATAGATAGATAGATAGATAGATAGATAGATAGATAATGTACAGTCTTATCAACTACACATGCCTGTTTCAGAATCCTTGGACAGCCAAGATTATAACAGCTTGATTCTTAAAGCCACATAACCTCAAGGATGTAGAACCTTCTGTGCCATTGTATTATCTATCATCTGCTAAAACATGAATTAAAATACCTGCTTATCTGATAGGTCTGGGATTAGGATAAATGATGGGCTACACAATAAGGCACTTTGTAAGTTAAAGGACCTTGCACTGAAGCAGAATAAAAATGACAGCAACTAGGGATAGGGAGATGGCAGTTAAGGACACTTGCTGTTCTTGCAAAGGACCCAACCCATGTTCAGGTCCTAGTGTTTACACAGCAACTCACAACTATCCGAAATTCCAGCTCGAGGGATCTGGAGTTCCTAGGGTACTCTGCAAAAATCCACAGAGAAATAGCCACAGTGATTACATGGCTCCTTACCCTATAATCAGAAGGGCCCACTGGGCTAAAGTGTGTTTTCTAGAAGGCTGCAACACCCGGTTGTGAAACAGAAGTCTCGGGATAAAATATAACACACAACTAAAAATACACACATGACTCTCAACCTCATGCGTGAATTCTAAGTTAGGAAAAAAAAAAAAAGAAGAAAGAAAACCCACATGGTTGGGAAATAATTAATGTCACAGGAGGGAAGAAAAAACAAGCAAGGTCAAAAGAGAAACGGATCCTGTCCACAAGCTCTTCATGTCGTAAACAACTCTTACTGCACAAAAGTCAATGAACAAACTTTCCATGTAAGCACTGGGTGGGGCCCCGAGGTCCTTACTCAAATAGAAAGCTATTTGCTGTTTTTACAAAATATTCCAGGCGAAAGTACATGCTTCAGTCAACTTTGCTTAGCACAAAGTACAACTGACAAGCAGTTGTGGAGAAGCTAAATAAGCAAGACAGTGTAAAACACAGACCCTGGACAGCCTGTGGTATGGACGGATTAGTCTTCTATGCGTGCAAACGGACGGCTAAAGTGAGTCAAGATAGATAGGCACATCCAAGGTGGACGTATTTAAGTACATTGTTAGGGGAAGTCCTGTGAACACCAGGCTGTCCTCCAGACCAGCACTACCTGCTCTAAGTGTGCACATTCTGTGTCCCAGCATCTTATTCTTCATTAAGGTTACACTTAGCTTCCCTCGATCCTCACGTGAGCTGTGTTCTTTTCTCTCCATGGCTTTACCAACCTTGCCCTTTCCTCTTTGAATAGGACCAGTTACACAGCATCCTTTCTCCTGACCTCTGCATGTGGCTGTCTCGGAGCCATACAATAGATCTCACTGCCCTGTCCCCCGTATGTGTGTATGTATGCATGTGGGTATAGGTGCTATTTGGCTCCCAAGAGGTTTTCCTTAATTGTGTCTGTTTCTTAATGCTCCTGCCCCTGGTGATGCGTCTTCCATACTGTAATCTCTTTAATTGTCTGCCCAGAGTCCTATTCTGGAAGTTCTCTGAGAGCTCATTCATACCATATACAAAGATAAATATTTTATATGCATTATTTAATTTGACATTAATTATACTCTGAGAGGCCCTCATGTTATTATTCCCATTGTAAAGAAAAGGCAACTGTGGTTGAGGAGAGTAACATTTTCTACGATAATATTTTCAGGCCATGGGTCAGGACTGTGACTTGTGGGGACCAGAGCATATTTCAGCTGGCTCAAGCTGAAAAGATTTGGAGAGAATTTATGGCTCCCTTAAGCTCCCAGAAGGACAGAGAGCTGGCTTTGGGTACTAGATAGCACACATAGCCATGAGAAGGATACATCACACCACTGGCTTCACTGCTCATCAAACAACTCCTGATGATACAGGAGTCTGGGCACTACAAGTAACATCGCAGATATCAGAGGATAACAGAAGCTTCCATGTCAGTGAAGACCCCTTTTCTCTATCCAAGCATCTCTTCAAAATGCCCATCCATGCCTCCATGGATGCCAAGAGTGTAAAAGATTCTAGACAGCGCTACTTTCAACTGACAGCCTTTATAACTGGAAAAGCCCCAATAGAAAGGTTTTTTTTGCAGTGGACACTGAGTTCACTGTCCGACAATAGACTCATTTGCTTTATACAGAGTATACAGAACATGAACCAGTAAAAATTCAGCCCCTGCTTCAAAATTCCACATATTGAATTGCTGTCCTACCCCATCTTAGAAGCTGTTTGGTAAGACTTAGTATTCTCCAGCTTCTCAGGCCCACAATTCTTGAATGTCACAGTTCTTCCAAGTTCATCAGCATAGGACACCTACCCCAGATCTGTGCTATGCCTTAGAATCTCTGGGCTCCTTGTCTGCTTAGAGGATGAACATAAAATCTCTAGCAAGGGATATGGCTCAAGTAGATGGAAGTATCCCCCTGGCTTTGAGGAACCAGAAATAGACTAAAAATGCAAAAGGAAAAAGTTTAGAACATTTGACTTGAGTGAAAAATGATCAGAGACCATCCACTGGTGAGACATCTGACAAAAAAGAACTCTGATTTGTCTCAGGAACTTTAGAGGGAAGTGGTGTTGTCCCATTTTAAGATGGAGGAGCTATGGCTCTCACATAAGGAGAAGTGTAAGGAAAGGTTTACAGTAGCAAGAAGTTGGGGGTCAGGTAGGCAAGGCAACGCTTTCAACTCCTTAGGCCGCTTCCCCACATGCCAGCAATGACAATCAACTTAAATGGCTCCAATTTTCCCCTTGCTGCCTCTATGGCCTTGGTGGTAGAGTCTCTAAACTGGAGATGTTTGCATCTATCTGATGGAGCTATCGAGACAATCAAATGAGATAATCTTATGTGGCATGTGTGGCCCATAACTGCTGGTAAAGAGAGTGGTAGCTGCTGGCTTTGTTACCACTGCTTCTTGCTGCACTGTCATTGTCCCAGTTACTATTATGCCATGCCGCGCCACCACCTCTCTGGAGAATGATATCCTAGGATGGAAAATTGGACCTTTGATGAAAACGCCAGAGATACTCATTTGCACATAACAACCATGGTGCTGCGATGCAAGCTCCTTTCTCTTGCTGGAATGCAGGGTTCCAGGTGAAGTACAGACTCTTAAGGCTTTGAATTCCCTGGGAGATGGGCTCGGCTGGGCCCTGGCAGAGACCTGCCTTGGGGATGGAAGTCACAGATGATTCCCAGCCGCTGTGCTTCCCCGTTCTCACCCGACACAAAAGGCAAAGATGACTGACACCTCAAACAGCTCTGGAGAGTCTAACAACAATTTTCAACTTCAAACAGGCCACACATAAAAGTTGAAGCCTTTTGCTACAAACCCAACCACTGGGAAATCACTGCCTGGCTGACATTAATTCCCTAGTCACTGTGAAGCTGCCACTGAAAAATGCAACTTATTTCACTCCAAGTCCTTTAACATTTCAATCTAGGGCATGGGCAACGTGGAGCAAATCCAGGTCAGGTCCTGCTTTAATCCCCAAACTGAGTATCAATGCCAAGTCCATGAGGAATTTCAAGCCAGAGGTGAGGAGAGTGAGAGGTGAAGGACAAGAACTACTCATATCTTACTATAATGGTCTCTCTTTACATAGCATTGATATATGAGTTAGGTCATGATTATTATTGGTGATTTTTTCCCTGTTAAGATTTAAGCTGTATGTTATGTTCATATGACACCTTAGAGACCATACAGAAGATCACTGTGTGCTTTCTTCTTTGCTCTATAAGGACTGGACAAGTTAAGTTTTAGGAATGATGAAGTGAAGAATTAAAAGAACTCTTGAGAACAGCATCATTACGTTTAAGGATATGTCTCCTTAATCACATTGCCAGGCAATGGGACCCCAGATCCATGTTCCTGCAAGTAATCTAATAGGACTCATTAGAAAACACACACACACACACACACTCACACTCACATACACACACACACTCACTCACACACACACATGCACACACACACTCACACACTCACATGCACACACACACACACACACACACACACTCACTCACATACACACACACAATGTGAAAAATATCTAGTTGTGGAAAGGAAGAGAGGGACAGCTCAGTGGAAGGGGTGGAGAAAGGGTAATTGCAATTGAACATGATCAAGATACATTGCATACACATATAAAGATGTCATAACGGAACCTGTTATTAATAATCATGTATAATTAATATATGGTAATACAAGACTTTAAAATTTTTGGAACAGTTTCCAGATCACTTGGACTTAAAACTGGAAAAAATTCTCCAAGCATCAGTTATTGCAATGGTGCATGACATGGGAACTAGGAGAGAGGCAAGTCTTAATCTCAGAAGACATTTTCCTCTGGTGGATAAATCATAGGCCACTGGGGTAACCACAAGTAGCTGTGACTCAGTAAGGCAAAGTTAAACACAGACTAGAAGTGGTACACTCCTGCTTAGGGTTCCAAAGTGGTACAGAAATTTTCAAGGGAAATATAAAAATGTTTTTTTTTATGGTTAGGTATGAACATGACATAAATCCACTGTTTTAACAAAAATACAATCAAATTAGAATATGCCCCCCTGACATCAGTCCTCAGAGATTTTTTAAAAATGTTAACACCCAATTTAGACTCCCTTCAGAAATCCCCACGTGTCCACAGGTTTTGCCGAGCTGTAAGAACGGACACAACTGTGGCTTAGACATTCACAGAGCAACTGCACCAGCACCAACCTGAAAGCCTGGTTTATTTTATTACATGGGCATATTTCAATGTCCATAAAAATAGGGTTGCCATAGCATTTTACATGTTTAACAGTATCTATTACATGTGTGTTTAGTTTTATTTCTTTTGTGTGTGTGTAGGTGTGTAAGTGTGTTGGTATGTACATTTCCAGGGCATATATGTGAAGGGAAGAGAACAATCTTTGGGAGTCAGCTCTGTCTTTCCTCTGCAGGTACTAAGGACTAAAATTAAGTCTGTAGAATTTGGTGGCAAGTGCTTTTACCTGTTGGGCCATCTTGCTGGCCACAGATGTAACATTTTAAACTAGTACTGTTGTCTCCTGTCTGTCTATCTATCTATCTATCTATCTATCTATCTATCTACCTATCTATCTCTATCTCTAATACAGTTCTTCTTTCCGTTCTTTCTTTCCTTGTGCTGATGATTAAATAAAGGACCTTAGCCAGGCAAGCTTTCTCCTGCTGAGTGATATCCATAGGCCCTAACAACCACCCTTGATTGTACAGGTGGCTTCCAATACAATGATATTATGTGCATCCTTTTGTGTATCTTGCATACTCTGGTAAATTCCTAGAAACAGCATTTCTCTGGGTGATTGCAACTTGATACAGTTTAATAAGCTGCTTCCTTCAAAGATAACTGCAAATTGGAGGTCCTAGATAAGTAGCTGTGGGAGAGTCCTTCCTGCCTTAAACTTGTTGTTGCTTCCCAGAATTTGTGGGGAGGGAAAGAAGACGTGAGAAGAAGGAAAAGAAAGGAAAGAGAACAGTCCTGGTTAAAAATGGACACAAACATGCCATAGTAAGGAAGTGGGGAGGCAGGAAGCATAGGCAACAGGTTCAGGACACATGTAATCCCTGAGGAGTTGGGGCTGTGCTGCCAGCCCCATTTGATGCTAAAGACTTGGAGTCTTACAAGGTGAGCTAGTTGCTCATCTCTCCATAAAATAGAAATAGTTAGTATTGAGACTTGGGCATCCATGGGGACACAAACACCCTGCACATCCGGAGGTGACCAATGGACTGAGGAGAGGAGAAGCTGCAGAAGAGGAGAATAGAAACTTTGACAGTTTGCCTGAACCCCCACTGCCTCTTCTGTGCCCACTAACACCTACTAAAACCCAACACTGCATCTCATGTGGTGCCAACCCATCTTTCCATAAATGTCAGCACCTGCTTAGGGTCCCCACAATGGCCTTCTTCTCCCTTATGGAGGCTTTTTTTTTTTTTTTTTTGGTAGAGATCTAAGAAACAGGTGAGTTTCCTGCTTCCCCAAGATCTTTAAATAGGAAACATCAGCCAGAAGCTGTGAGGGGAAGTCAGCCAAAGCATGTGCTTGCTGGAAATAAAACTGGTAGGCCCTCTGGGGCAGGGAGAATGGACTCGGGGGCATTTCTTCACCATCTGTTTTAGTCTCCAATGTGTCTTGATGGATGGTTTTCCCTTATAGCCCATTAGTCACCTCATCCCTCTCCCCAAGCTCTGTTTCTTGAAATATGGTTCTCTCATTTGAATAGCAATGACTAAGTCCATTGGAACCTATTTAAAGACATTCTAGAAGTATTTAAATTGGGAACATGCAACTCAGTGATGTACCAGTTGCCAAGCTATAGTAAAAGTTGGAGCGATTAAACAAGTTAATGCATGAAGCATGTATCCAGGAAGGTAGGGAGAGCACGTAAAAGTTTCCAGAACAAAGTCAGCCCAGTGGTTGATGTTTCAGAAGTAGGTGGTGGTCATTGCCAAGAGAAAGTGAAATAATTGATGAAGTCCCAAAGAAAAACGCCCTTCATCTAGAAGTTACTGCTTGTGTCTTGAAATACATTGAGTCAGTGACAAACTACGAAGTCAGAAAGTCAACTGTGCCCTCCGCCTTGAGTCCAATTCCAAAGTGTGCACATAAACATGTCTGAATGTCCTCTAGAAAAAAAGGAAACTATAGCTTGGGACCTGGCCCATGCTTTCAAATAGCCTTATTATTTTCGTTATGAAGTGGACACTCGGGCATTTGGCCTGGAACTTTTATCCACACCCAAGTAGCTGGGAGATTTATAACTTGTTATCCACATTCTCATAGCTTTTGGACCCTTATAAAGCTACAAGTTAGGCTTCATGTTTGCTCTACCAGGAAAGCAAATACACCCAAAGAGAGAGACTTTGCAATCACTCAGCAAATCTGTTGCAAGTTGTCTATCATCTTGAAATACATTTTCAAAAGTCAAAACTCTTCCTTTCATGTCTTTATGCCTTTTCTCACTTCCCTCTCATCCTCCCCTTATCCCTTTCTCTCACCTGCCAGCTTCCATCATTACCCCTTCAAATCCTGTTAATTTTTTTCCCTCCCCTGCCCTCCCCACTACCTCCCTCTCTCCTCCCCCGACTCCTGTCACTTCCTTCTTCTCTCTTCCTCTCCCTTCCACATCTCAGGCAGGATCTCACTATGTTGGCTTCATGGTGTTGGGATAACAGGTAGTATCTTTTTTTAAAATATGCATAATCAAGAAACAAATGTCTGACTCTAGATGATCCCTGTTTCGTTTTGGAGACAGTCCTGGAAAACCTCAGGAGAAGGTATTCTTTGTGCCATAGACAGAAAAGGTTTCTAAGCAACCACAACCAGGAAGTATCAAGAGGGACAAAAGTTAAGGTACATATAGATTATTTTTTTTCTATAAAAAAAAAATCTCATTTGTCATCCACGAGGAAATAGATATACCTCAGGCACCTCTAATGGGAGATATTGTGCTTATGTGAGCTCTGGCAGTGAGCAGGGGACATGAGTCCTTAAGAACCAGTGGATAAAGTTTTTGACCAAGTAGAAATTCCACCAGGTTAAGAACTCATGCAGTGGAATTATCACCTTCTGGGCTTCCAAGTGTGGGAACTCTGGCTGAAGTCTCTCCAGACTGCCTCACCCTCTGTGCAGCTGTCAGGGCAGGGCAGGCATGGACACGGGCATCATGTTGGCATAGTCACAATGATGGTCCTTCTTAATGAATGACCAACCAGTTCCTTATTCTTTCTATGTTCTACTCCTCTCTCCAGACCCACAAGATATAAGAGGAATCCCAACCAACCATCTTACAGCAGAGTGAGCAAGGTCTAAAAGGAAGGCGGAAAGGGATAGAGGGGACGAGGGGGCACATCAGGAAGCTACGGGGCCAAATCTACCTGAAACAGCTGCACCATCAACTACTCCTTTTTTCAATATAACCTGTTAGATTTTTTCTATCAATAGCCTATTTAATGATAACAGAATCACTAAATATGCAGTCATGCATTGCTTATTCAACAGCATTGAAAGAAAAATATTCTACTCAGGTAAATGCACCATTTCACTAAAACTTGACTCTGCATATAAAATCTGCTTCATTAATCTTTTTCTCCCCAGGACTAAGGATTGAATTCAGGGCCTTTTATACATTAGGCAAGTGCTCTCCCTCAAAATAACATCCCTAAGCATTTGAACTACTTTTTTGTTGTTTGACAGTTTCATATATCACATGAGTTTCTCTTTTGTCTCCCGTCCATCTCTCTTATCTCTCCTTCTCCCAATGGAGTTCTTCTCAACCACCCCTTCCTCCTATTTTCATTTCTTTAAATGAGTAAGCCACTGAGTTTAATAGGAGTTGTTTACCAAAGCATAGGTAAGATTATTTACTAGATTAAAGGCAACTTATTCGTGGCTACACCACTAGAAAAAAATCACATCCCCTTCTGAGGAATCATTAATGGCCTTTTGGAAGGTTGGGGCTTCATGGTTCCCTCCCTTATCTATGTTAAAATGTTGATGGGCCCAACCTGCTGAAGGTCTTGGGCAGATCACAACAACTTCCATGAGTTCCTGAGTGCAGGGGCTATGTGATGTTCGGAAGACATCTCTGCATCCTCCGAATCTTACATTCTTTCCACCTCCTCTCCCAAGAAGATCCCTGAGCCTTGGAGGGGGTAATAAAGCTGTCACTAGACTATCTCTGGTGTTAATTATTATATTTCCTTCAGTGCCTTACAAATTTTATCCAGAAGAGTGTGTGAAAGACTGTTCCCATAATCCTAAGTGTTTTTCCATGTTTTTATAACATCCTGATATACAAATGATATTGGCTGTTTTTCAGTCTACCTGTTAAAAATGCATCAAACATTTCTGAATGCTGTCCTTATTTTTAAAACTCCATGAGGACTATGAGGGATATTTAAGGATAACTGTGAATATAATTATTTTGTACTGTGCATTAAGTAATATTTGATCTATGTCAAATGTCTGAAATGGGAGGTCCAGAGAGAAATGTATGACTATAAATTTAACATAAAGCAGATATTGTAAGATGTAAACAGTGACCATCAGAAAAATACCACAACAGAGGGTAATTCCTCAGCAACAGGCTGAGTGTTCTATAGATGTGAGATTTTAAAAACAAAATGTGACAGGGAAAAAAACCTTTCTCTTTAAAAGCTGCTGTTTGTAGCTTTTCAGATACATTCCTGGCTTCCAACATCAGCCCTGTGAGATCACCATGCCAGTGTTTAAAGCTATTCCTTTCACATAATTTATTGCCTATAAACATGTTATACACTGGGCAGCTATACAACTAGACTTGTTAGAGTTGTGTTTCATGCAAAAGTGAGGGAATGTGAAGGATACAGCAAGTCTCCTGCCAATGAGAAGCCCAATGCTGGAAATCTAGGGTTCCATGGAGCATCATGGGAGCTCCACAGGGAGAATAAGGAGACAACTGAGCGGCTGGACCTGGGTGTCACGCCGGTCCTCTTCCAAGCAATGCATTTTCATTTTTTCTGAGTCATATGCTGCAGTTCTAAAAAATAGATTTTATTTGTAGAAAGACTTAACTTTTTAAAGACAAAAAATTAAAAAGAGTTTCATTATATCAACTGAATTGGTTATGTTTCTGTTGCTTCCATAAAACACCACAAGCAGAAGCAACCTACAGAAGAAAGAGCCTGACTAGGTTCACAGCTCCCGAGGTTTGTGAGCCCATCATGGAGAGGAAGCATGACAGCATGCCACAGCTATGGTGGTGGAGCAGAAAGCTAAGAGATCACATCTTCCCCTGCAAGTATGGAGTATAGAAAACAAAGTGGACATAAGGTGGGGCTATAAAATATTCAAAACTTGCCCCCAGTGACGTGCCTCTCTCCAGCAAGGCAGAGTCTCCTAATGCTCCCAAACTGCACCACCAACTGGGAACCAAATGTTCAAAAACCAGAGCCAAAGAGGGACATTTCTCATTCAACAATATAAATGAGAGGACTTTGTTATGTCTCGAACTCAGGGCAAAAGGCTAAATGGGATGCCTACTAACTTATAAAAGCTGATGCTGATACCAGGTTCTTCCAGCATCCCTCAGTCCCTCCTGGCTACAGCATCCTCCTGGCTATGACATACTCTTCCACATACTCTGAACTTCCAGTCCAGGGGCTGGTCTACCCTCATATATATATGCTGTTCTTCCCTATATAATTCAGCCATTTTGGCTATGCAGGATTCTTTGCCTTTTACCCTCATGGTCTTCCCTTCAGGTTCCTCTCTCTTCCTCTCCATGTCCCCTCCCCCTCTCCTCACACAGCCTAGCTCAGGGGCATGTTCACTCTGGATACTTCCAAATGCCTCTGGTTACACTCAACTCTCATATCTACAATAAATCTCCTCTAACACACTCAGAAGCAGTCCTGTCCTCCTTTTCTCTCTCTCTTTTTCATTCAATTGTCATTCTACTTGTCCTCTTTAAAAAAGATGTTTGTCCATTGTGAATTAGGATGTGGGGAACCTGACAGCACAGGTCCAGTGGGGGTGAGAGTCTTTGCCTTCTGGACAGCGATGGCTTAATATTACAATTAAGACGAATTCAAATTTTACCTCAACATGATTTTCCTTTGCAAGATCAGAAACCTAGCACGTTCTGCTAAATACAGGCTATTATCAACTCTCAGCTACACTAGTGTTTGGAACATCAAGAAAGAAAAGCAATAAATACATAAATAAATAAATAAATAAATAAATAAATAAATATTACCAAACCAAATCATAATACATGCCCTGCTTAAGGATGGGATACATGCTGAGAAATGAGTCACCAGGTGAACTGAGCGTTGTGAGAACACTACCATGTGCAACTTATTCACAGCTACATGATATGGTCCACTGTACGCTTTGTCTTATGGTTTATATAGCCTAACATGTCGACTGCCATTCAAACATCTTTATGCGGCCTATGACCAAATAAGAGACCTAATGCTTCACACACAGGATCTTAAAATTATACACTGACTTACGTTGCCTGTGTGGGCATGTACACACCACTACCTGCATGTGGAGGTCAGAAGACAATTTCTGAGTGTCAGTTTTCTCCTTCTGCCATGTGAATTGCTGCTTATTCATCACGATCTTCCCTGGTTCCATTTATGTTGCTGAAAAGGGGGAGAGGTTTAGTTCTTTTACAGCTAGGTGATATTCCATCATGTATATTCACCAGATTTACCTCATTTGTTCATTTCCAGGTGGATCCTTAGTTTGTTCCCATGTCTTGTCTATTATAAACAGTGCTACAGTAAACACGAGGTGCAAATATCTTTTCGAATACCAGTTCTTTTCCCTTGGCTGTATACCCAGCTATATGATAATATTAGGATTGCCATGTTATATAGTAAATTCTATTTCTACTTTTTTGACCGTGGTGGATCTTGACTGTTAAAACTTCTAACTTCACCTATAAATTGTCTTATTAAGATCTTTAAATTTAGCCTAAGTCTGGTCTTTAGGTAACTTTCAAATTTTGCAAAATTCTACAATTAAGAAAAACACCAAATGAGTCAGGCATGGTGGGTCATGGCTGCAATCATAGCCACCAAGTAGTTGAAATGAGTCCCACAAGTTCCGTAGCTTTAGAGGAACCTTGACAGAAGCCAAAAGAAAACTTGCAATCTCTAGCCTTTACCCATAGATCATGATAATATCAGTAAGTATAGACTTAGAAGGTCCAGAAAACCTGATTTGTCGATGCTCCAGGGAAAGTTTAAGACATAGCCAGGCTTAAACTTATGAGCCCTTGGTTGAACACTGCTTTCAAGCCATAGATGAATATGTCTAGTATCAACTATACCCAAAAATCTAGTGATACTTGAGCCCGAGGCATTATGCAAACAGTATCTACATGACATAAATTTCCTCTATCATTGATCACCACTTTGCATGTTGGAAAACACCACTAATTAGTGCTACAGGCGTGTGGTCATGTTTTCTCTAGACACTAAGACCTCAGAAATGTAAGCTCAACAAAAGTTTCCAAGTGAGTGTTGCTTTTCCTAATCGAATATTGCAATGGGGGTGGAGCTCATCAAAAGTCACCAAGAATGCTGGTTTGAGAGGCGGGAGTGGTGGCTCAGTGGTAAAGACTTACTGCTCTTCCAGGGGATACAGCTCCAGGGCACCTGCTGCTCTCTTTTGGCTTCCATGGGTACCCACAGACACTCACCAGAAATCCTCACATGCTTAACGTACACCACGATGACACAAACATACAAGCATACGTGGGGGGCTGATTTGAACTGATGAAGGAAGAATCTTAAGGAATTGATTTTAAAGGATCTTCCTTTAAAAAAAAATGGTTTGACTTGTTTCTAATTTCTGTTCCTGTGAAGCTTGTTTTCTCTTCAGAAGAGAAATTTTATCACACTAACAGAGGAATACCTCTTTTTAAAGCAAAACGATGTCACCACAATGGAACATCTGGCATTAGGACAGACTGTCCCCTGCCTTCAGATCCAGTGTCTACCATGCCGGATCTTCCTTGTATTAAAGCGAATGTTGCAAACATGCCCTTAGGCTGGAAATATTTTCCAGGATGGCAGGAGTACATAAGCAGGTAAATGAATCTCACAATACCGCAGACACCTTGAATATGAAGATTCTGATTAACCAAGGAAAAGAATTGTTGTCCTGTGCGATTCTGGGAACCTGAAGGTCAGATCTGCCTTATTCTGCCGCGTTTCTTCCATGAAGTGATCCCATAGGCTCCTGTGTTTGAACACTTGGACTTCACAGTGGTGCTGTTTGAGAAGCTTGTGGAACCCCAGGAAGTAGAACCTTGTGAGAGGACATAGTTCCCTGGAGAAAGGCCTTGAGACCTCATTTTTGGGGCCTACTTCCTGTTTACTCTCTGCTTCCTGAGTGTGGGTGAACCTGACTAACTCTCCTTGGCTCCTGCCTGTGATGCTGTCCAGGGCTCCCTGCCCCAAACTTGCAAGCCAAGTAAGCCTTACCCCTCCTTAAATTGCTTTGTCTTGTGTTTTGTTCTAATGATGTAGAAAATAACTAGCAAGCCACCCCTATATCACAGTGAAGTGATTGGGTGATCTTTAAAGGACATCTCAGCTTTGGACAGATCTCCCTGTGTTAAAGTGTCCCTCAGCTCCTCCATCCAGGAACTGCAGGAGCACCTCATGCCATTCCTTTAAATTGGCACCGTGTTAACAACTAATTTCCCAAAGAAGAGTCAGGTCATCTACTTAGGGACACTTGGCCAAGCATTTGAACACTGACTATATGTTACACATCCTTTTAGGATCTGGAAATATAATGATGAAAATGCCAGGCATGAGTCATTTCCAGAAATCTCTATACCTAGGAATTAGAGAGGACACATGTTGGTCAGGAAACATTAACAGTAAGTAAACAGACATTAACTGAGCTTCTGAACCATGCCGCAGATTTTCTCTGGGTCCTTTGGTATTGTTGGGCACATATAAAGCCTCAGCAAAGACAGAGAGAGTACTGCACTTATCACTAGCAGCCGGAGTCCGGCCCGGTTAATGAATTGTCTCTGTTTTTCTCCAGGTGAGCCCCAGGTGCTTCAACAGCTATACTAAGCCTGCGTTCCTGTTGCCAGGTGTGTACCATTCCATCACTGTCTAAACTTTATGCCAATGCGGGTCTCTACCATTAGTGGAAAAGAAAGAATAAGACACATTATAGAGAGGGGCAGGACAAGCGGCAGGGTCAGAAGTGAGGGGTGGTTCATCCCACTGAGGCAGAATTGTATAGCAGTAATGAGCTGTTGGCTGTTAAGAAGCTTCTGTGACCTTTAAGAAACTTCACCCAAATTCTAATCTTTGGAGACATGCAATGCTGGGACTTCCTTCTGGAGACGTCTGTGAAGGTCAGGGCTCTCTGAGAGTGCTGCCTCTTGCCTTGCTGCTCACAAGGAACTGCCAAGCATCCCTCAAAGAGCAACCTCAGTGTGTCTTCCTGAAACACCAGGACTGCTGGGTGGTGCCGAACTTCATCTTCTTCATTTTCTGTGGCTTCTGAGCACAGAGCTCCATGTGTGTCGAGCCAATGAATGGTAAATATCAAGCCCTTGACTTTCTCAGACCTGTGGGACCCGTGTAGAGGGGGGAAAAAAAAGAAAAGGGCTCTCAATAGTTTCACGCTCCTTTCTTTAAACTGACCTCTCCTCTGTTTGGAGTCCTATTGCCCGTCATACAGAGAAGTAATAAAACATGGCAGAGAACAGCACAAGGTTAGAATGTCAGACTACTTCTACTTTGGGGTGTTTTATGAAAGCAGTGCCACAGTCCCCAGGAATAGATAAAGAATGGCTGCTCTTTTTGCAGGATATGACATCCACCCGACTGTTCTTGCTGAAATCATACCGTAATGTGTGCTAAATGTGTAATATGGGTTGGGGCTTCCTTTACCATAGTCAAATCTCTTTCCATATCTGGAAAATGAGAGTCAATAACACTCATCTCATGGGGCTTGTTTTAGGATTGAATGGAGTATGTGTCTAAATCTCTTAGCATTGAGGCTAACAAAGAATAACTACTAAAATGTGCTTGCTGAAGCATTTATTTATGCACAAATATACACATATCTCTAACCTAAGGAGAGAGGATCACAAAGTATGAACGAGAATTTGAGTAGGGCTGGGGAGATGGCTCAGCCATCAAGAGTAACTGTTGCTCTTGCAGAGGATACCCAGGTTCAGTTCTGAGCAATCACTTGGTAATTAGCAACCACACCTACCTCCACTTCCAAGGGACCTGATGCTCTCCTCTGACTTCTGTGGGCTAGGGGCCAGCATGTGGAACACATATATCCATGCAGGCTAAACATTCACACACATTAAACAAAAGGTTTTAAGGAAAGCATTCTGTCTGGTAATATACATCCAACGTTGTATATGTATTCACGGATCTGAATGTTTAGTGTCTAAATAACTTTTTAAACTGAACTCTTTTGAGGGCATGCTGGGATTAAATCTATGTCTGTGTATGTTAGGTAGGCACTGTAACCACACACACACACACACACACACACTCACACACACACACGGAATCTTGGCTCCTCGTGCCACCTACCATGACAAGACACACTTATCCACATGTCAAATGTCCACTCCGATTCACACCAGCAAAGCCACCTCCTATAGATATTTACATCACTGTCACCAGAGACATGCAACTTCTGAATTACAAAGTAATAGGTCCAATAGTTGTCTTCTGCTTTCGTTCCTATGAGTGGCTGGCTTCCTTTGTTCCTTCTCTTTCTATCTGATTCTGATTTATATAATCTGTCTCTACTTTAGGCATTTCTTTGTTTTTTTTTCTTCTGGAATATGTTTTCTTGTATAACCTTTAATAAAAGAACACACACTTCTGGTCCTTCTCTTTGTGCCTCTATGCCTAGCACCAGTCACATACACCTCATATGAACCATCTCACGGGTCCACTGGGGTCCTGCTCCTCATATGAACCATCCCACGGGTCCACTGGAGTCCTGCTCCTCATATGAACCATCCCACAGGTCCACTGGAGTCCTGTTCCTCATATGAACCATCCCACGGGTCCACTGGAGTCCTGCTCCTCATATGAACCATCCCACGGGTCCACTGGAGTCCTTTTCCTCATATGAACCATCCCACGGGTCCACTGGAGTCCTGTTCCTCATATGAACCATCCCACGGGTCCACTGGAGTCCTGCTCCTCATATGAACCATCCCACACATCCCTTATAATCCTTTTTGTACAAACCTCAAAACAACCAACCAAATAAAAAGCCCAGTGGGTTGTTGGCTTTGCCTCACTCGCTCTACTTGCTTCACCCCCCCCCCCCTTTCTCTGGGTACTCTTCCCACGGTTTCCCAGGCTCCACCCTATACACACATCTGTCATCAACTTCTTTGGTCCCACAATTGTTCTGTCTTTTCTCAGCAAACTTATGTCACATTATGAAATTAACATTCCCTAAACCCACAAGCATGCATGTCCATGTGAACAACCACATAACACAAACAAAGAGGAGGGGAGGGGTGGAGAGGGGCAGGGAAAGAGATGGGGAAGGGAAAGAGAGAGAGGGAGAGGGAAGGAGAGAGGGAGGAAGGGAGAGAGGGCATAGTAAGAGAAAGATTTCCTTAATATCAGAGAAAGAACAGTACAGATACATCTATACAAAATATGGTGGGAACAATTTAGGTGAACCCAGACTTAAAACTTCCTCACCCTCTTTTTCAGGAAAATACATGCAAGCACCATACTTTACTATACTTTCAATTGATGGGTTATGTTAGGTCCCATACAGTTTTTAGAAAAAAAAAAAAAAAAACAGTCACCAATTTAAGAGGTTCAGGACACTATCAGATGTCCAGCTTGGTCTTCATGTGGGATTCCTCACAGCAGGAGCAGGGACTATCTCTGACTCTGTTGACTGCCTTTGGATGCTTTCCCCTTCACAAGAACTGCCTTGTCTAGCCTCAATAGAAGAAGATATACCTAGTCCTACTGCAACTTGATATGCCAAGGCAGGTTGATATCCTTGGAAGGCCTCCTCTTCTTTGAGGAGACAGGGAGGAGGTATGGAAAGAAGGGAGGAGAGAGGGAGGATGAATGAGAGGAGGGGAGGGGAGGGGAGAGGAAGGATGGATGAGAGGAGGGGAGTGGAGGGGAGAGGGAGGAGGGGGAGCTTTGATTGAAATGTAAAGTAAATAAATTAATCAATTAATGGGGAGAAAGGTACAGGACCCTTTAAAAGGTAAAAGGGTGGCTTTAGAAAAACAGTTATCACTTTAAAAGGTACATTAAGAGTTATAGTAAGTGAATAAATATTATTTACTGAATACCCACTCTATGCTCACAACCACACACAGGATGTCTGTTTCCTCTCCCTGTCCTTGACTACTTAGACATTCACTATTTTCAATCCTCAAAAGAAGACCCTGGGAATAAAAAAAAAAAAATGAAAAGAAAAATGTCTCTCAAAGCCAATCAGCTTGTAGACACCAGAGCTGGGATTCAGCCTACTTCCCAGATTGCTCAGACTCACTCTCTCCATCCTCTCCTCAGATCAGAATCAGGCCCCACACTGGTATCATCACATCTTCAACTTCACTTTCTTCAGAGCGATTTCCCAGCAAGGTCACTGATCTTTTTACAGAGCAGATTCAAAATTAAAATGCCCTGGCATCATGTCAGAACAATGCTTAGCATCGGCTGCAAATGAGTTCGTATTCACTGCTTCATCAGCAAAATCACTCAGATGCAGTCATGTGTATTTCCTGGAGCTTTGTAAACTATGTGTGATTCCCATGCATAGGAGTTTCCATTAACTCATGCAGAAACATTCCTGCATCTTACCTCTAAGGTTTTCTGAACGGAAGACTATGATGCAATGTTTAACCTTCAATGCTTGTTGTTCTTAAACAGAACATACAGAAACATGGTTCAACCTACATCTGTGGTTGTCATCTCCTCAGTGTTCTGATGTGTAATGGCCATAGAATTGCCCTTCAATTCTCATTCTCTGTGAGGAAGAAAAAGAATGCACTAGGAAAATACCCTTCCAGTTGTGTTCCTTCCTTTTCTTTTGGGAGAGAATTATTTCTGTCTTGTGTCTTGAATACAATAAGAAATAAGAGGGGCTATTGTCAGTAGGTTCTCATAATTGTTATTTTAAGCTTCCTTCTCATTGCTGGATTCCACTGTAATTCTCACATGGTGGAAGTAAACTATTAATAGGATTCCAACATTTTCTTTAGGAGTAGACCCCAGAGAAATCGCCTTTGCCATGTGAGGGCAGATCCCATCTTGACATGATAGGACAATTTAGTTTCCAAAACAGTAACTTTACCAAATAAATCATTTCAGCACATTGCTGTTATTTATACATGCAAATCTGTTTTTCATTTGTTGGACCTGGACAAGAGAAGAGCTAATAATCTCGTCAAAAGCTGAATATTTTCCATTTTGGAAAAGGCACAAAGTTCACAATCACATGACCTGAACTCTGCCATGGGGGGAAATCAAACACCTCCCTAATCTATCTTATAGACGTAGAGCATGGACTTAGGAGGTCTCTGGGGAGTTCCCAAGAATGACCCTCAACTCAGGCCAGTGACTCCGTGGCCTTCCTCCTACCATCACACTATCTGTCTCCGAGGGTCCTATAATGTGTGGAAGGAAGGGAGAAGGAGAAAACAATACAGTTTAAAACTCTGGATAGTTGTAATAGTTTGAATGAGAAATGTCCCCACAATCTCAAATATTTAAGTACTTGGTCCCAGCTGGCCCTTCTTTTGGGGAGGGGAGGTTTAGTTGGTATAGCCTTCTGCAAGAAATACATCACCAAGGGATGGGGTTTTCAAGAATGAAGCCTTGCCTATGACAAGCTTATTCTCTCTGCTTTATGATTGTGGTTAAAGATATGAGCTCTCAGCTCCCTGCACCTGCTGCTATGCTGTCACCTGCTGCCATGCTTCCCTGACAGGATGGACTCTTAGCCCTCTACAACTGGAGCTTCTAACTTCTCTAAGTTCCTTAGTTGTGGCATTTTAAAAAGTAACTACTTCCATACTTAGATGGTAATATTGGCTTCAAACTAATGAAATGAATAGAATTTGTAAAATGAGTTTCTTATTTAATAAAAAGGCTGTGGGGCTAGAGAGATAGCACAGTGGTTAAGCCTATGTGTTCTTCCTGCGAAAGACTCAAGTTCAGTTCTTGGCACCCATGTCCAGTGACTCCCAACCACCTGTAACCCCAGCTCCAGGGTATCTCATGCCCTCTTCTGGCATGGTCAGATACCTGCACTCAATGTACATACAGACACCTGCTCCCCAACATGCGTGCATACACACGTAAGAAAAAACAGTTATAGCTGGGAGAGCTTCAGTTTTAAAAGCAGTAACAGATAGGCCTCAGTATTCAGTACTAAGACATGGAATCTAAGCAGTAATTCTTAGATAAAATATTTTCCTCCCTTGTATAATCCTGCAAGCAATAAAGCAACATCCACCTCAGTAGCAAGATGGCTTCTCTGTTCCCTTCACTTCCTCTTAACTTTACTGTGTGCATACTGTGTATGCAGCTGTTGGGGCAAGAGGAAACATGTGCTGTGTGAGGTGAGGAGAGGGGTCTGTGAGCTTTCTGTTGCCTACTTCTTACTTTGGTGCACCAGGGATCCACAGAAAGGGTATGTTGTCTCAAGGAAGAAAGTTGCTGGCCAGAAACAGAACTGTTTCTTTGATTAGAGCAATTGTGGGGTTGGGTGAGAGCCTAAGAAAGAGAGACAAATAAAGAAAACGATAAGAGACCCATGAAAGGCAACCTGGGAGACAGAAAGACACTGCAGTACCTCTCTAGTTCATGCTAATCTACCATTGGATGTGTCACTCACTGCATACATCACTGGTTGTAGGTAATAGCACATCCCTACTTGCAGATGGCCCCATCTGACATCCCTTCAAGATATTACTGCTACCAGGCATGATAGTAGCGTGACTTACCGTGTTACATGGCTTTTCTTCCCAGACAGCTCTGACCTCACAGACTGAAGATGAGAAAAGAACAGAGACCCAGAAAGAGATCACCGGGTGGGAATTGAATGAAGCCAACATTCCTCGGTCTAAACCAGAGTTTGGCTCAGGATTGGCCTCGTATTGAAGTCTGAGTGAAAACTTTTCCTTTGCAGGAAAGAGAAGGCTGCCCTTTTCTTGCATGCAAGTTCTTGACTGGCTGATTCCAGGTGGATTTTTTTGGAGCAAAAAAATCCATCTTTAGACAATGGGTTATACATCAGACAGTATAACAGTAGTTACGGATTATGCATAGACTCCCTGTGTTTGAAAGGAGATGACCACATGGCCCTGGCATTCAAAGTTTTGGTTTTAATAGGCTGAGTTGTTCTCCTGTGTGATTGGAAGATGGTCTTCATGAAATGTGAGGTTTCAGAACCGTGTCTTCTAATGTCCCTTGCAACTTGTGTGGCTTCTGGTTTGGGTTTTGTTTTCTGCTTAAATTTATATTACTATTTCAGCTTCATTTTTTTATGCTTTTAGTACTGTCTTTGTGATAATTAATGAGTACTAATGGTTTTACCTTTGAATCAGGAGCTGTCTAGGTGAAAATCTTCCTTTTGTAGGAGGCAGGGCCTGTGCACAGGAATCCCAGTGGGTCCCTTCCTCCCTACTTCAAGTTGATGTAAGAAGAGAGATTAAAGCAAGTGTGGAAACCAGCTTCCAGTTTGATTGTCCCCCAATGGAAACTGTGTTGTCCCACACATTGTATTAACTATTCTAGTGGGTTAAAACAGTAAATCCAGACTGAGGAGTTAAAGGAGCCCTAGTAAGAACCTCCGCCGCTACAGGGTTTATGTCAGTCACACTACAGGAAGCAGAGCTGTGCTTTGTTACTAATTTTTATCTGCGTTGCTTTGCTCAGCCAAGACACTGGGACTAGTGACCATTGTCAATCAATCTCATCTGCCTGCCAGTTTTTAGATAGGTGCTGGACATGGACATGGTACATCCTATGCTTGCATAAACCCTGAGAGCTTTTGCATCTGAGCTTTGGTCCAAGCCCTGTATCCTTCCTGATAGAAAGCCACAAACGGCCTTCTGAAAGCTACAAACAGCATTTCCCTAAATGCTCCCCAACCATGTTCACTTGTCTGCCGACATTAAAGGGGAGGAGGAGGAGAGAGAGAAACGGGAGAGTGATGGGGAAGGGGATAAAGAGGAGCAATCCTGCACTCTTAGAAGGCTCTCTTTTAGCAGCTTAATTACAATCTCAGTTGTCACTTAGAACGGTTGAATGACATATTCTAGCCAGTGACTTTGGAAGCTGGCAGCCTGTCAGAAGTAGCTAGGGAATTTAGTGCAAAGTGCTGGTCCCTTGGTTCCAAACTCATCCTACAGTCCCTTGCCCAACCCCCACCTCAAATTTTGGTGTGAAAGGGGACTTCTCTGTTGTAGAAGTTTGAGAGTGCTCTAGCTGGCCTTTGTTAAAAAGAAAAAAAAAGTACACCATCCAAGACTAGCCATAGAGAATAGGCGAATCGGGTAAAATGTCTTTCAGGTCCATGCAGTGCCCACGCCTCTGAGAATTCCTGTGTCAATGGTAGCACTGGCAGCAGATATAGAAGAAGCAAAACTAAGGTTTCCAAGTTTTCCTGCAGATCTGTTTTTATAAACAAACAAACAAACATGCTTCTAAAAGCTTTCCATGAAGCTTCTCAATTGCAAAAGAAGCAAAGACTAAGATTTATCTACAGCTCTTTCAATTTAAATATATGCATGTTCTTGTGTACAGGTGAACATGTGTGTAGGTGCTCATGTACATGTGTGCAACTCCAGAGAAGGAGTCCATCTTGTTCTTTGAGTCTTGTTTTTTTCATTGGGACCTGGAACTCAGGTTTTCTCACCAAACCTTCACGCCTTAGACAGGCTGGCCAGCCCTGTAGTCTGCTTCTTCAACATTGGGAGAATAAGCATATGCTACTATGCCCAGCTTGCTTGCTTTGTCTGAGTTTTTCTCATTTTTAATTCCAGATGTGTTGGGTAGAGGAATGTGTAGATGAGCCCAGGTGTCCACAGAGGCCAGATGAGGGAACTGGATCCCCTAGAAATGGAGTTACAGGTGCTTGTGAGCCTCCAGGTGTGGGTGCTTGGAAGCAAAGTCGGGTCCTCTGCAAGAGCACTATGTACATTTGACCAATGAGGCATCTCTCCTCCCCTATGCTGGCTTTTTATGTAATCGATGGGGTTCAAACTCAGGTCCTCATGCTTGCATCTAAGCATTTTATTGACTGAGCTATCTCCCTGCCTTTCTGTTACATACTTTAATTACAAAACCAAACCAAATCAAAACAAATAAACAAAAAGTAATTCACAAACTCATGTTTGCTGATTTGCTACATGAAATTAAGGCTGTGAATTTAATAATGCAGAAAACAGGGAAAGGTATACGTTAGCTGTAGATAAAGGCCATGACTAGGGAAAACAACTTGTTCTGGTGTTTGTTTGTTTGTTTGTTTGTTTGTTGGCTTTTGTCTTTGTTCTTCCTCCCCTCCCCACCCCAGGACTTCTCCTAATTTAAACTGACCTTAGGAACTAATATCCCTTATCTTGAGAAGCACTTCATATCCAAATATACCAGAAGAATTGAGACCACTGACATCCACATGAGCCGCCCTCTGCACATGGGTCAGCTGCTGTTCTCAAGCAGCTGACCAATCAATTCAGAACAAAGGGTCTAGCACCTTGAAAAGAACACATCAGCGTGGGTCAAAAGCCCAGGCCTAGCCGCTTGATGGAGAAAAATATTACTGCATGGTCTTTGGCATCAGTCCAGGCTGAAAGTTTGTCCTCTGATACAGTACTAGATCGAAAATGTTGTAAGCAATCCCACTCAAGTTGTACAATAAATATGGAGGCACACTATAAAATTTCAAGTTCCATACAAATGCTGAAATATGCATACATTACAAAGCCAGACCCATAGCAGGGAGAACAGTCTCCCATCCAGACAGATTCCTCAAAGAAAGAGCAAAGGCTGAGGACTGGACAGATTAGAATGGCATGCCCAGATCTTTAACTAATTGATGGGATTCCTTAGACACATTCCTGAAATCCTCTTCACTAGCTCAATGCTTTTAGTCTGGTGGCTCTTGTCCAGCCTGAGGGAACCGATCCTAAGCTAAGCCCACCATGGTACCCTTACTTCTTCTTCACAGAGACTGGTGTAAACATGAGTCACATGGCTCATGGGCACTGAAGTCTAATAGTGGCCAGTTCATGGGACATGTTCATCCTACCTAACAGAACAATTACTAAGAGTAGATCAAGGAAAAGGTGCTCTTTCCCTCTCTTCTTGCTTTGGACACCACTAATTAAAAATACAATAACATTGTTCTCTGTCTCAAAGGGATGGCAGGAAGAGAGCCACATCCATGAGGATCACACAATGGAGTGATGGGAGCATTCTAGTCCTTGATTAAGATGAAAGTAGTAAGAGGGCTGGAGAGTTGGCTCAGTGGTTTAGAAGTACTAGTTGCTCTTCCAGAGGAGCTATAGAGAGCCTCACAAAACCAAAATCATAAAACAGAAAGGAGTAAGAATTGCCCTGCTCATGGATTTATAACTAATAGAAGTCATAAAGACCCTAATCTCTTGAGTCCAGCTATGCAGTGCCAGGTACATAGGAGGGCACTATTTCATGGACTACGGATTGGTGATCCATATTGAATTAGATGCAAAACTTGAAAATGATTATAAATACTTAGAAGTTTGATGAAATAATTTCTGGTCTCTCGAGTTTGAAAAATATAAAAATCTGGGCATATATCCTTTTAATTTCATTTTTCATTCATTCATGTTTGTATATTTTATAGAAGTAGCAATCCACACTATATTGGAAATCAGAGGAGAAATTGATTAGCAACTTTTCACAGATAGTTTGGGAAACACTGCTCAAAGCCAGGCTTCAGAAAATTGCAATCTAAAGGTTCAGTCCAGTGCAATGACTGTTCCTCGTGGGAAAGCTTCATCCAAACCTAATCATATGTGTTATCAATAGATTGTTGTACAATAGCAGAGCTGAGCAAACCTTAAAGAGACCTATTCAAAGCTTCTACATTCAGCCTTTTACAGTAAGCTTGCTGGCCCTTGCCTCAGACATTCTCAGGTGCCTGCACCATTACAATTGAGGTCATTCTAAAGTATACACATTGAGTTCTTTTCTCTAAACCTCAGTATGTTCATCTATGAAATGGAATAGAAAAAAAACTATACTCTTTATCCTGGTCAGTAAAATGTCTGCCTTGCAAACATGAGAATCTGAGTTCAAACCATAGAATTCATGAAGGAAAGAAGGAAGGAAGGAAGGGAGGAAGGAAGGAAGGAAGGAAGGAAGGAAGGAAGGAAGGAAGGAAGGAACTCAAGCAGGAGGCAAGTCTTTGTAACCTTAGTCTTGGGAGACATAGACTGGAAATCCCAGGCCCATCCAAGTTTCAGGTTAGTGAGAGACCCTGCCTCAAAAAACAAACAAACAAACAAACAAACAAACAAACAAACATCCTGTATAGGCCTGTAGGGATGGATCAGAAGTTAAAAACTTGTAACACTCTTGCAAAGAAACCAAGTTTGTTTCTTAGTGCCCTCAACTAGCTGTAACTCCAGCTTCAGGGATTGTGATGGCTTCTTCTGGTCTTATGGACATATCTGAACTTATGTGTACATACCCAGACATACACACTTGCACAGACCCACAGATACACACACACACACACCTGCATAGACTTACACACACAAACACACACTTACAAATAAAATAAATCTTTTTTTAAGGTCATTGAAGGTGAGAGATGAAAACAAAGGTTGTTCACTGGCCTTCACATGGATACACACATTCTCATGCATGCATGCACACACACACAAACACACACAACAAATTACACCAATTTGCTGAAGGCACTAAAAGAGATAGTATATATAAAGCTGTCAAGACAGCGGGTAGCTCATGATAAGACACACCCACAAGATGTTTCTTTGCCTTTTCCTTACTTCTACCCCATAGTTAACTTGTTACTTTGTTAGATATTCAAGAGTTTCTGTCTATTCATGCAATGTAGAAACTCTCTGTGACCCACTGTTCTTCTCTGTGGACAGTTGGGAAAACTATCTTTTTTTAAGAGGTTTAATCGAGGACTTGAAAATAATACATGGACACAAAGTGATGGGTAAATTTTAGAATAAACTGAAAACCTTTTTAATATTGCTTGGTTCAAGGTTCTACAGACTTGACACAAGACATAGCACAACACAACAAAACCAAACAACAACCACAACAAAAGAACAAAGAAGACTGGAGTGTGGGTTGAGAGCTTCACTTATGCTTTGTAATATTTCATGAAGGAAGGCTCCCTGGGACTCCTGTACTGTAGTGCAAGGGTGGACATCCTCGAAATCTAAAACTCCAACTGCAAACAGGAAACCAGTGGGACTTTTTTTTTTTTTTTTTGGAAAGCAAACAATGACTTCAGAAGTGTATGTTTGTTATCAGATTTAGGTCACTTGTCACATTTTGGCCTGAAGGCAAGCCAAGGGAGGGTTTGAAAAAAAATATCCAACAACTGTCTTCACCCCTCCTTCTTCCTTCTAATTAAAATGTAATTCATCTTACAGATTCCAGAGCATTTTGCATTTGTGGTTGCAAGCATGAAGTCATTCTCCCTGTCTATTTGACCATAGTGAGTTTCTAAAGTTTTTAGTGCTTGGTAACAACAGACAAATAACTGTGGAAACCCGAGAGCTCAGCTCAAGTTATTTTTTTTCCAGAACTTTCCCATTATTCCTCAGCATGGGGTAAAATTGAGTCCACCTCGATGGGTTAATGCCAGGATCCCTGAGCATCTTGCCTGGGAGACTAATAATGTATAATACCCACCCTTACCCCCAAATAGACCAGCCCACTGGGCAAGACAAAGGCCAAAGGCTGGACTGGCTTTCTGGGATCCAGGCTGCATACTGGCTCTGTTAACCATGCTAGTGACTTATAGCAAACAAGTTACTTAACCTCTCTGAATTTCACAATAAACAGAACAACTCACTCATAGGGGCAGCTGTAACAATTAAAATAAAAATGCCCTACAACATAAAAACAATCTCTTTTCGAATGAACAAATTTGGGCCTCTTTTTCTGCTTTTAGATATTTTTAAAAATTATGTGCCTTTGTGTGTAACAAGGTATGGATCTGTACATATGAGATTAAGGCTTGAGGAGACCAGAAAAGGGTGATGGATCTCCAAAAGCTGGAGTTAACTGACCAGTTGAGAGTCACCATGTGGGTCCTAGGATCTGAACCCGGGTCCCCTGCAAGAATGGTAAGCATTCTTAAATGCTGAGATGTTGCTCCATTCCCTGGTCCTTCACACTTTCAAGACTCCACCTTTCTCTTCAACTAACCTAACACACTAAGAGTGAGTCAGGTTCTTAAGGAAATTCTTAGTTTAACTGACGAATCATTCGCCAGATGCTAGTGATGGTTTAAAAAAATAAAATCAGACCTTGGGAAAACAGCCAATCAACATATGTTATTATTTCCAGGAGAAAGCATCCAACCTAGGTTAGTTCAGTAAGACAGAATGAAAGGGATTCTCCTGAACTCCTGCCAGAGAGGAGCAAAGAAGTACATAACCTTGGCAATTTTCTGCCTCTCATTTTGTGACGACCAAGGAGGCTAGTAGGAAGAGAAAACCAAGACATAGTAAGTTGCCATCAAAATCCAAGAAATACAACTTACCAATCCAACATGTACCACTTAGGAGCCCTAAGTGGTTCACTCCTAGAGACCTTCACTTCTTTGGGTTTCCTGAGATAGGATTTCTTATCACACATACTTGTTTGGGTTATATTTTGATTACAAGTAGTAAAGTTATTCTGAACTGATAAGAACTCAGGAAGGAAATGTTACCTATTATTGCTTAGACTGTATCCAGAAAATATCACTCTATTTGGATTTTAGATCACAAGAAACACGAGAGTAGGGAGTAAGCATGGTTGGCTCATTCTCATTTACTAAGGCACTAATTTGAACCTGATCTATTAGAGGCATGCATAATCTCCCTGGACTTTCCCAATCACTGCATGAGATCACCACTGCTGACAGTAAATAGAGACTCAGAGAAGTTAGGTGATTTCCCTTAGGTTAGACAGCCACAGTCTGTGTCTCCTCCAATAATATAGCCCAAGCTGTCTCTGCCAGGGTCTTAATGGCAGGACCACCCTATTCACCAAAACCCATCAATCCCGTACTATAGATAGGGAGGGAGAAAAGCAGACCACCCCCTCTCTATCACTAGGATGAATATTATTAAGTATGCGGTAAAACAGAGCAGCCCTTTCTTTAAACAAGATAAAACAAGCTAAAATCTTAAGAGTCACTGAAAAATTACCAAGCCTAGCAGATAAACGAGTGGCTGCATTCAAACCCTCCCAAAGTTTCTATCTATCTGAAAAAAAAAATAAGGTTAAAAATTAAAAGTTGTTAATGAAAAGCCATTCAAGTTATGTGTTGCAACTAGGATGGTTACCTGTGAGCATCGATAATGGGACCCAAAGAATAACCGTTGGAATGTGAGAAGCCAGGAAGGGAAGTCAGTCCACAAGCCTAGCAGTATCTGACTGGCACCCTGGCCCTGCAGGGAATGCACCTTGACTCCGTCCAGCTCTGTATACTCCTGACCCTACAGCAGTTGTTCTCCAACAAGCATTGGAGCAATGTGATTGCTTGGGCCAACTCTGAGTCTTTGGTGCAGTGGGAGAGGTGGGGCCAAGTCCCTTGGCGTTGCCAATGTGCAGGTTCAGACACTAGATCAGACATGTGTTTCTAGAAGCCATTCCCCATCCGCCTCACTTCTTAACTGAGTACCACTGCTACCCTCTCCTCATTCTTGATAGACTAGCACCTTTAGACTCAGTGGCTGATGCTTTCTCTCCATCACCACAGTACTTCTGTTTCTATCTAAACAGTAACAAAATAAACCTATTTCTACTAGAGTCCATGTCTTCTTGGGCTCTCTAGTGCCCTCTCTCCAGGATGGGGATCGTGTTCCTCATTCCCAGCTCCCAATGTTATCAGCTTGACTCTCATGGTGCCTATGACAGACTGGCACTTATATTTAAAATTATAATGTGTCCTAACAAGCGTGACAGCTCTGTCTATTAAACACTGGGTATGAACCTTCTGCAGCTGTCCTCAGGCACTACCTAACTTATATAGTGGTCACCCAACCATATCTATCTCACCTGATTCTGTAGCATAAGCACTGCCTACCTGGCTTTACAGTGAGCTTCCCCCTGAGGCTCTCAGGCTAGTAATCTCAGACTCAAGGTCTTCCCTGTCTTAAATGTTGCTTTGACAAAAGTTTTCCCTAAGACTTCGGTCCAGAAGAAGTCTTGTTTCTAAGAAAAAAACTACCATAAACATCAAATGCCTACCTTCATGTCCAAAAGATGATTCTCACATTCACTGCCACACGAAAACCTGCCTTCCTACAGTCAATCAGTCAAGATTGCATGCTTTCTTTCAGAAGGATGAAGCAAGGCAATTATGAGCTTGAGGCCAGAGTGAATCCCAGGATATTCAGGACTGTGAATGATAATATGTGTTCGTGTATGTGTGTGTGTGTGTGTGTGTGTGTTTGTACACTTTGGGGTTGTAACCATTACCTAGCAAACAACTTTGCTTTCTAAGGCAGAGGCCGCATGCATCAGTGGTCTGTGGGTGTCTTGATGTGGTGATGTTCCTTACATTATAATGTATAGGGGCACGGGGGCGGTGCTTCCTTTGCAAGTGTCTCTAAACCCGGACATAGTCAAGGAAAACACCTCCATTTGGCATTAATTCATATTCCCAATTTAACCTTTTACTGGCCTCTCTTTTTATACAATAAAGAGTAGGTCCCAGGCTCAGAACACCAGGAGACCAAAAGTGACTGTCAAGTCTGTGATCCCATTGTTTTATTTGTATTGTAATGATTGCGGTTACTTTGATTCCTTTCACTTTCTGGTGTGCAATACTGACTTGCCATTTGTAGCGATGATTTAAAGTGACCATTTTAAGTAAATCTTTCTGAGGATAACAACAGAGTCTGTTGGGAAAAACAGAGTATGTACCAACTAGAATACAGGTGTTGGGTGGATTGCGGCAAAGGGCACAGGAATAACCGATGGTTGATAAATATTGATAAAAGAACTACACTGTCTCTTGTATCTACCCACCAGGGATAGTCCAATCCCTAATAGTGCTTCCTTCTTTCACAGTGAAAGTAAATTGCAATTTAGATTAAATGCGATGTTTTCCTGAGAGCTTAATGAACTGAACTGACTTGGGAGAGGCAGCTGATCCTCTGCCGTGTGATACACTTGGGGACCATTTCTAGGTCTCCTTATACCATGCACTCTCAGTGTAAACACTGCCTGCCACCTTGTCCTTGTCTTTTCCAACCTCTCTGTACACCTATCAGATTGCCTTTCTCCAGTTCCTCCAATATGCTTCTTTGTCTCTGCTTCTGAGACGTTCCACATGCTGGTTCCACTTTCTAGACTCTTACCCTCTCTTTCCATCTCTTCTTTAGTATTTGAGAATTTCATATACATATCTAAAGCATTGTGACCTAAACCACCCACTCCCCTCCCTCAATTCCTCTCCCCTCCTCTCACTAGTACACACACACACACACACACACACACACACACACACACACACACACAGAGTCTACTCAATGCTACCTGTATGGGCATGGGTGTGGAACTATATACTGAAACATGGGTAGCCTTTTGGGCCATGGGCCATATCTTTGAAGAAAACTTACTCTTCCTTCCCCAACTGTTTTTCAAGACAAGTGTACTTAAACAACGACTTCAGTATGGATATGCCTAGTGTCTGTCTTCCTTGATGAGCTATAAGCTCATGAACTCAGGGAATTTGTGTCATGGTTGGTTCTCAAGCAGTATGCTTGTAACTGACAGAATCTGAACCCACAACAGGGACCTAAAGACATTTAGGTGGCTGTGGGAATAAACAGAGTTATTTTCATACCTAAAGGTTAATTAGGGAACTCTGATCAAGTAGTGGCCAAGACTTCTTGGGTGTCAAGTGAAACAAAGAGCCCAAGTGTACAAACCTGGCCATCCAAGTTTATAATGCCTATAAAAACAAGATACCAAGAATGTTAGCTGAAGTCAGCTATTCTGTGGGCTTGTGCTCTTAGCATTGTGAATTTTTGTAGCTGCAACTCTGTGCAAAAGATGCAGAGGCATGAGCCCCCAACTAGAAAATATTTTTGAAGTCATGTTGTTCAATAACTTTTAATCCTCGTTAGGCTGTTGGGAAGAATATTTTCTCATATACACTATTATAAAACATTATGCCTCCGTCTCAAGTTCTGGTATATCCAATTACAATGGCCTTATTTCCACATTTAGATTCTCTCCATTGTATTTAATTGCTTTTAACATTTTGAACAGATTTATTGTATATGACAGTGAGCAACTTGAGCCTGTGTATGAGGCAGCCATGCTATTTCCTGCTCCCCACCCACCATCTTGCTAATACCATTCTGCCTGCTTTCTAACTTTCTCATTCATCTAGCTCCGGTCCTCTGCTTGGAGTGAAAACTGTCACAAAATCACTACACTATAACTACTGTAACAGTTGACCCCACACACTAGCTCTGCGCTGCATGGTCTTCAACAGGTATCACTCTGTTATTCTAAACACATCTGTATCATATTAAATGTACAACTTGATCTCTAGTCCATAGAAACGTCATCCACAGATGAACCGTATGAATATTCATACTCTAAAGTTAAAAACTTATGTCTTTCTGTTCGAGTAGAATGGACAGTTCTAGTTTGGTTTGTATATGCGAGTGGGTCTGTGTGTGTGTGTGTGTGTGGTGTTTCCTGTTCAATTTGGTCACACAACTGACAACGTTTGGCTGAAGCCATGCCCAATAAAGAAACTTATAAATAAGTGAGGTTTTCTGAGTCACCTTCAACTCTCCATTCCCACATTAAACACCCTGTCCAAGGCTGCACGGAGATGGGAAACAGAAAGTATGCGCGTATCCAAGAGCCAGTGAAAACAGAGTGGCAAAGATCGAGTAAGATGTAAGCAGTCAACAGTCCAGATCCTGCGAGAGTTTACATGGCCTCCTTGTCTCTAGAGTTTCTTTCCTTCCTTCCTTCTTTCCTTCCTTCCTTCCTTCCTTCCTTCCTTCCTTCCTTCCTTCCTTCCTTCCTACAGATGTCGACTGGCCACTCGCTTGGGAGCCCTGGCCAGAATTGAAATCACCATCACTGATGAGTGGCACCAGTCACTGAACCCTTTCTATGTGTCTGATACTTTCTGATCATCACTTCCTTAATCCTTTAGTCACCGTACAAATTAGTTGCTTTTTTTTTTAAATGTAGATTTAGAAACAGACTCAAAGAGTAGAAGCATCCAATGACTTTAGAAACTAAAACTGAGGGCTACGGATAGAGTCCAGTTGCTAGAGTGTCTGGCCAGCATGACTGAGGCCCTGGGTGGGATCCCTGGTACTATGTAAAGCCACTGGGTGTGGTGTCACATGCCTGTAGTCCCCACATTCATAGTGTACAGGAGGGATGTGAAAAATTCAAGGTCATTCTTATGCTACATAATAAATAAGCTTCAGACCAGCCTAGTCTACAAAACCCTGAAACTGAAACAACTTACCAAAACATCAAAGCCTTTAACCACTATGTACTGTAAGGAACATTTAACTATATTCTACCCTCATTGCACAAAACTGAATTTGTGTAGCAACTCTGAGCGTGGCCAGCCATTCTGCCATGGGGTACCAAGTGATTTTCTTAGACACTCTTCAATGTGCACAGACATCATAAGAAAGTATTTCAATGCAGATGTTTCCTCATTTATAGAACAGTGAGTCATCAATGAAGGCATCAAATGCAGAATGGAAAGTTTGTGTGAGAAGGTGAAGCATCTGGAGTCTCCTCCTTCCAAGGGCGGGGCTATAACAAGAAGAGTGCCCTCAGGCAGCTTTCCAACAAAGGCCAATTGGCAACCTTTCTTGAGGGAAGCCTTCTTGCTTGCAGCCACAGGTATTGATTCTAACACTAATGCAGCTAAGAACTGGACCCTGAACAGTTTATAAAAGTTCTTCTGTGTGCTTGGGAAGCTGTGGCCTTGGCCTTCAAGCTAGTGCTTGGATGTGCTGGGTGGCTGCATCTCAAACCTGCTCTCCTATCTGGTTGCCATGGTGCCTCTGGACATCCTTCCTCTTCTTCCGCACACAGCAGCCTCATCTTGTTATAGGGAAGCACATGTTCAGATGAAATTACCAAAGCATCCCATTATATTTATTAAGGCAGAGAAAGAAAATTAGAAAGGATTACAGTTTGTCCCAGCTGTCTGAAGAACTCACCTCCTACAGCTAGAAAGATACTAGATCCATGTCGTTACACACACATACTCTCTCTTCTCTTAAAAATTAAATACACATAGGAATACCTTTCAGGGTATGACTTCAGGGAGAAAGAAAAAAAAAATGACACTTAGCCAGAAAAGAGGTCAGAACATTCCAGAACATCGAGATTTCTACATAGATGCATTTTGGGGGTTGTATTTCAAGGCACCCGCCACATGTGCTTCATTCTCACAGTTTAAAAAAAAAATGAAGGAGATCAAAGATCCCTGGGGAAGGCTTTCTCAGAGATGAATTCACACCGAACAGAAGTGGGATTGGGGGAGGAGGAAGAGGGGCCTGAGCTGCAGTGACAAGGGCTAATTGTTGTGACTAATTCAGCTTTTGGAAGGTACAACTTCATGGAGTGTTCGAGCTGCAGAGCACACTTCCCATTTTAATTAGCGGCACCATAGGGAGAAGATGGGCTTATAATTGAGTAGTTTGCCGATCGGTCAACTTCAGCCTGTAATCAAACGTGCTGAGAAGTGGACATTTACCGAGAGCTTCGACTAGCGGGACGTCCTCTCCATTATCGTGGCTGGTGTCAAATCAGGTTGTTGTCTCTTCTCTACATGCCCCCCCCCCCTTTGGAAGAGGATGCCAAACAAAAAGTTGTCTAGATTCCTTCCCTGGCTTTCTGTTTACCTACCTTCTGTCCTAATATGCAAAGGATTGAACACTTGGCATTTCTACCATTCCCCCTTCCTTCTACAGAACACAAAGTTAAATTCTCTCTTCCTGCCCCAACCATAGCTGTCTCCTATCTGATCCTCTTCCTCCTCCATATGTTTGAGAGACCCTCTGTTCCTTATTCCATGGAATCTCTGGTGGACACTAAGTGCTATAATCTCTCTTCTCTTATAAACCCTGGGCCTTGCCAAGAAAGAACTGGGTTCATGACCCAGTGTCAGCCATTTGGATCCATTTTTCCTGAGTCTCTGAGCCTTGAGAAAAATGTCCAAACAAAAATAGTTGAAGCTAAATATTCTAGAATCAAGCCATTGGATTTATTTGTCTCTGCTATTTAAGTCCTTTGGTCTTTGAGGCCCTATAAATCCCAATCTGGTTCACCAGACTCTCCAGATCTATGGTGGATGCTTCCATTTTTCTGTGCCACGTTCCTCTCTGCTCACTGAAGCAACGTGGATATTGCCTATGATGATGTGACTCCGATTAAGGTGGTGTTCCAGGGGAGGTACCTCAATGTATAGAGTTCCCCATTTTCCTTTTCTAGAAGTTTCTAGTGGCAGATTTCCTGCTCCCAGGAGGAAAAAAATGTGTAGAAGAAAAGAAAATCATATTTGTGGTATATTGGGAAGATAAATAAAGAGACAGGAAGAAATGAGGCGTTTTTACTAATGAATCTGCATTTGGGTCCTGGCGTGAGCATCTCTGTCCCAGATGTTCTCATGGGATCTGCTGAGAAACTGCATTCCCATGGGATTGTCACTGCACTCTGGACCATGAGAGTGATTTGTCTGGCTCTCCTTCCTGCTTCTTCCTGCTGTCAGCCCACCCCCCACATCCATGCCACCCACCCACACACACTAGGGGTCGACCGCTGATACATGCTTACATGTCACAGAGAGCATCTAAAGCTACCTCCCCTTCATTTCCCAGCTACATTTTGGGCATGGTTTGTATTAGCTGGCCTTAAGGAAGGCGAGTCTTGGCATGCTTTCAGATGGGTATGTTGTACATGTGTATGCTACCCCCCACCCCCGTTGCCAAGCAACTCCAAGAACAACACATTCTCACTGCTCCATTTCCCTGCCCTGTGTCCACTTGGGTTTTTTTTGTTTGTTTTTTTTTTTTTTTTTTTTTTTTTTTTTTTTTTTTTTTTTTTTTTTGCCAGGGGAAAACACTCACCTGGCCTTAGGAAGCTTCTAATGTTTTTCATGTTTATATACAATGCCAGTGTCAGTTCTCAATGCCAGTCTAGGCTTAAGAAATTCATGCCAAAGGAACTAAAATTCCACACACCCACACCAACACCCACACCAACACCCACATACTTGCACGTACCCACACACGCATGCACACACGCGCACACACACCAGATTCCCAACCAAATACTAGGAAGTCTAAGAAATAAATGTTCACCTTCCCTCTGCTCACTGGGATTTATACCTGTCCCCAGTTATAAAGACAAAAGTGAGAAACAAATACTTAAGTGAGAGCATTTGCCATCGTTAGGTGAGGGCCAAGGGAAGGAAGGTTGTAAAATGAGGACCAGCGTGGGCAATGCACTTTCATAGCTCCATCAATTCCAGGCTTCCACAGGCTTGATTTGCTCTCAGCACAATCCACTGAGGAGTTTGCTTGAGAGGTCTGTGGATTTTCTGCACAATTACAGATTATTGCCATGGCAACAACAGAACCATGTGACAACTCTGCTACCTCAGAGACCAGGAACAGCCACTTACGGGCAACACACATCATCCTGTAAATAGGACTCTGTGTTGCTAGCCTCGTTGTTTTGAGACTAGTTACTGCTCTCGCACAGATGCACTTTCCCCCACCCACCCAAGTTTCAGGATCTTTTAAAACAATTTAGATTTGCTCTAAAGCAATCCCATATTTGCCTGTGTTTATTTGGTCATAAAAAGGGTATTATTTTAGGGGGAGTTGGCAGAAAGGAAAGAGGGGTAAAGCTTGATGAGTAGAGGCAGATGGGGGGCCATCAAAGAGAAGCAACACTGCCGGCAGATGGTTACCTCGCCATCATGTTACTGGACACTATGCCCATGATAGCACTTAAATTCTAGGTCCGCCATGCACAGACCATCCTGGGAATGGCTAAATCTCACTTTCCTTCTGAATGAACTTAACTCAGTTAATTTCATTACTGATATGAATGAGATGGGGGTCCAGGTAATACTTTCTCTCTGGCAAAACAATCTATATATATATATATATATATATATATATATATATATATATATATATATATTTTTTTTTTTTTTTAAAGAAACTTGTGCACAGAGCCAAACTCCAGGGCTCTTTCTGCCAAGCATTCCCCAGCCTCCTCAATTTTTTAACCTCAGGGCATTTCAAGAAAAATTGAATCCACATGTTTTCAGACTCATTTGCAAATGCAGTTTTCTCAGAGCTGTTTGATGACCAGTGTACCCTCTGAGGGATTTTTATGAGCTTAAATGTACCCCGCTCCCAAGCCACTTGCTTCTGAACCAGGAAGTAGCACCAGGGGTTGTAGCTGATTTCAGAAATGATCATTTTCCTCAAGCCTTTACAGATTCTCCTGTCTCTTTCCCAGTCCTGATGAAGCCACAAAAATGTTTTCAAGGGACACACAATCACAAAGGGTAACAACTGTTGGTTCACAACTGAAAACCATACAGGATATGGACACGATCCAATCCCTGGATCACACAGCCTCCCCCCGTTTTTCTTTATTCCTGATGACATTTGTGTGGAAGCAGATGCTTTCTTTCCCATAGACACTGCTCCACCTGCGACTTTATTCCCTGGCTGGATGAGTATTTCCAAGGCAGGGGTGGAAGTTCCGATTCAGCCTGCCCTGAGGCCATTCTTTGTTTATTAGAAGCTAGACATAGCTACAGAGACAGTGTGGTGCCTCTTACCACCGACCCGTGTAACTGGGTGACTGACTGTCCTGCTCTAACATCTACGGAATGGTAACTCTCTGAAAGTTCAAATGGGGCAGTATGGGCAGGGATGAACAAGGGAGAGGAAGAACACTTTGTGTATGAGGGTAGATGTATGTGTTTCCTAGTTACTGCATTATTTTTTTTTTTAATGCTAACAAGGGGGAAAAAAACATTTGAAAAAAGTGTTCAGGGTGTGAAAAAAAAGTTCTCTAAGCCAGGGATTTATTTGAGCATAACTCTGCAGCACGTCCTTAAAGATGCTCTCATGAATTCCACCTACATCATAGGACACTTGTTAATAAGGGATTAGTCTGAAGAGCTCTCAGGGTAAATAGTTGTGAGCAAATAGCATTCCTCTAGAAGGCTCATTTAATACAGTATCTATTTTGCCTTCTTGATTTCTCTCCACTGGATTTGTGATCCCAGAGAAAGTAACATTCAATTCACACGCCCTATTTTTAACTTTCATCTGTACTTCCTTCTCATTTATTTATTTATTTATTTCAAGCCTGAGAATCCAGCAAATAATGACCCTTTGTATTGTGTCCACTGGAAGGTCCCCACCTCAGGGAATTTACTTAAGTTCCCAGGAGGAGTCAGGTCATGAAGGCTCGTGTGCAGTGTGCGCAGCTTTCGAGCGGCCGGCGCCATTTGGTGGACTGACCCGCTGAGTATTTTCGCTCCTGCTCTACCCAGAAAAGCGATGGAAGCATGAATGTGGCAAGTTTTTCAGCTTTCATGGAGAGACTGTCTCTCTGTTTGCAGCTGTCCTTCATCTTCCCTCCAATTAAAGCGAAAGTGTCACATGAGCAGATCACTTGACTCTGCTTCAGTCAGCCCCAGCCAGTAGGAAAATCACCATAGTCAAAACCAGGGGTCTGAATTATCAAGTTGCCCTTAATATTTTTTAAAACTATGTTTTTCCTCCCTAGGACATCTCTTTAGAGTTTATAAGGGAGAAGATGAGGAGGAGTCAAAGTAAGTCTGTTAGTAACTTACTATTAATTACAGTGAAAACCTTAACACTGGCCTGAGCAGGAAGGTAGACTGTGCCGTACAGGAGCAAAGAGTCTATAGACAAAGGCTTCCTTAGGAGAATAGCTGCTGTTCATCTCAGTCTGAATTTTAATATACAGGATGACAGAATATTTTTTTAGTGAAAAATCAGAAATTTATCACTGTAGAATTAAAAATCTCTCAAAGGCTCCCTGGGCTCTCAGTGGGGTTAACCTTAACTGAAATGCCCAACAGTAGGGAGATAGAACCTGAAGAGATCACCTCCAGAAGTTAGACAGGGCCCCTGGTAGAGGGATGGGGACACCAACCCACTTAAAAATTTTTGACCCAAAATTGTTCCTGTCTAAAAGAAATGCAGGGATTTAAAAAAAAAAAAAATGGAGCAGAGACTGAAGGAAAGGCTGATCTGTGATGGGCCCAACTTGGGATCCATCCCATAAACAGGCGCAAACCCTAACACTACTATGGATACTATGTTGTGCTTATACTCAGGAGCCTAGCATGGCTGTCCTCTGAAAGGTTCTACCAGAGACAAATGCACGTACTTACAGCCAACCATTGGACTGAGTGTGGTCCAAGGGACTTTTATGGAAAAGGTAGTGGAAGAACTGAAGGAGCTGAAGGGGATGGCAACTCCATAAGAAGACCAACATCATCAGCTAACCAGGAGCTCCCAGAGACTGAGCAACCAAACAAGCATAGATGGACTAGCCCAAGGCCCCTGGCACATAGGTAACAGAGGACCGACTGCTTTGTCTGGCCTTAGTGGGAGAGGATGTGCCTAAATCTGTAGAGACTTGATGCACCAGGGAAGGGAGATGTCAGGGAAGAGAGCACAGTCTCAGAGATGAAAGGAAGAGGGGATGGGGTGAGAACTCTACGAGAGGGAACCAGGAGGGAGGCAACATCTAGGATGTAAATAAATAAAATAATTATTTTTTTTTTTAAAAAGTTCATTTCAAAGAAAAAAATAAAATCCTCTCAATTTAAAAATATTGAGTTGTCTTCAATGCTGTACAGCTATAGGATAGATCAAAGGCTATAGATATGTAGGTTGGGTTATTCTTTAGCTAGGTCTCGTAGAAGCTCAGTGGAGCCAGCCAGAGGAATGCCACTGTGGTAAGGAAACTGGGCTTGGGGACCATTATTTTTAACCTAGAATCAGTGTCTGAGGTTTAGTCTGGTTTTAAGTTGGAGCATCCTTGATTTGTATCAAAATCAGAGTGAGAAGAATTTGAGAAGGTAGATGGACCCTGGAAAGGAACAGAGGCAGGAATTTAAAAAAAAAAAATCATAATCTCCACCCTAAAATTCATGGTAGTGCACAAGTTTCCCATAGTCTCCTTGCAGAGCAATGTCCACAGGGGACACAGACCATAGCTAAACAAACTTATGCAACCCAGAAATGGTGGCAGTGGGTTACAACAGGGCTTCCAGTGTGGAGTTGTGGACTGTGATAACAGAACCAAGGCTAGAAGAAGCCAGGCATAAGAGGCAGTGAATCTTTCAGAAGGAACAACCCTTACAAAACTTTATGGCAGAAAAGAGCATGCGACATAATTTTAGGATGACACTGAGGGAAAATGGAAAACATGGAAGCAGCCTGAAGGCATACAGTGGGACGAATCGGATGCAGGTTTTCATAGGCAATGTTAAGGAGTTCAGATTGAACCTGGATCTAGCCAAGTGAAGCTGAAAGATGACATTAGCAGACAACCCAGGCCTATGCTGTAAGATGGTCACTGTAACTGCAGGGCAGAGAGCAAGCTGGTCAGAAGAGTAGGGAAGGCAAATGAAGATGCAATTTAAATAGTTTCACTGATTGATGGCAGCTTGGGTGAGCATGATGGTCAGAGTAAGGGAGAGAAGTGAACAAATTTGGAACAGAAAGAAAAAGAATGTATGGAAGGATGCTTGATGGATCGGTCAATGTGTTTATTTTTAAAGTCTTCCCTCAACAAAGTGGTTGGCTTCCTGTCGTTATGCCAAATGTCAGAGTACATCATCAGCTCTTGCATGGATCTTCAGCTTGTCCCTCAACTATCACCCTTGCCAACCTCCATGTATGTATGAACCTTCTTCCAGTTCCATTTGTCTAGGCACCCTACCAAATACAATATGTCTCAAACATTCGCTACATTGTCTTAAATTTTAAGACAAACACAATATGTCTCAAACATTTGCTACACTGTCTTAAAATTTATGACAATCTTTTAAGACTTAGAAAATGTCCTTGTTCCAGAAAAACACAAGATCCAAATGAAATAAAAATCCACCTCTATCAAGACGCATGGCATACTTGTGTACAAGAGTAAAATCTGAGGAGGATGTCTTGGGGAACACTGGGGAAATGCAGCTACTAGAAAGACCATGACTCCCATTGTCTTAGTTTCCTTTGTTTTACTGAGGTTCAATTCTCTGACCAAAGCAACTTAAGGGAGAAGGGGCTTATTATGGCTCATAGTTCAAGATAGAATTCAGCATGGTGGAGAAGTCAAGGCAGCAGGAGCTTGCAGACATATCCAAGAGTAAAAAAAGCAGAGAACAGCAAATTCTTGCTAGTGTTCACCTAGATTTCTTCATTATCCAGGATCCCTATCCAGAACATAACCCCTTCCATGGTCAAAATGGCTTCTTCCCATCAAGATACACAATCGCATACAATCCCAGAAACAAGCCTAATCTAGCTGATCCTCATAGGTATACAGAGAAACCTGCCTCCCAGGTGATTCGAGACCCTGTAGACAATTAACACAATCATTATTACACTTACAAAGTACACAAGTAGCTTTTCTTGACAGTGACTTGTGCTCTGAGTGTTTGAAGTGAAGACCCTGACGAGGGTAAAAGTTGATTAAGCATTTTCATGCACAGCACCACTTAGGCCTGAGACTGGCTGGTTTTCCCAGGTCCTCAAGAGGAGAAGTTCACAATGAGAGATCAAGGTTAAGGTCCCGTGTGAGAAAGGCTGAGGAAGCTCAACTCACCAACAAACAAATCATCCCCGAAAGTCCAGAAGAAGAGCAATAAATTGCTGGCCTCCAGTTTCCATTACTGTGAGCCCTTTAACCCAGGGAGCCAAATGGAAAAAAAAAAAAAAAAAAAAAATAAAAAAAAAAAAAAAAAAAAAAAAAAAAAAAAAAAAAAAAAAAAAAAGGAAAGTCCCAGAATAGAACTGGCTTTAAAAATGACAAAGGAAAAGCTTTCCTTTCTTCTGCTTCCTTCCCTTCCCCTCTCCTGCTGCCCTTATGTGGTTCTAATCCAGGCCTCCTTTGGAGAGAGGCGAGTTTGCTGTCTGTATGAACTGGCATGTCTGGGAAGATGCTGCGATGGTGTAGAATCTCAATTCTTCCCAGTTCCTTCGAGGCAGCCTTTCAACAGGGCACCTGGTGTCTCTCCCTCTCTTGATCATTGTGTCCTGTTAATGCAGCAGGTCCTTAAGGGAGAAGCAGAGGGAAGCTGAAGCCAGGGGCTGGTTCAGTGTTAAAGGCACTTCCCTTAAGAAATAGAAATACAGTTTGTCTGATGTTTGCTGAATATTATTTTAACCTTCTGGATCAATAACCATACCAAAGATGACAGGGTGAAAACCTCACCCCAATCTGTATCCCCACCTAAAATTTACAAAATTTGGAGGAAAGTGTGCTCAGTCTCTTGCAGGATATCAAGCAAGTCAATTAAACCCAACTATTCCTAAGATGGTAAGAAGAAAGGTTAGACATCCCTTTACACAGAAACTATGGGAGGCAACAGGAAAATAATGTTGGAAGTAACTTCAGCTCAATTACGCAAACTCCCAGCTGAATTTAGCATCCTCTCTCCCTTGTCCCTGAATGTGGTCCAGCTTTTAACTCACTTGTTGTTGCAGGGTACAGGGGAAGCATCCAGAGCTTACCCTTTCTCCACTGTATGGAGTTTGCAGACTACTTTTCTCTATAGAGACAAAAGCTGTCTTTGCTAAGTTCCACAGAACAAGATGGAAGAGCTCTTGATGGTTCCTGAACCCAGAATGCTTTATTTCAAGAGATGATGATTGACTGGGCATCCTCCGTTATTAAAAGCCCTGCTTGCCGGCACAATTCACCAAGGGAGATAAAATCCATCAAGTATAGCAAGGTGGGAAGATATATGCACATATCCACGCCCTATAAACACATACACATAAAATATCTTGGGAGCAAAATGAAGGCATGAAATCAGCTGGCAAAACTGGCCCAACTTAAATAGGGCATTAAGTGGTATTAAGCAAGTACTACTTCTACACATGATCAGAAATCCCCAGTTGAATAAAAGATTGCTATCAAAGACTCAGAGATACTTCAAGACCAGCATCTCCAGGGGGCACCAGAGCTGATTGGAATGGAAGCCCCTTCTCTTTCCTATGCATCTGAGTGAACACTTTAAATCTCTAAAGACTGAACTATAAAGAGAAATTAGTTTATTAATAATTCACAGACTTCAGTGAAAAAAAAAAAAAACTATGTCAAAAGCATATGTTCAGGAACAAAGCTGATTTTATTTTCCCTGTTTAGAATAGGGTCTTATGTGGAGAAGTCGAAGTGCCAGGCACGAAAATTGAATTTGGTCTTCTCCACTCCCTCCCTGCTTGTCTTCATGTTTTTAGAGAAATGTTTTTAATAAAATATATGTGAGTATTTAGTCTGATTTTCTCCTGCATATTTCAAGTTTTTCAAATCCTAGGAGGCTTGTGGAGTGTCAAGCACAGAATACTTTATTCAATACTTTAATAGTTTGAGATATTTTCGTGGTGAAGTTATTAGCCAAGCATGCTTAATTGGAGTTTGGGAATTCAAGGCAATCGACGTGAGAGTGGGTGTGAAAGTAAGAAAGGTTAATACAAATCTGTATCTTAAATGACTCCACCAAAGCACGGCAATCATCAAGCCATGTGCCGTGGAAACCTCATGTGAATATATGCATATATCAAGGGACTTACAGTGAGTCCTTTGGGGCAGGATTTCTCCCTCACTTCTTTCTTCCCAGGGCTCAGTCATGAGTTAATACACTAAACCATCTCAGTTTCCCACAGTGAGGCTTAAAGCAGACAAACATAACGGAAGCACGAGCATGCAGCCCTTGCTTCTTTCCCAACAGGGTGACACCTGAGCATCGAATTTTTTTTTTTTTTTTTTTTTTTTTTTTAATTCTTAGAAGAGCCACAGGCTTACAGAGGTACATGCTGCCCATGACCAGGCACCGATGCTTCCTTCGGAATTTTGCTCACCCTGAAACCATCCCCTCTTTCTCCTGGCATGTCCCTGTTCAGATTTTAAATTACATCTCATCTTCCTAAAATATGAACCCCAAAATGCTTACACCTGTACTCATTTTTCTTGGCTCCCCTTAAAACGAAAATCTGATTTTTAAAAATATTATCATTTGTAATTCCTAATAGCTCATTGTGTCTTCCCTTTTTGTGTGGAGTATGTGTAGTGTGTGTGTGTGTGTGTGTGTGTGTGTGTGTGTGTGTGTGTGTGTGCATACGTGTGGTGTGACTCTGTGCAGGTTCACATGCATGGGGACAAAAGCAAGCAGACAAAAAGAGTTGGGGGAGGGGCATGCATTTGTCCCTATGCATGCCAGAGATAGACTTTGGGTACCCTCCTTGGTCACCCTCCTCTATATTTTCTCACTTGAATTTAGACCATAATGACTCAGCTACTTTATCTTGCCAGCTTGTCCCTCGTCTTTGCTTTGTCAGTGATGGGATTACAGGCATTTACACAGGTGCTGGAGATTTGAACTCAGTTCCTCACATGTACGCAGCAAGTGCTTTACCCATGGAACCATTTAAGCAGTAGTGAGTTCATCTCTTCCTGAATGCATTTTAATCAAATTTTCGGCTTCCCTATTTGACTGCAACAATCTCCATAATCTGTGATGATGCATTTGTATTTTGATTTGTTAATTGTCAGTTTCCTTTATTACTATGTGATCTCCATGGGAAGGACTTCCGTTCCTTTATTACTGAACATTATTGTCATTACTGTAGCCTGAGCCCAGAACCAGCTGACATGCAGTAGATTCTCAAAAAATATTGGCAGCATAAATGAATGAATAAAGAGAGATTGTATTCATTTATATGAACCCCATGCGTAATTCCAACTCTGTCCTCTTTGATGGATGAACAGTGGGCAAATAAAGAAAACGGCTGATAGAGAAACAACTCTTTGAAGAAATCTCTGATGGGGAGGGGGGCAGACTTCTTTGGCAATAGAAACTCGGGCTTAAAACTTCATGGCAGGAAATGAGATAGGTATGTAGCAGACAGTAAATAAATTTAGGTTGACAAGCTTGAAGCTGCAGGACAATGACTCCGATCCTACTGGTTATGTGTTAAGCAGCATCATTTGGTGCATGCAGAATACATCCTGGACACTAGCTGAGTTGTTCCGAATGTACAGCAAACCCGAGTGGCAGCCATTTGCTTTGTACATTAGTACCAAGCAAGAAAAATGCCTGCTCCGGGCAAGAAAAGGCATCTCAGAGAATCTTCATTTAGTTGTTATTATTCAGTGATAATCCTTTATGGCCCAGTTTTATCTTTACCGTTTTCCTTGAGGTCAGGGCTGGCAAATGGGATGCCTCATGCATCCTTCCTTGGTGGTTTACCTTGAAGAGGTTGGTAATTCATGGAAGGGGGCGGGAATCTGTGATCTATTAATGATGTCTGCCATGGGAGCATCAGGGTTAGGAAGAAATATACCATTCTAATTTTGGAGTTTGTTTATAACATCATCATTGTCTTCCAAGTGATTGATTTGTTACAACACTTCACGAATGGGATTCTACTCCTTGTATTTAAGGATCTAGGTCCAGAGTAGGCTTTTATTAAATAGAACTTAAGGATACAGAGAACAGTAATTTTTCTATTCAAGTCAACAATTACTGCTTTAGATTTCAACTCAACTTTAGATTTCACTTCATTTAATTGGCTGTTTTCTTGCTTAACTCTTTGTGATAAAGTCACAGTCTACCTCCAAATCAGTCTGTCTTCTCACCTCATTTTGATTCCTTTCTCTGTGTGTATGTTTGTTTATTCATTCTAGGACAAATAACTAAGCAGTTACTATATGCCAAGTACTCTTCTGGGCTTCTGAAAGCAATCCTGACAAATAAAGAGATAACTCTTTGTCCTCAATGGCACTTATACTCTGAGGCAAGACAGAAATCAGCTAAGATACAAAGTAACTCTGGATGGCTTATGAAATTGAGTAATTTAGGTAGTGTTAAACCTATAAGTTCCAAATAATCTGAGGTAGAAACCACCCTAAGATTTTTATGAAGTTTAATGAATGATGTGACAGGTGAGATAGAATTTTAGGCAAGAGGGAAGACCAGGGAAGATTCCAAAATATGCAAAAGATGGTATTTGTCTACATGCCTGGCCACTTTGTTCAATTATTTTTAACTATCCAATTACTCAGGCTTCATGATCATTTGCCTCTCAGAATTTCTACTCAATGGCTCTTGGTTCCAGAAATGTCCCATGACTACTGTTCAGCAGTGAGAGCTCCCCGTATCTGCTGTAGAGCCTATAATATGTGCATGCTGACCTACCCAACTTCTGCCTCATCATAATGCATTCTCCATTCCTCAAAGCTCCATTGTCCACATTTTTGTCAAAATGTCAGATTTAAATCATATATAAAGCTATAAAGGAAAAGCATGCCTAAGGAAGTCCCACTTCTGCCAATCACCTGAAGCTCTGCATGACAGAGCTGCCTGGTTACAATATAGTCCTCCTAAGCTTAGGCCTCAGGGACAAGGCAACAGCAAGGTTCTAATTACTCTTTCTGAATTAGTTCAAAGATTTTGAGCCCAGGAACACTGAGAATCAAAACTTCTCAACTTAAAAAGGCATCTCAGGGGAATGGCTATCCAATGACTTCTTGGCTTTGTGTGAGATCCCTGGCTCCACGCTATCTTCACTAAAACCCCCAATCCAATCACTTGTATTTCTGGGAAAGCCCCTCCTTTGTGTTTAGAAGGCTTTTCTGCTTATTGAATAGGAACAGTTTTAGAAGGATGAACATTTTAAACCTTGACCTAATCCAGATCTTCAATCTTTTGTCTCATCTGAACACTGACAGTCCACTGGTCTAGTGACATGCGTGGGTTTGCCAGTGCTTAGTGGTATGTAATCAAATATTATTGTCAGTTTACAAATAGGAAAACCTAAGCTGTGAGTCACAATCTTCCAGCACATTTGATAATTCTTTTCCTGTGTCATAGTCTGCTGAGTTTCATCCCAATAATCTCATTGCAAGACTGAAGAGAGAAAAACCGAGAGAAAGAAAAATCAGTTAAATGCAAAGATTTTTGAAGCAATGTGTTACTCGGATACATAGTCATCTAAAATTATAGCAAACTAGGAACAATCATTTCTCTCTGCTCTGTAGCAACTCTAATGATTCCTTCCCATATCAACTTCAATGAATAAGGTTGAAAGGTCTTCCACAACCCTCAATTAGAGAACATTCTTAAGAGAGTACTGAAGGTGGCCCTTCCAATGCTTTTGGTATTGGTCTAGCTTTGGGCAAGAGATCTGGGCAGAGAAGATCTGTTGATAACTACAGGTCACTAGTTGCCTTTATTTTAAGAGAAAAAAAGCATGAAAATAACAACACAGAAATGTCCAGGATGTAATTCCCATCCCTTGAACGGTGTTTGAACGAACTAACAGAACAAGTCTTAATTTCAATATAAAAACTTATTCTCGGATTTCTTATGGGGTATAGGAAATAGAAAGAAGGGAGAAAACAGGAAGCAACAGGAAAATATTTAAAATGAGATATGCAGAAGACAGATTAAGAAGTCCTCCTCAGCCATTAAAATGTAACATATTCATAAAATTTTTATGTATTAAAAATATATATCAGTATGACCTCATTAAATAGCTAATATTAGCAGAAAAGGATAAGTCAATGTCAAAATACTGCCCACTTCAGCACTAACTGGACTCACTGGGATATTAAAAATAAAAAGTACATGAAGTTGGGAGGGGGTTGTGCAGGAAGAGCAGTCTGGTCAGGTTAGAGAGGGGAAACAGGGTGAATATTATAAAAATACATTGTACACATGTGTGAAATTTTCAAAAGGTGAATAAGAATTATAGGAATAGAGTGCCCACTTGTGGTTCAAATCAACTGACTCGATCAACTTTTGCCAACTTCAACTTGAACAAGATACCAATATAAGCAAGATACAGGCTTTAATTAAGTACCAACTCACACCTCTTTTGGTTTGTTATGAAATTATGATAGATACTTCAAAACCAGCCACCAGATGCCAGTCTCATTGCAAATCCAGTCCTATGACTTAAGGCCATCATCTCAATTCGGTTCACATGTTCCATATCTAATTTTTAAGTGGTTATGATGCAGATATGGAATGTCCCTCATAGGTTCATACATTATAACACTTATTAGCCAGCAGGTGGCATTATTTGGAGTGCCTATAGAACATTTCTGAAGTAATACCCTACTAGAGGAATTGAGTAATATGGCAGGGAGTTATGGGTTATAACTCAATTCTCCTTCTGGAGTGTGTGTGTGGTGTGTGTGTGTGTGTGTGTGTGTGTGTGTGTGTGTGTGTGTGTGCGCACGCGCATGCGCACACACCATGGTTCACATATAGAGCTCAGAAGACAACCTGAACTTGGGCATTGGTCCTTCAGTTATATCTTGTTTAACATGGGGTATCTTGTCATTTTCCCATGTTTCACTCCAGGCTAGGCATCCAGAATGTAGGTGGATTCTGGACACAAGATTTTACCCACTGAGCCTCTTCTCTAGACCTCACTTCTGCCTTCTTGCCTGAGCTCTTTGCTTGTTGACTATCAACATGATGTTGGCTAACTAGCTCACATTCCTGTTATCATAGCTGGAAGCCATTTCTACCACCATGCCTACCTAGCATGATAAGACAGTGCTCCCTGAATCATGAACCAAATAAATGCTTTCCCCTTTAAGATGTTTCTGACAGAAACTCTGTCACAGAAACAAGAAAAGCAACATGTGCATTACATATGATGCCAGGATGGCTACCTTTAGAAAAATACATGTCCCCTCTCTCCTTTCTCCTCTCCCTTCTCCTATATTTTCTCTCCCTATCTTCAATATCATAGTATTAATCAGAATAAAAGAATATCAACATGTATTGATATAAATACAGGATCCTGGTCATGAACCAATAAAGAAAGCTCTTCAGTGTTGAGCCTGCTGTCCCATAGGGATCTGTGTAGACTCATACAATTTCCATCTATTGAAGGCCTGTGCCAGCCAGCTAGTGATTTCTCAGTAGTGGTACACAGCAGTGGATGGCAGATGGCACCCAAGACGAGTGTTTGTTTACTCCTCTACCATGAAGCAAAGGCAAAAGTGGTCCTGGGCTTCCCATAGAAATAATATTGAGTGCTGAAATGAAGCCTGCCTTCCCACCAGTTCCTCTTTTATTTTATTTTTTTAATCTCTTTAGCATCCAAAGCTTGGATCTATTCCAAAGTTCAGCACAATTTCCAGAGTTTATAGGCATAACACAGTTCCAGTGAAATAGTATTAAAATGCTGGTAGAGTGAACCAAACTAATAAAATTGAGAATGCAAAACACTACCTCCCTCAGCACCCCCTGCACCGATTCTAGCAATTGGGGGGTTTCCAGGTCCATTAACACAAGTGTGTTATCATTTTTTTTTTTTTTTACTAGAGGTCAGTGTTAAAAGTTCCCTTACTGTTCCAGACCTGTGCTCAGAAATATGAAAGATGGGATGATTTGGCTTGGCTCATCCTATTGAATTTGCACTGTGCCTGAATCTGTCAAGTCCTCAAGAAAGATGTTGCCCCAGAGATTTTGGAACTTCCTAATGGGAGTCCAGTTGGCAGCCCCAACACTGGACTCCACTGATTAGAACGTCAGTTTCTGACCCTTGGAAGGTCAAACCAGCCATATAGAGTACATATAGAGTACAGTCAATGTTGAGATCTATGCTAACAATAAAAATGCTGTGCTTTATGTAAAAGGAATTCTTATCTGATAAAAAATGTCCACTTTTTAGGAGCCAATGCCTACCATCCCTATAACATGCAATTGAAAGGAAATGTAAAACAAAACAACAAACTAACCCAAAGCTCAATAAGAGAACAGCTTTAAACAATGTGCCCTCCATAAGGTTGTGTATTGGCAACAGCCCTTGTAAGCTATGAATTTGGGTACCATCCAATGGCACAGGATAAAGCTTAAATGCTGTGAGAAGGTTGGATCAAAAAATATGTAGCATAGTTGCAAAAATTATAAAATGTTTATGGCTGTGTGCTGATTTTAATTTTCATTATGTAATCCTTTTTATATGAGATATGATGGTAATTATTAATATGCAAATGTCTGACAGGGCACCTAGGAAATGCATGGAGCTACAACAAAATAGTTATGCTGGGAGAGAGAGAAGTTGAGAAACCAAGTTCTGGTGCCAAACAATAGAATAAGAGTATTCTCTTGAGATGGGAAAGAGGAGGAAAGAAAATGAAGAGAAGAGAGGAAGAGAGAGAGAAAGAGGAGAGAGAGAGAAAGAGAGAGAGAGAGAGAGAGAGAGAGAGAGAGAGAGAGAGAGAGAGAGAGGAGAATACCGGTAAAAAAGAGAGCAAAGAGGCTGAAGACCCTTATATTAGCAATTCCTCTATAACTGTGATAAAACACCATGACCAAGGCAATGAATCAAAGGAAGAGCTTCTTTGTGTTTGGAAGCAGGACCGGGAAGCTACGGGCTCACATATTGGACCATGCTCATGTAATAGAGAAAACACACTAAGGTTTGTGTGAGTATTTAAACCCTCAGAGCCCCACTCCAGTGATACTTCCTCCAGTAAAGCCACACCTCCTAAGCCTCCCCAAACATCAGCACCACACATTCCAATGTAGGAGGGGGATTCTCATCCGAATCATTCAAGTCTACAGCTTCATGTTCCTAGAGAATTGGTGAGAGGGAAACATGAGTTGGCATGCCATGGTGCAATACTTTTCTGTGTCAGGCAGAAAGGAGGCTGAGGGTTTCACCTTCTGCATAGACCACCTGCCCTTTTTAAAATATGACTCTACTCTGAAGGAAGGGACAAATTTCATAACTTTGTGAAAATTATGTACGTGTTCTCAAAATGCTTCCAAAAGAATATATGTTCTGGTCTAAGACTCAGCCCAACAAAGGAATGGATCAAGGCATAAATAAAAACTGGAGTCCTTCCCGTCTGGGCCAGAGCACTGAGCAGACCTTGGGTGGCAGCTCTGCCCCCAACATCCAAGAACCCAGAGGAAGCAGGGATCCCAGGCACTCGAACTCAGGCAGTATCTTAGGTAAGCAGACAGCAGGACCCACCCTAAACAGGGAGTAATTGGGAACCAAAAGGACCCAGGAAGTCACTCCCGGCCTGGAACACTGGTTCTTTCCGGTCTGGGCCAGAGCACTAAGCAGATCTTGTGTGGCAGCTCTGTCCCCAACCTCCAAGAACCCAGAGGAAGCAGGGATCCCAGGCGCTCTAACTTGGACAGTGTCTTAGAAACTAGTTCTCAGATCTGAGGCCTAGATCAGACCTCTGCCAGGTCTGCTGTTGTGTGGACCCTGGATTCCACCTGAGACATACTGGAAGGTCCACTCAATCCAGATCCACAGAGGAACAAATGAACTCAGAGCTTCAGACAACATATCCTGAGATATTCTAGAGGAGACACTGCACCCAGAACAGCAGACACCTAGCTGGACTACTACCTTGGAGGCACCATATCCTGAGGCATCCTAGAGGTACCACTGTAATCAGTGCAGCTGGAAAAGATCACAGAGACATCTGGACCCCTAGGAGATCAGACACAAGCTAGATAACTAGAAAGACAGGCTTCAGTCAGAGACAGCAAGTACAGGCAGCACTAGAGTTAACCAGATGGCAAAAGGCAAGAGCAAGAATGTAAGCAACAGAAACCAAAGTTACATGGCATCATCAGAACCCAGCTCCCCCATCAGAGCAAGCCCTGACCACCCCATCACACCAGAAAAGCAGGAATCAGAATTAAAATCACTTCTCATGATGATGATAGAGGGCTTTAAGAAAGACATAAATAACACTCTCAAAGAACTTAAGGAGAGCACTGGTAGACAGATAGAAACCCTTAAAGAGGAAACACAAAAATCCCTTAAGGAATTTCAAGAAAATGCAACCAAACGGGAAAAGGAATTAAACAGAACCATGCAGGATCTAAAAATGGAAGTAGAAACAATAAAGAAATCACAAAGGGACAATACCCTGGAGATAGAAAACCTAAAAAAAAGATCAGGAGTCATAGACACAAGTATCACCAACAGAATACAAGAGATGGAAGAGAGAATCTCATGTGCAGAAGATACCATGGAAAACATTGACACAACTGTCAAAGAAAATGCAAAATACAAAAAGCTACTAACCCAAAATATACAAGAAATCCAAGACACAATGAGAAGGCCAAACCTAAGGATAATAGGTATAGATGAGGGGGAAGACTCCCAACTAAAAGGACCAGTAAATATCCTCAACAAAATTATAGAGGAAAACTTCCCTAACCTAAAGAAAGAGATGTCCATAAATATACAAGAAGCTTACAGAACTCCAAATAGTTTAGACCAGAAAAGAAATACTTCCCGCCATATAATAGTCAAAACATCAAATGTACAAAACAAAGAAAAAAATACTAAAAGCAGTAAGGGAAAAAGGCAAAGTAACATATAAAGGCAGACCTATAAGAATTACAACAGACTTCTCACCAGAGACCCATAAAAGCCAGAAGATCCTGGACCGATATCATACAGACCCTAAGAGAACACAAATGGCAGCCCAGACTACTATACCCAGCAAAACTGTCAATCATTATTGATGGAGAAACCAAAATATTCCATGACAAATCCAAATTTACACAGTATCTCAACACAAATCCAGCACTTCAAAGAATAATTGGTGGAAAACTCCAACACAAGGAGGAAAACTACAACCTAGAAAAAGCAAGAAAGTAATCTTCCAAAAACCCCAAAAGAAGATAGTTACACAAACATATCTCCACGGATGTTAGCCCAAAAGCTTGGATTAGCGAAGACTCAACCCACAGACCACATGAAGCTCATGAAGAAGGACGATCAAGAGGGTATGCCTCAGTTCTACTTAGAACGAGAAATAAAAATGCTCAAGGGAGCAAATAGGGAAACAAAACATGGAACAGAAACTGAAGGAGGGGCCATCAGGAGACCTTTCCACCTGGGTATTCACCCCATGTACAGCCACCTAATCTAAACACTGTTGTGGATGGCTGGAAGTGCATAATGTGAGGAACATGATATAGCTGTCTCCTTAGAGGTCAGCCAAAGACTAAAACACTCAGAGGACAATGTTCACAATTAACCACTGATATGATCAGGGGTTTCCCAATGGAGAACTTAGTGAGAGGACTGAAGGAGCAGAAAGGGTTATTGACCCCAGGTGGAAAGCAACAATACCAAACAACCAGAGCCCCCACCCCCCAGGGTCTAAACCACCAGCCTGGGAACACATAGGGAGGGACCCAAGACTCCAGAGGTATATGTAGGGGAGGATGGCCCCGTCGGACATAGGTGGGAGAGGAGTTTCTTGGTCCCATAAAAAAAATGAATGAAAAATGAATGAATGAACACACAGTGGGGGGGGGATGTGAGGGTGGGGAGGGGATAGTGAGGGGGCTAGGTGTGGTCACTGCCTCATAGACGCATGAGGAGGGGGATGGGATAGGTTTCTGGGTGGTGGGAGGAAGTAGGCTAAGGGGATAAAATCTGAAATGTAAATACTACAACCAATTTTAAGAAGCAGGAAAAAAAAAAAGTCTTCAGAACCAACATCTTTAAAAAAAAATGTCAGGCCCCTGGGGGTGGGAAATTTTTTTTTTTCTTGATACTAAAACTTGTTCTGAGAATTGTATATTGCAGAATACACAGCCTTGGTGTATCTACTCATCAAGCATACTGAGCAGACCTGCCCAAACCTCTGATGTCCTGGAATTCCATCTGGATTCAGTGAAGACACAGCATCAGAGGCTTATCAACTTACTCTCCCCCCCACCCCTCTTCTAAAATCTCAACACCCTTAATCAGCTTGAAGAAGTTAAAGAAGAGTCAGCGCCCCTATTCCCTGAGCTTGGGGACTAATGTGGTTAATAATGGTCTGTCTTTCTAGGGACAAGTAGTGGTTTTGTTGGAATAGGGGGGATTAGCTAGGACTTACTGCATAGCCATAACCTATTGGTAGAAATCTGTATAATTATTATCAAGATGAAGTTATAAATTCTTAAATGGTACAAAATTTACTTTGATCTCAAATTTAAGGTTTTCATTGGTACGAGCTCCTTATTAATATAAAAGTGAGATGAATATTGATACGCTCATGGGCATTGTGCCTGTATAACACCTTTAGGAATACAGGGCCTAGACCCAGCCCTTTTTTAACTTTTTTAACTTATTTGGGACGGTTAACCTATGAGTTAAGGGACTATAGCAAATTCATATTTTTGAGTTTATTGTTAGGGTGCTTTCCATATTTTACTTAGAAATAGCTGAGAGGAGTTAACAGAAAACAGTCCAGGTTACCTTACATGGATAGTTGGTTTTCAAAACATCAGAAGTCCATAGAACTGATGCTACAAATATTTATATATTAATGTTCATATTGATTAGAGACCTGTCTGCTCCTGACAGCTTCCTTTCGTGGATTCTAAGAAGAAATTGAGCATCCTTGGAGTTACTCCAGTTGTGTGGTAATAGCCACTAGGCAAGAATTGCCTCTCTCCATCTACAGACAAATTACTGTCCAGAAAAGGACACACATGCAGAATAGTCGACTGATTATATCTGCCTAGACAGAGTAATCAGTCCTTAATAATCCTGCATCACCAAGGTCTGTCAGATGATTCTGGGCCAGAAGGCTGAAGATTTGATGCTCCAACGTTCGGTAGTATAGGGGCTTTTCAGGTGTTCAGAGGTCTCTATAAATTGGCTAAGTTTTAGAAGCTATGATTTGTGCTTCCCACAATTATAGTTAACTCAGTCATTCTGGATTTCTGACGGGGTTGAAAACTTATAGCTATTTACCGTAAGAGAAAAGATTTGAGTGGATGGTCGGCAGCTGACATTCATCCTAAAGCCAGGTTCAGAACTAAATGTTTTAGTTAGGATAGATGACAGAGGTGCTGGTTAGTCAACAAAATGATGGACTGGGTATTAAGACTATCTTGTACCTCACTGGTACAAATTGGCATAATTATGCTCTAATTGTATTTTGAGAGAAAAGTTTTATTTTAACAGGAAGGGTGATGTGTGGGAGGAGCTAAGGTAGGAGGAGTACTGAGAGGAAGAAAAGGAGTAAGAAGAGGAGGAGAAGAAGGATAGGAGAAGCTAGGTGATGAAAGAGAGAAAGAGGAGGGAGACAGGGAGGCAGATATTCATGTATCTCCACCAGTCAAAGATAGTTGTTATATCTAGGTCGGTCAGTGGGTTACACCTCTGATTGAACAATTCCAAACTTATAACGCTTATGATTAACATTATTTTAAAAAAATGTATAAATGCAAAAAGGAAAAGGGGGCATGGGATAGGGGTTTTCTAAGGGGGGGGAATGGGGAAAGGGGATGGCATCTGACGTGTAAATAAAATATCTAATAAAAAAAAAAGAAAAAAAAAAGAAAAACAAAACAAAACAACAACAACAAAAAAAACTGGATCCCTACAACTCATTGAGGTGGGGAGATGATTGGAGTATGATACCCTCTTGGCAATGCAAGATACAATGTGTCTTCATCTTTAACAAACAAAGCAAAAACTATAAGTATTTTTGAACCATTGGTTCATCCAACAGGTATAAAGTATCATCTGTGCAAGGCACAGTGGGGGGTATCTGAGACACCCCTGAGCAAATATGTCAACCTACCTATAAAAGGAATTGAAATGAAAGGGAGAGACCAGAGGAGGGTTTGTGGAGCTCCTGCAGCAACCGGGGACAACACAAATGCCTACATTGCAAAGGAAGACAAAGTCAAGGGGACAAGATCTATTTGTCATTAGCCATCATTATGAATGAATTTTACTCCGGAGCCACTGGCAGGTTTTGTTTTTTGTTTTTGTTTTTGTTTTTTTAAATATCAACAGTTCAAGAGAGTTTCCCTAAGCAAAAGAAAGTTCTTGTTCATAATCCAAGGGCTGAAAGTGAAGGGCTTGCAAGGTGAATAGGATGAGGAAACCCTTCTTGTATGCAATTCAGAGGTTGTTAAAATCCTTTCTTTTATGGCATTTGTAACAGAGGGCCTGTTGCTTAGGAGTCTTCAGGAACAGCTCCTCATATGCAGAAAAATCAATCCCAAAGTTAAAAGGAACTAGTATCAATCCCCACACAGGTGACAAATGCTCACTAATGAGGGACAGAGGCCCTCTCCTCACTTAGCTGACAGGTGAAAGGATAGCTGATGGGAAGGACCACCTGCTCACTGCTGGCCCAATTAAGACCTCCAACTGTTCGTGGTAACTGGAGATGCACATTAATTGATCGCCACTCTCAGATGGCCAGAGAAAAACCCTATGTACAGACTCTAAGAAAATGACCAAGAAACACTTTCCTACCTTTAGACTATAAGTTCTCATCTTTACCCATCTCCAAATCTAGCCTTCCTGAGATGTTCATGGGCTCTGCCCTTTCCCATCCACCCATACCCAATTATAGAGAGAAGCATGCCAGAGCTGACTCAAACTCTTCCTCCTGACTTATGTTCATAAAATGTGTCTTGTAATTTTTTTTAACCATTTTTTGCATCACAGTTAAGTAAAGCTTTGGGAATCATTCATTTTTACATCACAGTTAAAGTTGGGTTTGTATCTCTATCCTTTACACAAACTTTTTAATTTGTTGGGGATGATTGTTTGCATCTATTGAAAGACAAAAATCTTTGCCTCGGATTATAAACAACCAATTTGTCCATGAGCAGAATGGGCCAATCAGTTACACAAACACACACACACACACACAGACACAAACACACATATACATACACATATACACAGCCATACACACACACACACACACACACACACACACACACACACACTGGGATATTACTCAGCAATGGAAAAATAATAAAGTACTTCTCGTACTTGCAAAAGCCATGGTGACTAATTAAAGCATCCAAAGGGTTCCCACGTGGTCTTGCAAAGAATCCAGGTTTCCTAACCAGCCTCCACACAGCCCTTCACAACCATCTATATTCCAGTGCCAGGACACGTGATGCCCTTTTATGGCCACTGTGGGCACTTCACCCATGAGGTATGTATACATGTATGCAGCCAAACACTCATACACATAAAATAGAATATAAGTAGACAGATCTTTAAAGGCAATCATAAAAGAGTGATCACATGGAAGAAAGAATGGGCTGGGGTTACAAAGACCTTCTTATGGCACAGAAGAAAAGCAGTTCTGTTGGGATTTATCAATGAGAAAACAAACACACGTGAAATTTCATTGATCTGGAGGGCTGGAGATATGGTTCAGTGGTTAAGAGCAGTTGCTGTTTTTGTAGAGACCTGGATTAAGTTCCCAGAATCTGCATGGTGTGTGGTGGGTCACAGCCATCTGTACTTCAGTTTAAGGGAATCTGATAAACATTTTTTTTTTTTTTTTGGTGTCACCAGGCATGCACACTATGCATATACTTACATTCAGGCACAGACATAAAATACAGTTCAACAGACTCATCTTGAACTTCAATCTCAAACTATAAGAAAATGTCTTAAGACTTTCTTTGTGGTCGTTTATCACAGCATTCCATTCAGGGACTTTATTATACAGGGTCCAAGATCACTCAGTGGGGACAAGAGTTCCACTGTTCTACATTCTGATTCACCTCTGCTCCCCCATGACTAGCACACTAGGCATTTTCACAGAGCAAGTCACAATGTAAAACTCCAGTGTTGTAACAACAGGGCAAGAGACCCAGTAGACTTCCCAGGAGTCTTCCTCAGCCTCCCTCTGGCCCTAAAAATGAAGTTCCTGGTAAGAGCTAAAGTTTTCTTACTTCTGAGACCCAGATTCCAAGCAAAGAAAGTTGCCAAAAGAGCTTCCAGAATGCTTGAATGTCTTGCTAGATGGCTCTATAAACCTCCTGGACAGGAAAGCAACACTTTTGATGAATCATACATGTGGCACGCAACTAAAATGCCTGACAAATGATAAATGTGTTCTAACTGTGGCTTATGCACTTACGTTCTTCCAACTAGGGAAATTCAATTTTGGAGTGTATTGTCAAATCTCTATGCTGCTTTGTGGTGATTTAAATATTTTATTTACTCATTCAACACTTAACTGAGTTGGTATTTTGTACCAGGTGCAAATGGGGAGTGGAGGTGACTTAGAAAAACTAAGTCCTGTCTTCAGCAACTCTTTGTAGTCTGCTGAGAACTTTCCAGGGACTGTGGCTGAAGGTTGAAAATGAGGCATTCTTTGGGGGCCCATTGGTCCTCTGATAGTGATTGGTTCTCATGAAACACTGAATAATAACAAAAACTTAATATAGTTAGGGTGACAACCTCGATACTATGTGGTATCTGGTAACTGCTGGAGGGTAAGTGTTCAATTACATGTGGTGAAGGGAAGACAAAGGAAAGAAGGGAAGAACTGGGGAAGGAGAGAGGAAGGAGGGATAAATGGAGAAAGGAAGAAAGAAAGGGAAAGTTGGATGGTGGAGGGGAAGGAAGAGGGAAGAGGGAGAATAGGTTAGTTTACAAGCTCACCATAGTAACCATACCACTGTCTTATATGTCACCCTATTCCATTTTTCCCTACAATCTCTGGCCTTTATGAGATTAGGAAGCACGTTTGATTCATTTGTGTAACCCTGATGCCCAGCACATATCAGTGCTTAGAAAAAAATAATTTGGGATCAATGAAAATTCCCAAGACACTGTGAGATAACTCTGAGTAACCAGCCTTCCCAAGTGCCTGACCTTCTCATGGCAACCTCATGCCTGGTTCTCACTTTCACCAAGCACTGCACCCCCTCTGGGAACAGAGGGTACATGAATACAGGCCATTTTGCTCTTTAAATCAGGAGACTAGCAAATCTAAAGCTGGTGGCGGTTAAATTAAAAGCAATAAATGAGAGCAAATTTATTCTGTGTAGCAAGCATGACATCCTTTGGCTACCTTCAATTGCCAGGGAGAACATTTATAGGGGAGAAAATCAGCAGGCAGGCAGGCAGCTAGATAGACAGACAGACAGACAGACAGACAGACAGATGAGATAGATAGATAAGATAGATAGATAGATAAGATAGATAGATAGATAGATAAGATAAATAAGATAGATAGACAGACAGACAAATGTTAGATAGAAATATATAAGAATTATAGATAGGTGATATAGAGATATACAAATGATATAGATGATCAGTGATAGACAAATGTTAGATAGATAATGAAGATATATAATAAGCAATATAGGTAAATAATAATAGAGATATATAAATGATAGATGACTAGTAAATAGGTAAGTAAATCATGATAGATACACAATGGATAGATAAATGATAGATAAATAATAGGTGATAGATGTTAGATAAATAAATAAAAGTAAGTAGTATTTATCTATAATATGTTTATTATATATCTCTATCATCTAACATCTGTCTATTATCTCTATATCATCTATCTGTCTATTCTCTGATACTTTGGTAGATATACAGATGATATAGATAATAGATAGATTGACAGACGTGTATATAAACCAGATGTGATAAAAATGTTCCTTGCACATTTCATCACAGAGCAGAGAAAAGCGGCCTCAGATCTCTATAGCTCCCTGTGTCATTTCAAAGAATTAATCATCTCACACCAGAAGGAGAACAACAGTGAAGTTCGGTGAGGGAAGTTAAGAAACCTGCAGAAAACAAGACTTCCCAGCTGCCACTGTGCCTCAGAGGTCCTCAGAGGAGCTGAGGAGCGCTCAGCTCTGTAGCTCAGTTCTGCATTTCCTTATGTGTGAATATTTATTTTCAGGCTCTTCCCTGTGAACTGGGGACTGAGAGTGCAAGGTGCGACTTTCCCTCAGTTTCTCCTCTCAGGAGGAATGAAAACATGTCCTCCCTGTCGAGTTGCCTGAGCTTTCTTCTAGGAGATTAACTGTCTCACTGCTGTGTTCTGAGGAAGAATAGTACAGGTCTCTTCCTGCTCAGCTCTTCTGCTTCTCAGTGGGGAAGGGGTGGAGAGGGGGCAATGTGTGCCTTCACAGGCTCCTAAGAGCTGATTTTCAAAGGTTGCCGCACATCCAGAAGCCACGGCCAGGCCCTTGCGAGACCAAAGACCAAAGTAACAAAAACAATCGTTTGCCCTTTGAACACCGAGCCATGGCTCCAGCAGCCTTGTGTTTTTCCATCACCAAAACTTATGTGCAAATATTAGTCAAGATATAAAACAAAGTCACCAGCATTTCTCTCATCCAAACCCACGGACTCCATATTTCTGAAAGAGAAATACAGACTGCTCTGAGAAAGCGTTGAAGAAGACAGGATTTCTTCCACCATCGGCATCCACTAACAGGATCTCCTCTGCCAACACTTTCCTGACTCCAGCTGCCTCTCCTCATTCCTGTGGCTTGCAGTGACCAACCATTGGTGTAAAAGTCAAACCTGAAAGTCTGCTTTGTCTGATCCCAACCCCCTAGCCTTTCCCTCTGATAGGCACAGGTTCAGCTCTTCCCTTTCAGTCTCTGCTCAAATTTCCCTTTACCCATGGCCCTTGATGATCCAGTCTGAACCTGCATCTCTGTCTCTGACCTTTTAAATCTGGCTTCCTTTTCCTTCCCGGGATGTGGAACCTTTGGGCACATGGCATATCTGCTGGTTATCTGTGTTCTTTTCTCTATTAGAATGTGATGTGTAAGTGTGCAGGGACTTATGCCTCCATTGGTCACTTACATATAAATTCTATTATCTTCTTGGAGGGAAGTTGATACTAAAAATAGGCTAACCTAATGGATGAGCACATAGTTCTGTACGATCAAGGTTGTTCCTTTCATAGGAACCTGTATTGAAAGTCTGGTATCCTGTGTACATGAATAGGATATCTGTAAAAAACAGATGGAGAGAGCTGAGATAGTCTCATCTATAAAATACTTGCTGCGCAAGCATAGGTACCAGGATTCAGATCCCTAGTACTCATGTAGACATCTGGGATTGGCAGCATGAGTCAGTAATCTCAGTACTAAGAAGGCAGAGACAGAAGGGTCCCCAGAGCTTACTGTGTCCAGATAACCTAGCCAAATCAGTCAGTTCTGGGTTCAGTAAGAGACCATGTTCCAAAACATAAGTAGGCATATGATTAAGGAAAATACTTGGTATTGACCTCTAACCTCCACATCCCCCACAGATGTACGTGCACACACACACAGACATATGTGAACCTGTACACCCATATACACCACGTAGAGATAGATAGAACCCAAAATGCATTCCATCTCTCATGCCCCAGCTTGAACTTAACATCCTGAACCTCGACTCCTCTTAGTCTTTCATTCAATCATGTATGGACAATGTTCATCAATTTGCTAATGATGTATATAGATTCTAAGTAAGCTAGGGAAAATAATAGGGAATGGGGTTGAGGGTGACTTCCATCGGGTGACTGAAAGCAGCACAGAGAAAACGGAACTAGTCATAACTAACAGCAAGCGTTCATTCCAGAGGAGTGTACTGAGGAGCAGACTGTCTGAGGCATACTCTGTTGTATGTCTGTCCTCTTTTCAGAAGCCAACAAAATAATATCCTCCCTCTAAGAAGAAATTAACAAGTCTCTGTGAATATGATACAAAACTTAATACACACACACACACGTGTGTGTGTGTGCATAGCCCTGTGTAGCCTGTGTTCTCAGTCTTACAGCCAAGAACCTCATTATTACTGACTGGCCCAAATATAGAAAATGTGGAAATTCTGTCTATCGCACTGCTAGTCTATGATCAAATGCTAGCTCCCCGTCCTACGTTCTGTGTGTGCTCACATTAGTATGTGTTTATGTGGACTCATTGAATTCTCACAAGAATCTTGCACTAGACACTTAACCTCCCATCTTGAGAGTGAGAGAGGTTCAGAGAACTTGCTTTAAGAAGCTGAGTTTCTAAGAGGCCATCCTGAGATGCAAAGCCAAGGGTCAAATGCTCCCAGAGCAGATCTTTTTTCTAGAGTCTTCTAATCCTGCCCCGCAGACATATGGTCATTGTCAACATATTAAGTGCCCCCTGGTGTTTCCCAGCTCCTGGATGTAGTAAATTTTGCTCACAGAAGAATGCTTATAATCTTTATATTCTGATGATGTATTATTATATAGCCTTACAGAAAAGCCAGCTATACAGTTAAAAACAAAACAAGACAGAGGAGGTGACTCAGTAAGATACTTTCTGCTGTGCAAGCAGAAAATCCTAAGTTTGAAGTCCTAGAGCCCATGTAAAACTCTGATATCATAGCACATACTGGAATTCCCAGTGTTCCTATGACAGGATGGGAGGCAGAGACAAGGGAATGCCTATAGGTGCATGCAGCCAGGAACAACAAACAGACCCTGCCTCAAACAAGGCAGGAGGTAAGGGCTAACATCCAAGGCTGTCCCTCTGACCTTCATATGTGTGCTGTGACATGTGAGTGACCACACACACACACATACACACACACACACACACACACACACTGTACACACACACAAGAGACAGACAGACAGACAGACAGACATAGAGAGAAAAAGAGAGACAGAGAGACAGAGATGATGCATATATACAAATATTTTTAAAAGATATCAAACTGTATTTGGAGGTGGTTGTGGCAAGTGATTAGTGGTTAATACTGGGCTCTCCTACACTTTGCTGGTTCCTCTGGTGGCTGGATAGTGAATGAAGAAGTCTTTCTCTTGAAGACTCCATCACTGACTTTCTAGGTGACCTGGGCAAATCATTTAATGTCACACACTTCCCTTGCTTTATCGGTAAGATGAGGCCGAAATAATACTCAGCTGCCCCACACGGGGACAAAGATTCATATAAAAGTCAGCCTCCTAAGATGAAGCGACACAGACAGGAACATGGGGGTTTTTATTACTACAGGCAGAAGTTCATGGAGGGAAATGAAAAAGGGGAGGGCATCTAAATTTTCTGTGACAGGATTCAGCTGCCCTCAACCATCACTGCCAGGCAAAATTTTGTACTTTATCCACTTCCCCCTAAAAGAGAATAATCAGAGGCCTCCACCTACAGTGTTGCCTTCATCCAGGCTCTGAGTTTGCTTCCCAGTGTGCTCACGGGGGGGGGGGGGGGGGGGGGGGGATATAGAAATGAAGAATAACAATAGCAACAATGACCATGCTGAGAACTACTGTCTTTGTTTGAGAACACAGTTCAGAAGTGCTTTTATGAATGTTGTTAGTTTGAGCTCATTGAAAACCATCCATGGTTGACCATTGCCTCTGGTGTATCCCAAATGGGAAACTGAGGCTCAGGAGGCTAGGAAGTTGACCTAATGGCAGTGAGGAGACTCACATCCAGTTCTGACTTTTCCTCCTTTTCTACACACTAGCCCAGCTCACGCTGATGAGGTGTGTCACTTGTTAAACACATTAGCCCCCAGACACCCCCTGTTGTAAAATAGTCACCTTGAGAACAGATCCTTTCCCATGTACGGCGATTACTCAGTTAAATTTTATTTCCAAAGACTACAAGATTTTTTTTTTTTCATAAAATCCCAGGACATCATATGCCAGAACGTTCACTCAACTTTCCCTTCCTGTCCCTGGATTTGGAACTGGGAATCATGTTCTTGGTAATTTTTTCCAGCAATGAAGTTAACAGAATTTGCTGTCAGAGCCTCCGCTCCCTTTTCATTACTTTTGGATGCAAAGGAAGCATTTGAACAGGGGTGAAAGAAGAGGCCGGCCAAGCAGGCAGATGGGATGAAATTCAGGAACCTTGGAACAGCTCAGCTATCTGCAGTCCGTGCATTCTAAACCATATGTATGGTCCATGTGAATTACGAGAAGAAATCAACAACTCCATCCATTTTTGCATGAGTCTGTCTCACCATCCAGATGATCTGATACTTGCAGGATAATTGGTGTCTGTAACTTGTACCAATTTCTGCTTTCCTGTAGCATGCTCAGTTTTACTTGGTTAGGTAGTAAGAGGCTTTTCAGGAAGTTGTGGGATGCAATCACAGGATGTAATTCTATTAATGTTAATCTGAAAAAGGTATCTTTTTTTCTGGGTCTAGTATTCCTCTAGAATCTGCACATACATGGACTCCACTATATAAACCACTATCTCACTACTCCAAGCTCACATAGCCAATACTTTGATGGCTCAACAATAAAAGATAGACAGTCCTAGAAAACTTCTGTCTTGACCTCTGAATCATAAAAGAAAAATCTCTTGCCAGACTTGAAGGAAGTATACTTACTGCCTCCCCATTCCTTTAGATTGTCCGTCCTTCCATCCAGTGCACACTCGTTAACTTTCCATTTCCCAACATCTGGTCCAGACTTGTGGGTGGAGTAATCTAAACACACCACTCTGGACCTCACATAAAGAAGGTGCCCATGCATCATACAGTATTCTTCTGTCGCTGTATTAAAATTGTTTTAACTAAAATTGTTTTATTGTCATTAATGTATGTGTGTGTGTGTGTTTGCTCACCTGTACATCATGCATGCATGCATCTAAAAATAAAAAGACATATTCGTGAATTTAGGTCTTGCCTTCCACTTTCACATAGATCCTAGGAATGGAACACAGATTGTCTTACCCACTGAACTATCTCATCAGCACAAAATGTACAAAGTTTTTGTGGGACAGCTGAGAAGAGATGCAGGCAGTGATGGGGATTGAACCCAGCACCTCATAAATGTAAGGCTAGGGTTCTACCAGTGAACTATATGCCCAACACTTAAAAATCTATTACTATTATTATTGTTGTTATTATATCATTATTATTATTATCATTATCATTATTATTATCATTATTATTTTAAAGAACCATGAGTTTATATGTTTACTGGGCCCTGAACATCATAAAACTGGTCCACACCCCAAGAATGGAAGCCACATGAGGGCTGGGTTACTTGTATGCCTTGCTTACAGATAGTTCCTACAAAGGTACTTATAAACACTCCATAAGTGAATGAATAGGTGGATAGTGAAAGAGTGAATGAAGCCCAAGATGCTTGTTTGATGAGAATTGCCTGTTTCTAAGCCAATCCACAGAACACAGAATGCCTCTTGATTTCTGTTGCCATACCGAGCTCTGAGTTCAATATCCCAAAGGTAAGTTAGAGGTCTAGATAATTGTTTAAGGAAGGGGAGCTTGCTAAAATAAAAAATAAAATAAACCTCCTCCCAAACTCAAATACCTCCTAACAAACAAAACAAACAACAAAAACAACCAGAGGAAAGAAGGGACCTAAGAGGGATACAGCCAAGCCTCCAGAAAGGCATGTCCAAGGCCACTGAGAGATGAGGCATGCATGATCTAGCTGGAGAGCAACTCAACTCCTGCCTCCTGCCTCTTGATCCACCAGAGAGAATTGTTCATAATGTGAGCCAGGCTGCCGAGGGAGTTTTTGATTTGCAATCTACTGTTCCATGTCCCTCGGGTCTTGTACAAGAGCAGCCCAGCTGTGGGCCCAGACACATCCCAGGCCTGTCAATGGATTTCCCCAGCTGCTAATCCTTGCTTTTGAGCTCCAACAATGGAGCTGAGGGTGTGGCAGCCACACTCTTCAATTGTTCATGCTTTGTCCAGGGAGGAGAAGAGAAGAGAGAAACCGGGCCTGAAAAGCATCAATTCCACCAAGAGATTCTTTGTGACATTGGAGGCTAATTAGAGAAATGGAGACGTGCTTGCTGAAATTGTTCACAGAGACGGGGCCTGAGGAGATGGCTCGGTCGGTAAGAGTATTTGCTATACAAACAGGATGACCTGAGTTCTGATCCCTGCGACCCATGTAAAAGCCAACTATGGCTGGGCATATCTGTACTGCCACTCTTTGGGGAGAAGAAAACAAGAGGATCCTGGGAGATCATTGGCCACACAACATTTTGAAACAACAAGTTTCAGGTTCAGTGGGAGACATGTCTCAAAGAAATACGGTAGAAATAAAGTGATAGGATACCTAGCTTTCTTCTCTGACTTCCATAGTCACACATACCCATACACTCATGGTTAAACACATGTATGCCACACATACATGCATACATACATACATACATACACACACCATGCATACACACACACACACACACACACACACACACAAGGGGTTTCACACAGAGGGCATTAGACTGAACGTAAGAGTTCAGCAGAGGGTTTTATGGTTTCAGAAATATTTTTCATTGATAATATTGATCACTTTCAGCCTGCACAGATTTAATTGTCTTGTCAATACACCCTCATTAATATTCTCTTTAGGGGCTTCATGGTAACGAGCACACTCCTTCCCATAAATCTGTTTATGATTAATTCTAAAGAAAGAGAGGTTCTGAGAAACAATGCATTTGGGGTACGAGGCTGCTTTCTCCAGCCTTTGCTTATCAGTCTCACTATTTATTAAAATGATAACTTGTGGGCAGAAAATCAAGCTGAGGTCTTTGGGGAGAATGGATGACTTGGGTCATGAGGAAAGAGAAACCAGGATAGTTAAGCCAGCAAATAGTATTTCTTGAGACCACATGGAGAAAAAGCACAAAATGGAAAGGGAGGGGGAAGGTGTCTGTACAATGTCCAAATTTCAGTCATTGCCAAAGTTTGCAAAATATCTTTTCATTTAGAAGTGCTATGATTTAATGGCAAAGGAGGACATTTTGTTGGAACGCCCAGCGTAACAAACACTTTTCTCTCCACTTAGCAGTGTTCCCCTGGCTTCATCTCATGGAGAAAATAATAATTTGGATGTTTTGAATTATAGCAGTAATACTAAAGGCACTCTGGGCCCACCCAAATTCCCAGCACTGAACATGGCATTGGAGTACCGGAGAATGAAGTGATGTTGTATGATACATCAAGCAACGGTTGGTTTGGGGACATACGGTTCATAGTTGACTGAGGGCAAAGCTCTCTGCAGCCTTGCATTCTGAGCCCAGAGAACTCTTTTTCAGGGAGGGCTGGGGCAAGAGAAGGCTCTCCTAGCTGACAAGAGTCCCGGGGCTCTGGACTATGAACAAGTTCTGAAGAGAAGAACGTGAGCCTGCGCATCTGGAGGTGCTGGATCTCCTCCTAGCTTTGCCACTAATGAGCCTTGTGACCTTGAGTAAATGTGCTCTCTTCTGTGGGCCTCCCTCCATCCCTCCCTCCCTCATCCCTGCAATCACTGACATTTAGAACTGCAGAGACCACAAGAGATCATCTGGGTGTGTGTTTCCCCTGAATGTGTTCAATCATATTCACCTTCCCTACGCTCTGCTTTTATTACCCATCCTTTTCATAAGTCTAGCTGCCAAAAGAAAGCAGTAAGTAGAAACAATATGTAGAAGCTGAATGGTAATCATAAAATAAATGGAACTGAAACAAACCATCTTATTGTACAGGAGCCAGGGAAATGTTGGCTGCCTGGGAAGACGATAGATGCAGAAACAAAAGTAGTGATACTTGCTGAGATCGGAGCAAGTGCCAGGTCTTCTATGCAGAGTTTGATTGCCACTGCTCTAGTAAAAAGCCCCACCATCTTCCTCATTTTGGAGAGGAACTGACTGAGAGGCAGGAACATTAACCTAAGATTGTTCCTGACTTTAAAAAAGAAATTTAAAGTTAGTATTGTACAGACCAGCATGAATCTAAGACACGGTGTTTCACATAATCAGAAAGATTAAAGGAAGACATTTAAAAAAAAAAAAAAAGAATAACACTGTTGTTACAAAGATTGGTCTCATCTGATGTCATGAGTTTATTCCACCCACCAGCATCACGCAGTGTTCCTTAAAGTTATGGCTGAGAAGGACCATATATCTTTCAAGAGATGGAAAGTACACTGTTGGCCTCTGCGGTATTCAGTCCACCAAGCACTTCCTCTGAAAGTTTTACTGTTTTCTCTTGCCTGCCAGAGCAGTGACTGCTAGAATTGTGAGCATCACCTCCTTATAAGCCACCCCAGATCTCTCTCCTCATGCCAGGGGCCAGAGGTCACCCTCTTCAAGGTACCCTATTCCTACAGACACTTCAGATCCAGGACTTTTATATGTGATAGCCTCTACCTTTGGTCACAACTGACTTTTTGACACAACATGTAAAACCTTTTCTAGGTATCCCATAAATTAATACAAGATTTAAGCCTAATATGAAGGAAGTGGTTGTTTTTGAAGTAACAAGGGGGGCAGTGGAAATGCAGCAGAGGAGTAGAGGTTGTCACACAATCGTGAAGACTTAGGCTCTTATCTCCATAACTCATAGAGAGTCGGAAGCCATAGGGCAGTATGTGCCTATAATCCTACCATTCCTATGGGAAGATGGGGGCAAAAATCCTAGAAGTTCCTGGGCCAGCTAGCCTAGTGTACACAGTGGTGAACAAGAGCCCCTATCTCAAACAAGGTGAAGAATGAGGAGAGACACCTGAGGTTGTCCTCTGATCTCCACACTCATTGTGGCACACATACACTCACATCCACATATACAAAGACACACACTGATGTATATACACATCATACAAACAGAGAAATATAAAAATAAATAATAAACAATCACATATTTATCACTTTAAAGCAGGATGCTGAATACAAATGCTGTCTTCTATAGCCCCTTTTGGAAGTTCTCTCATTGGTTGTTCTGAATACGGCTTCTAAAGGCAAGAATGAGATGATCTTGGGTTACCCCAAATTTCTTTTCCAGGGTAATTTTTTGCAGTAAATTTGGATGCCTTTTATTCCTCCAGTGACCCACAAGGCAATCACAGGAGGGCACTAAAACCTTCTGTAATTCAGCAGTCATTAACACCACCAGGGTATTTAAAGGTGTCTGTAAGAACTAGCTCATTCACTTAGCTCCATCTTTCATTCTCATTGGGTAAAGCCTTCACTTACATTTCTTTGCCCACTTCCTCTTCCTCCTCTTCTTTGAAGGTTTCTTCTTCCTCAAAAGTAGGCTAAATTGCCTTACATCCTGACCACCATTAAGTTCCACAGGCTGTGTCTTTAAATCAGTGGCCAAGGCTACTACACACACCTTCCTCTGTTCTAAAGTGGGTGGTATTTTAGGGTAACAACAGGCACAAAAGCAGAATTCACACATGAAGATATTCTTTTGTAGAGGATCACCTCTGGTTCTGTCTGGGTAGGTGGTATACACCTCCAATCCTAGCACTTGAGAGGCTGGGGCAGATGAAAGCCTGGTTTCTGGCAAGCCTGATTACCTAGCTAGATACTGCTGGCTAGATCTGCTTTGTCAATTACTAGTTCAACTGATGCACCTAAATATTTTACCAAGAACTGAAACCCATTATCATTTAACTTCTGCTTACATATCTGAAGACACAAGAGAATACACTTAATGAGCTTCCCAATCCTGTTCTGGATTAGCCACGCACCCAGAAAGCCTTTTCTGTGGTTAAATCGAAATCTTTCCCTCTCTCATTTCCAAGAGCCATTCCTACTTCCACTCAATAGTGTCTCCTTAGCAAAAATTGGTTTCTCTTCAAAAGGAAAGCTTCTCTACCATGGAATGTATCATACATTCTTAGGGCTCCCTTCCCTAAAATCATTCCTCCAAATCTCCAAATATCATGAGTGCCAGATGTCTGGCGATGCTGAAAGAATTCTGCATAATGCAGGCTTCTGGTGCTGGGGAAGTAGTTTAGTGGTTAGAGAGCTTGGTAAGCAAGTTAGAGAACCAGAGTTCATGTCCCCAGAACCCAAGTCAATTGTCATCTAGGTGTGGTGGCTCACTTGCAATTCAAGTCTCAGAACGCTGAGAGAGAATCCTTGGCATATACTAGTAAGACTAGCTGTGTCTGTGGGCTCTGGGTTTGATTGAGAGACCTTTTGTCAATTAATATGGCAGAAGAATGATGTCGAAATGATTCTAAACTTCTGACTCCCACAAGCATGTGCACGAACACTCACATAGACCTGTGGACCCATACACATGCAAAAACATGAATATCCATAGATACAAACAGCACACATACAAACATACACATTCATATCCATGTATACACACACCTGTGTGCACACATATACACATGCTCACACATAATAAGTGAAAATTTTTTTTTAAAAATCAGATTTCTAAGGCATTCTCTCTGGTCTCAAATGTGGACTTTCCAATGTGGTAAGATCTCTGAGCCTCAGTGTCCTCACCTGTTAGTTGGCTATGTTTATAACACAAGTCCCTTATGCATCTCCTGGGGATACTACATCAAATGACAGATATAACACTTACGAAGCCAGCATTTGGTAAGTATACCAACATGTGCAAAATTAAGATTGCAAGTGAAAGAAACAGCTCGTGGGAAGCAACAGACCCCCAGACTGAATCAATTCTGTTGAGAAAGCCTCACTGGAGTTAGTTTTAGAGAGATTATACCACCGTGTCCTGGTGGCTCATCTTGGGATTGTGGTCAATCAGAATCTTTAGGTCTTCAGAAAACATACATGTACATAAACTGCTGCCAAGCCTGTAGTTTTACAAATTATATGCTAAAAAAATCAATTTCCTGAAAGTACAAACAGCCACAGAATCACCCTTCTCGAATTTTCTGTAGACCATTTGGCCCAACAGTTTCACACATAAAGGTAAGGTCAAGTCTTGATCCCTTGGCCACCCTTCTAAGCCCTGCATCATCTTCTCATGGGATGATTGACAGTTTTTCCTTCACAGGGGTCACTGATAACAATTAAAACATGCTCAAGGCCAAGGACAGAGCCCCGTGGTACTATTACCAGTCTTCAGGCAGCAGGCCAACTCTGTCATTTCATGGATGAGATGTGGACGATTCAGAAGAGCAAGATGACAGCCTGCAGCCATAAAATGTAACCAGCTGACTGCTTTTCAAAGTTGCCCCAGGACATCGGTCCCCTTCATGGTTTGCTGTAACAATGGCTTTCTATGGCTAAGGAAGTTTGTAAAAATGTGAGTGCTCTGTTTATATCTTAGAGACTTGCACTGTGCGTCGATAATTCTAGCCAGTCCTGTAGTCGGAAACTCTCTAAACTCTTACTTAACTCACCTTTGCCCCAACGTATCTAGTCACAAAATTCTGAATCCTGTTGATTCTTGTGAAACCACTTTTAACATCCCAGAGAACACCTCCAGGGTCAGTCAAAAACACGGAAGATGAAACTAGTACCTCCCACCTACTGTGAGAATGAAGTCCAAGAACCTCTGGTTCAGAAAGTGTTTGGACTTCCACAGGAAGATTATGTTGTGCAGGATTGTTGTGAAGGAAGAGAGTAAGAAATGGGAAAGTGTAATAAAATCAAAAGAGAGAAATCAACAAGCACATCTTCATACCTCCCAAAGTAACAGCAAAGGGAGGCACCTAGAGCCTACTGTTTCCTACCCTCAGGCCTCATCAACTTAATTTTGAGAAGACAGGATCTCTACCAGCCTGGAACTCATAAAGCAGACTAGGCTGGTTGACCAGCAGGTCACAGGGATCAGCCTGTCTTTGTCTCCACAGAATCAGGATTTTAAAAACATATTGACATACCCAACCTGTTCTTTGTAGGTTCTTGAGATTGTGCTTGTAAGGCAAGCATTTACCTACTGAGATATTTCTCCAGCCACATCCTGCTTTGATATAAAGAGTCTCCCTAAAATCCTGTGTGCTGGGGATTTGGTAACCAGCTATTGGATCTGATCATTGAGAGATGGCTAGATGATGAAGGCCATGACTAATCAATGGACTAATCCCTTGATAAAATCACCATAAAATGATGTTATTGGAAAGTGGAGTCTAGTTAAGGAAACTGGGTCACTGGGAAAGATACAGCTCAGGAAAGCTGGGATTCCTTATTCTGGGACTCTTTTTGTTATTCATCTCTGTATCCTGGTTGCCAGGAAGTGAGTAGCTTTTCCTTGCCATGCCCTCCTGATGCCATGATGTTCTGCCTACCCACAGAACTGTTGCAGTGGAACAAACTCACCATAAATGCAAACCTCTGGAACCAGGAGCCAAAATCCAATCTTCATTTCATTAGTTGCTTCTTCAGGTACTGTTCTTGGAGTGACAGAATTCTGATGAACACAGGAGCTTCTGCCATACTCTGCCTTGGTATCGCAAGGATTAATCCCTTGATGTTTCTATCTCAGATCACACCAGTCATCTCAATAAAGTAGGAATCCTAGAGAATTAAATGCCAATTTAAAGCTGCAGTTTTGGCTGAGGGAGTAGTTGTGGGGTAAAGTGCTTGCATAACATACACAGAAAACAGGCTTTGGTCTGTAGTGCCACCAACTGTTCTTTACAAATTACAATTCCTTCATCTGGCATCCCGTTCCTTCAAAGCTGTATGCAAATTATTTACTACCATCCAACAATACAGACTGTGTTTATTTTTTATTTCAATTAGTGCTTATCCTCCTGTAACTAGAGAGTAAGCTCCATGCTGGCAAGGATATTTATCTTGCTCACTGCTTTTCATTCTGAGCACCTAAAATAGTGAATGGCCAATAGTTGACGCTCGATGCATGTGGCAATGATACTCATACCAAACTACAGGGCTTAAATAAATTACAGCTTCTCCAAGGGCAAAGATCACGTCTTGGACTTGCTTTCACTTATTTATGACGTGATACCATCTGCTGAGTGGGTCTTTATTACACTAGAAATGAGTATTGCTGCTCAGATAGATATCAATATACAGGGGAGGCTATTAGTCTCAGAAACCACATTCCCCCTCTTCTGGTGACCTCATCTTCCAGACCTTGCCTGGGCATGACTCATAAATGCACAACACCAACCCCAGTCCTCACCCACGCCACAGTCTACCTTCTCTGCTTTACAGAATGTCTCTACCATGCTCAGCAGCTCAGATTTCAGGGGTAATTTAGATTAGAACTATTGCCATCTATCTCTCTGGCCAAGTTTACAAAGACAGAGAAATGGCCTTTGCAGAATCTGTTATTTAGGCATCTATTTACAAGTGGGCTGTAGGTGGCATTTCTTCAGACTTCCTCTTCTTCCTAATGGTTCCTTCCTGATTTTATTTTTTATTTTGAAGTTCCCATTATTTTCTGCATGGGCTATTGAAGCATTCTTTTCCTGGTCTCTGTCCTACTCAGTTTCAATGATTCTGATTGCTAATTCAGCATTTTCTAAGCTCTGGTTCGTGCCCGTGTATCAGAAATCACCTGGTATATTACCGCCCATTTAAACTACAAAACAATACAAAACTTTGTTTGACATGATTGTTTAGGGGGGTTATGGGGGTGGCTCAGTGAGTAACCATGCTTATTATACAAGCACGGAGACATGATTTCACAGTACCCACATAAAGGTCAGATGTGATGTTACTCCCAGTACTGAGGGCTCAGAGACAGGAGGATGCTTGGTGCTTACTGTGTAAGCTCCAGTTTCAGAAAGAGATCCTGTTTCAGGGTAGAAAGTTAAGAAGCACTCGAAAAGGATACCCAGAATCCTCTTCTCGTCTACACATGTGTGCACACACAAAAACATACATGCACACCTACACAACACATACATATTCTAAATAAGTATAAGTATATAAATTTCGTTACGGGTACACATGAATGTATATTATAAAATATTATACACATATTTCTCATAATGGTTCAAACGTTACTACTGTAGTCTAATACAATTCAAAGTTTATACGTAGTTAGAGCATCCTCTGTCTAACACCTCCAGCAATTCTCTGTTGCCCTCTGAATTGCCATGACACCATCCAATGGCTCCTGAGTCACAGCCTTGACCTTCCCTTCCAGCTTGTTTCCTGACACTCCTCTACATGTTCACCAATGCTCCAGTGCTCATTTCTCCAACACACTCTGACTCTGACCCTTGTACCTTTTCATAGCTCTTCTTTCTCACAAAGCAGTGACTGCCCATCAAGGGGTGGGATTTTGCTCCCCACCTCAGGTATTTGGCAATATTTGGGTGTATTTTTACTTCTATAACTGGGTTGGAGGGGGTGTGGTCCTAGCATCTTGTGAGTAGAGATGAGGGATACTGCTGAATAACCTACAATGTAGACAATGTCAGCATTGTTGAAGGGGACAAGCCTGCTTTAGAGCAATGGCGTTCAAGAACTTGGCGCATCCAAACTTTAAGGGTGTGTAAAAGTTACCCTGCTAGGCTTTGCCTCCCTAATTTCTGGTTCCAGAGATCTGAAGTGGAAGCTAAGAAGCTAAGTACTTCTAGCAAGTTTCCAAATGAAGATAGAGCTGATGGTTCTGCCAGTATAAAAACCACAGTCGTCTAGACTAAAGACACTGCCTCGGATTAATATTTATCAAGGGTTAGAGGTGCCCATATCAGGACAAATGCCACTTCCTTCTTAGAGCTTATCGTCACATAAGCCCAGCCTTTTTTTTTAATTTCTTCTAGCACTTGTCTTCAATCACATTCATCCTTTGACATAGCTGTCACTATATCCTTCTGTCCCCAAGCTCCATAGAGTAAACAGTGCCCAGATGAGACTTGCAAACAGTCTTTTCTGCTTTTTGTTGCTCAAGAGAACTTTGGATGATGTAAAAATACATCTAAATATTGCCAAATATCTGAGGTAGGGGGCAAAATCACACTCCTTAATAGGCATTGTTTAAACAATGTCTATCTTCAAAGACTATAAATAGCACCTGATCTCCACCAGTTCTCGGCACGCTTCTTTCTGCCCGTGCTCCTTCTACAGGAAAGGTTATCAATGTATTAACTATTAGAGCATGAAAGGACATATAGTTGTTTTCATGTATATGTAACTTAGTAAGTAATGGGCAAAACTGAGCTGGAAGGGCAGACATTGCCCATAAAGGAAGTGGGTGCATTGTAGCCCAACTTTTAGTCTTCATTATGTTGTGCAGAATAAGTCCTTGTCTGCAGCGTTCATGCTGAGCGGTTGAAGAGAGTACAAATATGTCAAACATTAGTCCCCATCCTTGCCTTACCTTATGAGGGCCTTATGTGCACCACATACAACAACTGGGTACTGAATGTGGTCTTTCAACTTCAAGTTCTATGTTTTATTTCTGCTCTGCTGCAAGCGACTCCTACTTGGATTACCCGTCCATGAATCTGAAAGAATGTAGTTTAATTACATCATCACATACATGAACCTTAGACAACCTCTTCTCTCCCAAAGATGTCTTCTCAGTGCTCACCAAACACTGGTCACACTTCAAATTAAGTGCCATGTGCAAGAATGTAATGTAGACTTCATCAGACAGTTATTATATGTTAAAGACCTTACAGTTATTTAAAACATATTTATTGAGGTTTAACAAGCATGCCAAGACGATGGTCCACAAACAGCAGGGACTGCTAAGAGAATGCAGTCAAGGATTCTTCCATCAGGCAGTGTGTCTTGGGCATGGATATACTTTATACCAGACTGCTAAAAAAAATAAAATAAAATAATGAAGACTCTCAAAGGGTTCCCATCTGGGAGGGCAAAAGGGACAGTGAATTTGTGTACTGCACACTCACCCCTGGAGACCTGGGATCAGTTCCTGTTGGAGATGGGCATGAAAAATGAGCTTGGGGGTCTTCCACTCATCCTCATTTGTGCTCTGTGCAAAGCCAACTGTACAGCAATGGCATGATTGATGAGGGCCATTTAGGGGAGCTGGCTAGGTGGGGGAGAGAAGAGTTCAGGAGGAGTCATTGGGAATAAGTCAGAGGGAGGGGACTCGTGGAAATGCTGGCCATAATATTGATGCCTGAAAAATTTTAAATGTGTCTATCTGTGTCACACACGCATTATAATCCCCTCTAGACAGTGGCTACCACAGGACGCAATCACCCCCATGTGGTGTTTGAAAACATTCATCTTCTTAGGCATGGACCAAGTGCTCTCTCCCTTAGAGTCTATGTGTTATATATGAGGAAACTAGGCTGGAAGGAGCTTCCTCTCAATCCTGCCCAGCCCTCCTCCAGCTGCAGTGGCAAAGCCCATGTTGTGGCCTGGAGTACTGACGCCATGGCAATGGCCTGACACGGTGGCGCCTGGCCGGCAGCATGACTTCACAAGAGGGTCAGGCCAGAAGACCTCAGATGGACCATGAGTAAGGAGAGCAGCAAAAACTAATATCCTGAGCAGTCGGAAACACGCCGAAGGAAATTATTCATAAATATTTGAGGAGCGATGCAGCCCAGAGTCTTGAGAGAGCACTGTCGGTCTCCAGGTTCATCCAAAGCTCCACCCCCTCACCCTTTCTTACAGTCCAGCTTCTGCTCTGTGCGGAGCTCCACAGTGCCCTCACCTGCCTCTCACACAGCAGTGCCTGGATGCCGTGCATGCTGGCAGCCATACACTAGGTCTCTTGATACTCCTATTCTTCTCTGAGTGTGCGCGCGCATGTGTGTGTGTGTGTGTGTGTGTGTGTGTGTGTGTGTGTTTGTGTGTGTGTGTGTGTGTGTGCGCGCGCGCGTGCGTGTGAAAGAAGTAGCATAGACTCAGGCCAATGATGAAAATCAACTGCAGGAGAATAATTATATTTTACAGTTTTGCTAAACACAAGAAAGTATTTTCTCAGGCCATTTAATTGAAACAACATCATGGGTTATACCTTCATTGTAATAAAACTCCACTGTGTGTCCAAGCGCCAGGGGATTTATTAACTCGCTTGTGCTCTGAGAATCAGCAGGCAGGGTCAGACACGGCCAGTGATGATGACATCATCGGTTTTGGCAGCTCTTTTCAACTGGTGTTGAGTGAGGTAATGTCCCCAAAATTAAAACTGACAGTAAGATTAATGATGATAGATTCACTGAAGGCTTTTTTTTTTCATGATTTAAATTGGTGTTCTGTTTCTTCCAGGCTAGATGGCCAAGAGAGCCTTGTACCATTAGTTCAGCATATCAGGAAAGCAGATAACAGAAGTCCCTTCCTTAGGCCCCTAGGGACAGTCAAGAACTTTAGGGTTAGGGGTAATTTAGAAATAGAAAGACACACCCTTGAGTCTGTCATGCTAGTTTGGATAGTGAGATAAACTGTCCTTATCAGACCAGCAAACACAAGTGGATTCAGAATTTAGGTACTAAAATGTCACATGTCTAATGTGTCGGGGAGTGGCCTTATGCAGGGGGCAGGGAGTACCACCTCACAGAATCTCACTTAAGTGAGACAGAACGTGTGGCCCCATAACTGGAGCAGGGCTGGCACTTTTGCAGAGATTAGGAACGTCAAGAGGCTGGTATTGAGAAGAGGCATAAGCTGTGTGGGAAAGACCTGAAGCGGGCATCTTAGATGCGCTGCTGTCCTACAAACACTATGTTCTTGATTGACTAACTATTCTACTCTCCCTCCACTGTAAAGTTCTCAGGAGAGGGGAATCAACTGTTTTTTATCATTGAGATGTCCACCATTATCACCGTGGCATACAGCAAGCACTCAAAAATTATTTGTTGAACACATGTCCCCTGAGTAGATCCCTTGAGCAATTCCCATTAGAAACTTAGTCTTGTGACAGGGTATATGGAGTATATGTTTAAATAATGGAAGGACTTTCCTTTAACACACAGTCAGCTTTATTATGTTCACTAGTCTATAGAGAACTGTGTTGCCAATCTGAAATAATATAGTTTACCATTGAAAATGCATACAAGAAAATACAAAGGAAAAGCCACACTGGAACACCAGGATATACGCTGAACAGCCACTTGGCAGAGTGGTAAAGTGGGAGCAATTGAATCGCAGTATAGTTTCCTTCCAAAAGAAGATGTGATCACAGGTTCAATACTTGCCTTATACTCAGATCCTTATACTCAATACTCAGAATAACCCTGACCTGTGTGAGGTGGACACTCAAGAGTCCAGGAAACACAGGAGAGAACAGGTTCTGTGGGAAGACCTGCTCCTAAAGAGAGAGCATATTGAATGGCAAAGTTTGGGCTAGCACTGGCTGCTACTTGAGATATGTGTGCTCCACCCCTCCTCTTCCCAGAGCCTCTGTCTCTCCTCTATAAGGTGATCTACTGAAGCACAGAGCACTGACCCTCTGGCAAGTTAGCCATTGCCTGGTGTTAGATATTTAATTCTTCTAGGGTGCATACCATGTGGCTCCACTGGCACATACTAACTGCATATTCCAACTGTTCAAAGAAAATCAGATTCTCCTCCCCAAGCCCTGAAGTTTATGGTTCTACTTGGAGTAAGGAATGAAGCATCTTTCCATTTTCTTTTAGCAAGGGCCTTTTATCCCCACACTCATACGTCTGATGCGGCATTCTTTCACATCCGACATGACATGCCTTCCTCTCCCTCCACACTGCTCTCTTTACGCAGAGCATCGTCCTGTGGAGAAATGGTTTAGACAGTGTTTGATTGACAGGAATCACAGAGAATACGCTATTACCAAAGCGATTCATTTGGGTGAGGAGAACGGACATAGTTTAACATCTTTTGATAGTGTATATAGCCTATGATGTCCTTTCCCAGGCACTTCCCACTCTGCCCTTCGGCAGGCAATGTCATACTTATTTCAATCAGAGCTCTTTCTCCCCCTGCTTAAGCTTATGCAAATGAGATGAAAGGAGTCTAACCCAGGAACCCTAACATGGCTGGCACAAAGGGGAGTGACTTGCCACTTTGAGAGTCTTATCAGGGAGACTGGCTTTTGGGGGCTAGGAAAATGAAATGAACTAGGATACCTGGACACAGACTGAGCATTCTCCTTGTAGCCTCCAAGATAAGGAAGTAGCCAACGGAGGAAGTCTACTCCTCAGATAGATCTATATATCAGAGGAGCTGAGGCCCGGCTGAGCATTAGCGTCAACTGGGGAACTTTCTAGCATATCAAAGCCTGAGATGCTGCTCTGGAGATTTGGACCCAATTAGTCTGGGGATCCGGAGACACTGGTCTACTTTTCACAGCTCCTCGAGTGATTTTAATGTGCAGCCAGGGCCTAGATCCATTCCCATAAACTGCTATTCTGAAATCTTCTGGTAGTGATAAAGACTGAATATCCAAGGGCTCAGAGAGGAGGCAGGAAGAGAGAAGGGACTAAACACCCTCCCTTCTAGCAGGTCCTCTGCAGTCCAGGGTGTCTGTCACACCCAGATCAGCACCTCTGCACAATAAGAGGTTAGAGTATCTCTCTGCATCACTACTTGCCACCATCTTCCCCAAATCCCCACCATACACACAGACACACACGCAATTCCACACATCTCTTGCCAAGATCGGGAAGTGAGCTCCAGATCTTTAGACCCTCCAATGCTACACTGGCTAGAAAGCAATGCCAGGGACTGATTGTTTTATTCATGTCCAAAAATGCAAATGGTAGGAAGCTCAAGTGCAAATAAGAAGGTGATTGTACAGGTCTTTATGGCTCCTGAATCCCCAATTTTAATTAGAACATCATGAAGCGTAGGCCTTTGCCTGGCGTGAGGTAAGAATCATCTAAAACTAGCAAATCCGTAACCATAAAAATCCACCCACCCACACCTTCCCAGGACTACCCTACGTTTGGCACTAATTTCCCTTGCCTCCAAGAAACCCCTCAAGCTCCTAGGAAACTGAAATCAGACCTTTCAGCTTTATACCCTAGATCTGGAAGACCAGAAGCTCTTCTCGAAGCCAAATATACTTCACTGATGGATAGACTGTCACGTGTGCTGGTGTTGATTAGTTGTGCCCACCATAGCCTGTCTCTAATCCTCTGAAAATAGGGGTTGGCATTTGGGTGAGGATTTTCAAAATCCATTTGGAAGTGGAACAATGCATACCCCCAAGTCTCCTGCAAAGCTTGAAGAAGAGAATTTATTCTTAAACTACTCAACCCAATTTAGGCCATTCAGGGTTTCTCTCCAGGTAACTGGCAACTGGGGCCCAGGGATATTTTGGGTAAATTTCTCTTGTATTGGAGGCTGCACTGGCAGGCTGGAGCCAAGTACTGGGGAAAAGAAGTCAGTCTGCAGAGAGAGAAGAAGAAGAAGGTACACAGAGTCAGGAAAAGGTTCTATGTGGGTCTGTTTTCTGTCTCCAGGTGTTTTCAGATGCCAAGCAGACTCCATTATTAAATTCTAGGATCCTTTTTGCCCCTCTGTATCTTGCAGTTACAGGGATGGGAGGAAAAACAACACACATAGGCATAAGCAAGAAATAAAGTTTATCATTTCATACTAGTGAATAATGTGAGATTGGGATATAACTAGCTTCAGGTATTGCTTGATCCAGGGCTCAAGTGTATAATTCTCATTTTCCCTTGCCAACCTCTAACTCTTCAGTAGAGTTGCTCCGGAGACTTCTGGCAGACTCCCTTCTAATGGTCATGTGAAAACTGAAAAATCTGACACTCTTCTGCTAGGCTTATTTTTAATAACAAAAGCATGACCTCTTTTGAGATTGCCAGTGAATGCCTTAATGTTTCTCAGTGGCTAATACTAACTATCCTGAGCCAGCAACCCAGGCTAAGAAAAATCTGATGATTGATGATGGACCTGAATCGCATGATTCGGCTGGTGCTGGTGGAAAAACCAGCTTTCTGGGATCCCAAAGACTTATGAAGGAAGACATGATTTCCTGAAGGATGTGGATATGTGGTCACTTTATGCAAATCACTGAGATGTTACAGACCAAAATATGTATGTAGCTTATGTAATGATCCTCCTGTTGTCTCTAAACTAGACTGAATATGTTTCTTACCATCCAAATTAATCCCAATGATTACAGGAAAGCAGCTTGTGGTCAACACACAGCCCTCCAGACATCTCTTCCCTCTTCTGTTTCAAGTGACCCCAGTATCGGCCCAGATACCAGGCTCAAAGCCATATTGATATTTTGCCCAAATAGACAACAAAGGCCCATTCAAGGGCAATACATTTATACGTTTATTTTGAACTTCTAAATGTGGCAAAAAGTGGAGATATTATGAAAAGACCATTTTTCAAAAGACCTTATTGTATAAATAGAAAAGCCACATGTTTGTCTAGAATATTGATCTGCTTTTTCCAGTGCCAGTCAAAACCTAGACATCTGTGGCTTCTTGAGAAGAACAACCCAGTTTATCACATTAACCACAGCATAAAATGTTAAGCATATGGCCAAATAAACCTCTCCAGTGTCACCAACTTAAAGGTCTCATTTGTTTGGTGTGACTTTATATACACCCTAATCTTGCCTCTGATTACCACCAGATTTGGTATCAGAAGAGCCAATGAATTCTTGCAAACCAACCCAAGGAAATAAAAACATCAACAGGAAACAGACATTGAGTCTCTTGTTCCACCTTTCAATCCTATGCCCTTCGACATTGTGACTCCCCATTCATTGTCTGTAGAAACTTGGCCACTAAACTCGACAAGCTGGCTTGACTCCAAGTTTGCCTTCCTACTGTAGGGCATGCTCCATAGTTAGCATGTGCTCTTCTCTCCAGGAGCACTCACCCATCTTTATGTGTAATTCTCATCACCCTTGCTCATATCCACTGATATCCATATCCGTATCTCTCCCTCTCTCACATGTACATATCACCTCTACATTTGTTGGAATTCACTACCCACAGCCCCATTCAAAAGCCCCTCTTGAGAAAATCCTCTTGAGGGTCTATCTACCTTGGCATTAATTCATCAATACCAATTAAAAGTCTTCGCTGGCTTCAACTCCCAGGACTTAAAAAGTATATGAGGACTATGAAGTCATCATGGTACGGAAAGAGAAGGACTCAGGAAAGACCTGAGAGTTCACCATTGTGAGTCTGTTTATGCAAAAGCCTTATAGAGGTGGCAAAGAAGTAAATAACAGCCCTTGCCATCAAAAAACTTATAACTTAATTGAAGAGACAGGACATAAAGACAAAAACATTTAAGTAACGATAAAAGCTGTAACGTAAGAGACATTTAAACAGAATAATACATGATTCACTATGATTCACTTTCAAATGAGGTATGCAGATTGTACTGGGGGTGAGCCCACTGCAGGTTACATGCTTAGTCCACATTCTCTAACCAATTCAAAACCACAGATAGGAAATCAGCCAGAGGAGTTACTTTCTTAGGAAGAAAGAGAGAGAGAGAAAAAAAAAATTAGTGGATAGAAATTCATTGAAATGATCTTTGTAGGACAAGATTAAATGGCCTTTCCATTTTGCTCTTCATTCACTCTTTATTGAGGAATCCCAACCCTGTAGCTGAAAAGATACCTTGTTCTAATTTTCGATGGTTCTCACAAGAGGAATTCTTAAGCAAAGTAAATGTAGAGTTTACTCCTATTCAGAAGAAGCTGACCATGACCCCATTTGTCAGCATCACCTCAGGGCACACTAAGGCCTGTGTCACTGCACTCTGGTGACACAGAAAAACATGACAATGACAGGGTTAACATTCCAGAAGGGCTCTCAGTCACAAAAAGGTTAGTCTCTAACAAGAGACTAACAAGCTCTTTGGTGTCTATATTATAGCGACTCATAGAGTTTGCTAGCATTTACAGAGCAGAAGAGGTGGGGGATCAGGTAAGCCTTGGGAGTAACAGAGTAGATATATCTGAGAAATGCCTTTGATATCACTTGGACAGTCAACTTAGGAAAATTTTGCAACCTTTTTTGCAAGTTGATTTAACACTAATACCCAGCTCAGAGACTGACTGACTGTACGGTTCTGTGAAATAATGCTCAAAAGAAATCAGATTATCCCAAATATAAAGTAGATTATCAGAACATACTATTTTTTTATTATTATTATTATTTATTATTATTATATATTTATTATTATTATTACTATTATTAATACTAATCAACACTAACTTAAAAGATCACTAAATAGCACAGTCTTTCTGAATAGAAGAATCCAAGTTGAAGATTTGCCTACCCTAATTTTAAAATTCCCTGAATCTCATTATTTAGTTATTTTCTATTATTTATGGGCCCATGAAGTCTGGATAACTGAATTTGATGCTCCAATTTCACGTGAGAATTTCTTTAACCTGTCCCTGTCTCAATTTATTCACAAAGATAGAGAGAAAAATAATAGTACCTATAATTTATCGCCATTATGGGAACAACAAATATGTTATCCATGGAGCCATGAAAAGTATACTGCTGACTCTCCAGGAGTGTAACTGTTTATCATAACCAGGCATCACCATTATCATTGTCATTATCATTGTCATAGTCATTGTCACTGCCATCACATTGTCATCATCATCATCATCATCATCATCATCATCATCATGGCCCCTATCATCACCAGGAACATTCCAGGAACTGATTTTCACCTCAGGACCCTCAAGTTTAATCATATCTATCATGTTCCAGGATGCTGAGCTTCTTAAGTCTGAATTTCAAAACATGTGCTGTCTTGGCAATAAGAAACTTTTTGACACCATTGTGTATTCTGCCAGTCACTCCCGTTTGTTTCATGACAAATGTCCCACATTTATAGGTTTGCTGACTGGGGTGAGTGATTTGTCCCTTTGGAGGAGGAGCATGGAGAGGAGGAAATGAAAACTACAAGGGCCTCTAAGTTTGAAATCCCAGCTGCAATCTTAATGGTGAGTGGTTGGGAAACAATTATTTAATTCACCTTTTACATCCAGAGGCAACATTAGAGCTTCTTCCCTAAGGATGATGGGAGTTCTGAAATGATCTGTGTAGGAGATTAGCAGCTGGCGCATATTATGTGTCCAGCAAGTTATAAGCATGTAAGTATTATAGATGCCTGCTGCCCCAGTTGCAAAAGAACTAACCAAAGACACCTGCAGGGTACCACACTATTATCCAGCTTAGTCTTCTATCCTTCCTCATTAAAAAATATTCATGTTAAATTCAAACTGTAGAAAAAAAACATGTAGAAGAAACCCTAGCTAGCTACATATGAAGACCACAAACATGCATATGAAGGGCTTGGTACAGAGTAAAGAGATCGACCCTTTTGCTTTTACTTCTGTGGCATAGATTTCATCTTGGAGATGACTATTAGGCAAGATTGTCCATAAAGAGTTCTCTAGGTATAGTTGTCCAGGACTCGGTCACAAAGGTTGGAAAATGAGAGATGGAATTACTAGGTTCTCATCTGGGTTCACAGGCAGCAGAACTCTGGTGGAAAGTGGCATTAGAAATACACACACACACACAGAGTGAGAGAGAGAGGTAGAGAGAGACAGAGACAGACAGAGACAGAGAGAGGTGTATACATACATACATATACATTATATACATATACATATATGTATATATACACATGTATACGTATACTTACACTTATACCTATACCATCATGAACAGCAGAGAGACTGACTTAGTAAAGTGATTAGAACAATAAAAGACAAGTAAGAAAATATCAGGTAGGCCTACGCCTGCTCAGGTAGATGAATTTAAATGAACATAGAGAACTCACTGGGCACTTAACCCATTAGGATAGCTGAAGAAGACAAGAAGAAATATTTATAGGCCCCTTTGAACATAGTCTATAAAACAGGAGGGTGATTTAAACATAAATCATCTACCACATCCTGCTTTAACCTCTCAATCTTTCTCTACATGCCTGAAAGGCAGCTTATTAAAGCAAAGTGGGTATTTAAGCACTCTACATACACAGGTCAGTTTAGAACCATCTAGAGAAGCAGAAGCCAATAAAAGGGTCAGGTTTTCTAAGGAGAAAAGAAAAAGGTGTTTTTTCGTCTGGAAAAATGACTTAAATATTGCAAAGTATGTGGTGATTTGAATAGGGCCTGGCACTATTTGGAGGTGTGGCCTTATTGGAGGAAGTGTGTCACTATAGGTGTTGACTCTCGAACCCTCATCCTAGCTGCCTGGAAGCCAGTCTCCTCCTAATGGCCTTCAGATGAAGATCTCAGCTCCTCCTGCATCATGCCTACCTGGATACTGACATACTCCCACCTTGTTGATACTAGAATGAATCTCTGAACCTGTAAGCCAGCCAATTAAATATTAATTATTTAATCAATTAAATATTGTCCTTCTAAGAGTTGCTTTGGTCATGGTATCTATTTACAGCAAATAAAACCTTAACTAAGACAGAGTACATACTATGTCTTTATCTCAAATCTGCTTTCTGGACTGGCCCCATCTCTCTAGATAAATCTCAGGTGGTACCAAGATGGCAGGATATATTAAATCTGTATCATGTTATCTGGAGTCTTTGGAAAGACCAACTGCATATCTTCAGGTTATACCAGGACCTGGAATTAGGTTCTCTTTAGAGTGGTTTGAATTGCATGGGCTCCATAAAGCCCATTTCTGTGGCTTGAAGACTGTCACATGCTGAATGACTGGCAGCTTATGACACTGGCCTACGCCTAGACATAGAGAGAATTCTCACAGGCTCAGCTGATAGACTGAATGTAACAACACTGATCTCTCAAATAAAATCAAGGTGACTTTACTAGGAAAGTGGACCATATGCTGGTCAGGCTTCAGCAACGTATGTCCCCTGCAACATCTTAAATATAACAAATGTTTTGTTTTTTTTTTCTGGCTGAATGCATGTTGTTCTGTTTATATGGTCAATTATGCCTCAGTCTGTATATAGTCTCATTTGTTTTCTCCTCTGTGTGTATTTCTCTGTATACTTCTTGTGTATATAATCTGGTACATGCTTGTCACACACACATAGCATCTTAAAGGTCATGGGGAATTAGATGACAAATATCAGTGGAAAACATGAACAGCTTTCATCATTGTTTAATTTACTGAAAGAAAGGCTCCACCTAAGATTCCTCCTGTCTCCTGCCAACAGCGACAACAGAGCCATTAGACATCCTAGGAAAACATTCCCGAGACCTTCTGCAGCTGTCACAGGAGTGGGACTGAGGCACCTCAAGAAATTTAATCACCGGGAAAATATCCTCTGAATCTTTTTAGATTCCCTCCAAGAAGAGACTTTGTGTTTGCTCATTTCTGAATTCCCATTACCCAACATGATGGTTACATAATGGGTACGTGATAAATATTTATTGAATGAATGCATGAATGCATGAACGAATCACTTCATTTTAAGAATGAGGCTTTAGTCAGGAACAGATTTTCTCAATTACTTAATTTGTCAAACTATTTTATGGAACAGTATGATTATTTAATATATGCATATATGTATATCCACATATATACACATGTATTAGAAACTTATATTAGATTTTACCCCTTAAAGTTGCCTACAATAGAATAATCCCCTCTTTTTTACATTTACCAAGGCAAAGTGGGCAGAAAGTAGTTGAATATTTTTATTTACAAACTGAATTTCTAGGATCTCCAGATGCTAAGATGACTAGTACTATTGAACATTCCTGAAGAGAGGCAAAAATGGTTAAGACCAAAAGGTCTGATGGGTTTTTGGACCTTAACCAGCTATTTATTATGTGAGTGATAGATTTTGAAATTAAATAAATAAACACCTCTTGGAACAAATACATAGATAAGTCAATGAATCAAGAGTATCACAGAAAATTTAACTCATTTTCCAAAATATCAAAAGGGGAGTATTTTCCTTTACACACACACACACACACACACACACACACGCGCGCGCGCGCGCGCGCGCGCGCGTGCGTGCGTGCGTGTGTGTGTGTGTGTGTGTGTGTGTGTGTATTGCAAAAGGAAAGACAAGAAAAACATAACAAATTCTTTTCAAAAAAGGAAGCCTGGGCCCTATGCAGCAAGGCAACCATCACACTAAGAACAGGCTGCTCTCCATCTGTTGCTACAGTATAACCAACTGACTTGTAGCTGAGCAGCATAAAGCATAAAGTGACTTCTGTCTTACTGAGTTGACAAATATTTTTGGTCAAGGGTATGATAGGATTTCTTGTTTCTGTTTTCCAATATCCAGGACTTTGTTTATCTTGGATAAATTCAAATAGCTGTGTGTAACAGGGGAAAAACGGGGACTGGAACCATTAAGAAGCTTCCTCATTAATGAATGAAAGCACAGGCTATCATGCCTTGAAGGTGACCTCAGCTAACACTGATGATTGGAAACTTTACACATGGTCTTCCCATCAGTTTTGGGCATCCTCATAACACAGTGGCTCCAAGGTACCTGATCAGAAATCAAAGAGGGTAATGCTCTTCTGTGTCCATTGTGAAGTATGCAATGACCCCTGTCTCAGAAACTGTGGTACAAGATCTCTATTGAGCTTTACCAACGAAGTCACAAGCCAACCCAGATCCAAGGTTGACAGACCTTCATCTTTTTTTTTTTTTTTTATGACAGGAACAGTAAGGAATTTACAACCATGTCTATATTATGGCAATAAAATTTGGAGAAATTAAAAAAAAAAACAAAAACAAAATACCCCACAGTATTTAGTTTTGGTCTATACACGATTCCTGACTACCATTTGTGTTTTGGACAGTGTGCCAACTGTGAGAGAGGACACAGAAGGAATAAGACATGTTCTCTTTTCTACTTACAGGATACATAGTTTAAGAATAGAAAGTTGTATAGGGTTATTTATTACAATTACTTTCTCTGACATCTTGAACAAATGACTACCTTTCTTCTGATTAAATAGGTAAAACAAAGGCTTTTGTTGCCCAGTACTCTATGGTAAAAAGTTTTATGCTCAAGGGTATATAACCTTCAGTTTTAAAACATATAGGAGAAATAATTTAACCAAGTTAACATTTTATAGTTACAACCAAACGTCTGAGAAGTGCTTTGTCTGAGATAGCACAGCCCTGAGAAGTGCTTTGTCTGAGATCACACAGCCCGGAAGTGGAGGAGTCAGGGCTAGGAAGCCAATCCAATCCCACTGATGGCAGGACTTAAGCTTTATTCCAGCTACTCCACTCTGCTGGTCTTTGTGCCAGATCTCAATTGCTATGGAACCCAGTGTCCATCTGACATCCCATTCAGATCACTGCCTATTTCTAGGTCATTAATATCAGGATATGTGTGGGTGAATATGTCTTGGCTTGTTGCAGATAGTAGATGAATGTGGGAGGTGCTGGAAACATCCCCCAACATCTTCCATTGCAATATTCTTACCTCACTCTAAATCTGACTAGAAATGTTTCCAGTGTCAAGTAATAGAAATAAAAAATAAGGCAGACTTAAAAAGTAATCAGAAATTGAGAGAAAAAAAAAAGACTTTGGGAACATTGGCTTCAGTGTTTCCATAAATAATCCTAGCCCCTTTCACCTCTCTGCTTTGACATTTGTTTTTGTTTGTTTTAATTTAATATTGAGGCTGGAAGGAAAAGACATAACAGGATTCAATCAGACAATGACAACATCCAGAGAGAAAAGGGAGCCATTTTCATCACTTTTCTTGTCTTATGAGTATATAAACATTCACTAGAAATTCCCTTATGTTAGATTGCCTAGGATGGGGACTTATCGAATTCTGGAACTAATCATAGGCAAGGAGGATGGTACTGTCGTTAGGTGAGTCAGACACACACTGGGAACTGAGATGGTTCAGGGGTCGTCCGGAAAAAATAGGAAGGCACCTAAGTGTCGAGGAGACTACAACAGGATCTGCTGCTACTCCTTTGTGGGCTTGGTGGTTCATTGGTGTTTTTCTTCCATATTTACTTCATAGAATGGTACTTATGGTATTTATATGGTTGATCTGGTATTTATCCCATTGATCTTCTGATAAACTGAGGGAGGCAGGCTTCTCACATGGTAAAACTCATCCAAAATGAGGATGTAAATTGATAAACATGGAGAAGAAAAGCTGATTTTTACAAGTGAATAATACTTGTAGACAAGAAAAGGCAAAGTGATGCGAACATTCTCAGACTATATTTCACAGCCTACTAATTGTATGTGAGATGGAAGTGGGAAAGAGAGTTTCTGTGGTTTAAAATTCTCCAAAATGGCTACGTACTCCTTCTCCATCTTGTGGAGGCTCTGTGCGAGTCAACATGTTAAAAACTCAGAAGTCTGTAATGTTTGAAGGTGTTCTTGGTTTCCCTCTGGAATGTGATAGCTGAAGACATCACATATTGAGTGATAGAACATAAAGTAATCAATCTTTTCCATCCCTTAACCCTATAATAAAGCTATAATAACGACCTGCCAGTCAAGAAAAGCCTGCAGAAGCTATAGTAGCATGAATATCATGGGAATTACCAATGACTTTCTGATGGGATTTAAGGTCCATTTTACAAGATGAGCACATACCTGTAACCATTATAGCCCAAGAACCTATGGCTAGACAGATCAAAAGCCCTAGAAAAGAACCTATTACTGTTATTCTGTGGAATGAATATATTTTTAAAGGACTTTTAATGACTTATAATCATTCCCACAGATTAATGTATCTCATCAATTAAGCTTCTTTTTACAGTAGATGGTGATTAACAAAGACCCACAATCAAGTTGCAAAGAATGAGAGACAGCAGAAAGTTCACTCTTAAATGGGATACCAGACCCCTAATCCCAAGGCTCAGGGTTCATTATAGAAGAGAGGGTGAAAGATTGTAAGAACCAGACTTGGTGAGTGACTAAAGGAAATTCTTTTCTGGACACAGTTGGGTAGCTGCACATATAAACTCACAATAGTTGTGTCAGCAAACACAAGCCTTGAATAACCTCAAACCAGAAAAACCCAGCATTGGGAAGGCACAAAATCCCAACTCTAGCTAAGGATCTATGGGAAGGATAAAGTTAGTTTCAAGGATGTGGCTCTTTCTTTATATGTCAACCACGCTCTAGTAGATGGTAATACACCCAAGGATATATGGGCAACTCAAATTAGATTCCATAGGTTTAAAGTATTTGGACACATATTTGGGTAAGTAGGGAAGTGGGGAAGGATATGGCAGGAAATGAGGAAGGAAAATGAACATGATCAAAACACATTATATGAACTTCTCAAAGAATTAATTTAAAATAGAATTATAATACCTTCAGGGAGTAAAGTCCACAAGTTCTGCAGTAGAACAATCTGCTGTTTAATTTAATGTCTCCAAAATATTTTTCTTAAAATATACCTGAGCAAAATGATAAACCCCTGTAAAGGATGCATACTATTACATTTGGAATATTTAATTATATATCTTGTCTGTGACACAGGAATTTAAAATTCTTATATGAGTATTCATTTAAAGATGTTGAGTATTATAGCTTTAAAGTAAATACTTTCAAAAAAAAGTTGTTTATTCTGGCAGTCCAATTCACTTCAAATAATCTGTATTTAAGTTAACTACAATGTGCAAAATACACAAATATCCACCCATCCATTCATCTATGAACTCAGACTGAAGTCAGATTGGGAAGTAGAGTAGATCTGGGGATGGTCATGATATCCATTTCAGATTTAGGCATCTCAACACTGAAATAGAACATTTGAAGATGAAAATTTCCACATCCAGAATTTAAACTGGAGATTCCAGTTTAAGTTCAAAGCTAAGAGTAGAAATAACCAAGAGGCTGACCTGAGAGAGGACAGTATCTGTAGGTAGAGCTTAGAACAAGGTTTCATTTGTGAAACAACAAATGACGGCAGAGCCAACATTTCTAGAGGTGACCTGTGACATGTGTAGTCTAGCTTCCTAGAAGATTTCCAAGGAACTAAAGCATCACATTCTTTGGTTCCAGTTGGGGAGAGGGGTGGGCTGTGAGATTATTTCTATGTGCCAATATAACTTGGCTATGTTGCTATGTTGAGTGGCAGAGAATGGAGAATATATATATATATATATATATATATATATATATATATATATATATCCATGCACATCTAGTTTTAGTTTGCATTCCAACATTTCTGCTACCCCCAGAGAACCAAGATCATCAGGACCTCCAACATCATGAGGAAGATGTGATAAAAGCGAATTCAACCAGAAACATCCTCTGTGTGATCATCCTGATTAATTTAGTATGAGCAACTAGTCTTAACTATTCCAACAACTTTCTGCATTTGTCTGAGAACATTGGGCCCGAAATACTTATTCTTATCTTTGTACCACTTGACAAGGGAAATAGGTGGGAAACCTGGAAGCTCCTGGTAGTGATGATTTAAATATTAAAAGATATAGCATTGGTACTAAATAGCACAATCAAAGGTCAATTACGAAACCAGAGAGAAACAAGGACCCCAGGAATTTGGCCTGAGTTGCCAAATCTATTTTCACCTGAAACAAATTCTTACTCTGAGTTTTTCCAATGTGTAAAATAACACTTATTATATAGGGCAGATTGAGACGATTTTTAATAATTTCAACCAAAATTTATTTGAAATGTGAAGAGTGCAATTTCTGATGAAACCAGTTGTGTATTGACTTGGTTTTATCAGCTATGGATGAAGAACTCAGAGAAAGAGGTTCATGACATGCAAATCCTGGCAGTGCCCACTTTGGCCTAGGAACAGTTACTTTTCAAAATTCTCATAGGCCGATTACAAGTCTTCAAGTATTATTTGCATGATTATAACTTGACTATCCAACACTTTAGCCAATCTAGATGAAGCTTCTCAAAACACAGCTGTAAGGAAGAACCAGAGGTAATTAAAAGTGATTGGTGGGACTCAGTAGCCAAGGCTGCACATCCTAGATGAGGCTGATATCAAAGTCACTCCCATCTCTGAATGCCATCTTTGGTGACAAGAACTTTTTTTTTTTTTTTTAAAACAGAAACCACTGCTAACAAAGTAGCAAAATTTAACAGCAAAGTTAGTAACACCACTCACAACCTGTGCCTTCTACAAAGTAAAAGATGGCATTCAGAGAGAATTCTAATTAGGCTTTTAAGATACTTAGTGCGCCATGATACTTCCATTTCAGGGAAAATGGCAGCACAAGTATAGGTGTTGTTAGTTAGAAGGTGGCTCATTTCCACACCAAATCAGCACAGTCCCGTGATGTTTTTACTGGGTGGAAGTGGGGAGAAGCAAGGAACAGAAGAAAAAAAAGGGGGGATAAGGGGTCAGGGTCTCAGTCTTTTATTTGGGCCATGACATAGATGCCAGGTAATGAATGATGGGCACAGGTGAGGCATACGCTGGGAGTGTGTGATGATTGCCATGGCAACAGATGCAAGAGGGTTGTTGTCACCTTGGGATTGGAGGCTGATCATAAGGCCACTTCTAATGCCAACACTAACTCCCAGGATTTTTTGGAAACTAAAGATGACGAGTAAGAGCAAACCTAGCTCATATCCATGCTGTGTAAATAAAGTTTTATTTGAATACAGCAGGTACACTGTAGCAGACTGCTTTAATCCCAGCACTCAGGAGGCTGGGACAAAAGGATTGGGACTAGATTTTACATCCCTGAAAGAATCAATCAAGAACTTAGGAACCCAGCCAAGCCCATTATCATATGTATCTATGATGGCTTCCATAATACAACAAGAGCAGTAAGAAGTTAGGAAAAATGTTGGAAGGCCCAGGAAACCTTAACTCTCATAGAACTTCACAGAAAGTTTTTGTGTCAATCATTATCTTACTATACTTGTTGCTTTATGTGCTAAGCAATTCTAGACTTTCTGTTCTTGTCTTAATTTTTAGGGATTTCAGAGAGGTAATTTTCTTGAGGACACACAGTCAGTAATTCCAAAACCTGGGAATCAGCCCCAGATATAGCTAACTGACTCAAAGCTCTTGCTTATAATCAATGTGATTGTACATTTTCCCTCTGCACATGTCATAAAATATACTTAACATTTTACTTTGAGCAGAAATGGAATCAGAGTGCTATTTAGAAGAAATTTTAAAATCCTTTGTTGATTCTATCAGAACTCCGGTACATCATTGACCTTCTAAGAGACAGTCTTCCAGTTGAATGGACATGAAAGGCTCAGGGAAAACTGACAAGAAGGAGACTTCCATCCAAGGACATGTGCTCAGTTTCAGCCTCCCATGAGAAGCAGAGAGGGGTCAATGAAGGGGCCCAGAAGAAAGCAGCAAAGGAAGATACTGCTACTTGGATGACATAGGTAACTTGAGAAAAAAGAAAGTAGGTAAGCCCACTATTATGTTGGGGGAGGGGATATTTACATTTTCATGTTTTATCATGGCTGGGATGACCCAGCAGAAACCCTCTCCTGAGCAAGTTACTATGCAGAGAAAAGAGTGTGTTGTATGCCTAAAGACTGGTTAGAAGCAGTGAAGCTGTCACCTCTGGATATCTGGTACAGATACTATAGGAGAATAGAGCTCTCTACTGGGATCTAGTGAACCTTTCTCTGTCCGCTTTTCAAACCATGGACAACACTGTTGCCTCTACTGATTACAAGTCACCAAGTTTGACCCAAATCCTGCAAACAATACCAAAATTGATGTTGCCATGGTGAAGGGCAGAGACTGTGGGAACATGGCTTGCTTGCTATTATAGTATGTTGTTCTTTGGGAATGAATGACGCTCTGGGCTGAAGGCCACAAACACATTAATGGAAATTCTTAGTGGAAGCCGCCATTCAATGTGCTCCACAGTCCCATTTTCCAGAACAAGTCCTGCCATGACAGAAGCCAGAACTGTTCTGTGTTAGAAAGCATGCCGGGCCATCTCAGCAATAGAGTCATGGCTGTTTCCTGAGTTAGGTTCTCCGATGCAGCACGAAAAAGGGCTACAGAAATGGTGAGTCTGGGTGTCACAGTATCCCTGTCTCTCTCAGCTTTAAAACAGCCAGCATGTGGATATGTCAAATTATGTTTTCATATCCATTGGCAGAAGTCCGTGCCTATGGCTGTATGGATTTGGTCCGAAACATAGCTTATTGAGGGGTTCGTGGTAGAAATAAATGTCAAGTTTGCCTTTTAGATATTATCAAAGAAACCTATGTAAATGTTTTCTTTCTTTTCTTTTTGTTTTGGAAAATGAAAGTTTTTTTCTACTGAGACAAAAGCTTCAGAAATTCTGGTTTACATCATTGCAATGAAATTTGTTCCATTTTCTGTAGCTTTTTCCTAGTAAGTTCAAAAAGTCATGACTGCTTCTCTTTTCAGTTGACCCACAGTGTTCATTCATTTTATTATTACATCTATCATCTATTTATCTATGTATCTATGTATTTATGTATCTATCTATGTATCTATGTATCTATCTATCTATCCATCTATCCATCTATGTATCTATGTACGTACATATGTATGTATGTATGTATGTATGTATGTATCTATCTATCTATCTATCTATCTATCTATCTATCAAAAGGGCATGCATGTGTACACATGTAGAAGTAAATGGACAACTTACAGAAGTCTATTTTCTTCTACTGTGTGGTCCCAGGAATCAAACTCAGGTCATTTGACTTAGTAGCAAGAGTCTTTCACTCTGACCCGTCACATAGGCCCAGTCTTCATTCTTATACCCCAACTTTGCAAATACTATACAGGCTCATTTGCATCAGGAACACTTTAGGAGATTGTGGTACAAAGGCAAATCCCTGGGCTGTACCTTAGATGCTATGAATCAGGATAACTGGAGTCAAGCTCCAGCATTTTAAGACACTCACAGGATCCCTCTATTCACTGAAGTTTGTGACTAGTGGGTAGTAGTATATCTAGTTGGACAAAGAATCTCAGCTTGCTCTTAACAGGTCTATGGATGTTGTAATTGGATAACTAAGTTATGACCTGGTCAAAACCACCTGGTCCAAGGGGGTGGAAGAGAAAGTCAAAATGCTCACTCTGACCCAAGAGTGCATCCACCATCAGAAGAGGGAAACATTTTCTAATTTGTGGAAATGTCTCCCTGTTTGTGCACTGTTTCTCCACAAGTCCACATCTGCCTGGAAGGAGACTCTTTTTTCTAATTTACAGAAGGGCACTCTTGAGGCTGAAAGTATCTTACTTTAGGGTTCTAATTTGCAGTCTATGGGATAAGCATGGTGTAGTAAGCTCCCTGTGCATGGCACACCACAATCCCTCACACTAGTACAATTCAGTATTTGTAGACTCAAACTAAAAATACTAATACCATATTAATACTAGAGAAATATGACAGTTTTATCACTCGTGTGACAATAGCTGCCTTCATTGCTTTCTTTCCTTGAGCCTAGCAAAATCACCACAATTTTCCACTGCAGACCACAAATTGAACATGCAATCTGTGTGGGGGGCAGGATGAATCCCTGCTCTGCCTTCCTGGTAGAAATAAAACTCTTTGGCAGTAATTCCCGGATTGTTTTCTTTGGAAATTGCATTCATGTGATTTTCAAGATGTTTCCCGTGCTTTGTTGAAATTCGACCTCTTTAACAAGAAACACATAACTCAATTCATGTTCAGATTCTCAGGGTTGTTTAAGAATAATTCTGGGATGTCCATGTGTGCTAGAAAAACAATCCAGGCTTCCTTAAGAATGGAAAGACAATTTGTCTCTCTGAGGTAATCTGAGTTTGCTCAAGAGATGGCCCCATGTCTTTCCTTGGAACACAAAAGACAGGCTTCATCAGTTTTACCCTGAAAGCCACTTTTGGAGGTGATTTATCATCTGCTAAGGATGCCATGAACTTCTATAGATGTGTCAACATCTCATACACCTAACAAGAGTGAGACGTGGACTGAATTCTGAGATATCGTAGTCATGTTTGTCTAAAACCCAGGTTTTTTAAGAGCCCTTTGCTGGCTAACCTTGCATTCACCTATACGGTCCCTTTTCCTAAATCCTCTGAGCTACAGCTAAATCAAACAAAGGCTCATAAGTGTCTCTTCTATTCAATCAATTCCCTTAACACGGACATGAAATTCCTCCGGCATTTATGGACACCAGGACAACAAAGACAAGAGTACAAGATGAAGAGAGAAGGACATGTTCCAGGCTTTTGTGCCGCTCTGCTGTGACTTAGCACAGTAGGCAATGCCATTTTTTTCTCCAGTGCTTACAGAGAGGAGTCTCTATCTGGTCCTTTCTTAGCTGAGCCTCTCGTTTGCTGGCAATTGATCAACAACCATTGGCCAGTGAAGATGCAGGAGTGTCTCGGAAGGAGATGGAGCTGGGATCTCAAAGCCATTAGCACACAGGCTACATTCGCTCATTGCCTCTCACTCATATTTGTCACTTTTCACACACAAGCATCCATTGGTCCCTATTTTATGCAGTGAGTGAAACATTCTTCAACTGAAATTCCCTCTGTTGAAGAGAAGGACATGGGCTTGATTTTCTTTACCCCTCGGACCAAATCCCCAGAGGAAAAGAAATGGTTTGACCCTTGGGGATTCCAGGTACTGCTTCTGATCTAATTGCCTATGGCTGGAGATAAAGCCAGTGTGGTTTGAGGACGTTGTCCCTGCTCTCTTCTGAGGTGAGAGGAAGCAGATCCCAGAGAATGCAAAGCTGGAAGAAATATGTATCCAGGATCCTTTCATAAGGATCTATGAACACATCTTGAGTTTTGGTGTCATTTTTTAACCTGCTATAGTCTGTTTTTTAGAAGTTCCTTTTTATTCTTTTCTTTTTCTTTATTCTTTCTCTCTTTCTTCCTTTGCTTTTGGAGGGGTAGATATGGGCATACATATATGTCTACACATGCACTTCTAGAGGCTACAGATCAACATCAAGGATTTCCCTCTATTACTCATCTTTTTTCTTTCAGAACAAGACCCTCATTGAACCTGATTTGTCTAGACTAGCTAACCAGTAATCTCCTGGAGATTTTCCCATCTCAGCATCTTAGTATTGGTACTAAAGGCATGCACTACCATATTGACTTCTGTTCTGCACCAGTTTTGACAAATCATCCTTCAGCCTTATTTAAATCCCTTCTAAGGATGGAGAACCTGATCTTGTGAGGTATTTGACACTGTTAAAATATCTTCCCTAGGGTATAGCAAAATTTCTAACTGCTATCTCCAGCTACTGATTCCAGTTCTGACTTGGAAAATACACACAGTTTTGCATCTGGTGCATGGTTGGGTATAAATTAATGATTTACATAAAATGTGTGTTAGAGAGCCTGAATGAAGATTATTGAGAGAACAATGATGTGAGAGCCTATATGAATTCTGGTCACACTCTCAATTTTGAAATAACCCACTAAGTGCACCCCTTTACAAAGCCAACTCTCTGACCTCTCACCTAAAAAATAATCATAAGTTCATGAAGATGAAATAAGACAAAATACACATAATTTTTGACTGAGTCTTTGGCATAGAGTTTAAATTTAATATATGTTATTATTTTATTTTAGCACTGTGCTTGGAAGTATAATGAAACAATATATTTTCTAAGCATAGCATCATTCTGAAATGATCCTTCTCCATTTGACCAGGGCCTTGTCTATGTCCATAACAAAAGAGTGATCATACTGAGTTTTCTTTACCCACATCCTTGAAGTTGATTTGAGCAAGCAGGCTGGAGAATCACTGTGCTTCATACCATCAGTCCCTGGGATGAGTACCCTTCCATTTGCTATTCAAGCATTAAGTTGAAGGCTTCTCATCTCAGCAAGAAAGGCAGTGATGAGTGAAGAAAATTTTGTCTGTGTAGTTTATGGAAGCTGACTTTTTGTTTTACTTTCATAATCTCTGTAAATAAGTTAGATCCATAGTCAGAGATGTGGTTCTCTGCATCAGCTCTCACCTTCTAGCACTGGGATTAAGTTCAAAGAGAAATGCAACAGGAGCTGAGGTGTCTGGAATTCCATGGTATACACTTACTGTGTCCCTTCTCAGAGGACCCAAGAATCACGATAGGGTGTAAGACTGTCTCGTACATGGATATGGATGGCATCGAATCCCAAGAAGCTGATGTACTCATAATAAAGATGACCAACAAAGGGGGGGGGGAATCAATAGTCTCTAGTGATGATTTCCTATATGTATATATGTATTTGTGTGTATGTATATACACATACATACACATATGTTGAATGTATATATATGTAAACATATCATATACATGTTGATAGGGAGAAGCAATGGGTGACAAGGGGGAAGAACTGAAGGAGAGAAAATGGGGGATTGGACTTCATCAAAACACTTCATACGTATGTATGAAATTCTTAAGCAACATAAGAGTACTGAGACATGGTCAGACAAAATCTGTTTCAACCAACTATGATCACACTCTGCCCTGCACTGTACAATGTGCTGTGGATCTTTCAAGCAGCATGTCACACTGGGATTTCTTAAGCCCATCCAATATAAGAGTTCATTCAAGAGGTCATCTCAAGTTTCCATTTTCATCTCAAACCAGAGTCTTTTCAAGGTAGAGGGTCTTTGGAGTTAAGTCTGAACCTCATATTGTTCATTTGTCTCTATGATATTGATGAATGCCCAACACTTATCATATACAGTCCCAGAATCCTCTGGAGTTAATTTTCTACGTGAAATTGAAATTATTCAAGAAGGGGTAGAAAAACAGCAAATGCCCTTATTGGCCATTTACTGAGCATGGGTAGTGGTGAGACACAATCCTTAACTAATCAAACATTTACTAAGCTCCTATTCCATATATGACAAGCATTACAAAAGAGGCTGGAGAGTGCCCAGGAGCACCAAGAAAGGAGAGTAGAGCTAGGACCATGGAGACCAGGGAAGGAGCTATAAAAAGGGTGACATTTGAGATATGTCACTCACAAGGGTATACATTTACAAGAATGTGTCTTAACTTGCCTCCTATTGTTATGTTAAAACACCAAGACCTTATAGACAGAAGGATTTATTTGGTTTTGTGGTTCCAAAGGGATAAAAATCCATCATCATCAGGGCTGAGAAGCCTAGTAGGCAAGTAGTAGGCAAGTAGTAGGTAGGCAAGACACAACTGAGAGCTCACATCTTGAACTGCAAGCAGGAAACGAGAGAGAGAGAGAGAGAGAGAGAGAGAGAGAGAGAGAGAGAACTTAAAAGTGAGGCAAGCTTTAAACTCACAAAGTTTGACACAGTGACATTCTTCCTCTACCAAGGCCACACCTCCTAAACCTCCCAAAGGCATCACCAACTGGGGATCAAGTATTCAAATGCCTGAGACCATGGGGGATATCTTATTCAAACCACTGCAGTGTGTAACCGCAGAAGAAAATCCAGATACAAATGCTGAGTGAAGATGAATGCATAGCATGCCCTGAGTTTCATTACAAAAGCACAAAAATGTAACTGTGCCGTAGACACGGTTCACTCTGTTCTATTTGTGTCCCCTTTATTCCCACTTGATGAATGGTCCCGATTACTATGTGGATTTTGTTGAAAATTAAAAGAATACAGAAGAAGGGGGTAAACCACCCAAACATTCAACTAGATGCTCAATTACGAGCAGTTGGATTTGTTGGCCTCTTTGTATTTTGTTATAATTTACAATAGACCAGACCCTCCAAAATGTATTTTATGCTATTTTAAATAATAATTCTCTATAGGTGATTATTTCGTTTTTTTTGAACAAGTAAAATTGCCTTTTAAAAGGGGGGAAATGTCCCCTTTTAGCAAACGATACTGGTAGAAATGGAGACCCATGTGTATAAAAACTTATTTTATACCTTATATGAAAATTAACTCAAAATGAAAGCAATATCTAAGCACAAGAGTTTAAACTCTAAAAACAATTGGGGAAAATGAAGAAATAATAATCTTTCTGAAATTGGAGCTGGCAGTGGTCTCTTGAACATGAAGCCAACTCCATCACAACCCCCAAAAGAAATAAAACATGATCAATTAGATTTAATCAACAATTTAAAACACTGAGTCACTGTAAAGTGAAAAGGGAATTCACCAGATGGAATAAAATACTTTCACACCACACATTTCAAAGACAATTATTATTGAGAATGTAGAAAGAGTTCCTGGAATTCAGCAAGGACAGAGAAAATGCAACTCAAATAATACATGGGTAAGAGTAGTACAACCATTTAAAACACGGTGGGAATGCCTGTTAGAATATTACTCAGTCGTGAAAAGAAAGTGTTGACATGCTGCTACAGGTGAACTTTAAAACCATTGTGCTAATTAAATAAACCAGACACACTAGGGCAGGTATTATATGATTCTACCTTCATGGAGCCTCTTGGAAATTCACAGACATGTAAAGCATAATAGAGGTTGTTGGGGGCAAGAAAAGGGAGGTAAAAGAAACAGTTCAACGAGCAAAGAAGACAAAGAAGCAAAGCTGGATTATGACGAGGGACTGTGGCAAATACCTGACTGAGCAGCACCTCCAAAGGCAGCCAAGGACAGGAGTGGGTTAGAATTGGGCAAACTTAGAGATGCTCCAGGGGTACTTGGACTCCTGAGATAATCTGTTTCACTCCGCTTACAGCAGTTTGGATTGTTTCTTTCTTGCAAGTGAAAAACTTTCAACTATGTCAATGAGATTCATGGCCCAAGAAAGAAGTCTGGTTTGCTCCAAAGCTTATATTCTTTCTTTACACAATCAGGAGAGGTTGGGAAACATATCCCAGGTGCCCTGCACCAGAGCATCAGCAGATGATCTTACTTCACTACTGGCATATCATTCCTATGCTTTAGCAGCCTTCCCTATGGCCCCAGTGTCTGGGGTAAAAGCATGATGACTTCGTTCAAAGCTTAGCAACAAAAGGTCTGTTGGAACAGCTGAGCACGGGGACAAGGCTTTTAGTTTCCTGTTCCATGTCACAACTGCTGTTACTCCTAAGAGTTTACTGCTCATCTTTACACAACCCAGGCTGAACACAATACTCAGGTTGGCTAACGAATCTCATACACAGATGCATTTTAACTTCATAGAGCCTTAGAAAGGGCATGCTAGACTTAAGGCACACATGTTGGGCTGTCTAAAGACACAGCTGTGCACCAATACTGAGGTTTCCAGTTTCATGATTCGTCACCTACTGGGAACAGAGCTTATGAGACACACACCAATAAATAACAAGGTTATTGGCCTCAGGATATTTACAAAGTGAGAGACAAGAGGAACATTCCCCATTGACTTGGAGCAGAGGACTCATTACCACACAGGGATCATGGATGAATTGTTGCATAGAACTCCACGAGAGGGAGCATTCTGTTCCAGATGGAAGATCTCCACTGATAGAAGACTGGGAAGATGAATACAGATTGAACAAAGAATTGTGTCACAGGCTAAGGAAGAAATATCATCAAAAATTGCAAGGAGGCAAAGAAGATTTGACAATGGGGCAATGAAGGGATTTTGACTTAAATTGCTTAAAATTAAATTAAATTTAAATTACATCATCAGTTACACTAGCCATACCACTTGCTCATGTGACTTACCCCCATATGACTAATAACTACTGTCTTTCACAACAAAGATACAGAATTGAATGCTCTGTTGGACAGCAGGGGTCTATTGGGACAAGGAGTAGTTTTGAGCTGAGAATTCCTTCTACGGATACTTGATAGCAAAGGCCACAATAAATTCAGACTTTTGGGATCCATTTTCATAGAGTAGGTGATGAGCACACTATCATGCCACATCTGGGTCAGATCCGTGACTCAAGTGTGTGACTTCTCTGCACCATCAATCCAGACTGATTATATGATGATGTAGCAGCATTAGCTCAGGGGCTTAACACAACCAAGGATGGTTCCTTGTGTTTGATAAGGGACCAGTATGGACACTGACTCAGAGACCCAGGATAATGAAAGAAGCATCTCCCTCGATTGCTAAGAGAGAGAGAACAGAGAGCTGGTGGGTGAGTGCATTAGGAATCAAATGTAGAAGTGACATACAGCCACTTGGTTCAGATTTTGCTGCCCAAAGCAAATCACACAGCCGCCATTCAGAGGAAAAAGAGAGCACAATCTTACTACGTGATCAGAAATAGAGGATTCATAGAGGTATCCCTAAGGACTGCCACATATGTTAACAAATCAATTCACCAACAGGATAAGATGTCTGAGCAGAACAATTGACTGTTTTCAACAACTTCTAAGTGGTTAAAAAGCAAGAGCTAGCCAAAGAGATTGACAGAAGCTTGAGTAATGAGAGGCTGCACTCCACGGCCAGGGCTTCCTTGGGAATAAGGACCACTTCTTTCCTTAATGTTTCTACAACCTCATTTATAACGGAGGAAAAAGAGAAACCAGTAACCATGGAGCTTTCTTCCAAGCACTGTGCCTTTTGTGCCTGCCTGTTGCAGTGGTACCTCTAAACTTGTCATACAAGAAGCCTAAGGACATAAATAAAAAACAAGAATTTAATAGAGACAAATTTGGTGACACTGTCTAAAGGCTGGGCCTGCTCACCAAGTTCATTATCTACACTTAGAATACAAGGGCACTCGCAATGGCTTCATCTAAAGACTGCCATCAAGAGACGAAACCCTTCCATTCTCCTTCCTGTGGTATCACCAGCCTGCCACCATTGAAGGAATGAAATAATTGTGTCTTGCACAACCTACTTGAAACCATAAGATAAAAAGTGGAAGCTGACCAGGACAACTGACTGTGTTTGTATTGTTATCACTGTAACAAAATATCAGACAGAAACACCTCGTGGGAGGAAAGATAATTTGTCACATGGTTTCAGGAAAACTTTAGTAATCATGGCAAGAGAGACATGGCAGTGGGAATGTATAGTGACAGTTCTTCACATCATGCCAGAACCAGAAAGCAGGAAACAGACACAAGAGTCAGGATTTTATCTTAAAGGTCTGCCCCTAGTGACTTATGTCTGCCAGTCAGGACCTACCTTCTAAATGTTACAATACTTCCCCCAAAACAGTAGAAAGTAGAAAATAAGCACCCCAAAACACAAGCCTGTAGGAAATATTTCAGAGTCAGGTCATGCATGACACCAACCATATTGATTTGCTTTAATCAGCCCCATCTGTAGAGAGCTCTGTTATGGTTTGAATATGCTTGGCCCAGGGATTGGCATTATTTGGAGGTGTGGCCTTATTAGAGTAGGTGTGGCCTTGTTGAAGGAATTATGGCATTGTGGGTGTAGGCTTTAATACAATCATCCTAGCTTCCTGGAAGCCAGTCTTCTCCTAGCAGCCTTCAGATAAAGGCATAGAACTCTTAGTTCCTCCAGCACCATGCCTGCCTGTATGCTGCCATGCTTCTACCTTGATACTGGACTAAACCTCTGAACATGTAAGCCAGTCCCAATTAAATGTTGTCCTTATGAATTGCCTTGGTCATGGTATCTGTTCACAGCAGTAAAACCTTAACTAAGACAAACCTCAAACTAATAATATAAGAAACTTGAGATGAAGCCCTGGCATCTATATTTTTGGTGTGGTAAAAATGTATGTAATATAAAAACCAGCCTGGTTACTCGTTTACTGTGTGTAGCTCTCTGTATTAAATGTGTTCACAGTATGCTACCATCAGTAGCACCCATCTCCAGCATCACCTCACTGCCACCAACTCTGTGCCTACCATATACAGCACCTTCTAATCCCTCCCCCTTTCAGTCTCTCATACCTCTATTCTTTTTCTTGTCTCCGAGTTTGCCTGTTACAGGGAGCACATGGAAAATGAAGTCAGACAATATTTGCTCTTCTGGGTCTGGCTTTTCTTCTCAGCCAAGTGATTTCAAGGCTCATTTGTGTTGCAGCAGGTGTCAGAATTATACTCCTTTAAAAAACTGCATGCATACATACACCAATTTTTAAAAATCTGTTCCCCACTCTTTAAATACATGTGTGGTTTATACAATGCAAACATTGAACCTCACTGTAGAGCATCTGATTAAGTTCCTACTTTCACTTCTTTGGGGGTATATACCTATAAATATACTGTAATTCTGTGTTCAATAGTACTCACAATTTTAAAATGTTAAATCCATTGTGCAGACCAGGAGGTGAACAAGAGCTGCTCCCTAGGAAGGTTCTGCATTCTCTCTGGTTAATGGTGGAAGGGGGATAAGTGAGTAGCAAAATTGACAGCCCCAAGTCAGAAGGTTAAGAAAAGTTGTGTGGATCGGTATGAATATGTATGCTTGTGTGGTTGTATAGACATACGTGTGTACGTAGAAGATATGTGTGCACTTGCACACATATATGTATATATGCACACATGTATATATGCATTCCTGTGTGTATGTTTAAGTGTGTACACCATATATGTGTGTGTACATGGGTGTCAGCATTTGTGTATGTTCATGTGCATGTGACTATGCATGCATATATGTGTACTTGTGTTATTTACATATGTGTGTATTCATATGTACATATGTGTGTATGGATGTATGCGTGTACGCATTATGTGGTGTACATTTATATATGACTGTGTACATATGTCATGCATATGTGCTTATGTGGCTCTATATGCATGTAAAGGCTAGCGACTGACACGGGTGTCTTTCCTTACTGCATTTCCTCCATCGATCTACCTTCTGTTTTGAGACAAGGTTTTTTGTTTTACTTAGAGATAACTCTCATGTAGACCTATTGGTCAGTGAGCCTCAGCATCCTCCTGCCTCAGCTTTCCAGAGCTGGGATTACAGATTTGCCTGACTTTGTTATATAGGCACTGGGGATCCAAACTCAGGTCCTCATGCTTGAAAACAAAGTTTCCTCACTGAAGCATCTCTTCATCCTGGAGAACAGTTCTGGGAGTGCACACAAAGCCTATCCACCTCATCTCCAAATCTCTGAATGAGATTGTTCCATCCCTGCCCCATCTTATTGCCATGTCTATCAGGTTTGAAAAGGGCTGCCTTACAATATTCCCAATGAGGTTATGTACAGTGCTTTACAATATTAACTCAATCTGTGGGATTTTATAAAAATGTACCACATTAGAAAATGGCACAAAAATAATAACCCACTGGTTTTCTTTTATAATATCCTACAGCTTGACACATTGTGGAGTAGTGCAGTTATTAAAATGCAGCCTTGAGCTGGAATGAATGCCACTTATATTTAAAAGGAATCTAATTCTACATGATTTGTGCTCCTTTTTTTTTTTTTTTTTTGTTACAGCAATACAAGGAGTTTTGTGGATTCAGGGACTTTTATCAAGTGGTCTCTTTCCTTCTATGATATTACTTTAAGTGAAGACTGGATGCTTTACAACCCTTCTTCCCAGGGGAATTTAAGAAATATCAAATTGGTCATGCCAGCTGCAGGGTTTGGCTAGAAACGAACTCTTAATGTGGTCATAAGAATAGAAGAGACATGTTTCTATGAGGTCTTCTCACCCTCCTGGTCATTCTCCTCTGAAAACATCCCGTTAAGCTGTCTCACTGTACAAGCTGGCACATACACAGCTGGACTCAAGTTACCAGGAGCACCATGCTCTAGGAAAAATACTATGGCTGAACGTCAATACTATGACTAAGTATCAGCACTGAGGGTCAGTGTGAGTTCATGGGATCAAAATGAAGTGAGGTGGGCTTTGGATAAGATTGGATCCGGAGGTTCCATGACACCAAGGATTCAAACACCCTCCTCCCCATTCATTTCTGTTTAAATGACAGTTGTGTCTTCATCTCTGGATGGTTAGAACCTTTACCTTGTTATCAACAGTCCTGCTGTCATTCTGTATCTCCCATCCTGGGAGGAACCATGAAAATCTTCAGATTTTCTCCAGCAAGGCTAACACTGTCCTATCATTGAAGAGGGAGAGGCAAGAACCCTGCTGAAAAGGCCATGACTCCCCCACTCCAGCTCTATTCGCCTACCATGAAAACAAGGATGGATTCTAGGCAGCAAACAGTGTGTGCCTCCTATGCAGCTGTATTTAGTCCATTGCAGAGCACAGCATGACCCTGGGAATCCCATGTTCTAAGAAGCATCAGACAACAGGCTGTTCTTCGGTGACAGGAATACTCTATCTCACAGCGGCTACTGCAGCAGTATCCAACTACATGTGACCACTCAGCATGATGAGCTGTTTTCTTAGGACTTGTGCATACTAACAAGCACTGAATTGCTGAGCCATGTCCCTCCACACTCCACATAGTATTTGACATATGGGTTGTGCAACTGAAGCATGGAATTTGGGTGTTACCTAAGAAACTAAAGTTAATTTAGACAGCCTCCTGTTAGTCAGGAGCTGCCATAGTATACAGGGAAATTCTATATAAATCCACCATTCTTTACTATCTATGGGGGTTTGGCTCTAGGACACATACAGACACTAACACCTGTAGATGCTCAAGGCCACTCTATGAAACGAAATGCATCTGCATATAACCTACACACATTTTCACAGACTTGAATACTCTATAAGTTATTTATACTACCTAATATAAATGCTACGAGGATAGCGAGGATAGCCATTCCATCATATTACTTGGGAAACAATGATAGGGGAAGGGCCTAGAAAATGCATACAGATATATTTAGCTTTCCTAGAATTTTTAATCCACGGCTGGTTGAACCTATGGTTATGAAATCTGGTGTATATAGTGACAATTCCACTTCCATTGAAGAAGCCCAGATCACACATCCATGTTTGTTATCGTCATACTGGTGACTTATTAACAACAAATCCACTGTTTTCTTCCATATATGAAACCATCATATCCCTTCTTTGTGATCTGTAATTATGCAAGCATTTTATTTATTCCAAATTATCAGCCTATCTCCACTCATAACGAAGTGTTTTGCTTCACTTTTCATGCTCTTCCTTGCTCCATCAACCTTATGTTGGTCTTTATCATATAAGGAGATCCTGTCCCTCCCCGCCTTTGTTAACCTGAAGATTACTGGTGGCTTTTAAGAGTTTAGCAAGCAAATGTAGAGAGAGTTCATGTGTTTCTTCTTATCTCCCCCCCTCCAAGAGACAAGACCCTTTATTAAAGTTTCCAAAAGTTGCAATCGGTCAACAGTCATTTGGATTCTTGCATATGTTGATGAATTAGGACAGAAACCCATAACCTAGTACTGAAAAGGCACTTGCTAGATCAACACTGGTGTCTATGCCAAACTTTGTTTCTGTTTTTTTTTTTCCACAAAGAGAGTAATGAGCTCGCTCTAAGACCCAGCCACAGAAATATCAAAATGTACTCAAGTGGGCTTCTTAAACATGGACCTCTTTCCCAAATCTGCTAATTATCAGTCACTCTCTAGGGCTCTTAGGTAGTAGCTTTGGGTTTTGCCAAGGCTTTACCATTATTAAATGAGAGGGAACTGTTCCTATTCTGCCATGCCCAGTATTTATTTAACAAGGGCTATACTAATGAACATTTATAATTGTACTAATTTTTTTGCCAGTGCAATAAACAACCTCATTTATGTTTCTTTGAGCACCCAAGCAAGTAAATAATGAGAGCTAGAGGTGTGAATTACAGTTTGCCCATTAAAGCTGTGAAATTTGTGGCCAGAAGTCTAGAAACAAACACCATTACCATAAAATATATCATCATATCAATAAGCCATTTAGAGTAAATTAATATACATAGTAAATGTCCATAATGCATCAAACGTCCTCAGACAGCATAGCTCACCTGACGATTAACTTGCTTTCTAAGATATTAATTTGTTTTCCAAAATATCTGAGTACTGAATATCTTGGGATCAGTAACCAAGGGAATATGAGTTTTCTTTCCCTGAAAGATTTGAAAAAAGAGGCATTTCTGTGTCTGAGGTGACTTAAAAATTGCCATCAAAAGTCATGGGGCCAAAGAAAGTAGAGGCAGGTGAACAATGTAATTCTCTTGGTTATCCTGGGTGCCCTCCCTTACATTTAAAACAGGCTGGGGGCAATGGGGTCCATCTCTCCTCCAGCTCTGCCTCATCTCACACTGCGACGCCCTCAGGGAGCCTCATTGTATTTGCACAACCCCAGAGCAAGTTAGTTCCTGAAAATGAACACTGCAGAGAAAAGACAATGAAAGGGAACCTCATCCCAACAGCTCAGCCTCTAATGTACACCATCCTTGCTCTCAACAAATAGCAGACTTCCTGAAGAGCAAATGGTAAGGATTATTAAAGCTTCATTTCTTAATTTCCATTTTGATTTGAAAATCGCAGGAGGCTGTGAGCTCACTTTACGACGCCTTTCTTCCCGTGCAGTTGGAATGGGTAATCTGACATTTATTCTCCAGTGAAGGTAAGGTTTTTGCTTCATGGCATTAAATCTCTTCTTTCATGATGGTGTTTTACTTCACAAATGGCACATAGATCATGGTGGGAACTGAGTAGAAAAATCTTCTAAAAGTAGACTGAGAGATCTGAGGGAAGGGGACATTTCCTTATTGTGAGCCTGGTCAAAAGCCAACTGCCCTGTCTGTATCTTCCTCCCTGAATGCTGGCTGACCTTACTGGCCACATTAGTGAGACAAACTCAACTGAGTACCGGGAGTTTTCAGTGACCCCATTTTGTATCTGGCGAAACTGTCCTGCTAATGAATTCTGAGCACGGAACAAAGATCCCTGAGCTATGAGGTTCTACTGTATGTTTTTTCCTCAATCAGACATTTATCCAGGAAGTACCTACATGTACCCCGCATCCAGTAGATCTGTAGGGAAAGCATCCCTAGACAGGGTTTGAGTGACAGCTAGTCTCTCGCTGTGATCAGTTCTGTTTTAAAGGCTCATTATGCCGCTCAGACTTTCAGTACTGTTAAACACAGTCTTATCCTTATGGGGCCTAAACTCTCATAAAGAATGTGAATGTTATGCAGGAATTACAAGTGGATTCACAGGGAAAGGAAAAAATCTAACACTGGTTTCGAAACCAGTTGAATGTGGCTCCTTCTTTCCCCATTAGCTAGCCAATCTGGGGTAAGAATCCCTGGGGGTTAGCTAGCCTTTCGTTTCCCTCTTCCTCCCATCTCATCCATGTCCCATTTGCAGAATGCCTCCTGAATGTCCCGCTCTGGGGTAAGGAAGAGAATGTCAATGTGCCTATGTACCATAGCAACCCAGGCTCTTGCTTGAAGGTACCAGGTGGCCCCAGGGCAGATAGACATTTCCTTCAAAGACCCCACTAGGCCAGCAAGCCTTTTCATCTCCTATGCAGAGTTCTAAGAATGCTCAGATCATAAATCAAAAGGTCGTCCATGACAAACAATTCACTGGGACTTGAGAATAGCTAGGCAATCTATCCCAGGGAATGAAGCTGGATAAATAGCCAAGGTTTATTAAAGTTTGCTGTCCATTGCTTGAGACTAGAACTCACAGTGAGCTGCCCGGGATGGCTTTCACTCCATCCTGCCTTCCAAGAACCACAGAGATGAAGTAAATGAGCCACAGGGATAGGGAATCCTTCCAGGCTGGAAATATTACAATCCTCCCAATCTTGGGGTTGGACTGAAAAAGCTGCATTCCCTACTGAGGGTGCAACTCAGAAAGGTCTTGTGGTCATAATGGTTTTACGATTATTTGAATCATTGTAAAGGCTCCTATGTTTGGGTAACCGATTCCACCCCGGAGAAATCACACAAGCATACCTTAACATTAGCCTGTGGCTGTGTTCGACAGAATTAAAAGAGCCCCGTGTCCTTTCTAGTTCCCAGTCATACCCCAAATCTGTCACTCACAGGACTATAGATTCTTTTTTTCAGTTTGACTCTTAACCTTCTCCAGTTTTCCAAAATCACATATACAAAGTGGTCTGATGGAAAATGTATGCTGTGTTTTGAAAATAAAAGATATGTCAGATAAGAAGTGGTGTGTGGTAATTAAATAGAGACATTGACATATATACCAAGAAATTAAAAAAAAGTTGAATAACCAACACTCCTTTTCTTCTATTGGACTCAACCAGTGAGGAAACACTACAGTGAATATTAAACACACACACACACACACACACACACACACACACACACACACGGAATATGTCACAGTCTTTTAAAGTCCCAAAGTGAGATTTTAAAAGTACCTTCAAAGAGCTTGGTGATATTACTTAAAAGTAGAACTTGTGTATAGAATGTGATAGGCACAGAGCTTGATCCCTGGCAGTGCAATAAAATCAACTAGCATTAAAAAAAATACTTTAAAAATTTTAAAGCAAACAAAAACTCACAAATGAATAGATTAGAAAAAAAACAAGTGTGAAGAAAACCTTCGTTTAACAAACATTTACTTTTGAATACCTATGAAGTTTCATGAAAGCAATACTTATTGAAAATGAATAAAATATAGAGAAACAACAAACATTTACAAAGTATTTTAATGCTAGGCGTGTGTCAGTGGCAACACTCAGCTTTTACTGTAGTGAGATGGACAAATAATAGAGAAATCCATTTCAGATCTGGAGAGATGGCTCAGCTATTAAAAAGCATCATGCAGAGGACCCAGGTTTGATTTCCAGCACCTGTGCTGGGTGGCTTACAAACTACCCATGACATCAGCACCAGGAGATCTTACATCATCTTCTGGGTTCTGTGGGTAAAGCACATACGTGTGGCATATGCACACATATGTAAATAATAAAAGAAATAATATAAAGAAAGGAAGGAACCTAGGAACTCAGATTTGACACTAAGTATAATGTGCTTATGAGACTTCTGGGTTAGGCATTTTATTGCTGTGACAAAAGGCTTGATATAAATGATTTAAGATAATATAAGATAAATATAAATGCAATTTCACCAAAGTTTTCAGAGGGCTCATTCCATGGTTGCTTTGACACAGGTGTTTGGGCAGAACATTATGCTGGCAGGACTGTAATAAAGGACATTCTCATCTCAATGTAGAAACGGGGGAATGAAGACCTGCAGGGATAGGGTTCCCCCTTCTGTGATGTAACTCTGCCCACAGTGCCACAGTACAGGGTGGCGCCGCTCACATTCAGGGTAGGCTGTGATGCTTAGTTCTCCCTAGACATACCCTTACAAGGTATATCACGCAGAGGTGCTTTACTGATACTCTTGGAAATCTCAAGCTTATCAAGTTGATCTTCAACCTGAACCATCACAACTCAGTGGAATGTTAAGTATGCAATTAAAGAAACAGGCCCAGGGAAATAGATGGGTGTCAAACTGGAGAACCATGTTTGGGTCATTTAAAATCTAGAGAACTGATGAAGTCACCACAGGAGGGAGTCAAGGCTGAGCTGACACTGGACCCAGAATCTAGAGGTCAGCTTGTCAGGAGGGCTCTACCAAAGAGACTGAGAAAAGGTGATCAGAAAGGGGGAGTGGCGGGGGGGGGGAGTAAACACTGGGATTCTGGGAATCAAGGAGGAAATTTTCTGAATGAGCAAAGATTCATTAGTATGTTAAAAACAGGCCTCTATTCAAATAAACAAGACCTAGAAATTAAAAGCCAACAAAAGCAGAACACAGTGTAAAAGCTAAAAAGCTAATACAAGGGATTAAGCAGAATATCTAAAAACCACACACACAAGCCAGAAACAAACTTACCATAAAATATATCAGGAGAAAAGAGACCAATGAGGGACCTGGGGCAAATCACTAAAAATTCAAGAGAGCATACTGAAAAATAGCCAAATTAATAAGTGTGTGAAATATACAGAGAATCATGATTTTAAATGTACTCTAGTGAAAAGCCATTGCTTTCTGTGTTGGACAACACCACCAAGACAGAGGAGAGATCAGTTCCTTTATTTGTATCCTTTAAGAAAAAAAAAGCAAAGAAATAAGTGAAACATAAATGGATGTAACAGACAACAGAAAAATACAAGAAATCCGACTCCAGAACAAACAGTATCATAGAGATGAAAGAAGCTTCACAATTACAAGAATATAAAAATATAAACACAATAACTTAATATAGTGGTATAAATATAGCTCAAAACCATATGCTATTCCTTTGAATAAAATTTGTAAGACTGCTAACATCAGATATTTTTTAAAGATTTCATTTTTGTGTGAGAGGAGCGGGTGCACATGAGTGCAGTACACATAGAGGCCAGCAGAGGGCGTTAGATATCCTGGGTCCAGATTTATGCCCAACATGAGTGCTGGGAACTGGATTCAGGTCCTCTGGAAGAGCTGTAAGTGCCCTTAACTACTGAACCATCTCTCCATCCCAACATCAAATATTTTTAAGGATCTAAACAACTCAAAGTCTCTTACACTGTTGATAGCACTGTAAAATGGTGTATCACTCAGAAAATCATTCCCAGGGCTCCTCATAAAATTAAATCCACATCTTCTTATGACCCAGAAACTCACTAATAACCAGGATGTAACCCAATGACAAAAATAAAGATATTGTCATAAAAATGCACATAGGATTATTTATGGCATCTTTTTTGTACGCTTGTAGAAAAAGGAACAGAAACATATGACGTGAAATACTACAGAGAAGTTTAGAGGAATGAACCAATGCTTCCCATAACGACAGGAATGGGATTCCAAAATATCTTTATGACCAAAGCTTTTGCACAAAAACAAATATCCATTGCTTGGCTAGGCTTATACAAATAGATAAAGCTTATCTACAGTGCTAACTCAGACGGGTGTGATGTGGGCTGGTGGTACATTATAACTGGGGTGGAACACAGGGCTGCTTTCTGGAATGATGGGAAGTTTCTGTATGTTAATCTGGGTGTGGACTTATGTACTTGGGTCATTCTATTGAGTATAATATTCAGCAAAAATCGTTACAGAGAATAAAAGGCTTGAAATGCTATTTTTAAAATAGACAAATACCCATTGACATGTTTCACATACATATTATCTTAGTTAGGGTCGCTGTTACTGCAGTGAAGCACCATGACCAGAAGAAAATTGGGGAGAAAGGGGTTTATTTCCCTTGCCATTTTATATAATGCTTCTGCATCACAAGCATGAGGGTAGAATTCAAGCAGGGTAGGAAGCTGGAGGCAGGAGCTGATGCAGAGGCCATGGAAGGTGCTGCTTTCAGCTGGTTCCTCAGTCTGCTTTCTTATAGAACCCAGAACCACCAGCCCAGGGATGGCATCACCTAGAATGAGCCAGGCCCTCCCCCATCAATCACTAATTAAGAAAAGGCCATACAGGCTTCCCTGCAACCTGATCTTATGAAGGCATTGTCTTAATTGAGGTTCCCTCCTCTCAGCTGACTTTAGCTTGTATTGAGTTGCCATAAAACCATCCAGCACAAATTTGAAAGATAAAAATCTATTTATTTCTATTGATACAAATGTGTATTCCCACATAATTAATAGTGGTGCTTTACATTAAATCAATCTGACTCAACTGTAACAACCAAGAGTAGCAAATCTCACTTGGCATTTTCAATGGTCTCTATGAAGTGGTTTATTACATCTACTCTCTGTTAATACAAAAAAAAAAAAAAAAAAAAAAAAAAAAAAAAAAAAAAAAAAGCAACTTAGCATTGGAAAGTAACATGGCCAAACAGTATCACCACTGAATAATAGAGTTAGAATTTAATCCCATATCTGATTTACTTACATTCTACTAACATTCTAAAGAATACACAGACATACTCAGGACTTCAGATAATCTCCCCGGCCAGTGGCCTTGACTCTGTGCTTATTCTGGGCTGGGGTCCCTTGACTCTTCTATATCACTTCTTCCTGACTCCTACCCAGCTCCTTCTGAGGCATCTTCATTCAGAATGTCCGCTTGGCTTTTGCTCTTGCTTCATACCTAAGTGAACTTCCTCCTCCAACTTCAGGACCACTGAAAATTATTCAAGCCTTCAGGAATTCCCCCCTAAGTCCAGAACCCCAGACTTGGCTTTTGCAAGAATAAATATTAGACAGTTCATCTCACATCACTCTGAAGAGACTGGGTTAAGTCTGATAGAGAATTTGTTTGTTGAGACTGGCCATGCGCTCCCTTTCTAACAAGAAACCTTCAGGTTTTGGTGAAGATGACTTTACTGCACTAACATAACTCTCTATGTGGTAGATCTTAGAAAAAACAGTCCTTTCCTCTCAGAAATTGTTTTAAGTCTGGATTTCAGATTTCAGATTCCCAATTTGCTCACCTTGTATTTTCCAATGATTACAAATGATTCTAAATACTATAACTACATCTGGCTAAGAAAGCAAGAGTAACCATAGTTAAAATACAGAACACACCTCCTTCCAGCAGATTCTGCCTTCTAACCCTGGGGAATACGCTGGTGCCATGGAGAACACAGGTCAGTGTATCGGTCTTCTGCTTTATTAAATTATTAGTATTAAAAAATAACTCTGAGCAAGCAGCAAAACACAGCAATGTGCTTTCTACAAATAAAATTTAATTTGCTATTGCAAGAGCTGCTGGCTTTTTATCGCCAAAGACTGGAGCATGGTATTTTCAGGGAGAAAAGTTTTTTTTTTCCTTCTTTTTATCTAGTTTGGAGGAAACATGGCCAACATTAGTTCCAAATACTTTATTTCAAACATAAAGCACACGACCAATACTAATAAACAACAGGGCTCTTATGCCAACATTGGTGCATGTTTTTGTTATTGCATTATATTCCATTGGAGTTATTGTGCATAATTAAATAGAAAAAAAAAAAAAAACCTTGAACTTGGAATTATAAAACCGTCACCACAAACCAACAATTCCACTTGATGTGTATTAAGTCATTAAGTTTATTATTTTTTCAAATAAAGGAGGAGGGAGAGGCTTTTCTTTGTAGTCATTAAAATTGTAGAAGGGTTGAAGGCCCAGCAAACAGCCCACATGTCTGCTTAGGGAACAACCACTAGGGAAGGTGCCCCGACTCACCATGAAAGGAGGGTGTTTGCTTGAAACGAAAATGACCTGGTACCAAAATGATCACCACATAGGCCAGTGTAGAAAGGAACTTAATTCAATCAGCAGAAGCCCTGGCCCCATTGACTCAGGAATAAAGAACAAGTGGAGGGAAACAATGATCTAAGGGAGGCTTGTGTTCCTCATTAGGAGAGGATGCAGTGAAATCCAAGAGACAAGAAAATGCCAAGCTATGTGCAGAATAACAACTCCAGTACCAACACAGATTAACCCAATGGGCACCATGCTCACACAAGTAGCAGAAGCATGATCCATTATTTAACCAGTGTAAGTTAAGTCAGCCTGTTCAGACTAGGGGAGTAACACCATGCATGCCACGAACCAGTCTACTCTGAATTGCTCTGGAAAGCTTTTGCTTGCTGTGGTATAACTGAGGCAATTACGAGAAGGAAAACAGAGACAGAAAACAAAGGAACCTCAGGTGGCATTGATGCCCATTGAGGTTCCTGTGTAAAAGATGCTGGTTTTAATCTTCTTCTCCTTCTCTTCCTCCTCCTCCTTCTCCTGGCCCTTCTCCTCCTCCTCCATCTTGTTTTTACTTTATGTGTGCATATGTGTGTATTTGCATGTGTTTGGGTACGTGTGCATACAGGTGCACAGACACATGCTCATTCAGGTAGAGGCTCTGTGTGTGTCTTCTTTGATCCTTCCACCTTTTATTTATTGAGTTTGGGTGTCTAACTAAACCGAGTTCTCAACAGTTCCAGCTAGTCTATCAAGCCAACTTTCCCTGGGGCTCTTCTCTCTGCCATCAAACAGCTCTGTGTCTTTGGAATGCTGGGATATGAACTCTGGTCTCTACTCTTACATGCAAAGTGCTTTATCCACTGGGCAATGTCACAGCCCTGCTTCATGTTTCTTAATCCATGAAAGCTCCACTGTTTTGATGATGGCCTGCCACATCTTTTATAATTTAGGCTACTTCTGGCACTGGTTTGTTGTAGCCAGATGCTGGTCTTAACCCTGTGTGACCTCTAATCTAACTGACTCTGCCTTGTTCTTAAAAATTATCTTCCAGCTCCTTTGGTTTGTCCTCTTTCTGCTGCTTCTTCCTCTCCTTAAATCAACTGAGCTCTTTCCATATTTCTAGTCTTGTAGCAGCAGAAGTCTTAGTACGAAGCACTGTAGTCTTAGTAGCAGCCAGAAGAATAGTTCAATTTCCCAAAATCAGTGACTAAAATGGGAGAATAAACCCCAGAGAAGAAATGAGGACACATCCTTCAGATTGACTTGAACATCCAAAGTCATGCGGGCTACATGATCCACCCTAGGACACCCATAGGGTTGCAGGATACAAGATCCTACCCTAGAACATCTTCTGTCATGCAGGCTACATAATTCAGCGTAGCCTGAATAAAACATATTCTCTTATACATAAAATATATATGTATATTAAATAATTGCTGCTGCTCCTTCGTTCTAAAAGTGAATGTTTTTCCCATCTTTGCATCTCTCCAATTGGGATGTAGATTATAACCAACCTGTACACTTAACACAGTGGTTTTTTTTTTTTTTGAACCTTCCACATAATAGCTGCTATTAAACTCATGATGCATCTTGAAGTCAAGGTTCTCTAAGAATTAAAAAACACAGAAAGTATGAGTCTTCTGGCTCATAACTTTGTCAAAAGGTAACAATTTCATCTTTTTATGTAAAAATTGCTATTAGGCACCATTTCTCTAATTGTTCTGTTTTTCTCTCACTTTCATTTGGAGGATGACAATGTCATCACTTCAACAGGTAATTCCCCAATCCCATCCTGTTATCCGATATCAAGCCTAAATCATCTCTCCGTGGATTAACTCATTATTCCAATTAAAGCCCTTGATGGATGTCAAAGACATGCCCTTATTTGTGACAGAGACGTAAAAAATGTGTTGCTTTAATTATTTCTATAAATCAGTTTCTCAACTCCATTTCCTTAATTATGTGCTGGTTTTCCCCTGGAACAACTTCAGTGTCTGGGTCTTTTCTTTTTTTAAAGACTATAGTCTAACAAACCTGGCTTTACACTTTCGTGATATTCCTTGGCAAACAGTTCCATGTGAATCCTTTAACCTGGCCAGATGACACGATGATGAACTAAACTAACTGTCGATTCACTCAGCAGGCTTCTTGCAGAAACATTTACCCCTTTACAAACATGGACTATTTAGAATTATTCTTGCACAGATAAGTAACTTTTAAATTTTCTTCTCTAATGATTTTTTCCTTAGTTTTTTTTTTTTAATTTTGAAGTTAATTTTTTTTCTTACTGAGAACGTGTAGGATGTACATGTAGTGTGTGTGTGTGTGTGTGTGTGTGTGCGCGCGCGCATGCACATGCACCTGTTTATGTGTGTGTTCGTATATGTGCAGGTGCACATGTGTCATGAAACATATACAGAGGTCAGAGGACAACCTCGGGTGCTGGTTATTGTCTTCCAAACTCAGAACTACTTCTTTGCCCTCATAGTTAGCAAGAGGTGCTGCTAGTTGTGTTCTGAGTAAGTGGGGTGGTGTTAATGGAACAGCACCCTCCCAGGACACAGTACATGTTCAAGTGTGATACCAAACATATTGTTAGAGAAGTTAATAGTAGCTTATGTCCAAGTAAGTGTTTAGGCAGACCAAAGGAATCAGTGATTCCCTAAGATTCTGTAGATCATATTCCTAGGCTCCAAATTCCTACCAAGTCCTAGATCAGGATCTGTAATATATTGTAAGCTTACATTCAACACTCACACTGTACATCTGTCACAACATTTCAAGCTCTTAAGCCCTATAACATACTCAACACACGCGTGCACTTTGCTATGCACATGCAGACACATGAATACATACTATGGAAGCGAACACACAGAATCTAGTGCTGGATGAGCTGAGTTGGTAATTTTCCCTGATGGATACAGAACAAATAAAACAAAGGATGTGTTCATCATCCTCTGCCTTGCTAAGAGGACAGTTCTCTGCCTTTCCCTCTGACAGCATAAAAGGGAGTTATTTACCCAGAACCACTTGCATGGCCTTCTGATAATCTAATTCCAGAAACTGGCTAAGCTGGGACACTGAACCCTGTGATACAAATCTGCAACCCCATGGTTTCAGAGGCTGAAAAACTAGGAAGGCGGACTGGGATACAGACAAAGATACTACCTTGGGGGAAACAAAGAAGGAATGAACTGACTTACACTGTAAAAGTTTTTCTGGTCTGCCCTTCACATCTCTTTCTCTTTGAGGTTTAGGTAATCCTTCCTTTGGGCTCAGTTCCCTTGGCGAATAATCACCATGATTTTGAAGTTGAGAATCCCCATTTCCCTATCCTCTGGGTCCATCTCAGATCAAAATTTTGCTTGCTAGATGGAGAAATAACTGGTGAGAAACTGAGCGGGCCCAGTACCAACGCCTTTAATCTTCTCAGAGGGAGGCACACCACACTAACCTGCTGATTCGTACAGTGTGTGTTACACTCAAATTACTCAAGAATTCCCTTGCTGGCCTTTTGTCGATAGTCTTTTTTTTGCAAGGTCTTCATTACTTTCTAATTGACCAAATTTATTTTCTTCATCTCTCTCATTAAGGACGGGTTTAGAAGTAACCTCAATTGTGCAGACTTCCTAAGGCTTACTTCCTCTATGATTGCTCCCATTTTTAAAGAGGACTCTTTAGTCTACCCTCAGCCTATACCTTACAATCCAGCTATCCATCTACCTATTTAAGGGCAATGGGAGTCTGGAAAGTCTGCAGTAACTGATTGTATATCTTCACGTCCTTGTTTCAACATAATCATCTTTCCCAAATCTAGACTTCTGAGTTCATCTTTTGTCTTTCCTGATTAGTGAAGCCAGAACTCTAATGAGACAGAAAAATTTTCCTATTGCTACAAAGGGTTGGTGTAGAATATACTACACCCCACAGGGACCTGGGTGTACTGGTCCTTACCAATGCAAATTCCTGATGAAGATTCAAAAGAACTATAAATTCACACTGCCCAGAAGTATAGATCTTTCTTTCCCCTTCTCCCTCCCTGCATTCCTTCCTCGCCCCTGTCCTTGTCTCTGTCTCTCTCTGTCTGCCTCTCTCTGTCTGTCTGTCTCTGTCTCTGTCTCTGTCTCTGTCTCTGTCTCTCTCTCTCTCTCTCTCTCTCTCTCTCTCTCTCTCTGTGTGTGTGTGTGTGTGTGTGTGTGTTTTCTTGAACCCAGAAGATCCAAAGCAGATCATGTACACAGATACACACAGAGAGAAAAGGAGACAAAGGACAGAGACAGACAGAGGCAGGGAGAGGAAAGAATGGAGGGAGGGAGAAGGGGGAATACTATACTTCAGATATTCCAGACAGTGTAACTTTCATCTTTTTAAAAATGTAGTCTTCTGCTTTTTAAATCCCATTTGCCATGAAAGTTGAGTTGCTCAAGTTCTGGATCCCTCTGTCTCTGTCTCTGTCTCTGTCTCTCTCTCTCTCTCTCTCTCTCTCTCTCTCTCTCTCTCACACATACACACACACACACACACACACACACACACACACACACACACACACATCAGTTATTTATTGCAGGACTCTCAAGCTCTTCCTTTCATCCAATGAGTCATAACTACCCAGCCTGCTCTACCAGACTTAAAGTGCTCAGCACTGAAAAGAAAAGAGCCCAGGCCATGGCTCTCTCTTGGGGACCTTGGGAATCTAATGCAAATGTCTTGTCTCATTTGGCCTATTTGTGTCACAATAGCTTCTCTGACTAGACACTTGAGTGCACGCTTTACATGTTCTCCACAGACATCAAAACCTTTTGTTAATGGCTATTTCTGTATTGGCCTTGGAGACGTTGTCCACACCTGGTTGACTCTTTTAACTGTCTTCTTAGTAGGCCAGCTTGGCCCAACAACCACAGTGAGGGTGGGCATGCTCTTCACAGAATAAACTACTTTTCCTGTTTTTCCTGGCTTGGCCAGTCAAGCAGACTAAAAGAAGTTGCATGTGCTTTAGAAAAAAGTGAAACCCTTCTTGGCACTTTGACAAGTGGTTTGATGAGATCTAACTGGCATTTATAGAACTTAAATGTGACACAAATTGAGGGTTAAAATTTCTCTCATTTACTGGCACCATCGACTTTGCATATATAGCCCATAGGACCTGAGAGGCCACTACTGACTGTCAGTTTGCCATTTCCTATCTCCAGCTTGAGAGTACAACTGGATGCTTCTCTTACACAATTCTTCACGCCAAGAGCTTTGAGTCTCGAGGAGTCCACGTGCTGCTTGCCCTGCTTTGCCCTGCACTACCTAGATGGTCTCTAGATTACTACCTCAGCTCTTGACTCTGAAATAGGAGCACTAATGGAACTATGAGATATGTAAGAAATAGACAAAAGTGATTCGCAAATAAACACAGTGATCAATGAATGGTAAGGACGACCAATGTTTACGGGGAGGGGGGTTCTGTGAATTGAGCACTGTGGAAGAGCAGGGAATCAGGGCTTATACCTACAATCCCAGCATTCATGAGGATGAGGAAAGAAGTCTGCCCCACATTCAAAGCCAGCTTAGAGTACATAGGAAGTTCCAGACCAGCCTGGGCTACAGTTTGGGAGCCTATATCAAAAAATAATTGTGTGTATTGCTTTTCAGATTTCTGCAGTAAAACATCCAACATAAAATTGGGGAGTTGTTTTACTTCATAATTCTGAGGGAATGGTTAATGATAGAAAGGCATGGGACAAGACTATGTGGAAGATGGCCACGCTGTGTTCACAAGTCATGAAGCAACAAGAGATAAACACGACTGTTCATTCCACTTTCTGTCCCCAGCCTGAGAAAACAATGCCTCTGCATTTGATAGTCCTCAGTTAAACTTTTGTAAAGACACCTTCACAGACACACCCACGTGTCTTTCTCCATGGTGACTGTAATCCCAGTCAAGCTAACAATGAAAACTAACTATCACACTGTCCTACATGAAATTGCCATACCCAGAGACATCTACTGTTATCCTCAGACTTTATTCAGAATCCACAAGCAGCTTGGTTATTACTTTCTTGTGAGTGGGTGCACTTACAAATACAAAAGTTATCAAGGTAACAGCATATAATCAATGTATTTATATTCTAAATAAAAGAAAAGACAAAACCACAAATATGTATGTAGACTGGGGAGTTTGTGAGAGTCCTATCAAGTATTATAGAATCACTGAAGGGCAGATTCCATGTCTGGGGAGCAGGTGGTGGCAGGAAGCCTTCTTGAAAAGGGATTTTAATGATGAACTTGTTTAAATAGGCATTACAAATAATAAGAGGGGCTATGGAGATGGTTCAATGGGTAAAACACCTAAAATAAGCATAAGAATCTAAGTTCAGGCCCCTAGAATCTACATAACAGCTGCCGGTGGCCTACATCTGGAATCCAACATAAGAAGGACTGATGATAGGTGGATTTCCCAGAGATCATTGGCTAACCTGGCTCAATCAATCAGTGAGCTCCAGGCTCAGTGAGAGAGCCTGTCTCAAAAAGTAACATGGAAATGAGAAAGACACACAATGGGGGTGCACCCCCAGAAGCCCAAGCACACTCATGCACACACACAGACATACACACATACACACACACACACACACATGCCACTCTTCACATATAATAATAAGAACAATGCAATGAAATAATCCATAGTAAGAACAGCTAAGACCTGTAGATTGATTGTCCCTGAGGCTCTGTGCTGACCAAGGAACTTACTACTACTCATAATCCATCCAACACTCTATGAATCCTCATAAGCCCCGCCCCACCCCTGTCATATTTACAATGTTGAGAGAGGTATAATAACACGCTCAAGAATGTATCTCTTGTAAGAGTGAGTCAGAGTCTGAATGGAGAGCCTGTCCTCCTGGACCACTAAGGAGGGACATACTGTTTCAGGTCTTTGGAAAAGGTGGCCTCAGAGCCATCACCTACAGGGGCACAGAAGACCTCTGAGAAGAGACTTTTGAGGGACTCAAAGAGCACTGAGTCAGTGTGGCTGCCTGAAGGAATGAGAGGGAAGGGCAAGAGTCGATGATAAAGATGGGACCATTACCCCAAGCTTTTTATAGGAGAGCTAGCCTACCTTCAGAAGGGAAGTAGGTCACACATTCAGAGAGGAACCTGGGGAAGAGAAATTTGGAAAGGGTTGAACTGATGGACTTAGTGCCCAGTTGGATTCAAAGAGATAAAGATGAGGTAAGAGTGAACTGGACTCTCGAATTCTCATCAGGAGACAACCTAAAGGAAACATAGAGATTGTTCTGGATTATCAGTCCAGGTGAGATTCCGATTGTCCTTGTATTCCCTTTGGATTGAGTAGGTGTATAGGCTCACTACCACCTTTTTCTTTTCTTTTGACTTCTGAAATGGTTTGCTATCACCCAGGCCAGCACCAACCTCCATATACAGCTGAAACTGGCCTGCAAACTCTTGAAATTCCTGCCCAAACCTGGCAAATGCCAGGGTTATAAGCATGCACTGCACTGCCCTTGTCTTTCACAACACAATATTGAAATGCCCCAGACATTCTCCCTTGTAGAACTAGGGAAGGGAGAAGCTTTTCAGTATAACTGCTGGAAGTCATCTGTCCAAATCACATTAGCAATACACATTGTGGTCACTTGGTCACTCATAGCTTCTGTGGCTCTGAGGAACATAAGTAAAACAAAACGTTATGAGTTTGGGAGACCAGAGTTTGAAATCTGTCTCATGTAGACATCATTTGGGGCCAGGTTTTCATTTAAGCTTTAATATTTTAGTTAGCTGGTGTGTGTATGTGTTTCTGTGTGTGTGTGTGTGTGTGCGCGTGCGCGTGTGCGTGTGCGTGTGCGTGTGTGTGTGTGTGTATGTGCCCACCCACCTGTGTGCAGGTACCCTTTGGATGCCAAAAGAAGACCTCCAGTTCTCTTGGATCTGGAGTTATACCCTCCTGATATGAATGTAAAAATCGAACTCTGATGCTCTGTAAGAGCCATAAGCACCCTTCACCAGTAAACCATTTCTCCAGCCTTCCAGTTACTCATTTCTGTGGACCCGAGTCCTCTTAATCATGCCACAAGGTAAGCATTAAAAAAAAAAAAAAAAGAAATGCGCGGAGATTTTAAACAAATTACCCAATGAAGGAGCTGGGCTTTGCATTCAGATCAATCATGCTCAAAAGATTGGGGTCAATCAGTTCGCTGACATCTTAAAAACTCCGACACTTAGTTCTTCATAGTAACATGGTCTTTGTTTAAAGTACCATGAAGCATTATGCTTATTTCCACAGCTGAACTTGCAGTCCTTCTTAACCTTACAACACTAAAGTTTTCAGAGCAATTTCCTCAAACATCTTAGGTTTTGCTGAAAGTGGCTCTTGCATAATTCCTACCCCTGGCCAAACTCCCTTAATGATGTTATTTTACACTATATGCATTGAGGTTGATCTGAGTCAGCCATTTTTCTCATTTTTGATTTTTTTTCCCTCCTCCTACCCCCTTCTCCTTGGGTCAATATTCATTTGAAATGCAAGAAGTCAGCCTCCATTTTAGCTGACAAGGCTGCTTGTTCACACACCTTTCTGGTTGGATAACTGACAAGTGTCCGCTTAGGCATGGGGCTGACTCTAAGCAGGGCCTCTGAAATGTCAAAGGAGAAAATGCATCGGGATGCAAGAGGCTGCTGGATAGTGGCTACAAAGGAAATCAGACTTTTAGTCATCTCCAAATACCACTGTAAAAAGACTCATGAAAGTGCACAGTGGCCACGAGGCCCGCTCTGGCCATGTTTCTCTTTACTAGGTATTTTCTGAGCATGGAAGGTGCCAATGCAGTCGTCCTGGCAGGAGCAGGGATATTTTAAAGAGAGACACTTGTGTCCCTCTCTCTGCCTGTTAGACTGCTGAAACAATGGACCCCAAGGAATTGCAGTTTCCCCAGGAGTTTCACACTGGAGGAAAAGTCTGAGTGGGCACCAGAAAGATGAGAAGCTTGACTCCCAGGAAGTGATTTCACACAATTCTGTCAGCTTGTTAGATCACCTTACAGGAAAGACTAGAGCTACAACAATGATGGACAGGACCATACCTTTACCAGGACTGCTTAGCTACACATGCCTGTAACCCCTGGCACCACAATTCCATTTCCTCTGCACTGTGCTGAGGATCAGATGCTCTTCAGACCACGAATCTTGACCCAGGTTCCATGACCCCCAACTCCTGTAACATAAATGCATGACACAGATCCCCACAGACATCACACTCCTCAATTTTAATCCAGAATGACTTATTTTTATTTGTTTACAATGGGGTTTTATAGCAACATTGCAAAGAAAGTTCAAAGAATTCATGTGCATTCCTCTCACAGATTTCCTTATGGTTAATTTTTTCTATGTATGTTCTCATCACATATAAGGGGTAAATACTGATATTAAGGACATGAACAATCACACTCTTAATTCAGACATTACATGTGTTTAAAATCTTACACAAGAGTTGATATTACAGTTAGTGGTCACAGCTCTTTGACTTCCTCTAGTCTGAAGCAGTTTCTTCACTTCCTTATAATTAAAGGATCCTTATAATTTCATGATCTTGACAGTTATGTGATGTGCTGGTCAGGTACACTGTAGAATATTCCTCAACTTCAATTTGTCTGGCCTTTTCCTCATGATAGGATTGGGTTTCTGGGCTATAAAAGGTGATGCAATCTTTTTGTCCCTGGATAGTGCCATTCTGATCATATCTTTGGGTGTTTCTTTTAGGAATTATGTTGTAATGGTAGCTGTGAAGTCAGTTAAGCTGACTCCGACTTTGACCTGACTATGTCAGTTGACATAGATCTACTGGCACTTATGCATAATGTCAGGCAAATTCATTTTGAGTACCACATCTTGCACCATTTACAAACTGGAATAACATTCCATGTGCCGTATATATTTATACCGTGTAGGGTAACACATGGCATCCAGGAAACATTAAAGAAAGAAGTAATCATATCTAGAATAATCATTTATCATTGTTAACATCTTGAACAAATTTCTCCCATGGTCCCTATCCATTCTAGATGGGAGTTATACTGGAGATCTCTAGTCAGATGTTTTACAAAGAGAAAATGACTCATTAGTGTATGATATTCGACAAGTCTCCTATTCTAATTCTCCAACTACTCTTTGTAATAGAAAGCCAGCTTAGCAATTCTGCCAGTACTGAGTTAATTGAGTTTCTCTGCATATCAGCAACAGCTGCAATGTATGGAAAAACAGTGGGCATAGAAATAGAAGATAAGTTGTAAGACTGGCATTTATGGAGCGAGCAGTTAAGTTGGTCTGGATGGTGTCTTAATACTAGAAATGAGCCACCCAGACTCCTTCCAATGCGGATAAGCGGCAGTACCGTGGTAGACGGTAAGCTGGCCTGTGACATGGCCTACGATGGTGAGAAGAGTAGGAACTGTGTAGCAATTCCAAGCTACCAGTGGGAATGAGCTAGCATTGCTACAGGGTATTCTTTCTTTTTTCTTTTTTCTTTTCTTTTTTATTGGATATCATATTTACATTTCAGATTTTATCCCCTTACCCCATTCCCCCCACCACCCAGGAGCCCCCATCCCATCCCCCCTCCACCTGCTTCTATGAGAGTGTGCCCCCACCTACCCCCCACTCCCACCTCCCCACCCTCGAATTCCACCCCCCCCAACTCGGTGTTCAGCCTTCATGTGACCAAAGATCTCCTCTTTCACCTATGCCCGACAAGGCCATCCTCCCCTACATATACAGCTGGAGTCATGGGTTCCTCCCTATGTGCTCCCAGGCTGGTGGTTTAGACCCTGGAGATAATAATACTCGCTACAGGGTATTATTGACAAGTGGCTGGCATCAAGCAGTTGGCATCCAGCTGCAGGTTTAACCTTGGACTCTTTGTGGGTCCCTAGATTCCACCAACCACCCAGATCCTCAACCACCAATAGGATTCAATGAGATCAGCTAGTTGGAAAAGTTTTGGAAATACACACAAAAACATACACACAACATACATATGAAAATGACACCACTCACATGTATGATTGTTTGAGTGTTTAGGATATCAGACTATATAGTAAGTGGATAGAAAAGGGCTCAGGCACACACACATAGGTACACTCTTCCATTCTGCCAAGGTCCATGCTATGGTTCCAGTACCAGTCAGGAGAAGTGAGCACCGTGCTCCATAATATGTAGGCAATTTTGAGCTTGGGACCCCTTCTGATTCTTGAGGTCTCACAGATAAACCTTGAACCAACCCAATCAAACAACAGAGAAGAAGTCTAGATTCAGCGAGGTTGGGAATTAATGGCAGACTTGCTTCTCTCTGATAAGGCCTCTGTTAATGAACATTTTAAATTTTAATGTATCAATAATTTAAGATCCCACTTTGCTTGGGTTGTGGGTTTTCTCTCCTCCTATGAAGAATCATATTGCAAGGTAAAAACCACTGAGCCGGGCATTCCTGTAAGTTCATTAAGAAGGTAAGGAGAGGTTAGTAGATTGTCTCAGGGTAGCCATTTGTTTGCTGCAAACGCTGGTCCTTTGTTTTAATACTAGGACATTCAAGAAGATGAATTTGATCTGAAAAGTCTGAGATGCAGAGCTTGAAATTGGGACCATCTCAGAAAACAAGGGTGGAATGTTAGTAAGAGGTTTTGCAGCTCAATTACTGCCCAGGTTAGTGTTCTTAGATAGTGCCTACAATGAACCAAACATCAATCAGCCTTTGTTTCATCTACAACAGCAGCTGGCTAATGACAGTCCATAAGTCACATTCAGCCCTCCTCTTATGTATAAATAAAAGTTTTATTGGACCAGAACACTGCCATTTGTACACAAGTTGTTTACAGCTGCGTTCGCACTACCTGCTGAGACACTGTGACAATGAAGGCATGCTCCACAAACCCTAAAGCATTTACTATTACACCTTTACAGAGGCAGCTTGCCAATTCAAGTCCTGAGGTAATTGGAGAAGGTCCACAGGCAAACATTGCTCTGTTTAAGGGTTGTGTATTTACCTGCTTATTCATTGTGTGCTAGAAAAAGATTGAATGGTCAGCCTATAGTTATGTACATTTTGTTGCTATGGTCATAGTGGCTGTTGTAGTTGTTGAAGACAACAGAAGATACATGAAATAGTCTTTATTGATTTTAAGGGGGAAATATAAAGGCAATCCTAGCAAAAGTATGGAATGCAAACTTTGTTATTTGAGAAATGCAGACATGTGGAACAAAAAGTGATGTGTTAGAATTTCTTTTCATACTGAATGTACCTGTAGACTCCAACAACCTGTGAACTAAGAAGGGTTCATTTGTAAGTTAACTTTTAACTCATTTCTGCGCATCAAAAGGACAGAAACAAAGCAGGCAATAATAGCTTTCCACCCATAAACATGAAGATAAAACATAGATACTCAGGAGTTAATTTTGGTCATACAGCCTGTGTTGGGAGCTGAGGGGCAGAGAAAGGGCTCTTCAAGGAAAACTCCCACTCTAGCCTTTGCTCATCAGAAGTTCTTGGCTAACTAGAATGTTTTATGAGGCTGGAAGGAATCGTGGGAGCTTTCTGCATTGCCATATGACCATCAACACAAGTCAAGCTAAGCTGATTCTCCTACCTCAGTTAAGATGACTGTATTCAGCTCCTATAGTGTCCCCCTCTGCTCACCTCCACACCACGGTTTCTCAGGGCAGGTTTCTGAGATTATTGGCAAATTTACTTAAGTTCAATAGTAAGTATCACCGTGAAGGAAATGCTATACACAGAGTAGAATGCAATCAGATTTTCTGTTGGACTTCTCAACATCTGCACAGACTTGAGGATAAGCTAAACCGATCTATCCACAGAATTTGTTTTCCTGCAGGGCATTTCTCAAGATGCTACAGCAGAGGGTGAAGACGGTCTCCTACGATCTAGGATTGAGAACTCATTCAAACTGTTTTGGAATCCTTTACTTTGGGATATACCAATGTAATGAGAAGGGAGTTTCATAATAATGGATAAAACAAACTAAATAAGAAAAAAATCCTGTATCCAGAGAACACTTGGGAACTCAGAAAAATAAAGCATCGTCTAATCTGAAGCTTTCAGGAGGCTTAGCAGAAACAGGCACCAAAGTCCTAAAAATGAACATTACGCTTAGTAAGCAATCTCACTCTTACAATTTATCCTTTGGAAATCAGTAGAATATGCACAAGAGAATTCCCTGGGGAATGATTTATAATACGGGAAACTTAAATAGTCAAGAATTCAGGACTGATGGGAGGTTTTGTATACACTGGAATGTTCTGCAAGCAATAAAGTCAAATTACTAAAGCATACACTTATTGACACAAAGTACTATTATTTGTGTGTATGTGGAAGGGGAAAACACCATTAAATGATATTCACAATATTCTACTTTTATAAAACAATGTGAGGAAAAAAACACTAAGAGAGTTATATGCAGCCTATATAGTGGGGCTATACTGAGTGGTGGAATTATGGGGAGGGAGGAATATCTCTTTTCTGTGTTTTCCAATCTGTTGACTCCCCTACACGGACCTCAAGTTATATGATAATAACTTTTTAAAAGTCAGGCTGCACTGAGCTTATGTAATGATAAAGAAAATTGGTCTTGGTTAAAGTAGGAACCATGCTGCAAACAGATTTCTCTGTCCCTTTCCTAAAAGACCCTACAACAATGGAACATTCTACAAGTGCATGAAAGCATGGGCCACTAGTACAGAAAAATTTTTCTTCTCCTAGAAGCAAATGTGGCTAATGGTGCCAAGAGAATCCTGGAGGATTCCTGCCCCCGGCCCCCCAAAAAAGTTATCTTGCTTATTTTTGTTTTTCATTTGTTTCTTTTTGTTTGTTTCATGTTGTTTTCATTTGTTTGTTTTTTCTTCTGTTCAGAAATATGTCACCATGAGGGATGATGGCAACATTTCAAGCCATTCTGATTTTGGCTTTGCAACCTAGGTGCAAAATTTCCCTAAAGCCCACCAAAGCCCTGAGTCAGCTTGTCCTGTCTCTTCGCTCTATCTATGTACACCTCGGATCTCCATGGTATTGTCATTTCCTACCCCATACTTATTCATCTTCCACATGACAGTTTCAGAGGTAAAAAGGATTAGAATCAGGACAGTTGGGGAAACACCATCCTAAGGGTGGAGGGCAATCCAGGCAGGTCCAAGATTGGCGTTCAGGTTGCTGCTATATCAGAGAGTACTCAGCATCTCAGCCAGAAAAAAAAAAAAAAAAAAAAAAAAAGCAGGCAACACATATCTCTGTCCACTGGGTATTTAAAAATTACCCAATGTCATACATTATTTACAGAAGAAAATTGATGTCCCTGCTGAATGGCCCTGGGCCGAGGTGATCGTCTGTGAACTCACTGTGGGACAGACAATAAAAATCTCTCCTATCAGGACCTCAAGTCTCTTTTTCTTACTTAATGACTCCCATAACAGATGTCCAAGGGGTTCCCACTTTCACAAAGGTGCACGAGGTAAGGCCTTGGCCTCCTCTGGGGAGCTTACAATTTAGTGGAATGGACAGATAATGATTTTTTAAAAGCCAATCCCAGGCAGTGTAACTATATTCCAGAAAACAGAAATTCTAATGGGACCAAAGGAAGGCCATCTTCAAGTAGAACTGTGTTCAGCAGGCATCTCTGAAGGGGCTTCCAGGAGTCATACTAATATCCCTTATTGTCTAAAAGGGCTGAGACCAGAAGCGTTTCAGGTTTAAGTATTTGTTTCATGTTCTGAAATATTTGTATATGGAAGATGAGGCTCATAGAAGGGGAAATGAGCAAATAGAAAGTCCACTTGCATTTCCTTGTCTCCTCTTACACATAGGATGAACAAAGTAACATATGTTATACATGCTGTCACCTGCATTGGTTTTGACATATTGCATGTCACCAGGTATGAAACCTGCCACTCATAGCATCGCACCAGTGTTCCAGAAACTCCAGATTTTGGAGCCCTTTGAGTTTTACCATTTGGATACTTAGGAAGGTGCAAATCTGACTGAGTAACAGTTAACAAAGGGCAGTGGTAATAGAAAGAAAGAGCTACTTATCAATAGCGCAGCAGCAAGAGGGTGAGAGATAAATTGGAGGAAGCAAGAAATTCCTATGGCCAAAGTAGAATTTGCAAAAGGAAACCAGAAGATAAAAGCAAGCCATACTGAAGGCTTTACCATGGCACTGCCCACGACCAATATGAAGCGAGCTGTACAGCAGCTAAAAAATCTCATTTTTTTTTAAAGAAAAAGAGGTGGCTAGAGTTGATTTCAAAATTGTATTTTAATCAATATAATATACCCTAAATATTCTATCACTGTAATAGGGATTAATAAGATATTTTACTAACCTTTGCATACTAATTCTTTGAAATCCTTGTATGTGTTTATGTTGTAGAGTGTACATGTTAGTGCTGGCCTGTGCATATATACATATATACACATATACGCATATACGCATATATGCATATACGCATATACGCATATATATACATATATATGTATGTGTGAGTGTGTGTACATACACACAATTATGGGAATGAACTCTGGTTCTCAAGGTACATGCTGAGCTATATTCTCAGCTCTAAATCTTTGACATTTAGTATTTCCATCTCCATCCTGACTTAGCCACAACTTAGCACATCCCAAGTACTCCACAGCCCATGCTCTGCTATATTACATGGTGTAGGTATAGATTTTGCTTTCAGATGATACAAAGCAACCAAATGTGACATGTAGTGAGGCATGATGATCACATGGGCTGCTCGTAGTGTCATGGGGGTGGGGGATAATGGATACTGGATTTGACTAGGAAAGGAGAAAGCATAGGAGGCAGGATAGAAGGCTCTGTAACAGTCTGGAGGTGATATCTAAAAGAGAAATATGGGTATGCCAGGGAAACATCCTGGTGGAGTCCAGAAATATATAGGGGAGACTTAGCATCCTGACAGACGTGTCTATGGGCCACTCCTATTCAGAGAGCCTTTAAAAGGCATAGGGTTGTGTTTATTTTGCCCTTGTCACTTCTTCAAGGTGGAAGTCAGTCCCCATGTGAGAGGTACCATAGGCAGATTGACTTCCAAAAGCCTTACAGCAAAATGTCCAAGTGACTGTTCTGTGGCACTCTTTTGTTTCTCATCTTCTACATACAGTGAGACAGGGAATGGTCCAAAGAGACTGCAATAGTGGCTGATTTCTCTCTCTTATCAGCTGGCACGTTCAACCTATAGACTGAGGAAGGGAGGAGGAAGGGAGGTGGGAAGAGGTGATGACAGCCAGAGAGGGCTGAATGAGACAACGAGACATCCCCAGGCCCCATATTTCGTTTACCATCAGTGACTTCCAAATCAAATGAGTCCAATCTGCAGATCAAAATGAGATTTTTATTATTGACTTACCTGAAAGCTTAGCCGGCTCTCAGCAAATGGAGCCCTGCACATCCTGCTTTCTCATCAACCAATGACAATCGTAGGGATGTCAGAGCTGGGCAGAGGCCAGAAAATCTGTCACTGATGCATGAGGCTGGGGAAAATCCGATGCTTATTGGCCTGGCAGTGCTGACCTGGTTTGTCCATAAAGGAATAGCAAATGCAATTTGAAAAACACATAGAACTGATAAGAGTTTACAGAGTGAGGCTGGAGATGCCTTTCTAAGAACGGACACGCTAAAGAAGACAAAACAGATCTCAAGCTCAATACCAGGCACTGGTGTGTGTGTGTGTGTGTGTGTGTGTGTGTGTGTGTGTGTGTGTGTGTGTGTGTTTGTGTGTGTGTGCGTGTGTGCATGTGTGCGTGTGTGTGTGTGTGTGTGTGTGTGTGTGTGTGTGTTATATGTGCATGGGTAAATGCGATTAGGTGTGCCTTATGGAGTCATGGAGACCAGGGGAGGATACCCCACTTCATTATGCTCAACACTTTGTTCCCTTGGGACAGGGTCTCTCCTTGAACCCGGCCCTCAGGCTGGTGACCAGAAAGCCACAGAATCCTGTCATCTCTGCTCCTATACCACTTTGAGCTTTCAAAGGAGCATCAGCATATTGGAGATTTGAACTGGGACATAGTCAAGAGCTCTTGTCCATTGGTCAACCTGCCTATCTTCTGCAGACAGTGTTTCTTGAAGTGTGTCCGAATATGCCATCTTTATCATAATTACCCAAGCAGTTATTAAATTTACACATATGTAACTCTAACACCAGAAGAATTAGATAGAATCCAGGGATGAGGCCTAATCTTCTATTTAACAGGTTCTTAGGCGATTTTTTTTTTGAGGATCTAGGTAAATAATGTATAGACATTTTAACAATGGTAAAGTCTACAAAGCAAGAAAAGAAGTAGACTCACAGAATTCTCTGACTTTGTTATAAACTGGCTATACAGCCTTATGGTGAAGGGCAGCAGAGACGGGCTACGAGGGAGGGAGGAGTCACTGGCCACCTTGTCCCAAATGAGAACTGCTTGATGGTCATTACTGTTTATCTGAGTGCTCATGTATCCTCCCTATAATAAAGTCCAGGACTAGTCTTGGGTGATCCTAAAGTAAATTAACTGAAAAATAGAATTGGGCTCTAGTTTTTGTTTTGTTTTGTTTTGTTTTGTTTTGTTTGCCATGCTATTTTAAGGATCTAGGTAAATAATGCATAGAAATTCTAAAGGAAAAAAAAAAAAGGTTTTCAGAGGTTAACACCGATATGAAATAGCAGTATTAATCCGAGATAGAATGGTAATTATAGTCATACTATTTCCATAATGACAAATCAGTCCTCTTAAAAAATGCTGTGTAATTTTATGAAGAACAATAGAAAATACAAAGAGATGGCCTTGTTCACTTCTATTAACTAGATTGTGTGAAAAGGATTAGAGTCCTGTTGCATCCTTCTCTTTGATGTCACTATCAGCCACAGAGGGGACAAGAGCCTCTCCATCTGCACATAAGAGGTTGTATGTCCAAAGACTGGAGAAGCCTACATGAAAGATCAAAGAACCCCCACTACTGGCCACTACTTCGCACGTAACTCTAGTGTGTCAATAATCTGCTCACCACCTCTTAACATGTACTCCACAGTAGAAAACACATTTCTTTGATGGCAAGGGTTGGGTTTTATGTCTTTACAACCTTGTGCTTCCTTGTGTCATATACTCGGTCTGAAATGTCATCCTGGATAGCTCATAGTCTCTTTTCAGACTTCTATCTATAAAAATATCACAAGCATATGCAAATACTTGACCTCGAGAACACTGAGTTTGGTGCAAAAGCACAAAGAAAATACAAAGCAAATAAATACACAAACAAGAAGCAAGGACATGGGCTAAATGCCTGACATTTGATGAGTCATAAATAAACATGGCTGTTCAAAAGGATACTGTTTACAAAGTTCATATATTCTTACACAAGAATATTTAACAGCAGACGAGATGGCCATGATAGTATGTTGTGCAAAGTGGAAAGCAAGAACGATTTTTAAAATAACCTGTAAATATATTTGAGGGAAGTACACAGCTTGTGGGCTAAATCATCATAAAAAAAAAAAAATAAAACTATGGCATGAGGAGTTTAAAAACTGGCCATACAAAGAAAAACAAGGCATACTAACTCTCAGAAGCAAGACAGAGACCTCACAGGGAGTGAACACCCTGCTCACTGTTCTAGATTGTTGCAATGATGTTCCAAATGACTAGTTCTAATGCCCCAGAAGCTGGAATTAACACAACGCTCCTTCTCTGTGTCTTCCTCCTTCTGTAGCTCAGATTCAAAACATTAATGGGAGAATGTGATTTGCTCCGTTATTACCCAGGAGGAGGGCCATGCAGCACACAGATCAATCAGGCCAGGTTACTTCATAGCCAGAGAACTGGTCAGCCCAAAGACTGGTACTTTGGGACTTGGTCTGATGAGTATGGCTGACTCTCTCACATGTATTGTAGATATAGCAGGTATTCCAAGCCTCATACACATCATCTTCCATTACATTCATTAAGATGGTGTCATTAGAGGGAATAAAATGTCTATAGTTGTGTCTAGTGGTGGGTGGAGTGGAAACCTGTTTTGAGGTTAAACTGCTTTTATGTGATAGACACCCCTTCACTATGGCATGGTTCATAAGCAGAGGTCCTTCATAGAATGATCAGCAAATATTTCATAGTGAGACATAATTTTTCCCCATTTGTTTTAGTAGAGAGAGGTGGTTCCCCCACCTATTGCCCGCTCCCCCCCCAACACACACACACTGTCCATTTGGGGAATTTCCAGGATCTGAGGCCTCTAGATCTTGCCATTTTTATCTTTAAAATGAACATGAAATACTTCTTTACCAAGATTTCTGTTAAGATCCTATGGTTCCCGGATGGATGCGGAAAGCCTTCCAGAGATGGCTATGCAGATGTCAAACTGCTTAATGACTCGGGGACCTTTGATAACCCAGGCCACTCTGACTTCAAGAAGCCTTGTTAGGAAACCATCTGCATCTCCCCACTGGGTGACTGCACTGAATGAGGGGTGTGTAGTGTAAGGCTTAGTCCTTCGCTATTGCCGCTGCCCATAGCCGCAAAGTTTTACCTGAGTTCTAGGTAGAGTAAAAAGGAATAGGAAAAACAGTAAAGACAACAAAATGATAAATATAAGGAAAGAGAGTGGGGCTGAAGAAAAGCCTGTGATGTGGGTAGGGCAGGGCTGGGGGAGGGGCTACAGGCCCTGCTGTGGAGTCTGCTCTCCTGTCTACTCAAATGGTGTTGAACAGAGGAGGACCTAGACCTAGACGTAGTTTTCTCCACCTGTCTTGGACTCAAGCTCACCCAGCCCATATACACTTATTTACTAGTCAATTTTCCTTGCTCATCCATCCATTTGAAAATCCTGTGAATTCTTCAATCCATAGCCACAGGCAGTCAGTTACACAGCCCCTTCCTCCTTCAGTTCCTACCCACTTCCCTCTGGACAGACTCTAACCTGCTTACTTCTGCCACTCCAGCGTACTGCATATTCTTCCTACTCTTCTAAGACTCAGGAATGTCCACCTTACCATCATTTCCGCTGACCTGGCTTCCCACTCACTTCCTACTCAATTCTGTAGACTTACTGATCACCTGCCCACATGAAATCCCTTGATGCTCTTCCAGCCAAGTGGGCTGAGGGGCCTCTCCCCACCTTCCCCTTGCATCATTTCTCTTAGTGTTCCTCTGCCACGAATCTGCCCGTGATTTTCTCTTATGTTATTCAGACTAATGCTCCACCATTTTCACTTTTGGAGAATCCTGCCCAAACAAATCAAGGGTACTCCTCCTCTATTCCCTGCCATTCATTTCTGTTACCTTATCCTGCTTCATTTTTCTCCATAAACTTTACACTATCTTCTTTGTATGTTTGTTATACTCTGATTCTTATCTTTATTCTAAAATGTTCCATAAGTAATCTAACACAAACCTCAACACCAGACATAAGAAGCCTTCCTTTGAATTGTCAAGGTTGTCAAAGGACTCCCCAAAGTAACCAACATTATTGCTATTACCCATGGTTGCCCATGCCTCCAAGGGAGGGAGGGAGGCACTTACTGCTGAATAATAAACATATGTGTCAGACACAGGGCCCAGAGGCTTCAATCTGGATCTGACCTGAAAGCCTACTTCCTGAGGACTAGCCTTCATGGTACCAGAAAGCATCATGCAAACTTCCAAAGAAGGAAAGCAACCAAGGGTCCTACCCAGCTATGAAACGTATGAACTACACCAACCAGCATGGAATGATAACCCTATGTCTACAGTAGTAGCACACATTAGATCTCCCTCTACACATGTAGACTCCTTCTACAGGCTTCTGCAGACAACTACATTCAAGTGCACATACTCATACACAGACACATATTCATCCAAATAAATAAAAATAAAAATAAGAATCCGTCTTCTAAGCAAATACTTTAATAGATAACCCAATTCTTCTCGATATCATTTTAATTAGATCCCAGTGGAAGAACAGTAAGAGGTTATTTCTGCCACGATTAATATTGTCACTATTGTGAATCACTAAAAACAAACAAACAAACAAAAAAAACTATACTATTATGCACAACTATTACATTGAGGTCCAAAGAAGTTCATACTGATGACCATTAGCTGAAAGTAGTATACAGATGCACTAAGCTTTGCCCAGAGCACTGTGTTTTAAGAGGAGGATAAATTGGCAGAATTAAGGATGATGGCAATGTTGCTATAATTTGGAGAAATCATATGGCATTCAAGATGTGGGTGGGTGTATTGCATAACTAAAACTCTGGTCATCCTGGTCTTACAATGTTGCCAACGTACACCTCGTGGAAGTGTATAAAAGCTGTTCTGTTCAGAAGTGGATGAGTTTTCAAACCACATTTCCAGGACAGAGACCAGCGTTCCTTCATAGCTCTCAAGTGTTGATCACTGAAACTTCTCTAGTTTTTCCTATACTGGAGAATTTAGTAGGGGAAGCATTCTTCTGTTAGACTGTTCTTTATGGCTCAGCTGGTAAGGACACTTGCTATCAAACCTGACACCACAGATTAAATCCGAGAACCCACATGATGAAAGAAGAAAAATAACTCCCACAAGTTATCCTCTAACGTTCTCATACATGCTATATGTGGTATGATCCACATGTACACACACACACACACACACACACACACACACACACACACACACACACACTTATGAGATAATGAAAAGCCTTCTCCCACCATTTTTCATTGCTTTATTCTCCTTTGCATGGCTAGCTTAGGCTCTGAAAGCAATTATTTAAAAGAACCTGACCAAAAGTCAAGCATAATTACAGAGACAATAAAAAAGAAAAAAATGCCCATTTTCCCTCCAACAACCCCTTCCCCTGCTTAACTTATCCAGATTCTCCTCTCAGACTTGTTGACATCTGACCTCCAGAAGATTATCTCTCCATGTCATTTCCTTGAAAAGCAAAAACAAACACACAAGCAAAAACAGTCTTGAGTCTGCCCAACAGATTTTGCAGTGAAAGTGGCCAATCCATCGCTTTGAAGGGAGAACGGCTGGCAAAACTGATGAGTGTTGGGCATTTGCATCCCCCTACCAAGGCACACATATTTTTTTTTCCCCACAGTCTCCCCTGGTGCTGGGAGATTGGTTTTCTCTGCTAGAATAAAGTGTGGAGAGCAGCTGCTGTTTCTTGATCTAGTGCAGAGAAAAGAGGAGAGCGTGGCACAGAATTCATCTCCTAAATATCCCAACAGGTTAACCAGGTCTGGGGTAAGGAAATCACAGCTCGTGCTTTTGAAAGTTCTTTGTATTGAGTCTAAAAGACTCTGTGTTTCAGAGAAGAGTTTTCACTCGAGATTCATTCTGTATAGTCTAGGAAGCAAGATGATGCTTCCTAGGCATGATAATCTCCTCCTGATGAGACAAAGACAAGTATAAAATTAAATTCAAGCAAAGAACATTAATGTTGATGTGTTCCTAGAGACAGTAATGCCATGTCCAAGTGCTTCTTGTCAGCTAGGTGTCATGCTCTGTGCTGGACATACAACATCTCATTTAATTCTCTCACCACTGAAAGGTATGCCCTTATTTACCCCAAATGGAGACACAGGGGTGGGGTGACACAAACAGAGTGGTTTCTTTTTTCCAGGCTTTCTGTTTGTAAAGGACAGATCCCTGGATTCGTGTGGCTCTCCCTGCCTCCTTGATGTCCTTAACTAAATCCCCAGAGAATGACAAGTTCTCTTTGTAGAACAAGCATCCTGTGAAGGGTTTATGCTGGATTTTCAGTAAGTGTTCCCTTTGGGATCTATAATCATTCTGAGAGAAACCTTTTGATCCTGTTATGATTGTCATTTCTTTCCTACAGCACTGCCCAGGCAAGAAGCAAGCTATTGTTATGCCCCCCACTGTCCTCACACAATTGAAGAAGCTCCTCTCCATGACCTCAGTTCCATATTACTTTTGTTTTGTTTTATTGGTTGCATTCTCTTTCCCTATACTTCTAAGTATTCCTTTATGTCCTAAAAAGTTAGGTCACTACCCATTCACTTGCTCCAGATAGTCTACCCTTTACTGCAAGTCCCTGGCAAGAGATCAGAGAGCCACAAATTTTAGTTATGTTTCTGTTGCTGTGATAAAATACCACCACCAAAAGCAACTTAAAGAAGACAGGCTTGTTTTATCTTATGGGTCGGGAGGGATAGAGTCCATGATAGAGAGAAGGCATAGTAGTAGAAGCAGGAAACAAAGAAACATTTATGTGTACACCAGAAGCAGAGAGACATAACAGGAAATAGAGCCAGGCTATACACCCTCAAAGTCTATACCCAGTAACAATACTTCCTCTTGCTGGCCTCCAACCCCTAAGGGTTCCACACCCTCCTCAAACAGTACCACCAACTGTAGACCAAATACATGAGCTTATGCGGATTTGTTTCTCATTTAAAACACCACACACTCCTACTCCTGACCATCCATCCTACAATCTGCAAAGCTTTAACCTTCTCACCACAACTGTGCCCTAAAATGAGCTATAGATAGCCTAGTTTTTAAAAGTGTAATTATCTTAACTGTATAAAGCACAAGTGATTCCCTGTGGTTTATAGTTCCAATGTGTGGATATATGTATACAATGTTGCCATTATTCCAATGAGTGGGTATATGTATACAATGTTGCCATTATCAAGACACAAAGACACTCAAACGTATTCCCTTCATGTTATCCCTTGTGTCACCATCAGCCACAAATTTCTAATTCCTATTCAAATGGCTGATTAGTCTCAACTCCTTCCATATTTACTTTAACCCTTGCTATCATATTTATAAAGCCATAGAGTGTAATTCCTGTGTACATCCTTGCGGTCTGACTTTCTTCTTTCAGTATATGTAGCTGAACTGGGTATACATTTTTTTTCAGCGAATCAGAAGTCCATTCCTTTTCATTCCACTGTACAGATGTTTCACATATTATTAATCTACTTTCCAGTTGAGGGGTTAAGAATCAAATGTTAAATTTATGCTTAATTTGGGAAGAAGTGTCACTTTTCTAACGTCACTGTAAAATTGTTTCCTCAGCAACAAAATCTGAAAGTCCTCATCATTTTACACATTTCTCAGTCCTTTAGAAGCCTCAAAAGTTCCAGAAAGACATTATATTACATCTGCAGATCACTGACACAGGAGGACAAACTATTTTATTCATTCACCCAAAAGCCTTAAGTTCCTACTGTTTATAATTCTTTGTACTAGGAACGGTGAAAACAGAAATAAGCAAATACAACATTCCAAGAGAATTGTCTCAAAACTAGAATTAGGCAGCCAGGGAATGGTTCAGCAGAATAATCATACAAATGGCTACAAGAATTGGGTGTGATAAAGTCTTTGTTAGCTACGTGTTAGAGGTGACATGGTAGAGGAAATATTCTGTAGTTAGATGTTTGAGCTGTACTGATGGATGCTCTTTTAGAAACTAGAAATGCAATAATCTAGGCAAAGACTTGGCAAAATCAAAGGTGAAGAACCCAGAGCTAAAATCGTACTTATTGATAAAACACTTTCCCCTCAAGATCAAGATAAAGATATCGCCCCTGTTCCCCTCACTTTTATTCAAAATTACACGGGAAGTGTGGACCACAGGAAAAAAAAGCAAGACGCACACACACAAAAATAATCCATATGCACTGGGAAGCAAGAAATAAAACTGGATTTGCATATGACATGGTCTCAAATAGAAAAATCCTAAGAATCCACTAAAATTTATTAGAACTCATCAAGGCTTTCAGCAAGGAGGTGTAGTAAGAGCAACACAAAACCTTAATTGTAATTTTATATACCATGAAAAAGGCGTGCAAAAATGAAATTGAAATATTTAAAAGGATTATACTGATATGATGTCGAAGAAAGAAAAATTTACAAATAAATTCAACCAAAAAAGTACAAGATGTATTAAGATGTATTGTCATGTAGTAATTTTCTCTGAGATAAAAACTTTCCATCTTAGAGGGGAACTGCTTAATATGGGATGTTTATAGGGAGATGAAATAATAGGATGCTCTAAGGCAGTGGTCCTCAGCCCTCCTGATGCTGAGACCCTTTAGTACAGTTCCTCATGTTGTGAGGAACCATAAAATTATTCTTGTATCTACTTCATAATTATAATTTTGCTACTGTTGTGAATTGTAATGTAAATATATGATATGCAGGGTATCTGATATGAGATCACTGTGAAAGGGTCTTTTGACCCCCAAAGAGATTAGGACTCACAGGGGTTGAGAACCACTATTCTAAGGAGATGTGAAATACAGCAGGGAAATTTCTTAAGACAGGAAATAAACAATTCAGAACAGCTTCAGGAAGTCCCTAAAATTGACAAAATTTACTGGGATCTGCCCCTAAAAAATAGATAATCACTAAAGACTCTGAGATTCACTCTCAGACAAGCCCAGATGCCTGGAAGAAGCAGAGAGCCACTGAATTATCCCCAAAGAAACAAAGACCAGATGCGGTGCCTGTGAGAGTTCCAGACCAACTGAGCCACCTAGAAAGGACACTTTCTAACCTGCCAAGTTGTCTGCAAGCTGTGCAGTGTGCTCCAGGTTCCCAACTTGTATGAACTGTCACCCCTGCTGGTGTGAGCGTCAATGATGCCGATGTCTTTGAGTCCTTTCTGCTCCTATAAGTAACATCTCGCCCATATTCCTGTAAGTAGCCCCAATAAAATTCACTAGTTAACAAATTGGACTTTGATGGTATCTTACTTTGTTCTGTCATCCGTTCCTTATCTGAGTAGGTGTTTGTTCATGTCATCCCAGGAAACAACTGCCACATGACACATGTACACCATAAGCTACAAGCTATTATTGAAAGAAATTTTTAAAATGAAATAAGTGGAAAGATGCTAATTCCAAAAATTAGCATTATTAAGATGGTAATATACCCTGTTTATCTCTATAGACACAAGGCAAATTCTGGCACCACACACCTGACTTTTGTGCAGAAATAGACAAAAGGATCTTAAAATTCATATGATTCATATTTCCAAAAGATATCCTAAAATAATGGTATTGGATGAGTCAAGCTTCCAAAGTTGGAAATCAACTACACATCTACAGTAATAAAGATGGCACAGCACTGGTTTAAGCTGGATGGAATAAAATTCAAAGTCTAAAATTACAACTTCAAATTGTTTACTGATGAGCAGACCAGGATAAACCAATGAAGAAAGAACATCTTTATCAGCAAATGGTGTGCATATAAGCAGATGTCAATAAAATAATGGACCCCTACCCTAAACTTTAAAATTTAAGCAAAATATATAAATAACCACAAGTAGGGAAAACTATTAAGCTTTTAAAGGAGATCACAGGAGTAATTCCCATGAAGTTGACCAGTGCTTCCTTACATGTAACATCAAAAGTACCAGCAAATGGAGAAAAAAGTAGACAAGTTAGAATACCACAATTAAGATATTTTGCTCTTTATTCCATAAAGGTAACAGAAAGAAAACCCACAGGATTGAAGAGATTTTTGTAAGTCCTTGATAGAAGATTTATACCCAGAATACATAAAAGATATTTTTAACTTATACTAGATACAGTCTGTTATTTTGGATAGGCAAAGGCTTTGAGTAGACATTCCTTCAGAGAAAATATGTAAATGGGAAGCAAGGTCATGAGAAGACACTCAGCATCCTTAGTTATTAATGAGATGTCATTTCCTGCCTGCTTCCATGACCGAAATCTCAATGATTGACAACGATGGTTGACAAGGAAGGGGAGGAACAGCTGAAGAGCTGTGAAATGGGGTAGCTGCTGCAGATCCTCTAGGTGATATTAGTAACAGGTATTATATGACCTAGCCATTCCAGTCCCAGGTGATACTCAAGAGAATTGACAATGTGTGTCAGCTGGAATTATACGCAATGTTCATGGCAGCAATCTATGAATAGCCAAAGAAACAAGACCACTGACTGATGAATTAAGAAAATGTGATAGGCCTATATAATACGATGCTACTTTCCCAAGGCAAAAGGAAAGCACCATAGAAGAACGTGGGTGAAGCCAGTGATCAGACTCAGTGAAGGAAAAAGACACAAAGGGCCACATACTGGGTGAGTGTCTATAATAGAAAGATCTGTATTGACAGCGAGAAGACTGGTGGTGATCAGAGGCCAAAGGGACACAGGGACAGGGGTGAAGAAATTGGATGACTTTGGAAGATGATCAAATGTCCTAAAACTAAGTGGTGGTGATACCTGCACAGTAGCACCAGGACACTCAAAATTACTAAAATGTATTTCAGTATAGAAACTGTGTTTCATTAAAATGGACACTTGGAAAAGAAGAGAAGATAAAAGTAGAGGCTCTGACCCTATGGAACAATTCCTTGAAGTGAGAGTTTCTGGTTGTGTCATGGGATGGAGACTCACATGGTTATCTTGCATGTGAGTCTCCATCCCATGACACAACCAGAAACTTCCACTTCAATTCATCCATATGGAACAAGTGTACACTGTGTTTAGAGACTGTGATGGATCTGCAGAGGGAATTGCACACCACATGATCAGACCTGCACTTCGGCTTTATTTTAGAATAGGAAGGCATGGCTGGAGGGGACACCGATTAGGATGAATTAGAAGACCCCTGTGCATCAAATACGTCATGTCCAAGTGCTCTATAAAAAAAAAAAATAACAAGTGAACTTGCTTCTACTCTCCTCAGACAAGGTCTATATAATTGTTTAGTAAATAGTTTCAGCCAACCCATCCATGTTCACAAAGTAACTGATTCTGTTGGAGATTGTCTTTTAAACCAAACTGAACATTAGTTCTTGTGTTCTTAGAAACACACTCACTTGAAACAAAGGCCTGTTTCTAAATTGTTTCCCTAGCAAAGCGAGCATCATATTTGCCAACAAACACAGAAAGGGAAAAAAATTCTGTATAATGTGAGCATATATAGCCATGAGAGGTCAGAAGAAATATTAAAGATAAACACAAGACCAGCCAAATGTATTTTAAAATTGAAAACAAAAGCTATTCAGTATTATAACATAAAATAAAACAGAAACAGAGGTCCAAACATAGAAAAATGGCTCAAAGATTATGTTATATTCATGTGAATACTATATCTCATAAATTGTATGAGATTAATTTAAAAATTCTGCTTCATAATAAACAGAATATTGTACTTAATTGACTTATAAGTTTTAAAGGAAATCATTTATTAATATAATATAGTCCCAAGTATCCATACTTTATATTTCTATCCATAGAAATCTTTAAATGTATATATATTTGCATATAATATTCATAAATAATTTTCCTGATATATATGTATGAGTATACTTTATTATAGAAAACTATGGATTTATATTTACACAATGTAGCATAAAGTAATTTATGTTTGTTAATAAAATGTTAATAGGAGGAATAAAATTGTGAATAATCATTCTTTTATTATCAAAGGTAGGATGACTGACGATCCAATATATTGGAAACTAGGGCAACGACATTGGCCTTTTATATGGCCACTTCAGTAAACATTTGGACATTTCTTAGAAAGAAGAACATCAATCTGTCATATGATGTAGCTATTTCACTTTTAGGGGACTGAAGTAAAAAATGAAAGCATGTGAACCCATAAAGTTTTGCATACCAGTGTTCATAGCAGCTTTAACTTGTACTGTCCCAAAACAGAAATAACTAAATTGTTTATCAGCAAATGATAGGTGAAATAAATACAGTATAGCCACAAAATGGAACAGTATCCAGCCATATGTGTGGATGAGTCTCCCAAATATTGTTAAATAAAAGAAGGCAGACACTAGAGACCATATGTTGTGGACTTAACTATATGCAAAAGGTTTCCAAATAGATTGTAAACATACCCATGTAGGATGCATCTGATTATATGCTGTGTAATGATGATGTCTTTGCAACCAAGAAAACTATCTAAAAATCAGTGAGCCATGTACTCTAATGGTGAATTTGATATATGTAAATTGGTAAGACTGGATATGTTTTTTCCATGCTAAAACTTTTGTTGAGACGTCCTCTGCTAGGGATTGGTACTACCCTTGGTGGGCAAGTCTTCCTACCTCAAGATGATAATAACATCTTATGAACAACGTAAGAGTGGAGAAAGGGAACTGAGCACTGGTAAGTGTGCATGCATGAATTCATATTGCTCTGTATTCTTGACTGTGAGTGTATTAGCTGCTTTAATTTGGACTGTCTTTAATTCTCTACAATGTTGGGCAGTAGCCTGAAACTGTGAGCCTAAACCCTTTCTCCCTGAAGTTCCTTTGGTCAGAGTATTTTACAGCAGCAACAAGAAATAAAACTGAAACACTCATAGAGCAGTCTCCCTTCATGTCATGTGCAGTAGCACAGGGCTTCTTCCTGAAGCAAAGTGGCAACCAGTCCAGGGTATGTTGTTAAAGCTACAGAATATAGACTAAAATATTTTTAAAGACACACTATGTGCTCGCTTTGGCAGTACATATACTAAAATTGGAATGATACAGAGAAGATTAGCATAGCTCCTGCACAAGGATGACACGCAAATTTGTAAAGTGTTCCATATTTCTCAAGGAAATGGACTGCAGGCAGGAATCTGACATTAGGTTAGAACAAAGAAGTCATTTCAGGCAGGAATCTAAATCTTAGGCTAGAACAAAGAAGTAGGCTTCAGGCATGAAAAATGACTTTGGGCTAGGACAGGGAAGTAAGCTCAGATATTATGGACATCCTGATAAGCCCTTAGAAATAGTGATCACAGGACAGGACTCTGTTTATTGTCTTGCTTGTTCCTTGACTATTTATGTTTATTATCTTGCTTGTTCCTTGACTATTTGCATCTATTGTATTGCTAGTTCCTCAACCTAAAACTGACCTTAATACTTGCATGTAATTTAAATGGCATAAAAGCAAATATAGGAGGGGGAAGGATAGGATAGGGGGATAGTGGGGGGGGGGAGGAGAAAGGGGATAGCATCTGAAATATAAATAAATAAAATATCAAATAAAAAATAACAACAACAACAGCAACAAAAGAACACACTACAATGAAGTTTTGAAAACTACTGAGAGTTGAACTTTAAGCAAAGTTAGAGTTGGACCCAGGCAGAATTCCACATCCAGAAGATAGGTGCAAAAGCAGCAACTTGTAGCTATAGTTTGATTGAAGGGCTATCTACATCGAGCATGCACCTTTGGAGCATGGCATGGTCAGTCAGAGGTAGAGAGATCAGTCCATATAGATAGAGAGGTGATTTATCCTCAGCTTTACTAGGGCGTTACTTCCAGAACACCTATTAAAGAGTAAGATAGACATAAGAGAATAGGAGTGCTGAAACCATATCCGAGTTACAAGCTACATGATTGACACCTTATGTACTGATGCCAATCACCTAGTCTAAGAACACAGACATTTCTCAAGCTCTTCCAGGAAGTCTTACTACAAAGTTATGATACATTGACTGGCCAAGGCAAGTCCCCTCCAGATGAAGGCCAGAGTCATTCCAAGGCAAACCATTTACACAATTCACCTCTGTATAAGTCAGGCTTCTGGGGCTATTGGCAAAGAAATTAAATTGTAGAAATAGATAAATTCTCTATACTACATATCTGCCCCAAAGCTTAGACCACATACTTAGAGAGCATATCTTCTTGGTTGCTATCTCCCACCCCAACTCCTTGATATGTTTTTCTGACTCTTGCATAGCCAAAGATAGGGAAGCATCTTAGTTAAGAATGTGGACTCTGCATTCACACTGTTTACAATGCATGTGGCTTTGGCAAATTAGCTAACCACTCCCAGTTCCGTTTCCATGTACAAAAGACCTATGTAGACAGTGCCGATCTCCTGTAACAGTTTAGAGTATCAAACGTAGAAATAGGGCAAACACTCATGGAAAACACTATTAGCCATCGCTGTTCTTTGACTGGAAATCTCTTTTGCCTTTCTGGATTTTTAATCCATTTTCTTATTCAAAACAAATACCACTTCAATGCAGCATCAAAAAATGGTATTTTAAAAAATGGGAATCAAATATGATCTCAGTTTAACCAAGATAGGGATAAGAAAGACATAGAGGAGGAAGGAAGAGAAAGGAAAGACGCCTCTAAGATGACACTTCTTCACATTCTTCAAAAGACACAATGTTGAGAGTCAAGCCTTTCTTTGGTTATATAAGGCATCCTGTGGCAGCATCCAAACTCTCTTTCATGGACATACTATTTAAGCATCACTTCATTTTCGCAGAATTCGTGAGTTTGCCTGCACATGGAAGGAACAGTCAGGGGAAGGATGTGAGATGGGACGATCCAAGGAGGAGAATGAGCTTGTTGGAGAGGATCTGATAGCACCCTATCAACCCTTGACCTTGAATAGGGAGCCAACCCTTAGTCAAGGTTTAACCAAGTTTCTGCAAAATACGTAAGCTGGACATGGCAGCAGAACACTTCAAAATTCCCTTATGATTGGGACAGGAGCTTGTTGGTTACACAGTCAGGCATTACCATCCTTACATCGGCATTGGTTTGGTGCTGGAGACTACAAAGGGCCATTGACACGGAAGGAAGTATGTGTTTGGTGGGGGAAGGGAGACACGTGCTAGAGATGGAGATAATCTGCTGTCTGGCAGGGAGCCACACCCTAAAGCCCACTTTCTAGAAAGCTGTTTAAGAGACTTAGCAGAAGAACCAGCTGGGTTGAGTGAGGCGCTTTTTGCTTTACTCACCACCTGGAAAGCGAGCCACGCTTTTCTATTTACTTCCCTTCTCTGTCCTTCTTTCTTTCTTTTTTCTCTCCCCAGCCGCTACCCTCTTCAATTTCATGTTAATTCAGAGAGTCAAAGGGGACTGAAAAGTAATCTTTGCTTCTGCCACACAAGTGACAACTCTGAAGGGACCACAGCTCCCATAGAGGCACATGCTTTAGGGCCCGGAAACAAAGAAAAGCGTTCTCAGGAACACTCAGAGGTTAGGTCATGCAGATAGAGCAATGTGATTAAATCTTGATGGATTTTTGTTTTAAGTCTTGTTTGCCCGGTTACAAAGAGCGCCGTTGGCAATCCCTACTTAATCAGAATCTTGATGAGCATATAGTCCCTCCCAGGACTAAGACACCAAGGAAGAGTCTGTTTGCGCCTTCCTTCTGGCCCATTCCCCATGGTTGCTCCATCCCTGTCACTTCATGGAGGCCTGCTCTGGGAAATAGCTTTTTCATTATTCCATCAGTTTTATGAGAATCCTGATTTCAATTTGAAAGTTATAAAAATAAAGACCCTAGCCCCACCCAGCCCCAGAGGGCAACAGGGAGAGTTGATAATTGTTAAATTTATTCCATAACTTTATGGGGGAATCTATCATTCTCCTATTAATAATTTAATCAACTTTTTCTACTTTTAAGAAAAACAATGATCCCCAAATTGAAGCAATTTGCCCAAGGTTATTTGATTGGTTTATAGGTTCCAAGCAGATTCACGGTTTTCAGAACTGGAGATGCATGCAGTGAGATAGTCTGAAGTGAGGACATGTTTGTTGGATGCTTCTTCTGGATCTCGAGACTCCAGGTATAGATGATAGTGGCATGAAGAGGGGTATCTGATATATTACTGATGATATTTATCAACTTGGTCCAAAGTACTAGGGAAGAGCTGATAGCCCAGGATTGAACAGCACAGAGCTCCCAAAGACAAATCAAATGGTGGAAGCCATGGTGATAGGAAGTTAGCTTCAGGGATGCTTTGGTTATAGAAAGGAAGAGAACAGAAGATCAGAGCAATGGTATCTCCCAATTTAATGTAAGCAAGCAGACAGGATGATGAAAAGAAAAATCAAAATACTGAACTTTAGATGAACAAAGAGATACATACCTGCAGTCCCAGCACGTAGGAGACTGGAGCTAGAGGGTAATGAGTTCAAAGTCTGCCTGGGTACACAGAGAGCTCAATAAAATGAGGACCAAAAAATGCCCTTGAAATCTGGTTCTATGATCAATTAATAGACCAATCTTGATCCCTTCTCTTAATTTCTCTGGATCTTGGTCTTCTGTTCACTTAATCATTCTCAAACAAACCTGTTCCATTGTTTGTATAGGATTAGAATCAAATGCTCTCTGGCTAACAAGATGGATCCAGGTAATGGTTATGGAGTGTTCACTATATAGAGAATAGTGGCAAAAACAAATGTGTTCCTAAAATGACCCAGGCTGCAGGCTGTGAACTCTGCAATTTATCCCCACCCAATCTACATTAGCATTGCTGTGTGCAAAAGTATAGGAAACAGAGGCTCAGGGATATTACGATGCTTGCCTCGGAGTCACATAACTAACAAGTGACAGCCTACCATTCAAAGCAAAACGTGCCCTAACTACAGAACTCAAATGAGTCAACTGCACAAAGCTAAATCCACCAGTAATTTTGGCTAGCCCAACACCACTGATATGAAATGAACAGTGGCGATATGAAAAACATCCAGTTGGAATGTATGTGTATAAAAGGAACAGGACTGATCCCGTATACAAACCTCTTTAACCCTATCAGTGTGACCCTGACAGAAAGTCCTCCCATCAGGCAGGAGCCTGCAGACAAGAAGAGAAGTGTGGAGGGGCCTGGAGGAGGTAGGCCTTGGGCCAGACACAGCCCCCAAAAGGCTGAACATGCCACAAATCAGTGGAAGCCTCCCTCTGCTTGAGTTCATTCCAAACAAATCCATTAAAAGCACCATCTTAATGAATATTTTATACAGTTATGACATAGTGAGTTCCATTTAAAAAGGACTCTCGGCAAAGGCTGAGACAATGAACTACTAAAATAGCCCACTAATCATCCAGGCCAACAGAAATCTGGTCAAGGGATATAACAATTCTACACACAGAACAAGAAAAAAAAATGAAAGCCATATATTCCCTTCCTGCTGTTGTACAGTTTTTATAAGGTTCTATATACCATGTTCAAATACTTCCAGTCCATCAGCAAAAGACACTTGTTTGAATAATTAATTTGTTTTTCCCTGGTCCTTTTAGAGCTTCAGAAACTGGTCAGTGTACACATATGTATTTTTCTTAAATCAGACTCTACTATTGAGCTCTCAGTGAATAAACACACATACAAACACAGTTTCTACCACAGTGGTTCTCAACCTCCCTAATGCTGTGACCCTTTAATGCCTTCATGCTGTAGTGACCCCCCCACCATAAAATTTTTTTTGTTGCTACTTCCTAACTGTAATTTTGCTACAGTTACGAATTTTAATGAAATATTTGATATGTAGGGAATGTGATGTGGGACACCTGATGATGTGAAAGGGTCATTTGGCACCCCAGAAGGGGTCATGGCCCACAGGTTGAGAACCACTAAAGTCTGGCACATCTTAACTAACTTCTTTGCCTATAAATAGATCCTAAGTAAAGCAAGGGCAGAATTCCAAAGGATAAACTCAATTGTGTTCCCTGTACTATGCCATTTCTTCAGTTCTTACCTCTCTCCCAGGAATATCCTATGTAATTCAAAGATTTGGGAGGAGAAAGGGCGTGGTTAAGGCTTCAATACCAAGAGCAAATATACAACCTACAGATAAGAGCCCTTTTTAGTCTGCCGGTCTTAGCTTGTCTTCTTTGTTTATGAACTTCAAATTCATAAATAAACTGCCAAAACAGAAAGAGAGAGAGAAGAATATGATCAAAATATACTGTATGTAATTTTTTTCTAGTTAAAAGAAAATTCAAATTAATTGTTGACATTTAGAAATCTGGATATTTCACCAGCTTTTCAGGGTCTCTCAGGTCCCTTGAGTTGGAAAGAGATAAGACATGAGGAGTCCAGCAATTTTTTCCCATGATAGCCAGCTGGACCTGAGTCTTGGCTGATGGGCAAGCCAAGAACCAGCTCCCGGCTTCCCTAGTGTTTCCCTGATGGGAAGACAAGACCTATTGCCTCTCATCATTACCTTCATGAGACTGTTTTCATCCCAGCTGAAAGAAAAGTGAGATGGTTGCCATGCTTACATCTCTATCTAAAACAGGAAAATGAATGACTGACCAGGTGACTGATAGATTCAGACAGAAATAAGAGGGAAAGCCTCGGTCCAATTCAGTGCGGGAATGAAAAGCTACATTTGCATTTCATGTGAGAACAAATGGCAAGCTGGTTTGACTTGGCCCTTGTACATGAACACTGTGAGCACCAGAGATGGGCAAACTGATGTAACATTATTAACAATCACTAGAGCCTGGTCTTTAAACTCAATTTTCATTCCCATAGTCCTAGGTGGTCCCAGGAATTTGGCATGTTGCCATCCCTAAAGAAGGTACCAAAAAAAATAAATAAATAAATTTATTATAAATAAAACTATAAGGTCTACTTTCATCCCCATTATTTAAAATGATTTGGAGATACCCCTCCCCTGTCTTTTCTCTCTTATATATTTATGAATTGTGTTGCCCTAATCTAGTTTAATGTCAGAGCCAAAGAATTCTAGAATTGGGAATAGTGAGTTTGAGTGAGCACTTATGGTAAGGCATACTCAACCCCAACAGAAGACATGTATGCAGCAACTGGCTACCAACTTGTACAAATCAAACGCTTTAATTGCAAATTCACAATGTCCTTCCTGGTTTACCATCACCCCTAGGCTGACATCCCCACTGCTAGCTAGAACTGAGTGATGGTGACCCTTTCAGGTGGGCCATGTGAACTCCTACACAACACTGTCCTTCCCCAGTTCCCCTTCACTTGTTCACAACACAGCTGGTCATTTGCATGTAAACTCACAGACTGATCTGGACTTATAAAAACTGGGGCTCCTGAGCCTTCTGCCATAATGGAGGAAGAGAAAACAGAGGAGCTGACCGGGCTTTGTTTATTCAGAGAGAAGACTGAAGAGCCACCCCCACCCCCCAGGCCCACAGAACTCAATGTCTGTGTGATGGAGAGCTAAGTAAATCCTGCTGAGGTGACAGTGTGTGGTGCCAGCGAAGCTAGCTATTACCAACCTGCGGCTGAGGTCACCCCAGCTGCTCTTGCTGCCTGTAACTCAGTTTATTTCATTCTGGTTCATATCAGAGATTTATTTTTATGAACAGGGAACATTTTTTGTAACATTCCCTCATTTAACCTTCATTATCAAAGTCCCTGCCCAAAGCCCATAGAAGCACCGTTATTGCCCATATAACATTTCCCAACATAAACCATTTGAGGCATTTCCCCCCATTTTTATTTATTTCTCTTCTGTTACATTTCATTTGAAATGTGCATGGGGGAGCATGTGTCTTGTTTTTATGTTGTCTCATACAGACCATAAGCCCTAATGGTAGGGACCGTCTATTTGGGAGGTTAATAAGCAGTGGGGACATTCATCATAGGGAACAAACAACCAGGACATGTTGGCCTCTTAAGAAAGTACTGGAAATGGGGGCCTATGACTGAGGAAATTGAAGGGAAAATAGCCCAGCTCCATGGTTTCTTCTGAACATCAGAGAAGGGGGGCAGCATGAGGGGATCCAAGACAAGAGAGTGGGAAGGCCAATGGCCTGACCGTGTCATGAGACTGCTCACATCACCCATTAGTAAGAAGGTACTGTGTGGGAAGACCCTGCAGAAAAGGACTCCCTGAACCTTCTGCACCTGCCCAAAGGCTGACTTATCAAATCTGTACTGTAACTTCACTCCATGGACTCAAGTAAAAAAACAATAATAGATTACGTACCTAATTGGAAAAGAACATCAGACACAACTATGCAATCTCTCTCTGTTGATTTTATCTTAATGAAGGCTTTTCCCTCTGCATAGTCAAATAAATATCTAGCAGGATATTCTAAACTTACCTAAAAATTCTGTAAACCCAACCAAAACAGGGAAAGGGGGGGGAGGTGTGGCAGAAGAGAGGGACAAACCAAGTGTTTTTTCTCTATTAGCCGCATCAGAAATCTTCATACAAAGGCCAGTTGCCCATTGAGGATCCCTGAGCAAATAGCTGATCAAAGGGGAAAGAAAAAACAATAGCTGGAAAGCCAGTGTTTAATCTGCTCTAGCCACAGGGGCTGAGATGGAGGATGAAGGATACAGACTACGTAGGACTCCACAGAGGGAGTGGGTATTGATGCTGCATACAAAGAACAGAGAGATACAGAAGCCCAGGAGAACCAGGTAGAAAGACCTGCATACGTGTGCTCGCACACACACACAGGCGGTGGGATAAGGGGATGGGGGAAGTGGGGAGAACACTGAGTACTATCCTGCACGAGGACTATGGCAAGGCCAGTGAGAGTAAAGCTGTTGATAATGATTTCCACAAATCTACCAACCAGCTGAGGTCAGAATGAATGAAGCTTTAGGAATCCTTTCTGTCATATCCAAAGGAAACCCCAAGTCTCTGAATTGCAAAAGACAATTCATGTGCCCGGAAATGGCATTCTTAGCTTGAAGGACAGTGAAGGACAGGGCATCACTACAGGGGGATTCTCAAGAAAGCTATCAACCAGCACACAAGTGGAATCTAGTCTATTAATAACTCCATTCCCAGCCTAGAATATGAGTCAGAATTATTTAATAGCCAGCATTGGGGAGTGATGCTGAAGATGCTGGGTATAGAAATGTGAATTTGTGTCAATTATTGCAAAGAGCTATGGAAGGGTAGGGCCATAACATTTCTAGTGTGTGGTCAGTGCTGCTTTCCAAGACAAAGAAAAGCCCACAGGCAACTAGACACTGATGCCAGAAGTTGGCAGTCAGGCCAGCTGCGCTGAAATGGTAGGGCCTGGGGTTATGGCATGTGGTACCAACAGGATATGTATAATCTTATGGTTAAAGTCACTTTTCTACTCCCCCTCCCAAAAGCAGAGTATTCCTGGGGGCCTATGTAACTGCAACAGACTAAAATGCAAGATTTATCACAATGGTCTTACCTAGTATGCTTCCGTGAGGGTTTGTCTCTGGCTGATTTTTCAAGTAATTTAAATACCCCTGGGAAATGGAGGGGTAGTGAGAAGTAGGAGGCAACTGGAGGTGATATAGTTAATGATTCTGAGGTCAAAACTGTAGGAACACACACACACACACACACACACACACACACACACACACAAATGTATTCACCAATACAGGCGAGCTTTGCTCTACCCCCATGCTACTCCCAACCCCTGTCCAGTAAGATAGAATGGTGCACTATGAACTGCTTATGTCTCCCTTTGTGGACTGGTTTCTCTCTGTATGGCAAAGACAAGAATTGAAAGATGGAGGCATGAAAATGGCATTTGGAAAAGGCAACCAACTGGATCCTACATTCAGAGGCTTTGTCCTGCAGCAGTTCCGCTTCCGGAAGGACACACACAAGAAACACACATACACACATAGACACACGCACACATACACACTCACAGACACACACATATACACACAGAGACACACACTCACACATACTCACACACACTCACAGACACACACATACACACACAGAGACACACAGACACACACACTCACATACACACTCACAGACACACACATACACACACAGAGACAGACATATACACACACATACATACAGACACACACAGACACATACACTCACAGACACACAGATACACACAGACACACACACTCACATATACACTCACAGACACATACATACACAGAGACACACACACTCACACACACATACATACTCACACACACAGACACACACACTCACACATTCACATATACACTCACAGACACACACATACACAGAGACACACATACTCACACACACATACACACAGACACACACTCACACACACACTCTGCCTGGCCAAGGTGGCATCATCTGCTTATACTCCTTTTAGCATTTCTTGGTTTTGGAAATGTCTGAGTGGCTGACGGGCAGACACAGAACCCCAACATCTCTGCAACTGGCCTGTGGCTCAATGTGGCCACAGTCTCAAAGCTAGGCTCCCCATTCCGGTCCAATTCTTCTGTTTCCCAAGAATCTGCTTGTGAAATGAAAAGCCTCTGTGACTCCACGCTGGGCTCTACCAGAGCGTGTGAGTTCCCAGGGACAGGTTCATCTTCTCATTTCTTAAAATGTGTTCTGGGAAATTAGATCTCTTCTCTATTTTTTTTCCCTCCTTTTCTTTTTCCATTCCACAGAACACCACTATTGTTGCTTCTAAATGAAGCTCACGAATTGCATTTGATTGCAAAGGATGGAGCATTTCAAGTGGTAAAATCTGGGAATGGGGGGTGGGGGAAGGGAATGACAATCCCATAATCTAATAATGAACTAAAATAATGGAGGGGAAATTCCCCTCGAAAGGATGCTAAAGATGGATCTTCCTTAATGCCAATATGGGTGACTCATGGGCAAACCCAGCATGTTCTCCCCTAGCTGTGCACTAGATCAAGCCAATTATAATTAAAGTCTTTACACAGTACTCTACAGCTTATCAACGATCTTCTATTTGAGTTAGTTTTCCTAAAAAGCCTTAGTCTAGTGGCTTTAAGGGGCGGTTTTGGCATAACTGTCTGTTTCACAGGAAACAAAGAAAGGACGTCTATACAAGGACAAAATTGAGCCTATAACAAATAGAACACCTCACTGGGCTTCTCCCAAGTCTTGTATCCCTTGTCTCTGATGGGAAACTGGTCCTATAGGAAGAGACACTGAACCTCATTGACTGGATAGTTGAAAGAGACCAGGGTAGAAATATCTCTTAAATTGTAGCTTCACATTGACAGTCACAATAAAATCAAATGTTGGTGAAAGAATATGCATTAAGCGTGGCTCTAAGGGTTTTGTATTCATTTACATTTCAGAATATTCTTCAATGCTCATGTTTCACAGATGATGAAACTGATCCTGGCTTCTTATACTGCCCAGAAGAAATGCCAATGACAACTCTGCCCCTTCTGCTCCACTGCTGTGTTTGGTTCATAATACAGCTAAAAAGACTTGATATTACTGCTTACTCAATCCATCAACTGTCCATCACATAACATACCTCAGATAATCAACTTATAAGAAGAAAAAAAATTGTCATTTCACAGTTTAGGACAGGTCATTCCATGACTGGCTGGCTATTCTTTGGAGGTGGGGAGCACATCACAGAGGGAAAACATTGCCTCATACCTGGGAGGCTGTGACTAGGTACCACAGTTACATGTGAGGGTACATCCCCACTGACAGGCCAGCTGGCCTCTTAAATTTTCACCACCTCCCACTCCATATCACCCAACCAATAACCATAACATATGGGCAATGTGGTCATTCTAGATCTGAGCTATAGTGGCTACTAATGATTATTAAACACTTGAAGTATAAAATGGAAACTATTAGCAAAAATGAGAGAAGTAAGAAATTATAATCAGATAAGTGGAGTATCGGGTCATAAAACAATAACTTAGGGATATGCACAGAGCTTTCAATACTACTCTGGAGTTCCCTATGGAAAATTGGAAATAAGAATAATGTTGTCAACTAAATTCTTGATACATAATCATAACGCACATGGAGTTAAGCTGTACATAATCTTGAAGAGTATGAAGTTAAGATAGACAAGTTACACACCCAAAGGGTCTCAGAATAGGGATACACAGATATCAAATATTTGTCTTGAAAGAAGCTCATGGTAAAGAAGCATCTTTCTTTTGTAAAGAAGCAATATTGAAAATAGCAGCTTGTGGTTTTGACTTGGCATGAGTAATCATTTGGGGGAAGGTATACGATACATTACACATAAAGTGTATAAGATACACATAAACACTTGAAGATATTTTAGGTTTATTGAAGATATAATAGGTTTGCCCAAGTCCTGTTTAAGAGTCCTATGGCATTATATGAAACCTGTCATAATAGAATCTCTTTATATAAAATACTCTCCTTAACATGTAAAAAGAGTTTTTATATACCAATAAGAGTAGATGTGATAAACAGCACAAATACCTAATACAAATACAACAAGATGACTTGATATAAATAAGACTACACATTAACCTAACAGTTAAAGGTTGAAAGACTATTTTTGCACTATCAGTTTCGCTGGCTCCAAGATCAAAATAAATAACAAGAAGTAAGAAGTAATGTAGACCCAGTGTTTTTCACTGTGTACAATGGCCTTTCCTGCTTTTTCCCTCCAGGCTATATGGTTCTCTCACTTTGACCTTGTCATAATTTTCCTTCAAAAACAGTGTTGCCTAAGCCTGCACAGAATTCCTATCCCACATAACTGATCATGAATATTTTGGAGACTATACATGCAGCATCAGAGCAGAAAAGACCTAAGCATGTGAAGCCCTCCACATCCTAAGATTTGCATGCTGTATTTCCCATCTAACCAGCATTCCTTGAAGGAGAAACAGAAGTCATTCCACTGAATTGATTTCAAATCTTTTGTTGTTGTTTGGTTTTTTTTTATTATTTGTTTGTTTGCCTGATTTTAAACTGTGTCCTATTATGTAGATCTGACTGGCCTGTTATTCAGTGTATGGTCCAGGCTGGTTCTGAATTTTTTGGTTAGAATTAAGTTGTATACCCCCATGGCCAGCTACTTCTCAGTTTAGATAATCTTTTAATTATTGTTGCATTACTGAAAATTATTTGTGTTATTTTCTTCATGAAATTAATCGATGGCGCCTTATTTATTATTTTAAGATTGTTTTAATTTTTTTTTAGTTATATGTATTCGTCTGTATATGCAGTTAAGTGCAGGTAACCATAGAGGCTAGAAAAGGAGTCAAACCCTCTACAGCTGGATGGAGTCATAGGCAATTGAAAGCTGCCTGACGTGGATGCTCAAAACCAAACTTAAGTCTTGACAAGAGCAATATAAATTCCTAACTACTGAGCTCTCTGTAGCCATGACCACCTAGTATCTTTTAAATGTTCTCATAAAATTGTAATGTAATTAATAGTGCTTGTTAGTGATGATCTCATGCCTTACCACACTTAATTTTATAGTAACCTATGACATATCTTCTGCAATCATCTCACATTCACAGAAGATACTAGTATTTCTAGAGATTTAAAAATGTGTCAAAATATACACTACTGGTGAGGGAAAAAAATTGATTCTGCTCTAAACAATTTCTTCTTAAAATCCAGTTTTTTTCTTTACCATGTTACTATGCTTATGAGTTTTTACTATGCCTAGAATATGATTCTATTTGTCCTCATACAGTGGATCAGGACACATGTTTATAGATGCCAACTTGTTTCTTAGACATGAATGTTCCTCTGGGTGGGATGAGCCACCAATTCTGCTTAAAGGGGGGAAAGGGCACCTTCCCTGTGTGTTGCTCATCTCCAGGTTCTCCAAATTGATCAGTCCTAGATGGTATCTTAGTTGGATATAATCCAAAATGTTCCATTTGATCTCTGCTTCTAGAAAGTTAATCAGCCCAAAGCAAGAAGCAAAAGTCCCTGTAAAAATTAACAACAACCCAAGTCCAAAGGTGACATCAGATGACTAACAAAGACTACGAGGAAGCGTATGTCATAGGTCATGCCCTATGGAGTTGAGATACTTTCTGTGTGGCCTAACAGAACATAATAAAACCTGTGGAGGACATCACAGGAAGGACTTCTACATTTTCACCTAAAAAGAACTAAAGAATGATCAGTATTTGCTCAGGAAGAAGTTGGATCTTCTACTAGTGGATGTAGAGAAGCATAGGAAGCATAAGAAGGATCTCGAACCCCGGGTGAATGGTTAGACTGGTTCAGTCAGGGAAGTAGAAACTTCACTTCCTACTACACTGCTGTGGCTGTGACTGCTCATGGGAAATACTGCAGATGACCCGTTCTAATCATATGCAGCAATACACGTGTTTTTGACGATACAGAACAGTGTTTGAGATTGGTCTTTGAAAATTCATAAATCAAAGCAGTAAAAATCAGTGTTTGGCTGCAACTAATAAAGTATTAGGTGGATAAGGGACAGCTGGGAGATTTGAAAGTCAAAGACCACATGTATACACATGCCATGTTACTTTTGTAATGAGCACACTTGAATGACCTGGAGATTCTTATTCTTGTAGCTATTGCTCCCGCCTCCTCCATGTTGTGATTTTGGATTCTTTGGAAATGTGGCCTCTACTCTTCTAACAGTAATAATAAGAGGCTATGTTAATTTCAAATTTATACATTCTATTACGACCACTGGAAAAGTTGAAAGTTCTAGCTTCAGAGCTAAGGTCCAATAAGGAATGAGGGAGAGCAAATGCCTACCTTCCCAAGGGACAGGAGCTGAAGCTCATATAGCTGCGTTCCTGGAACTCAGTTCTTTATGGTTGAAGATTAGTCAAAAGATGAGCAGGCATCTCTTCCACATCCATCTATTGCTAATGCTTCCAGCTAATGCTTCTGTTAATACACAACACAACACAAAAAAAAAAAAAAAACACAAGAAGATATTGTAGAGGAAAACATGGATGTTTTCAGAACAGCTGTGGAACACACAGTAAAAACAAGTCCTAACACTGCGAAATTGTTCCTGAGTTTCTTGGGTATACCTATAGGAATTGGAAGCCTATGTTTCTCTGACTACAGAAACAACTGTAGGCAGCAACAATAACAGAAACTCAGCTCAGCCTAATTGAACTCAAGCTCCCATCCTTGTATGCAGCCCAAGAAAACGCATTACTTTCTGCGAGTGTAAAGTCTACTTGGTTCAATCTCTACTGCTACACAAATATACAAAAAGAAAATAAAAGTCATATTCAGACAGCAACTATCAACAGATTTTAAAATTACATTGGTGTCATAATTACCTGACAAAAAAATTAAAGAAACACCATTCTTTTTGTAGACATAAAACTGTGCGATAACAGACATCTCTTTTCCCACCACTGTTTAGCAAGGATATAAAGGTGTCATTCTACAGTCCTCTTGCCAACCCAATTTAAGTTAATTCTAGGCTGCAACTCTGTCGCTTTACATGTAATGTCTCCATTTTTCCGTGTCTTCAACATTGTCTCTTTACCTTTATACAAGGTTGAACTAGTTAGTTAACCTATTATAATGACTTGACGTTTTAAAGGAAAAGGTAAATAATATAGATGATCAGAGGAGTAACTTCAGTAAAGAGATGGAAACGCAATGCAGGAATCAAGCAATGATGCTATACGAGAAAATCCCGTAGCATCAATGAGGAACATCTTCAACAGGCTCAAAACAAACTCAAGACAACTGATCAAAGAATCAATGGCCTTGAATAGAGGCCTGTACGGACACAAAGAAAGGAGAATGAGAGTGCCTGAAAACATCAGTCATCTTAGAGTTGTGAGACGTTGGGCATGAGTATAAGGGCTGCATACTTGGAAGCAAGAGGTAAAAAAAAAAAAAAAAAAATTAAGTGGATGAAAAAAGAATAACTGAAGATAAAAAATGCAAACAAACCTCACTTTAGCACTTAATATTTAAATTGTAGTAAAAGAAAAGACAGAGAGGCTGGAGATGTAATTCATTGGGGAGAGTGCCTTTCTAGCATGCAGGAGACTCGAATTATGGTCCCCAGCACAGAGAGGTTAAGTATGGTGGTGTATACCTTGCAGAAAGCAGGAAAATCACAAGATCTAGGCCATCCTCAGCTACACACAAATTTGAAGCCATTTGGGATTTATAAGTGCAAATCCTTAAAGAGTAAGGGGAGGGTGATGGCGTGGCTCAGCAGGGCAGCCCAAAGACCTGGGTTCAACCCCAGGATCTTACTTAAAAGCACACAGAGAGCACTGACTCCTCAGAGTTGTCTTTGGACCTCCTCACGTGTACCAGGGTGTTTGAATACCCCACAGACACATCTCCCTGGGGAGAACCTACTAACATACTATTATTATATGTTCATCATTCGAAATAAACATAGCGCTAACTTAACTCTTAATGACTTACTATACACATAGACTGGCACACCTCTATCCTCATCAGAGTTTTTGTTGCTGTTGTTGTTGTTTGGTTTTGGTTTTTGTTTTGCCAGTAGATGGGAATTAACACTAAGACCATCAACTGATTAAGCTGGTTAAGGTAGAAAACAGAGACTGGTGGATTCTCAGCTCTATATGAGACATCTGTATCACTGTCTCTCCTCGCAAATTCAGGGCTCTTCAAGGAAGAGGTACTAGAAAGATTGTAAGAGCCAAAGGCAGTAGTTTACTACAACAAAATAGTGTTTTCTTGTCTGAGTTGCACATAGGAACTCAGAGAAGTTGTGACTTCATGCATTTACCAAGCTCAAGACAGATAAAATCCCAGCATTAAGTGGGACAGTAGGCATGAAGTCTCACCCATAGCTGAGGAACAGTTGGCAACTGATAACTGCTGAGAGAGGGAGGGTCAGTTTTTTGAAGGGTGTGGTCCCTGACCTGTCAACCAGGTTCCAGTGGAAGGCCATATATGTAATAGTCTATGGGCAGAAAACAATTGAACAGGTAGGGAATAGGGGGTGGATCTGGGAGAAGATTGGAGGTGACTATGATAAAATGTGATTAAATACTTCACATTCTCTAAGAGCTAATAAAAATGGGGGAAAAGAGAGACCCTGAACTATAACTTAGGGCCCCTGAGTACCCTCATCATGTGACACAGTCAATCTTGATAGTATATACCTCTCTGATCCAACATTGCTTCATTTTAAATAAAGTTATCTTGCTACTTTTGAAAAAAAACAAAAAACAAAGAGAAAAGTAATATCTCTATTGATATGATATATGTTTAACTCTTTAATTATGCAACATCTGATAAAGTAAATAAGGTAAATAAGAAGCTTTGGGTGGTATCTAAATGGTTAAGAACTTGTATATCATGTGAAAGACCCTGGGTTTGATTACCAGCACTGAAGGAAAAACAAAAAACAGAGATACCGTGATGATTAATTTTACCCATGAACTTGACATAATGTTGAACCACCTAGGTAAGGCAATTTGAATGAAGAATTATCTTTATTATGTTAATGTGTAGGCATGCCTATAAGTGATTTCATTATTTGAGTTAAAGAGGAAAACCTGCCCACTGAAGGTGGCACCATTCCCTAGGAATCGGATGTTGGACTACATAAAAATGGAGAAAACAAGCTGAGTATTAGCATAAATAGATTAATTCATTGTTCTCTGCTCTTGGCAATGGATGTAATGTGACTAGCTGATTTAGTTTCCTGCTGTCTTGAGTCCCCTAAAATGATAGACTGTGTTTTAGTTAGGGTTTTATTGCTGTGACAAAATACTATGACCAAAAGCAACTTGAAGAGGCATTGTTTATTTTATCTTACAGCTTGTAATACATCATCCAGCAAAGTCAGGAAAGAACTTAGACTGGAATCAGGATCTGAAGTAGAGGCTGTGAAGGGTGTTGCTTACTGCCTTGCTCCTTATGGCTTGCTCTGCCTGCTTTCTTATAGCACCCAGGACCACCGGCCCAGAAATGGCACTGCTCACTGTGAGCAGGGCCCTCTAATACCAAACAATTGAGAAGCTACACCTCTGCTTTTCCTAGAGACCAATCTGGTGAAGGCATTTTTTTTTTTTTTTTTTTTTTTTTTTTTTTTTGCCATTAACTCTAGTCTGTCAAATTGACACAAATCTAGCCAGCACCAAGCATAACATGAAATTGTGAGCCAAATAAGCCTTTATCCCTTATATTTTTTTTATCACAATAAGAAAGGAAACCAAGACAGATGCCATATTGAATTTTTAAAACTAAATGAATTCTTTCTATAAAAAGCCAACTTTAACATAAAATCATAGATCGATTAAAAAATAAAGGATAAAGAAACACTAAACAAACACTAAAAAAAATTCAATAGCTTATGAATATCAGCTAAATTAACTCTCAGAATACGAAACATTTTGAACGACAAAACCAGGGCAATACATAAATATATACGAATCAATTGTCTAAAAATGTAACAACTGTGACTTAAAGCTGAAGAGAAGAGCTTGAAAATACAGCAGCAATACATAAGTTCTATCACTGATGAAAACAGAATGGGAATATGTGGATATTTGGAGACTTCAACATTGCTCTTTCATTAATAGAACAAATAGACCAAAAAGCAGCAGATGTGTAAGACCTGAACAACACTGTCGATGCAGTAGACAAATCTGACATTTATGGAGAACAGGAAGCACATCACAGTCTCATGCACTTTAATGCAGACTATCTTAGGATTTATAATGGGAACCTCTGTGGGTAAAAATGGAAACATAATATTTGTTTCTAGAATATAGTAAAGCCAGATGAGAAATCACTAAAGACTTGCCTCACCACCCTGAAGACTCATTTTTGCACAGAAACCAATTGAAAAAAAATGGGCATAATGTGTAGACACATGTCATCCTGGTGATGGCTACATGGCAGCATCTCAGAGACTCTGTTGATGCGATGTACCTGAGGACTGGAACCTATGGTCATTCTCTAACTTCCACATAGTACATGTACTTGTGTAGACACAAACACACACACACACACACACACACACACACCCACACACACACACCAACCACACACACACACACACACACACGGGGGGGGGGAGATACACACACATGTAAGAGCAATTATGGAAAAGGAGGCCATGGATTTGAAGGAGAGCAACGGAACAATATATCGGAGAGGTTGAAGGAAGGGAAGGGAAAAATAATATGAGTATATTAAAATCTCAAAAACATGAAAAAATATTTTCAAAGGAATGGCATATCAGGTTCATGTAATCAGAGCTTTGTAGGACTCACAACTAGAACAGAATAAAGAACCTAGAAATAAATCAGCACACAGATGGTACCTTTGTTAGGGGTACTATTGCTGTGATGAAATACCATGACCAAAGCAACTGAGAGAGAATAGAGTTTATTTGGCTTACATTTCCACATTATTGGTCATCATCAAAAGGTAATAAGGACAGGAATTCAAAGAGGGCAGGAACCTGAAGGCAGGAGCTGATGCAGAGGCCATGAGGGGTGCTGCTTACTGGCTTGCTCTGTATGGCTTTGCTCAGCCTGCTTTCTCATAGAATCCAGAACCACCAGCCCAGAAATGGCACCATCCTCAGTGAACTGAGCCTCCATCATCAATCACTCATTAAGAAAATGCCCTACATCCAGATGTTATGAAGGTGTGTTATCAGTTGAGGTCCCTCCTTTCAGATAACTATAAATTTTATTAAGTTAATATGAAACTATCTAGCACCAAGGGTCAACTGATTTCTTCTAAAGGTGGATTAAGGAAAGTCTTATTATAGCACATGGCATAAGTACTGTCTATATGCAATGAAGTGAATTCTGACCTATACCTCATACTTCCACTCAAAATAGATTAGGTACTTCAATTTAAAAAGTAAAACTACAATGTTATCATTCAAACAGGATAGTGTGACCTTGGGTCAAGCATGCAGGCAATAGGTATAACAACATAGTAAATAAGGGAAATGTGTGTTGGTCTTTATCAATATCAACATTTTTGCCATGAAGCAAATTACTAAGATGTTGAACACAGTATTCCAGAGAAGATACATATAAATAATGGTAAATAAGCATTATTACTGTTCAAATGTTTAAAATACTCAGCAGAAAGATGCAAATTGAAACAAATTGAAAAATACCAAGGATTATCTCAATGAGTATGTTTTACGAATCCATGAATCCATGGTTTCCCCAAAGGAAGAATTACTTATTTCAGGATTCTCTAATTCCTCACATTAGAATCTAGAGTCCATAGGGAATTTAAACATCATTTGCTGAAGAAATGAAGAACTGGGCATGCTTGCTTTCAATATCCCGATGGAGGTCACATTCAGAGTGCTCAACACAGGGAGCGTAAACAATTACTCTATAAGAAGAAAACTGTTTGGTAGGGCTAGTCACTGCTAATAAGGAGTTCTTGAAGGTTCAAATTCTGAGATTATTGCATTAAAACCACTATTATTGTTGTATACAGTAGGGTGAATTCGTCTTCTATATCTACAAAGTTCACCAGGGGTAGAGAAAAGTACTTGGGAGAAAGGTGTATTTGTACTCAGTCCGTACAGACATTCTACTTGTCATTGTCCTTTAAATAATGTAATAGTACAATTATTTACACATCACTTCTATTGTACTGGGTACTGTAAGTCATGTTTTATAACATATAAGAATAGGTTCTATGTATAAGTTCTATGCAATTGGGAGGCTGTTTTCTTTAATAACTTCAGTGTCTTCATACGCTGTTATATCAGTGATATTTTAGAATCAATGTCCCATGGATTGTGAGAGACTGGTGTCATGTCAGACCTATTCATACTGATGTCTCCTAACTGTATATACGCAATGACTTGATAAAAAGGGTTCTACATATGAATGCTTTGAATATATCCCCAAACATCATGAAATAGATACTAGTGTCTAGTCCTTCTCAAGATGATAAACAAAATGAGAGGGAATTAGGTAAGTTTCCCAGGGATACAAAATGATTAGAAAGATAGGTCTCAATTTCTATCCAACACTTATGGACCTGCAGAATCAAGTTCCTGCCTCTCCTTCTAGATAACCAACCACCAAAGTTCCTAAGACCCTTTAAAGTAGAGGAGTTTGCAGTCTCCATCTTCTCACTTGTAGGGATGGCTGTCTGGTCAGGTGGTTCTAATCTTAGCTGATCTTCCTCAGCCAGGACAGATATTCCTCCCAGGAACTCCTAACAGAATTGCTGGGCTTACATTTTAATGCAATTACAGTATTCTTACTCCCCTGCAGATCCTTTTTCTTCATTTGCTTCCAGTAAAGAGCCATTATTTCCTTGGGAGCTTTCCACGGTAATATGAATCCATCCTTCGAAAACTAGTCCCTGCTTCTGAAAAATTGAATGATGCTTTGGTGTTTGTGTAGAGAAAGAGTGGGTCTGTGGAAACAGCATTGTTATTTTATTATCTTTAATGATTTTAGACCATATTAAGCAGATTTAATTAACAAAGAAACCTTTTCTTGCCATTCTTCACTCCCTGCCTTTTTTAATGGACAAGTCAGTTTCTCCCCAATAATTTTGCCTTCAGGGATATACCAACAAGCATTGATCTGACCACTTACCTGAATTAACTGTGTGGTCCATCTGCATCTTCCTGCCTTGCCCTAGAAAAGACATGTTACCGCTAACATAGTGGGAAGGCTTTTTATGATGGGCTTCTCATGAAATTACACACACACACATATGCACACACACATACACACAGAATTCTAATTCCATAATATAAAGAAGATGACACACTCCTTCAGTATATGGACAAAATTCCCATTATAAAGAGGTGATTCATAAGCCAGAAGGTGCTCCATCACTCTTGAACCACTCAGGATTGCTTTCTTTCTTTTGCATCTATAAACGATGCATCATGGAATACTCACATGTCAGCATGTGATAGCTTCAACAACCACCTTACCAAGATGCTCTACTGTTGCTCACACCCCAGGTACAATTCCAAACCTTTGGAAATCTAAGCACACTAGAGCCTAAGAGTCACATTTGCTTTTCAAGTCTGAATAAGGAAAATGAAAAGATACTTCAAGGTAAACATGGTGTAACCACAGAAACTAGAAAACCCGCAAGGAGATGGGGTGGGGGCACTCAATAGAACAGAATAGCAGGATACAGGTGATCTCAAGGGAGAAATGCAAAGAGTGGTGGGTGTACTTAAACTGAGGAAGGCGGATAGAAGAGATTACAGGAGAAAAGGTAAAGGAGAGAGATAAATATCACCAAGGGTGTTTGAAAAAGCTACAGGTAAATTATTTTACATTTCCTTAAAATTACATAAAATACTTTTAGATAGGTAGGTAGATAGATAGATAGATAGATAGATAGATAGATAGATAGATAGATGCTCAATAATACTAAGAAAAAAGACACAATAAATTTGAGAGGGAGCAGAGGAGGCTTCGGAGGGCTGAGAGGGAGTAATAATATGATTGCATTTTAGTTTAAAATAAAAGAAACAAAGAAATGTATTACTGTAATAAAAAAAAAGCTTACAGTTGCATCCCAAATCAAATGAGGCACAATGAGTCATATTGTCCATAAACTAAGAGACTGAGCAAAATGTTTTCTGTAATTTTGTTCATTTCTTTTGACTTTTGTGTATGAGAGTACATGTGTATATACTTGTATAAATGTGTATATGTACAGAACTTTGTATATGTACATGCATATGGAGATCAGAGGTCAATATCATGAGTTTTCTTCAAGAAAAATAAGAAATCATGCAAGTAAGAAAAGAGTCAGACAAAATGTTGAAAGAACACACTATCTAGAAAAATTACCATTACTATTGAAAAAAAAAGACCTTCCTAGAAAAAAATGAAATAAAATCTATCACCATCAAACCTATTTTACCAAAAAAAGCAAAGTTAGAGGAAATTCTTCTATCATGAAAGAATAGTATGACACCAAATCACAAGCAAGGAAGAACATTTGAGAAGGAATAAAGAAGGGAAAATAAAATTTCTTAATTTCCTCTACCACTGGTCCATCTATTATATAATAGTATGTTCAAAATTATGACAGTAACAGTATATTAGATTATGGCTTGTGGATCAGTGACAGAAACTAGCTGCAAAAAAGAAATATAGTGTGAATTTGCATTGCTGTGTGTAATATGTAGCCATAGTATAATATCTACATGCAAGTAAACCTAAATGTTACATCTGGATACTGAAAACTCTAGAAAAATAATGAAAAGAATTTTTTAACTCTTGTTTGTTTTAGTTTTTTTGAAACAGGGTCTCACTCTGTAGCCCAGTTCCTTATGGAATTCATGGTGTACCTCTGGCTGGCCACAAACATGACAATCCTTTTGCCAAAGCTTCTTAAGTATTTAGGTTACAGATATAAGACACTATATTCAGCTAAGAATTTATAAATAAATATAATGGCTATATTGATGGGGAGGTGTGAAATTACAAACTGTTCAAGACCCAGAAAATGTAGAAAAGGCATAGAAGATAAAACAAGTAATGGGGACAATGGCCAAAAAAAAAAAAAAACAAACATTGTCAGTATCAGTAAACTACATCTATAGTCTCTTTAAATGTGAATGTCCTAAATACATCAATTAAAAGACAAAGACTATCACTATGGACTATAAAACAAAACTAAATAATATATTACCTATAAAAACTCATTATAAACACAAAGAAACAGAAAAAAATTTTAAAAATAGAAGGGAAATGTGTCACATAAATTCTAGTAAAAATAAAAAGCAGAGAGGTCACTACATAAACATTCCCTGACTTATAATGGTGAGACTTGTGATGTTTTTTACTGTAAATGAAAACATATCCATATATCCATTCTGGTTTTCACTCTTTCACCCTAGTCAATTACATGAGACATGCATCCTTTATTATAAAATGGACCTTATATTAAATTATATATTGCCAAATATAGAGTGGTATTAGCAGTCTTAGCACATTTAAGACAGACTAGGCTAAGCTATGATTCTTGATATGCTAAATCTACTAAATCTATTTTTCACCTGAGATGTTCTCAAGTTATATTCCATAGCATGTCGAGGAGAGCTGATACTGGCTTCCAAAACAGAAGACTCAGGGAAAGCACAATCACAAGAGAAATAAGATACTGTAGAAGGGTATAGGGGCAAATTCAGTGAGATGTAGTGACACTAATGTGTATGTGCCTAACATCATCAGATCAAAATGAAGCAAAGAATAGTATAAAGGCCAGGAAATAGATGAATCCCCTCTTGTAGTTAGAGACTTCAGCACCCCACCCCCAGTAATTGACAGATCCAGCAGGCAGAAATTCGGCCAGGGTAGTGCTGAACCAAACAACACCATCAATCAACAGGCCCTAATTGACATTTATAGAACACTTCATTGAGCAACAGCAGAATGCACATTCTTCTAAGCTCTCATGGAACATTCACCAAGATAGACCACATTATGGGCCATAAAACACATCTTGCCAAATTTAAAAGAAGAGAAAGCGCACAGAGAAAGAACACTCTCCAATCACAATGGAATTAAGATAGAAGTCAGTGGCAGGAAGATAGATGGAAAATATCGAGATATTTATAGACACTGAGCAACATGTCTAAGTAACACATGGGTCAAGCAGGAAGCAATGGGAGCATGTTTAACATATTCAAAGCTAAATGAAAATAAAGCCTGTCATAATCTGTGGCATTTACTGAAACTAGTGATTGATAGATTTATAGTTACTACCCATATTATAGTAAGATAAGGCTCTAAGGTCAATAATCCAAGTCTCAACTTTAGAAACCAAGAAAAAGGAGAACTCCAAAGCAGACTGACATTTAGAGCAGGAACATGTAAAATTATAAACAAAATAAACCAAAACAAAGGCTAGTACTAGAAAAAAATAAATTATACTTATAACCCTCTAGCCTAGTAAAACAAGAAAAAATGGGGGAAAAAAACCAGACTGTTAAGGTGTGAAATGAATTATTAGCAAATCTGATCTGATAAAGCACAGAAAAGTTATTCTCTGGGACCAAGGGAAAATTACTTTTCATTACTAAATACCCAAGGCTGGTTCCTCATTAGAAAACTCAGTTCATGGGAATGAATCAAAACAACAGACTAAGGAGGCAACTCCAGTAATCATATCAATGGATACTGAAAACACATTTGGCGAAACCTGCACTGAAGCATAATCAAATCTCATTGTGAACCAGAACCAGTAGGGAGCTTTTCCAGCTTATGAAGATGTACCCAAAAAAAAAAAAAAAAAAAAATGCAGCTGTTATGATACCTGTGATGATTTTCTAGAGCCTTTACTCATAAAACAGGAAAAAGGGAGGGTAACACCTTTATTTGTCTATATTCATTAATCTGACAAAAAAAATAAGCCATATTAAGTTATAATCAACAGAAACATATTGCTCACAGTCCTGGAGGCTAGTAAATTCAAGGTCACAGTACCAAATGATTCAGTGTCTCAAACACCAGATGGCTGTAATTAGATGTATTCATGTTTGGGTCTTCTATTTTGTTCCACTGGACTATAGCTCTGTTTCTGTGCCAGTGCCATGCTGTTTTTACTACTATGGTTTTGTAATATATCTCGAAATCTAGAATGGTAATCCCTCTAATATGTACTTTTTTGTTTGAGATTGCTTTGGCTGTCTTGGATCTTTTCTGATTCCGTATGAATTTTAGAATGCATTTTTGTATTTCTGTGAAGAAATGTTGTTGTCAATCTTACAGGGATTCTTCTGAATTTGTGAATTGCTTTTGGGACCATAGTCATTTTCACTATATTAATTCTACTAATCAATGAACAGAGGAGGTCTTCCCACTTTCTGATGTCCCCCTCAGTCTTTTTCTTCGGGGATTTGAAGTTTTCATTGCAAAGGTCTTTGGCCTCCTCTGTTAAGTTTATTCCAAGATGTTTTATTGTATTCAATTGTAAATAAGGTATGCCTATAACTACTTTCTTAGCATGTTTGTTGGTGCACAGAAAGATTATTCTTTTTGTAAATTGATTTTCTATCCTGCCTTTTTGCTGAAATTTCTTATTTCTAGAAGTTTATCATTTTTAGAATTTGAGGGACCTCTTATGTTTACTCCTATGCCATCTGCAAAAAGAAGAGATAATTTGACTTCTTTTCTGATTTGTAGCCCTTTAATACTCTTGTCTTACTGTCTTGTTCCAGCTAGTACTTCAAGCACTATATTGGAAAGGAGGCCTGTCTCATTTCCAATTTCAAGGGGGATTGCAAGTTTCCCTGCATAGACAGTGCTTTGTGGCTGTGTTCTTACAGGGCTGAAGGAGAGGCAAGTGCCTTCCTCACAAAAGCACTAATCCCATTAATAAAGGAAAGCTCTCATATCCCCATTACTTCCCACAGGGCCCATGTTTAACACTTGTGCATTTAAGACTGCATTTCAACATATAAATCTGTGGGAGGTTCATTCAGACTGGAACACCATGACTGTTCAAGATACTATTGGAATATTGGAAGTCTGGCTGATGCAATAAGACTTAAAAAAAAAAAAGGAAATAAAAGCTGTGTAGATTAGGAAAGAAGAGATAAAACAGAATTTGTTTTGGAAATGCCCTGACTTTTAATATAGAAAATCAATACAAACAATCTAAGAGCTACCAAGTGATTGCAGAAAGGTTGTAGAAAATGAGGCAATATTTGATAGTCTTTCCTATAAAGCAGCAAAGAACAATGAGAGTTTAAAAATTAAAACATAACATTTACTTAAGTATCAAATGAAAATGTGCAATCATAAACATACTAAAGTGTGTACAAGACCTAGCTAAAACTGAAAAGAGTCAAAAGAAGATCTATGTAATTAGAGAAATAATTTCTTTACACACACACACACACACACACACACACATATATATATATATATATATATATATATATATATATATATATATATACATATATACATATATATGTGCATGTGTGTGTGTATATATATATATATATGGGGGGTAGGGGGTGGGGGGGTGTCAGTTCTCAGGGTAATGTAGAAATTCAACACAATACCCCCTCATGTCCTAGGCACTTATTTTGTGGAGATTGAAGTTACTCTCAGGTTATATAGAAAAACAAAGAACCTTAAGTTATCAATCCAACACTGAAAAACACTATGCGGACTGAAGCATGAACCTAAGTCTATAGTGATAAAGATAATATGATACTGATGAAAAATAGAAAAGTAAGTCAATGGGAAAATCTCTCGGTAGAACCATACAAATATTCCCAACATCTTTGACAATGAAGAAAAATCAACTTGGTAACAAGAGGACATTTCTTTTAGCAAACAGTGAGAGAAAACTGAACATGCAAACCACGCAGACAGCAGAAATATAAGCCACACATTTCATAAAAATTAATTTAAAATGGGCCACAGCCTTAAAAGTAAAATGTAAAACTAGGAAAATACCTAAACAATTAACAGCAGGAAACTAGGCACCCGTAAGTTTGATGATGAGTTTTAGAAAATTATAACCTATTTTTAAAATGTTGGTTAAGTTGAACTTCATGAAGTTTAATTCTTTTTCTTCTATAAAAGGTATTTTAAAAATTAAATTAATCTCTCAGCAAAGCCCCTGTTCCACTGGCTCTTACAGCTTTTCACACACATCCCTGCAATGATCCCCAAGCCTTAGCAGTTGTATTGTAGATGCAGCCATTGGGACTGGACTCCACTTTTCTGCATACTTTTGTTGTAGTTTTCTGTAATGGTCTCCATCTGTTGCAAAGAGAAGTTTCCTTAATTCAGGGTGAGGACTACATTCATCTGTGAGTATAAAAATAAATATTTACAGTGTGGTTAGGGATTATGCTGGTTTAATAAACACATAGTTGTAAGTTCTCCTCCAAGATCCATGACTTCAATAGACCTGGGTCTATTGAACTGGCTAGGTTTCCAGTACATAACTTCCCCTTTGTTGAATGGGTCTAAAGTGCAATTACAGAGCAGTTGGTTACTGCTCAGATACATGTACCACTACAGCACTCTTGGGTTTATTGTGTCATGCTCACCATTATGTTGCATAGGTGGTATAGCTGGGAAGGACATAGCTGATGGCTTCCATCTTTGGAAAGCTTACATGGTACCTTCTGGTACCATGAATGTTATTCTTCAGGGAGGGAACATTCAGGTCAGTTTTAGCTCAGAAGTCTTTGGGTCTGCCTTCTGATGCAAGGTGTCCTCAAAAAAATAAGGACTTACTTTCCAACTCTGGGGCAACCAAGAACAATAGAAATAGCTTATAGTATTTTAGGAATCTCCTGACAAATCTCTCAAAAGAGGGTTTCTCACACCTGATATGAGGTCGTGTCATATGGTCTTTGGTTCATGGAGGGAACATTGTCTGTCCAGATGGGAAATGTTTGTTTAAAACTTTATTATGAATAGTTTTATACAAACTTAGGTATATTATAGTAGGTATTTTAGGTGGACAGCTAATAGTATTATTGCTTATAACTTTTTCAAATATTCTGTTATTTTATCCTCTTCTCTCCTTCTGCATTTATTTCCTTCCCCATGCCCTGACTAGACTAGTCCCTGTCTTAGTTAGGGTTTTTTGCTGAGAAGAGACACTGTGACCAAGGCAACTCTTTTATTATTTCATTTAATTGGGTCTGACTTATAGTTTCAGAGGTTTAGCCCATTAACATCCTGGCAGGAAGCATGGCAGGGTGCAGGCAGATATGGTGCTAAAGGAGCCAAGAGTTCCATATCTTGATCCACATGCAGCAGAAGGAGAGTGTGTGCCATCCTGGGAGTAGCTTGAGTATTGGAGACCTCAAAGCCCACTCCACAGTGACACACTTCCTCCAACAAACTACACCTACTCCAACAATGCCACACCACCTAATAGTGTCATTCCCTATGGACCAAGCATTCAAACACATGAATCTATGGGGGCCATTCCTATTTCAATCACCACATTCCATTCCCTGGCCCCATAGGCTTCCATAATGCAGAAAAGCATTCAGTCTAACTTCAAAATTCGCCATAGTCTATAACAGTCTCAACACTGTTTAAAAGTTATTTGTACAATTAGAGTTTGATTTTGCTTGATTCAGTTTGTAACTGTACCCTTGTTCTTCCTTCTTGGAGATGGTATTTAATTTAATTTTGATTTTTACAGGAGCCCACAGCTGAAAGACCTTGAGCTTTTAAAAAGACATGTTGGATTTTTAGAGAGATTTTGAATAGTTTAATAAGATTATATTTTTAATGTGTTTAAATTTCTAAAGACTGTGGGACTTTTAAAGTTATTTATGTTTTTAATATGAGATCTCAGGAATGAATAAGAAAGGATGAGCTGGGGCTGAATAGTGATGTGTTTGTGTGTCAAGTTGACAAGGGGTCAGTTGTAGTGGCTGGTTTTGTATGTCAACTTGACATGAGCTAGAGTCATCAGAAAGAAGCCTCAGTTGATGAAATGCCTTTATGAGATCCAGCTGTAAGGCATTTTCTCAATTAGTGACCAGTGGGGGAGGGCCCAGCCCATTGTGGGTGGTGCCATTTTTGAGCTGGTGGTTCTGGGGTTCTGGGGGAGAAAAAATGGAAATGGGAAAATATAATATTATAATATTAAAAAATAAAATTTAAATTTAAAAGTAAAGATAAAATAAAGACATACATTTGGAGAAAATATGCACCAAACATACTTGATTAAGGATATATATCAAAATTATACATAGAACAACCAAATCAAGTTAATGCACAAGCCTATGTCTTAAATAAAAGATATAAAAAGATGGCCAACATCATATTACTTAGCAATGTGACTTCAAATGCTAACATTGTCAACATGACTATTTTTTAAAAGACACTGAAATACCAGTGAGAGAGTAGAGCAATGGGAACGTTTGCACATGGCTGGTAGGACTACAGGAAGGTGCTCTCCGAAACACTTTAGAGAATAGTTTGGCAGCCTCTTACAAAGGAAAACACAATGTTACAAAGAATGCACGTATTCATCCCTTCATATTTTTCCAGCTCCTCTGAAGTCTTACATCTGCACAGAATTCTTTGAGTAGACACCAACAGCATCTTTTTGTCCTAATTCCCAAAACTTAGAAACAACAAGTTGAGTGAAAACTGTGGTATGTCCCTACAATAGAATATTCGTTGGTGGCTAGAAGGAAAATGGCTCAGTGGATGAAGGGGCTTGCCTGGTGACCTGAGTCCATTCCCCACAACTCATGTAAGGGCAGAAAATCAACTCCCAAAGATGTCCTCTAACTTCCAAACACATGCTATGGCATGTGTGCCCACATACACATCACCCACATGTCGATATTTTTTATCACAATAATACAAGGAAGAATCCTGTCTGAAAGGGCTACATGCTGTATCGTTTCAACTACATGACAATCTGTAAAAGGTAAAGACTATCAAAAGAAAGAACAAAAAAAAAAAAAAAACCAGTTTGAAAAGACTAATGTTAGTAGATGTCAAAGATTTGGAGGAAGCAGGAAGAAATGTGTAAGCAGAACACAAGATGACTTACTGATGTTATATAAGGACATGTACATGCCATCATATGTTTATCTAAACTTATAAGTAGAGAAACAAGAGAAACCTTAAGTCAAACATCGTGTTTTAAGCAATGGTGCATGCATACCAATGCAAGGTGCTAAAACTACTGGACCTGAGCAGGGAGACAGGGCACATGGGGGAATTCCAGTCTCTCTGGACTTTGACCTGGATTTTTCCATGAACAGAAAACTTATTTGTTAAAGAAAACTTACTGGTTAGTTTTTGTAATTATAAACCATTTCTCTGTACCTTTATATGGGGATATCTGGAATGTTCACAAGAGAAAACAACAAAACATACATTATATAATGTATAAGATAGGGAATAAATGGGAGTGCATTCCTAACTGCTTGATTCTTCATAAATAGCTGACAGATTGCTTACAAAGCTGAGAACGTGATTACCTGTGGGCTTGTTGCAGATTTGACCATGTGAAGGAGAATCATGAAAGAACTACACAGCTGTTCCTCCTGTGACTATGCCATTATGTTTTTAAATCTTAAACCCTTCAAAATGTTTGCCCAGGCTATAAGGAAGGTTAAACATGATGTCTCAGAATCATGGCATCATTAATTTAATTACTCTGATAATTTTACCTTATACAAAGTCCTCTCCAGGACAGGTAGTGGCACACATGTATTACTAGCACTTTGGAGGCCAGATAAGGAGAATTTCTTTGGAGTCTAAGGCCAGCCTGGACTATAGAGTGAGTCTGAGGCCATCCTGGGCTACATAGTTAGACCCTACCTTGGAAAAAAACAAATGATGGGCAAGAAGCAAGAAATTCTTTCAAGTATGTACAGCACACACAAAGCTACCTCAAAGGTTCCCCTTGCTTTGTATACATGACTATGAAGTTTAGTGTTAACTATTAATTTGACAGAGTCTAGAATTACCTGGGAGAGGTAGGTCTCAGGCAGGACTACGGAGGATTATCAAGACTGAGTTAACTGATGTGATCAGACCCATCTTAACTGTAAACGGATCCATTTTCTGGGCTGGATCCTGGGCTTGAGCTGTATAAAATGAAGCGAGCAAGCTAAGAAGTAGCTCGTACTCATCTCTTCCTGCTTCCTGACTGAGGATGCGCCGTGACCATCTGCTTCAGGCTGCTTCTAACTTGACTTTCCCACCGTGATGTACCTTGAACAGAAGTGGCAAAGACAACACCACAGACATACTAGAAACCATAATGTACGAGTTAGAAGGAATGAAGATTCGTAAGGATAAATGCCAGAAAAACCATGATGTGCACGGCAAAAGAAAAAAAAATATGTTGTAGAAAAGTTGGCCAGAAAACCGTTAACTATGATATGATTTTTTTTACAAGTATAATAAAGAAAAATCTGGAAGGATATACAATGAACTGGAAACAGTGTCTACCTCAGGGGAAGTATGTGGCATTTTAAGAGTCGAGGGGGAGAGACTAAGTTTTATTCTTCCTACTTCCTATTGCTTGACTTCCCCCCCAACAACTATGATGTATTACTTTTTACACATGAATAAAAATAGAAGGATATTTTAAAAACCCAATGGAGTGTTCCTGTCCAGAAGCAGCAGCCATCTTGGGGGCTGTTAGCCATTACCGCTGCTCATTCCCTTCAGACCAGGAAGGGCTAAAGGAGCCTCAGTGTTCTCTGCTGCGTTGTTAACCGGGGCATTGAATCTAACTTGCCATACCCTGTAATTGGATCCTTCCAGTAAAGCTGCCTCAATAAAATGTCCCAAGTGCCAGAGCCAAGTGTTTAGGAGCCACAGAGGACCCTGGTGGCAGCTTTGTGGGTTGGGGGCAGGGGCCTGGGCTTGGGGGCTTGGGTCTAAAATGCTGTAGGAGGCATGCATTAAAGTTCCAGCCAGCTTAACTAGCAGCAGAGGGGCAGGTCTGCATTTTTCATGCAGGCTTAGACAGACTAGTTTGCAAGGCTTAGGATCCCCGGTGAGCAGTTTGCTGTGACTTCAGTTACAGCACCATTTCAGAGGTATTAATGCAATGAGACTTTCATCTCCGTACACGGAGAAAGCAGGGCAGTTAACTGGGGTTTCTCCAGCAGGCATGCAGACTGCTAATAAGGAATGGATCCCAAGAAGGAAGTGATTGTGGATAATTATCCCCCAAATCCCACCTCACGTGATACCGCGATACCAAAAGCCATCAGCAAAGAGAGGCCTACAGCTTCCGGTGAGCTGTGTCTGCTGGTTGTTTGAAGATGCTTCTCTCCCTTTTACTTCATCTCCCACAAGCCGATGTGGATTCCAGTGCCATCTAGGCGCTAAATAAACGCTTTGCCTAGGTCACTTCTTGTTTAAAGGTTTCAAGACACAAGAGCTTAGTCCAGGTATGGTCTGTTAAGTCATGCCACCTTAAAGCCACAGTCTGCTGATGTCCGGCACTAGTGTGTCTTGGCTAACCCTGCTTACACTGGAATCATGGAGGGCCTGGAGCAGGAAAACACAGTAAAGGGTGAGTCAGGGTCGAGATCTGAACCCTGGCCTCTAGAAATCAGATTCACTCAGACCTCCATTCATTTCTTTATTCAGCGAAGGTTTATTAAAGTGCCTACTGTGTTCAGGAGGAGGAGAACATCATAATCAGCAGAGTCAATCTGGGGAACAGGCTCCTTATGTTTTCCTCCTAGTTCAATGTCATTAGCTGTACAATTGTTATAATCTTCGGACTATGTCCAGTTCGCTATACTTAAGTGATAGCGGTGGTAGAACCTACCTCTAAGGCTGCTAACAAGGAGTTTAAGAAGGAAATATGTAGCATAGTGACAGTCACTGTTTCTGGGTTTGTTGTATAATTATAAACCAAACATTTTGCTGTGGACTTGATATACAATGAATAGCAGACAAAGACCTCCTTTTGAGTTTATAGTCTGGAGAAAGAAAGAGAAGAATCAGGTAGGTCAGAGAAGGTCAAGACGGAAAAATGAATCCATTCTGAAATTTAAAGTAGCTAAGTAAGTAGAAAATGGTGGTTCTTTTTACTGAATTAAATATGTATGTGTATATGAACATATGTGTGTGCGGGTGTGGGGGTGCCCAGTGGTAGATGGTATGTACCTGGTGTGTGTGTGTGTGTGTGTGTGTGTGTATGAGAATGTGTGTGTCTATGGATGTGGGTATGAATGTATGTGTATGAGTGTATGTGTTTGTATGTGTGTGAATGTGTGTGTGTTTGTATGCGTATGAATGTGCATGTATGTTCTGTGTGTGTATGTGTGTGAGTATATATGTGTTTTGTGTGTGAGAGTATATGTTTGTGTGTATGTATGTGTGTGGGAGTGTGTGTGTGCTAGTAGGTATTTGTTGTGTTGAGATTGCTTTCATGGCCTGTGCGTGCTAGACAAGTGCTTTGTACAACTGAGCCAAATCCCTAGCCTATCTTCAATTGTTGTTTATTTGTTTATTGATTGATTGGTTGGTTGACTGATTGGCAGCGCTATGAATCACACTAAACCCAGGACCTTACACAAACACCAGAGCTAAGCTATAGCCTCGGCTGGGTCCCTGTACTTTGGAATGGAAAAACCTGCCTGTGTGGTGGGAGTATAGACATAAAAGGTAGCAGAAGGTAAGATGGAGTCCTGTGAAGCATCGTGTCTCCAAGCGTTTCTCATCATTCTGCAGCCAACTGCAGTCCACAGAGGAGCTATGACCAAGGGAACTCAGTGGCTAGGGTTCTACTTGGGAATGATTTCCCAAGCTATGAAAATCGAGATAGATCGAAAGAATGTTCTTTCTCAACCATCAAGTGTCTCTCCTTGTTGCCACTCATGTCAAGTACATGACAACATGTGTCCAAGGGCAGGACCCAAGTACAGTTTTCATATATATATATATATATATATATATATATATATATATATATATATATGGAGAGATTGGTGGTAGATGGGTGAAGGAGGATATACATGGAGCACCTTGCTGAAGTAGAAAGTTGCATATGCCAGCCTCTTCCTTCAGATGGTCCCAGTGCACAACAGAAGCAAGAATGATCTGGGGAAAGCAAAGGGAACTATTTGGGAAACTGTCAGTAAATAGTGAATTTGTAGATCTGAATGTATCATAGAATCAAAGGGAAAGGTGAGAAACTTGGCTAAAACTCAGTTTAATCTGAGCAACTCCATATCACCTTTGTAGGATAAAGAGCAGGAAAATCTCCTTCAATTAAACTTTAGAATGGATGCAAATCAAGCAGAAGCCACGGGCACCACCAGAACATCTCTCCATGATGCCCAACGTCCTCTCCTCATGCCCACCTGTATCCTACTATCTCTCTCAACAGTCCTGGGACATTGTGGGATCCAACAGTTTGTACCATCTATTTAGAGTCTACACCAGCCTATCTACCTTCCTAAATGATGCCATGAATAGCATTTCAGTATTTTAGTCCCTAGCCAGAAGTGTTTACTCTATATTTAAATTTTCACTTGATTCATGTTGAATATATTTAGGTTCCTGGTAAGATGCATTTTTATTCTTTTGAATAATCGACACATGTATGTATGTGTGTATGAGTCTGTGCATATGTGAGTTAAGCCTCTGGAGAACAGATCAGGGTGTCTGGTCCCTTGTAGCTGGTGTTCTAGGAGGCTGTGAGCCACCTGTCATGTGTTCTGGGAACCAAATTCAGACCCTCTGCAATAGCAGTACATACTCTTAACCACTGAGCCATCTCTGCAGCCCTTGCAATTTAGACTTTTAAAATCGGTAGCTTAAGTGTTGGCTACTACGAACAGTGTGTGATGGAGTAAGAGAAAGAGCCTTAGGCCCTGCAGTTGGAGTACGGGGCTGTGATTTCTTCTTACTAGTTATGTGGCTTTAAATGTCGGTCTCCTTTCATGGGTCTTAGTATCTTCAGCCATGAAGCACAAACAACAACAGACATCACGTCACAGACAACCAGAAGAAACAGCAAGTGTGGAAAACAGCATTAAAACAGGGTTTTCCTCCTGGATGGGCTTCACAGTCTCTTGCTGTCTTGTCCTAAAAGAGGACTGTTCCAGATCTAGTCAGCAAAAACATCTGGGATGTATCCCACACAGCTGTGTTTCTAAGAAGCTTCACAAGGAACCAAATAAGCCACTGTGGTGAAAATTTCTGTCCAGCAGGCCTGATGTCACTAGGGGCTGCCCAACAAGCTCTAGACCTTCCTCCTTCTTTATTTACATGCAACTACCAACCAGGCTCTGCTGAATCTGTGGTCATCTGACATGTTGGCAGTCTTCTCGAATTTTTTGCTGTGTATGTTTGTGTATATGTGAGTGTGTGTAAGCACGTGTTTGGTGAATATGTATTTGGATGAATGTGAGTGTGCATATATGTTTGTGTGTGTATGAGAGTGTGTGTGTCTATGGATGTGAGTATGAGTGTATGTGTGTATGTGTTCGTATGTGTGTGAATGTGTGAATGTGTGTGTGTGTTTGTATGCGTATGAATGTGCATGTGTGTTCTGTGTGTATATGTGTGAGTATATGTGTTTTGTGTGTGTGAGTGTATGTTTGTGTATGTGTGTTTGTATGTGACTTCAAGTGTGAGTGTGTGTATGTGTACATTTGGTGTGTGTTTGTATGAATATGAATGTGTATATGTGTTTGTGTGAGTATGTGTGTGTGTTTGTGGATATGAGATGAGTGTATGTGTATGAGTGTGTGTATGAATGTGAGTGTGCATGAGTATGTATGTGCATATGAGAATATGTGTGTTTTGTGTGAGTGTGTATTTGTGGGTATGTGTGTATATGTGTCATTGCATATATGTGTAGGATAGAGTGACACTCAGACACCTATTCTCAGCCACTGACTGTTACCCTTCCATCCTCCCTCCCTCCCTCCCTCCCTCCCTCCCTTCCTTCCTTCTTGAAACAGCTTTTTTTTTTTACTGACCTGAAACTCAAAATTTTAGCTAGACACTAGCCAGCTAGCAAGCCCCAGGGATTCACCTGACTCTGCCTCCCCAGTACTAGGATCACAACCCTGTACTGTCTTGTCTAGCTCTCTTAACATGGGTTCTGGAAATAATACTCCTCATGTTTGCAGAAAAGACACTTTCCTAACTGGCCCATGCATCACAGCCTGCGCCTCCTCTTTTGTCTCTGAATTCTGCTCACAGTTCTGATTCTCCTAGATCTTAGATCCTCTTTCCTGGGATTCTTTGCCCTTGCTGGCCTTCCTGCCCTAGACTTTTGAATGTTTGCTTTTTATGTTCAGCCACAGGGACAGATTTAGACCAGTTCTTCTCAGTGACTTCCTTCACATCTGCCACTCTCCATCTCAGCTCCTAATTTCTTTAAGATACTCACCGAGGTTATTGTTGAGTGTGTTGGCTTTGCTCAATGTCCTTGCATGCAATGTAAGTTCTATAAGGCAGTTATATTTTAAGTGTATCCAACCACTGCTCAGTAAGATGGGACTTACTGAATCTTAGTAACTCATAGGATAGATAAATAAATGCCCATGTCACTAGCACAAAAGAGACACACATTTTTTCCGTTTCCCAGTGCTTTAGCCAAGGTGTGAAATGTCATCTTTTTCTTTGACTCACCTTCAAATGGATGAAATGTAAGTCCCAATACGCAGAGCCAAGGAATATCAGGTGACCAAGGACTCAAAAAGCTATCATAAATTACTTAATAAGTTTTCTTCTGGGGCTTAGGCTATGAACTTGATATTTACTGTTTGGCAAAGTCATTCTGTTTTACTTTGTTGGTAGGTGTAAGTTGACTTTTGCAGCCAAAAACACCTCTTTCTGGCTGGCTTTCCTGTTTCTCCCCCTTTTTACTAGCGTACCCTGGAGAAGTATAACCAAGCCGAGGTGAATTATGGGCAGGGAAATGGGCCTTAATGAGTAGAAAATCCATGGAATTCATTTGATGTTAACACATTAACACTCCGTGCCAAGTTTTCCAAATTTCAACTTCTTCTCACAAAAAATAAAAATAGCAGTGTAAGGATTATCTCTTTCAAGACCATGATCTTGAAATGACACAAATGATTCTATACTTTTTTTTTTTTAAACAAAATGGGCTCAAAAGCTACTATTCATCATGAAAGAACCCCATACCCAAATGTTAACAAGGCCCTTTGCTATAGTATATTGTTAAGGTTCAGTCACACAAGGTGAGGGTTGAATGAAACTTAAGTAAAATAAAGCATCAAGTAGGCAGAGGCCAGCCTGGGCTAATACCTGTAGAAGAATACTTGAAGAGAGTACTCCAGTATTCAACATATTATCCCAAAGGCTAGAAACTAAGCAAGATTCAAGGGGTCCAGTGCTACTCATGAACAAGAAGATAAAAATACAGCCATTGCTAGATACCAAACCTACTGCCCACAAAAACTTCTGCCTCTGCCACAAGATGTGATTATCATGAAAATGCCCACCATATTTTTATCTGAGCTCACAATCCAAAGGCCTGTGAATGAATACCCAGGTGTCTGAACTTCGATCATGAACCCACCTTGTAGCCCTCAGTGGCTGGAGAGAATGGATTATGCACCCTGCAAGCTTCCTGGGGGAGAAGTAAGTTATCACTTGTCTATCCCTACCTGGGGGGTGGGAGTGGGCATAGGTGCCAAGCACCACCTCCATGCTAAATATACCCAGGAGAGAACTTCACACACAGTTGACTGCCCTACTGTTCTGAACTGCACTGGAAAGAGTACAACTGTCTATGTGGGTCTATCAGGACTAAGACCTAAGAAGTATGTTAGGCTATAGAAGAAAGGAGAATGAAAGGTCCACATGGGGCAGAGACTTACTGTAAGAGCCCATAGGCTTTTCCTGGAAAACTTCCACTAGTTTCCTGCTGGTAGGCAAGGCAATGGTGTCAGTTCCACGGCTTATTGCTTTATACACTAATATAAACCTGTCATCTCATTACAATTGATCAGCATTGAATAACCAATGACACGCTGGCAGATTGCTGGTTCCTCTAGGATCAATCTGACCTAAAAGTCTCCAGCAGCAGGGACTCTCTAAAGGACTCCAAACTATTCCCTAGCCAAAAGTTTCCTCTTTTCTCTCCTCCTTTGCCACAGGAGATATGGAACAGTAAACTAGGCAGGAACTAAGGGAGGGAAATATTTTCAGCTCTGCTGGGAATGATCTTGAAACCTGCTTGGCAAGGTAAGTTATTTGTTAGGCAGTGCTGGATATTTTTTTTGCTGGAGAGCAGAGGAGACAGAGAGACAATAGCTATTCTTGGAGGCTGAAGCCTTCCTTAGAGCCACTTGCCACACTGGCATGGCGCCAAAAGCATGTGCTCTCCCCTCCACAATTCTCCACCCTGGTCCCGCATCCCTGTATAATAAGCAGCCTAGAGTGCTGTCATTTAATACACATGCCCAGGGCTCCCCAGAGCTTGGAAACTCTCTTCCAACTGTCTCCTTGATAGGCATCTAAGAAACAAATGAGGAGAAAGGATGTCTAAGGCTCCATTAACACTGTTAGGTTAGGAACGGTGACAATAAGTCGATTCTTTTTGACATGAGTGTCCTGGTAATGAAGGGACATTTCTACATGACTCTTGCTAATGTGAGATAAGATATGGATGGTCTCTGATTTTTCTGACACATGTCCAGTATATCAAAGGGGTGGGGGAAGAGTAGGAGGGAAATGGGTTGTTCAAGTGACATGTTAATAGGAGCGTGGGTTGGGAGAAAAGAGATAATGCCACCAGGCACTTATATGTTCTGGCAGTTCACCTGGGAATATAAGCTGGACTCACTACAGCAGTGGGGAGGAAAGTCTAGTGACCTCCACCCAACACCTAGATGAAGTTCCCTCATTTGCCAGTAATCCCAGAAAAACCACAAGGAGCAGAGGAATTTCTCTTCTGGAATGTTGCTTTCCTTCTGCCTCTGGCTTGGTTATGGTTAAGAGTAATGTTGTAGGTATGGTTTGATCTGTCAACAAGAACGGATCTGCTGGGATTGGTAGCAGGCCCTGTTAGTAGGCAGCAACTGGAATACTAAAGGCTGACCAGTGAGAGCTGTCCCACTGGAACTAGAAGAGAGTGAGACAGAGTTCTCTTTTTCTAGACACTAAGTCCACTTCATAGAGTTTAGAGTTCGTCACGAGGGTAAAATAAAATAAAACCAAGCCTCTGGCTTCTCAAGTTCCCTCCCATACTATCCCCCTTTCCATTCTAAGACATGCTATAATTTACTATAGTGTTAATGTAGGTTTAGCTGAGCCTCGGGGCATGGATCTATGTTTTGTGTGCTCCATGTGCCCAGGAAAGTATTGGCACATAATAGGCCCTCGATCAAATTTCTGTGTAATAAATGACTGGCTAAAGAAAATTATAAAAAGTCAAATGTTTCTCTTTTTTTTAAACATAAAAAATTAGTCAAGACTTCTCTGGCTACTTAATCAAGCTGTGTGAACTTCATTACTGCAAGTAAATAAAAAAAAATACTAAAAGACGCAAGAAAACAAATTAATTTGGAAAATATGAGCATTCTAAGGGAAGCTACTGAAAGCCGAAGGTTGACGTGTTTGCCCTTTCACAAGCGACCTAAGCTTTCTCATGATCCAATTCCCTTCTCAATAATAATACAGACAGAGGACCAGTGAAAGTAATAATGGCCAATGTTTATCAAGGCTGACAAAGTCCAACGCCCTGGGCAAAGCTATTCAGACATATTATCTCTATAAATTCACACAGCAACAAATTGCAGCATCTGTCATGACTACCATTTTTGTGTTATAGATGAGGAATCAGAGTCTCAGAGAGATGGAATTCATTAGTATAAGATGATGCCAGGCATTAAAGCCAGACTTGTCTGAGTCTCAGCTGCCATTACAAGTCCAATGACAAAATGCCTCTTCTCATTCTCTCCCTGACTCTTGGTTAATCTCTGATTAACTCCCCCACTGAAGTGGCACTGAGAGGCGATGCATTGAATACATGGACTTCAGAACTGAGCAGGGTACCACTCTCAGATGAGATTAATACAATTCTCCTAGGATTGAATTAGTTCTTGTGGAAGCATGTGTGTTGCCCATTGCCCTAAGACTAAGGTTAATCTCAATCTATTGCTTCATGTCTGATGACATAACCTCCCCTTCTTCTGTGTTGTCATTTCTCTTCTTTTGTCTCTGCTGCTATATTACAGACAAGGAGAACCTGCCAAAAAGAAGCCAAACAGATGGGGATGCCCAGCCTTCAACCTGGATAGAGCCTCAAAGAGCCACTTTTCTTATTTCCCTGCATCCAATACTCTGTTGAGGCAACACAAAATGGACTAAGACCAGCCCATGCTGGTGAAAGGAAAGAGTAGAGAAGGATTAAAAAAAAAAAGTGGTTTTAGTCCTAAGGATGGTATAGACTGAGTATCTGACCACCTTCATTCTCACACTAGCTCCGGATTTAGTTAGTTACACACCCTTCCCCCACTCTCAACCCTCCCAAGGCAGATGGTGCCAGATGGTTACTTAGAAATTCTGCAATCGAACTATAAAGAGCTTGCCAAATTGTCCTCCTTAGAGCCCTAAGATTTACTTGACGATGTCTCGGGTGCCCCTGAAGGATAGCAAGTGAAGACGGGGAGAGATTCTTCACCCAGAACAGCTCTGTATTTACTTGCTTCGTAGTGTGAAATTCCAAACCACATTAGTTTCAACTGATGCATCCATAACAAAAAGACAAAATGTGAATTTACAAGCCAGAGAGATGCAGTTGACAAGGAGAAGGAGGCAAATTGGGGAAACTTCTCTTCAGTGCTGCCTCACCGATGTCTCTAGCATATAAGTCTTCCTATCTGCACACCAAGAGGACTTGCTATTGGTCAGTTCTGATAAATATTCTAAAATAATATTTATAATGTTGGAAACCAAGTGTGGGGTGCATAAGAGGCCTCCAGAATATTCTAGTATATTTTCTGTATGTAAAAAAATGGCTAAATATTTTTAAAGTTTGTTCAAGTTGTAAGATTTATTCCAGATAAAAATGTTCTTCATCCCCTCCCCCCATGGCATGGGCTAGAAGAGAGTTCTAGGTGTCTTAGTCAGGGTTTGTATTCCAGCACAAAACGTCATGACCAAGAAGTAAGCTGGGGAGGAAAGAGATTATTCAGCTCATACTTCCACATTGCTGATCATCACCAAAGGAAGTCAGGACAGGAACTCGAATGGAGGCAGGAGCTGATACAGAGGCCGTGGAGGAATGCTACTTACTGGCTTGCTTCCCCTGGCTTGCTCAGCTTACTTTCTTATAGAACCCAGGACTACCAGCACAGGGATGGTATCACCCACAAGGGGCCCTCCCACCCTTGATCACTAATTGAGAAAATGCCTTACAGCTGGATCTCATGGAGGCATTCCCTCAAGGGAGGCTCCTATCTCTGTGATAACTCCAGCTGAGTCAAGTTGACATACAAAACCTTCCAGTATATTAGGGATGTCTGGAGATTGCCAAACATGGTTAAGGCATCGAGGAGGAGTCTGGGTAACATGTCTCCAATCCAAGTCCACAGAAGGAACAAACTCGAAAGCTTCAGTGTAGAGTTGGTGACTAGTGCTTACAGCAATGTATAATACAGTTCATGAAGAATGAAAATAGAGATTTTTGAAGACTCCAAGCATAAAACTGAGTACAGAAATGGTCATTCCACACTATACATGTGATTAGAATGGTAGTGTCCCATAATATATAAAATTACAGTGTTGATTGGAAAGAAAAAACAGGCAGCAAAATTATTCTATTGCCTACTTTTGATCCTTTAAATAAGACTACCTTGGTATATCGTTGTTTCAGCAGAAAACCTCCAATTTGTCATTTATTGACTTTCATCTTTGCCTATAAATGGTAGATTTAATATTCCTGAAATAGTGACATCATCATAGCTTGTAAAACTCAGTTTGTTTGCATCTTGGAGTCTCTAGGTTTGGGCCTCTTTCATCAAATAGTCTTAAGTCTCTCCAGCCATCATTACTTACCAGACTTTGTGCATTTCCTCTCTTTTTTATTTTACTTTATTTTTATTAGTTATTTTATTTATTTACATTTTAAATGTTGTCCCACTTCCCAGTCTCCCCTCCACAACCCCCCATCCCATTCCCCATCTCCTTTGCCTCTAAGAGGGTGCTCCCTGACCCACCCATCCACTCCCTCCCACTCCCACCTCACCTCTCCAACATCCCCCTATGCTGGGGCATCAAGTCTCCACAGGACCAAGGGCCTCCCCTTCCACTTGCTACCAGATAAGGCAATCCTCTACTACATATGTAGCTGGAGGCATGAACCAATCCATGCATACTCTCTGGATGGTGGTTAAGTCCCTGGAAGCTCTGGCAGGGGATTCATAGGCTTTGTGCATGGCATTTTTCATGGCATTACTACAAAATGGGCAATAGTTATGTATACACATATAGACATACACAGACACACAGGTACACACAGACATATTTATGACTAAGGTTAGACAGTTGTCTTTGGTTTTATTGTCCTAAGGTGATGACCCCTTCATGTCATATTTTGGAAAGAAAAAAAATAAGCAGCAAAATTATTCTATTGCCTACTTTTAATCCTTTAAATAAGAGTACCTTGGTAAGCAGATGAAAGCCACTGTTCAGGATAGTTAAATTGAAAATCAGAAGTGTCAGGACAAGAGAGATAGCTCAGTGGTTGAACTTGCAGGCCACTCTTGTAAAGAATGGGTATTTGAATTTCAGCACCCACATGGGTGTTCATAAGCATCCATATAACTCCAGTCCTAGAGATCTGATGCCCTGCCATCTTCTGGCTTCTGGGGCATCAGGTACTTGTGGTACATAGATATACATACAGACAAAGCACTCATACATAAAAAGAAACAATAAATTTAAATAAATAGAAACAGAAATCCCTGCTATCAAAAATTAAGTATTCCCCCGCCCCCCATGTAACATGCCAGATCTTAGGTCTCATCATTGACTCCTCTGTGCGTTATCTAGATGGAATCTTCTAGATTCACACTCTTTACTGATGAGGCCTTTGGAAATATTCCTCTTCTGTTTCAGCACACATGAGTCTGGATAGCATTGGGATGAAGCAGACTGTGTGCACCCCACCATCTGATCCCCTTAAATAACATGGACAACTGTTTACTCCTCAACACCTGCTTCCGTTCATGACCCCAAATTTCTTGTGGATAGTTAGTGACACTGCATTGGCTTTTCTATATTCCCCAAATACAACTGATTCCTCGGGGGGGGGGGGGTTGGGCTAATCTATAAATTGGGTATTTGGAACCAAATTGCACAGCTATCACTGACGGGAGCGGCCCTAATGAAATCGTAGCTACTTGACCTGCTTACTTGAGAGACCTCCAGGAAAAGGAAAATCCATTAATCAATTTGTTTCTTGAGGCAACTTAGCAACATGGACCCCCACCGTGGATTGGGCGCCTTCGCTAATGAGCAAGTTGCATCGAATCCTTAGTTTCATCAGCTTAATTTAATTTTTAGCCTATTGATTTTCATTAGGAAGATCCAATGCAACCTTCCCACCTTTCTACAGACATCCTTTTCCCTTTGGGGACAAGCTATGTTTCACAATTGTCGGGGGGGGGGGGATCACCAAAAGCCCACTTTTGTAGTGATAACATCTGTGGCACCCAGAACTTTCCATTGTCACACGGAACCAGGAGAGAATCATTTCTAAGCTCTGTGCTTCAAAAATCAACCCACTACCAAAACAACAACAACAGAAGGTTGTTCCTGCTATAGCACTTTCTCGTATTACCTTTGGCTTGTATCCTCCACCCAACAATATTTTAAGTGAGCTCCGGTTCATTTCTTTTATTTATCAGCTACTTCAGGAAATGGCTTCTGAGCATGCCTACATCCAAGCCCTACATCAGATGCTGAGACTACTTGGATGAATGAAGAACATGGTTCTTGCCTTTGCAAGGAAGGCAGATAATAGCCAAGGCAACATACAATGACCTAGTGTGGTGAATGCTATACCCATAAGAGAGAGCATAACCAAGGGAGAGAATGGGCTGGTCCACTGTGGGGAATAAATGGAAATAGCCATTGAGTGTGGCCCTGCATGTTTTACCTGGACTTTCTTATCTAAGTCTCTTCACCATCCTGTGGGTTAGATACCATAACAACCTAAGTATTTACGATGAAACAAGTGGTTAACTGAAGCTTAAGAAATTTATCCAAAGTCCTGCCACTGCCACTGCCACTGGACAGCTTCAACTGTTGACTCTAGTGGTTCTGCATTCAACCAACCACCATACCACCCTGCCTTGCTGAAAACAGGTTACTCATGCAGATGCCTGAAAACGTGCAGTGAGGTACCACACAAGAAGCAGAGGAGGCATCAAGAAGTGTTCACTAGCATCAGATAGTGTGCCTGAAAAATCCAGACACAGGGCATCTGTTGATGCTCAGGGGCTTAGGCAGGAGTGAGTATGAAAGATAAAAGAGTTGATCTTATATGTCAGTATTGTAGAAAACTACATATGTAAGTCCCAAACTAGAGATCTGGAATACCTTGACACTCTAGTGAAAATTTTTTACATACAGCCTAATAAAGTCATCCATGCTACAATAATATATTTGGGATATTACCTGAATATATAGCCCCCTCTCCTCAAGTAAGGCTTGTACCTCCTGCATTTGGTCCCAAAAATCTATTTACTAGCTATCCATGGCCCCATCCTTAAACTTCTTGGTGGCAAGACACTATCATACCTACCTGTGTAGACTTAGTGTCCCACCAAATATATCATACAAAGAGGTGCATGATAAATGGGGTGTGACTGCCCAGTTCAGTGAGCAACAATGACTTGTGTATAGTATGCAGTTGATACGCATTGGAAATGGAAGGAGGGTAGTATAGAGAAGGGCTCTGTTTGGATGTAAATGGCAAGAGAAAGTTGCAGACAGGGCAGAGAGTCACTTGCAGGAGTAACTGGGATGTGCAGTAGCCCCTTGGGTTCTCGGTAACCTTCTTCTGGGTATGGCTCATGAGCTATTCAACTGCCCGAGAGCTCCGGTGGAGGGTGACATCACACATGTGTTATTTAAGAGTATAGAAAGAAAGACTGGCTCCGGGAGGATGCTGAGCCTCCATTTACCCCACTCCTGTGCCAGGTTCCAAACCTTCTTGGCTCATTCTCACTTGTCTTTCTCCCATGGAATATTTCAGATGTACACTGCCATCTGTTGAGGAGCCTGGGCTCAGGCTGCACAGTTCAGCCCTCGGCCCCTAGGCTGCCTAAGGCAGGGAGGTGGCCTTGAGCCGCTGGTGCCAGGCTCTTATCTTCCCTGCCCTGCAGCAGTCTACTAGGTAGGCTCCAAAGAGTGATGGATGAGGACCCCTACTGGGCCACCTCCTCTTATGTCTGCATCTGGATTGGTGGCAGGCCGGTGTTTTTCTGGTCCTGTTTGTACACTCCCATTCACATTACTGCAAATGTCTCCTGGCTTCGACTGGACGCCCTGGGACGTTCTCTTCCACACTGTACATTAGCTTCTCTCTATCCTGGCATTTTCGGAAACTGCCTTTGCCAGAGGCTGGAGGGGCGGTGGTTGGGGGATGGGAGGCAGCTGAACCCTGCAACTCCAAGGAATGCATTCTCACAAAATCAAGAGAGTCGCACAGGTGACAGAGGACGAAGTGCTTCAAGCCCTGGTTTTGGAGTACTGGGGACCTATCCCTTCAACCCGTCTCACCCAAGAAAGCTTTTTTGTGTAAAAAAGTAAAGCTGTCTCCCCATCTGGAATCGACACATAACAATATGCCCCAGCTTTTTTCCGCATGGCAGGCTCCAGTGCAATCCATGTGTGTGCCCTGGAACGTGCGATCCAGCCGTCCTCCTGTGACCCCGGCTGGAGCGCTAACCATCTGAAGTGCGGGATTGATGAGCAGAAGCCCGCTCTGTCACTCAGTTGTATGCCCGCAGGCCTGGATGGCACATTCATCTTTCCAGAGAGCTTTTGTGTGCCCGTGCTTCCTCTAATTGGATCTCATCAACCCTGGGAAACGTGCAGAGCGGGACTCATCACTCCTCTTCTCATTTGGCTGATGTGATTCTGGGAGGACACACGATGTGCCCAAGGTCATACTTTTTGGGGGTTGGAATATCATCCAACTCAGAATCCAGTGCTCTTCCCTCGTGTCAGAAATTCACTCCGCATCTTCTTTTTTTCTGAATCATAAAATCACTGTGCTCAGACTGATGCCCAACCCCACCCCAAGTCTGTGACACTGAGCTTACTAATTCACTTTGGAGGAACTTAAGAGCATGGACACAGGAGGACTTTTTAATTTATGCTTAACTAATGTTAATCATGTTAGCACGAGAAGACCCCATCTGCAGTATGGAAAAAGCATGCCCTAAACAAGATGCTAAACCTCGGTAACAATACCAACAGGAGCTGAATCTGAAGAAGTACCAGCTCTGTGCCTAGAACTCTCCCCTTACTTAGACCTCATAGTCATAGTGTGTGGTAGGTGGGATTGCTTTTACCATTGTGGAGGCTCAAACAGATTGAATTACTTACACAAGATCATACAGCTTGTAGACGGCTGAGGCACTATTTGAACTCCTAGCCTCAGAGACCATGGCTGTCAATGCTGTTGCTACACATGTCATAGGACTTTCAACATGACAACAGAAAACAGAGGCTGCATTTGTTAAGACAAACCCAGAAACCAGAATATCAAAAACTCCTGGAGGCACATGTCTTTAATCCCAGAACTTGGGAGGAAGACACAGGTAGATCTCTGTGAGTTCAAGGCTAGCCTGACTTACTGGTCTACATAGTGAATTCCAGGATAGCCAGGATTACACAGTGAGACCACTGTAAAAAAAAAAAAAAAGAAAAAGAAAAAAGAAATAAAAAGAAAGAATCCTTAAATCTCAGTCTTCATAAGCAGATATGCTAACTATAACAGATTCTTCATTACTGTTTAAAATAAGCCTTGGTGAATTGGATCTGATATGTCTTAAGTCAGAAAGTATTAAAAGAAATTATATACCAGAAAAATTAAAAGGGCTGGTTTCTGGCCAAGTGGTAAAGAACTTATTTGTCATGTATGAAACCCTGGGTTCAATCTTTAGCTATAAGGATAAAAAGCAATTAGAGAAAATTAGAGAGATCAAGGTTGCTTTTCCTGGTCAGACCCATGTCACTAAATCACTTTTAGCTTAAGCTTCTAGCCTAAGGCCACTCCCCTTGTCATAGGTGAGCTCCTTACAGCTATGGAATAATGCATGGTCAACACCCTACAACCTTTTTACCTGTTATCCCAGCCCCTTCTCCATATGCAGGATCAAGATTACAAGTTTGTTTATCGATATATCTTGCGGTTAAAAACACCATGAGATATGATCAAAAGCCAACAGACCAGAAAAGGCAAGAATGGCAAAAACAGATTGCCCCCTGCCAGAAAAACAAATAAAATTTTAAGACGTAACAAACTCAGCCAAGTATTTTAGTAGGAGCCGAGAGATACATTCTCCTCATAGGCTCAATGCTTAAACCCAACTATGAGAGACGCATATGTATTTGAAAACACTGGAACCATGCATGGTACACTGGGGAAGCAATTACAAGTACTACCAAGTAGACTAAAGAGAAACCATTCAGGATTCCTAATGACTTCCCACATATGCAAATGAATGAGTAGCCTGGCACTGTATCCAACTCTTCAAACACATACGTCCTATATTCTGACTAAGACACCAATAAATATCCTCTTCTGCCCTTGATTGCAGAGCAATGTGGACTCGGTTTAACTCAATTGCTATGAGAACATCTACTAAAGCCACCAAAAAATATCTGCAGGATTATATCTAATCTTTGCAAAAATCTCCATTTTTTTTCACATTTGCTTTCTTTAAAGTGCAAAAACACAGAAAATGGGCCATAAAAAAATGAAATAAAAAGCAGGTATAGTTTACAAGTGACACTTGTTTCAATCTGTTCAACTTTGTGAACTCAATTTCTTTGGGAGAAAGAAATAATTCCAAGAATGGGTGGGCCTCTAGGGACTCAGGATGGATACAAGGCAGAAAACATACACATCTTTTTAATGTGGGAAAATTTTCCAACCAACTTAAGTACCTGGATTCCAACCTCACCCATAATCACCCAAATCCCTAGTTATAAAGAAAAGGAGAAGGGATGTTGGAGAGGGTGGTCCTTAAGCAAGGTGACTTAACATCCAGTTCTGATGATGTAAGCAAACATGCTTGAGCAGTCTATTCATAACACTTTCTTTAACTCATGCCTAGATGAAGATGGGCAAAGAAAGAAACATTAAGGGGGGGGGGGGGAATACAATTCACTCATTCCACCTCTCCCAAGTGCTTTAGTGAACTGCATCTTACACCGTTTAAAAAATCAAAATACATAACCAAAACTTGTTGACCCAAAGGTCTTGTTCTCTCAAATAAACAAAAGCCAGAGGGAGGATTTTAAAATAGAGTACAGAAAACGGGGAGGGGTAAAGGAAAAAAAAACAAAGGGAGGGGGAAGGAAATTGGGAGGGAGAGCCAGGACACACCTCGCTGCAGTTTAACTTTAGATCATGAGAGCAAAGGGTCCTCTGTCATCGCCAGCCATCCGCATGATGGAAACTAGCATATTGTTTCCATTTAGTAGATTAGGAAAAATCTGTTCCTAGGACAACTTTAAAACTAGCCCCAATTTCAAGTCTCTATCGGTTATGCCCTAAAGAACAGAAATCCGATTCAAAGTCTGTGGGCCGTTGGCAGAATCATTTGCCACTTCCCATCTGCTTAGCTCGTGAGTGACGTTCCCAGTCAAGGGTGTTTTCTGCGAGAGCCCCCATGAAATCACTTTAGTTTCATACACAGGCCATCATGTTCGTGTCAGGCATTCATGCAGGTCTAAAATAAACAGAACCTCTTCAGCTTTGCCATTTCCAATCTGATATTTCCCCCAAAATAGAAGATCAAGAAATGGCAAGTGCTCAGAAGAGAGAAATGGATGGATATAGTTTTTTAAAAATGGCAAAGAAAAAAAAAAACCCTCCAGAAAAGATTATTTCTACACTGTAAAATTTCTGGGCAGATTCTCTTTGTAGATCATTATAGCATAAAGTATTATTGTTCTCTTTATAGAGCCTGGCTCATTTTTATTCTTTCCTATGGATGGATTGGCTGGTATAGTCCAGAGACTCACAGTTGCCCAGCTTCCTTGGCTGGCCAGGGCAAATGCTGTAACTCAGTATCACTTTGGTACATGCAGAGGAAGACTCCCAATGCTTCCTGCCAACAGACGGGGAGACATGATGATGGATCCCTACTCTTAAGTATTGTCACCACGCCCAGCCATGGATCCATTCTCCACCTCTCTCCAGAGTTGAGCTTGCTGCAGAGGGGATTCTGGGTCAAAGGTAAAGCAAATGTTTCTAGAGACAGAGAAGAAAAGGAGGGTGACTTTCATTTCAGTCCTCCTGATTTAAGGTCCTAGGGTAAGTGCCACTATAGCAAGGCTCCAGACCAGCGGCAGGATGACATAAGCGCTTCTATTTCTAACCCAGTTACCCACCAGAACCCAAGGCATACTGAAGCTCATGATGTATAAATTTAATTTCTCTTTTATGGCTGGAGCAGTGTTTTCCATGATTTATAAATCATTTGGCCGGTGATTTCTTTGAAATCTTTGCCTCGTTTATGCTCTTGACCTCTTGACCTCCCGATACATTTATTTATGCCACAGATCCCTTTGCAATGGTACAGTGTAATGTCATTTGCCTGAGACTGGGTAGCTGAAAGGCAAAGAAAACAAAGATATGCGTTAAAAGAGGTTTTTCAGTGCAAAAAAAAAAAAAATGTGTATTTAAAAAGGAAGGATAAACAAAGGAAACTATGGACACTTAAAATATATTATTCTTGTGCTATTGATTTATTGCAGGAATGCTCAACTTATTAAATACTTTATGGGTATCTCAGGATATGCCAGTTGATGGGGCAATGAGCAAACACTGATCCTCACAGCAAAAATATTTGCTTTTAAATGTCATGACATGCCTTGTCTAAATATGATTCTTTCCAGATGGTTATTTTTCAAGTTTCAGAAATGAAAAAAATATGCCTTAGGACAAATATACATAAAAATGATGTCTTTCTCCTTTGTCTCTTTTTTTAATTGTAGTTTATTAATACTCTTCTGTTTGCCACGGAGCAACATGCTAAAGAAATCTGGTCAGAATGACATCTGATTAATTGGGCAGGGCACTTCCTACACAGCTCTTTGCTGATACCCCAGCTGTCCAAGAATCAGTTCATTATGAGAGATGCAGAGGCAGGCGACAGTCACAAAACCACTGGGAATCTGGGTCTGTGCTAACAGATTGGCACAATTTGTACCACTGGCACTCAGAACCTACAGAGCTAGCACAGGCCAGAGCCAAGGACAGGCTCTGTCTCTTGGGACAGCCACTGTTTCTCCTTACCATTTGCTCGTTACTGAAACACCATGAGGAAAATGAATCTTCAACAGTTCCCAGCCCATTACCTGCTGCAGATCCAGTTGCTCTGATTTCACAAAGAAACAACACACACATACACATCAACACATACAAACATGTTCTATCACAGACATATCTAAAGGTGGGATTTAATATCCTGTTAGTTAGTCAACAACCCATTAACTTGAAAAGCCCATTTTCAATGTTATAGAAGTCTAAATGCTTTTGTACTTCCAGGAGTCTTTAGTTTATAGAGAAAGAATGTCATTTACACCTTCAAATTATGTAAATTCACCTATGATCATTATTTCTCCCTTAGCCACAGAGCATATGTTCCAAGACTCCAGTGGATATTTGAAACTATAAATAGCATTAAGTCTTACCAATACTGAATTTTGCTGTATATGCATACATATGATAAAGACTTAGTTATCCATTAGATACAATGCAATATTGATAATGATAACTAATAATAAAACTGAACAATCTTAATAATATCCTATAATTATAATTCTGTAAGACTCCAGCGTCCCTATTCTCCCTTTGAAGACAATTACTAAGTTAAGTAAAGCCTTCCTGAACAAAAGCTGTTAAACACAACATATGGCAGTGTAGGCATACCTGTGATGGCTGTTCCCAAAACCACATTCCTCGAAACAAAAGCATGGTCAAGCCTATCACAGAAATACCCCATTCCCTAGTGTGAACTTCTGTCTTAGCTTGGGTTGTATTGCTGTAAAGAGACACCATACCAAGCTAACTCTAATAAAAGAAAACACTTAATTAGGGCTGGTTTATAGTTCAGAGGTTCACTCCATTATCACCATGGCAAAAAAACATGGCAGCATGTAGGCAGACATGGTGCTGGAGAAAACAAGAGTTCTACATCTTGATCTGAAGGTACACAGTTGGAGACTATCCTTTGAAGTCAGCTAGGAGGAGGCTCCCTTCCACACTGGGCACTTGAAGCTTGAGCACTAGAAGTCTTCAAAGCAGTAACACACTTTCTCCAACAAGGCCACACCTATCCCAACAATGTCACTAATAATGACACACACCCCTAATAATGTCACTCCCTGTGGGCTAAGCATTTAAGCACATGAGTCAACGGAAGCCAAATCTATTCAAACCACTACAATATCTAAATGCCTAATGAGCAGGCATTATATACTGCTTGGATACAGTGGACAAAAGGATGACGTAGGTCCTCAGATGATGTTGTCAGATTGCATAAGGTCTCAGCACACTACTCACAATGGTATATAGTTTGAAATATATGAATTGATTATTTTAGGAAATATCAATTTCATATTTTTAGACCTGGTTGACTATAGATAAATGAAATCACAGGGGGTAAAATATTCTCATTTAAAATAGAATTACCACCTTTTAAATGAGTATGAATGAAAGGAATAATAATATGAAAGAAATTACTATTCAAATAGGTATATAATCTTACCCTTCATTCTATTCAAAAGACTATATATATTATATTTATATAATATATATACATATATGTGTATATATATATATCCTCCTGTGTACTTTAACTTAAATTACTTCTAAATGCTTTGTAAATTGTAATCATAGTGTATTGCTTAACCCCTAGGAAAAGCCTGTGCATACTGACTACAGATGCCAGGTTTTTCTTTTTAATATTTTTGACTGAGAGTTGACTGAACTGGAAGACTCAGAGCCTGTAGACCTGGAAGATAGATGGTGCTAAGAATCATCAAGGTATATTATACCAGAAAGGGAAAAAGCAAAAGCCTAACACATAAACCAAACAAGAATCAAGTCCTAGAAATTAGAAACACAAGGCCAAAATCAGGACACAGTGACAAAACATTAGCACTGGTTATTTCTAAGTGGGTAGCTATTTTATTTCCTCTCTATAAACCTCCACTTGAAGCAGAGGGTGGTGGCACAGGCTTGTAATACAAACTATACAAGGTACCGAAGCCAAAAGATTACAAGTTCAAAACCAGCCTGGTCTTCAGAGCAAATTCTAGATCCATCTGAACAACTTACTGATCCCCTAACTCAAAACTCAAAGTAACAAGAAAATGTGAGGACTGGGGCTGGGGGGGGTAGGGGGAGGTCTTGGATACAATTCATTGGTAGGGTGCTTGCCTAGCCACTGTGAAATCCTAGGTTCAATCTCACACAGAGATGGATCACATTTTGCAATTCATCTATAAAACACAAAGATTAGTTTATGATGGGGGCAGAAGGACTGCCAAAGCACTAGCCATGAAAATCAAAACTCTCTGAGAGAGAAGCCCAGGGATCAGCAAACAGACTTTGGTAACACAGCCTGACCCTGGTAGAGATGGGAATCACCAGGCATTGGAAAATACAAATTCATTTTTCTCCTATTTAATGTGATTGCAGCTCTAAGCAGAGAGGGCTGTGGAAGAACAGAGACGTGGGGGCATAGGGGCTGGCCCGCAGCTGAGAGGAATGAAGGCGAGGGAAGCCCCGACAGCACCCTGCAAGTTGACTCTTGGCACTTGCTTAGCTGGATCAAGGCTGGCTTGTTTGACTTTGCAGCCTCTGTGGCAGAATGTAGAGAAGTCCTCAGGTGGAAGATTAGTTCTAAGCCCCCCCCCTCCACAGAAGGCCCCCAAAACACGAGGAAGTCCATGGTTTTAAAGAGTTTATTGTTATGGCAGAAAGTAGATGAATCTGGTTGCACTCCCCCTCCACACACACACACAAACTCAGGGCAGACTTGAGTTAAATAGGGAGGGAGGAGGGTCTAAGAAGGAATGCTTAATTGGCTACACCCTCTGGCCTTCAGGTATCTCACTAGTATGTAGCTCTCTCAAGGCCCTGAGGCCTGTAGTCACACCCTCTACCTGTGCTGGGTGACTCAAACCCCTCTTTGGGAGGGCTATGGAAGAACCAGGGGCCCAGGAACAAAGCAAAACACCTTCTGTCCCATTAGGATCTGAGATTCAAGGCCTGTGCTCAACCAGGCTCCCAGCTGCTTCCCACAGCCCATCGCCCCACAAATTAGGGGTTCTACTGCTGTGATAAAACACCATAATCAAAAACAAGTTGGGGGAAATGAATTTATTTAGCTTATACTTCCACATTACTGTTCATTATCAAAGGCAGGAACCTGGAAGCAGGAGCTGATGCAGAGGCCATAGAGGAATGCTGCTTACTGACTTGCTCTCATGGCTTGCTCAATCTTCTTTCTTATAGAACCCAGGACCACCAGCCCCAGGAGTGATCTCACCTACAATGGGCTGGGCCCTCTCCCATTAATCACTAATTAAGAAAATGCTTTCAAGGTCTTGCTTACAACCTACCCTTAGGAAAGCATTTTCTCAATGGAGGTTCCTTTCTCTCAAAATGACTCCAGTGGCTAGAGCCTAGCCTGTGTCGAGTTGAAATAATACTAGCCAGCACAGGTGGCAGACTACTAAACATTGAACAACCAGCTGTGCGAGGGGATGCTGGAATGTGATGGCAACACTTTCCATTTTCCATACATGAAGATGTTCCTTCTGTGGCCATTTTATGATAAGAACCTGTCATTAAACAGATCACAAAATTCCTAACAATGTGCAAAAACGCTCACTTAAGCTGGCTAAAGCCCACCCAGTCACAGTGCTATCACTTAGCCTTGTAAGACCCAAGCACCCACCAGACATGGTAGTGAAGACCTCTAATCACAGGACTAAGAACAGCAGAGAGAAGGACTGAAGGTTCAAGAGCTAGGTCTAGCCTGGGGCTAAATTGTGAGACATTGTTGCAAACAAATGAACAAAAACCTCAGTTACCCATCCATAGGTCTACTGTCCACAAGGAGATTTGAAAGAACAAAAATGTTAACTAGTTTGAGAGAGGTTCTTACTATTCATCCCAGGCTAGTGTAGACTCAACTTGAGCACCATGAGCACTGGAATGACTGATAAGCACATCTACTCTTTAGATTATGTTATTATTACTATTGCTATCGCTATCGCTACACTATTACTATTGTTGTGTGTATGGGTGTCTGCATAATTTGGGGGTGAGTATAAGCACATGCCACTATGCATGTACAGAGGTTCAAGAACAACTCTGTGGAGTTAGTTCTCACCTTCCATCTTTACTTGGGTTCTGGGGCTCCAATGCAAGACATTAGGCTTGCATTGTCTATCGTTAGGTGGTATAGTGATTTGAATAGGTATGGCCCCCATAGACTCAGGTGTTCAAATGCTTGGCCCATGGGGAACGGCACTATTAGGAGGTGTGGCCTTGTAGGACAAGTGGCCTTGTTGGAGGAGGATTGGCCTTGTTGGAGGAGGTGTTTCACTGTGGAGGTGGCCTTTAAGGTCCCATATATGTGCTCACATTTGGTCAGTATGACCCACCCAGTCTCCTCCAGGCTACCTTCAGATCAAGATGTAGAATTCTTGGCTCCTCCAGCACCATGCCTGCCTGCCTGCTCCCATGATTTCCGCCATGATGATAATGGACTGAACCTCTGAAACTGTAAGCCAGCCCCAATTAAATGTTCTCCTTCATATGAGTTGCCTTGGTCAGGGTATCTCTTCCTAGAATAAAATCCAAACTCCATACAGGTGGCAAGCACCTGTACCTGCTGAGCCAATCTTGCTGGTTCTGGGATATTTTTCTGTAAAAGTCAAAGGTAGCCCCCTTTATGAATGGATCTTTAGTTATGATCTTCATAGATTTATGAAGGGCATAACTGGTCTCACTAAACATATGCACACATACGCACGTGCACGCGTGCGTGCCTGCGTGCGCGCACACACACATACACACACACAAAGAGTGTGCCCTAGGAACACAAGGCTTAGCTGCCTAGTCTTAGAATCCAAAGCACCTTGAATCAATTTCTGGAGAAGAAACCTCACTCTCTTCATGTGTAACTACTCATAAATAAATAAAAGACTTTACAAATTTACTGCCTATGCATAGAACTTTATGCAGGTTTGCTTTTATTGTTATGTTTAAATAATATAAGCCAAGTAGTAAAGAAAAGACAAATTCCAATTACTGATCCCAAAGAAGCTATCTGGAGGAGACACAGCCTTTGTTATGTTTCAAACAACTGAATTTACATCAGGGATATCAAATGTGTCCAATTCTTACCACTATCCTTCCCCTTCAGTTTCTATGACAAGCATCACTAATCAAGTCCAGATTGATCTCAATCTTTTCCAAGCCAACCCTAACAATCAGTGAGTATTGTCACGGGATCGGAAATCTATTTATCATTCCTAATTTAACTCACTGCCTGCTTTTCCTGGGTTATTATTATCATTAGGGAAATTTCAATTATCAGTTGTACAGATATTTGATGGTGGTGGTGGTGGTGGTGGTGGTGGTGGTGGTGGTGGTGGTGGTGGTTTAAAGACACACCATGCTGTCTGCCAACTATAAGCCTCCTTTCACCTCAGGTTATAAAATCACCAAGTGTCAATTCTGAGAGCAGGGTTACATGGGGACTCAACTCGAGGCCTTCTTCTCTTGCACCAAGCAAGTCTTCAGTGGACATCGAATGAATTTCCGTGTTGAGCCTTAAGCTGAAAGTGAATGAACTTGCCTCTGTTCCACCCAAATAGTCGCCACTGGCCTTTCTCCTCCTGGTGGCTCCTGACACTCAGTGGTCAGTAATAAACCGCCCAGATGAAGATGGAGTTTGAGGAACAATATTATTCTTCAGTCTTGGACCAGATCCTTTTACCCAGAGTACTGACTATTTCTAGAATACTGACACTGCAAAGTCACCTCATTTTCTACTGACAACAGCAAATAGCTCAGAAGAAAAAATATTTTTAGATATTTTTTCCCTTTATTGTTACAGCTTCCTCAAGGTGAATGCTCAGGGTCTTGTCTTCAGATTATAAAGGAACCATTGAGTTGAACTCATATTTTCTTTTTCAACTTTATGCTAAATAAATATGTGGTCCCAAGATGAGGTGGCAAGACAAGATGATAAACATGGCTTCCAGACCTCTCCTTAAGAACTTCCTTCTTACTCAGGATTCTGGAGTACTGGGGCATGTGTGCGTTCAAACCAGCTGTGTTTGTGTAAGGCCAGAGAACTGGAGAGTTACACATCCAGCAAGTGAAACCAATCCAATGCAGCTAATTGAGGCTCCAAACTTATCTTTCTTCACTAATATTTACTTTGGGGAGGTCTGAACACTCCCCCAAATTGCTATAATTATATTATCCTTGTCAACACAGTCTAGATGAACCGTTTCAACCATGCCTTGAGACAAATCAGTTCTATTCTGTAACAGTGGAGACAAGGATTATGAGCGAATCCTGATTAATCAAATCTAAAGTGGGAATAGCAAATTTTATGAATGTGACTCAGATCAATGCTTCAGAGAAGAAACTTCATAGTCCATGAGGCCAGAGTTCAAAGCACCCAAAGCCTCCAAGGCAGAGAACCATTGGCTTTGCCACTCGAATCCTCCATTTTTCTCTGTAAATTATGAATACTATGGCTGTATCTTGTGACTAACCCAGTGAGTGTATGAACCCTACACATCCTCAGCACTGCATTCTCAAACTGATAGGAAAACACTTCCGTTGTTGTTAAATTTTATTTTCTTCTTCTTTTTTTTTGTTTCTTGGGGGAGGGGTAGGAATGCAAAAGAGTCCAATTCATTTCAGATCCTCACCTTAATAGGAAAAAAAAAAATCCTTCCTTTTCCCTCAAACTCTTGCATATTTCTCAGAAGCAGGTTACAGACAGGTGAGCAGAGTTCAGATCTCAATGACAAGAAAGTTAGTTTCTTGACGATATTCTCTCATTGTCATCAAAGAGAACAGATTTAAATTCCAAACAATGTCCACACAATGTCTCTGAGTTTCTTCGGCCTCCTGTGTTACTCTTGGTGAACTGCGGGGTACACATCCTGAATCTACAATTGGGAGAATGAAACTGGCTTTGATGAATGTGGTCCTGTGCCTTCGTAGCCCCATAGAACAGGCCAACAAATTATGGTCTTTCTCTCTCCCTTTCTCTCTTTCTCTGTACCTTGCACAGGCCCCAGGAGAATTGCACAGTCATCAGCTCAAACTCCCGAGTGGCTGGCTGGAAAGCAAGGGGGATGGCAGAGGAAGGCACTGCAGGAATATTGATTGGAGGGCCACCTCTCTAATTAAGGAAACCTTAGGTTTGTGATTCTGAGGAGCTTACAGCACCAATTTCCCAAATCACCCCGACATACTTGCTCTTCTATGTGAAGTCCCCTGGGGGTCTACCAAAGGCTTTATATTCACCACCAGAGAAACAGGCACTGCAGGCTACACTAGGTCAATTTCCCACTTGGACTTCTGAAGATGGAAGATACATCCTGACACCCAGTGTCTCAAATTGTTCCTCCTAAGACCCAGGAAGCACACACCAGAGTGAATGGCACCGTCGGGTTTCTCCTAAAAGGCATCTTTTTTTTTTTCTTTTATTTTCTCTTCTTCTCTTTTCTTTTCTTTTCTCTTCTTTTCTTTTCTTTCTTTCTTTTATTGAAAACAGATATTTTTCATATAGTATATTCTAATCAAGTTTTGTTGTTTGACAGTTTCATACATGTATATAAGTATGCTGAACACGCGCACACACACACACACACACACACACACACACACACACACACACACAATTCCTCAGCATTCCCATTAGCCCCTTCCTCGGGTTCATGGTTTTGGAGAGGTTTGTTTTGTGACTCATATAGTTCAAGCAAGGCCATCTTTGTAGCCGCTGGATTGAAAGAGTCCACTGAAGCAAGCCAGGGTGTTTGGTGGACCCACAACTGAAGGCGATGAGCTCTCTGCTCTCTGAATCTGTTTGTAACAAACAGTTCAGCACAGGAGGGTAGTGCCCCTGAGTCCCTCTTAGAAAGCATCTTCATTTTGCCCATGTTTCTCGTCCATTACCATGAAAGAAAAATGAGATGATTACAATTTAAGACCTGGGACAGCAAGATTGCTTAAGTGTTAAAAGAACAGTCTGTGGAGGTGAGTGACATAGCCTAGTTCACAGCTTTCATGTGTACCAATACGTTTCTTAAATCCTCTTCTCTCTATGGTCCTTGTATACTCAATAAGGATAATAATATTGGCTTTAAAATTGCCTTTCTGAGAAATACATGACATAATTCAAATAAAATGCATATATTCATACTAAGTAGTAAGTGCTCAAAATGACTGACCCATCTCGAATGAATCAGGGAAGGGAATAAATGACACTGATATCAAACATGAGCTCCTATTAGCTAAAATGGAGGGTCATATGGCTAAAATCCATTTAAAATTAAGTTTATTTTGCCTGCATCTATACTATCAGCAAGGAGTCTTAAACTACCTTGCTCCAAACTACAGGCACACACAGAGTGAGTGTGGGATGAATGTACTGAAAGAATAATGACAGACAGAAGTCAAACATTATTACTAGTACAGACATAGGCATCAAACCTCAGTGCACAGGACATGGCTATGACATAACCTACATAGCAGATATAGATTAAATTCATATAGCCAAAAACTGGTGGGAAAGGGGGCCATGCCTTTTTTTGCTATGTCTGACATCAAGTTGATCTTGGCTGTAGTCCTTAAGGCAGCTGTTCTCAACCTGTGGGTTGTGACCCCTCAGGGGGTCAAACAACTCATTCACAGGGGTCACCTAAAACCACCTAAGACCACTAGGAAACACTGAAATTTACATTATAATTCATAATGGTTGAAAAAATTACAGTTACAAAGTAGCAACAAAATAATTTTATGGTTGGAGGGTCATCATAATATGAAGAACTGTATTAAAGGGACACATTTAGGAAGAGGTTGGGAACCACTGCCATAGGGTAACCTAGAACCTAACTGTACCATGGGAAGAGAAAAATCAGGAGAGTGCAGGTGACTCCTGCTGTCTGTCCATTGCTGCTGCACGGGAAGGTGGATAAGGAAAGAAAAAGAAAGAGAAGCAGTTATAACCACTGGCCATTTAAGAGCCACCAGACTCCAATAGAGAGAATTACCCAGAAATATTTAGGGTGGGAGTCCTCACTGACATTTGAATCTTAAATGAATGAAGTGACAACTTTTCTTTAGCATTGTAGTCTGAGTATGGGGCCTAACTTGGCCTTCCCTCATCTCAATAGAAAGAAGGCATGTAGGAAGACTGGATATTTTCAGAGAAATTAGTGGGGAATCCCCTGGAACAGAAAATTTCAAGAATCATGTGGCTCAATGTCCGGCTTGGGTTGTTTTTTTTGTTTGTTTGTTTGTTTGTTTTGGTTTTTTTGTTTTTTTTTTTGTTTTTTTGTTTTTTTGGTGAGTTTTTTTTTTCTATGTCAATTTCTTCAAGTGAAGACCACTTTTTCTATTCCTTCAGTGCAGACTTTTATCAGATTATATGTATTAAGTCAAGTTTTATCAACGTGACACTAGCCATAGTTTGTGTGAAATAATCCTCATGTATATTTATCCCACCCTGGTGATTTGAATGAGAATAGGCTCATGTTTGAATGCTTGGTCCCTAATTAATGGACATGTTTGAGAAGGATTAGGAGGTATAGCCTTTTAAAGTGGGTGTGGTCTTGTTGGAGGAGTTGAGTCATTATGAGTGGGCTTTGAGGTTTCAAAAGGCCATGACAGGCTCAGTGTCTCTGCCTGCATGTGGATCAGGGTATATAAAGTTTCCAGCTACTGCTCCAGTACCATGCCTATCAGCATAATAATAAACTAACCTCAAAAACTGTAAACAAGCCCCTAACTAAATGCTTTCTTTTATAAGAGTTGCCTTGGTCAAGGTATCTCTTCATAGCAATAGGGCAGTAAGTAAGACATCAACCCATTGTAGAATATTTAGTATTAATTCTGGCCCTCAATCACTTGTCAGCAGCACGTTGCCAAACAGTTGAGACCATCAAAATTATATCCGGGAATTCCAAGTCTCCTTGTGAGTAAATATCTCTGCGTGGACTAGATGCAGCTGCTGCTGCAACAGACAGGTTCCATGTCACAAGCAACATCAAATAGTCCTTGCCCACATTGCTTGTCTATGACAGGAGCTTAAAGGCTTGGCTCCAGCAAGCTAGTGGAGTAAACAAGCACTTCTGGGTTATTGCTAGCCAGCAAGGAAGAGGAAAGAAGAATTCAGTCAATTCTTCATCCAAAAAAAGAAAACACAGTCTCCTATTCCCATTTCATGAGCCACGGGAAACTCCATGGTCACACATTTCTCCAAGGGCTGAGAAACACCAACTCAGCATTTGCCAAGAAGTAATGAGTAACCAGCCCTGGCAACAAAAGCCATATCTAGCACTTAGAGAAGTTAGTTTTCTTCCTAATGCCTTTATGGCTACTGGTTACTAGCGCCTACTCTTTATTGGGTCATTGTTGCCTTAATTGAAATGCTAGCCTTTGTTTGGGGCTAACTAAGCAAACTGATCTTTACATTTTCCTCTAGCATCAAGTTTCACATATACCACGATTGTTTAATAAATTTGCCATATTGGCCAACTTAGAAAAAAAATGATTTTTTTAAAATAAAAACTCTGCTTTAAAATATATCAGATCATTCCATTACAGTGTGATGTAATATGCAAATCGCATTGCTACCCATAAAATAAAGCATGATTTTAAAAATAAAAATACCACAGTGTTTGATGTTATCTTTAGGTCTGTTCAGGTTCAAGAATCTTGTGATTTCTATCATAATATACTTTTTTAACCAAAGAATTATTTAGAATTATGCTTCTCAGTTGGTTTCTACATATGAGATATTTGGGGGAAAGGCTCATTTTCTTACTCTATAGTGTGTGGCTATTGTTCTATATGAATCAATATCTATATTATACTAATTTTCTTGATGCGGCATTACTTAAAATTACTTGGAACTTATTTTAGGCCTAGAAAAATATCAGTTTTCATAAGCATTACCTGTGCCTTTGTAATGAGTGAGACTCTTCTCTAGTGGTCAATTTTGATTGTCAGCTTGCCTGGCCTGCAGTGTGTGGGAAAATTAGTAGAATAAACCACTGAGCATGTCTGGGAGGACTTTTCCAAACTAGATTAGGTCACAGGGCTCTCTGCTTTCTTCAAAGGCTTAAACCACCGATAAGTAATTTGAATAGACTACACGGAAGTGGCAGAACTGGGAAAGGTGGAGCCTGGCTGGAGGAAGTAGCTCTGGCACTCCATGAAGGGAGCCAAGAGTAGCCCTGGGCACAGGCCCCTCCTTGTCACTATGCTTCCTGACCACTACAAGATATGCACCTGTGCTCTGCCAATCACTCCTGCCACCGAGAAGTTCTACCCACAAGAATGACAGTTGTGGAGCCTCACAACTGTGAGCCAAATGATTTCTTCTTTTCCTAATGTGTTTCTTAGATATATCAAGAAAGCTACAAAGTCTGACTTCAATCATTCTATTATTAAGCTACTTAAGGTTGTTAGAGTGTAAAAATGATATGTGCCATCACAATTTTCCTTCCTTCAGAGGTCTCCCCTCTATAAATTACTTTGGGTTACTCCAGATAATTGAAGTATCTGTTAAGAGAAATGAAGTTATTTTGTTAATGATGGGGACTAAAGAGATGGTGTAGTAATTAAAAGAACATATTACTCTAGCAGAAGACCTAAGCTCAATTCCCATCACCTGTATCAGGCAGTTTTCCACTACCAGCTAACTCTAGCTCTGAGGAGTTCAACACTCTTTTCTGGCCTCCATGGTCACTGCAGGAAATGCACACACCTCACACATGCACACTCACATACATTTTGTTGGTCAATAAGCTTACTTATCTCATCCTCCTACAAAGAGCTTCCTTTGGATATATAGATCCAGGCTAACAGATTTATTTAATCTTTCAGGATATCATTCTGGCCACATTGAGATTGTAAACTAAACATCATTGAGTCAGAGTACATTTCAGATGATTTGGGGATTTTTACTACTTGCTTTAAAATTTCTCCTTTACTCTTACAAAAGTTTGCTACTGAGTGATTAATCATAATTTATTTTTATCTTATTCATCATGATCTTACTTAATTTCAGAGTTCATGCCTTCTGTTACTTCAAGAGCATTATCAGTCATTACCTTCTTAAATACGTCTTCCTCCCTCTTGTTCTTCATTTAGACGAGTTTAAAGATTGTTACTTATTATTTCTGAGTTGCATACCAAGTAATTTCTCCAACGTTATCATCCAGCATATGAATTCTCTTTTTAACTGTTTCTAAACTGGAAGTCCACCCACCTACTAAGTTTGTGCTTCCATAATTGTTTTGTTGTTATAGTTGAGTTTACATGTGTTTTGTTTGTTTGTTTAAAAATGCACTTGAGCCGGGCGGTGGTGGCGCACGCCTTTAATCCCAGCACTTGGGAGGCAGAGGCAGGTAGATTTCTGAGTTCGAGGCCAGCCTGGTCTACAGAGTGAGTTCCAGGACAGCCAGGGCTACACAGAGAAACCCTCGGAAAAAAACAAACAAACAAACAAACAAACAAAAACAAAAAAATGCACTTGAAACTGAACATGGTGGCACATGACTGTAATCCTGGCATTAACGGAGCTAAGGCATGGAAATCAATAGTTCTGCTGAACCATATTGCAAGATTCTTTTTAAAACAAAAAGAAAAAAAAGTGTTATTTTTTTCCCAACGATTTATAGACTCTTATTTAGTCCTCGTATGTTAACTTGTGCCTTTACTAGTTTAAACAATTAAAATTGTTACTTTACTTAATTCTTAATTTGTCTGATAATTCCCAAATCTGAAGTCTTGGGGTCTTTTCTACTGTATTTTTCTATGGACTTTATATCCATATATGTCAATGATTTTGAGAGGAACATTATGACATGTTTTTAAAAGTGTTCTCTCTCTCTCTCTCTCTCTCTCTCTCTCTCTCTCTCTCTCTCTCTCTCTCTCTCGTGTGTGTGTGTGTGTGTGTGTGTGTGTGTGTGTGTGTGCGCGCGCGTGCGTGTGCGTGCGCGTGCGCGTGCATGTGTGTGCGTGTGTGTGTGTGTGTGTGTGTGTGTGTTGTGTGTGTGTGTGTGTGTGTTGTGTGCGTGTGTGTGAGATCTGGGTGGAGGCACATTCACCCAGAAGTGATTAGCAATTAGCATTTGTTTTAGCTGAATGATTGTGATTTGAACATGGCAGTATATTATTTTTCAGAGTACTGATAGCTTGAATTTGGTCCCAGTACTTGCATAAGTAATGTGACACATAGTGTTAAGAACACTATCTTACCTGACTTACCATATGAAAGTGTGGTGCACCAACCAACCACAGGGTCTAAACCACCAGCCTGGGAGCACATAGGGAGGGACCCATTACTCCATCTGTACATGTAGGGGAGGACGGCCTTGTCGGGCATAGTGGGAGAGGAGATCTTTGGTCCCATGAAGGCTGAACACCAAGTGGGGGGGGATTCAAGGATGGGGAGGTGGGAGTGGGGGAGTAGGTGGGGCATAGAAGCATGAGGAGAGGGGATGGGATAGGGGGTTCCTGCGTGGTGGGGGGAATGGGGTAAGGGGATAAAATCTGAAATGTAAATATAATATTGAATTTTTTTTAAAAAAAGAAAGTGTGGTGCAGGTGTGGAGTGAAAATAGGGGAATGACCGAAAGTAATTCATTATGAAAAAACTTAAACCTTTAATTCCAACATACTCATATCCCATTCTTAAACGTATGATTTTCTTTCAGTCAATAACATAGAATAGCCTTTGAATTATAGCCTCAATACTTACCTATTCATCATATAACTTCAACTGAAAGCCCAGGATGGATGGTCAATGCTACACTCAAGGATTATGAACTATTCACTCCCTGAGTATCCTTGCCCGTGTTTCTATGTCATACCTAGTATTCAGAAAATGCTGTTCCTAACTTATATGTGAACTACTATTAAATACCTTGGTGTTATACCATTGTTTTATGGAATATGATTTAGATAATGGTCTCAGAACTGATAAATTAGGATTTAAAATGCTGCATGTAGAATATTTTATAATAATCACAGCCACCAAGACAATGCTGCTGCTGACATAATCTCAAAGAAAAATTCCCATTGAGTTAAAGTTAGGGTATAAAACAATGGTGTGTGTGTGTGTGTGTGTGTGTGTGTGTGTGTCTTGTCTGTCTTTCTGTCTATGTCTTGTCTCTGTGTCTCTGTGTATGTACTCAAATATGTGCATATTGGAAATTAATCCTAGGGCCTCTTGTATGCTGAGCAAACTATCACTGAGATACATATCCTGTCATGGTTATGTTTAATTGTGTTACATTTTAATAGAATAGGATATTTTATTAGATAGCCATTCAACTGGGCATAGTCCTTATTTCTAAAAAATGAAATGCTGAGGCAGGAAGATTGACACAAGTTAAAGGCCAGGCCATCGTGATCCTGTCTCATAATAAAATAAGCAAATCAGAACTATGCAGATATGATTTTCTTGTGTCCTACTCAAAGGCTGAGTGCTAACATTTGTGCCCAAATGAAACTGCTTTCCTCAGTTTACATTTTCTAACTTGGTCACCCTCTCATTTACCTTTCCTTAAAACATAATTCATCCATTCACTCTATTTTTGCGTATCCTATAATTAAGCTTCCTTCAACCCTATAATTAGTTCCTCCAACTAATAATAATAATAATATTAACAAATGCTCTTGGGCTTCAGTTTCACCATCTATCAAAAAAGGGTTGGCTGGATGGTCAATTGTGGCTTTAGATTTTTTACGCAAAGAAGAATGAAACGTTCAGCGGAGCACAACTGAGAGCTCATGCAACGCCTCTACAGGAACAAAGTCATGAAGTCTCTCAACCCAGAGATACACTAAGTCATTAAGAATACCTCCATATGATGACAAAAAAGGGCAATGACTCAAACAAATGGTTTGTGAGACAAAAGAAGGAGATCTCCTTTCATAAAGGTCTTGGTGTTGTCTCCTTATCCCACATCCATGGAAGATTGTTCATCAATTGGGGAATTCTTTACTGATGACCACAAAGCTGGTCTGGGAATTTAGGCAAAGAACCACATGTCAAAGAACCACAACTGTATCAGTTACTTTTCTATTGCTATGATAGACTACCATGGCAAAAAGAAACTTGGAGAAGAACGGGTTTGCTTTGGCTTAAAGTTTCAGAGTGAATACAGTCCATCATGACGGGAAGACATGGTAGGAGGAACACAAGACCACCACCACCACCGTGGTATTGAGAAAGATGAGTGATCACATTTCATACACACACACACACACACACACACCCCAATAACAAAAACAAAGAGAGAGTCCAGAAAGTGAGGGCAGGCTCCACAACTTCAAGCCCATCGCTAGTTGCAAGCTTCCTCCTGGAAGTTTCTGCCTCCTAAAGGTTCTATAACCTTTCCAAACAGCTCCACCAGCCAGGGACCATGTGCTTACATACATAAACCTTTGGGGAATATTCCTATTCAAGCCACAACAATAAACAATTATTTGGTGTTGATATACAGCAATGACTAACAGTCATTGGTGCTTTCAGTGGGCTGTACATGTCTTACCACTCATCTGTGTTATTCTCTCAACAACTCTGAGATGTCCTTTGTTTAATTGTCCCTTAGTTTCCAAATTGGCAAACAAAATCACATAGAACTAAGTAAAAACCAACCAGAACACACAGAGTTCTTAGCTTTCATTACATGGAAGTTTCACAGAAACCATTTGCATTCCTTGCCTTGAGACAATAGTTAATATAGTTATTTTTGTGGTTTTGCTTCATCTGAAAGAACTACTGCACAGATCCAGAGTATTGGTTGCCTCCGTCTTGGACACAGCTTCTGTGTATGCTCATGAATGGCCATAGTATTATTCTGCTGGACTCTAAAATCTAGGTGCACCGTCCACAAGATGCATAAGACAAGAAAAAGAGAAAAAGCATCTTTTTCTACTATTTATTTATGAAAATATGACAAAAATAAGGTATAGCAATGAATGAAGCAAAGAATGGTAATAATGTTGTAACATAAATAAAAGCTCTTGGAACTGAGATGTTGAGAATTTTTATGTTTATGTATAGCAAGCATGATCAAAACTCTTTGTAAAATTAAAGTCTATTAGGTAAGCATGTAGCCTCTTAATACAGCCTAAGAATTTGAAAAATGCACAACTGAGTGCTCACTTCTCTATTATCAGTCTAGAATATACTAGAATAAACACTAGGACAGGGCTACAGGCACCATTTATTTCCTTTTTGATATTGAGTTGTCACCTGGGTCTGAGAAAAACCCCAGTTGTTAAATCTGTGAAGAAGACCAACAGACCCATCTGCTAAAGGGTCCATTATCCAACCTCTATGGACTTAGTTCTCTTGTTTAGAAAGTGAGTGTATTCATTCATTTAAGTTTATTTGGAGGCAACATCAAAATTATGCAACTTTTAGCATTCTACAACTCATATCAGACAATGCAACCTTGGGTCATCTAGAGAGCCTGAGTTCAATTCCAGAGACCCATGTGATCAAAGGAGAAAATAATTCCTGTGGCATATTCTCTAACTGCCACACACGTTATGCTATGCACCCACCCCTACACACATGTGAAAGAAAGAAAGAAAGAAAGAAAGAAAGAAAGAAAGAAAGAAAGAAAGAAAGAAAGGAAAGCTTTTTTAAAAATCAAATAAATAGAATCTGAGAGCTGAGTGTGGCTACCAATGTTTATAATCTCAGCATCCAGGGGTTGAGGCAATAGGGTTGCAGCAGGTTTGAGAATACCCTAGGTTTTCTACTTCATGAAATTCAATCAGCCTTGTGAAGGTATGAATTTATGTCTTGAGGTGCCTTGTCAGTTTTGTCATCCTTCTGTTAGAATAATCCCTCATCATATGGAGACACCCAGACTAGTCAACTTGAAGCTAAGAATAACACAGGAAGAGACTAGCCCACCAAAATAGACAATACCAAACACAGTGAGACCATGCAAGAGTGCCAAGTCCTTCTGGGCTCCCTGTTATCAGCCCAAGAACCACTTAGCTGAACCCAATCCAAACTACTGAACCAAAGATTCATGTTCTGATAGAAAAAAAGAGTTGTTCAAGAACTTTGTGAGGAGTGGTTTGTAACACAGCCAATAGCTGGTATACTTATTCTTCAATACTGTTACTCTATTTTATATTCTTCTAGGTTCCATGAGACAAGCAAAGAAGGATGATATTCCCCATATGTTACATTAGAAGATAGACCACATTACTTGACAACGGGCACACCCAACCGGGACATGTGGAAATCATTCATGTGACAATAGGAACATCATATATTATGTTGAATAAACAAGCATCACTTTGTTAATATTACTATCTAGCACATATGTGTGCAATTGGGAAACAATTGTGTACACTGAGTGTTTGAGAATTATGTGATATTTTAAGATGTGGTAACAATTCTAATCAAAATAGTAGACGAAATACATTAGAATATGCATCTATGAATACCACTAGCTTATGCTGACAATTGCAAGACCAAACCCCAGACTAAAGTACCTACAGACCCAAAGAATAGGCACTAAGCACGAAGCAAAATGAACAGAGTATTGACTCCAGAAAAATCAAAGAATTTCCAAAAAGCAATTGTCTTCCTTTGAGGAATTAAGCATAATAGTTACATTTTAAATTATAAAGTTTTCTGAAGTATAAATATGGAAGGAATGCATTTTTAAAGTAGAATCATCTAAATTATACTCTAGTGAATGTTCCGTAATTAGGTTTATGGATGAGTGCATATGGAAAGCATCTATCTTCTAAGTAAGAAAATTAGGCAATGTGTATTATATTGCAGGAGAACCACGGAGGTCCCGATCTACTTTAAGACTAATTCTGGGGCTTGGGGAGATGGCTCAGCACTTTAAAAGCGTGCATTGTTGTGGCACAGGACCTGGGTTGGATTCCCAGCACCTATACTGGGAGGCTAGCAACTGCCCATGACTCCAGTTCAAAGGATCCGCTGCCCTTTTCCATCCTCCACAGGTACACACACACACCCCACAATCTTAAGAAAACAAATCTGAAACTCTTCTATACCTTGTTTTCTAAAACGAAAAACAATGTGGGCCCCCAAAGTCAATACATTAACTGTTCAAATAAACGTAAACACAGGCACATTTGTGGGCTTTGTTAGGATTTCCTTGCTAATGTTGGAGCCTACCTGACAATGGAAACAATGTCTAAGAGGAAAGGGCATTGGAATTGAGCTCTGTGTTCATGGCCATGTTTTACCAAGGATTATTAAGGGACTGAAAGGACTAATATTTTTACATTCCTGGGAGAGTGCCTGCCACACAGATGCTTGATGCCTATGAGAAATTATGAAGAGCATAATGGAGATGAGAGTCCACTACCAGGGAGTCTTGGTTGGCCTACTCCTTTGCTTTCATACATACCCTGAGTAGGCATTGTCTCCTGGATGCCTTGAACTGATCATCATCCTTGTAGGTCAACAGAGAATTACTGACATTAGAGATGTGACACAAGTTCACAGGAATGAAGCAACTTATCCATGAGTATTCATATCCGAGTCTAACGGTCTCCTAGTCCTTTGTTCTGGCCATGTATTAAGCTACCTGCAATGATCATTTTAGGGTCGACGTAATTTTTTTGTCTGAGCTAATCCAATTCACAGCAGCAATGTCCCAGACTCCTTGGAGTCTTGTCCCCGCCACCAGATTTCCATGTGAGGGACCTACCCAGTTTATAATGTGTCATGAGCTCAGAGCCCAAACTTGATACAACTCGGTCTGCATACGCTCTATGCATACACATATAAACACAATCAACAAGCCTTCCAAAAGAACCACCGCCACACTTCTTCACCAAAAATGGCAACATATTCCTTCCATTTATATACACATGAAGGACAAGAAGAATATACCATCCTCCATAGTTTATCACAGGCTGTGTCTGCTTTTAGCACAGGTGTTCTTGATGGGGACTTTTTTTTACCTAAAAAAACTCATTCAGCAATGTCAATAGAGAATTCTAGTGGTCACCAATGGACAAAGGAGTGTATGCTTCAAATTTCTTTGGTGACTTCTCCATGCTTTTATTCCTAAGCTTTTGCTGTGAGATATGTGTGTGTGTGTGTGTGTGTGTGTGTGTGTGTGCTTGGATCTGAAACATCCCCCCAAAGACTCATGGTTTAGATGCTGGGTACCCAGGTTGTAGAACCTTTAGGAAGAGGAGTGTGCATGAAGAAAATAAGACATCCCGGGCAGCTCCCTGAAGTTGGCCTGCATTCTCTGCTATCTGTATGCCATGATGTAAACTGTCAGCAGTATGGACTACCATCACCACACACTGAGTCACCTCTGTCTGCCTTCCCTGTCACAAAAAACCTAGATCTTTTTCAAACTTGGAGCCAAAATATATCTCTAAATGGCAGTGCTCCTGACAGGTATTTGACCCACAGCAATGCAAAACGAATGTGAAGAGGTAAGAGGTACCATTGAACGTCCTACAGTGTATGGAGCTGTCCTCTATAACAAGACCCTGCTTTATTGTTTGTAAAAACTCTTACAGCTTCTTTTTGTCAGAAAAAGAAAACAATACAGGCAACAACAGTATTATCTAACAGAATGCTTGCCAGCCCTGAACAAGAGACTCTATGCTAAATCTTCAATATGGGTCTATCTCACTATAAACAAAGGATTCATTGGTTCATCAAATACATGTGGCATAGACACCCAGGATATGGGTGGATGAGACACTTATCCTTTCTGCTCTAATGGAGACAAGAGATTAGAGGGTGAGACATCCCGTCAATCAAACAGTCACACAAACAATAATAGTTGCCATTATTGTCATTGTTATTAGGAGAATTGCTCCTTTTGGTGACTTCTCCATGCTTTTATTCCTAAGCTTTTGCTGTGAGATGTGTGTGTGTGTGTGTGTGTGTGTGTGTGTGTGTGTGTGTGTGTGTTCATTCCAAGGCTAGTACCAACTATGAGCTATAAGTCTTCCATGCCCATTCTGGGATGGAAGAGCAGGAAAGCTGTCTGCTCATCTGTCATCCCTCTGACCTCTAGAAGAAGCTGCCTGCAAGTTCTAATTGCCTGCTCCTCACTCCACAGTGTGTAGAGAAAGGGGCATGTGAACTGTGGGCAGCCCTGCCACCACACTGTGTTGCTATAGTAAGGATGCCCTTTATTGATCAGACTCACCCAGAGTCATGCATCTTCTCAGCCTGCACTGAGCTCCCTAAGGGGAAGTTGGCAGGCAGCAGGGTCTCTCTAGACCAACACTGATCTCTATTCTGCCCTCGCTCCCACTCCGGGTACCTGAAGTCTGTTTGAAAAACTGAAACACCTAATGCTTCTCTGTGGTATCTTGTCATTCACACACTAATTTGAAGTCATAGATCAACACTAGGGAGGGACACCAGAGAAAGGAGATTTGAAGGCTCCTCTGTTTTCTAAAGCAGTCCTGCATCAGCAGAGAGCAAATCTACCACCCCCCGCCCCCCCCCCCCCCAACACACACACACACACAGATTCTCTTATCCTTTAATTTCACCACATCTACAACATTTTTATTCCGGGGAGTTTGGCACTGAACCTTGGAGAAGGGCAGTGTGTTTGTTATGGATTAGAAAGCCATTGTCCTAAGATGTCCTCAGACTTGCTCAAAGGTCACAGGGCCTGTCAGAGACTGTACAATTCTAAGCAATGCATTTCTTTCACCCTCTCCTTTATTAGCCAAAGAGCATGAGCACTGGAAGGGATTTCAATGTGAACTCCAGAGCCTATAGGAAGTCGTGCCTAGCTGGCCAGCTTGGGGCATGTGGTTGGGGTAGAGGAGGGGGAGGACTTTGAAGGTGATAAATATTCACCCTTCATTTCAACTTGCTCTCAGTATTGGTCTGTCATGACATAAAGTGTCTCCACTCCATATTCCTTCTTCCACAGAGAGAGTCACCCCAACATGCCTTCCTCACTGTAGTGGACTGAAATCCCCTCCCCCAAATAATCAGCAAAACAGATCTTCCCTCCCTTAGGTTCTTTTGTCACAGGTACACAAAACTAATGCAAACCAACAAGCATCCATTAGCCACCATCTCATGGCAAAAGGATGTTCCATCAATGGCTGACAATGTGTATGAGCTACAAGGTGATGACTGTTTCACTTCCAACCTCACAACCTCACACAAGAACCTCTGTAACCTCCTCTAACTGGATAGCTCAGGAAGGTAATTCTTAGATTTGGGATTTACATTTATATAGATCTATATGTATAAAGCCATCAATCAAATGAAAGATGGACTTAAAAATTTTAGATAGATAGATAGATAGATAGATAGATAGATAGATAGATAGAGATGTGTGTGTGTGTGTGTGTGTGTGTGTGTGTGTGTGTGAATACACCCATGTGCCATAATGTACCTGTGAAGATCATAAGACAACTTTGTGGATTCTGTTCTCCTCATCGTCACATGGATTCTTAGAATTAAACTCAAGTATTCAGGCTTGCACTCCAAGTATTTTACCCACCTAGCCATCTCACCCACCCTAAAGAATAGATTTTTGTAGTTGTTGATTGTTTTTGTTTGTTTGTTTGTTTGTTTGTTTGTTGAGATAGGGTATCTGTGGGTAGACTTAGCTGTCCTGGAACCCACAATGATTCGCCTGCCTGTGCCTTTTAAATGCTGGGATTAAAGGTAGGCACCACCACCACCACTGATAATGACAATCCCTAGCTACTCAACAATATCCTCTGCTCTTGCACTCTCCTTAGGTCCCCACACAGTTGTGGTCCTCTCTTGAACATATAGTTATGTTAAGAGTAAGTCCTGGCCTACATAAAACAATGTATAGATTCATGGGGCTTTTCTGTCTCATACATCTCTGTATCTCCATATTACTGTCATGGAGATTCTTCAGTGTGGAAAAGGTTTGGAGAGACTGAGGGAGATGGAAGTAGTCATTCAGATCCTGTACACCCCTAGGCCTGGCCTAGAAACAAAACAATCGGGGTTCTGTGACCCTAAAGAAACAGAGAAAGCCTGCATTTCCTCCATTTTTAAAATAACCTAGTTGTATTTGTACTCTCTGGTAAAACACTACTTTCATCCTTATTTTGCAAAAACAATCAATTTATGCCTAAGTCAATCACCAAAGGTCAAAGGTAACCTGCACCTACTTCCCCATTCTCCTTAGCTACCGGAGACCCAGAAGTCCAAGATGTGTGCTCTTCTGTTAACACAGTGAAAGGCACAAAAACCTGCAATGAACAGAAGCAGAAGAGGAGTTGTGTGAATCATGGACATGCCTCCCTCCCTGGGCTGAGTGCTGGGGTGTCATATCTTTAGAGCCCCAGAACGTAGCAGAGGCAATCTCAGCACATAGCACTTGGTAAAATACACTCTTGAGAGATGGAACTCTCCCCAGAGCTGTCAGTCTTCCAGCATTCATCATCCTGAAAATCAATTTAATATAAGGTTTTAAAGTAAGTTTTCACAACGTGATGCCCAAACAAAAGAAGAGAGTACAAACTTGACCTTGTACCTCAAGATGCTTTTTGGTCTAGAATCTCCAAGTACCTGATACCTTTCATTCCACACAACCTTGATTCACCCCTTCTTGAAAACAGACTCACTTTGTTGAGCTTGTTTTCCCAGTGTGGAGGCATCGAGGCCTGCCTGTCTCCAGAAAGAGGGAGATGTCAACACTTCTTGTTTGCCATAGCACAGGGAATTAGGACCTCTGTGTGTGAGAGTGGACCTTGTCAATGCCACAACTAAGACTCAGGCCCTCTTTCCAAATGTTAGTTTCAGCGGCCCTCACCAGAAAGGTGATGAGCAAGAAGCTGGCCCCACATGGTCTTACGATGTTACAAACGAAAAGCAAGTAAGCCTACTCCATGCTTCATTTTCTCTAAGTAAACAGGGTGGGGAGCAAAGGAGGGAGGGAGGGGGAGAGGAAGGGAGAGAGAGACATGTAGCTGATGTAGGGTGTATGTCTACATCTAGACCAACTGCTATATCCAGAAAGAAGATAAATGGTGGGCCAGGCCAGGTAAGCAGCATCCCTCCCAAGGCCAATAGAAGCAGAGGATATTGCCAGAGAACAAAGGGTCAGCAGAGATCTAACTGTGGCACTGATGTGGGCTGGATGGCTACTCCCATTGTCTCTTTAGGAAACCCTTTCGGCTGTCCAAAGGTAGACAAAAACAGTTGGGCTAAAGGCAAACCAACCTCTAGCACCAGGTACTTAGCATCTATTCTTCATTCTGCAACACCTAGGAGATAAATACCAGAGTCATAAGATACATTGTTTTAAAACTTCTGGCTCTCTTTGCTAATCAGATTTGGGGGCAGGGAACTATGTGTTCACGCTGAGAATGAAGGCGGAGAGCAACATCATTTTAAAAAATCTGTTCTCTAATAAAAAGATGAACATGCAATAAAATGATCCATGGGGAGGGTGAAGTCGTAAAGAGAAATACAAGTGACCAAGATAAATGGCCACTTAGACACTAGGATCTTAACAGCCGTGACATGTTTTGGCTGACAAGTACGAACGAATTCAGATGTAATGACTGCTCATACCTATGCTACCCACGAGCAAAGGCCATGCATGACTTTCCAGAATGCCTCGGGAATCTGAATGAGAAGGGCTTCTCCTGTCCTGATGTTGAGTATTTGGGAGTAGCTGCCCATGCAGAGATTACCTGAAGCCTCTGCTGATGTCATGAACCTTGGGCTGTTTGCAGATGGCATCACATGTTCTCAAATGTCCCAGCCCCTAGAGGCGGGTCATCATACCTGTCAGAGGCATACCTCACCTTATCACTGCCCCTGAGGCATTCTGAGCTAATTGCCATGGTTGAAAATAATCCCAGAAATTACAAGAGGCTTCATAAATATGGACAGGGCAAGTACCCACGACGTGCATTATGACAGGGTCTCAATGGCTTTTCTCCTTTCCTAGAGTGGAGCTTGTGCATTTGTGTTACTAATGAATCTTACTCATTTGTGCAAGCGATGCTTCCATTTGACAATGACAAGACCATAAAGTGGAGGTTAATTTACTCCATGGCAAAGCGGTTCATTATTTAAGCTGACGTTGAGGACAAAACAACGTAGCTTAATAGATGACAAATAGAAATTAGTTGTGATGAATTTTGCCATTTAATTCCAGCAGGGTTTCAGAGTGCTTGCTACAAACATGGCAAGAGAAGTTACCTTCTCTGTGGGTGGGATGTGCCCACTTGGCTCTTTTGATGGTGTCATCCAATGAGCTGGAAGCTTCCCTTGGCTAACATTACCAGAAGGAGGCCATTTCCAGTTCTACAGAAGACTAGAGACTGAGAAGGTGATGCTAAGTCCAGTTTTCTGTGAGGACCGTCTTCTAATGCCAAGTCAACAGTTTACAAGGCTTCTCTCTGGGTATGTTATTGAGCCTTGCTAGCTATTAGAATTTGCAACTAAGCCCCTGCTCTTGTACACCTTTTCTTCTTCCACAGAGACAAGAGTTGAGCAGTCACAGAGAAACAGGAACACAAGTCTTATCTCTCATCAAGAAGCTATTAGCAATTGATATCTGCTGAGAAAAGCAAAACCTGTATCTTCAATGGAGTATCATTAGGCATATCCAGGGCAAGCTCCATGTTCAGAAATAGTTCGCCAACACAAAAAATGGACTCCATGATTTTTGTGCACTTTTTGTTTTGTTTGGGGATTTTCTGTCTTATTGTTTTGAACCTTGTTTTTATTTTATGACTTTTTAATTTTATTTTAAGAGTTCATGAGTTTGGGTAGATAGAAGTGGCAAAAACCTAGAAGGAGTTGAAAGATGAGAAAGAATAGAAAGAATATTATCAAAATAAATTGTATGTAAGACATTGATAAGAAAATCTAATATGTATATAATTTTAAAACCAAATGGAGCTTTCATTTGGATCCAGAAAACAATGAGTAACAAGATTCTGTGGTTTAGATGAGTGTCCCTGTAACTCTTGAAAATTAAAGCTTTGGATTCCAGAATAGGACCATTGGGAAAGCTGTAGATCTTCAAGGATAAGGTCAAGTAGAAAGTTCTTAGGTTTCTCAAGATCCTCCAAAGGAATTTGAGAACTTCCATTACATGTAGTTGGGTTTTTTTTCTATCTTACTCATATTTAAGTATTGAGGCCCACAACTGAGATTTCTCAATCTTGAACTAGAACTTCTAGAACCCTGACCCAAAATGAATGTTTTCTCTTTGAAACATGGGTGTCTCAGGTATAGAGTTATAATGAGGGAAAGAGAATAATATCTGGGCATACATAAAGACATTTCTCAATTTTTCCTTGTCTCCATTAGTCATGTATAGAATGACGATGATAATAATATTTATTCCACACTATATATAGCAGATGGGCTTTGGAGAAGTGAGACACATAGAGAACTAGAAAATTTTTTATGGATTCCATGCTCCTGGCTAGAAATTGATGGCTAGTAAATTGATTCTAATTATATGTTCCTTTGTATCAAAGATGTTCTTCACAGAGTATACCATTCAGATCTTTGTGTGATGGGTGTGCTCCTTTTCCCAGTGATATCTGCATTCATACATGCCTTTCCAACAAAGAATTGTACCCAGGCTAAGAAATCCTAGGTCCAAGTGATTACATAATGAGGAAATTAAAGTGGAGACAGGATATGCCAAGTTTCTGTGTCAGTGGAGGATGTGGGGAATTTAGGAAGCAGAAAGAAACCCAGAGCATTTAAATCACAAAAATCCAGAAGGTTGTGGAAGGAGTAAGAGGCACGGCCAAGGTTTCCCAGGCCTTGTAGGCCATGATTCAGAGTTTTTACTTAATCTAGCAGGATGACTAAATGGCATAAGATGTTTTAACCAGAAAAAGAATATGCTTAAATTTCATTTTAAATAAATAATGCTGTACATGATATATAGATCAGTGATTTAGAGGCCAGCATCAGTGGATGCAGCTGGACCAGTCTGTTTCTACTATTGTGGCCCAGACTGAGAAAGCCAAAACATAGATGAAGGGATAACAAAGAGAAATGAGGATTTGAGAAAAAACATGAAGAAGGTCAGAGTCACAGTCCTGGCATGAAACTTACACCAAGATAAGGGAGGATCAACGAAGATGCCATGAGTCTCATGGTCTAGTTTAAAAACATGAGACTAGTTCCAGGGAGATGGCTGAGTGGGCAAACAGGCAAGCCTGACAATCTGAAGTCCTCAGTGGACTCTGAAAAAAAAAAAAAAACAAAAGAAAAAACAAAACAACAAACAAACAAAAAACCCTGCATGTGGTAGTGCATATCTGGAATCCCAAAATGGATACAGGAGATGCAAGGCTGAGAGAGGAAAATTGCCTAGACTCTCACAGGCCAGCCAGCCTGGGATGTGCAGTGGCAAAAATAACAAGAGAAACAGTACCTCAAAAAACAAGGTGGAAAGGTGAGAATCAACTTCGCAAGGCTGTTCTCAGACTGCCACATAGCATTGTAGCCAGCATGGCCCCCCCACACACAAGAATGCACACATGCACAAACACTTGAATTTGAAGAAAATAGGACCCCAAGAGAGAAAATTCATTTTATCTAAACCTATATTACAATGACTGGGCTTCTAAATATGTGTATGTGTCAGAAACGGGGGTGAAGGGGTTTGTGTGACCACTGTTCACGTACAAACATACTGTCATAGCTCTTAGAGTAGAAACCTGCATGTGGTGCATTCCTGTGTCCTGACACTCATACTCTGCCACTTATTTTTCTAAGCTATACAGAGCGTATGTAACCCTCTCTATACTTTCTTTTATCTGTCCAGTGTGTGGCCAACTCGTTTTTATTGTAATTCTGGCTTTCATTTAATTTATTAGTCCATGGCCTATGTACACATATTTTAATAATTCTGAAAGCCTCTTGTCGTCACTGAAGCTCGCCTAAGGAAAGCCTGAGATAATCAGTATTTCAGATTTTACTGCGATGCTGTCCCCTCTCCCACCACATGCCCACACTCATATAGGCTTTGCTTTTTTTAGAGAGAGAGAGAGAGAGAGAGAGAGAGAGAGAGAGAGAGAGATTTAACAGCCATAAGGCACTTTTAAAAATAACATTCACATCTGGGCTGACCACCTGTTTGCCAAAATTTAGCTTGATGTTAATTAAAACAGGCATGTTATAAAGCTCAGGAAATGGCAGCTGACCCCTAACCATGAATGTAGTGCTATAATAATATGTAGTAAAAATAAGACATTTGGGGCTGTTGTCCAAACCACTCATGCATTAAAATTCTCACCACTGTATACTTTCTTGCAGAAGAACGTGAAAGTCAACTGCGGAAGTGGTTGAACCAAAATAATGATAATTCTAGGTAAAAAAGAGCTATTCGTTCATTTAACAGGTAGTTTTAAATGCCTGTCGTAAGTAAGCGTTGTAGTCTACCTCATGAGGAAGACTCTGTAAGGAGAATGGAAGACTGATTAGCAATCTCTCGCCCAGACAGTGGTGATGTCAACATCACTGGCATTTACTGAACAGTTTGCTGTGGGTGTAGAACAAGGTGAAGCATTTGGTTTGCATGACTTCACTCCATCCTCCCTTCAACTCTGCAAGGATCAAGAGCTCTGCTGAGATCCATGTGACCAGGCAAAGAAAGAGTGTAAGAGCCAGTTCACTGCCCTGTGTGGTCCAGTGGCTGAGACTTGAATGCCGACTATCTGGGTGTTTCATCAAGGCTCTACATGAATGACCACAGTGTCCTGCCCTTCCTCCCACTTGGTCCCTGCTCTATTTGAGAACTCAGGTCGTGATGTTTAGAACCAGCCATAAAGATTTTTCTAGGTTTGGCATCACCTCCCAGCCTACCCCTGTGTTACTTTCTTCCCCTGTGGCCCCAGAGTGTCTCCTTCCTCCCCCTTACTTTCCTATCAGCCTCACTTGTTTGAACCTACTCTTAATTGCCTTTGACAAGCTGACGTTTGTCAACTCCCCCTTTGTTCTGCTTCTCATAGGATCCAGTTCCTTGCCCTTACCTCTGAATCACAAGTATTCCTTTTTCTCCTTGTTCTTCAAATTCTTCATTTTGTAAACTGGGTGGAAACTGGAATTTTCCTAAATATTTTCTCCTTTACTCATCTCTGGATCCATCCTTACATTTTAGGACATGTATATGTAGGGTGCAGTTTGCACAGATAATACGTATTATACCGTAACAGAACATTAGGCTGCATATACACGGCCTTTAAAGAAGATCTTCAACTGGGCCTAACGACATTTCCTCATGTGAAGGCCCTGCCCCTCAATGAGGTAAAATCTATGATAACATATATTTTAAATTGTAAATGATTACATAACTTTTAGGTGCTTGACTTATTGTATAAATGGTATTACCAAAAGTGCCCAGTTGCTATGGCTAAGTTCAAACAACAACACCAAGTTAACACATGAAATTTCTATATTTGCTTTTAATATGTGTAGTTTCTCTAAGAAATAGAAAGCAAGACCCTCTGAAATGCAAGTGTGTTGTAGCTCCTGAAAGCCATTGTACTTGATGAGCAGGAGTCACAGAATCTGATGGATACCCAATAGATGAGATCCAGCACATTTCTCTGTGCTCCTAGCAGATTGGTGTGGAATCAAAATGGCCAAAGATGTGCTCCCCCTTCTATACTTACTATGGTGAAACTGGATGGACCTTCAAACTCGATTCTGCCTTGGTTAAATATAGCCTTGGTAAAAATAAGATCTCATCTTATGAGCCTTTACTAAACAATGATGAAATTGAGCGAGATTCTACACACACAAACTTAACCTAGCAAGAACTCGATGAATGACACCAACTACTCACACCAATTCCTTAGTGTTGGCATTGTTTTATAAGGATTTATTTAGCCAGGCAGTCGTGGCGCACGCCTTTAGTCCCAGCACTTGGGAGGCAGAGGCAGGCGAATTTCTGAGTTCAAGGCCAGCCTGGTCTACAGAGCGAGTTCCAGGACAGCCAGAGCTACACAGAGAAACCCTGTCTCAAAAAAAAAAAAAAAAAAGAAAAGAAAAGATTTACTTTGTGTGTGTGTGTGTGTGTGTGTGTGTGTGTGTGTGTGTGTGTTGGAGTGGGAGGGAGGAAGGGAGGGAGGGGAGAGGAAGGGGGAGGGGAGGGGAGAGGAAGAGAGGGAGGGGAGGGGAGAGGAAGGGAGGGAAGGAGGGAGGGAGGGTAGGAGGGAGGAAGGAAGAGAGAGTGTGTTTCTGTATAGGCTAAAAGAGGCCATTGAATCCCCAGGAATTTGACTTATAGGCAGTTGTGGGCTGCCTCATGTGAGGGACACTGAACCTGTGTCCTCTGCAAGAACAGTTAAGTGTTCTCAACCTTTGGTTGACCTCTCCAGCCGCCATTCCACTGGTTTCTAGATAGTTTTTTTTTTTCCTCGCCAGATACTAATCACAGTTGTTATAAGTCCATCTTAGGAGGAATCTAGGTAGCCCTCCCTCTGCAGCAGCATCTGTAACAGTAGCCTCTCTTCAGCAACCACACCAGCAAACACCATCCTGTTTCAGCTGCCCTTTGTCCTTTTATACAGTCTTTTCTTTTCCTCAAAATGTTGATTGGTCCCCCTGTGAATTGGTCTCATCGAATCCAGATCACTCTCTAATTTTCCAGATGAAAACTGAGCAACTCTGCAAGGTCCACCCTGACTCTCCAAGACAGCCACAAACATTCCTTGTACCAGTTTTACAGACTACACTCCCTAATAGACCGAGGAGATGGTCTATTATGGGGAATGCTATTTTAGCTTATTTGGCCTTTACTCTCAACACCAGGCATAAAGGTTCATACATCAGAGGGTTCTATTTAGGAGGTTTTAACACCAAAGAATATAAACTTTACCCTAAAAAATTACTTAAATATTAAGTAAATATATGGCCAAATACAACTTGATGCACAAAAGGCAGGGTGGGGCTTGGGGTTCATTTGAGGCTTCAGCATCCATGTGAAGAAGAGACCAGTGCCCATCTCCTTCCCATAATCATCCTTAGCTGCTCTCATCTTCAAGCTAGAGACTCTATAGCCACAAGCTGGCTGTCACAGCACCAACTCTCTCACCCAGCAGTAACAACAACAAAGAGTGAAGAAACTGTCTGTCCCTCCTATGCTTTCTTCAGAAGCCTAGAAACCTTTCCCAGAAGCCCCATCAGACTTCTGAGTCTCCATTTCCCAGGATTATGGTTTTATGCTCATTCTCAAACCAATCATTCACAAGGGAAATGAGATTACCACAATTACGTCAGGCTAGGGATCAGCAAACATTCTCTGTAAGGGGCCAGATAATAAATATCTAAGGCACGGCAGACCAGACTGTCGCCACTGCCCAGCTCTCTGTATCCATGCAGAGTAAAAGCACTCAAAGACTGTATGTGAACGAATGATGCAGTTGTGTCCCAATAAAACTAGTCATGAATTCTCAAATTTGAATTTCATGCAATATTCACATGTCATCAACTGTTCTGCCTCTGAATGCTTTCCAACATTTAAAACTGGTTAAAGCCATTCTTAACTCAAAAAACTATACAAATATAGGCAGTAAACTTGATTTGGCCCAAAGGCTACAGTTTGCTGACCCCTGGTTAACAGTATCCATGGCCAATGTGTGTTGAAGTGCCACCAAACACAACTTCCTAAGCATGCAATACAGTCTGAAAAATTAAAGGGATATATGACTAAAGAGAATCCAGGAATATTTCTCCCCTCCACTCAGCCCTTCCAGATGGGATCTCATAAACCTCAAGCTATCCACAAATTCTCTGTATATCCAAGGATGGCCTTGAACTCCTCATAGACATGTTTCTACTTCCTCAGAGCTGGGGTTACAAGCTCAGTCCTTCACGCTGGGTTTATGAGACACCGGGGAATTGAACTTGGGACTTTATGCATGCTCAGAAAGCACTCTGTCAACTGAGATACAGCCAGTCCTAGAGCACAGTTGTTCTCTGGGAGGAGTTTGTGGAATATCTCTGTGTATGATTTCCTGAAAAGTATGTTTTAAAGAACAGCTTTGCCTAATGATGATGGATTTAGCAGAACAAGACAAACAAAACTTGCTGTTTACAGCAACCTAAATTGTGAAATGAGAGATAAGTGATGTTTTGTGTTTGAGTGTGTGGGGGATACAGAACTGTGGACCTCCTCAGAACTGGAGTGTAACGGGTGTGCTTTCAGAGCAAGGAAGAGATGTAAAAGATTATTTCAGGGGCACTTTCTATGCTAACGTCTTCTGACTTCACAATCTTCCAAACATTATTTTGCATGTATCCTGCTGTAGACAAAGAGATAATTACAGAGTAACTGCTTGCACTCAGTGCAAATTAATCAAATGTAAATTAAATAAACTGTAAATACAAGATACTCCTCAGCTGATAACAGCAAGTGAATCACCGCCATTATAGACTCATTTTTGCAAAATTACATCTAATCATAGTATTTTAAGATAGTGTTTGGCAAAACATCTCTAAATCTGTCAACAAAAGCAGCGATTACTTCTCTGCAGTGAATACCTTTGGCAACAAACACCCATTGTTCACGAAAGATTTACTGAAGATTCTTCCTGAAGGCAGGGGTACAGTCTAAATGACCTCTGGATGGTCCCTTGACCTGTGTACTCAGAGTCAATAAAATTCATTTCAGAGTCATTTACTGCAATCATTTTTAAAACTATAAATCTAAGGTGTGAAAAGTCTTAAGAAACCCCCAAGTAGAAATTATTTGAGGTAATTATAGTTTTGAGGCTTGATCAACATCTTAGTCTTAATCATCAATTTCTACTCTAATAGAGACCAGACTTTTTCATGTGGTCCATAAGGCCTATGGGTCTCCCACTAGGACCTCCATTCTTTTTAAAATTTATTATGTGTATGAGTGTTCTGCCTACATGTATGCCTATGTACCACAAACATTCTGGCCCATGCTGAGGCCAGAAAAGAACTACAGATCTCCTGCGAGTGGAATTAAGGACAGTTGTGAGCTGGGAGGTGGTAGCTAGGAACTGGATTTGGGTTTTCTGCAAAAGCACCCAGTGTTCTTAACCACTGAGCTATCTCTCCAGTCCTGGAACCTACATTATTCTTTCTCTACCAATCTGATCTTTTAATTTCTCAAGTGCCAAGTGTATTAGTACTGTCTGGCCACTGATTCCCTCTTCAGATCTCATTGCCCTTCCTAATTGGGAATTAGGAAACAAACTTTCTTGTTGGGTGGCACTGGTATGAATAGAGCATCTTTTTTTTTAGTGTTTATAATCCAAGTGTGTTTCCATATGTGGGGAGCATGTGTGCTGTTGACATGGGCACTGTCATGTCAAAGACTGCAATGCCTTAGACACATAGAAAGAACAAAGCCTTCCAGGGCCAGACTCAGATTAATGGCCAAGCCTTCCCTGCCAGTCCACATCTGAAGGTGTTGGTGTGTACTGAAGATGTCCACTACTTTCTGTCTTCTCCGTGCTATCTCTGCACCCCTATGGTTACAGCCTGAAGACTTCTTCCGTACAGAGACTGCTCCTACAGTGTTGCTAAATCTGCCTCCAGATTCAGCTGTATGCCATAACCCCTGCCTCCAGATTCAGCTGTGTGCAATAGCCCTGCCTTTCTGTTCAACTGTATATAATAAACATACTGAACTTCTGGCTTCTGTGTGTTTCTATCAGAGAGCCCAGTCTACCTGATCCCAGATTTTCTATGCATGAGTCCATGTGTCTGCCTTTTTATTATTCCCTTACTACCCCTGTTAAGTCAAAGCTCTGGATTCATACAAGAACTTAGCACCCACATATGTGTTACTCCTTTTGGGGTTGAGGGCAGCACTCTATTTGGGTCATTATGGCAAAAAGCCCAAGAGGTGAGATCATAAAGAGATTTATATGCCTAGGTAAAAAGTTTGGACTCTGTCCTGAAGGAGATGGAAAGATGCTATTGGAGTTGTTTGCTATGTTTACATATCAGAAAGAAACGTTCTGGAAACCTCATCAGGAGACAAGAGGAGAGATCGCAAGAGACCCACAATCTCTATTCTAGGACTTCTTCTAAAAAGTGACTGCCAGGTAAAAGAAGACAGACAATAGCTTAGCCCATAGTCATCAATACTGGAGACAGAATTGTGGTTACTTCAGAAACCCATTTAGAAACAGAAATTCATGCAAGGGGTTACCAAGTATATAGTAAAGTCAAGGGGTTAGAACACAGTCAAGGTAAAGTCTGATTTCTGGCTTGTACAGCTAAGCAAATGATAGTGCTTAGACCCCTGAGCAAGGAGAAGGAAAAGCAGCATGTTAAGGCAACAAGAGAACAATAGGTAATGCCATATGGACACACGGCTTTGAAGGAGCCTTTAAAAAACATTGAGGAGATAACTGTTGGGTTTGGTCTAGGGAGTGGCACTATTAGGAGGTGTGGTCTAGCTGTAGTAGGTGTGGCCTTGTTAGAGGAAGTGTGTCACTTTTGGATGGGCTTTGAGACCCTTCTCACTGCCTGGAAGACAAGTTTTCTCCTCATTCCCTTCAGAACAAGATGTAGAACTCTCAGCTCCTTCTCCAACATCATGCCTGCCTGGGTGCTGCCATGCTTCCCGCCTTGATGACAATGGACTGAACTTCTGAACACATAAGCCAGCCCCGATTAAATGCCATCCTTTATAGGAGTTGCCTTGGTCATGGTGTCTGTTCACAGCAATGGAAACCCTGACTAAGACAATGACCAATGGACATTTGTTTCTATGTGTAAGACATGGATGAGCAAAGCACACACTGAAAATTAAAAACCTGAGAGCCAAGGGGTCAGAACTGGTATTGAATCAGAGAAAGAGCCACAGAGGACAGTCAGACCATGAGAAAATACAAAACAAGGCCAAAGTTGCAGGACACAGATGTTAGCCAGCTGTGGTTATCCGACAAGAGAATCTCATCCACATGCCACAGTAAGCATTTCCTAGGGCTCACAGATCCACAGGTCTGCTACAGTGGCATCCTAGGGCTGCAAGTCTATGAACAAACTGGGGCTGCATTAACTCAGCTGTCATCCCTGTGGGAGCAGCAAGTTCCCTGGAGCACATTCTTCTCCCAGGAAAGGCAAACCTTTGAGAGAACACACAGAAGCCTGAGGTGCCATTTGGGTTTTATTCTCTAACACTTCTGCCACATTCCTTCAACATAGTCATAGAGGCTACGCTGATGGAGAAGTGCTCAGCAGGCCTGAGAATTGTGGCTAAGGTTGGAGCTATTTCATAAGAAACATGATCTTGTCCATGAGTAAGGACTAGCATTGGTTATTCAAGCAAAATGATGATGCTGTATGCTTTCAAACCTGCCTGGTGGGCCCCTCTTTTGGGGAGACACAAGATCAGCCATTAGAAGTTATATCCTACTAAGAAACCAAGGAATTCCCATGGCAGGAGTCGGTGATCATATGGCTAGTGGACATTAGGTGACTAACAGAATCCAGTTTTCTTAGTATCAAGGGACAGTCTTGCTTAAGGGCTCATAAAAGTGGGAATTTATTATATGTGTACCTTCTCAGTATGGGGCAGAAATAGGAGATAGACTTGCATCTAGAGGCTGAACACAGATTTCACACAGGCAGGGTTTGTGGTCTCTTTCACCTGTTTTTTTTTTTTGTTTGTTTGGTTGGTTGGTTGGTTGGGTTTTTTTGTTTTTTTTTTTTTTTTTTTTTTTTTTTTTTTTTTTTTTTTTTTTTTTTTTTTTTTGTCTACAACATCTCCTCTGTCCATCAACAATGCTTCTCCTTAGACTGTTGGCTGCATCCTAAATTCTGTTTGCACATAGCTCTGAATGGCCATCACTCCAACTTGGGAGCATGCTTCTGTCACTGTTTGCAGCTGCCTTGGGGCTCACCAACTTTTTAGTTCACACTTGGCAAGGACACACTTGGACTTTTCCAATTTAGTCCTGGAGAGTTTGCCCATATGGCCATTGCTAATCAGACCAATTATGACCCACCAGAGTGGGCAGGTAATACAAGGAATAAGGAAGTCTCCCTTAGGGAATATTAAGGGTAGGGAGTTATCAACTGAGATTTCTAGTAAGAGGAGGTACCCAAAGCCATGGAATTGGGCTTCAAATGAAAGTAAGTGGAAGACCACCCTTTAAATAATTCAGGAGTCACCTAACTTCATCCTGAACGAAGCCATTAGGGATACAGCAGCAAAACTCCCAACAACTGCTCAACTACAGATTCAAAGAGAGCCTGAGCATGTTGCATAATATGGTATTTCTTAAACATATCTCAGTTCAAACTCACTACAATATTTTCTCCAAGGCTCCTGAAATGAGACTTAAAAAAAAAAAAAATGACCTGGAACAAAATTGTAACACTCAGGGGCAGGAACAAAGACCTAGAACTTTCTATTGTTTGGAGGCTCCATCTAAGGGATGAGATGTTGGTATAGAGTGGGTCCTCTCCCTTTCTTCTTGTGAGGGAAGTATTGGAGAGGAGGGATGGAGGTCCATGAGTACTGGTGGTACCCAGAGAAAGACTAAGGATGCCAGGATGATCACACTCATCCTTCCACCATTATCAAAGAGTAGAGACATGAACCTGGGATAGCTTAGGCTGAGAGTTTCTGGGTACATCACAGTGTTCTAAAGGGCACTGCTTGCTGCTCTCCAATTTCATTGTCCCAGATCTTACTTCCCCCTAGGTACAATGGGCTTCTCTCTTTATGAAGTTACCCAATAAATACTGCATTCTAAACCCAGATTCTCCCTACCCTAGCATAGGATATCTGAAATAATTTTGCATTATCTATTCTTGGTCTAGCCTGGGTGAAATCTGAAAGTTGTGTACCTCACAATATAGAATATCCTAGGAAAAAAAAAAGAGCAATACAGGACAGGATATAGCAAAGCATCACACAAGATTTAAAACAACAGTTCAGAGATGGCAATGGTGAATTAGCTAGACTTGCTATAGCCAAAATGGGGCCAGAGATGTATAGGGAGAAATAAAACTTAGTTAACCCCCAAAAAACACAGCCTATACAGATATTAAAAATTCTAGAAAGAAAGTACCTCACTCTGTTTTCACCCTCAAAATACTGCTAAGGAAGGGTATAAATAATGACTGACTTTAATGTGTGGGTAAACATACAACACAGCTGTTACTTGAAAAGAGAGGAAGGAGGTGTTAGCAAATCAAACCTTGAGGTGTCACAAATCCAAGGGGCTTGGAAATCACCACACTCTTGGCCCCTTCGGTTTTGGAGAGATTTATGCGTCTTATGGGCATCCAAACATTGGCAGCTCAAACGCCCGCACTGTATTCAGGCTTCATTTAAAGGACCCATAGGTCAGACCAAAGTACAACAGGGCTTTATATGCCAATTTTTCTTGACTCTCTGTAGGTCAGGGGAAGTTAAGCTCACGTAATTAGGGGATAAAGACAGAGGCTGGGAGTGGGGGATGGGAGGATGATGAAAGTTCCAGAGTTTAAAGGCTCAGTTGGAAAACAGAGGCAAAAATTGATAAAGTCATAGTCTTTTCTGAAACATGTGTTTTCTGTGTGGGAGAAGTATGCCTTGCAGGGCCACTCACACTCAACTGTGAGGCAAAAAGAATGCAAATAGATCATGGTTGTAAGGTCACTGCTGTCCTCTTAGATATCTGTAAACAAATCTGGATTCAAGTATCTTCCTTCCAGTGTCTATAATAACCATATCTCAATAGTATTTATTTTTATTTTTTGAAATTAAGTCTCACTATATAGCCCTGACTGGCCTAGAATTCATATTGTAGACTGGGGCTAAGCTAGAACTCACAGAGCTCCACCTGCCTCTGCCTCCTGAGTGTTGGGATTAAAAGTATGGACCACTCTACCCAGCCTGCACTGAACTCGTTTTCTTTGGCAACTGATATTCCAAGCAACAGTTTAACATTTTAACTGGAATCCTCTCTTAAGATACGGTTGAACCATTCCTAAATGATGGCATAAGACAAAAAAGACTGTCACTGTGTAATCTTCAGAAAGCAGTTTTCACAGGCAGTGTAAACACAGTGAACATCAAGAACTACCAGAACTGAGGAAATGAGTAAAGGATGGCCCTGTGGATCTCAGAACACAAAAAGAAGCTCAGAGTCCCGATGATCATCGCCAGCACTCAGGCTGAGAGCAAGTTCTGATAGTCAGTCTGCTACTTTCTACCCCAAACTCTTGTGGAGGGCTTCTGACCATTCAGTACTATGCTGACATCCATGAGCAGTGCCTGTATCCATGATTCTTCAGGAATTATTACCAAAGCCCCCTCCCCCCAAAAAAGTGTTCTTTATGGCCAACTGCATGTGATGGTAAAACAGCATTCATAGTCAGAATTTTCTGGTATGAATCTTTGGAGCACTGGGGCATTTTTTTTCTGCCCGTAAGTTTTCTTAGTCTTTTCATTATCTTAGCCAGACAGTAATTCCCTCTTTCCCTTCTTCCTTTTCTCTCTCTTTCCTTCTTTTTCCCTATCTTGCTTTTTTCCCCTATCTATAAAGAAACCTGAATAAGTATGTGCCATGTGCCAAGCATGGGCCTTAGTTTGCAGCAGAAAGAGAAACTCAAAAGAAACCAGACAGGATCACTCACTACATATATCTGGTACTCTAGAGAAGGAGGGCAAAGAGAAAATTAGTTTGAAAGGACAAAAAGTAAAATTTTGGGCCAGGCTTAAAGCTACCTAGGAAAGAAAAGGACTCAGAAGAGAGCAAGGATGCTTGTGAGGAGGTGGGGGATGAGTTTCAAGGGAGCATGGAATTCTGTGCTAACTCAAATGGGGCTTCTTTGCATAAATAACATCTACCAAATCATATTCTGTTATAAATTACCCCAGTTGTGGTAGGTTATTCTGCATTATATTTAGCCTCTTCCCATTTACTGCGCATGACATAATCCCCTTCAATCAGAGCCATCAAAAACATCTCTAAACACTGCCAAATATCCCAAGGAGCAAAAAGCAAGCCATCCCTAGTCAAGAACCATCCTAACCAGCATAGACAAACTACAATACAGAGTATATGATGCAGAAGGAGTTGGTGGTTGGCACCAAGCCAGACGGGACCTTCCAGCCCCTGACAGGGACTACATTTATGTCATAAAGCCTACCCAACGTGGAAGTTCATCATCCCAGAGAAAGAAAGAACAAATGCACAAGCCTAAATCATACATATTTCCTCCTAACCAAGCCTAACCCTGAGTGTGTACTTCACAGCACGGGGATTCTTCTGCGCCTATTTTCCAGTGCCTTCCACAGCATCAGAGAAGAATCATCAATGTTGCTTTTAAGAAAAAAAAAGAAAAGGTAATAAAATCTCCAATCCAGTAACTATCTGCTCAGTGGGTCAAAAACTCTCAACCTTTTCCCCAAGGGTTTGCAGGAGCATCAGCAGTTCCAAGTGATGCGGCACGTAACATATTGGTCTTTGTGACTTTGGACAGGACAGTGACTGCCAGCATCAAGATCCCACCCCACATCTGATCTATGTGCAGCTTACATGTTATTTCTAAACTCTAAATTGCTAACATAAGACTGTCTTCAGCAAAGTTTATTCTGAAGATCATCTTTTCTTTCCTTTGTCCCACACAGAGATTCAGTTAAGGACCACACCCCTCTTGAGCATGGAAATAGAGACCCTCACAGGCAAGCAGAGTAGACATTCTAGCAGAGCTGGTTTATATCTGGGGAAAATGGTGCTGAAAGCCTGAAGACTGATACTTCAACACCTTCCAAATTCTAGCGGCACAAAGGGAATTTTAAGACTACTTAGGTTTGATTAATTGACATGCAAGGTAAGAAATGGACGGTTTGTCAAAAAGAATAAAACCCAACTTTAGGGCAGTGCACAACCGGGATGGGAGCCACAGACTTCAATTCATAGGAGAAAAGTTAAAAGATAGAAAATGAAACAAAGGAAAGGGAGGAGGAGGGAAGGGGGAAGAGTGGAGGAAAGGGAGGGGAGGGAAAGGAAGATGAAGGGGGAAAGCAAATGAAGGGAAAGGGAGAAGGAACAGGATGGGAGAGGAGGGGGAGGAAGGGATGAGAAGTGGGGAGGAAAGGGGAAGGAAGAGGAGGAAGAGGGGGAGGGAAATGGGAAGAAGAACTGGGAAAGAAAAGGCAAATGGAGGGGAGGAGAGAGAGAAAGGGAAGAGAAGCCAGGCGGTGGTGGCACTCGCCTTTAATCCCAGCACTTGGGAGGCAGAGGCAGGCGGATTTCTGAGTTCGAGGCCAGCCTGGTCTACAGAGTGAGTTCCAGGACAGCCAGGGCTATACAGAAAAACCCTATCTCGAAAAAAAAGGAAAAAAAAAAAAGAATCTTACTAAGAAACGGAGAAAGGGAAGAGAACTGGGGTGAGAGGAGGGGAGGGAAGGGAAGGGGAAAGGAAAAGGGAGAAATCAAAGCCCAGGAGATTTTGTGTAGATATGCAGTACAGACAAAGTGACTGGGTCCCCTTTCTGCTCAAACAATTAGGGACACTATACAATCTAAGCAGAAAAGCTTCAAGGTTTGAAAATGGGATTCCTAAATTGTCTATGACTCACAAACCCTCTGGATGTGGCAAATTGTCCTGTTGGAAACCTAGCCTGCTGAATGGATGTGATAGCAACAAGTGTATGTGTCAGAAAGTAGTCAAAATGCCATGATGTAAACAATTATGCCGGGGGCGGGGGGAATCCCAATTACACACCAAGTTTAAAACTTTGAGGCTGGAGAGAGAGCTCTGTCAATAAAATGTATGCTCCGCAGACATGAAGCCCTGAGTTTGATCCCCAAAATCCATGTTTAAAATAAAAGAAAAATATCAGGCATAGTGGCAGGTTCTTATATTCCCAGAACTAAGGAGGCAGAAGCAGGTAGATCCCTGTAGCACACTGGCCACTAGAGTATAAGAACCATAATAATACAGACCCTTCAAATCCCCCCTGTATAGAACAATAGCTGGCACTAATCTGATCTTCAGCAAATAGTTGCTGAATAAATAGAAAAAGAATCCTTACCCTTGAATAATTCACCTTACTGTTGACAACATTTATGAAGCACAGGGCTGTGCCAACCACTCTTCTGCATGGTCGCACACATTTTGCAACCAAATTGAATGGAACAAACTCAGAAAAGCGATGGTTAAAAAAAGCACAGAAAGCCACAAAGCTGCTAAGTCTGGAGCAGCATGTGAGCCTGTGTGCACATGGTCTGGGTACTTACTGAGCACTTACTACACTGTGACGCTCTCCTGGGCAATGGGGAGATGACAGAAATCAGACATAGGGGATCTCTGTTGTCTGGGTATGGACACATAATTGGGCAGGGAGACAATGACAACCAGTAGACACCTGTCTCCCTGAGTCTAAAATCCAGGTCCCTTGTAAGGTTGTGCATCCCCCACCCCCACTCCAGACATCCTTTTCTTTTGGACAATAACCACCAAAGTGCCATATGCACCAAACTAAAGCTACTTAGCTCCAGTAAACCAGAAAGAATAAAACCAGATAAAAGTGTTTGCCCACCACACTAAAAATGTCCTGTTCCAAAGCCTAAATTGGAAATATTTGCATTTGGCTTGAGAGCCCTGTAGGCCCCCAGGCAGGCAGCTCATGGATCTTCCACAACACAGACACAACTCCAGGCAGGGCACAGTCATGAAAACCAGTTCTCTACCAGAAGGCCTGAGGTTTAGATGAATTAAAAGGCCTGGGTCCCTGGCTCCTGGAGATGGCTAGACAAGGCGAAAGCATATGCCTGCCTGCCTGGCAGCAGCTCTCCCTGGCTGAAATGAAAGCATTGACACAGGCCAAGCAAAGCTGGCAATGACAGTGGCCTTGGGCAGAAGCCATAGCCAGCCAGCCTCAGCATGGGGCTTCCCTACAGACAGCTCTTGCTAAACAAAGGATGATGGTGGGAAGAGAGCTGTGCATGTCCAGCCTCCAGGCCTGCATGGAAACTGGAGAGCTGGGCTGGCTTAACGGAAGGCCAGATCTGCTCCAAAACCTTAGGCTCTGAGTGTGCGGTGCAATCTGAGTGTTTCCTGATGACTCTTCTCTGCATAATGGATTTGCGTTATAAAGGAATGTATGCCCTCAGGACCAAATTACCCAGATAATTGAAGATGGAATGAGGCTGGAGAGCAGGGAGGAGAGGGAAAAGCCTCAATTACAGGGGTTTCTCTGACACCCTGAGTGAGTTCAACACTCCAATTCATGAGGGCATTTCATCTGTGGCATCGCTGTCCCTCTGCAGCCTGCCCTGGTAGGGAAGGCAAATACAGCGGGGCTTTCTCTAGCTCAGTGACAGATTGCCAGGTCCCCTTTCCTGTAGAACCCAGACCTGGCCATATTTCACCAGCCCCATCTCCCCAAGATGGGAGTCTTGTTCCACATCTCACATTCACAAGTAAATCTATGAAACCACGTTAAGTAAGATACAAGAGGCCTCAGAGTAAGATAAAGCCAAAGGCAGCCAGGACATCCTTCAAGCTCAGACCGACCTGCGGTCACAGCTGAGATCTGGACAGTAATCTCAAGAAAAACCACTGAAGCTCTTCACGATTACAAAGCTCCTTGGCTCTCCTTCCTTTATTTTCAGGGTCAAATGGGGCTTCATATATCCACTAAAACCTTCTGTTTGGGAAACTTAATTCACAAGTTCCTATGTTTATGGTATTTACAGGTGGATGCTAGTTGTGAGGGTAGGCACACTATAATGGCTTCTTGAGATGAGAGAGAGAGATGCAAGCAGGGATATTTGTGTCAGTCACATGACACCATCTGCCATATTTTTGTGAGGCAAGCGGGACTATGTGAGATGACAGAACCATGCCCCTGGACGTTTCAAGTTCCAGAGCTGTGAGTAAAACATGTTTTATAAGTTTTATAACTTATAATTTATAAGTTATCTGCTGGTCTCAAGTATTTTTTTTTCTTAATCAAACCGTGATTTTTTACTTTTTCACACAGGAGTTATAAACACAAAAAGGCAGGATATGGGGAAGGGGATGATGCAGGAGCATAGGTGTTCAGGGGGAGTACAGATATCTTCCAGGACAGAGTATCGGCTGGGTGAAGGTTCAGGGAACATGTCACTATGACTCCGCCTATGAATCACTTGTTTCTTATCTAAGCTGGTACTATCCACCATGGTTATCTATCCACAAGGTCTATGGCTATTAGTTCTCATCCAGGCTGGTAACTTTCCACCAAAACTGCCTGTTTACAATATCTTACAGCTGTCTGTTTCAGTGTTTTTCCACAGAGACCAAGGCTTTGTGTTAGCAGGCTGACTTAGGCCTATGGCTGATTTTAGGCCTTCAGTGTATAAGCAAGGCTGCCCCTGACATCTCCTCCCTTCTCCAAGTATAGAAGGACTGTGGTGATTCCAATCTTCAAAGGCAGGGATAGAGGCCTGACCTCCAGTAATTATTTTGTTATCACAACAGAAAACAGACAATGCAAGCAAAAATTACCTACAATCAACGGAGTTAATAACACAACCTTCTGTGAATGTGTTAAGGGTTTTTCAGGTTAATCATGTTACATCTGTCCTAATTTGATATCAAAGGGCAAAGAGGTCCTATCACCAGAACTCTTTTTAGCCTGCCTTTGGGATCAATAATCATAATACAAAAGTAAAATCCTTAGACAGCTGAAGTTGAACAACACTTGTTTAACAAAGAGTAACCCATGATTCGACAGCCCTTAAATTAGAAGATGACCCAAGAACTTTTATCTCAAGACACGCAACATGTACACATGGACAGAAAACCAAAGTACCCAACAAAATGGCTGGGATGGCCACATGGGCAGGTAGGTGCCTCACTTTACACATGCTCAGATGAGTTGGTAGCATAACCATGGCTAACACCCAGCTATTGGTTACAAGGGACATACTTCTAAATCAGGTCTAAATTTAAATCCTGCTATCTGTTTCAGTTCACTTCGTTAGAACTCAGGGGATGGAGACAGCTGAAGTAAATGCTAAGGCTTGCCACAATGGCACTGCTTGTTTAACACTTAGGGGAAGAGTATAAGGAAATGTCAGGGTCTCAGAAACTCCCATAAAATACCCCTCCTCCTCCATACTCACCTCTCATCCTGGCTTCCTTTACTGCTTGCTCTAGGAGGTCAAACAAGGGACACAATAAAAGCTATTTTAGGAAACTTGTCCATGATTGAGTCCAGATTTATGGAGAGGCTAAAAGAGCCCCATTGCAGAATTGTTCTTTACCTGAGCACATCTGATTGTGTTTATGAGCCTCATTTTGTCAATATTTACATAACAAAATGGACAAATGCATAAACGCCAGGGGCTCTGAAATAAGACTGGAGTGATGCAGCTAAGAGTGGGCGTGGTCAAGGATGGGGGTGGGCAATAGACAAGCAAAGAGGCCCCGGCAAGACACACACACAGGGAAGTGTGCCATGAAGCAATGAAGGACTGGAGGTGGGGGTGGCTGGAAGGTGGTGAGTAGCCTGGAAATAGGTGTTAAACCACTGATTCAAGCACTCCCACAAATGGCCTAAAAGATTTTCCCAGCATCCCCTGGATCTCTATGAGTCACTGTGGGACAGCAGCAAGGTTTGGAGTTGAGTTATAACCAGTCACCAAAGCATTTTCCTGCAGACCATGTAAAGGAAAAGGGCTATGTTGGTAAATTTATTGACTATTTCATTAGATCAATATGGAATATGATTTAAAAGGCTTTGCCTAGGCTCTTTAAATCTATTTAATCAAACCAATTAATAAAAAAACATAAGGAGTTGAAGTACATCATGTAAGGTGCATCATAAATATATTCCCTTACTTGGGCTTTTGATCTCACCCAGGTAATTAACAGCTTTAGTTAAGTCCAGTCATTCCTTCATGCCTGGCTATGGCCATAAAACCCCCAGGCTGTGTGTAGCACTTGGATTTATTATGTTTTTCTTACTGCAAGAGCGTCTCTCACATTCTATTTCTCTCCCTCCTTGAGAAAGTTTATGTAGCCATTGCTTTCTCAGCTGTCAAGACAGCTACACTGGCTGGGAAACTCTGTCCCTGACTGTGTCGGGGGACACTCAGCATTTTCTATACATTTTAGAGGCTTCATCATCCAGAATCAGACCACTTCACACTATCTCTTGGAGTAGGGAAGTGAGAACATCTGGAATTGCTTCTCATTCATTGCTTGGCTACTCTTGGCTCCTTTTCCTTTTCTTTTTCTTTTTCTTTCTTTTTTTTTTTTTTCCAATGAAGCAGCCTCTCTGTGTTACAATGAGTGTGGATCCTCTTGGGAAATTGGAGGACAGAAGACCTTCCTCCATGAAACCAAGGAGGATCCACCTTTCTTCCCAGATGCTCATCTCAACAAACACACTCCCATCCTGCCACCTCCCTCTCTCCAGTTACCCAGACCCACTCTTTCAGACATAGAGGCTTTGAGCTTCAGACAAGCCAATGGTTTTGGGAAGATGACGGTAGGAAACATTGGAATCTAGGTCTTGAGACTCCAAATTATACTGAGCTTGCAGCTTCATTCGGGATGCCTGTCGGGAGAACTGAAGCTTAGAAGGGACACACTTGTTTTCTCTAAGCTTGCTTCCATCACTGTTTGACAACAGGCTTGATAAATATTGTCACCAGGGTAATTACACGCTGGGCTCCTTCTGTAGCTGAGGAAAGCAGAGCCTGGGAGCAGAAGGGGTGTGACAGCAACAAAATCCAAATGGTCCATTGAGAAGGGACCTTCTTAAATAAAACACAAGAATATTTGGGAAGAAGCCGGGAGCATGAGACACTCTTCCTGACATGGTTGGCTTTCTATAGGCAATCAACTTCTATTCAACTTCTATGCACAAAAATCAAGCTTGATGATAACATCTTTCTTCTTAACTACCCTACCACACCCACACCCACACCCACACCCACACCCACACCCACACCCTCGCACATGCATGGTCATCTGCACACACAGGCACATACAAACGCTCATGCATACTCACATAAACCCGTTCTATCATTCATTCAACATGTGTTAGGTGTCTCCTCTACACTAAGAGCCAGGCTGTAAATGGTATGTGAGAGTTAAAAAGCAGGGAATTACTACGGGCTTACTCTGTACTAAAGGAGCTACGTGATACTTACAAATAACTTTGCGTCGCTTCATGAACTTACATTTAAAAATAGATGAGAGTCTAATTCAAATCACTGCATCATTTTAGGATATGCTAACCTGCCAATTCCAAGGTATATTGAAATACCTAGAATTCTTTTTGACCTGGGTAAAAAAGGCTACTTTGATCTAAGTAAAAATCTGACTTTGATGACTCAAATATTAAAACTTGTCCCTCAGATTGTGACTGAGATAGGGCAGCTTGAGAATGCGAAATTTCTGTATGTGTACAGAAACGTTCCGAGAAACGGAGCTTACATCCTGCTGTTCCATCGTTGCCTTTAATGAGCAAAGTTTTAAAGAAAGTCTCCCTTCTTAAAGGGACACACCTCGCGAAGAAACACAGCCCACCAGGCACTGCTGCAGTCAGCTTTAGCTCAGTCTCTCCTGAACTGAGCCCTAATGCTTAGTCACAAACAACAGTCACCAGCATTGCACCCAATGCTTTCTGAGCAGGATTTGAGACCCTGGCATGGCAAGCATACTGAGGGTCACAGTAAGCCTAGAAGGTAGGCTGCCTGATTAATCCAGTTCCCCGGGTGAAAGATGATGTGGAAGCCAAAGAAAGGTTCCTCAGCCAACAAAGGCAGGCTAGCTAGCTGGATTTGAAGCTCATGCTATGAAATGAAAATCAATGGCATCTTGTCCCATGTTTGTAATCCAGGGCTAAAATAAGCAAGCTGGTTGACAAATTCGCAAGTATAGCCACATGCACAGAGGGAATGCATGTGATAATTTTTTTTTAACCTACCAATTTTCTCTCAGCCTCCTAGTTTCTAGAGGGACCCAGGTTGCCCTGCCCTCTAATCAAAGATGCTTATCTAGTAGAAAAAAAAAAGTGTTCTGCCTTTTACTTCAGCTGTTCATGTACATGGGCAACTCCGAGCCTCCTAGTGAAGGGGAGCCTCAGAGAATGGTGTGAGAATTCCCATCCCTAAAATTAGATTATTAATTTTTTATCAATTAAATGGATGAGAGTGGTGAAGAGAGGGGCTCTCTGCTCAACAGAGCTCCACTGGGTGCCAGATAAAACAAGAAATCTGCCTGGGTGAGATGGGACAGAGAACGCAGGGAAAGCCACAGAGGTAATAACCAGCTTCCCCTCGTTTCAAAGGAGGGAAACCAAACCCCTTCCCGGGAGGAGAGAGCAGAATCACTCAGATTTCTCTAGGGGAGTCTCCACTGCATCAACCCTGAGGGCACTGCAGAAACTCCAGCAGCTGCCCAGCATTTGTAACTCTCAATTCTCTCACGGACGAAGGAAGAGCAAATCCCAGGAAAGAGAACTTTGCAGCCTCCCTCGGAACAGATGAGAGCTGTGCTTATTCAGAATAATGTTGCTTAAAACAGGAAATAGTGGCTGCACATGCCTGGGATCCCAATATGTGGGACACTGAGACAGCAGGGTCAAGAAATCTAAGCCAGTCTGAGCTATATAATGAGTGCCTGGATCAGCCTGAGCTACAAGCAAAAAACTGAAAATTAATATTAATAATAAATAAAATAGAAACAGCTTCTATTGGGCAGGAATGTGCAAATAAATAAAGTTTTAAATAAAAATATCAAATTAATGGGAAATATGTCATTTTATAATATATTTTATCTTTGGTATTTACTCACAGGGCTAGGCAAGTGCTTTCTACTGACCTACATTTCCAGTGTTAAATACTTCTTTTTCCTTCCTTTCCTTTCTTTCATTCATTAACTCATTCTGACCCATGTTTTCTTCATGTTTCAGAAACAGACTCTCACCATGTAGCTCAGGCTGGCTTGGGACTAGTCATGTAGCCCAGATAGCCTCAAACTCTCCAACCTCACCTAAGTACTGGGTTTATAGGCATATGCCATCATAGCTAGCCTATACATACTTTATCATTTTAGCTTTGTTTACTTTAATTATTATTACTGTGAGAGAGAAACAGAGATAGAGACAGAAAGAGACAGAGAGACAGAAAGAGAGAGAGAGTCTGACTTGAGGAGGTGCTCAGGACTCATGGCACATGTATGAAAGTCAGGGGACAACTTTGTAGGGTCATTTCTCACTTCCACATGCACATGGGTTCCAAAGATTAGATGCATGTAGCAGACTTATGTAGCGAGAACTTCTGTCTGCTGAGCAGCCTTGCCAGCCTTCTATTTTAAGGAGAGATGTTCATATTCTTGTTTTTGCTGATAGGGACCTATAAAAACTCATCCCTAAGTTTTGAACAAATATTCATTTAGCTGCCTACCATATACCAGAAATCCTAAGTCAGCACACTATTCTTTGACCTTTTATTTCATTCAATAATATGATGTAAATTTATCTTCACAGTAGTACAAACCTACATGGTCGTTTTAGATAGACTCATTTTCACCACAATTCTAAAGAGAAACTTTTGATCATTCTCAATAACTTTTTTTACTGTAATTCCAATCAAAACACCTCTATGTCTTTCCCTACTTCTTGCTAAGAAAAACAAAAAATACAATAAGAAGCATTTTTAACATATCTTTGATTATGTCTTCTGGACAAAAGATGTTGGAAATTTAAAGTACCCTATGTCCATATAGCAGCTCATGATATCAGTCCAGCCTCACATTCAGAGGACAACAATGAAGAATCTTGATCTGTGTCTTTTCTAGTCCAGGACCATATGTATTGGCCTCGTCAGTCTGAGAGGTCAAAGTTTGGCAGATGAGTAAGGTGAATGATGAGATGTATGTATACATGAGATGAGGAGGGAAATGGAGGGATGGTGAAAAGGAAGGCCAGGTACATGAGAACCAAGGAGTCACACCAAGACCAAAGAGACATTCAGTATTTCATACACACTAGGAAGCCAAATGAAGACTAATAGACCCCAACCCCATCTCCTTCTAGAGAAGATATTCCTTGTGGGTCAATGTCTTTCTCACCAGTATATTTTCAGTGCCTAGCTCAGGGTTTAGAATATGGTTGGCACTGAATAAATAGACCTAGATTTAGCGACTGGAGAAGTCAACACCCAGCAGACAGATTCCCTGCTTCTGAAAACCACAACTTACCCCCACTCTCAACTCAGCAATAAGAGCTCTGTCAGAAAGCAAAGACATTCATAACTAGTAAATTACATATGGTGTTGACACTGCAAAGAATTTCTCCTGTGGCTGGGAGAGATAGCCTCCCCCAAGCAACGTCAGATCCTTGAGCTGAAAGACTTAAAGGGAGAGGGAGTAGACAAAGACTCAATGTGGAGAAAGGGTCCTCCGGGTTTAGTGCTTTATTTTCTCAGGATGTCCTTGCAACTTCATCTCTCATCTCTCCCTCCTCCCTCAGACATAGAATTACCTCACCCTCTGCCTCGTTGTCAGGAATCCGTCTTGGGCACTAACTCATATACACGCATGCTGTGTATGTGAAGCTGCATTTCCACGTGGGTGGCTCTTGAAAACCAGCCATCCATCATGCATATTGATCATGGGGGTAGGTAAGGTATGAATCAGAGAGCAGCAATCACTAAATCAAAGATTTATACCAGTAAAAGAGCACCCAGGCAATTCATCAATACCGCACCACACTCAGTGATTAATTAGGCCCCAACCTGACAGGGCACAATTAAGGCTATTTCAGTTAGAGATAGGTTCTTTTTTTTTTTTTTTTTTTTTTAATGTTTCTCCTCAGAAGGCCTTGAGTCTGTTGTTCTATGGTACCTTGCACCATTCCACTGTAGCATTTATCAATTTATAAATATAGGGTTACTGACATGATTGTAGATTAAAAGTTTCCCTCTTCATTATTCCATTTTGTCCAGGAAGGCTTAGCACTTGTGGCACCCAGATACATGGTACATGCTCTGTTCAGATATGCTGAATGTATGTATTTATTAACAAGCTGTATCCAGAAACCCTGACACAACAATTCTCACAAAAAGCCTTCTAGTCATTCCCACAGGCTTTTGTCCCTTAAAGGGGAAAGCAGATTCTTCTGAGGTCAGATAAACACTTTGGGAAATTACTTAGCAGTAGATACTGAAGCTAAGACATCCAATTCTCTTCACAACAGTTCTAGTGATGCCTCAAGATTCCCCCAAAGGTGAGCAAAGGAATGTACATCAAACACTTGCTCGGGACTGTTTGTAGGAGCATTGTGATGAATGGCACTAAGTGAAAGCCAAGAGACTGTGCATCACCAAAAGGAACTATGGGAAGTTCAAGTATTGTAAGACTACACATCGATGAATATGATTTGGCCAGAACCCCACACAAAAATACTGCTAAATCTCACCAGCATTACATGGACAGACTAAAGCCAGACGCGAAGTGTGATTCTGCTTAGGTGAACAAAGTTCAACAGAGGCAAAATCACAGATAGCATCGACAGTGGGAATAATGGGGCCAGAAAAAATGATCTAACAGATAAAGGCACTTCCTGCCAGGCCTGGTGACCCATGTTCCATCTTCAGGACCCACATGGTTGAAAGATAAAAGCAACACATACAAACTGTCCTGTGACCACATATGTACTGTGGCAAACACAGGTTAGAGTATATGAATACACACACACACACACACACACACACACAAGGTGGGGCTGGGAGAAGAGACAGAGTAAATAGTATATAAGAATTAAAGGTGTGGGTTGCTTTGGAAGTTAACATCTGGTGAGAGCATAAAGGAGCTTCTCAGTTCTGGAAAGTTTCCCTCTGGTCACTGAGGTATAATTCATGAAATTTCATCAAGGTATTGTCTGTTGGAAACCAATACAGTTATAAGACCAGTACTCTTTCATGCATGTGTATGGAAATTTAAATAAATTACTGAAGTGTGAACCTGGTTCTCCTTTCTTTGTATGATAGAAGAGTTATAGATACCCTCATATATACTCCCAGGACCTTATCCAAATTGTACAAAGCATCCCTTGCTACAACTTCCAATGTAGTTCATCAGGGTTCAAATGAGAGATTAGACTCCAAGGCCTTTGAGTCCCTTGCAATCCTAAAAATCTATGATAAGTGGGCTTCTAAAAATTAATGGAAAAATTGAGTGGCCAACAAGAGTGGCTTTCTGTGGCTAAGCTGGGCTGTTCTTGAAAGAGTGAGAAGAAGAACTTGGAGAGTTAAAGAGCTTATTCTGCAGTGTTCCTTACCACGTGCAAATCCTGTATTTAAACTATGACTCAATGCATCAAAGACGATTTCTCTGCAACTTTTTAAGACATCACCATTCCAGAATCAAGCAAGGAGAACGTTGGAGTGGCTCTCAGACTCATTCTGCCATCTTTAGAACTGACTTCATCCACTGCACACACTGCTGGCAACAAAGGATGGAGGCTTTGGCTTTCTAGCTAACTGTCACACCGTCTTTCTCCTTCTATCTTAACACAAAGATCAGTTCTGTTCATGAATCAGAGCTCAGTGTACTTCCCGCTCTCCCCGCCAGTCATGGGTGATTAATAACCTGGCCAAGATTGGTTGAATCCATTGGTCTGCCCACAGCTGGTTAAAGAATGTGCATGCCACAAAATCTTGGCAATGTAAGAAGTCAGCCCCTATCATTCCTGAAGTATTTTCTCTACTCATATGAAGAAGCCCAAGGCAGGATATTGCCCAGTCTTCTGTCTCAGGCATTAACTACGTAAGATGTGTCATGGGGCTTCTATAGGCATCTGGTCCCCATGAAGAAACAAAGGAATACATAGAGTGTTTGCATGAAAGGAATTAACCAACCCTGGAACTGACCTTCCTCTGAACTATTTGTTGTGATCAATTAACCCTTCTCCTGTAGAGCTGATGTTAATTGGTGCTTTGAGAAATTTACAGCTCAAAGCACTGTGATATATAATGTCACATGGGAACAAGTTCCAGTAGGACAAGAAGGATGCTCTCTTTCTGGGATTTATTTCACAAATAATAATAATCTAAAAAAAAAAAAAAATACGATTTCCATAGAAATGCTAACGCTCATCCTTCAGGCCTCCATTTCCTCTCAACACCCATTGGCCACTCTCTAGTCACATGGCCTTTGCTGACCCAATCACAGGCTAGTGGCATTAAAAACCCCTTTTGCCCAATCAGACCTGCACCAGGGATCTGGGATTAAGGTTAGTTGACCCTAAAATAAATGTCTGCATGGAATAGCGGTGACAGAATAAAAGCGACTTCTGGTTGGAAGAGTGAGTTGGATATTAGAAATCCATTTACTGAATCCTTCTTATCACCACATGCATAATGGGTGCTGGGCCCTGGGCTCACAGAGATAAGGCCTGCTCAGCACAGCTCTACCTCAATCAAATCGAAGTCAGTGTCCTACCTTGGGCCCTATTTTTGGACTTCTGAAATCTCTTAAATCTAAACCAGCTCATCAGACATCTAACAACTGCACTTGGGCTCCCATCCAAACATGGATTTTGCTAACAAAAAAAAAATGTATCTAAAGGAAGGTCAAAACACATTTCTCTGTACTATGTACAAATTTTGCCAAACTGTAGAGGCCATCCCATGCTGGTATAACTAGGAGTTCCATCTTTCCCACCACACTTTACTGAATTGACATTATCAGACTTCATGGAGCCTAGAAAATGACACTCCAAATTGGGAAGGACTTTTTCCTCCTGTTGGGGAGGTTAAGAGGGGCTTCAAATCACTTCCTTACCAATAATTTGGTGGATCTTGGAAGAGTTGTTTAACCTTTCCATGCCATAACTTCTTTGACCATAAAAATGGAAGTCACTGTAGTTTCTAGCTGATAGGGTGTGGAAAGGACAAAGGGAGCTGAGGCGAGAAAAATGCTAAGACAAGTACTTGGGAAATAAAATGTCAGCTCGATGGGTTTTAGCTATTCCTTCTGGCTCTCTCCCACTTTCTTCTCTGACTCCATCATCTCAAAGCTACATCATCATAGTCAGCAAAACTAATTGACTGAGCTATTCTGCTAGAGTATTATCAGTCAATCAAACAGCTTGATCTCCCCCCCCCCCAATTTGGCTAGACAAATTTGCCCTTCGGTATAATAGTTAACTTGGCCAATTAAATAGAAAAGAACGTATAATATTTATATGGTAATTTTCTCTATCTTGAGCTTTCTCTGGGGCCACAGGACTGATCCTCATTGGGCCTGGTCTCTGGAGTCTAGGTAGATTCGTTTTCTTCTTTTTTTCTTTTTTTTTTTTCTTTTCTTTCTTTTTTTTCCAGACCTTACTTCTGGCCTTGAGCCAGCATGTCTGCATGGTCTCAGGGCAGCCGAGCTCCAAGCGTGCCTTGGGGACTCAAGTTCATTGACTCACAAAATCAAAATATACAAATCCCCCTTTTAAACCGTGATATATAACTGGGAGAATATTGCCTCTCCACTGCATTAGGGTCCGCCCTATTACCTTATGGAATTACCCACAGTGGCAGAAATCCATTCACCTGATCCACTGACACCCTGGGGGCAGCTCAGATAGCATAAAGCCAATTGATAGATGTAGATTTGATACATCTTTTATGCCCAGAATTTATGTCTTCTGCATGTTTCATTTGCCATTCTGACTCATTTTATGCCACAGGAGAACTAGGGGAAATTCAAAAGGGACCAAGAAGGCTGCAGCAAGGAAGGAACAGGATAGAAATCAAAATAGCCATTTTTCTTTCTGATCTAGGGCCTCACACCAGAGCATCAAACAGCTTTCAAACACAATGCAAGTGTCTCTTCTTGGCTCCTCCCAGCAAGGAGGTAAAAGAAGAGGCATTCCACTGAAGAAATGGAAAACCCTTTTCCTGCATTCTTACTGGGTCAGGTTCCCACTACAAGGCAAATATGAACAGTAATAGACTGAGGGTATACATTTTATTCTCATGATGAGCAAGACCTAGCCACAGAATTCAGCTCAGATCATGCTCAAACTGCAATGTGGTAAAGATAAGCGCAGTCTCCATGGGCTGTGTTACTGATATTTGAGAAAGGAAAATGACTTAGTACATACAGACCATGGATTTTTAACAAAGCCTCCGCTTCCTCTTTGCTTGGCTAATGTGTATAAATGTATAAGGATCATAGAGGGCTTCTTCACAAGCGTCTAAAACACATGGAACAGATCAGTTTCGTGATCATCCCTCTGAGTCCCATCATATGCCCCATTTCTTTTCAATATCTTCATTTTTTTTACAAAATAATTCATACTAAATTATAGTAACACACACATACATGTCATATGTTTTAATATCCATGAGGAGGTGGCTCCAAGATCCCTATTGAGGACACCAAAAGCCATGGATCCACAAGTTCCTTATATAAAACAAATAATATTTTCATAGAGCCCCGGCCAGGCCTCTCATAGACTTTAAATCGCCTACAGATTACTTGATATAATGTATACAATATAAGCACTGTGTAAATTGTTATAATAGGAAATAGTGATAAAAAGTATTATTTTTTAATTTGATGTTGGATGATTTTCTTGATGCGTAATCCATGATCACTGGACTCACAACTAAAGAAGACTGACTATGCACGTGCTCAGGGATTCATGTGCACCCACATGTGTGCATGTGGGCATACACACACGGTGCACATAACAACCTTATGAGAAAAGCAGTATCCTTTTCCATATTCTATTGAAAATAATACGGAATGTGGGTGATGAAGTAACTTCCGAGTCATACAAGACACTGTGGGGAAACCCTGCCAATTAAGGTTGCAGCCTACTATGACCAGATAGCTCCTTTGAGATTAGTGCAAAATGGAAGACTCCCTTTACCAACATGGCTTCCCCTTCTGGGGATCCTGACTCTCGGCACCCTTTACCTGAGAAAGGTTGAGTAGTCCTTGGCAGACCAAAGACTTCCCCTTCTTCCTGATAAGAACCAATTCAGCAACCTGGAACTCCTGGAATGCCTCTCCAAACAAATGAGGCATTCACAGAACTTTAAACTTTAAACAGTTAGCCAATGATGTTCGTTTACCCTGAAAACGACTTCTCACTCCCCAAAGTCTATATATACCTCTGGTTTGCCCTGAATAAAGTGTATGTGTACAAGCCCACTCCAAATAAAGGCACACACATGCTGTTTCATTGAAGACCATGAGAAAAGGCCTTCATTCCAAAGAATCGTTTCACTAAGATCCTCAGAAAAGGCCTTCTCTTCCTCTCCCTTTCCCCCCTCATTCCCTTAGCAGGACCAGGATCCTGCAGAACCCTACCCATTCTAGACTCCCCTTCATCCTTCCAATCAGGTGTGCAGTGGCATCTGCACACCCTGAGAGGGAGAAAGCAGAGGACACAGACCACAAGAAACCATACTCTTAACCTTTCCACAATGCTTCATCTTGTCATCAGTGGAGAAATAGAAGCCTGCACCTCAAAGAAAAGATTGGCAGGAAGACCAGACAACAGTGAATAGCGTTGTGTTTGCTGAACAACCTTGATTTAGCCCAACAAATTTGTTTCTGCAAGAAATCTCTTCAAAAATAAGCATTTGATGAGATTGGTATTCTTTCCTGAAATCTTGGAAGTCATGGAGAACACTCCCATTATAAAGCATTTCATTTGAAACACCATTTCTCTGAAGCAATATATGTGCTCCCCATCTTGGGGACAGTACCAGAGCTTCTGTCTCCATGTCCCTGTTGCAGATTTCTGCCTTTCTAACTCCTAGGTGTTTTCCCCTTCTCTACCATTTCAACTTGCAACACATTTTTTTCTTTTCCAAATATGAAAAACAAAAAAAAAACAAAAACAAACTCAATTCAGCCCCAGTTCTGACTAATGAATTTGGTATGTCACATACACAAGCATTCAACAAGACCAAAACCTTTTCCATGTAATGAGGCCGTTCTCTTTATCAGTGAGGTAGAAGTTGGAGAAACACTTGTTAGCATTCTACAAATCCTTGATTTAGTGTTGAGCAATATCAGACATATTTATGGTACTTACCGTGTACCATAGACATGGCACACATCATTCAAACAAACACAAAATGTAAGCTCCAGGCATTAAAAGGCACTGTGCAGAAATGTAATAGGATTTCCTGCATTCAAGGTGTCCCAGAGTTTTGATTAATAAATGTTAAATGACCTGAGACCTAAGAAACAGAGTACATGAGCAAGGATATTCACCATGGGTTTTTTTTTTTTAAGGTGTTAAAAATAGAAACAAAAGAAGTGTTAGATGTCTATATAAAGAAACCTTTTGAGACTTTAATTTGTGGCATAGATCTGATAAATTGAAAAGAAATCAATTAAGAATTAAAATTTTGATACTAAAATAGTATAAAAGTAAAAATTATAGACAAATCTGTTTTAATATACTAATATAAAAATATTATAAAAATATCAACAAAATGTTAACGATGAGAACACAACAGTACATGAAATAAATTGACTCATTCCAAGAATTAACAAATAGTTCAATGTTATAAAAATCTATTAATAACAATATAAGTCTATTAATACCACTATAGTAGTAAGTCAAAGGAGAAAATATAAATATCAAGAAAACTGTCAAAAGAGCATTTCACAAAATTTAAAACCACCTCTAGCTTAAAGGAAACTATCTTAAGGATAGATAGATAGATAGATAGATAGATAGATAGATAGATAGATAGATGATTGATAGATAGATAGAAGGCATTTGACCAAAATATCAAATTTTTGTGAAAACTGAATTAAGATTTTTTTTTAACTTAGTGAAATCAGTAGAAACCTGGATGTCCATACCCTGTTCCACTTGAGGGAAAGGCATACTGTTCCAAAGAAAAGGACAAAAGGAGCCATGTTGCAGAACCCATTACAGTCAGATAACCTCCAGTAAGCTCAGGTGATGGAGGTATCCAGATACCAACCCCACCAGAGAATAGATTACAGAGGCAATGTAGCCCCCATCAGAGTAATGATAAGACGCAGAGGACAAAGAAAGCTGTGCTTCTATACTGCGTAATACTGGCAAGTATTATGTGTGTATGTGTTCTCTAACTCTCCTCATTGTTACCCAAGAAGCAGACAGAACCATCTTTACTGTGCCAATAAGGTTTCAAGAATCTGAGCTTCCTAGCAGCTTTCTCAGAGAGAATAGCTTGATGACTTCAGGGGATGGATTTATGCCCCAAACTGTCTAATCTAGTTCAATTTTTCTTCCCTTCCATTATCCTCCCAATCTTTTTAGTTAGGCTCCTTAATAGCCAAACTCAAGAGAATACCAGAGCATAGGGAGCTGTGGTGTGGGCATGGAACCCAGGCTGGTCAGCTTCCAGAGGCAACAATGAGGTAAAGAGGAAAGAACTGATGGAGGCTTACAGGGTCCAGAGCTCATCCGACTGCCTAACTGTGCAACAGATAATAAGAGTTTGGATAGCAGAGCCACTAAGAGATTAGAATATAGATTATAAATATCTCAGGATGCCTCGGCTCTGAGCAAACTCTCGGGCCCTGTCAACCATCTGAAGGACTGCCATCCACTCGAATTGTCTAAATGCCTATTGAGTCAAATAGTTTCTATCTTGTAGGCAAAATCTTGAACTTTGTTTCTGAACTAGAAGGGCAAAAAGCAGCCCTGAAATGGCACAGCTGGCTCTACCCATCCTATGTGTTAAGTTGCACAGACAAACCAACATCTAGACAGAGGAAAACATTGGGAAAATGAGTGGCACCCATTTTCTCTCAGAACAACACTTTAAATTCATTTTTAAAGCATTGTCAGTGAGGAACATTCTCTGGAACATCTCTTTTTTTTTTTTTTTTTTTTTTTTTTTTTTTTTTTTTTTTTTTTTTTTTAAGCTGTGGATAAAAAGAGTATTCTAGGAATATGCTTTGTGTACCATCACACAGATAGACATTCACACTTAGTCATTTTGACCATAAGTGACCCTCTAAATAGGTCACAAATCATTTTGCACCTGTGACCCCTAGGATAGAAAAATGTAGATGAATGTAATTGACCTACTTCCAAAGTCACACACACACACATACACACAAACAATCTGCTCTCTCCTCTCCTGACTTGGGAACATATGGCGTCGGATTACATGGTTGGCACCTGGCTGACTGCTGAGCCCATGTGTGCAGAGGCACAAAGCCTGCCCAGAAGAGTCACCAGCCAAATCCAAAATGGGCAGCTCAAGCCACAGGCTTGGCCAAAAATTGCTCTAACAGCCTGGTGGAAGAGACAAAGTTCTCAGCACCACCTGCAGGGGTGCCCCCCACCCTGTTTCCCCCCTAACCCCATGCTGTCCTCCACAAGCTGCTGAGAAGAAACCCTAGGCTGATCTTTCTCCACAAGTACATGTCACCAGCAATCCTTGCTCTGTCTGGCCAGGGGAAACTGAGTTAGCCTCACCTCTACTTTAAACCTGGCTCTCTTAAAGCATTTCAAACCAAACCAACCCCCATCTACACTCTTAAATCTTGGCATGCTAATAAAACGCAGGAGACAGTGATCTGCAAACTAGTGTAAAGAAAGCAAAACTGCTGCATTATACTCTCTTGGCTTCACTCTTCTGTTCTTTCCCACTTTAGGGTAGAAGCCATTTCTAATTTGCTGATCACTCCAAATCACCCATGCACCATGAAAATAAATGTCCCTATGTCCAATTCCTTGAGCTTTCCTTGAGCTTCCCACTACAATATTATATGTCTCTAAGTCTCTTCTTCCTTCTTTCCTTCCTTCCTTCTTCCTCCTGTCTCTCTCTGTGTATGTCTCTGTGTCTGTTTGTGTCTCTCTGTGTGTCTCTGTCTCTCTGTGTCTCTCTGTCTTTCTGCCTGCCTCTCTCTCTGTCTCTCTCTTCCCCCTCTCTGTCTCTGTCTCTGTCTCTCTCTCTCTCTCTCTCTCTCTCTCTCTCTCTCTCTCTCTCTCTCTCTGTCTTTTTCTTTCCAGAATGTCCTGTAGCCCAGGCTGTCTTCAAATTCATTATGTATCTGAGGATAACCTTGGACTTCCAATCCTCCTGACTCTTTCTCAGACACTGGGATCTCAAACACGTGTCCTAGTTTATACAATGCTGGAGACTGAATCCCAGGTCTTCCTGCACTCTAGACAATCACCTTACCAACTAAGCTACACCCTCAGCCCTTCTCACTCCTTCCTGTGATCCATTATCAATGTGTTGATTTTCTTCATTTTTTGAAATATGTCTATCCATGTCATGTTGTACAGTGGATAAACGGGATTTGGCCCACATCATCTATCGAACTTGAGAATCCAGGATAGAGTCAGTGCAGTTAGAATGAGAAGAAGCCTAGGAAAAAAGACGGAGCTCGGCAGATACACAGCTTGTGTGGAATGTGTGCTTTCACTGTGGTCATGGACTTCATATCAACATAGCCAGGAAGAAGTCTGTAAGATATTAAAAGATATGTGATCCTTTCCAAAAATCCCAGAATGGAGACAAGGAAGTGGACACAAACTCCCACCTCTGACCAAGAATCTATTTGTAACTGATACCTGCTGAGAGAGGGAAAACATCAGTTTTCTCTAATGAAGTGACAGACTCCATTATTTTGTATACTTTTGGTTTGGTTTGGTTTGGGTTTTGTTTGTTTGTCTGTTTTATTGTTTTTTGTCTTATTGGATTTTTGGGTTTGTTTTGGGTTTTGGTTTTTGTTTGTTTGCTTGTTTGTTTGGTTTTGGTTTGATTTTCATTTTTTCTGGGTTTTTTCTTTTTAAATAGAGAAAGAAAAGAACATGAAGTTGTGCGGTTAGTGATCCAGGAGAAAGAATATGATAATAATATATTGTATGAATAGATTGAATAAAAAATTTCAATTGAGTCTTTTTAACCAACTAGAAAAAATCTTTAAGACCAAAAGGGTGAGGATTGGCCAGCTAAAAATGATCTTTTCACAGTCACATGATGATATACATTGATCACATGGCCATATGGCCATAGCACAGTAGTGACAAGGAAATAGGTCTCATTCCCCTGTCTTGGAGACTGTGCTAAACACCTACTGCCTCTGTACCCTCAGAAATTATTTCCTGCTCCTTCTCTTGATAACACCTACCAAAACAGCTCCTGTTCTATGACTGTGGGAAGATGGGCTGCCTACCCACAGCACTTTGTCCTGAGCCCTGTTACAACTGAATAATAGTAATGAGCCTGGACACTGGACCCAAGTGTCCGAGACAAGCTCTAACCTTGCTGGCACAATGGATTGAACTTAAGGAATGGATAAGTAGCTCAACTAGGTTGATGAAAATATGGACTGAACCAGAAGCCATCAGGTAGCTCCCTCTGGAGCTACCAGTCTATCGACACGTAATGCTGGAATTTCCTGTGTCATATCTCACACTATCTAGAGGAAGCTAAGGCACAGATCTATGTATAAAGGTCAAAGGTGGTAAAAGAGACAGGGGAGGGAGCTAGAGACAGGCAGAGGGAAGACAAGTTGGAGAAAGGGTTGAGAAAAAAATAGGAGAGAGGTTATGGAGAAATGGGATACAGGAGGGAGAGAAAAACAGAGATGGAAGACTTATGAGAGCAAGAGAAGGGAAGGAGGGAAGCTGGACAGAAGAGTTTATAATAAATGAGACAAAAATAAGGAAAGAGGAAAGAAGATTAGGGGAGATATATAAAGGAGAAGGTAGGGAAGCTAGAGATGAAGTAAAGGAGGATAAAGTAAGGGGGAGGTGGAAAAAAGAAAAGAGGAGCGAAAGATACAAAGAGACGAAAGGGAGGGAGATATGGAAAAATAAGGAGAGAAAACAGTTTATGCCCTTTTTGGTCAAGGATCTGGGAAACCCTTCAGGCCACCTCTATTCTGTGTATGCTATAGCTGATAAGCAGAGGTGAGTTAGCTTCTGTCAGTAACACCTATAATAGTGATTATCAATTTAATCTAGATTTTTTTCATCCTTTCTCTATAACCTCTCTTATTATTTTTATCTCAGTCTTCTAGGCTTAATTTATTCTCTCACTGTTCCATCTCTTCCATTCTTCTTATGTTTTGCCATCTTTTGACCCTTGCACACAGACCAGTCCTCGATGAGATCACATCCTATTACAAATATGTCTCTCAGCAGCTGCATTTTTGTTGAACCTAAAGATGATTTACCTGAAAACATTTGCATTCTTAGACTCTACTCACATGACACCGTAGCTCAACTAATCGGTGAAAATATCAGTTCTTCTGTCAAATGAGGCCACTGGAAACATCTTCATTTCTTCCTATCAGAAGCTGGTCCCTCACAAAAGAAAGATAGAAAAGAGACTATGGGGAGGTTAAAAGCAGCATTAGGAAGAAAATGATGTTGTACATCATACCAAAATTTAATATGACTTTATGCAAAATAGTAATGTGTCTGCTAATGCAGATTCCCCTAAAGTAGGTTAGTAACAATCCAAGATCATTCCCCTTAAAAAATGAAAATGTATGTCAAAAAAAAAAAATAGACCTAAAGTAGCTGAATCTTGTACCCATTGATGGAACTGATTTACATAGATAGCATTTAACATTCCATCATCATTATCCTATCAGTCTTCCGTCTAATGCACAAGCTGAGACATTCAATGTGCTTCAAGGTTAGAACAGGCACACACACACACACACACACAAGCACAGACACACATACACACACACACAAGCACGCTCTACACCCACCGGTCCAAATGGTGGTAAATTAGAAAAGAAAAAAGAAAAGAACAAAAATAAATAAGAAGAAGAAAAATCACTTTAGGCAGACAGTTGAATATCAACAGGAATGGGGAAAAGACTGTCTCGTTCCCTACCAGTACCAAGATAGTAACTTTAGAGGTTGAATAAAAGAAAACTAAATACTGCAGAGTAGAATGTGGGTACCAAATGGGGGAGGGTAAAACAGAGCTGGCATTATGATAATGGGTTGTGTCTGCCTCTACCAGAGCAAGCAGCTTTGCGTGTGCCTCCTTGGTTTACATGGGAGAAAAATTCAAATGGAACACAGCTCAATCTTTAGAGAGCACTGTGTGAACATTTTTTTGGATTTTCTTTCATTAAAATCTTTGTTCTTCTTATTCTGATGTCAAAAACCAGAGTGAGTACTCTGGGGAGTGGGGTGATCATGGAGAGTCCTGTGTTGGTATTATCCTTTTTACCTGGAGTCCTCTGATATCTCACGTACTTGGCTGTGGCCTTGAAAATCTTATAGCCACTTTCATCTGTCCAAGACAACCAGAGGATTCAAATGAAGCAGGAAGGGTTCTAAGCCACCAATTGCCATCTACTATGAGAGAGTCTTGAGGTGCCCAAGATTAGCAGAGAAGAGTGAGAGGTGTCAGGATGGGCATGGGGAGCAGATACCCTCCCCAGGGCAAGAGAGTAGGGTAGAGGAGCATCGAGAAGGGAAAGGGAAAGAAAGAAGCATAAGAAGAAACCACTGAAGGAGGAAAGAAGGTGCGCGTGTGTGTGTGTGTGTGTGTGTGTGTGTGTGTGTGTGTGTGTGTGTGTGTGTGTATGTCAGAGAGAGAGAGAGAGAGAGAGAGAGAGAGAGAGAGAGAGAACCAGACAGAGAGGAAGAACCAAAACCTTTACTGACATGTATCTAGTTCCCTACCCAGAATACTTAATCTGAGGTCCAGCCTTTGAACAGTTACTGCAGTACATACTGTGTCATCATATGGGTCCCTAGACTCTGGCTCACAGACACTCATCAATAATCAAACAGCCTTAGTATGTACCAGTTCTGAGGCAGCACACCTGTCAATCTAAAAGGAGCTGATCTTCATTAAACAACTGCCATCGTTGAAGCTTTTCCTCAGCCGTCCACAAATCCACACTGTGTCCTCTGCCACTGTTCACTGATGACACGCCTTGCCCAGGTCTGAGATTTCTCCCATCAACAACAAATTTTATTTACAACAACGATGACAAAGGTTAAAGTTGGATACAAAGAAAAGTATGGGAGAACGGGGGCAGGGGGGTGAGGGCAGGGGGAGAGAAACTCCCAACATTTAAAGGAAAAGAATCCTAACAAGCTGGAGCCCCAGCTCCTTTTGTCCTACCCACCCCTGAGGCACACAATGTGAGGAGACTAACCCCAGACAAGCAAGGTTCTCTCAGCCACAGTCTAGTCTGCGGAAGAACAAAGACAAAACCGGAGTGACAGCTTTTGAATATTAATAGGGCCTATCAGCAAGGGTGAGCAGGAACATTGAAGTCATCTCCAAGTTCTAAAATCAGCTCCTAAAAGCCAGGATTCATCTCCTCACTCCCCACTTAAGAATTCCACTATGAAAATGAACCTTTATTTCAAAAGTAAACTTGTGAGATGCGCAGAGATGAAAGCTGAGAAAGAGGTGCCGAAACACCACAGGACTCTTTCCCTCACTCGCCTTCTCCCCCCAGGGCCCATCATGATGCTGAGCATACTATAGATGCTCAATAAATACTTGTGACATGAATGATCTGAAAAAGAAAAGGAATTTTAAAGTCAGCTTTTGAGTAAGGCCCGGCTTTGAAACCAAGCCTGTCCCCATCAATATCACAGAAACCGGAAAATAGATTCTTAGGTAACTGAAAACTTCCTGATAAGTACCATATCTGGAGGGGTTTCTTTTCTTAGCAAAAGTAGAAACAAAGTTTTCTAGGGTACCACATATCTTTTTGTTATTATTATTATTATTATTATTATTATTATTATTATTATTATTGTTATTAACAACTCATCTACTGCCATTTACACAATCAATGTCATTGATCACCTGCTATGTGTCAGGCATCCTGGAGTTAATGGTTAAAAAAAAATGTGGGAGGAGTGGGGACAAGCGAAACCCAGCCTTGGTGGACCTCATGTTTGCTCTGTTCCTTTCCCAACCAAACCATCATATGCTGGAAACATTATATACCTACCCACTATGAAGCCACACCCCAAATTCATCTTGCTCACCAGATACATTCATCTCTCTAAAGTAGCGTTGCTACACTGTTCACCTGCCCAAAATCTTCAGGAGTAACTAGTCCTTATAATTCAGCGTAGAACACATTTATCAGCCTGGCACTTCACATTCGGCGCTGAAATGATGGTCATAGCTCCTTCTTCATATGCTTCTTATGAGAAATAAGTAGCCAGTATTTATAAGTTATCAGAAGTGCCTTAAAATTCACTGTTATTGTCGGACCTATTAAATAATACAGATAACATTCCTTTTCAGACCGGTCAAGGTATATATTGTGCATCTCATAGTGATGTCTTCACCGGCCTTTGCATGCCTTAGTCAGGACCACTTTAACTCCTACTAGATCTATATATTGTCATTTTCAACATCACACATGTAAATGTCTTGTGCCCGGTTGTTTTCTGATGGGCTTTAAATACACTATTTTCCTAGAGTGCCTAAGAGTAAACATTCACTTCCAAAAGAACAAAGGAAAAAGTGCCTCTGCACCAGTCCCTTTAAGAAATAGTCACGCTGTCATCCCAAACACCACAGACCAAGAAGAAACAGTCTTCTTACTTCATTGAGACTCCTATATCTTAAAGCCAGCCCAAGATAGACTTTCTCACAATGCTAGCCTAATGGAAACCACTTCCCCTACAAGAAATTGGGAAAGCTCAGGCTGAGTGTGTTTAGTTGTCTCAGGGAACTGAGACAAGTGTTATGATGTTCTGATGTCTAGGCTAAGCCTGGATTGTGCAGCAGGTTGAGAAGTTGAGTCCAAGATGGGTTACAAAGAAAGCCCATTGTTTGTTTGTTTGTTTGTTTGTTTTATTTAATTTTATTTAATCTTTTTTTACACTTCAGATATTATCTCACTCCTTGTCCACCCTCTGACTCTTCCATATCCCATACCCTGCTCCCACCGTCTCCACGTCTCCACGTCTCCACGAGGATGTCCCCACTCCCCATCCCACCAGACCTCCCCACTCCCTGTAGCCTCCAGTCTCTTGAGGGTTAGGTATATCTTCTCTGATGAAGAGATGGCTCAGAGGTTAAGAGCACTGACTGCTCTTCCAGAGGTCCTGAATTCAATTCCCAACAACCACATGGTGCTCACAACCATCTGTACTGGGACCTGATGCCCTCTTCTGGTGTGTCTGAAGACAGCTAAGGTATACTCATATAGGTAAAATGAATAAATAATTTTTTTTAAAAAAAGAAAGACTCTCTTTTAATAATAATATAATATTTGAAGATTGGAGGGTAGGCTAATTCAAGCCTAAAAGACAAAAGCCCAGGTACTAGAATAATTTGGATGAGGCAAACATTAACCTCCCAAGACTGTTAAACCTTCAAGAGCCTAGATTTCAAGATCACCACTAACCACCTCCTTCTCCACTGCAGACTCAGTTGTCATGGAGCTTTAAGGCTCCCCCACCAGCACTTGTCATTAAAATGGGAGTTTAATGACATTTAATCCCAGTGCTTGGGAGGCAGAGGCAGGCGGATTTCTGAGTTGAAGGCCAGCCTGGTCTACAGAGTGAGCTCCAGGTCAGCCAGGGCTACACAGAGAAACCCTGTCTCGAAAGACAAAAAAAAAAAAAAAAAAAAAAAGGGAGTTTAGGTCTTAGCTTATAATCAGAGCCCAACCCCAGACAATATTCATATTTGGAACCTGCCCAGACTCCCAGGTGAACCCAGATGCAATGGGAGTTAACAGAGAGAAGACTTTCCTGGTCTCTGTTACTTCTACTGCTGAGAGATGTGTATCGCTCTCAACCTTGGTTGGAGAAGCTTCTTATTGCAGAGGGTCATGACTCATTCAGAGAGACTCACGACTGTTCACAGTGCTTCACATATATGGCTATGAGTGTTCAGCCATCAATGAGACATCTGTAGTACCCAAGGTTCAGGGAACGTCTCAGAAGAAGGGGCAGAAGACATATAAGAACTACGGGACAGGGAGAGTGCTCTGAAAGGCTGCCTTCTGAACAGGAGATAGCTCTTGCAGACATGAACTCAGAGCGCCTGTGGTTGCCCTTCCAAGGTCAGGCATGTTAAAAACTTCCAGCACGGATGAAGGTAGAGAGGACTCCCGAGGCCCCTCCCCTCCCTGAGGAGATACTGACAGCTAGTGGTTCCTAGGAGAGAGAAAGTTATTTTGCTTTAACAGGAGTTGGTGACCATTGGTTGGTTGCTATAACCCAGTGTTAATCTCCTCATCTCCATGATTATTTGGACAGCAATAACTGGACTCAACAACTTATTTTTCTTAAAATGGAGGTATATGGTGAGGATAAGTATGAGCAAGATATATCGTATATATGAATAAATTTTCAAAAAATACTATAAAATATAGCAAAGAGCTACAAGAAATTTAAGGAGGAATGTTTTATACCCCTCACCAAAAAATAATAATAATAATAATAACCCTCCAGTGGTCCTGGTTGAGCTAATAAGAGATTACATTCATTCATTCATTCATTCATTCATTCATGCATGCATGCATACATATATGCATCGTACATTTAATTCTGTTTTCAACTAGTCTTTATCAACTATGTGCTAGGCACATTGAATAATACCAGGAAACCGAATGAAATAGTCATTCATGTATACATGCATTTGTGCATTTAACTTCTTTTTCAACTAGTCTTTATCAAGAATGTGCTAGGCATATTGATATCAAGAAACTAAATGTGAGTTCCTGAGCTTCAAGTATCCTACCTGGAACAAGTTCCCCTCATAGGCTCTCAGTGCCTTTGTGTATAAAACGAGAAGGTTGGACAGAGTCTCTAGGGTTCTTATGGTTTTCCAAAATAAATTGCTATTTTTTTTTCTGATTCTAATGCCTGCTCTGCTTTGCCAGGCAGGGCTGCTATGAAGATGAAGTTGGAACATGAGCATAAAAGTGCTTTGCCAAGTGCAAAGCACTGCTCAGAATGTGATGCAGTATCCTCTCTGTTGTTGCCATAGCCCCCAAACTCCCAGGAGAAAACTTTGCAAAGGCCTTCTTGATAATATCCCACTGGGATCCTAAATGGAAGAAGCTCTTCAAGTCTCATCTGGCTCTCTCCTGCTGCTGGGGAGGTCCAAGGCATCACTTCTGTACATTAGCAGCCTCAGAAAGAATGGTTTCCCAGGGGGAAAAATGTGCTTGACCCAAGTCTGATATCTGGTCTAAGTCTAGGAAGGAATAAAGACCTGTGATCCATTAGCATGGTGAAAGAATGGTGATCACAATCCAGCTGCCATTCCTGGATGCCTGTATACTTTATTGCCACAATGCACTAAACATTAGATGGGATCCTAAGATGACATTAAAAGTCTTCCAAAGACCTATATTCTCCTGAATGACAAAAGAAATTAATAACAGGCACTGACTCAGCATACCAAAATTTAAACCATCATTAATTTACACACACATGCATATATACATACACACACACACACAATTTCATGTGTTAATACATTCATTCATGCATGCAACAGATGCAACAGATGAGCATGGTGTACCTATTGTAAGTATGCACAGTGAGAGTTTGAAGAATCCAAAGAAGAAATAGTTCAAGGCACACTTAAACTGGGAAGAAGAGTTATGAAACTCAATATGACACTAAGTCAAATATCCTGGGTGTGATGATGAAAGACGGTTTCCAATTAGAAAGTAAATGATTATGACCAAAGAGGCCCCACTTTAGCTCAGCATCAGGTCTGACTGAGAAAAGACAAGAATTTTATCTTGGAGTAAGGAAAAGTGGGGAACTGGGGCAAATGTACAGGGGAATTTTCTAAATAGAAAAAAAAAAAAAGAAGAAGAACATAGGAAGATGCCCTTTCCTAGGGGAATGGCAAGATGGATCAGGGCTTAAGAGAGCTGGATGCTTTTCCAGAGGATCCAGATTTGGTTCCCAGAATCCATATCAGGTAACCCATAATCACTTATAAAGCCATCTCCCAGTGATACATCATCTTTTTCTGTCCTACACAGGTGCAGGCACACACACACACACACACACACACGGAAGGGGAGGGGGGAGAGAGAGAGCTGACAAATATATATGCATACATACAAATAAAAATATTTTAAAAGATAATAACCTAACAAGCAGAGAATCAATATTACATTACACAAACTGTCTGCCAGGCACAGAAAGCAACATTCATAATAGAAATGAAAGAATAAAGAATCAAAATGATTTTATCCACATGGCTCAGTGGATAAGAGGACTTGTCACCAAACCTGATGACAGAATCTTGATCCCAGACCCACATGGGATAAGAAGTGACCACTCCCTCTGTGAGTTATCCTCTGGCTTCCTCATATACTGTAGCACACACACCTTGGCATGCATGCATGTACTCACACACACAGGCATGCGCAAAATTAAATAAATAAATAAAAATGTTAAAGGTCAGGATGGTGAAAACAGACAGTGTAAAGAGTCTACAATTTACTAAGACTAAAGCAATGGGCATAGCTTACAAGATTTGCTGGATGGCGTGTCCTTCAAAGGGAGATTACATAAAACAGCCACATCCAGGTTCATCCTAAGAGAAAGGTGGGTTCCAGCTGTGCACAGGGTAAACTCGAGAAAGGTAAATGAGAGAAGTTCAATACATGGACAATTGTTCCTAGGACAATCTAGCTGCATCAATCCAGGGTGAGACACCTAGCAGATATGTATCTTTCTGTCACTGTGACAAATACATGAGAAAATCAATGAAAAGAAGGAAAGATGGATCATGGCTCATAATTTCAGAAGTACCTGAAATAGTGGGCTTGCTTCTTTTCTCTAGGTCTATGGTAAAGGAGAACATTATGGTGGTAAAAACTCATGGGAGAACAGAGTCTCCCTTGCTCATGGTGGTTGGAAACACAATGAGACACAAAGGCCCAGGGACAAGAAACATCCCAGAGAGGCATGCCCCCAGTGACCTACTTCCTCTGACCAAGCCCCATCTTCCAGTAATGAGTGCATCAATAGATTAATCCATTGATTAGGGCCAGCGCTCAAGATCCAATTGCCTCTCAATGATTAAATCTACCAGCTGGGGACCAAGCCTTTGGGGCGGGGGGCACTTTAGATCTAAACCCTAATAGCATGGTAAAAGACCTTTATTTGAGCAAAAATAAAGACTGTAGCTGTTCTGTTTCAAACCTCCTGTGACTCCCTTGGAGCTGGGTTGCCATCAGCACTGATCACAGGACATGAATCGAGGACATAGCAATCCTAGCCCTGCTCTTGAACATTTTTTCCAGCCTCTTTCTTTACAACATGGTGGCTTTGGAAAAAGATGCTCATCCTGCCATCCCCACATACTCTAGGATGGGCATCCTTCTGGTAGGACAGACTCTTGGTCAATCAGAAGCTTAGGAATCAGTTTTTTTTCCCACTCACCCTCTGGATTGCTCGGCCTCAAGTTGACACACTGCCTCTTTAAAGACATTATGAAAATTATCAGCAATGTATCAAGGTGTCTTTGAAGAATGGTATAAACTTCGACTGCACTACTTATTGCCATAAACCACACTTCCAGGTTTTTATTTATATGCACATTAGTTCAATATGATTGGATCTGTAGGCAGCAGAGAGGATTGGGGTAATTTATATATATATCAATAAAGATCGCCAGCCAGCCACTGGATGCTCTGAGGGGAACAGTAGTTCCATTTAAAACATTAGGAACTGAAGAAATTGAAAATAACTCTCTATTTAGAGGCCAAGGATTAAGGCATTTTGCAGGGAAGGTCTCAGCCCAGCCAGGCTATGCTAAAAAGGCTGTTAAAATGTCATTTGGCTGATAGTTAAGCCACAGAATTTACCTTAACCCCTTCATGCCAATTGAATTAGTTTCAGTGAAGCATTGACCCTAACCGAAAAGCTGCAGGAACAGTAAAAAGGCTGCAGTGTGCAACCATATGCCATTTTGTGCTAACGGCATCACCTCAAGTCCCCCCACATTAACTGCATAAGGTCTTTATTGGTCTTTCCTGAGGTCCCTGGGCAAGGAGGACTCCTTATCCAGGCTGAGCCAAGCAGACACTGTCTCAGAAGATTCCATTGATGGAAGGCACAAACTTTAAAAGAGCAAAAGTTAATTAATCTATTGTGGTGGTACCCTAAAGAAGATCCCCAGTTCCTGCCTTCTGTCCAGTTAGGCTATCCTGAGGCTAGCTCCTCATGCTTTTTCTCCTCTGTGCTCTGAACCATGGAGAAAGTTTCTCACTTTTCCTGCTTCCTTCTACAGAGATTAGACAGAGAGACTGCGGCTTACAACAGTGGAGCCTGTATGAGAAAGACGGTGGAAGCCAGGAGCCATGCATGTTAGCCAGCCTTGGTCCCATTGCTAACTAGCTATGTGACCACAGACAGGGTATCCTCTCCACTTATGGTATTGGTATGACTTCTCACTGATGGTATTGGTCTCAGGTATAAAATGGAAGTACTGGGAGATGGCCCTGGTTCTCAGATTCTAGAGCATGACAGATTGACCTAGAACATGTGAGCATTAATTCTCAAGGGGGGAAATTTACAAATGTAGTTTGTTCAGTGAATAAAGCACTTGTCGTGCAAGCTTTAAGTTGAGATCAGTTCCCTAGACCCTATGTAATAAATGTGAGAGAGACTTGTCAGCCAGCCTGTAATTCCAACATCAGAAGGCTGAGACTGGCAGAAACTGGCAAGTTGGAGAGCAAGACTAGCCATATTTGAAGGCTCTGGTTTGATAGAGAGATCCTGCCTCACTGGATAAGGTAGAAGAGCGATCAAGAGTAATTCCTGACATAACCATGGACCTCCACATGAGCATATTCTTAAACATCCACCCATCCATACACACTCTTATGGCACTGGAGGGAACCTGAACTGGCTGGTTTTGTGTCAACTTGACACAAGCTGGAGATATCACAGAGAAAGGAGCTTCAGTTGAGGAAATGCCTCCATGAGATCCAGCTGTAAGGCATTTTCTCAGTTAGTGATCAAGGTGGGTGTGATCAAGCCCATTGTGGGCGGTGCCATCCCTGGGCTTGTAGTTTTGGGTTCTATAAGAAAGCAAGCTGAGCAAGCCAGGGGAAGCAAGCCAGTAAGTAACATCCCTCCATGACCTCTGCATCAGCTCCTGCTTCCTGACCTGCTTGAGTTCCAGTCCTGACTTCCTTTGGTGATGAACAGCAATATGGAAAGTGTAAACTGAATAAACCCTTTCCTCCCCAACTTGCATCTTGGTCATGATGTTTTGTGCAGGAATAGAAACCCTAAGATAGAACCAAAGGACACATATTCAAGTGATACACGACAGGGCACTTAGCTCTACGGAGGGCCATGAGAATGAGCTCTGACAGAAAGAACAATTAAACCAGGTGCCAATCTCTTGTCAGCTCATGTCCTTTCCTTGAATGTATTGAGGTCTTCAATGAATTTTCCCTGCAAAATGAGTTCCCTGAGAAGAGAGAAGAAACATTAAATAGAATCAATGGACCAGAATCACTAGATAGCCCACAAGTGAGCACACTGTTCTGATTCCCCAAGGCACCTCCTATATGACTTTCAAGAAACAAGCCTGGAACCCTCTTGGGGATCTGGCCACTGCCTTTATCCAATCTTAGAAGCTGACAAGTGTGAGCCAAACCAGGAGAAGCAGAGTCCATTCTTGTCCAGAGGAGAAGCAAAAAAAAAAAAAAAAAAGAAATGGAGTGGGTACACATCTTTGAGCTGCAGCTTTCAAAAGGAATAAAACCATGACTTTTTATTACCCCTTCCCCGTAATACCCAGCAGCTGGGGCTGGGCCTTGCTCAGTGAGGTGCTATTAGATGACCTCTCACACCCCTCCTAGGCTCCTCCTACCATGCCTCTTCCTGTTGCAGCGCTTTTTAACACCATAAACTGGAGCCAGAGGAGATCCATAAACAGCCCAGGTCCTATTTTTCACTTTAAAGTCCCTATGTGGCTTCATTTATTTTCAAAGGAGTATGTGACATGTTCATTGGCACCTTTCATGCTATAAAATATCTGTTGACATTTGTGGTTTGGGGCTGGGTTGGATTAGGGGCAGTTTTGTCCCTTTCACTGCTTCACGTAGCACTAGGGCAAGCATGATACTATCCTGCTCACAGTTCTTAATCTAGATGTGTCCTCAACTGACCATGAGGGTTAAGAGCAGATGCTCTATCGTGTACCATCTCTGTGAAGGGCAACCGACATCACAGCTATGCAACTTCATCTGAATTGTCTCAGTGAATCCTTACATAAGCCTGTGGCAGGAGGGGACTATCACTGTTCTTGTTTTTTACAGATGGCAAAACTGAGGCGTGGAAAAGATAGGCAGATATCCCAAATTTCAGAAAAAGGGATGGGATAGACATCAGTCTTAGGAACTCTTAACACCACAGCCTGTTCTCAGTGGCCACACTGCTCTGTATGTCCATTCACATCTGGTTGCCATTTTGGAAGGGAATCAGATGGAGGAATCAGGAATGGGAGAATCCAATATGAAGGATGATGTCATGCAAAGATGATGTCTGGTCCAAGGGAAATAACTTCAGTTTCTCTCTGTGTTCATTACCAGTAGCACCTACTTGTCCTCTGGGAGCTCAGTTTTTTCTTTATCACCAAGGAGAAAGTCTTAAGAAGGCTAATGAACACATGACCACAGACACTCAGTAAATGGAAGAGACAAGGTACGTGTGGACAGATGCTGAAAGCTTAGCCGAAAATCAGGTTTGGTAATCAAATACATGTTAGAAATTAGAACGACTTAAAATTTCCTTCCAAGGTTATAAAGCCAACCGGGAAATTTCTTCCATAGGTAAAATTCAGAAAGAACGTGAGTCAAAACCTGAGAATTAAGACAAATAAACAAACTTGTTTCCCTATCTACCCAACTTTTCTGGCTTTCAAATTATAAACAAGAGGAAATTTCTATTATACAGCTGAAATTACATTCTAAGGACAATTTAAGCATGATTTCCCCATGTAAGCCAACCTTCCTATATCCAGATTAAACTTTCACTGATATACATTTATTCAGACCATACTAAATATATTTTATCTAGCTATATTTACATATAAAGATTTGTTATATGTCATAATGAAACTTGTTATTATGGACTCTGAAAAGAAAATTTGTATTTTCTACAAGATTTCAATATCACACATACTAAAATTGAAATCCATTCTTTTTTAAAAAATATGCTATCAACATTACTCTATAACAATGTTTTGCCATTGTTTTAATGACTTGGTAATATTCTAGCATAAAGATACATTAACTCGAAGCTTAGATAGCCTCTAAGTTTTACTATTAACAATAGCACAATAGTTGATGCTATCCTTATATCTCATGGAATTTATTCTTTAAGGTTCTAGGATAAATTCATGATTATGAAGTAAGAGGGACCAAGATAGATACATTTCATGTTTTTCTGTGTGTTTTCAAATTATTCTTTTTGGGAAGGCAAGTCTGCTTTAAGATTTATTCTCACTGGTATGGGACGACTGAGATTCTTTATAAGCAGCAGATGAGCAACATGAAATTGTCATTTTTATATTTAAAATGGTTGAATATTAGCCAACTTGTATGGTTTAATACCCCACCCATAATATAAGTGGGGTATTGTTTTTCCATTAAACTTTACTGGCCATTCAGAAAAGAGTTCATCACACGTTGACACAACATTCTTTCTTAAAAAGTTCTTTTAAATTTCCTATGTGAGTGTTTTGCCTGAGTGTATGTATGTACACCAAGTCCACACCTGGAGCTTGCAGAGCTCAAAGGAGGGCATTGTATCACCTAAAACTGAAATTATGGATGGTTGTGAGCCACCATGTGGGTGCTAGGAGTACAGCTTGGGTCTTCTGCAAGAACAGCAAGTGCTCCTACCCTCTGATCCATCCATCTCTCCAGCCTTTATCACTGTATCTTCTTAAGTCAAGAAAGTAATGTGTTTTATAATACTCTGAGATGAGCTGGTGTTAGAAAAACAGCTTTGCAATATGTGAACAAATGCTATGATGGAGGTAAAGTGTCCTTCCATCAGCTGAGGACAGAATGTGTTATTTCTGGGCTTACTTCTATGTCGGGGACACAGCTGACAGAATGAAAAGGAAAACCACATGCACTGTCACCAGTCCTGGAGACAGTCTCCCTAAACAAAACCAAATCCAGAAGAATGAACCAGATGGAAGGACCTAGGGCCATCCAGCCATTCCTTCTAAAATTTTGAGGAAAAAAAAAAAAAAAAAAAAAAGGCTGCAGAGAAGATGAGGCATGCAGGATTCTCCACCTAGGAAATTTCAATACACCAAAACCTTCAGGCTCCGAACAGCTCTTTGTGAAGACACCTGCCACTGGTGAGACACTCTGCATTCCTTAATTGTGTGTGGCCTTGTGTCTCTTTGATCACTTAACGCTTCAGCAGAGCAAGCTTTCCAAAGTTCCAGGCCTCTCCTTTTATTAGAGAAAAACCAAATTATCTGGGTTATAGACTGAGGCAGGATTCAACATGATATCTCAATAAACATCCTATCGCATGCCCTTTGCATGCCAAGATCTGCAGAAGACAACAGCAAACATAATCTAGCAAACTATCATTCCTGACTTCAATGAGGTTTTGATCTAGTGGGGAATAAAAGACAAACTAACAAGCGATTCCAGCTTAATATAAATCTGAGCTGATCTAGATTAAACATTAATATCTAGATTAAACATTAATATAAAATCTTAAACGATTTAGATCACGAAGTTGTTGGGCACATTTAAATGTAGCTTCTAAAGCCAAGGAACCAAACTTCTGAATTTAATTTAGACTCATTTAAACTTTGATTTTCAAATCAACATATGTTCCTGTTCACTACAGTTTTGTTGACATGTGGCTCTATTTCACTATGACAAGAATTTAGCATTGAAACTAAGATGCGTTGTGATTATCAAACACACACAAGCTCTGAAGGCCTTCGCTCAAAGAAAATGGCTAAACTCTTTATTCATGTAATTGTTACAATTATATATTGAAATAGTATATAAGCTTCATTGTATGCACAGGTGATCATACTCTCTGTAGAGATGAGTAAACCTAAAAGACAGATGAAGAAGATGGAGGTTCTTTTCAAAAGAAGGCTGTAGCCAACCGAGTGAGCAGAAAATAAGGAACAATGGCCCTCAGAGATAGAACACACACGTTTGCCAGATCCTGAGGCTACACAGGGCAGGGTACCAGAGCCCCGAATGATTCTCTGTCTGCAACTGCCTAAGGCTCTTCTCCTATACCACTGCCTCTAGAACAACTGGGACCCATGTATGCATGTACATGTACAGATTTCGGAGCGGGTGAATCCACATGTGTACATACCTGATATCAGATATTTATATCAGGTGTCTTCTATTGCTCTTTAAAAAAATAAACAAACAAACAAACAAAAAAAAAACAAAACAGGGCTCTCACCAAACCTGGAGCTCATCAATCCAGAAAGGCTAGATGGCCAAGCTACTCTAAGGATCCTCCTTTTTTTCCTCTCCAGCACTGGGATTTACAAGCACACTTCTAGACTTTTTACATGGATTCTTGGGGTCCAAACTCAAGTGTACTGATGCTAGTGCAAGAAACAACTTATCAGCTGAGCCATCTTCCCATCCCCAAGGTCTCTTCATTAAAGCCAAATACTTTTGAAACTACTCCTGACGTTAGCTCCCTGGGAAAGAGTGCACTGTTCGAGTTTTATGTAGCCAAAAGCAAAAGGTAGACTCCATTCTTGTGTATGATTCTTTCAACATGTGCCACAGTCGCATACTGGGCAATGGTTATCCTTACATAGTTGTTCTATAAGAAATAACTCCCACTGAAGTAAGCAGCATGTGGGTGTCAGGAAGCCTAACTGTGTGTGGCTCCTAAGCAGCAGCAGCTGGCCTGACGGAGGAAGAGACCCAGATCCAGAGCAGAGGCAGAGGGCAATGGCAGGAGGCAATGCAGCTATGTAAGATGTCAGGCTCTAAGTAGCTCTGCGATTTCTGACCCTAGAGCAACTTCACAACCTTTCTGAGCTCCTTGTCCCTCATTCCTTTCTTTTCTAAGGTTTAATTTTACTATGTTTTTTTTTTAATTTACATGCATTTGTCTACGTGTTGGTGTGGATGGTGGAGTGCCTGAAGAGAACATTGGATCTCCTGGAGCTGGAGATACATGGGGTCCGAGTCACAGGAAAGGAGTGTTGGAAACCAAACCCTGGTTGTCTGGAAGGACAGCAAGACTGCTGTACTGAGCCATTTCTCCACAGGCCCCATTTCAAAATTAGTGGGGGAAAAATTGCTACTCTGGACTCCTGACACTCTAACTAGACAATTCACTGTTATAATTGTTATAATGGTCTGCCCTTATAAACAGGGTAACTGGAAGCTCCCCGTCCTCCACCAGCTAAATGTGAGGAACACCTCCCCACTCCATTTGTGACAACTCAAAACCTCTCCAGATGGCCCCGAATCCAGCTAAGAACCACTGATCTGCTGCCTCAGTCATCGAGAGGCAAGCAGACAATGTGAGCAAAAGCTGTCAAGTGCCCTGGGAAGGTTTGTTACATAAATACATAAAATGCAAGGCAGTAAAGCTCCTGCAGGAATGACAGTGGCATTCGGCAGACCTGCCGTTTTGTATATTCAACCAGCCATCACATTAGTCCCAGAACCTCCACCTATTCTGCTCTTCCCCACCAAAAGGAGCAAGGTCTCTGGTCTCTCGAGTAATGTGAGGAGAAAGACCCTGCAAACGGACGTGACTGCCTCGATGGATTTAATGGTGCTTTTTAAATGTGGATAATTATAGGGCCTCTTCTAAGCAAGTGCACCAGTCAGGGGCAGGGGTGGGGGTCGGGGGGGCGAGGGGAGAGGCTGCGGGCTCTGGAGCACCATGGGCCCCCGCATAGCTCAGCTCTGTGGAGCTGATGGTAATGTTATTAAATGTGCTCTCTCCTTTTATTAGGCATCTTAATAACCTCTAAGTTGCACCCAGGAGAGTTGGTGCAGAAAAGGAATTCTGGCCAACCTAATTTGTATTTGAAAATACCCCATAGGCCAACGGAACAAGATTCAGATGAATATCACAGGCAGCTGAGGGCTGTGCGAGGCGAGCGGTTCCAAATTGTGCTCCATTATGGAATGCAAAATGTCTGCCTCTGCCTGGCCCCAGCCTCACTCTTTGTCCTTCTTTTCTAATAATGCCCCTATGCCAGTATACACAACCCATACCCCTCTTACTGGCTAATAAGAGACCTTAATGTGTTGCCCCCAGACAAATCACGGGAGGCACTTTATATCTCTATACCTTCTCTATTTGTTACAGGGGAATAGATCCCAGAGTGAGTCCTACCATTATTCTCACTTTGTAGGTGAGGAAACTGTACTGGAAAGGGCTGGTATCCATACGTGTGAAATGTCACAGTGAGGACCACTATTTTGCACAATTAATAGTGCAGCAATTAAAACATTTTCAAGCTAAAAATATGAATCAAGCATCTTTACAGAAAAAATTACAAACTAGATTAACACGGAGTGTGGTGATAAACCCAAATTCTACCTGAATTCGAAACTGGTGATTATTATCAGTGCTAAAGTTTCCCAATAATTGGACAGTGGTAAGAAGAAAGGTCATATGTATATGTTAGTTTACCATGTGACAGTGACTGCAGTCTCCAGACCTATGATGAATACTTGCAAAAGATGCTGCCCAGTCCATGGAGATGTCAATATTCAATACAAGATGGAGCATTTTAAGGTAATAGAAAAGAAAGCTAACATTTAGTGAGAAATGACTGTCTACCAGGCAGCATTCTAAAAACGAGAGATAATATCACAAACACAAATAGAAACAAGAGGCTTGAGGAGACAATAATATAGTAAAGAGTCTAATTAGGACATGGAAAGGGGAGTTAAAAAGGGCATAGGGACAGAAAAGGACAAAGAGAGGTGGGGAGAGAGAGGGCGATGACGGGAGGGGAGGGGAGGGGAGGGGAGGGGAGGGGAGGGGAGGGGAGGGGAGGGGAGGGGAAAAGAGAAGAGGAGAGGAGAGGAGAGGAGAGGAGAGGAGAGGAGAGGAGAGGAGAGGAGAGGAGAGGAGAGGAGAGGAGAGTTGGGGAGTGGGAAGGGGAAGGAGGAGGAAAAGGAGGGAGGAAAGAAAGGTTAGAGAGAGAACCGAGTAAGCAAGAGTAAGAGAATTAAGAGCATAAGAGAGAGAGGAGGAGCCAAACACTCCCTTTCATAGGAAGCCAGGCCTAACTGCTGGGCAGAGCCTAGAAGGAATACTAACAGTGATCTTGACAACAAGGGTCAACATTAAGAAAAACCAAGGAAGTCTCAGAGTTCACTAGTATATGCAGGACACTGCACGGATGAGCCAGCCCTGAGCCAGGGTGAATTGGGGAAAAGATAATGGTGATTTTGTTCAGAGGGCATGTATATTCCTGTTGTAAATTACATTTGCCTCTGACTGCTGCTGCAACCAACCACAGCAATCAAGCCCTTCAATTCAATTCAACCTCTTTCAGTTCTAGAGATCAGAAGCTTAGAGAGTCTTAAGAGGATAAAGACAAAGTGTTCGCAGGGCTGGGCCCTCTGAGAGGAGCCTTCCCTTGCTTCTTCCAAACTCTGAAGGTTAGCTGTGCTTCTTGGCTTGGACTGCATCACACCAATCTTCACTCCAGTTCTTAACAGAATTCTTTCCCTCTGCAGTTCCTCAATTCTATCTCTGCCGGTGATTCCTCTTGCATCCTCTTGTAAGGATATTTGTGATGAAATCAGGCCCACCCAAATAATCCTGAATCAATTTCTCACCTCAAGATCCTTATTAACATAAGCACATCTCCAATGCCTTTATTTATATAATAGTTATAGTTACAGGCTCCAGAAACAAAGCCACCCGTGGGCTGGGGACAGCCATTATTTAGTCTACCACAGACTTTCAGAAAAGGATGTTCTATATGCAATTCCTAATGTTAAGTCCTGAATGCAGAAGAAATGACATTGTAAGTGAATGAACTCCTGAGTTAAATTCCTTAATTTATCCAATCACTCATGATCACTTATTAAGCAATTAATATGTACCAAGGACATAATTTCACCAAAATAGCTGACTTGGGACTCAGGCTTAATATTGATAGTTGATGAGAATTCAGAGAGAGAGAGAGAGAGAGAGAGAGACAGAGAGAGAGACAGAGAGAGAGAGAGAGAGAGAGAGAGAGAGAAGGGAGGAAGAAAAAAGAAGGAAAGAAAGGTAGGTAAGGGCTGGTTAGATGGCTCAGTGGTTGATAGTGCATATATTTCTTTTACAGAGGACCTGAGTTGGGTTCCCAGCACCCACCTTAGGTGGCTCACAACCACCTGTAACTCCATCCCCAGGGGATCCAATGCCCTCTTCTGGGTATCTATATGTGAATGCACATGGCCACACACATACACAAACTAAAAATATATCTTTTTTAGTTTAGCAAAATGTAGGTGCTGTCAGCATGCTTTAGGGAAGTCTATTCAGGAGATGAACAGGAAGCCAACATGGATTTGTTGAGACTGAAATTGTCTCAAGGACCACCATTCACACAGATCTGTTTGGCTTCCTACAGGTGAACATAGGTGATGGGGATCAGGGCTTCCCAAGCCATGTTAACTCTGGTTCTAGGCTCTGCTTCTTCTCTCCTCTTGGGCAAGCACAACCACTAAACATTTCATACACAAGCCATGTAAGCCCTGGCCTCTGCTGCCCTGGTAATGGAGACAGGAAGAATTTAATCCATGGCCTCAGACGCTGAGAGATGCTACTATATATGTCATTCCTGGGATGATGGGAACTGGAATCTCTGGAGATGATCTAGTAGAATCTTTGAGTGCTTCCAGGAATCCACTAGGCAGCTGTGATATGGGAAGTAATAACTGCCACATGGGCCTTCACTTGCCTATGTATGAGACACCACATTAATATGCCACCTGTCCTAAGACACCAACTCCAACTCTGATTCTAAGAAGGTATAATATATATATATATATATATATATATATATATATATATATATATATATATATACATATACACATATATATGTATATGTGTATATATGTATATACATATATACATATATACATATATACATATATACATATATGTATATAGATATGATTTTGCTTCCAGAGGTTTCCTGCCACATCTTGGGGTTCCAAAAATATGCATTGCCCATTTTTCCTCTATTTTTTGGTTCTGTGATGAGCCAAATGAAAGACTAACAAAAATACTGAACAAAGGAAAACCCACATGAGGCACATTTCTTTACCTGCCTCGGCTCATATCTTTATCTCTTCTCAATCTTTAATAGCTAACCCAAGAAAAGAGTTTGTATTATGACAGCAAGTGCCAGGACAAAAGCAGATGCATCATCTGGACAGAAACTCGCATAGTGTGTGACAGTAAATAAGCACTGTTTGTTAGTCAGTATTTCAATGAAAAGACAGAGAAAAAGAACTACTTTTCCTTTAAAAGCTAAGTATTTTGGAAAGCTAGATTAGATTGTTTTTCATTCCTCTTTAGCAAATAGAAAACAGATGGTACAATCTATAGACTTATGAAAATGTAGCAAAAGTGAAAAAGGACAACCTTAGAGTGACAGACAGGGAAGCTGACCCCAGATATGAACTCTTTGCCCTTAAGACCCGTATTCAGGATCCTCTTGTAACTCTAGCTCAGAGCTGCAAATCCTGAAGAAGTAGAGTGAGAAGTGGAAGTTGGAAGGACGAGAGAGCTAGAAGCCAGATACCTGAAGTCTACCTCCCCTCTCTCTGATAACCCTGTCTATGTTTCAAACAGAACCCACAGAGCTTTCTACATCCTCTAAACAATTTCTTACTAACTGGATCATGGCTGCATGGTATACCTCCCTTCCTCTGAGAGAACCTGAGTTCTTGAGTCAGTTAATGACAACCATTAGGACAATACATAGTCCTCATTTTGGGCTCTCAAGAAATTACTGCTTCCTTCACCATCCTGAGGTTGACTTCTCTGGTTTTTTGTTGGTTTGTTGGTTGGTTTGTTTGTTTGTTGTTTCTCATGGATATAAACCAGAAGAAGGTGGCTGGTAAATTAGGGATTGGAGCATAGATATTCTCTGATGAGAAAATATTTCTGAATATCCAGCTTTATCATCTACTAGAGAGAAAGCACTTGCTACTTACTGATCAGTGTTCTGGTGTATCTTTAAAAATGTAGACATGCATAATGATATCCTCAAAATATTGTGAGCAAGTAATACAGCAAGTATCAAGATACTGGGCAAAGACTTGAATATTAGGGAACACTGCTCTGAGCCCCTTTACACAATATAACACTTTATGTTATTTAGCTTCTTCAGTATATATACTTATCATCTGTATATTTCTCAAACTCCCATTTTGGTTACTACCAGCATTGCAGTTTTAATATTGAAAAACCCTGGGTATTTTCATTTTCTGCTTATGATAGGGTCAAGCTGTATATGCCAAGCTGGCTTTGAACCATCTCCATAGCCCAGACTGGCCTTGAGCTCACAGCCCTCCTGCTTCAGTCTCCGGTGTGCTGGAATAATGGGTGTGTGCCACTACCCCTAGCTCCGTGACTAATATTTTGATAGACAATGACCTGCTACTGTTTGATGGTCAAGATGAGAGGTTATCTCTTGAGACCATTGTCATGCTTACTTCTAACAGGATGGCTTCAAAATGTAAAGAATCGCCTTCTTCTGCATCTATGTTCCTATTTGGGAAAATAGAACTATTATGGGGAATTTATATAAAAGGCTTGCCTGGTATCTACTATACACAGGTAATTGTTACCATGGGTGAAGGTAGCAGTGTCAGCAGCCATTGTAAAAACTGGCATTTGCATAAAAGTCAACGTCTTTAAAAGCAACTCTATCAAGCAGTAGAGCTCCTCAACTATCTACAAGCTGCCAATCTTCTGGAAGATGCAGGGATTCAACCTTAGACAAGAAATGTGTTATTCCAAGGTCAGTGGTCTCTGAAGAGGACACTGAAACTAGATAGCTTGCTTCACATCTAAGCTTTGCTACTTCCAGCTGTGTAGCCTTGGCAACGAGTTACCGTCCATACCACAGTTTCCTCATTGGTGAGAGGTCTCGATGTTGCTGCGAGGACTGAATGAATCTGTGGATGTAAAGGGTATTGACATCATCAGAAGGATTTCTATAAGGAGTATCCTTCTTGGAGGTTGTGGAGGTGTGGGTACAGATACAAGCTCGCATGTGTGTGAGCATATGAAGGCTGGCAGGAAGCCTTGGGTGGTGCTCCTCAGGAGCTGTCCAGTGTTTGTCCGGTTGGGTTTTGTTTTGTCTTGTTTTGAGACAAGGAGTATCTAAATGACTGGGCTGGGACTTGCCAAGTAGGCTTGACTAGCTGGCCAGCGATCCCAGGAGAGGGCTCACCTCTGCCTGCACAGCACTGGGTTACAAATGTGTCCCAGCACACTCCACTTTCCTCTCTTTAGTGTACCCACTGTCGCTGTAGTTCATGGTTTCTCAAGACTACCCTATTTTTTCATATTTTTTCACGTGAAAAGCTACCTTCCAAACTTTTTATTTGCCACAGATGGTGTGCAGCCACTCACTTACAAAGGTGGAGTCATACGAGGGTAGTTGATCTGTCTCTAGTGAACACACTTACCAGTGAGCCTGATCACAAACTTCATATCAATTCAAATCAAGCCAGTTTTCTGGATAGAGTTTGTCTACCTTGGGTGACTCTTATAGTCATTACGAGAATTTCCACCATCACCCACAACCCCTAGAGAGTAGTACACACAGACACCTGCATGCACCTTCCCGTTAGGTCATCCAGATGTCTTTAAGAAAAGCTTTAACAAACAGAAAGCAAAACAACTGCTTAGTGTGTTCAGGCTTATTTGTAGCATGTCCCAACATGGAGCCTTATAGAAAGAGAAGACTAAATCTCTGAGCCCACCCATCCTATCTTTTCAAACCTCGGGAGAATTAATGAATTTGATTTTAAATCTAATAGGTTTTTTTTTTCTTCTCCTAATATAAAATCACCAGGAACCATGTAAATGATGCCAATGCATGATCCCAGACCAGACTGTGTAAGAATACCCATTCCCTTGACAAGAGAAGTGACCAGTTCAAGACAGCTCTGCTGGAGAATGTGACTATGCTCCTCAAAAGATACAGCTGTTTCAGGCTGAGCTGGGCCAAAACATTCCAGACAGAAAGGTGATGAAGGGGGCTGTTTTCAAAGCCCAAAGTCTTGTCTCAGGACCATTTAGAAAACACTACTGGCTAGGGAGCTATCAGGCACACAAGTCAATGAAATATTACTCGTAATTGAGTGGGCCATTTAAGAATTCAACCAGGAGTGTGTCCAAGGAGTCAGCACTCACCTTTACAGCTCCCCAAGCCCCTCCTGGGCTTGTATCCATTTAAAGGGGGAAATCACTTTCATCACTTAAGTATAAATGAATCAAAGTGTGGTATGGCTAAGAGAGCAATCAGCTTCCCCTGATGACTTCTGTTAAAGGGAGTGAAGAGTGATTCATTCCGGATGTGGTGTTCTTGAAGCATGTAGCTGGATCATCACTTCCAGATTCTCCTAAATCCCCCAGACACAGAGAAGTGTTAAGAAGTTCAGGTGAGGTGAAGACTATATAGTAGTCCGAGGCCTTTGGCTGTGTCAGCCATGAGCTCCAAGGGCAAGCTCACTTGACCTTGAAGCCACTACTCAGTGCTCTTGGTGATACTACATCCTTATAATTCCAAAGCCATTCCTGAAGAGCCAGGTACTTCCTCATTCTCAAGAAGCATTCAAAAGTCAATGGTAACAAACTAGTCTATATTCTTTGGCCCTAATAGTTATCCTGCTTCACACTGGCCAGGATTTGGAACAAGGGAAACACTCCTTCATTGCTGGTGGGAATGCAAACTTGTACAACCACTTTGGTTTGAAATCAGTTTGGCAGGTTTTTAGAAAACTGGAAATAGTTCTACCTCAAGACCCAGCTACACCACTCCTGGGTATATACCCAAAAGATGTTCTACCATCTCACAAAGACACTTGTTTAACTATGTTCATAGCAGCTTTATTCATAATAGCCCAGAAACTGGAAACAACCTAGATGTACCACATTTTTTTTTTTTTTATTTTTCAGTTGAGGGAAATCTATACAACAGGATACTAGTCAACCATTAAAAACAAAGAAATCATGAATTTTGCCAAAAAAAAACGGATGGATCTTGAGAATATCATCCTGAGTAAGGTAACCCAGTCCCAAAAGGACATGCATGGTGTACGTACTCACTTATAAGTGGATATTAGCCATAAAGGATACCCATGCTACACTCCACAGACCCAAAGAAGCTAAATAAGAAGGAAGGCATAAACAAGGATGCTTGAATCTCACTTAGAAAGGGGAATAAAATAGTCATAAGAGGCAGATTGATGGAGGGAACTGGGTGGAAGAGGGGATGGGGAGGGGAATGAGGATTCAGGATCGGGTGTCAGGAGGGACAGGAGGGATGGCCAGATGGCCATGAGAATGAATGGAAATCTGCACTGACTGACAGGGTGGGAAAGAGGTGGGCATCTCTAGGATAAGACAGAGACCTAAGATAAGGGAGGCACCTAAGAATCAATGGGTATGTCCTTAGCTATAACTCACAGCACTGGGGATATGGAACCTGAAGATGCCACTTCTGTAGCCATGCAGGAACCTTAATAGAGTGATAGGGACACCCATCCACCCACAAAACTTTCAACCCAAAATGTATTCTGTCTACAAAAAAAAAAAAAAAAAAAAAAAAAAAATACAGGGACAAGGGATGGAGCAGGGACTGAGGGAATGGCCAACCAATAATTGGCCAAACTTGAGACCCATCCCATGGACAACCACCAGTCCATGACACTATTAATGATACTCTGTTATGCTTGAAGACATGCATGGCTGTCCTCTGAGAGGCTATACCCAGCAGCTGACTTAGACAGATGCAGAAACCCACAGCCAAACAGTGGATAGAGCCTGGAGACTCTTATGGATGAATAAGAATTGCTGGACTGGAAGGGAATAGGAACGCCACAGGAAGACCAATAGAGTTAACTAACCTACACCCTTGGGCATCTCAGAGACTGAACCACCAAAGAGTGTACAGAGTTTGGACAAAGGCCTCCTTGCACATATGTAGCAGAGGTACAGTTTCATCTTCATGTGGGTCCTGAACAACTGGCTATCCCAAAAGCTGTTGCCTGCCCATGGGATATGTTCCTCTAGCTGGACTGTCTTGTCTGTCCTCAGTGGGAGAGGATGTGCCTAGCCCCAAAGAAACTTGATGTGGCAGGGTGGGGCCACCCTCTCTGAGGATAAAGGGAGGGAGGATGGCGGAGGATTGTGGGAGAGGATGACCTGGAGGGGCAGTAAACAAGATGTAAAGTTAATGATAATAATAATAATGATGATGATGGAGGTCCCATGGGGACTTGTTGATGGGGATGTGAAATGTGGGAACTTGAACAAATGAGCAATGGGGGGGGGGTCAACTCCTAAATTTAAGGATAGTAAGTCAACAGTGCTTATTTGTTTTCAGATAGGAACAATAGATGAAGACATGGTTATTCCTTAGAAAGGATAAAGGGAAAATTTGCTCATTCTGCCATGTTAAATTAGAGGTGGCTATCAGGCAGCACAATGGACCTATGACAAGGTCAGATTTATGAGTCTGGAGCTCAAGGGAGAACTTGACTTTAGAAATACAACTTTTCCAATTAATAAGATAGAGATAATATTAAAACTGTGAGAGTTGGTGAGCTTATCTAGTGAAAGGTGTGAGAAAAGATGGGAGAGCTAAAGAAAGAGCTCTGGAACCAACTGAGGAGTAGGCAGGAAAGGGTGAGAGACACCAGGACACTCTGGCATAACATGAATCCTGGGACATGTTTCAAGAAGGATGTTTCAATGATTGACAGGTGCTGCAGTCCGAATAAGACAGAGACTGGAGTCGAGGAACCAACTCAGTTGATAAAGTGCTTGCCTTACAAACAGGAAGACCCACGTTTGACTCCCAGATTTCATGTGGGAAAAAAAAAAAAAAAAAGCCAGGCATGGTTTCATATGCTTGTAATCCCAGCACTAGGGACATGTGGATTCCCTAGCCAGCCAGCCTAGGCCCTACTTGATGAACTCAAGGAAAGTCAAAGAGTCTGTCTTAAGAAAAACTAAGCTGCATGACACCCAAGGAACACCCAAAGTTGACCTCTAGTCTCCACAGGCATCCCTCCTCTCCCCCCTCCACACCCATACAATAAAATGGACTTAGCTGTCAATTGTTTATTTAGCAAGCTGGTGTACTCTTGGGACCTTAACAAGACAGTTGCAGTGGAGTAATAACTAAAGCATAGTTGGAGGAGAGAAGGGGAGAGAAAGATAGATGCTGCCTAGTAAAATCCTCTAGATGCTTAACCTAAGAGGTAACAGTTTTATGTGAGGTAAATTATTCATCGGGGCAAGAACACAAGCAGAAATCCAGTTGGAGGCTCTTGGCATGTCTAAATGATAGAAAAAGTTGGTCTTACAGATAAAAGAGATTTATGCAATTTATGCAATATCCACTAAAGCCCCCAAAATAAGTAGTTATGTTGCCAAGATGAACTGCATTTATATACTTAACTGTGCCACAAAGACTGAAATGAGAAATGTTAAAAATACAGAATACCTCAGATTATCTAATCAACGGCCAGTAAACTGTCATTTCCCAGCTAGAGATGTAAGACCAAGGGGCTGAAAAGAAGGATGCTGAGATAGAAGTCATCAGTGTAGAAGCAAAATTATAGAGCAGAAATGCAGGTCTCTCCACACAACACACAGATCGCTCATAACAGCTCACCAAAATGCCATTCAACCAGAATCAAGAGCGTGAGAGAGTTTTGTGTATAGAGGCGATGACTTTATAGGTTAAAATCATGGGACTGGGGTGAGGGAATGACTCTGACTCGGTGAGTAAACCACCTACGACATAAGCAGGAGCTCAATGGAGTGACAGCTGACTTGTCTGTGAGTCCCTCCCCCTCCCCCTCTCTCCTCCTCTTCTCCCTCTCCACCTCTCTCCATCCCCCTCCTACCCACCCCCCTACCCCCAGAGGAGAGACTAGATAAAAAACAAAGACTTGGCTTGTTATTACCTATGTCACATCAGTCAAGTGGTTTACTCTGTCCAAACCTAAGTTCTTTCATTCATAAAATGCAGGTGATCATAAAAACACCAGGACACCTATGCTAATGTGCATGAAAGCATAGCAAATACAATTAGAATTTAATAAATGATAATGATTGGTAGTATTACAATTTTTTTTTAAATCTCCATTAATTAGAATGTGAAGCCAAAGGTTAAATTCAAACTTCTCAGCAATCTTAGGAAAAGAAACACTAAGCAAACAGTATTCTGGCTGAAGCTATAATAACCAAGGGGAGTCTTGTGAATCAACTTTGGGGAAGCTGGCAACACAGTACTGGCTAAACCTCATCTGCAGCTACACATCCTAAAATGAAGAAGAAATCCAACTTCACCCAGATACAAAGCTCAGTATTGGTTTGAGTGCCACTGTGATAATTCCAGACTCTCTACAATTCAAAAGCAGCTGTGAGCATTGCCTCCTCCATCCACAGGGGCAATTATCCCTATCAGTATGTCCACTGTAGAGATGAATAAAGCAAGGCTGAGAAAGATGGACAAACAGACTCAAAGTCAGACCAGAGCTAAAATAAAGCTCCAGTCTTCGGAATGTTCCTTTCTGGTGTCTGGTTTCTCCAAAAGCCCAATCACAGTTTCTGTAGTATTTCGTGATTTTATAAAGTGCTTTAAGATTTATGGATCCTGGTACCTCTCCATCTCGTACTCCACAATGGCAGTGTCTGCCTTTTGTCTATCAAATGTATCAAAATGCCCAGAGGTTGTTAAGTGGTGGGGATATCCAATAAATACATAAATCATACAAATATAGCAAGTGCGTGATAGCTGGCTTCCTCTCTGGCAAATCTGCTTCCTTCCTGATGAGAGATGCTGCCCTGCGGTTCTTCATGTGGGCAAATAAATGTCATAAGATATAAGCCATTTAGCATTGTGCCTTGTGTGTACCTACAGTCCCATAGGGACTAACATTACAAACACAGGCATATTCTTAATGAGGGCGGGCCTCATGTGCCATGATGTGCATGGGCAAAGCCAATGGACCCTTTGAAGAGATTGTCTGAGAACCTTCTAAACTGTCTCTCTGCCTGCAAAATGTCTTCCCCTAGGCAGTTACTCATCATTAGAGGCTCATTTCTTTCAAGCATCCTTTTTGTGCTATTTATTATTTTAATTCTATGTGTATTGGTGTTTTGATTGCATGCATGTCTGCTCACCGTATGTGTGCAATGCCAGTAGAGGCCAGAAGAGAAAGTCAGATCTCCTGCAACTGAAGTTACAGACTGTTGTTAGTAGCCATGTAGCTGCTGGAGAGTGAACCCAAGTCCTCAAAAAGAACAGCCAGTGTTCTTAACCACTAAGCCAACTCTCCAGCCCCTCGGACACTCTTTTAAGCTACAATATGTAAGACACTGTTCCAGGAGCTAACATTATAGACTAACAAAGACATTGCCCTCAAAGAGCTTGCTCTCTTTAGGAGGGAAAGGATAGATGGCAGGAAATAAGTGTGTCAGTTTGATAGCATTAAGGTTTTTTTTAATTAAATAAATAGTATCTCCTGATTCTGCATAGATCCTAAAATAGCTTACCCCAACGGTGATTCAGAGTAAGGGTTAGAGGTATATAGCTCAGAGGCAGAGGAATTGTCTAGTATGCACAGTAGTATGGGGTCAATACACAGCACTACAAAACAAAAACAAAACAAACAAACAAAAAAGAATAATTTAGCAGATTAGCCAGGCACCCAATATTCTCAAGGAAATTCAGATAACATCAAACCTAACATGTCCTTTCCCTGGCTGGTAACAATTCACTTGGCTCTATCCATTGATAGGATGAGGAGACTTGATGAATATGGACACCCAACACAATGCCATTACCCATGGATATTATCCTGAAAATTCAGCTACCTCCATTTTCTCAAGGAACATCCATGAGTGTGTACTAAGCACTCAATGTTAGCAGTACAAAGACACAGAAGGTAGTGGCCCTGCTATAAGGCTCCAGGGATAGTGTAGTAAACAAACAAACAAACAAACAAACTTATACCTAGATACTGAAGCATCATTTCTATACAGAGATATCCCTGCTCTTTCTTCTAAATTATTTCCCCCTCCAAATTCCTGCTGCTTTAGAGCAGCAATGACCAATAGAACATGCTGCATTGGTGTTAGACACTTCGGTTAATCTAAGTAAATAAAAGAAGCGGTGAGAACTCTTGGCTACCAGATACCATCCTAGAGAGTATAGCTCTGTAATAAGAATGTTTCCAGAGACTTATAAGCCTGAACAGGGAGACCTAGAATACAGGAAGAAAAAAAAAAAAAGGAGAATGGAGATTTGGTTGTCCAATCCCAGGTCTATTCTGTTCTAGAAGTTTGCTTCATGACTGGTTCTACAAAAAGAAGAAAAGCAAGTTGGATCACAAGTTTTGAAAACAGTTGTTCCCAAGTGAAGACCCAGGGAACTCTGTTATAAACAGGTAACCAAGGCCAGGTCTATGAGACTTCAGGAGGGAATTATAGCTCAGCCTGTCTAGAAAGAATAATAATAAACTGGGGTGCACAGTCATTATCTTGATAAGCATATGTTACTGTCATCATAAAATGTCCCAGCTGTTATAGTTCCTTTTTTATGTGGTGGCTTGGACATGTCTTCATTTTCTCAATACTGACTTAGTACTATCTCCAGCCTATGGGAGAGGATCGATCATGACTATTGAGGAGAAGACAGAAAGAGGAAGGATAATCTCTATAACATATGTGCCTAAGGTTGTTGAGTGAAGACCACAGAGATAGCTCAGCAGGTAAAGGAGCCTACTACCAAGCCTGATGACCTGAGTTCAATCCTCAAGACCCACATGAGAGAGAGAACCAACTCATACAAGTTGTCTCTGACTTCTACATGCACACGTGTACATACATACATACATACATACATACATAATATGATATAAAAATGTTAAGTGGATAAATGGATGGAAGGCGAATCATACATGTATACACAGTAGGTACTTTATAAATATTTAATAGTTTTTTTTCAGTAATGCAGCATAGCTATTCAGCATAGAAAAATAACTACAACTCTTGTTACAACCCATTGTAAATGGCCTTTAATTTTGTATGTGTTAAGACTTTATAATGCCTGGATTCCTGTCTATCAATTTGAGAACAGGCTTTCCTAGCATTGTGTTCTGGTCTATACCTATTAATTTAATTGTCTTCATTTGGGTCTGGCATCTGTCATGCCAAAATAATATTAAATTATATGTCATAGTTTCTGCTTATTTTATAACAGGCGCAGGACTACTACTCTGGAGCACTGAGTTTCAATCCTGAGTATCCGGACCAGATAGCAACGATCACTGATCACTTCCTTTTGCCTATATACGATGAAAATCATGATTAGCTATTATGATAATCCAATTAGGTAAGCGTTTACAGATTAGTGGATGTATTAATTGGAGTAAGCTAGCTGCTATTCCCAATAAGTCACAATATTTCAATGTCTTTACAAAACAAAAATTTGTTTGCCTTGGCACAAGCCAGGATGGGTTTCTTTTAGTTAGATAATATTTTTTTTCCGTGTACTGATTTCAAACCTGGATAACTGCCATCTTGTAACTAAACTCACAGTATGGTCTAAAACCTCAAAGGCTTGTTTAGACAGCAAGTGGGGGAAAGGGGAAACAGAAAAGATACACTGACTTCTTGGGAATTTCAGCCACTAGCATTGTTCATCCCTTATTCCTAGGGGCACCTATACATGTGATAACAAGTGGGTACAATGGGGTTCTGGGAACTGTAGTCTTCAGCTGAACAACAACTCTGGGCTAGCTGCACACTTTGCAAAGAACTGAACTCATTTCTCATGAGCAGCTATTCATCCTTGTCACAACCAATATTAGGCCCCTGTTGGAATTTGGAACTTGAACTGAGGAAGGCACCTAATTCATGGCCCCAAATAAAAGCTACTTTTCCTGAAGTCAGAAGAAGAATTACATTAATCAAAATGTCATTGAACTCAAACCTCCAAACAGAAAATCAAAGGGTGTGTTCCCAGCAAACATTTCAGGACAGAGTGCCCTTCATGCTTCTTCTTGCCTTGCATATGTGTATTGCCTGACTCTCCAGCATCTTCTCATGAAATGGTTGTCCCCATCTCTTGGGCATTTGACTGATACTGATTGATTTTTCCCCCAACTCTCTCCACAGCTATGCCCAACCACAGGGTATTCCAGGAATATTGAAAGCCTAAGTCTTGTCAGAGGAGAAAACTTGGAAGATGTTAAACTAAGGTCTCCTCCCTGGGACCTGAAATGGCAAAGGTGTGTGCATCAGAACAGAAGGAAGAATTTGTATATTTGTGATTTATGACTTTTATTTTTGTGGTGGCAGCTTCAGTTTCAAACTTGGGCTTCCTCAATGGTGAATCAACACAGGATAGATGCATTGCTCTTTTCAGTATCAGGAGCTATGGGTTGTATTGATGGCATTGGGAAAGGGTTGCATGAATAACTCACCATGAAAAAAATACAACAGAAGTCCCATATTTCTCACTCGTCCATTAGAATGACCTGAATCCCTAAAGCAACAGCATTTTCACACCAGACAATTCTTCCTTTAGAATTTCATTGTTTGTTTATTTCATGAGGAATTCAATTATTCATGGGGATAATCACCTCTGCAATCAGTTTATCCTAAAAATATTTATTAATTTGCATCAAATCCCCATTATGGAAACCAGCCAAGGACCCTTCTGCTGTCACCCCATATATAAAAGAATCTACTCCTAGACATGTTGGGAAGAACAAAAACCATGTAATCTATAAAAAACATATAATATGGTACTTTGTGCTATATCAAACATACAGCAGGCACTTACACTACATGCTGCTGTTAGGCTTAATTTCAGATCAATCAAGAAACTCCAAAATGGATGGTAAAATATTATTTCTGGGTACATCTGTGAGGATGATTGTTTTAGAGATTGTCACTTGAATCAAAGAGCAACATGAGAAAATTTCACCCTCCCCTAATGTGGGTGAGTGTCATCTAATTAGACAAGACCCAAAAAGAAAAGAACAGCAGGGAAAAATTCGTATTCCATCTCTCTCCTCTTTCCTGCTCTCCCTCCCTCCCTTCTCTTCTCTTCCCTCCCCCTTCTCTCTCTTTCCCTCCATCTCTATCTCTGTCCCTATCTCATCTCTGTCTCTATCTCTATCTCTATCATTATCTCTATCTCTATCATTATCTCTATCTCCATCGTCTTCTAAGCTTAGACATCAGAGATCCTCCAGACTCAAGGACATATAAGAACAATTCCACTCTCCCCCGAAATCAGGTTTTTAGCCTTGAACTGAGAGCTGCATCATCAGATTCAGGTTGCTAAAGCAACCTCCATGACTCTAACTTGCATGAAGCCTATGCTTGGACCTCTCATCCTCCATAGTTTCCTGAGACAACATTCCCAATTAATCCCTTAAACCTACTTATCTGTCTGTCCTTCCATTCATCCTACTGTTTTTTTTTTCCCTTGAGATGTTTCATAATGCAGTCTAATCTCATTATCATTATTGTTTTAATTGCCCCTACTGAAGATCTATTAAATATTCCCACTCCAGTTTTCTTGTGTGTGTGTGTGTGTGTGTGTGTGTGCGTGCGTGCGTGTGTGCGTGTGTGTGTGTGTGTGTGTGTGTGTGTGTGTGTGTGTATGTATGTGTGCGTGCGCGCTCATGCAGTCACCCACAAAGGCCAGAAGGGGATGTCAGATCTCTGTCGCTCTAGGCATAGATAAATATAAGCCCTGATGTAGATACTGAAAATCAAACTCCAGTCCTCTCAAAGAGCAGTAGTGTTCTTAGCTGTTCAACCATATCTCCAGTCTCTCCAGCTTTCTTTTGAATATTTCTATACCAGTCTCCATAAGCTGCAAGTTGCCAAACAAGATCCAGAGTATCTAAAGTCTTGACCTGATGCATCTCCCACTTAACCTTATCACCTTCACTCCCAGATGAAAAAGTCCCTGCATTTCCAAAGCTTGTATGAATGGAACTCTCTCACGCCTACAAGAGACACAATGAGAGAAATCAGAAGAAAATGACAATTGCCAAGCATGAGAACCAGGAAGAAAATAAGATAGTGATGCATGCTGGTTTAATACCTACAGAGGATGCATGAATATTTTACCCCTAAGAAGTCCACCCTGAGTTGCTAAAACAGATGTGTCTTACATGTTAGCATAAAGTTTCTTCTCCTCCACATTGCAATCCATTGTCTGTTTCTATGTCATCTAGAATGTGGTCCCTATACCTGTGAGGGAGGCTATAGGAGTACACAGGATGCTTAAGGCTTTCTAGAAACAGCATATATCAATTATATGCCCCTCCTATTGTACATAGTAAAATGACCCAGTGCAAGTTGGGAAATGTCCACAAAAAAAAAAGGACTGGTCACTTAATGTGATCTCTGTTTCATCTTTTATCTGTTGTGTCCAATCTCTCTACTAGACAACAATAAGCCTGGGTTTCTAGACCCAAATCTAGCATGCTAATAATCTCTTCCAGAAATGTTCTTATAGACATACCCAGACTAATGGATGCCAAGAGTTTTCAGGGCTATGGGGTGGGGAATAAAATACAGAATGTGAAGCTGAGGTGGGTTCTAGGTAGGCAACATGCCAGGATTAAACAAAAACCAATCTACCAATGGCAAGAAGTCAGACATGGTGAAAGAGGTTAAATATGGTTTCATACAATTTGTAGAGGTTAGGAGAATGAGGAGAAGAAATTTCTGGTCTGTTAAAATGAAGCCAGAGGGACCTTTGGCAAGTACCAGCATTCTCCGCCTTAGGCTGCTCTCAAGACCCTAAGATGTATACAAGGCAGGTATCATTAATCTTGTTTCACAGGTGAGATTCAGAGAGGTGAGGTCACTTGGCCAAGATTTTACAGTAAGTAAAAAGCCTAGGATTTCTAACTTGAAGCTCATAGTTGAATTGGTTATTTGCTTGCCCCTCTGTTGTTTGTGACCATAATGGGGATCAAGCCTAGGATCTCAGGCAAGCTAGGTACCTCTGAGCTACACCCCACCCTTGACTTGAACTATTAATCCTAGTCTCCACTCAGTCTGCCCTCAGCAAATGCAAGCGCTTATTGATAAGCAATAGCTAAAACCAATCCAAGAAATTGTGGTTTCTTCTAACAGGAACTACATTCACAGGGCCTATGGTGTTGGGCAATGGCTTTCTGCATTGGCCCTCTCTCCTGATATAATTAGAAATGGTGTCTGTGCTTTGCTGTCTCTGACTCCTCAGCGCTAAATAGAACACACTATTCTCTGTGTCCTCTCTGATTTCCACTTACTCTCTCTTAATACTTGCCACAGTATGTAGGAATGGCTCTGTCACGCATCTGTGTGCCCCATTTGACTGTGAGTTCAGTACAAGCAGAGATAGCACCCAACTGCAATTCAGGGATATCCCCTACAACCCAGCACTGGGTCTATCAGATGAAAGGGATTTAACAGATGTTTCTGAGTCCGTGGGTGAACACGTGAGCATGGAGCATTTCTCATGGTCTGCTAGCATATTGAGCCATGTGTAAATATTCAGCTCTCTCTTCTTATTCTCTATGAGTGCTGGTACTCCAAGAACCAGAACCTTTGGGAGCAGCATCCCAATGGTCTGTCTGTAATCTAAAACAGACTCTCACTATGCATACTGGGATGCACAAATGGAAAAATAGGTATAGCTGTATCACTAAGTAGTAATTCTACAGCTAGATGTTATATCTGGAGTTCTTTAAAATCAAATGAAATCCTTAATGCTGCCTGAAGAGGCTTGCCTGTAACACTGAGTGAAATGGGGCAGAAGGAGGTAACCCAGGATTCAGAGGCCATGAATGCTTCAGAGTCTGATAAACAGTGTACACTTCTACTAAGTACAAAATGGGTCTATGAAGATGACTCAGTAAGTAAAAGCCATGTGAGTGCTCACAAAAACTAGGTGAGGTGGCTTGCATCAGCAATCACATCATTATTATAGTGAGGGGTGCGGTGGAGACAGGTGAATTGCCCAGAAGCCCCAGGGCCAGGTAACTTGTACTATGCAGTTCAGCTGCAGAAACAATGAGGGTCTCTGCCTTGTCAAGGTGAAAGATGAGAACCAGTTTCTGAAGGTTATACTCTGGCATCCACATCCACATCCTGACACAAGCATATCTATACTTACACATACAAATCACACACACACACACACACACACACACACACACACACGAATGAATGAACAAATAAATAAATGAATAAATAAATAAAATATCAAAACAGTCTTGTGTTAATGAGCTAATGAGAATATACTTTTACATGCAGCTCTACAGGGCTGATGGATCCTCTGCTGTCCAGCTCTGGACCCTCCTGGGACCCATAACCCCCAGGTTAGAGGCACCCCAGTAGCTGCTTTGCAGCTGCTCAGATGAAAAACCCACCCACCCCCACACAAGTGCCTGCTAAGTTAGTTAGCAATTCAGAATGACTTTTCAGAGAGCAATCCCTCAGTCTCCCATGATACTTGTCTGACAACCCCTTAATCTTGGCAAGAGCTGCATTAAACCAACCTGTCATCATCCGTCGCCGCACACAGTGGCAGCTCTCACAGAGACACACACACTCGCTGAGAAACCAGACTCCTCAACCTCAGAAAAGAAATTACAGTTCAGAGGTCCTGTTGCTCCACAATCAACACACAGGAGCTGACAGGCAGGGCGTGCCAAGAGGCAGCAGGCCAAATTCAGGCTTGAGGTGAGCTGCTTCTATCCTAGGATCTGTGGGGACTGCCCAAAGGAATGTTAAGACAGTTATTACACTGAAGGTACCTGTCTCTACTGACAAGGAAGGAAGGAAGGAAGGAAGGAAGGAAGGAAGGAAGGAGGGAGGGAGGGAGGGAGGGAGGGAGGGAGGGAGGGAGGAAGGCAGGCAAAGATGGAAGGAAAGAAGGAAAGAGAGGAAGGGAGAGGATGGGGAGAGGAGGGGAAGGGAAGGAAGAAGAGAGGAGAAAAGAGAAGAGAAGAGGAGAGGAGAGGGGAGGGGAGGGGAGGGGAGGGGAGGGGAGGAGAGGAGAGGAGAGGAGAGGAGAGGAGAGGAGAGGAGAGGAGAGGAGAGGAGAGGAGAGGAGAGGAGAGGAGAGGAGAGGAGAGGAAACAATAACATGTAAAGGGGCCAAGGGAACTTGAGACTGGAATGGGATTCATTGGGAGGAATTCAAAACCCTGAAGTTACCATGGTTGTAGAGAAACAGTCCCATTAGCCACTTTGGAACGTTGTGAAATTCTATTCCCTTAAAAAAAAAAAAAAAAAAAAAAACAAAGTGAGACTATATCCACCACCCCCCAAATATTTTGGAAACTATAAATAAAAAGAGAGAGCTGGGTGATGGTGGTCAAACCCTCCTTTGATGTTTATCCTTTGGGGTACTTCATAGTTTACCTTGGCAGAGTTTCCTTTCTGTTAGGAAATCTCCATTACAGATCTTGTACCACATGCTAAGCATTTTCAAAATGATTTCTTCAAGGATTTGGAATAACTCAATATGCATATAAGAAAGTAATTCAATTCTGTTAAATTATTAGCAAAACTGGCCTCTGTTCTTCACTCCTCCATCTCAGGGAACAGTGACCGACCCTATGCTTTGGCTCTTCATGTTTGGTCAGATGAATTACTTCAGCCAATGGACATGACCATAAAACAAGCCAAGAGATGAGAAACATCCACCCATTTCTATTTGCATTCTGGGACAATGACATGATATTCAGATACAGACAAGACTGCTGCAAGATAAGAGATAGCTGGGGCAGAATTTAGTTACCCAAAGGACCCAAGACAATGAGAAGCTGATCCTAAGACCCACAGGTAAGGCCAGGCAAGATCAACAGACCTATTTAGCCAATGCCAAATGCTTCTGGACACTGAGCAATAAATCCCATTGTACTGCTTATGACTACATATCATTTGTTCTAGCTTATGTGCTGTGACAGATACCATGACCAAAAGCAACTTGTGAGGACTATGGGTTTATTCAGCTTACGCATCCAGGTCACAGAGCATTGGGAAATCAGGACAGGAACTGAAGCAGGAACTTGAAGCAGTAATCATGGAAGAACAATGCTTAGCTGGCTTTCTTACATAACCCAGAACAACAATCTTCTCAGAGAATAGTACTTCTTGTAGTAGGATGGGTTTTCTCACATCAGTCATCAATCAAAACACTCTCCAAAAGACAGACCCACAAACCAATCAGAGCTAGGCAATCCCACGATTAAGACTCCCTTCTCAGGTAACTTTAGGCTGTATCAAGTTGCCAAGGAAACCTCACCATTGCAGCCCTGCACTTCTTATGTTACATTATGGCACAATGCACATACTAACTACTGCATTGTGTGCCACACAACATTCTGAAACAAAATTGGTAAGGGCCTTCTTTTATTCCAGATTAATCAAAATTAGTAGCACTGCTTTCTCAAGGCACTACAGCCAGCACATCAAGCTGAGATTCACCTCAGGCTAAAGGGCATTGCAGCCCATAGCCATGGCCTCTTCATTTATAAAAATGGAGTCTGGGGAGGTAGTGAAGTGTTTGTCTCAAAAACATTAGCATTTGTGTTCTGGGTCACAAAACTCAAATAAAACACTGGATGAAGAGTTACACACCTATAATCCCTACACTAGGGAAATAGGTGGAGAAAGGAAAATCCTTGTGCTTGCTGTCCAACTGGTCTACCCAACTCAGTGATAGATTCTGCCTCAAAATATAAAATGGAGAGCAATTGAGGAAGGAACCTGACATTGTCCTCTGACCAACTCTGGCCTCTACATAAACTTGTATACAAATGCACATCCACAACAAGAGAAAAGACAGAAATAAGAATAATGTAAACAATATGAATTACTGCAAACCTTAAAAGACAACAGATGACAACAAGACAAGACACACTCACCAATGTGATTTGCACATGATAAACTTTGGCGGGGGGAGGGGGGTGTTGTTGTGCCAATATAAGCTCCACTGTTATTACTGCTGGTTGTTGTTGTTGTCATGATGTTATTATTACTCTAGAGTCTTATTCTTTCTACTCTGTCCATGTGTGCTAGAGGCAGATGTGTCTGTACATTTTGCTACACCTGCTCTAAAATTACAGGACCAGCCCTGTTTCCAAACCTTCAGTATGTGGGCATTGTGCTGTAGGCATATATTTTTCACAATGTACTTTAATAAGAGTTCAACCTCCCATCTAGCCGATCATCCACCAGAGGTAAGTAGAAAAGAAAGGTTATTAGGATACAGGAGAAGTATACCTGTTTAGAAATAGTTCTTTGGGGGGTGATTCCAATCTTCATTGTCCTCAGTCCAGTCCACTAGCAAACACCAAATATGAATCAGCAGCTGCAGTCCAGTCTACTCAACAGACACCACATATGAATCAGCAAAGGCAGTTTAATTCAGAAGAAATCATGAGGCTTGCCAATTGGCCTCAATTCGTGGAAGCAGAAAGAAGCCACAGGAATTGAACAAGAAGTTCTTTGGCAAGTCTCTCTCAGTGAAGTCACCACAAGCGAAGTTCAGCAAAGCAATATAAAGCAAACCAATACATGCATGTCATCAGCAAAGACTAGTGAGGCAGAGCAAAGCAAATCAGTTCTCAAGTTCCCACTGTCTGTGGGGTCATATTTATATTCTTTTTAAACATCATGTGTTTGTTCATGTGTTTGCTATAGAAGAACATCCTTTCACCTGTGTCTGTTTCAGCAAAACATTCTTTCACCTGTCTACCCCAGCAAAATGTCATTATAACCTGGTTCTCCAAAATACCAGAAACTTCCACTTTATTGTGCCAAGTGATACTCTGCTAATTTAGTGCCATCTTTTTCATGGGACAATCTTAAAGACCCAAGGATATAAGCATTACCCATCCTTAAAACACTGTCATACAAAGGAGAAATGACAGAGGTACCAGGTGTCATTGTTATCACAACATGGTTGGTGATATAATAAAGGAACTCTCATATGATGTGAAGCTTATCACCTTCAAGAGGTTTGCATGGCAATTTTCCCATGTGGTTTTCACAAGCAACTATTTACCCATTGGCTTAAGACACAGACTCTGATGGAAAGGTAATTTTGCATAAGCAACACCTCAGGAACTGTTACATCAACTTACAATCTCAGACAGCCTAGTGTTCTTATCTCCCCACCAAATCTGCCAGCTACATCTTTCTGGGACAGAATTGCCATGAAGGAAAATGTAGTCATCTGGCACAGCAGAACCTAGTTATCAAGGTGAGATTGAATACACTTTGAACAACGATCCGAATCTAAGTGCCCTTGGGTTTCCCTACCACTTCCTGTCCTACAATTCATATGATCATCTGTGTCCTTACAGAAAATCACAAGCTATGCAAGTGGCTAAGGCGAGAGAGCCGTCTGGTGAATTAGCACACAAACCCTTAACAAGAGATATCCAATCCTGCTCTGCCGCCTAGGAGGCTGGGCAAGCACTTAATCCAGATTAGACAACCTGGACAGTACTGACATTTTGGCCCAAGCATTGTATCATGGGAAGATGGCCTGTAAACTGAGGAATGTTAAGTAGCAGTCCTTGCTTCTACCTCCATGCCAGTAGTACTTCTGACTTTGCCACTCATCCTTTGGGAAGGAGTGAGCAATACTTTTCCCAGTTAAAAACCATTGGCTTTACAACCTCTCTGGTGTAAACCAGTGCTTTAGTCTGATGGAGACAATGACACAGAACCCTGCCTCATCAGGTTCCCAAGGACTGAAAACAGTGATCATGTGCTAGGATGGTATGAGAGCTGGCACGCACACAATTAAAGTTGCCTGGTATTAGTAGCACATGCCCGCTGAGGAATGGAGCTCTCTCAAGAGTGCATGAGCTTTGCAAATTTAGGGGACAAAATAATTCAACCCAGCATATCAGAGATCTTTCCTTACATTTATGTGGGGGGAAGGGAAGATTCTGGAAATTAAAGGGTGAATAAAATTTGGGCTCACCTTGAGGGAGCACCCTGTCTACTGAGAAGCTCACAGCCCTCACTGAAACATAGGCTAAACTTTCCCACTTATTCCACTTACAGGAACAACTTACGCAAGTTTGTTTTCCTTTGCTCAGCCATTGTTACTTCATCACTAGAAGGAAAGTAATAAAACAAAATTCCTGAGAGGTAGGGGCGGTAGTACAGTGTTAGAGTGCTTGGCAGTTTCCTAGCTTTGTGAACCCCTGGGAGAGAGAGAGAGAGAGAGAGAGAGAGAGAGAGAGAGAGAGAGAGAGAGAGAGAGAGACTCAGTTGTTAAGCAATGAATATCCTGTCTTCCAATAGCACCCAGGCTTCCCATTTGCCTGTCTGATTCCTCTCCTCGCCAGACTGCCTGCAGCATGGAAAATAAGTCCCAAGCATGCCCCAAGGAGAAGCAGTGCTTCCTCCCACTGATCTTCATCAATAATCATCCAGGAGGGGATTAGGGATCTAAGCCCTTAGGGTCCTATGGATGTGGGCTCTTGGCCTTGCCAAGTCACCTCATATCTAATTGATTCACTTCTATGATGTAGAAAAGGTGCCTTTCCATTGGGTCCTTGTGCAGATGAAGTGAGATCATTCATGTGAACCCAGCACAGAAGCAGTGCTCAATGCTCTATCACCAGAGCAGTGGAGGTGTTGGGAAGGATCAGGCAGATGCTGACTGGGAAGATGGGAAGGCACATGCGAATACAGCTCTCAGCCTTCTGAGAGCTGAGGAGAGAGCCCAGAACGCCATCCACCTCCAGAACACCATGAGCCATGAAAAGCAAACCTACTCCCCAGAACAGCACCTACTAGTTCAACTGGACCAGCTTTTTCCAGGCTCTGGCCAAAAGAGTCAAACATGCACATATATATTTATGTAGACAAGAAAAAGGAAAAGTGTTACTTCTAGTCAGAGCCTAAATTTCCTGCCTCCAAAGCCCAGCTGGATAGCAGGAGCTGTAACAGAAAACAGCCTTACAATTAGCTGGAGCTCTGTAGCTGTCTGCAGCAGACTGCTTACACGGATGTCTCCATAGGTGGTCCCCCAGTTCATCAGTTCATAAATAAGTAATTTGAAATGTGTTCCTGGGGGAAATTTTCCTCCTGCTCTCCCCCAACAGACTGTACTCATCAGTTTTCCCATTCTCCAGGTAGCTGCCGTCCTCATTTATAATGGCCAGAGGAACTGCACTGTTCTAATTCCTGCTTCATTACATTGTCTAATGCAAGTTTCGCCAGCCTCACACTCCACATTTCCTTATATTGATAAGAAAAGAAAAGCCTTGCATATATTATTTATTAGCACTTTGGAAGTAGCTTTGTTACAAGTTGAGATGGAATATTTTTACATACAAAGCAGGGCAGGCAAGTTGAGGTCTGGACAGAGGTTGGGAGATGAAGTTCTTGGAACCCGGGGAACACGTTCACATACACTGGACAAGGTGCATGCACACAGCAAACCTTATACACAGTTCAACTCTCACGGACCACTCTCCCTCTCTCTCCCTCCATCCCTGCCCCTCACCATTTACGTTGTATCCAGGCAAATGTTTGGGGAACATTTTGATGCATTTATCCCAAGCCTATATTTTTCCCACTCGAGAAAATGAACAACCAGATCAAAAGCACCTGGTGATTTCAGAATAGCAGGGTTCCCCACTGACGAAGCTAATGGAGTCACTAATTTGCCTGGCCAATAAAACCAATGACTTCTATACTAAAAGCCTTTGAGTGAAGCCTCCAGGGCTTGCTCTGGGGTAATGGAAGGGGGTTAGTTTCCTCTTAGCCAATAACCTAATTATTTTTTAAAGTACTAACTGTACCTTTCATTATAATAATGCATATAATTGATTTTGTTGATGATGTCTTTCATAAAAATCTATCAGTCACCAGGAACTGTATTTACTCCTTTTCGTTGTTTTTATGATTATTTAGCTTTGGAGTCCCATAATAGGTAATTAATAAAATATGTTAATCTGAGAGTCATTTGCCTCATGATCTCTTTAGGAATTCTTTTTCATTCCGTTCTAGAAAGCTGTTGTGGAAGGCAATGCTTTCCAAGTGAAATCTTGGCACAATTTAAAAGTTGCATTTGGGTTCATCTGTTTATTTTCTTTGTCTATAAACAGCCCTCGACTTTCATCATAATAATTCAGAAAGTGAGAATCAGATTAAAATTGTTCTTTTTCTGGTCTGAAGGAAAGAAGTGACACCCTTATCCCCAAAGACAGTCTTCTAACTAGGTCATTAATGTCAATCACAGGCCAGTCATTGGAGGACTCTATAAAGAAAGGGTTACGAAAGATGAGTATAATTGTGAATCTAAAAAAAAAAAAAAAAATCTGAATATTCAAGCTAACTACCTCAAACACTAGAGAAGATGCAACATCTGTCTTTCTGGGTCTGAGTTATCTCACTCAATATGAATGTTTCCAGCTCCATTCATTTCCCTGAAATTTTCATAATTTCATTTTTTGTAACAGCTGGATAATACTCAATTGTGTAAATACAACATAGTCTCACCATACCTTCATCAGTTGATAGACATCCTATCTGTTGTGAACAGAAAGGCAAGAGAGGAGTTGAGTACATATTCTGTAGTACGAAGTACATTCTTTGGGGTTTATACTCGAGTATACAGCTGGATCATGTAATTGACGTATGTCTATGTTTTGAAGAACAAGTGTTCCCCTTTGTAAGTGTTCCCCTTTGCCACATCCATACCAGCAATCATCCATCATCACACCCAGTAACTCTGGAGTACTCATCCCTAAGTGGAACGTCTGCCTTACATTTCTTCCTCCCAAAGCACAGGGATAGATGTGAGAGAGGGGGCAGAAAGATTGTGAGAGCCAGAGGTCATGGATAACAACAAGGAAACAGAGGTTTACTGGACACAACAGGACTAGTGTGCAGATGGACTCACAGCCATTGTAACAGCGCACGCAAGATCTGCAGGAGCTCAAGCCAGACAAACTCCCAGCATGGAAGGGGAAGGTGGGCCCAAAGTCCCACCTCTAATTGGGGAGCTATTAGTATAGCTTCTAGAAAAGGGAGAGTTAGCTTTCATTAAGACTATGACTCCTAGTAAGTCTGACAAACTCCAGCAGATGGTCACACATACAAGAGCATACAAGTGTCATTAATTGGCCTTGGAGTGTTTTTTTTTTTTTTTAAATGAATTAGGGCATAAAGGTGGGTGGGTATCGAATAAGGAGTGGATCTGGGAATAGATGGGGAGGGAATGAATATGGTCAAAACACAATGTATAAAATTCTCAAAGTATTTATTAAAAAAATAGCTTTTCTAAAATGGAAAGGGGTGGCAGAAAAAGAAAGAGAGAAGAGAACTAATCTGGGGTGAGTTTTACATTAGAGGTGACTTCTAGGCTAGAATCCACTCTATGGTAAACTAAGGCTTGAAAATCTAGGTATTATCCCTCCAATACAAAAAGAACTTAAAAACTCACCTCTCTGTGTTCAAGGGGTAGAAACCCCAGCTTTTGTTTTGAGATGATCAGCAGAACACGAGAGTGCTTACGGATAGGGTACAGTCCACATCATCATCTGCACCTAGGACTGGTGGCATTGACCATGGAACTTCTTCTCTCCACAGTGTGTGTGTGTGTGTGTGTGTGTGTGTGTGTGTGTGTGTGTGTGTGTGTGTGATACTTGACTCTATATGTACATAAAGAGGCCAGAAGCAACATCTGGTGTCTTCCTCTGCTGTTCTCCACTTCATTTTTTGAGTTAGTGTCTCTCCCTATGAATACCTGGAGTACCATTTTGGCTAGACTGGGTGACCAGTAAGCCTGAGGGATCCCCCTGTCTGTTCTACTCCACATCCATCACTTGGATACATATATGCATCACCATACCAAACTTTCACTGGGTGCTGAAGACCAAAACTGAGGTCCTCATGGTTGCACCACAAGCATGTGTACCCACGGAGCCACTGCCCCAGATCATTTTTCATTCTCTAAGATTTATCTTTATTAGTTTTTTTTTTTTTTTTTTTTTTTTTGCTATATATATGGGAGCAGAGACATCAGATAGAGGTGTTAGAGCTCCCTAGAACTGAACTTAAGTAGTTGGCAGTTGTTAGCTGTCCAAAATGGGTTCTGGTCTTCTCTAAAAACAGAACATAATTTTTATCCATTGAGCCATCCCCCCAGACCCCATCTTTCATTCTTAAGATGGAGACTGACAATAGTACTCAGTCCTTGGCTCTTGAAAAGAACTGGCAAAGAACTGGCAAAAACCCATCAGTAATGAAGGAACACAGAGCTTGCAGCAAGGTTTTTCAAGCAGTACTAACACTTAGGCAAAGGTGCTTCCTGGTGGCCAGATGCTGGGTATCATCCTCAGTTTGAAAGCATCCTTGCCTCTAGCCACTGGGTAACAACAGCAGCCAATCCTACATCCCCCAGGTTGAACTGCCAAAACTGACTCTAGGCCTTAACCAAATACCCTTCAGATGGCAGGGTAGACAACAATGTGACTAGCCACTGCCTCTGACACAAAACACAGGACTTAGTACTATAGTGACCATTTCTGGGAGTCAGCTGACAGAGCAGATTTAAAAGCCCATTAGGGGAAAGAAAAAAAAGAGTGAGGTGCTTGTCAATCAGTTCCAACTCATCTCTCCACCACAGGGAATAATTACCAGACTTCACTTTGAGTCACTTGTTAGAATTTTGCTCCAGATGTAGCCTACGCCTCATGGTATCCTTCAAGACTAAATTGAAGAGAGATCAAGACAACCTGGCAGAGCCTCAGGTCCAGTCCAAAGCTCAGACTCATGGAGAAAAACATTATACCCAAACCAAAAGGGCCAATGAGAGGAAAGAATGTGAGTGTATTAGAATAGATATTATACATGTGCAGATATAGGTAGATAGATAGATAGATAGATAGATAGATAGATAGATAGATAGATAGATAGATAGATGATGGATGGACAGACAGACGAATGGATGGACAGACAGACAGGCAGATAGATAGGAGTATAATCTTCTGAAATATAAGTAAGGAAAAACTCCAATATAGTCCTTGCTGATTGGGAAAAAGTCAGATACTGTGTAGACCACACCCCTAAAGGATGAGATATGAGCATCTCTAAATCTCATACCAGATGCACATTTTCACACTTGTCACAAGGCTCTCCCCCAAAAAACTAGATCTCATGTTGTCCTAGTGCAAATCATTTTAAGTATAGGTTAAGATTTACATGGTGTAGCATCTTTTATATGTTATTATGAGGCTCCTTCATGCGCTGAGTATGGGCTGTGTAGAATGCCCTTATTACAGCATCTCATTTAGAAAACAGAAGCCTGCCAGTGTTATTGATCATTTAATTGCCTCACTCTGGGGGAGGAGGGAGAAAAGCAAACCTACATTTGTGCATAGTCACCTGCTCATGCACCACCCCCTCTTATTATCGTCAAAACCATACCACACAGAAATAACCAAAGACAAACACACACATTCACTCAAAAATAAGTATACAGTACTTGAATGCATAAGCTGGATTCCCCAGATAAGAAAAGCATGTGCCTGAGGCAACAGTAAAAACAGGACACTGGGAAGAAAAATAAAGCATTAAGTAGAGTTTGCCATTTGAAGAACATCAACAGAATCATCATGGGGGAAGATCTACTTGTTATTCTAATTGCCTACATCTAAGTTATAACTTTATATTGCTTTTATTTTTCCACTACCTAAAGAAACCAGGGAGATAGGTAAGATTTTTGAGCTATTCAGATCTTTAAAATCTTAATGGAGCTCTGAAGAGTACCTAAACATTGACATCCAAATGGTAAAATATAGAAAGGTACGCTGTCAATGCTCAGCCAGACAGAAAACAGAAGAAAGGGGCTTTAGTCTGAAAGGCAGGGGACCTGGATTCTATCTATCCCTAGCCTTCTACTGCTTTCCCAATGTTAACTTGTTCAAATCCAAATCCGCTAAGCAAATAGCTTTAACTAGATGCTAGAATTAATAGGATTTCCAACACTGTTCACTTGAGCTTTGACTGACTATAGAACCTACCCTTTGCCTAAAGTCACCCACAGATGGTGGCTCACAGGGACCAAACTATAGATAGGTCTACCTCCCAGCTCAAGGCTTTCCCCCATAAAATTGTCCCTCCCTCTGCAAACCTCCAAAGCCCACTCGCTGGCTCCTTGGCTTCCTCATTGCTATGCATCTCTCTCTTATTGCCTGCACATCCCCACCCCCTACTGCTCACTCTGCAGGTAGTACAGGGAACGAGTGCAATGGGAAAAGACAGGCATATTGAAGGGGTTTCTTTGCCCCAGGACCCCTTTATCTGAAGTTGTCCACAAAAGCGGAAATGAGTTGATTTGCATTTTCCCACTGAAGCAAGCAGCGCAGCTGAGGAGTGCTCTCATTCCCAAGCGCCATCTTCTCTAGTTTGCCCTGAGGCCTTCTCCAGGGCTGGAATAGCTCTGAAAACACCTGTATGCTGCCCATTTAAATATATGCTTCAGACAAATCTTTGGGGGAGTTTCAAAGGAAAAAGACTAATGCTTTCCCTCCCTGGCATACATTATCCTTCCTGTGAATGCTAACGGCAGAAATTAACTCTCTCTAGACAGGTTTCTCTCCAGTCGGGATGCCACACCTACTTTCCAAGGTCTGGTAATTTAACAGATTTCTCCAAGGCTCATCCATTTATTCTGCAAGTATTTACTGACCCCGAAGAAAAACCACGGTGCTGCTTCCATCTCTCAGTCTAAGCGACAAGCAAACACCCTACATTAGAAACTTACTTCCTCACAGATCGAGAGGTTGAAAGGTCCAGGATCAAGCCACTGGTACCCAATGAAAGAGCTCTTGCTTCACTCTCCCATGGTGCAAGGCAGAGGGGCAATAGTGGGTAAGACAGAGCAAAGGGGTCTATAGAAACAACGGTGAAAAGATCCTACTTTTAAGCTGGTCGCAACTTAGATCAGGAGGCAATGTGCCTAGAAGCACACAGAGATACTAGGATGCTCATTGCTTAGATCAGGAGACACCATGCCCAGATGTGTACATAAGTACTTGATGCTACCTAGGGGGTCTCGCTGCATCCGAGAAACTGGCTTTGAGAGCTTTACAGCTTTTGAATGGACAGCGTGCATACTCTCTGACTTCATTCTCTGTGTACATACCCAAGCGTGGCTGTGCACCACGACCTCATGACTTCGATAACTTCAGTGAAACACTCTGGAGCACAGAAAGATATCATCACACGCCACTGCCGTCTGCATCTTGGTGGATTCTCCACCTCAACCCCACACCCTGCTGGTTCTCAAAGGTTCAGCCTTCTCAGAAGGACCTGCCGTACTGAGTCCATTTCTCTAAGAGCATAAACTTGCCTCCACCCGCCTCGCCCTCCTTTCCTAGCAAGCACCTCCAACAACCCAGTCTCCCTTGCTTTAGCATCCTACAAACTGGGGGAGTACGTTTTCTCCATCCTTCTACTCAATTAACTATTGAGCAGCTAGCAAGAGGGTAGAATTCACACCAGTGCTCCTGCCTAGGAATCGGAGGAACTACATTACATGTGTGTGTTTGTTGAGGAAGAAGTTAGAAAGAAACAATGAGGGAGAGGGAAAAGACAGTTGTCATAAATAGCTCAAAGAAGGAAGGCTTTTCCCCAAAGAGCAACGAGCCCATTGTTAGGTAGATTTAGCCCTGGTACATAGAGACATCTAACGATCAAATGGACATACTTCTGTCTCATCCATATGACATACGAAATATTATACATTAGATAATTCAGAAAGGCTCAACATGCATTTCCTCACTGTTCTAGAGCCTGAGAAGTGTAAGATTTATGCACGGGTCCCAGATGAGAGCCTTCAGATGATGTCATCATTCCATGGTGGAAGGCAGGAATACAAGAGTGGGTAAGTGAGAGAAAATAGGCAAATTCATCCCTTTGTAAGGAGGGTACCATCATGGCTACTGCACTATCTGTCAGTGCAGAGCCTCCTAGCCCACTCCCTTAAGACCCCACCTCCCAGCAGCACCACATTCTGCTCAAGCTTCGGCGAGGAACTTTAGTCACCTCTCTGAACTCAGAGCAGTTTCTGGTCTTCTCCTTTTTACGTAGCTGACCTACAGGTGCTCTCTCCCCTGCAGCAACTGAATCTAGACACTGTTATGCTTTCTTTGGCCTGTAGAGTGCTGGGAATTTTGGCTTTTGCTTTGTTTTCAGTTTGAAGGGGTGATCAACATTTCTAAGCTGAGAAATTTCACACATCCAGGGAAATCAAAGGTCCCCTCAACTCACTCCACAGCACTGAGCAATAACAGTTGTCAGGGCTCACTGCTCTGGGAGCCTGACTGCACAGTCCCCTTATTGCCTCTGCCTCACTCTAGAGCCTAGATATCTCATCTCTGTCCTGGCCATGGACCCTAAAGCCCCTCAAACTTCATACTCTGGCTCCTAAGCCAGCTCCCTGATCAGGGTCCAAACAAAATAAAACAAAACAAACAAACAAAACTGAAACCCCTAGATGACTACCCTCAGGCAGCTTTGTACATCTGGCTACATTTACATTCTAGAAGAATCAAAACCTGAGAGTCCTCTCCTTACTTGTACCAGAAGTGAATAATAATAGCATTAAATAGAAAGCAGAAAGCGTGAAACCTCTCCCATAGACTATTACTATTATTCCCATCCAGAAATTCTCCTGCATCTTGGGGCAATACAGTGACTTCTGACATCTTGATTCAGAAGAGAAATAGGGAGAAAGAAGAAATACCCCTTGGTAGATGCTACTTTCATCTACTTTTAAATTTTACTAAAATTAATTCTCAATTCTATAAATCCTCACATCTCTCTTACACACACACCATCATACCCATAAACACATACCATACACAGACTCATACATTATACACACATTCACAGATATATACACATATATAAATGTACATACAGAACACAGACATGCACACACATACACAACATACATAGATATTACACAGACATATACATATACAACATATACACAGAGACACAGACATACACACACATATACAACATATACATATATTATACAGTACAAACATATACAACATTCCCACACATATATAGGCACACACACAAACTCAGACATAGACATACATATACAATATACACATACAATAATACAGATACACACATACACAACATAAACATATACACATACCATATATATATACACACACATATATATATAGACATACATATATCATATACAGACACACATACTACAAACACACATTCTCTCATTTTCTCTTTCAAAATCAACAAAATACTCAACTTCATTGTAATATAATTTTCCAAATCTCTGCTTAAAGAAGAATATTTTCTGAAATGGAAACAAAACAAACCCACTTCTTTAGAGACAAACACAACTGAGCCAAAGGCAAAGATGTAAGAAGACAAACACCATGCTTCATTTAACTGGGTATAGGCACTTTGAGGGACAGGTATGAAACAAAAGGCAGAAAGCAAAGGAAAGACCCTGTCACTTAAGCAAGGACGGCCTTGTCAGATGATCCAGGTCACAGCCAGGGAAACACCATAACTGTAAAGACTGCTTCTTCTGCTCATTCTGCTCCCATTCTTCCCTGTCCACATTGTGAGTTCTAGGAAACGGAGAGAGAGCCTAACAAGGTGTCTCTTTCTAAATGGCAGGAAGCTGGCCTCTTGGTGGGTATCATTTTCTGCATCCTTTTAATTAGGAAAGGTGAGAAAGTTTCCACAGTGCCCCCTTCCCCTGTGTCCTAGGTGAGGGTTTCATGAATTTTGACAGAGGCACCTTCCTTCCCTCCTAAGCATTCCTCCAGTCCCCAGATAATTCCCCCCCATTCCTCCCACATTAACTAACACACACAGCTCTCTTCCTCTCGCCCTCCCTCAGTCCCACACTTCTCTCCAAAATGTATAACATAATTGTGAAGGCTAATTATCAAATAATGCTTAAGCCTCTGGGACCAAGATTGGGGGGGGTTGGGGGTTCTAGAAATGTTTTAAAAGTTCTCAGGCTGTAAAATAAACATTATTAGCTGAAACCAAACCTCCTGCTGCAGACTCAAACCAAACTGAGTTTTACACACACTCAAAGACACACACACACAGGCAAATTAAATATATATGTAAAACACACATGTGTATGTAATAACTTATGCATACAAAAATCAAATGTATCATTCTTTTAATAGGTCACAGGAATTCTCTGTCATCCTCTGGCAACCCCTTTAAAAAGAGAAACGAGTTGATGTTCAGTCTTGTTTTCATAAAATTGGGAGAGCCACCAGGGATTCAATCCCAGAGAGCAGATCCTTCCAGGGGCTCAGAAAAGGGAAAGAGACGACAGAGAGACAGAGAGACAGAGAGACAGAGAGCTGTCTCTAGAGTGAAAAGAGAGCCAGCATGAATGAGGCCTTTCTCCTCTGGCCCCAACCATGAACTGACAGGACAGCACAGATGGGGTCTTTATCATGGAAAGGGACAGGAACACAGCAGTGTGCCTCACACACAAATGTCACACTTTATAAACTGCCGTATGGCTGTTCTTTACACTGTGCTAACCAGAGCCACACACAAGAGGTAGAGAGTCTGTCTGCCCTTCCTGCCACTGCCCCCTCAACTGCAGGCAGAGGTATTGGTTTTCTGCCCGCGTCCTCAGAGAGGAAGAAACAGCAGCCCAGCCGTGGATGCACCTGGGTGTTGCGGCCAAGTCCTCAGCTGTGATGCGTGGAGACATTAAAAATAGCACTGTGGCTGGTCAGGTTTCAACTGTCCAGGGACTCTGAGCTGTTGGAGAGCAGAAGGGGCTAGCAGGCAGGGGGTGGGAGAGATGCAGAGAAACATGCGTGATAATGCCTAGCTTATTAGGCAAAGGGAAAAATGCTGCAAGGCAGAAATAATGGCTTCTACTTCTTTATCTGGTAGATGGCGAGCTGAGGATGCTATTTGCTCAATGGAGCCTCTTCACAGAAGTCAAAGGACTGCCATGAACCCTGGATCAGTTAAACCCAGAAAGGTCCAGGCTAAGATTCAGTCCTCAGCTGAGTAGTTCATAAGGACCAATTGTCTACTCAATGCTGTGGAGACTGTGGTTGTCTGGGACCCTCTGAGAACCTCTCTTCTCCCTGGAGAATGAGCTCCCGTGATCATCTTTATAGCATCTACTGAGTCCTCTGCCCTCTCTAGTGGGAACCAAACATGAGTGGAGAAGGTTGGGCAAGAGGCAATCAGAGCTGGGCAAAGATCTGCAGGGTTCTTCCTCTTCTCCAAACTATAGAACTAGACTGAGCTCAGTCCATAGCTGAGACCCCAGCCATTTCCTCACTGATACTCTTTCCTGGGACATGACACTCTGCCATCTCAATGAGACAGACATGACAAAAGATTACTAGATTCCATAGAATAGTAGCACACTGCCCACATCAGTTGTTCTGTTGTTGTTGTTGTTGTTGTTGTTGTTGTTGTTGTTGTTGTGTTGTTCTTGTTGCTGCTGCTGCTGCTGCTGCTGCTGACCCATGTCTTTGTGCTGGAAATTAAACTCGGGCTCTGTGCATGCTAAGCCTGTACTCCACCACTAAGCACCATGCCCAGCCAGCCACTAGTTTTCTTTTCTTCCTGGAAAATGGGACTGGAAGAGCCCTCTTACAGATAAGAAGCAAACACAAATGCAAACCAGAGAATTCAAACAGATATGTAAGATAAAAACAGCTGTGTTAAAAAAAAAATGGCAAGATCTAGGAGACTATTCAGAGTGTCAGCCCTACCATCATCCTAAAAATTATTATTTTACTTCCCTCATTTTCAAGTAATTATTATTATTATTATTATTATTATTATTATTATTATTATTATTATTATTATTCAGTAAAAAAAAATACCCATGAGATGAGCTAAATCTTGTTCCCCCAAATAAATCCAACACAACCTGTGAATCCTATCTGAGATGACAAGACTTGGTAGGTGTGGTTCAGTTAGGAGTAGGAGGTTACTCCTACTCTAGGTAAGGGGCAGGTGTTATTAGGAGCATGTTTAAAAGGAAAGCAGGTGTAGATTTGACTCCACCTCTTGGGAAGGTGGGAAGGAAGGAAATGGAATGATGTAAGATGAAACATTCAAAGACAGAGCTACAAGCAAAGCAACGCAGAGGTCACTAGCAGCTGCAAAGACGTAGGAGGTGAATCTTCTCCGCAGTTCAGAAGGAAACAGGCTCAGCTTTGACTATCTTTAATGAGCCTACTTCTATGGTTTAGATATTGTTTGAGTATATTTCCCCAAAGGTTCACAGAAGCTTGGTTCCTATTATAATGGTATTGAGATGTGGTGGATCTTTAAGATGTAGGGATTAGATCATGGAGTACTACCCATGGAAGAGACTAACATGGTTATCCTTAAGTGCAGTTGGTTCCTGAGAGAACCGAACTGCTACAATGCAGCTAAGTCCCATGCTTGGTCTTCTCTGTGTGAAATCATTCTTCCTTCTGCTTCCCTGACACATTGTGCTCTGGCCATAGACTGCCATCATATTTGTTTTGGTTTCTAGTCACCAGATTCAGAAACCAAATAAAGGACTCTATAAAGTACCCAGATGCAGGTATTTTGGTATAGAAACACAAATAGACTAAGACGCCATTTTGAACTTCTGATCCAAAGAATCAGAAAGAAAGAAATTTGTGTTGTCTTCCAAGACTAAATATATGTGGAAACTCACCACAGTGCTGTCCTGGCTTTGCTTCTGTTATTGTGATTACAAAATACTTAGGGGCAGGGACAGATTTAAGAGAGAAAGAGGTCATTCAGCTTACAACTCCAGGTTATAAGTCCATAATTGTTGGGCAGTCAAAAGAATAACCTGAAGCAACGAGTCGCATCCACAGTCAAGAGCATAGAGAATGAATGCATGCATGCCTACCCTCAGTTCATCTTCTCCTTTTCTCAACTGTAAGCCCAACTCGTGGAATTGTGCCACCCACGATGGGCAGTTTTCTCTCCTCAATTAGTTCAATCAAGGTTATCCCTCACAGACATGCCCATAGGCCAACCTAAGCCAGATAATCTCTATTGAGTCACTTTTCCCAGGCGGTTCTCCAATGTGTCAGGCTGGCAATTGGAGCTAACCATCACAATTATTTGCCTTTCTACCAATGGGAAGCAAATAATTTCATAAATAAGGGTCCAGGCATCAGCAGGAAGCAGCAGCTTCGTGCTGCGGTTATGAATGATATTACTTTGAACCACAAAGAACACAGGGTATTTTCAGGAAATTATTTTATCTCCTCACCATTACAAATTATTCTATTAAACTATGAAACATTCTTCTCGCAGACTACCTACTGTGTATTTATTCATAAGAAGCTCTCCTCATAGGAAGAATCCTAGAGTAAGTTTTACAGCAAAACAAATACGTGAAATCTCCCCAAGTTCACAAGCATATTACCTTCTGTCTTCCCAACAAGCTTTAGTAACTAAAAAATGCAAAGAATGAGTTTTCACCTACTAAAAATTGAGAGAAGGGAAAGTTGGCTCGGAAGTTAAGAATACATACTCCTAATCCAGAGGACTCAAGTTCAGTTCTCAACATCCATCTCAAGAATCTCACCAGTAACTCCAGCTCTATGGGATGCAACACCCTCTTCTGGTGTCTGTGGGCACTGCACTCACATGCACACACAATTAAAAATAAAAATTGAATCATAAAAACAATAATAATTACTTGTATTTAATGATAACAGACTTGTGTCTGTGTAATAGGGAGAGCACATGTGTTCTCTGAGGTCAGTAAATGCATACTGTCATAGGGAGTATAGCTCATCTTCTCCCATGCTCCCTAATGAAACAAGATAATACTTTAAAACACTCTCCCCACCACCACAGCAAATTATAAATCAGTTGTAATAGGTACATATCTACCAAGAACTCTGATAAATTACATTTTAAAGCCACTTTGAACCTATGTTAAAGAGTGTTAAATAGAAAATACATAAAGAAAATCCAATAGAGAGCTAGAAAAAAAAACCCTGAAGGAGAAAACAAAGGACAGAGTTTCAAAAGAATAGAGAAAATATTGAAATCTATAAAACAAATATCCCATATACAAAAAATTATTTGAATTATATTTGAAAGACCACATGATGTACTGGTGCATTCTGACTCAGAATAACCAAAATCAAGACTTAATCTTGAGAAATGCATTTAAAAGAGAAAGGAAAACAATTTGGAATGCTGAGCAAAAGAACCATATAACTTATGAAAGAAATTAAATTAGATTGCCCTGAATGATTTTTGACAGTAAGGCTTGATGCCAGAAGAAGTTTAGAGTCACATATGCAAGCTATTCAGAGAATGAAAATTACAAACCATTAATGCCAACCAAAGACCTCGAGAACATTGCTTCATGAAAAACTCTTCCCCGAGCATACACTAAAAAGTTTCAGGCAGAAACTACTTATGAATCTTAGGCACTTGGGCTGGAGGGTGGAGGTAGGAGCTCAGTGGGCAAAGTGCTTGCCACACAAGCCTGACAACCTGAATTTAGATTCCCAGAACCCATGTAAAAGCTTGGTGTAGTAGTGCACACATCTATAAACCCAACACATACCTACAGCTAAATGGGAGGTAAAGACCAGAAAGTGCCTCAAACAAGGTAGAAGGTGAAGACTGATACCTAAGGTTGTCTTCTGCCCTTCACATTTGGGCTTTGGTGTGCATACACATACACCACACATACAATAAATACAGAGGTACTTAAAACTCAATGGCCGAAGACTAAAAGAGTCTAGTCTGAAAGTACTGTATTATTTCAAAGGCAAAGTGCATTGCAGCTATAAAAATTAGATGACCAGCATATGTAAAATATAAAACAGCCCCACCAGCTTTTAGTAGTAGTCATGTCTATGATGCTTCTAGAATGATTTCTCTGATGTGTTTGGATGGTAGAGAAAACCCATGTTGGTATGGAAGACTCCGTCATCTCCCTGTCAGGAAAGACAGGTTCTCAATGAAAGAACAAATCTTTCAAAGTAATAACTCTTCCCTACCAAGAAACTCCCTATATACATGACTCTCAACTGGAAATATCAGTACAAATGCATTACATGCTTGAATATTTTGGCTCTTTAAAAAAAAAAAAAAAAATGACCTGGAAACGCAGGTCAGGCCAATGGCAGCGAGCGTCTTTCCATCAGATTTAATCTTCAAAAGGCCTTTCTTCTTGAGTGAACGTAGGGTTTCTTGTGTAAATATCTGGCACCAGGTCTGAAGTAGAAAGGGTCTGCAATGGACTTTGAACACACTGACATGAAATTAGAAGAATCTCCCCAAAGCTACTAGGATTACATCAAAAATGCATCAGGGAGAAACTTGAGGTTTCCATTGGCCTAAGACATAAGCTTTCCAATAGACTAAGCTATACTAAGAGTTCACATGGCAGCACCAAACAGTAAGCAGACACATCACATTCTGAATAATGTGTCTTTGCTATTTTGAATCTAGGGGAATAAAAATGTACCCTACTTATCTATACGAACTACATGGGAATGGACAACATAGTAGATGACAGAGCGTGTTTATAAAAAGTGTCACAACAGTGCAGTCATGAGATCACCTCCACTGAAGCTGTCCATACTGAACCTGCACAAGGCTGAGACAGTCCATATTCAATCATTAATGGGAAGGGACTTATAGGGTTATGGGGACCTGCATCTCCCAGCTGAACTAGTGGTTACTGATGGATGCCCAGGAGATGGATAGTTACTAGTTTTTGTTGTATACCCATCATTGAGCTCACCAGAGGCCATGGAAGAATGCTGCCTACTGCCTTGCTCCCAGTGGCTTGCTCCATTTAGGTGTTATACAACCCAAGGCCACCTGCATGTGGATGGTACAACTCACAGTGGACTGAACCCTCTCCCATCAATCATTAATCAAGAAAATGCCTCACTGACATGTCTACAGAACAGTCATACAGAGGCATTTCTTAATCTCTTTCCAGGTGATTCTTACCTGCATCAAGTTGACATTTAAAAAAAGTAAGAGATGTGAGCCCAGCTGGAGATATGATTCAAGGGTAAAAGCACCTGCCACCAAGCCTGAGCACCTCTAGCTATATCTCCCAAGGACATACATGGTGAAAAGTTAGAAGTTGTCCTCTGAGCTCTGCACACATAAAGTAGATACATACATGTAATTTTTTTAAAAAGCGATGCAGAAGGGGAAGCCATAGACTTGAAAAGATCTAAAAGCTTTATAAGATTTAAAATTCATAAACATGAGCACAACTAAAGGATGAGGAGATGGCCCACAAGTGATAAAGCCATAGACCAATGCAAGATGTGGGTCATTAAAAAGTAGTTATTTTCAGAGAAGGGGACTTGTTACAATTGGGACAGAGAGTCATATGCATGGGCAGATGTTCCATCTCTTCATTTGTGGGGTGGCTGTGATGTCATTTACCATCTACCAATTCAACAAGCTGCACGCTGGTTTTGCCTTTCTATATGTCTAATTTCAGTGATGTGTGTGTGTTGAAAGCTTTAATTATAGTGATAATTCACTTGCTTTGCACATGAAGTTACTGTTCGGACATGACTAAGATGCAGTCCACTAAGCAAAGGCCTATGTTTCCTTCCCTTTCTGAAAGAACCAGGATGTCATAACTAGCGGCTATCCATGGTTCTTTGATTAAACACACAGTAGAACTCACTGAAGCCTCACTGAAAGGTCTGTGACTTGGTTAAGAGGAAAGATAAACACTCCGTATCCTACACCATGCTCCACTTTCCCCCTAAATGCCTCTCCCTGCCAAGGAGAGTCTCCAAGTCTCAAATCCCAGTAGGAAAAGCTTACTTTTTTTTTATGCTCCCAAGATTTATATTCCAGGCTCTTCTGTTTTTATTTTTTACATACTTTGAAAATGTCATGCATATATCCAGTGTATCTTCATCATATCTACCTCCTACTCCCTCCCTGTAACTCCCCTTGGCCTTCCCTCAACACAACTTCTTCAAAATTTCAGGTTTCCACCCCCTCTCTCTGCCTCTCTCTGTCTCTGTTTCTCTCTATATATCTCTCTGTCTCTCTCTCTATCTCTCTCTCCAACTAGTTCTGCCCACATGTGTGAGCAGCCTACCCATGGCCACAACCCCAAAGAAAAGTGACTCTCCCTCCCCCTGAATGTATCAACAGCCAGCCAGTAGACCCTATGCTAAGAATGGGGCCTCAGGAGCACCCCTCCTCCACACTGGATTAACTGACTTGACCTTGCTCAGGTCTTCTTTTCCAGACTGGCACCAACCAGCCTTCCCAGCTTCCCCGTTCCCTGCTTTCTCAGATACTACACTCCAGCTATCAGCTCTACTTTGGGACTTCAATTTGCTGACTGTCTTTTCCTTATTTCCCTCTTCATGGCCCCTCTGCTCAGTTTTCCCCTTTCCTTTGCCTCAGTTCTACTTCGGTTATCCTTAAGCTGTATCCTTAAGATACAACTCTATTTCCACACTCTAAAGTAAGACTTTCTTAGCTAGCCCATTTTTTATGTGCATTTCAAGAATGTCTGATACCACTACTAGACCACTTTTTTTTTTTTTTAATTTGTGAGGTTATCTGCAAATTTACTTTGTATTACCTCTGGAGCTATAACAGATCCCTTGTAAACTTTTAAAGAAAGCCTATTATGATACTTTTTAGATGGGTAGTGGATAAGTGAATGGGTGAGTGGGGTGAATGGATGGGTGGATGGATTGGCAAATGGGTAGATGAATTGGTAACCAAGTGAGTAGGTGAATGTATAAATAGGTGGATAGATAGATGGATGAATGGTTTGGTAGGCAGGTAGATGGATGGATGGATGAATGGGTGTGTGAGTGGATAGATGAATGGATTGGCTACTGGATGGATAAATGGATAAATGGATGAATGGATGGATGGGTGGGTGGGTGGATGGGTAGATGAATTAGTAAGTGAGTGAGTAGGTGAATGTATGGACAGATGGATGGATAGATGGATGGATGGTTTGGTAGGTGGATGGATGGATGAGTGGGTAGATGGATGGATAGGTTGATGGATGGATGGATGGATGGATGGATGGATGGATGGATGGATAGTAGATGATCTGAAGAACAAACCAAATGATGCTATGTTTGAAAGCATCAGCAAGTACTGACAGATGTGGCATGCTTATATTCAATGAGAATAAAATTTTGATTCTCCACTTTGGCAATGGTAAAGTCACTGCAAATGAGGCACTGATCAACTATTGGCTGCTTGGCTGCTCAGATGCTAAAATGAAAATGGAGGACTCAGAGCATAAGAATACCTGTGATAAACCTTTCAAAATTCCAGCTTTACTCGTTATCGGGACACTTAAGTAGATCATACATTGAAAGTTTGAAACCTTATACAGACATTTTAAGAATAAATATACTATATGCTCTATACATTTTACAAAGATTTATGACCAGAATCACTAATGGCAAGTTCAGTGCCAGACAGGAGCAGTTGGATAAAAGACCTTTGGAATCTAAAATCTAGGTATGTAATAGGTACCAAGAAAAATATAAGGTCCTATCCCTGAGTTATATGGATGGCATCTACATGAAGAATGAAGAGTAAAGTCTTTGATATGTGTCAACTATTTCAGAGCACTTCCAAACTAAAAGAAACAGCTCAGATCACCAGGCCAATGAAGTGACATGGGCGGTCCCTGGATCCCTCTCTTCGGTAGTCACTGGCCCACGTTCTTCTGAAGAAAAGCTTCAGAAACAGGTGAGCAGGAAGCAGACAGATTGGAAAGTTTGAGCTCAACTGTCGGTGGAACAATGTTAGAGATTTTAAAAAGCATGTGTACAGGGCTCTCCCCTGCAGGAAAGCAGGAACTGATCTCCTATGTCAGAAGGGACATAAGGCAGACATCACATATGACCATGTATTTAGCTGAGTTTTTAATCCCCCCTTTTTTTAACTGAGGACACAAGCCAAGATTCAAAGAGATAAAGAGAGCTGACCAAGGGCAGGAGAGATAGCTTAGCAATTTAGAGCACTGGATGATCTTCCAGACGACCTAGGTTTGACTCCCAGCACCTACCTAGCAACTCACTACTTCCCTCTTCTGGCCTCCTCAAGCACCATGTACACAAATGGTATGAAAACATACATGGAGACAAAACCACCCAACACATTTAAAAAATGTTCACCTTTTTAAAAAATCATGTTTGAAAAGAAATAATTGGCCAAGACCACACAGCCAATCTGCATCAGAACTAGGAGTTCGTTCGACCCATGTTGATTTTCTTCTAAATCCCAGCACATTGTACCACAAGCTGAATTCACGGCACATGTCAGTGAAAACTCACCTCATTATCATCCCCATTTCATGGATGAAGAAACTGAGTCCATTCAAGATAGCCAACACAGCCAAGAGCCCATTGTCAACTTGTGGCAGGCTCTTCAGCTGTAGCCCAGGCTTCCATCAGTTCCAGGTAAAGCATTCTCATCCTTTATATCCATTCAGAATCCTAGACAGAGGATGGAAGAGGACCACTACAAAGCCCCAATACCTAACCTGAGGCCAGAAAGAGCTTTAGTGAGCTGTGGCTGTGAGTATAGAGAAACTCTTCCCTTTAATAGAGAAAACCACCAGCTCACCTACAACCTGGCAGGGGAGGAGGGACCACACACTCTCCTCAAGCTCACTTGCCCACAGTGCTTCTCATCATCTGAATGCATAGAAAACCAGGAAGAAAGGGGTTTCCATACTGAAAGTTCCAAGGTCCCAGAACATGACAGAAGAAGGAGGAAGGAATACTCAGGCCGGAGGTATGCCACTCTGATACTCAGGGATGCTCTCTGCATCTGTGGGAAATCAAAGCTCTTAATAAACACCTCACGACAGCTAATGCTGGACCAGGAAAACGTAATATTGAGAAACTTGGGGCTTCTTCCAGCAGAGGAATGGATCTCTTTATCCCCACAGCAGACAGGCCTCCTGTCCGAATGTAGTCAACCCTCTGCTATAAAGTGGGAAGAAGCCCTGTTCTGGCCACCTGGAGAACCACAACTTCTCTTGAGACATTTTGGCTCCAGAACCCAAGTTAGTGCTGGTCCTCTCAGGAATGAAGACTGCTGCTTCCTAGTTCTTAGTAGTAAAGGCCGCTTTCTATGGTTTAAACATCCCAGTAAGATACATCCCTTTTCTGTGTGCCCTTAATGTACACACACAAACACACACACACACACAGCCCACATGGATGTGCTCACACATACGTATGCATATACATAGATACATGCATGCATATGCATATCTATACATACACACTTACCATATATGCACACATGTGCATCCCTTCTCACTCAGGAATGAGGTTTCTGGAATGCAGCCTTGCTTTCCAGGCCTGCCTAAAGTTTCACCCTCAACTTCCACAGATCACCCAAACCCCAGATGATTTGGCCATATTTCCTCGTTTAAATCAACAGTCTGATTTTATCAACAATGCTCTGCGGAGGTTTATTTCTTCAAACAGACTGTGCTCCTCGTTGCTATAAAGCTAATTTTCTGTTCTTTGTTCACTTCCCTAATCTGCAAATTATATCCTCCTGTTCCCTGATTGCTTACTATTGGAAAAACAGCCAGGTTTTGCTTCCAGTTTGAATATTTCCAGCCTTATCTTGATGACCCTAATCTCTCTCCCTCTCCTCACTGGCCTCTCAGGGAGGCAGTCAGTAACCAGCAGGGGTGTGGAGTATCACAGGCACAGACACAGCTCTGGGGCCAGGGCCAGGCTTCTGTGAGGACCACCTTTCCCCCTTTCCTGTTTCTCAGAGTGTGGGAAGAGGCTGGTTTTGCTGCAGGGAGGATTAGAAATTCTGGGATCTGCTCCATACTCTCCGAGAGTCTTAGTGGGAAGACAGAACTGAAGCTTGCAAAACCATGGACAAACGCTTCTGAGGTGGACGGACCTCTGCTGACACTGCAGGAGGGATTTGATTTGACTCTTTTGTTGGGAAACAGCCTAAGGAGGCCAGGCAGAGGAAAAGAGACTTGAGACTCAAAAATCTCTGGGAATAGGGAAGGGGAAAATGAGATGAGTCTTTATACTTTTGGGATTCTTAAGGGGGCGAGAGGTGACCCAGCTGTAACAAATCCTCAAGAGAATTAAATCTGTTTGCAACCACATGGGGGTCTGGGGGAAGGGAACTGAAATAAAGTAGAGAGATTGGACTGATACACTACGAAGGATGGTGAGGCCAATAGATGCTCCCTGCACAAGTCACACCACTGCTTTCTGTTAGCATTCTCTTTGTTCCGTAATAATAAAGGTTGTGTTTGTGTTTGCCAGACACTGTTCAAATACATCACACACACACACACACACACACACACACACACCTCTGTACTTAATCTTTAAAGACAAAAAAGGAAAAGTGTTATTGTCCCAGTTTCACAAGTGAGAAAATTGAGACCCAGAGCCTGACAACTTGGCGAGGGGCACAGGTAGCGAGGATTCCACTGAGATCTAGTTGTGCCCTCAGCTCACATTCAAATAGATACTTCTGAAATGAATGTGTGGCTCACAGTCGACACATGGCTCAGCATCCCAACCTTGCCCTGGGTTTAATCATCATTGTGACTTCCTGTGAGATGCTGTATCCTACCCAGATCTTCCCGTCTTATTTCTAGAATGCAGTTTTCCGAGGTCCTTAGGCCATGCAGGGGTATGGCAACTCTTTGTATAAGGGGTGGGGGGCGTGGGGGTGGGAATCATAAACATTTTAGATGCCACAGATTATATGTCTCGGTTCCATATTTTTATTTGGTTTTGGCTTTTCCCAATCCTTTTAAAAATATACAATGTGTTGGCTCTGATTCCTGCTCCTGGCCTCAAACCCTCAGAGTCATGCTTGAAATGCCCCTCTCTCCCTATCTAACCATCCAAGCTCCAAGCACTCAGATGTCTTTCATAATACCCTTGATATTTTTTGCAGTGATCCCACCCCCCTGTCCTTGCCTCTTTTCTCATAGTCCCCAATACTCCCCCAGTCAGCCCACAGGCCACCATGTAATTCATTACCCTCACGGGATACTTGGTACAAATCATTCCCTTGCCCAAACACCTTCACATCTAAGCCTTTTACTCTGCACTCATGGACAGATTCCCCCAGAACACACACACTGTTGTTTGGTCCTAATTATCATACGTAGCAGGCCAGCCAACACTGAGAGGGCACGAATACAAAGAATACAAACCGTAGCCCTGTTAGACACATGCATCATGTCATTGAGCCTCTCAGAATCACAATGGATAGCTGTGATGAAAATCAATGAGGGGTGCAGGCGGGGTGTTATTCGTGTGTAAATGTGGAAGGGGGCACTAGTCCAGGACAGAGAGCATGGAGGCCAGGAGTCAACCTCAGGTGATGTTTCTCAGGAGCCAACCACCTTGGGTTTGGGGATAAGATCTCTTGGCTTGGAGTACATGGAGCAAGGTAGGCTGGCTAACCAATGATTCCCAGGAATCTGTCAGTCTCCACCTCCCTGTGCTGAACCACAGGTGTGCACTAAGCATCTTCAACATCAGTTTTGTTTGTTTGTTTGTTTTTGTTTTTTAAAGAGAGGTCTGGGAATTGAACGTGGGAGCCTTTTGCTTAGGTAGCAAGCATTTTACTGTCTGAGCTGTCTCTCAAGCCCACACAATGCAAAAGCTCTTAGCAGCAAACAGTCATGTGCTAGTCTACATGGTAGAGTGGTAAAACTCAGAACCAAACTGTGGCCACCAGACTCCAAAGACCTGCCCCTTCACCTCCACCCTGGGATGCCTTTGACCACATCTCCCCTTCTACTCTACCCTACATCTGCCACGAAGCAGCTTCAAACGGACCACATCCCGATGCTTAGCCTGCAAGAGGAACGGATGCTTCTGGACTCAGAGCTCCGTGAATAGAGCCAGGGTAACCCTCTGTCAGACAGCAGACCCAGCAGGTAGCCTCCATACCCGGCTGCCAGCCAACAAGGAGGCAGCTCTGGGCAAGCCCACAAAGTAGACCAGTGTGATCTATCTGCCCACTCGTGTGGCCTCAATGACTCTACCATTTGCTTAAAAGCCATGCTGTGTTTCCGAGACAATGGCTATACTCCAAGACACACATTCCAGTTTTTAAGTCTCTAATGTAAACATTCTATAAACAGCTCTTTCCCCCATGCCTTTGCCCTCTCTGTGAACGCTTTTTACATATTGTTTCTGCTTGCTTCTCCCCCCCCCCACTTCTGAATTCAGCTCTGCTCTCTCCCTCCCTTGTTTCCAGAACCTTCTTGCTTCAATGTCTCCTTGCCCATCCCCTGTCTAACTTCTGCAATATCCTTGCTGCTGTGGCTATGCCCCCTTTGAAGAACCCAGTCAGGTTTTTCTGCAGTTCCTAGCCATTACTTGCTCTCTAGTTTCTTGTTTGCCCAGGAGAGCCGTCTTCCTCTTCGGGGTCTGTAGCTCAGCTTTCACGTTTACTGGAAAGCTTCACTCCAGTTCCCACCTCTTCCTGCTCCCCACAGCCTCCCCATCCACCACCAGTGTGTCCTCATCTCTCCACTGCCCTTTCTTTCTGGATGCCTGGTCCTCCTTGTCCGATTCTTTCCTTCCCATCCCCCTCACCCTTCACTCCTGTTCTTTGTCCTCTCCTCCCTTATCCTCATCTCTCCTCTCCCTACCATTGTGTCCCTTCCTGGTTTTTGTCACTCCTTCTTCTTTGTCATTGTTTTTGCTCCTTCTGGCTGCTGATACCATAAAGTGGTTGCAAGCCCCATCCCTGGATGCACATGCACACCAGGAGCCTGCCTGGCAGCCTAGTATCAAAATTGCACAGAAAATAGGATCTTGGTGCCTATGTATAGCTTGGACTCAGATAGATCTCAGTTAGAGGGCATCAGTGTAAAGCCACCTGGAGTCCCAGGCACCCAACTCAGGAGGCAAGAAGCAGAAAGAACTGTTTCTATTGTCCAGGGACTTTGGTCAAGTTAAGACCACAGAAGAATTGAGGTTTCAGCGGGGGGCCTAAATGCCACCACCTTGACCCCCTTTCTCTTCTCTGTCTCTCTGTCTCTCTGTCTCTGTCTGACTCTGTCTGTCTTTCTGTCTCTGTCTGACTCTGTCTGTCTTTCTGTCTCTGTCTGACTCTGTCTGTCTGTCTTTCTGTCTCTCTGTCTCTCTGTCTCTCTATCTGTCTCTCTGTCCACCCCCCCCCCCAGTCTGTCTGTCTGTCTCTTGTATGTATTTCTCATTCTGTCTCACTTTTATCCAGGATAAAAAGGCCTTGTAACTTACCAGATTTAGCATACAACACTCCCACACTACAAAATAAAATAGAAAAGATAGAAAAGCAAGTAAGAGGCACCCAGGCAGAAGGAGTTGGTGCCACAGGGGAAAGGCTGGATCCTTCTCTGATGCCTCCTTACCCAGTTGTTCTGCCTTCCCCAGTGTCCAAGTCAAGCAGAACTATGCCTTTCCTTAGAGTACAGCGCCATCTAGCAGATGAAATGTCAAACCTGTAGCTGAGGGCACAGAAGCAAGTCTCCACAGATGTAGGCCAGGCAAACTGCAACTGGTCTGAAATAGCAGTGTAGCCCTTTGGTCTTGTTTGATATTTCGGTCCATTATCAACTCTCTATTTTTGCTGAGCCTCATTCCTGAATTCCTCCACTATGATCTTCATTCCTAGAAAAGGCAGCAAGGTTCCAGGTGAGCTGGCAGGCTCTGCCTGAAGCTAGGAAGCCCTGGATGGCATTTTCCGAGGCAAAATAAAACTGAACTTCCTGAAGATGTGGTAATCTTTGTTTCTCGTTTCTTTTTGTGTTGCTTCTTCTTTTATTCTTCTGTGAAGACCTGACTTTCAATCACCTCCAGAAAGGCACTATATCTCAACATTCCACTTATACTGTGCCATATTTTTTAAACTGCAGACCCCAATCAGTTATCAGTGTCTGTCTGTGATCTTTGCCAAAAGGTACACTGAAGAGTCTATAGTCAAATCCATATAGGTTCAGGTAGAGAGCTGTAAAGAGCTGCCAGTGTCTATGAGGATGTCACTGTGACTGTTCCACGTCTGCCCTCAAAGAATTGGGGGACAAGTAATGTAAATATCTCAAGATTGCAACAACAACAAAAAAAAATGTTCCAGGGCCACACGACTGAAAGCAAGTCATGTCACCTTCTCCGTCCTCTCTAGCCTTTCATTTCAGGTGAGGCAAACTAAGGTCACAGGAGGCCATGCCTAGCCTAAGATCACTCACTTCCTTGTGGCATCAAGATGAGACTCCAGCTTGGTACCCTATCAACTCTGTTCCCTCTGACACCTTCCTAAATTACACCCAACAGAGAAGGAAACTCTCCTATTGATCATGCAGGATTCCTATGACCACCATTGTCACAGCCCAAGTGAGAGGCAGCAATTGAAAAAAAAAGAGGCCAGCTCAAAGCTGAAGGTTCTACCAATTCCATGGTTGCTCACAGGGCATTAGAAGAGCCTGAGGCTACATCTAAGCCTTTCCAGGGAAAACACTACAGTTAGTTCATGGTGTTCACCATCGCTATGGACACAAAATGAGAGAGTCAATAAAACAATATTCTATATTTGCTTAGTCTCTTCCAGCCCTGATACTTCGAAGTGTATGCCTTGAGCAGGAGTCATGAGTTTCTTTCTTAAACTTGAACCAGAAATTTGAGTTTAGGGACACACAGCAATAATCTTGTGACCCACAGAGAGTTTTGTACAACCATAGGCTCCCCATCCCAGTTATACATGGGTCCATAGTTCAAGTCCACTGTGGTCCCCAATGGCATGTACCTCCACTGATGCTCCCAATTCCAGAAATAGCCTATAAAATTCAAAGTCCTGGCTGATCCCTGGTAATATCCACTCTCTTGACATAAGCAACAGGCAAGGAATATTCAAAGAAAAAATGTTCCTTGGCCACTGCAGATGAGGGAACATGCCAAAACAGCCTGGGAGAGGTTAATTACAAGAGGTCACTTCTTATATGTTCTCCATCATGTCAACTCTAGTATATGGCCGATCCACAGGGCAGCTCTGGATAGACACATTTAACAAACTGGGGGCATGTCTTCAACAGAGGTAATGAACCTTCATCAGGCTCTTCCAACTCAGCCTGCAAATTCCCAGAGTTCTCCTGTTCTCGCCTCTTTTACTGCATAGACCTGCCACTGGAGAACATCTGGGAGTATAAAATTATCAACCAGAGAATCAAACTCTAATAAAATGGGATAAGGGAAGGAGAGCACTGGCTAAGAACTCCTCTGATCTCATAGATCCACTTTTTAGCTGTGTAGCTGCAGATAAGTTACTTCTGTCCTTCCAGCTTTGTCATTCTCATGATAAAAGAAAGGACCATAGTAGCATCTATCTCTTAGAACTGTTATAGGATTAAATGAGATTAGAATCACTGACACTGCTGTTAATATTGTTAATCCATGCCAATTTGTGGCATACGATGACTCTGATCTGGCTGGATATAAGAACACACATGGCTCATTACAGGTTCGCAGATAATTAAGGTTCAGTTACAACATGATACTTCCAAATGTTAGGCGTATGTCCAAAATTCAAAGAAAAGAGGATGAATTTAGTATTTCCCTTTATAGTCTTGAGAACTCGAATAAAACCTTGAAGAAGGAGTAAGATGTCAACACAAGTCTTTATCACGGGATCCACCCATATTGAAGATGAGCAAAGTCTCATCTATATTGACCATGGGCTACACCTGGAGTTGAGAAACTCCCAGACTTGTTTTCAGGCAGACCTCCTGAGTCCAGGAAGGGGCAAGCCACTCAGCCTGCAGATCTGATGCAACACCCCCCCCCCTTTTTTTTTTCAGCTATTAGATGACAATAACTTCTAGGAGGAGTCTCTGAGAGGTTTGGAGCTCCAGGTAAGAGCTATATAAAAGCCCCGGGAAATCAAAAGATCTATTCAAATAATAATACTGGAAACAGCACTCTCTCCTGGACCTTTCACTATGTGTAAGCCCTGAGTTCCGGGCTTACAAGAACCATCCTGTCACAGCCACTATTATAAATGCCATTTCGAAGATGAGGAGACCTACTCAGAAGAGAGAGGACCTGCTCACACAAACAACAATACGTAGTAATGATGTGCAAGCGAAGGTCAGAGCCAGTCCGCACTCTCCCACGCACCCATGCAAGAGCTGCATTCTAATCATCCTGAGGTTTAGCTAACTGTCTCACTGCTCAGATAAGAAACTGAGGCACCAAATAATAACAATGTTCCCAGAACAGATTCAGGGTGTATGGACAGTGCCCTGCCCAAGGCCAGCTTGACAACACCCAGGGAGACAAAGCATTCGTCTATCTCTTACTGAGGAGGTTAAGAGCTACACCACACTACCCTTTTGTCAAGAACAGTCCCATATGAAAGATGTCAAGTTTCATTAAAGTGCATCCTGGATCCTGCAGGACACCTCACTTGTGTGCCCCAGGTCCCTCGTCCCCTTGAATGAGCACTGTCAGAATGGGGTTAATGGAAGGCATCCCAGGGTCACTAATACCTTGATGGCACATGTCTTCAAGATGTGAGAGACTGAGTAGGAGCTGGTGAGGGCCCCAGAGCAGGTCTGCCAAGGATAATGAGAGGGATGTGCTTAGAGGCAGGGAAAAACTAAGCTCTCGCAGACAGGGTCAAAGGATGCTCCCACATTAAGAAACTAGGGGAGTAAAGGTCCTCAGTACAAAAGTGAGTGCTGCCTGCAATGATGCCAACGAGCAAGGAAATCCCAGGCCGCAATTTCTTCTATTGTTAAGGAAAGCAGGAGGCTGGCCTGAGTCTGTTTCCTCCATGTTAGCCTTCTGTACCATTTTCTCCACCTCTGTCTCTTGTTCCTCATCACCTACATCTATATCCAGATATACATCTGGATATATATCACTAAGGAATCCTGGGAACATTTCTTAGTGAGGTTCTGTAGTTGTATCATCTTATTAATCTGTGTAACCAACTTTTGGAGGAGTTAAATTGAAAAATCTTAGTATTCCAGGACAGGGGGATTGCAGAAAAATGAACATTAGCGAGGTTTAAATAAACTCCCCACAGTGGCAAGCGCAACCCCCAAACTCTTCCCCCAGTAAGAGTGTCCATCCTTTCAACACTGTAAATCGACACTGGATTCTACAAAGTTGTTGAACAACATTTTGGCTATCCTGGAACAGAAGCCTACAGGCAGCAGGTTGGAGGGGCCTGTAGCTCGTCATCTTCCAACTGTGCTATCTGCCCATGAACACTTTCTGTAAAGAAGTAACCCAACCAAGGAGTACCTACCAGGGGCTGAGCTGGAGCTATCCTCTGCCCTTCAGTAGGAGAACTTACAGTACAGTACAAGTCACCAAAGAGAATGCTCTTTTTAAAAGGAGGAAACCAGGCACAGAGGGATGGCTCAGCCGTTAGGAGCATTTGCAATTTCTGCAGATCAGAGTTCGGTTCTCAGCACCCACATTGAATAACTCACATCTGCCTGTAACTGCACCTCCAAAAAATTTGACACCTTCTTTTGTCCTCCAGAGACAGACAGACAGACAGATACACACACACACACACACACACACACACACACACACACTACACACACACACAACATACACACATATATAACTTTAAAATGTAAAGAATTTTTCAAATAAACAAGAGAAAGATGATATGAAAGCACTAATATCTCTCAGATAAGGGTGTGATGAATGAAGCCTTCTGCACTGTAGTGTTTTGAGAGAGAGAGATAAAAAAAAAGGACAGGCTCTCCCCCAAGACAGGAGGGAGAGGGAGAGAAAACAGGATCCAAACTCTAAGCTGCTGAAAAAGTGGGTGTGAAGCCAGGCCTCTACAAATGCTGCTGCTGACAACTTCATCCCCAGAAGACAGATGAGCAAAGCGAGAACAAGCCAAAAGAGCATGAGATCCCTGGTAAACCTGGCAGGGCTCAAGACAAAGCCCCTCCCAGGAATACTGCAGGCATATACTTTCTCAGCTGCACTGAGGGCCAGTGGGAAGACAAGGCATGGAAAGCTGACCACATCTCCCCCCTCTCCTTGGTAAGTGTCCTAAAAGGACTACTGCCCTTTGGCTAAGTAAGCACCAAGGGTTTGAAATAATTCCCAAGGGCAATGGAAGAGCCTGCACTTCCTTCAATCGGGGATGTGAGGATTTTAAACAATTAAGTTGCAAAGGAAGATGATCTATCTGCACAAATTGAAGCTGGTCCCGAGTAATGACACAAATTTAGTTTTTATTTGGTTCCTCTTATGGGTCTTTCTATTCCATTTTCGTGATAGGAAAAATGAGCAGCTAGAGAACTTGCTTTTAAAATCCATAACAGAGACACAAAGCAACTTCTCTCCTCTTAAGGCAGAATGAAAGAACAGCTACATACACTGAGCGGCCATTAGCTCGGTCTAGAACTATTCACACAGACTATGATTTGAATGGCTCTCCCATGAGTTACGTAATGGAGACCCTTGACCTGCATCCTCCAGTTGGTTAAGGACCAAGGCAAACACATCCTTCTGCAGACACCTCCAAACACTACAGCTGATAAGAATTTCTCCCTCTGTCATCTCCATAGTACACTCTAGAGATTACTCAACACATCTGCTGTGTGGTTACTGTCTTGTGTGAATGGCTTGTCTTTCCTGAGACAGTGCTTTGTAATCATTTAAGAGATTCTGGGTCTCTTTGAAAATTCACCCCGAGATACAAATATCTTTCCTAAATGAAAACTAGCACATGCATGTATGATTTGGCACTCAAGTTTTAAAAACTTATGGCACAACTTAAATCTACTGAAGAAAGAAATTATTTGATTCTGGAAGGTTCTTAGATTCTGGTTAAATGTCAGATTCATTCCTTGTAGATTTGGAGAAATTGAAAGGCAATAAGCATTTCTACCAGCACATCATGGTGGTTAAAATGATAATTAACAAATTGTTGTTCATCACCTGCAGGCATGAACATCCCAAACAACCCAGACCAGGAGTGCAAACACCAGAGCCTCTGCTGTGGAAAAGGAAGGACTCTGTCTGGAGATGGTTTTGGTGGCTGAACAAGAAACTTTAAACTTTTGAATACAAGAATTTGTGCTTCCATCCTTGCTTCCCAAGGAGATGGAGAAGTATTATTCATTTGTTGTTTGTATATGGTGTGCATGCATGAATATGAGTCTACATGTTGGTACATGTCTATGTGTGTCACCTCCTTATTCATTGAGGCAGAGTCTCTCAGATAAACCCAGAGCCCTATTATAAAAGTAGTCTAGCTAGCCAGGTTGTTCCTGGGATCCCATCTCTGCCTTCCAAATATTGAAATTACAGGTGGTCCACCACGCCGACCAGCATCTATGTGGGTGCTGGGAAACCAAATGTTTATCCTCACATTTGTGTGGAAACTACTTGATCCATTGAGCCATATTTCTAGGCCCAAGATAAAGGGATGTCTAAAGAAGTGAATGATAGCATTGGATAATTTGAAAAATAAACAATCCTTTCTATTTTCCTATGCGTGATTTCTTGTCCTCCAAGACTATCTAGTGTAATAGAGACTGTCTGCGCCCTATAGCTCTGGACATCAAGACTCAGAGCGTCAGGTAGCTTGTCCACATCATATTCCCTGTCGAAGACGAGTAGTGCTGGCACCCTAAAATTTTGTTTCTCTAGCATTCTTTCTGCTGACCTCAGACTGCCATCTAAGCAATTGCAGAGTCACATATTAAGTGTCTTCTCTGTGCAGATGTCAGCACACTCTGAGTTTAGCCTGTATCTGGGACATGCTCCTGAGTCTGTCTGCATCAAGCTAGAAAAAGCTAAACTGCTCAGCAAATATCACCTGCCACAAGCTTCTAGCTGCCAGGAAAAAAAAGGCTAAGTCTGGCCTAGGACTGCCAAGAGGACTTTCTCAGGTCAACCAGCAGCCCCAGATGGCCCTCCTCCTTCTAGTATTGGCCACAGAACTTTCTGGACCACACTTCCTTCTCAAGAGCAGGCAAGGAATATTAACATCTCTAAGCTCCATCCCTAAGCTACCCAATATGGCAGAAGGAGCTGGAATATCCATATGCACAGAGAACACTTTGATGACTGAAAGAAAGACAGCAAGACCAGAAAGTCAAGTATGAAGACCTGTGTGAGCAGGGACCTCTGCCCTGAGAGAAATTAGTTAGCTCAGCAGCGTGCATTCTGCATGGTCTCTAAAAGCAAAAGTCCCGTGCCAGCATGGAGGATTCGCACTCACTGTTTTCAGTCTCTATCAGAAGTCAAGGCAATTGTTCCCACTGCTAACATACAAGTCGGATGTAAAGTATCAGTAACAACATAATGGCTGAAAGAGCAAATGAGGCTGTGGGATGTCCACTCCTAGAAAGCTTTAAGAGTAGACACTGTCAAATTGATTAAGAACGAATAACCTTGCTGGTAAAAAAAAAAAAAAAAAAAAAAAAAAAAAAGGCAACCAGCTGACCTCTACCCAGGCTTCCTTTCTCAATCTGAAATGAGGTTGCCACCTGGCATAGTGATAATCTGTTATGTCTGTATAAATTCCAAAACGTTCGGAATCCTTCAGTGAAGACAGGATTACCTTTGACAATCCTGGAAAGTAGTTTGGGAGGAAAATAACAGTCTCATGTTCAGGTGTAAAGAAAGCCAAGATCCTACCACCAGTAAAAGACCAAGAAAGGATTTGTACTGTGACCTTAAGGGTTTTACAGGACAACGCTTTTTCCCACCCAGCTACAGAGAGCCATGCAACTTCCCATTAATTCTCCACAGCCCAATTCCCAAGGTCTGACTCTTTGCCCCAGCCATCTGGGTTTCTGAGAAAGCCCCAGGGAACCCTGTACACAGACACTCAGGCCACAACAGCCACAAGCAACAAATCACAGTCACACCCCATATCTAGCCGGAGCTGCCTGCAGATAAGGAAGAAGATAAAGTGTATCACAGCAAACTTCCTGGGTTTGTGCTTGGACAACCATTCTTTCAGAGTCCCTTTAAGTCCCCAGCCATAATAACTCCTGTTTTCCTGCCTTTTTGTCTTCTCTCTGTCTTCTACCCTCCTCGGCAATGTATCTCTTCTTTTCCTTCGATCAACCCAGGCCTCACCTCTCCCCTCTCACTGTCGAAGCAAAGCAGCTAGTGGCTGTGACAATGGGTGAGAGCTAGAAGCCTTTTTGCACTACAAGGTCCCTTGTTATCAAGGGGTAAGTTACACAAAGCATAGGGCATTCTCTTGTGCTTGTCTGGACCCCAGTCCACAGCAACTTGGTGGGAAGTTTCTAGCAGCTCTTTCTTTATAGCATGGACATATCCACTGATTGACCTAGCAGGAGCTGTGCTGGACAGATGCCTAGACACACAGCCTGAGTCCTCCAGCACTTGATGTCTGGTACGGATCTCCCCTGACTGCTATTGGAGGTAGGCCACCATCTGGAGTCCCATTCCACAAACAAGGGTACACTGACTCCTGTAAGGAACAACATTTTTCTTTTTTTACACACAGGGCAGTGCAGAGCTGGCATGCTGGTGTTACAGACCTGTGTCATCCAAATCCAAGATTCCTTAAGAGTGGAAAGGGGAGACACTGGAAAGGAAATAAGTTGCTCCCAAATCAGAGATTTAGGGTCCTGAGGAAAAGTGCTACTTCATAGTGATTCTGGGAATTTCCTGTCAACATGAATCCCTGAACTCTGTCATCATACACACACACACACATACACACACACACACACCCCAACACCTTCAACAACAACATCATCCTCATCATAACTCAGCAAAAGAACTGCTCCATCAAGTAACTACATTTTATTGGTGACAGAAATGGGTTCCTGTGATCCTGTCACTTGCTGTGATTTATAAGCAAGCCATTCTATCCCTGCCCTGTCCATCTGCACTTAACACCACACAATAAACAAAAACAGAGCAGAGAAGGCATCAGAGAAGGCACCAGTGCACCTGGCTGTGAACTCTGGCCATCTCTCTCTAAATCTATGACCACAAGTTCATTAATTAACTTGCCTTCCCCTTAACTGTGCAATGGGTTGGGTGTTTTGTTGTTTTGTTTTTGTCTTACGTCTAGATGGTTGGTTTTGCTTGCAATGGGTTCTGAATATCTGCTTGGTATTTTGATATGGGATCTCATTAGCCCAGGCTGACTCACTAGTAGCCAAGGGTTACCTTGAACTTCTGAAGAGATGCTGAGGACTTGGCACATAAAAAGGGCTTCATGCATTTTATTTTTAGCCATGTCTAAAGTTCCAGCTTTGGGTTTGTAGTTCAGCTCTGTTTTCCTTGTTTCCCCCTGCAAACCCTCGGTGTCACACTGAGACGTTATGCCTAGATTTCTGATTCTTGGAAGAAAATAACTGCTTCAGTGGTCACAAGAAGTACAGCTGCTTTTGGCTGTGAATTCATATCACCTGAGTCCCGAGGCTCTCTCCCCTCACACCCTTCTCCATGTCTGCCTCTTAAGTCAAATTATGATTTGTCCTCTTTCACTCACAACTTTGATTTCAGAGGAGCCAGAAAGCTATGGGGCCCTGATCTCAGCGATGCAATTCTTACCTCCCTAGTGGGTTTTGCCAAAGAAAAGATATGAAAGTCTAATTTTTTTTCCACCAAAGGACTTGAGTAGAATTGAAGATTTTGCAGTCCAGGGAAGACCTGCTGTATAATATCTGAAATCGCCAGGCATGTGAAATCAGAAATGTCCTTCTCCTTTCGGTATGGCATCCTAACTGCCACCCGGAGGTGATTTATACACGTTCTTCCTCATTACAGACTCCACATCATAAAGGCATGATAGAAATCATATCTGCATAGATTCAGGCAGCTCTGGGAGAGAGGCTGCCAGTTTTGTTTGACAAGACACTCAATCAAGCCAAAGGGTTTACAGTATTTCAGGATGTTCTCTCTGCCTGCTCAACTCTAAATGTTTCTGTCCGGATCACAGGAGCTCTAATTGAGTCCAACATTAGGACTCATGTTTTCTCTAGCTCCCTTGTTAACAGGCAGAAGGGGGACAATCATGGAAGCCCTTGCTTTGTAGGACATGGTGATTCGAGAAGGAGTTTGCCATTTGATTGTACTCATAAGCTTAGGCATAGCCACTGGCTCTGATGCTTCCTGGCTGCAAACGGCGAAGCCTGTGCCGAAAAAAAAAAATTAGCATTGACAGAGACTGCCCTCTGCATTTCTTGTTTGCTGGCCGAAATATTTCAGACAGGAATTCTAGGTGTATTTTAATCCCTTTTAAAATATACTTTATTCTTCAAATGATGGCAGGGCCCAGACCAGACAGGCTGCAAAGCAAGGAAGCCACTCACTTGGGGCCAGGGAATGCCAGAACATCTTGTAGTGAGGGTTTAGGCCATTTCATGTCTGGCATTGTTGAACTTCCTTCATGAGGGAGGCCATAAAAGCTAGCTCACAGGTTTACAATCTCTCTCCTTAGTTATTTGTTCGTTTTGAGATACAGTCTCACTATGTTGCCCAGGCTGGCCTCAAAGATATAATCCCCATCCTTTACCTTCTAAGTACTAAGAGAACAGGGAGGTGCCATCACGTGCACCTGAGGCAAGGTTTTTAAAGGTAGAATGAATAGGCAAAAGAAAATTCTTCATAGGTAAGTTATCATATTTTAAATAAAAATGAAATATTTATACATAGGACCCTCACCCTCCTCACCTGCTCCAGTTGAGGCTCAAAAAAAAAAAAAAATAGTTTGACAAAAGTAGGGGATTACTGTTCACTAACTTATCTTTTAAATGTTGTATTAAACTATTACGTATCCTCATTCTTACATTAGGAAAAAGTGTATATAGATATAGATATAGATACGTAGATATATGTGTGTGTGTGTGTATATATATATATATACATGTGTATGTATTTGTGTGTGTATATGTATAGATTGGACAAGCAAGAAATACCCAATCTTAGCTCCAGAGGCTCTAAAAGCTCACAAGGAAACTAGAGCCCCCCCCCCCCCAAGTCTTCATTCAAGTTGCCCCTTTCCAGCATCACCTCCAGTGGCAGCGGGCATCTTTATTGAGCAGAGGAGGGCAAACAAGAATGAAAGACATTCATCTCAGGCCCTAAAGGGAATCTCACTTTCTAGTAGTCATCCCAAGAGCTGACAGGTTGATAAAATGTTTAAGGGGCACAACGTTCAAACAGAGGAAAAAATTAAAAATGTAATAATAAAGTTAAATGTAACTGTTTTAGAGCATAATTCTTCGGAGGGACGAGTTTTATGTGGGACCAGCATTTGAAGTAGCAGCAATCATTATTAACGGGAACCTCGAAGAGAGGAGATTTAAATCACCCAAGTAATAAAAGCTGAACAAGGACTACTCGCACCTTGAAAGGCACTTGGAGAGAAGATTGCATACAAACGCAATTAAAACGATGCTTATAAAATACTAAGATGTTAATTGGGTTCAGTCCCAGAAGCCCCAGCAGTACAGTATGTCAGAAGTTAGCTGGTTTGAAGTTTAAAAAGAGTAGTTTAATTTGTACACCTTGTCCTAATTACGAAGCTTTCTGCAGCCCACGTATCTGGATGGTTTATGGTAGCTTGGAGCTTTGTAAAACAAACACACGCACCAGTTAATTGGGTTATGGCGATGGAAAATCGGGCTGCAGAATAGCAACCTCTCTTGCTGGGGTACCTTTACAGCTGGTAATGAACGTTCCAGCCATGTCAGGGGTACACTGATTTGTAAGGTGTGCTGTTTACAGCTTGGCGATCCTAGGGAGTTGAGACATAGGAGGCAGTGCCTTGGAAACAAAGAATCACACCAGATAATGTTCCCTCCCCACCATGCTCCCACCCCAGTTGGCCTTCTTGGAATTTACAGCACTGCCAGCCGCCCCCCCCCCCCCGCGCCCCCGCCCCTCGAGCTCCTGCTCTTTCAAACACTCCAGCACGTCTGGGGCCAAATGTTCACATGAAAGACGCAAGTGGGATGGCAGCCCGTGGCTGGTTGCTTCCAAGTAGCCCTGCTTTGCGGTGCACCTGGTGGGGCGTGATGTTTTTTTCTCCTGCCCAGCAAATAAATAGGTGATGCTATCAAAAAACAGCATCATTAAATTGGATTAGGAGCAAAGACAGCTAAATCATTTTCCAGGAGTCCTGGCGGGGGAGGGGGATAGGGGGATTGAGCTGGCCACAGTGGGGGGTTCTAGCCATGTTGTGCCTGGCACCAGCAACCCTCCTTCATGAGGGAGGCTGTAAAAGGCTGATCACAGGTTCACAATTGGTCTCAATCCCTCTCACTACCCCTTCCACTGGCAGCTGCTAAATATGAATCCTACATAAAGCGAGATGACAGCACCAGGCCTTCGAATTCTACCCTAGCTAAACCACCCATTACTAGTAGACACACTACCAGCCATCTGGTAGAAAAGCAGTCTGTGGAAATGGTAAGCAGCCCAGCTTCTGGGAAAGCAACAACGCCCCCTACTGGTCACGGGCTGTGAGTGGACGAGAAATGAAACCTTCCAGCCACATTCCATGGTTCTGTCAGCCCCAGGCAGCAGTGGCCCCAGGCAAACTGGATAAGATCGTTTAATATCCTAACTGCCTCTTCTCTTCCTGCAAGGTATACAGAGCCTTAGCTCCTTACAACCATAAGGAAATAATAGCCAATAAATGAAGGGATCCTGAGGAGGTGATGTCATAGAACTTTCCCTAACCCAGGGCTTGCAGCTTAAGAGGAAATTGCAAGGTATAGGCCTCACTTTACAGAGAGGGAAAAAGGAATGCCTGGGGAGCCAGGTGCCTCACACAAAGGTCTATTCACCGAGTCCATGATCTTTACAACTCCCTGGACCTCGAGATTCAGCTTTTCAATGTGCCAAGCACTCTAAGGCACATCAGCATATACAGCCCCTCTTGTCAGTGAGCTGACATTTGAGACAGGCCAATGCCAGTCATGTCCCTTGGGTACAGGACTGGTCTGCAGGCGAGGTTAAGTGGGAAACAGTGGTGCATCTCCAGATCATATTAGGATAACATTCACAGCAGTTATCTTCCTGTACCGGAAAATTCAGAATTAAAATATGTACTTTGGGCCTGGGGAGATTATCTGCCAGTCAAGTGTTTGCTCTGCTGAGGCTGATCCTGCAGAACGAGCAAGAAGAGCCAGGCATGGTGGTACATACTTGCAATTCCGGCGCTAGAGACTTGGGTCTCACTGGCCAGCCGGTATAGCCTAATTCGTAAGTTCTAGGTTAATGAGGAAAAAAAATCAAAGGTGGATGGAACCTGAGGAACTGTATTCAATTCAAGGTTGACCTCTGGCCTCCATTCGAATGCATACACATGTCTATATGACTACACACATATATATACAAAAAGTATCTTTAAAAAAAAAAATGCCGCTCCTGATAATCTCTCAGCCTGCAGGAAAGAATGACCACAGTAACTGTGTCCAGGCAGTCTGGAGCAGGGGCTTGCACTAGGCTGGGCATAGTGCTTTAGTGATGGTCATATCAGCACCTGTGTAGCTTCTACTATGATATACATTATCTCTAAAACAAAGACAACTCTATCTCATCTCTGAGGGTAGTTGTGAGGATTCAAGGAGATAATGCAGAGAAAGAACTTAGAACCCTGCCTAGAACCTTCATTAAATAAATGTTACCTAGTATAAGGACCACTGCTAATGTTATTCCCTCTCCGTGGATGAGAAGCTGGTGTTCAGAGACGTAATGTGATTAAGGGTTTGTACACACAAGCACACTGCACACATGCACACTGCACACATGCACACTGCACACATGCACACTGCACACATGCATACATATATGGAGAAAGAAAGTCCAATTCACACCCAAGGACTCTGCCTCCCGAGTCCAGGGTCATGATCATTTCGGGAGGCATATCACCCTGAGGTGAGTACCCTCTCACATCCGGGAGCTTGATTATTCCATCTAGGTCTCCAAGCCATAAAGTGGAGGGAGCAAAAGAGGGGACCATGGCATTTGAGAACATAAACAGTACCTGAAAATTCAGAAATCCAGGGCTGGGAATCTGAAGTATCCATACACACAGTATTCAGGTGCTAAGAACAGCCTGGATCGGTCCCAACTCTGGATAATAACAGACATAAGGATGTTGAAAGGAGGATTCTCCGCACTACAGACATGCTGTGGTTCCAGCCTGAAATTGACTTTGAGGTTAAATTAAGAAGTGAGAATACCCCAGCAACCCCAGCCTCCCTGGCTCCAACAACCCTGAGGCAGATGGGTTATTATTATTATTTATTATTTGTTGATGGATATTCAAAGTCATCAGTCAGGTCTTCCCTCGGGCAAGGAAGCCTGGGAGAAATGGCACTAGAAATCTTAAGCTTGGTTCCCAGAGCCACTTGAGAGCTAAAAGTTATTAAAGTACACTTTGCTATTGCTAGCTGCTCTTCAGGGTGCTTGACCCTACATCTGACTTCAGGCTTCTGCTGTCCCTGCAGTACAGGCTACAGAGAGCCGAACAAATTGCAAAGAGGGACTCTGGGGATGGGTGAGGAGGAACTGATGGGAAGGGGATGCTGGGGGTGTGTTGGAATGGGGATTTCATGTCCTTGTTTGGATTCTTGCTGTCTTGTTCCTGCTTTACTCCATAAAGGCTAGACACAGGGAGAGCAGATGATGAAGGAATTGCCCAATTACCACTGTCACTGACAATATGGACAAGGCCAGCCACATTTTATCATCAGGTGAATACTGGACACATCCCTTACCAGGAGCTTTGATTTTTTTTTTTTTTTTTTACCTTGACTCTGATTCATGACTAGAAATGTTTTACAAGATGCTCCTTGGTGTACTCAAAACAGAAACAAAAGTTTCACTCCAGGGTTCAGTGAGATGGCTCAAGGTAAAGGAGTTCAAATGGACTCCTGCAAATTGTCTTTCCACACACACACTGTGTACCCCACCACACACACACACACACACGAACAGATAAGTAAATAAAATGTGATGAAATTTTAAAATAATTTCACACCAACAAGACTTTATCAGATAGCATGTCATCTGACAATTCCTGTAGCATATAGAGAGACACTGATATACATGGGAAAACACACACGTGACTCTCCACAGAGACCCACAAAATTCGCTTCATTGGTCTTGGGCCTTGGGATTCACAATGCCTGTGAATAAAATCATGTAACCAACACCATAAGGAAAATCATTCTTTTGCATGTTAAAGTTGTCTTAGACCTACAACCATTTGTCCTGACTTCTGCAAGACTATTGAAATCATCCCAGAACTGGGAGTGTCTACAGGTGACCAGCTCCACAATGCCTCATAGTCTGTGATGGGTTAGCTGTATGTGTCAGTGACTTGATCGTGGAATATCACTGTTCAGCCAAACAGTAGGCTACTGGCTACAAAGATACTGTATGGGTGTGATGTACAGCCAGGAAACTCTAATCACAGGACTTTCAGTGCCATGACATACATGAAGCTTACTCAACCAATGGAATACTTTAAGTAAAGACATCTATGTTTAAAGTCTGCTTCGATGCAAAAGGATCCTGCATGTTTTGGTAAATAGAAATAGAACCTGTGATGAACAGTTTGGAAAGCCAAATGATGAAATGTATGCCTGTTATATTTCTACTGCTTGAAAAAAAAAAAAAAACTTTCAAAATTAACATGACTAAGATATCTAGTAGGTAGCAGTGTGCGTATGTCTGAAGTTTCAAATCAAAATCAATCTGACTAAAGACTGTCAAGTCATTCACATTTACAATGTGTGCATAGTGTTGTTGGGTTGATGTGTGGGTCCCAAACCAGTTGTTGGGTTGATGTGTGACCAGCGTCTGTCTTGCCATGGGGCTAGGGCCACTCGGGGAAGACAGAGGCATGGGAAGTTTGACTGTGCTCCCCCATACTAGAGCCGGGCGGGCATTGGGCTATGTGAAGCCTCGGGACCCCGTTCTGGGGTTGGGGGAACATAGTCTGAGGTCCTGTGAGGAGCCGGGGCTAGCTTGTCTGGTTCTCCCTCCAGGCACCGCTGGGGTGAGCTGCAGAAAAACTGAGAATGAGTGGGGGAGTACCGGCTGCACTGACCCACAGCCGAAGGAGGAAAACGGGAGAGACGCTCCATCTATGTCCCACGGGGATGAGAGCTGTTGGCTGGGTCATGGCTGCTCACTTGGCTCGCTTGGGTTGGTGGTCTCCGTGACTGGGAATGCAGAGAGGTCTTCTACGGGAGATTAGACAGTGGCTCTGTAGGCGAAGGCCTGCTCCACTGTTCCCCAGAGCGGATCTGAAGAAGAGAAACAGTCCATGGTCTTAATATGTTTATTGTCATGGCGGAAAGTGGGTGAGAAACTGTACCCTAGTGTTTTTCAGGGCGGGCCTGAGGTTAAATACCTTTTGCAGGAAGGAGGGTCTGGGAAGAAATGTTTAATTGGCTATGCCCCTCTGGCCTTTAGGTACCTCATTAATATGAAGATCTGTCTTGAGGCTCTGTGACCTTTGGTCACACCTTCTATCTGTGGAGGGGCTACGGGGACATTGTCCTATGTGACCAAAGGACACAAATCTATGGTGACCGCGGTCACCTGCTGGGTCACTGGGACTTAAAACTTAGCTCAGCCAGAAAGCAGGCTGCCTTTTAAGATCCTACACAGTGTTTGTGTGGTGTTTGAATGAGACCTGTCCCTATAGACTCATGAATTGGAATGTGTGGTCTCCGATTGGTGGGATTGTTTGGAAAATCTCGTTGGAAGAGATATATCACTGAGCCTTGGGGTTTTAAAAGCCCACGCTATTCCCAATTAGCTCTCTCTGCTGTGTCAACCTGTAAGCTCTCAGCTACTGCTTCGGTGCCATGCTTGCCTGCCTACAGCCATGATACTCACCATAATGACCACAGATTCTCACCCTCTAGAGCAGAGAGCCCAGTAGATGTTTTCCTTTATAAGGTGCCTCAGTAACTAAGATTACTCTGTGTGTGTGTGTGTGTGTGTGTGTGTGTGTGTGTGTGTGTGTATGTCTTTGTGTATGTGTGTCTATGTGTGAATGTGTTTGTGTATGTGTGTGTCTGTGTGCCTGTGTGTATGTATATGTCTGTATGTGTGAATATGTGTGTGTCTGTATATGTGTATGTGTCTGTGTGTGTATGTGTCTGTATATGTGTGAATATGTGTATGTGTATGTAAATCTCTCTGTGTTAGGTAAGACATGAAATAAACTAAGTCACTGAAGGTGAGAGCAGATGTTTATTGACTCATGTATACAAAAGATAACCAAGTACACCTGCTTTGGCCATGGATGGCTAAGGACTCCCAGATGCCAAATGTGTGTTAACATCAGGAATTAGGAATCTGTCTCCATCTTCTATTTCAGCACTTTTCTCACTTTGAAATAAATTAGAATTGGTAACTATCACCTCTGTGGTGACATTTTACATGTTCAGAAACCTCTAGGGAAAAAGTATACCTCCTTCTACATAAATTCAACAAAAGTTTCAGGGCTGCAAGTTTGGACTGTCCCTTGAGATATGTTGGGATCGTGTCTCCTTTGAGTCATGCTTCTCAACTGAAGCTTTTCCTAAGCAATCCCTGAAGCTGGCTTCCTGCCTCACTTTCTTGTGCCCCTTTATTCTGCTTTATTTTTCTAGCATTTACCACTCTCTGATATTATCATATTCATGTATTGAATTATTTGCCTTACTGTCCAACTCCGCACCTAGAATACAAAAATCCATGAGAATGAAGTCCACAAGGCCATAAAAATCCATGAAGACATGAAATCCATGGTTCTGTTTCATCCTGTGGATTCCTGGACTTTAACATAGTACCTGATGGCATGTATTGTGCTCCACAATTTCACATTGACTGAATAGGTTTTAACCACACATGAGTATTTATAATATTTAAATGCTACAAGCTGGACCTCCCTATCCCGAGCTGATCGGTAAACATTTACCCTCACCCTGCAATTGTACACACTAAGCTAGTGCCAGCTTTGCTGTTCCACCAAAACAGATCAATTCTGCTTTCACTAAAACAAGGGCAGAGTGGCTGCTGAACCCAAACATAGCTGCCATTACATAAAGCTGAACTGGGAGAGTTGAAAAACCAAGAAGACATAGCAATGGCGACACACTGTAGGGCACATTTAGAAGAAGCGAGAGTGAACCCCTCACAACCGCACATGCTGAAAGGGAGCCATCAGAAATAAGGAAATCAAGTCAGTGTTGTGTCCCCAGAAATCAAGAACAAACTGAACTACCAATTCATCGTGATGCCTGAAGCTGTGATTCAGGGCCGGAGTCTTCATTTGACTGGAGAGATGGTAAGAGTCGTATGCCTACATTTCTCTATGAAGTGGAGATCATGAATACATGTGCCTATTTGTTGATTTCTCATATTTGGGGGTTCTCTGTGCCTATAAATGTGAAGCAGATCTCCATATAACATATATATGTATCATATACATATCATATATATATATATATAATATATATATCATACACACACACACACACACATATATATATATATGTATCAGATATCAAATATATATATCAATAGACCTCGCTTTTTCTCTGGATAATCATCACCAAGAAAATCTCAATAATGCCAGAAGGTAGTTCTAATCTGAGAGAAGAATTATAAGAAGCACTCAAGTATCAATCACAGACTGGAGAGCATTACTCTTGTGTTGAGTAATTGGGAAACCAATTACTCAATTGGTTTCCGCAGCACTATTCAACTGAGAAAGAGAATGGAGACTTCTTTTAGGGCTGGGTTTGCCAAACGTCTTCCTGTTTTCATGCCTCAACTCATCTGGATTCCAAGAGATGTATCAGGAGCTATAACAATCACTGACCTGGGGACTTGGTGACTAAGGGGGATCATAGACTTTCACCATGCCCTTTTATCATGGGGCATAAGCCAGTGGTCCATGCTGACCTTACTGTTTTCTCTTCTGTAAGTATTAAAGTACACTATTATCGGTGTGCCCTTTAGCCCTAAACTTGTCTCTGTATTGTGAGCTTCCTCTGTATTTCTCAGAGAATTTGCCATCCTGTGACGTTCCAGTAACTACTTCTTGTAGAAATGAATGGAGAAGGTACAGACTATTTCCTTGGCACCATGCTAATACTAGAAAGGAAGGGACCGAATTAAAACACAAGCAAACAACAACTAAGGCTAATTAATATCAGACCAGACTCCATAATTCATGGACTCAGACTAAGGCCACTCTCTTGGACCTCCTCTGTAGATGATCCATTACTGTAAACTCTAGAAGGACCTCGTATATCAGTCTCTACTCCATGACCCTACCCCATGGATAGTGTTCTAACAAAGCAACCAAATGTTCCTTCCTTGCCTTCGGCATCTCACTGGCCACAAGTCTCTCTGGAATGGACCCCATTAGTGCAATAAAATAAAGAGATGATTTACATCAATTAAGTCTCTTTGGTGGCAACAGAAATTGACTCAACAGAGTGAAGCAATTGTTGGAGCTTTACCATTGAGGCTTGAAAAATAAAAGAGCTGGTTAAACTAAGCAAGGGAGAGACAAGAACATGGTAGCTAGAGATACAGTGACTGGCTCGTGTTTTCCTCAAGAGCACTTCAACTCAATGATTGTGCTTCTTCTGTTCTATAGCTTTGCATGTCATGGAGAGAGGAGTGTATGTCTGTATGCATATACACACAGGTGTAAAAGCGGTATGTACTTGTTTGCACATGTGTGGAAACTAGAGGCCTCTGTCACTCCCCACTCTGTTTTCGGACAGATCTTTTGCTGTACTCGAATCTCAGAACTGACTAGATTGGTTTATTAGCAAGCTTGAGGGATGCCCTTGTCTTTGTCTTCTCGGTGCTCACACCTCTTGACTTTTACATGGATGCTGGGGATCCAAACTCAGGTCGCCATGCCTGTGCAGAAAGCACATTGCCAGCTGAGCTAGTTTCTCAGTCCCTCTCTGTGTCTTAGTTCAGGATCCAAAGCAAGAAGCGAGTCCTCCTTGGCCTGTTATAAGCTTTGAGTCATAAACTTACCTGTGGAGTCCAAGAATCAAGTAGCTTCTTCTAGAAAAGTGAAGTATACATGGTGTGTGTGTGTGTGTGTGTGTGTGTGTGTGTGTGTGTGTGTGTGTGTATGTGTGTGTTTAACAGTAGTATGGATACATAGTTGTGAATAGAAGGTACATATATGATGCATATATGTGCCTTATACAATTCTTCATTGTATTCACACTGTGAGTTTATAAGTACATACTTTATTGAGCACTGATCGGGGAGCACCACACTCAGAGAACAGTCTAAAGTGTCAGGCAGATAGTGCTTTGAAATGTCTCTATGATGATTTTGGAATTTGGATGCCCTTCTGTACCAGCTATATAACTAGCCAAGTGACCTATCCTGGGGCTTTATTTGTTCTCTCCCACAATGAGAATATGAACAGCACCTCCTGAGGTAACTCTGGGGGTGAGATGAGGCATGTATGCAGCAAGCAGTGTGAGTGGCACAATAACCTGAATACATGTGAGTTAATATTCTCCCTATCTTATTATCCCTGTGTTGTTCAAAAAATAGGTCAAAAGCAAGTCAAAAAAGGCTCTTCCTCTCCCAAGAGCATCTATATTAAGGAAGTTACTCTCTTCTTGTTCCCAGGAGGTTATTCCCTCTCTTCCAACCCCAAGGGCTTAGCTAATGAACTTCTTCCTGCTGGAATATCCTCCTGTCTGCTATCCCACACCTACACTGAACTTCTATCTCCTTTAAAGTGGAGTTTGAATCTATTGGTCCTACAGAGTTCACTGACCACTGCAGGACTCACTCACCCCTATTCTCCCAAATGACAACAAACCTTACAGGGGAAAAAAAGGTATCTAAATGCGATAGCTTTGGTCCATTCCCCAGTGTGCTTTATTGCGAAAGGTTCTGGGACCATATCCAGAGTTACCAGGAAGAGCATTGAGCAGAGATGGGATGCAAGATGTGAACGGGCATGGTTGCAAGAACCAGGTTGTGGTCCCATGAACTGCCTGACACTGCTTTGTGAGCCTTTGAATGCTTGTTGCATTGCCCTGTCCATGAATGCTTCATGTGAGCACCTTCCTCGAAACCAGGGGTCATTCCTCACCCTCTTTAATAATGCTGTACTGTATCTAACATAACGTTGAGCACAGCCATGGAATCAGTCAAGGTTGGTGGGAAGGCTGAATCATTCCTTGTCTTGTAGCCAAAAAGCATGAGCCCACACACAACGCACCAGGAGCATCTAGGGATGCTGAGCCAGTACATTCTACAGAGCAAATTCAGCCTCACACCTTTACGGGAGGAAATACGAGAACAGTGGTGGGATCATGGCTGCTGACTCAAACAAACTAGATTAAACTCCAACTAGCTCTTAAACAGTCATAACCACACCAAATCCATTGTCTGGTCAAAAAAATACAAGGCTAATATTACCCATAATAGACATCTGTTGAGAAGACTTTAAACCATCACACACATATAAGACTTGTTGCGGATGCTGTCATGGAAGAAACCATGTCTGAATTTCATCTTAAGATGCCAATGGGGATTTGAGAAGTCAGAGATACCAATAATATCAGTACTGTCGATGATGTCATTCTATAATTCTGTGGTTCAGGAAAATATACAGGTCTGCACTCGTGGTTCCACGGGTCATTTACAAGGCATCCCCTCTACTTATCTAGTTGGACTTCAGTTGACTGCCCATAGAATATGCTCTGCACTCCATCTCCCCATTAGCATAAAGTCTCTCCTTCAGAAGAAGGGGTGGGGAATTCAGACAAGCTTCCCACAGAATCAAGCTGAGTTTCTTAAGCCAGTCCTAAGTATGTTTGCACACCAGCCAGCATCAACAGAGAGCTGGGATTACCTTTATTATGTGATTTTTGGAGGAAATCACTAAGTACCAAGCATCACTTAAAACTGGGCTTCCTTTTAGAGCCCCAAATCGAGTTAGGATCAGCAATAAATTCCAACACATACAGGGAGCACTTTAATAATAATAGCGATGATGATGATGAAGGCTAGGAAAATGGCAGTCATTTATAGCACTGGCTAATCCTCCAGAGGACCCAGGTTCAATTCCTAGCATTCACATAATTATAGGTCCAAGGGATCCTGCACCCTCTTGTGGTACCATGCATGCATGTGGTATACATACATACATACATATATATATATATATATACATACATACATACATAATTCATACATATATGCATATATATAGCCATACAGACATACAGGTAAATTACCCATACATACATACATTTAAAAAGATAATCTATTCACTGAGAGCAAAAGCATAGTAGACAAAGCCATACTTAAAACAACACCTCTAAGAAAAATATAAACTACCACTTTTCCTCAAATGTGTAGAAAAACTCTGATTATCTTAAGTACTGTGCTTCAATGGTAATTAAACTTCAAAGGCACATTACTGACCCCTGGGCTATATCTATCCTGCCAAAGAATGAGTCTTCAAAAGTCCAGTGAACAGAGTTGCCCAGGGGAAAAATCTCCCCTTTTTCTTCCAACGCCCCCTAGAGATTTGCTCCTAGATCATTCATTAGGCCTGGCAAGCATCACTAGAGTAAATCAGCACCCGGCACTCAATGAGAATATAGTTATTACAACAATTGCCGCATTGCGTGATGTTCATGGCATTTGGAAATGTAGGTCTAATTATCCCTAAGCTGTAGAAGATCTGAGTATGGTAGTTTCATTTTGGCTTAATGCTTGGCGCCTGGTGTAAAATCTGAATTTATTACTCTTTTTTTAATCATTTCTACATAGCTCAACCAGCCGTATCAAAACTACTGTGTGTTATAGACTTTAAAAAGCAGTTCCCCGTAGGCATTGTAAGGTACAGGATCTATTATGGGAAGATATATATTTGACAGCATTCTGTTTATGACTCAGTTCCGCTACATTGTTCATGAACCCAGTGAAAGATGTTCACAGTGGTAAGTAACTCTTTATTCCAGGAAGGAAAAATGTCGTGCGACTAACACGGAGAAGTGCCAGAAACTGTGATCTGCACAGTCACAGAACTAATGGGTGAGCGACACTCTTACTCCATCAAGACCATCACAATTAGGCTGTTTAGTGTCACAGAACTCCACAGACATTGTCTCCAAAATATTTCCCATTAACGGCAGTACATCTCATACTGTCAAACTGCCTTCTAAACATTTTTGTTTGCACTCATAGACTGGCAGTGCTTTTCAACCTTGGTTAAAGAGCCTTCCTTTTGCAGTGGGCTGCAGTCAATGCAGAGACTTGAAACATGTCAAAATTCTGAGAACAAGAAGGCCAGTCCTCAGTAGGACATCTGTATCACAAACACCCTTCAGAGGCTCCGAGAACATTTTGGAAGAAGCAGCAGAAAGAATGTAAAACCAGAGGATGGAGAAGGGTGCTGTGAGATACTACTGTCTTCTGCACATGGCCAGAAAGCTCATGAGTTACAACAGATTTAGTTACTTGCACAAGACCTATACAAGCTTAGCCCATAGACAGACATGCCAGAATAGATCTAGGAGGCACACATGAGTCCCCTCCCCCAGGTAAGGATCTATTGCCAATCAATGATTGCTGGGAGACAGAAAATAGTTTTTTTTTCTTTAGGAGTATAACCACTAATAAGTAACCCAAAATAAGCAAATAATTACACATCCATGTTCATGCAAGTAACCATAATAATTCTGAGTACTCATTTAAACACACGCATACACACCACAACATACACACAACACATACACACACACAACACATACATACACACTACACCATACATACACCACACACATACACACCACATCATACACACACTACACCACACACACCACATCATACACACACCATACACACACATAATGCACACACACAATATACTCATGTACACAACACACATACACACATGTGCACACACACATCATACACACACAATGCACATACACAACACACATGTACATAACACAAACACACGTGTCCACGCACACACACCATACCATACACACACACATATACACATCACACCATACACATATGCACATCACACACATACATACCACACAATGCACACACAACATACACATACAATCAATGCATACATACATACCACACAATGCACACACACACACAACATACACATGCACACAGCACACACAGAGCGACAGAGGGGGGAATACTGGGAAGAAGGGTTCCAGAGGGACAATGGGGTGAGGAAGAGGAGAGATGAATATGATGAAAATACATTCTATGCATATATAAAATTATCAAAAAGTAAATAAAATGACCTTCCAAAAGTAGCAGATGTAACAGTAGATGATTTGTGTTATAATACTGAACATTTCTAAGAACATAATTCATGCTGCACCATTCCTCTTATAGGACAGCTATTTAGAGATGGGAAAGTGGTCCATTCTAAATTTTTATTGTTTTGTTGTTGTTGTTGTTGTTGTTGTCTTCTTTGTGCCTTTGTGTTTAGCTCCTTTCACTAACTGTTGAAGGGAACTTTGGTCGAATGTGTCCCCTAACACACAGGCCAAGTTGTTAGCACTTCCTCCTACTTACACCTCGCTTACCCATGCAGCCTTCGTCTTCTCATAGTTCTACCTTCATCTCCAGGTCCTGAGGCTATGACTCTGGTCATCCTCTGCTCGATCTTCACACTGGCTTTATTTTAGGGATTGCTCTACAGCCCTTGGACACTCCTAATCCATCTGTATGGAACCTGGTCCCAGGTTCAGGATCCCCTGGAATTCTACCTTTCAGGGTTGGGCTGTGAGTATTACTCAGTTACCGAGTGTGTCTATCTGTACTAGCCCTGTATAGTCTTTGATGATGTGCCTCTCCATCAAGTCCTTCCCAACCTTTAGAATGACAAAGTACAGGGTTGGTGCAAGTGTCACGAGGAAGTTGATCTAGATCCTTGACCTGAATGACCTACCAAGCAATCAAAGTACCCCTACCCTTGAGACTCTGTTTATGTGTGACAACAGTGTTTAAACAACTTCCCAGTGAGTATTGTTACTTATAGGTGAAAGCATCCTGATTAAATAGCTGGAAATATGAGAATCTTCTACCATCAAGGCATGGAGATATGTAGAGAAGAAGAAACAGTGGCTTGAGAAGACCACCAAGAATCGTTCCTTCATTTGATAGTTCAACTCATTATGCATTTGTAGTTCAACTACATGGTAGCCTCTTGAGACCAGGGGACATGTCTAATTGTTCTTTGGATGGAGCACATAAAGAGTAGAGTCAAACACCTTGACCAGAATCCAGGCTCTGAAAAGCCAGGCATGACAGCACATGCCTGTAATGTCAGGGCTGGGAAGGTAGAAACAGGTAGATCCCTGGGGCTTACTGGCCAAACAACTTAACATATTTGGGAAGTTTCAGTTCAGTGAGAGACCCTGTCAAAAAGGACAGGGTGTGGTTTTCTTGTTTGCAAATGTAATTTTGTAATAAATTTCAAAGTAATTTTTTTAATTTAAAAAAAGAGGTAGAGAAAGGAGAAAGGGAGAAAAGAGAGAATGAAGGTGCCTGAGGAGTGACATCAGTCACCTGCATACTCATGCAACAGAGAGAGAGAGAGAGACAGAGAGAGAGAGAGAGAGAGAGAGAGAGAGAGAGAGAAGAAATGAATACAGCCTCTGCCGCTTACTAAATGTACTTTACTTTTTACTGAATGGGTACGTTAATAAATGTACTTTTATGTGTGGGTAAATGTGTTTCCTAATATTAAACCCATAATTAACATCTTCACTCACATAGAGAACAGCACTGGGCCAGGCTTTTTCTGCCTTCAAAGGGGCTTCAGACAAATGTGCTATCTGCAGCCAGGCTTCTTATCCAGAACAGGAAGGAGTTGAGTTGAGCTTGTCCAGAATATTCTCTCCAAATTTTCCTGTCAGATGTACTTACTATCAAAGGGGTTATCATCATAATCACCATAGAACTTAAGCTTAGAAAACAGGAAGAAGGAAAGGGGGGTTGGCTGACAGTGAAAATGAAGGGGATCAAGGCCTAGAAATTCTCAAACAATCGGTGTTCCAATGAAAGTGGAGGAATAGGGAAACGGCTGTTTATGAAGCATTTGCTATGGGTGTTCCAAAGAAAGGGAGGGGATAGGGAAATGGCTCAGTCTATAATGCATTTGCCTTACAAGCATGAGAATCTGAGTTCAGATCCCCAGAACCCATGTGAAAAATTGGCCATGGTGGTGTGGTCCAGTGATGGAGAGCTGAAAAGTAGAAACATTCTAATTCATACAAGCTTGTCAGCCGGCTGGCCCAGCCTAAACGACAAAGTTCCAGGCCAGTGAGAGATCCTGTTGCAAGCAAAAGGTGGGACACATCTGAGGATCAACACCATCTGAGGTGGTCTTTGACCTCTATATGCATACACACTCATGTGTACACATGCTCACACACAAACAGCATACACATACTCACAAACAAACATGTGCATTTTAAAAGGGGGTGGGGTGTGAGCCTGAAGTAAAATTATTTGCTTCCAGGATTTTAGAACTACCATAGATTCCGATTCTGATAGATACAGGGAATGTCTGTAATAGTGTGGCAGGGATGGAAGAGATTTTTTTTTTTTTTTTTTTTTGTAAAATTCTGTTAGAGACAAGATCCGAGAAGGAAGATATAGAATAGGCTATCTACCTGAAGGAGAAAATTACAAAGATGAAGGATGAGTACAAGATAAAAAGGTATTTCTGAACTCAAAACTAGAGTCTTAGTGTACAAGAGGGGAAGGAGAATATTAAACATTAGCAGAGAGGAAAAGGCAGAGTGCACCAGAAGAAACGGACATGCTTTAAAAATAGCACAGGCTATACCAACTCTATTCCACTGCATGGCCCTGAGGCACTGGACAGGCCATGACACAAGCAAGGATATCAGCGTGCAAATGGATGGGATGTTCTGGAGCACATTTTGAAGACAATGAAGAGATTTGGAAGTTACAAAGAAATCAGTGGGGAATCATCACCTTGTACCCTATAAGCAAGCCACACTGGTGATGTCAAGTTTAGCAAACACAAGAATTTCGTTGGCTTCAACATGCTGAAGGCCCCGGAGCAACATGAAAACACATTTTACTAAAGTTTGAGGCAGGCTTTCCCAGTGTCTTAGGAAAGCATGGAACTTTTGTTCTGACTTTAAACTCAATCATAGGCTGTTGACAATGAGGGTACTGGCTTTTTCAAAAAGAGTACATCTTGAGAATCTGGCAGAGAGTGTTGCCCTAGCTCTGGGTCTTGGGTTCAATCCTCAGGTCCTCTTATTTCCAATTGGCTCTTTTTCTTATGCTACCATGTGAATTCATGTGTTAGCCATTTGTTATTTGTCAACAGAATCATTACCTCGGCTCTGCAGCTTCCTGTACATATAGCACTGTCTGCCATATCAACTCTATGAAAAAGCTTCTCCTTTCCCTCGTTTTTGTCCAGTATATAGCAAGTAGTGGGGCAGAACACAGGTTGGCAGCATAACTGTGGAAGCAGTCAACAGAGGTGCATTAGCTCATCTGAATCCTGCTTTTCTCAATGCCTACTTTGAAAACAGACACACACACACACCTCATCTCACCTCAAAGTACTTAGAGATCACTATTGCTTTCTCTGAGAAATGTCTCTTGTAAGATAGAACAAATCCTTGACAAACAGAACTCTACATAGTGCATTCAAAAGTCTCTACCTTATGGGGTAATTAGCAGCCTTTGAGTTACCTATTAGCCATAAATATGTCATAACTGCTACCCAATCTTGCTGGGGACACTTAATTCTCTTCCTTCTTACACGGTGTGGGGTGTGTGTGTGCGTGTGCATGTGCGTGTGCATGTGTGTGTGCGTGTGCGTGTGTGTGTGTGTGTGTGTGTGTGTGTTACAAATGTGGACTTGGGTGTAAGTATCTGACATACAGCAGCACATGTACACTCCAAGGACAATATCAGGTATTGGCTCTGACTGGGCTAAGAGTTTCTGCAGACTCCTCCATGTTAGGTTTAGGAGCACTGAGATTTTCAGAGCCACTTCTACAAGTGGCTTTTACATGGGTTCTAGGGATATAAACTCAGGTTTTCAAACTTGCACAAGTACTTTGCCTACTGGTTCATCTCCTAACCACCCCTCTTCCTTGATTTTGATCACATTCTAGGGTAAGATCTGACTCCACATGTATCATCTTTGTAGAAAACATTCTCTTCTTGATTACCAAAGGCAAAGCAGATATGGCACCCATTTTCCTGAAAGGTGTCAGCTCCCCAAAGCTGAAAAGCCCTATCTGAATCCTTGACTGGCTTCCTTCTCTCAGCTTTAAGATGCTGTAGCAAACGCTTGGGCTGGTGGTGAACAGGAATCACAGGATGAATGCTCTGTTTTCTGGGACAAGAGTATCAGGAGAGTGGTGAGGAATGCCTCAGACATCAAGGGCATGAGTAATACCAAGCTGCTAGGTAGTAACTGGATTCTAGATACTTGTTTCAGGTGGTGACAATCAGCAAAGCTAGTGGGTTAGGCAAGAAAGAAAAGGGGAGACAATCCTAGTCCAGGGGTATACTTGATTCTCATCTTGTGTTTTATTCTACTTTCCAAAAGCAGTTAGTTGCTCTTGATCTAGGCATTCATTTCCTAGACAGGAGCATGGTATAGTTTGAAAGCTATTTTCTCTCTAAAATAGCATGACTGTGTTATGTTGGGAGCCGACTTTAAGCAGAAAGTGGCTAGAAAGCAGCTATCAACTTTGCTGCCATCTGGAACCATATACCCTGATGAGAGACTTGTTTTTCAACAGCTGAAGCACACTCTGATAAATATATTGTTTATCCCACATAGCTTGTTTTGCTGTTTAGTGACCCCAGCTGCATGGTGCACGTGGTAAAATGTATTCACCTGTGTGCCCCTGCTTGTGCTTATAAATACCCAGGATTTCCTTGTAAGTGTGTGGTGTAGTAGTAGTAGGAGTGGTGTATGTGGTGGAGAGAGTAAAGGAGACTTGACTACAGATCCTCTGGTTTGTTTCCATTCTTCGAGTCTCTCCCCCTTCTTTCCCCCGCCCCCTCTGTGTCTCTCTCTCTCTCTCTCTCTCTCTCTCTCTCTCTCTCTCTCTCTCTCTCTCTCTCTCTCTCTCTCTCTCTCTCTCTCTCTCTCGCTAGACCCCGACCTGCAGAACAGAGGGGGCCGCTACAGTGTTGTGTGACTTTTTCTGGGAAAACATAAACAAGCCTCTAACCACCCACCACCCACAACCCACCACCACCATTTCCTGAGCACCTACAAAGAATATCCTCCTTCCAGCAATTGTTACCTGCTGATTTAACCTTGGGGAGAGTCCTTGTGAATCCTGGAACTTTCTGGAACTTCCCTAAGCCTTGTCAGCTTCCTTGAGAGGGTGATTAGCCTCCCTCCCAAGATGGAATATTCCTGTTCAGAGGAAAGTGTGCACTCTAACCCATCTTCTCAGAGTCAGGGATGGTAGTAGGGGGTCAGCTCATGCAACTCTATCATAGTTAGAAATGAGAATGCATCTGGATTAACACCTGCCCTGAGGAATAGTTGGGTAGCTCCTCTCTAAACTAGCTCCCTACAGCTGCCAGGCTTCTGAACTACACTGTAGATGTGTTGGGAGCCGACTCATAACAGAAAGTGGCTATCATCTTTGTAGCCATCTCAGGCCATATACCCTAACAGGAGACTTATTTTTTAATAGCCTACAACAGCTCAGCACACTTTGATAAACATCTTGTTTATCCCACGTATCTTGTTTTGCTGTTTAGTGCCCCCAGCTACAAGGCACGTGGTATCCACACCTCTAAGACATGTGTCAAAACATATAAATACCCCAAATTTCCCTTCAATAAACAAGACTTGATCAGCCTCTCTGTCTTGTCTCCATTCCTCACATCTCTTGCCCCTCCATCCCCACTCTCTCTCTTGCTAGACCCTGACCCACAAACCAAAACAACAGCTTGGGCCAAGACATAGATGCACTTGAATCTTACAGAGATGACAGTAATATGCAGATAGAGAAGTAGGCTTTCTCACTTTACTTACAGGATTGCATAGCATGATTCTCAGATGCTTTGGTTGTCTTGGGCTACACTGTTCTGGTGCTTCTCTAAATTCTAAGACCCCCCACCCATGAAAGACACTCTTTTCTTGTCCATTAAATTTCCTCCAACCATGCACAGGCTTGAGAGATCTCCCATTAAAATAAACTCCAGAACTGCCTGGGAAAAAAAAAATGTTTAAGTCTCTTTTGTTCTTGAGTTAGCAGAGGGGCACGTGGGAGGGTAGAGGAGCAACTGAAATAAAAGCATCCTACGTTTCTAATTATGGCACCAATAACCCCTTTTATATTCTGGTGTTTTGTAGCGTGTTTATGGTTTTGTCTTACTTCATCTTAAAGCTGAACAAAAGCTGGCTCCAATTGCTACAAACACACAGGGCCCCAGCCTCAGGCCTCACGCAAGGAACTAAACAAACAGAATGCATGGGAACCCAATTTCTCAGATTAAGGATGACAATGGCGTAGAGTCCATATGTCTCAAGAAAATAGGAAATATTTTTTAAAAGTCTCTAGGGTGCCCCATCAAATCTGAATCATCTCGGACCCATGCAATCCCTCATTTTTCATCCTCTGTGGAATGTCATATGGACCATGTACCCCACTTGTGCTCAGAGATGGATGGCCAATTGTTTAACCCTGATGTTTTTAATTAATTAGGTCTCCACCAGCAGAGCTTTAAGTAAAGTCATTCAATTTAGACTTTGCTGAGTGGGGTATAGAAAATCAGCATTTATTACAATGTTTCATTAATTTTAGTTTCCATATGCAGGAGACCGGAGCTTTGAAGTCCTTAGATAACATAAACCATTAGATTTACTATTTGGAGCGATTTTGAAACCTAAGCTTGGGTATGTTTATAGAAAGCAAAGAAACAACAACAGCAAAAAAGTAAAATACAAATATAAATGTTGGCTTCCCCCTACTCCCACTGATAGAGAGATAAGGTAACAATTTTAGGTCATCTGGAAAGTCTAAATTCTTGTTTTTAGGCTCAAAAAACAAGAAGGTAATTCTCATTCATTCTGAGAAAGAAAGTGTTAGTTAAGGAATGATTTTTTTTTTTTAAGCCAACAAGGCAATCTGCTCATGCCCCTACTCCTCTCACTTAATGACCTATTTGTTAGGTAGAGGCAAGCAACAGTTGCCAAGCAGGACCTCATGGCTAGGGACCTGAGAAAATGCCAGCAGTCAGTAGCCTGCTCAGGGCCATGTGCATAAGCTTGACAGGAATGTACTTTCTTTTAATTCTTCAGAATTGTGATGCTGGTCATTCATATGGGATGTTGCAGGGGGAGAGGTACTTCTTTAAAGAAGTGAATTTTTTACTTCAGGACATCCTAAAACTGAACAGAATCCACCAGGAAGAAGCAAGGTAATGAAGTATTTCCAGGATTCATGTTTTCTAGGAAAATAAGAAAAAAAATGCCAACACTTGTATATGTATGGCCAGGACAGAGGCGACTCCAGATGTGAGGATCACAACGGGAGACACTACTGCACAGCCTCATTATAAAACTACAGTAAATGCAAGGGAAGTGATTCCTAAGAAACCTGGGAGAGTGGTTATTTTCATGGAAGAAGGGTGAGATTAGATGGGGCACATGCAAAGTCTTTGGGGGTGACTAGTGGTTTTTATCCCTTGTTCTTGTTGGTAGCTGCATTTACACTATAATTCATTAAACTATGCTGCAACTGGACTGCTGTTTTATGTGATGTTTTCTCTCTTTGTTTGATTTAATGATCAAGAGGTTGCAGGAAGGGTAAATCCTACCCTTTCCTTTCAATGGATGCCAAAGGCTAAGGAGGACTTCTTACATTCCATAAGAGATCTTATCAATGTTCTACCATGGGCATAATGTCAAAATATTTTGTAAGTAGCTCTATGTCCACGTTAAGCTGGTGATTTGGTTCTGTCCTTGACACTTTCAGAGACACTTTGCTCCAAAATCGATATTTGTAAGAAGATATCTCAGGACATAAACCCATCCCCCAAGCCCAAAAGGTGACAATTGTCCTTTAAAGCTGACATCAGTCCCTTTGTAGCCATCCCTTCTTTAAACAGAGTGTGGTAGCAGTCTGGCTACAGGAATCAAGGTAAGATTTCACCACCCCAACATACTGGCTATATAAAAAGCCAGTCAACAAATCCCACACCATTTAGGACCATTTTCTTTAGTCATAACCAAATAGCAAACCTACAAACAGAAAAAAAAAAAAAAAAAAAAAAAAAAAAAAAAAAAAAAAAAAAAAAAAAAAACACCCTTCCAGGGCATGTGACAGGACTTCGAGGTATGGGACCGACTAATACTAATGGGCAGGGCAACATGATGACATCGAAGGTCTGGATTTTTACAGACTTGCACCCAGTCCCTATAGCCTATACAAGTGTTGGCTGTGTGTGTGTCTTCCTGGTTGGATAATAAGGCCCTGGAATTTTCCTCGAATGAACCCATATTTCTCTCGGGCAGTTTGCAGTCAATGCCAACATCGAAGACAACAATGTAACCTTGGAAACAGTGTAGATCACATCTTCAATCCCACAAGGTCTACCCATTTGGCCTCGTAAGTCCTCACCTCAAACCATTTCTAGTATTTTTTAATAATGAGGGTAATAAATTATTTTTGATGTATAGCTCAAAAGTTCCTGGTTTCAACTTCTTTGAAACTGGCCAACCAAGTGCCATGAGTCAAGGCAAAGTGAAGAGGGGTATACAGACTGAGGAGTGTGGTACATAGGGGAAGAAAGAGCTATTGGAAAAATGAAATTACACAGAGACAGAGAGACGGAGACAGAGAGACAGAAAGAGAGCTCACTATAGGCATGAAAAATTCAAGATACAGAAAATGTTACTCAGTCAGAACCCATCATAGGTGGGCCTGTCAAGAAACTGACACAATGCAGGTCATGAAAGTAAGTAAGGTACTAATTTCATCCTTTTATTCCTTGATGACAGGACCTAAAATTTTATTTGTTTAGTTATTTAGCATACATCCAGGGCTCAGAGACACAGACAGGTAAAAGATAACTGTCAATTTATTCACTGCCAAGACAGATGTGGAATCAACATTTGCCAGTGAAATATTAAGGAAACTCCCTGGTCAATCTTCAGTAAATGCTTTCTTCAGTTATAAAGAAGAAAGAGAAAAAGGTCACAAAAAGCAGTCTTATTCTTTGTGAGATGCTCTGAGATCTGCATAGAGCAACTAGAACTCCCACAGTTCTGTGTAGCTACCACAGGAAGTCCATGTAGAAAGATGGCAGCCTCGAGTTGCCAGTGATGCTGCATATATTTGAACCCTGTAATATGAAGTAATGCAGCTTCATGGTTTAAATCAATGTTTGCTGTACTCGTTTTCATTCCTTTCTTGCAGTCTAAATGGTGTGTTAATTAGTACAACCACACAGGACATTTACAGCAGAGATAAGGCCAGAATCCAGAACTGTATATCACAGTCCATCAAAAGCCACTAAGGTGACAGCAAAGTCTGTACAGCTGCATTAATCAGAGACAGTCTAGGTTATGCCCTCCAGGAGAAACAACCAGAATCTCAGTGATGGAGAATAGGACTTTGCGCAACCCCTGAGCTTCTGCTCCAGGGACCCAAACTAAAGGGGCAACACAATTTCTAAAACACTGTCAGCCTTGTGACCAAGAAAGCATGGCCTGCACATCTCCTGCAGCTGCTTCTCAGCAATGACTTCTACCACCTCTGCTCACATTTAGCTCAGAGTCCAGCTTGGCATCAGTAAAGAAAAGAACTCTTTCATCGTGGGAAAGCCACTCTTTAGTCAACACTGGCTGCCTTTGGTTACCTGAAAGTTTACTTAAATGAGTAACCAATCATCTTGGAAACGTCCCTAGACTTTGGACTACTTTCTGAGATGGGGCAACCACAATGCCCTTCCATAACAAATCTACTTTAGAATGAATGTCTTTTCACCACAATGATCATAGACCTGCATTAGTTTCTCCTTGCTGTATCAAAACACCTAAGAAGAAGCAACCTAAGGAAGGAAGGGTCTGTTTTGCTTTAGAGTCCAAGGCAATACAGTCCATTGTGTCAAGAAAGCCATTGTCACAAGAGCATGAGGTCACATTGCAACCATGGCCAGGAAGCAGAGAGTGATGTATTATTCTACTGCTCACTTTGCTGTCTCCTTTTTACAAAGTCCAGGATCCCCAGCCCATGAGATGGTACCCACACATAGTTAAGATGGACCTTCCACATCAAGTCACCTAATTTAGATAATCCCTCACAGGCCTACTAAGAGATTAACCTGACAGAGACCACCCCTCACAGACTTGCCTCCTAGGTGGTTCTAGATTCTGTCTAGTTGAGAGTCAACATTAACTATCACAGTGCCCATTTGACTTTTCCAAATCAGTAAAATATTTTTAAGTGACTTGATTTCTTAGTCTTAACCACATGGATAAGTTATTGATAATTTAGTACATGTCTCCTTGTTCTTTCCTATACTTATTTACATATCTGATACATGTGTATATTGACTGACAAAAATACCATTCTACAAAATTACACATAATTTTATTCCTGCTTTGTTCCCTTAATAATATGGACATTTTTGTATGCCATTATCTAGAGAATTATGTCTCTTTAATGATTGTATAATATTCTACCATATTTATATACCATAATTTGTAATATATTACATATGTATATATTTATATATCATAAATTCTCTAGTAATGGAAATTTAGGTGGTTCTAATTTTATACAATGCACAAGAATCTTACCATGTGTATTGGCTGGTTTTGTGTCAACTTGACACAAGCTGGAATTATCACAGAGAAAGAAGCTTCAGTTGAGGAAATGCCTCCATGAGATCCAGCTGTAAGGCATTTTCTCCATTAGTGATCAAGGGGGGAGGGCCCCTTGTGGGTGGTACCATCTCTTTGCTTATAGTCTTGGGTTCTATAAGAAAGCAAGCTGAGCAAGCCAGGGAAAGCAAGCCAGTAAGTAACATCCCTCCTTGGCCTCTGCATCAGCTCCTGCTTCCTGACCTGCTTGAGTTCCAGTACTGACTTCCTTTGGTGATGAACAGCAACGTGGAAAGTGTAAGCCTAATAAACTTTTTCTTTGCCGACTTGCTTTTTGGTCATGAAGTTTGTGCAGGAATAGAAAACCTGACTCCTGCACCATGTATAAATACAGATCTTTTCATATTTCTATGAGTGCTTATGTATAATCAAGTTAAGAAATGAAATTGATGAGCAAGTGGTATTCATATTTAATGTTTTGAAAAATGTTTCCACACCACACTGCAAAACCCTTCTTTCAATTGTACCACTGGACTTCTGGACCCATGGAACAGTGATCTTTTGAATTATAAATACATGCTGAAATTGTTATATGTAGTCAGTAAAACAAAGATAGAAAAGATGTATTTGTGATGCCCTCCTTTAGTGAGCTTAGAAATGAAGAAAAAAGAAGAGGCATATGAAAATACTAAAAATACATGGACGAGTGAGGAAGTGCAGGATCCTGGATCAGGCATGTGTTGAGGCAGCTGCAAGGAAGAAGATGCTGGGGGCAGTGGCACTAATGACCACTCATGGAGGAGCAGCTGAACCCTCTAGGTTGGCAGCTATGGATGGATTGCTGACAGCACTTGGAGAGAAAGAATATCTTCTGATGGGCTAGTGAGCTGACAGGATTATTTAAGCTCATGACATTGAGGGTCAGAGGCTCAGCTCCAGGCCAAGGTTTGACACAACCATGTCTTGGGTCATTTTTCTGAAGATTGTTCTAGGATCAGGGTATTGGTCCAACTGACCAACCTTTTTTTTTTTTTTTTTTTTTTTTTTTTTTTTTTTTTTTTTTTTTTTTTTTTTTTTTTTTTTTTTTTTTTTGGTTTTTGAGACAGGGTTTCTCTGTATAGCCCGGGCTGTCCTGGAACTCACTCTGTAGACCAGGCTGGCCTTGAACTCAGAAATCCGCCTGCCTCTGCCTCCCAAGTGCCCAACTGACCAACCTAAAGAAGTGAGAATAGAAGTACTCTGCCACTTTTAAGTGAGTGCATAAGTTAGAACTACCAGCATGAATGTTCAACCCACAGGAGGAAAGGATTAGAGAACTGAGCAAAATAAACCAACCAAAGAATCCTAAAGGGTATAAATTCCTAATGGGTCTAATGCTAGAGTCTTTCCCAAACATGTTAAGCCCCAGTGTTCCCTAAAATCTTAAACACTCTAAGGTTTTTTTCATCATTCTTGTTATTGTGAACTCCCATGCAAGAGGAAAGTACCAACTCCAAGGGTAGGGATCAGGGTACAAAAGCCTGATCCAAATGCTGCGCTGTCTCCTTTCCAAGTTCAGGGAGTTGCAAAATTCCATTTTTCATTAGACATAGAAACCTCTTTAGAATTGTCCTCCACTCAGCCTTTCCAACATCTACCACCAGCTACATGAAAACTGGGAAACATGAAGAAGCTAATTTATCTCTCCAAATGGTCACAGGCATCCCCACTTCCAGCTGCGGATACCCTATTCTCCAAACTCCAGCATTCTCAACAGAGGCTTTCCCATGAAGATAAGAGCTATTTCCATTACTCCTTTAAATACTTATTCAAAGCCTACTATATATCAGATCTCATTCTACACACTTAGCTGGCATAATGTCAAACAGTATAGGCAAAAAGAAAAAGAAAAAACAAACAAAAACCAAAAATAATTGTATGTGGCTTACCCAGGAAGGTCAGAGAATGAAGGAAAGAGAAGGATATGAGCCAGCTGAAGGAAGAAAATGAATAGGGGCCAGAGGAAAGTGGAAATTACATAGATCACAGAGTACCTCGTTGTGGGGCCAAGAGAAGATGCTCTAACATACATGACCTCTGCCTTCACTGAAGGTGTACTTATTACAAGAGACAAATCGCAAGGAGAATGTTACACTAATTCATTTGAAAGGTTCAGTATTAAGTGCATAAAGGAGATATGTGTAAAGCACAGAGAACGGGACATGATAGCACGACGACACCCAGTAGTCAGGGAAGAGCTTTCCTGGAAAGGGGACATTCAGATGAGGCTCTGAAGAGCACAGGAGGGGTTGCCCAGCAAAGGAGAAAAGACATGCCATGGTTTGTGGAAACAGGGTGGTAGTGGGTCTTCAAGGAGCTGAAGAAGTTACAAGAACTATGCCTAGAATCAGAGACAGCAAGGAATACCAGGGTGAGATAAGAGTTCCGAAGATCTGAGCAGAACCAAAAACCCCAGGGTCTTGAAATGCTTTCTAAGGACTGTGTGGCCCTTGTTCAAAGATACATGGGTACCCGTGAAAGGTTAGCCAAAGACTCAGTGGTACCTTCTTGGGTCTCTGTTCATCATCATTTTCTAGTATTCCCCACCTGACAGTTGACCTTGCTTCTTCTCCCACATGTCTTGAAAGCACCCTTTGTGCTGTGGGAAATAAAGTCACATAATCCTCAGCTATTCTCAGTTAGGTTTAAGTCCCCAGTGGTGGCCTCTTAAGGCCGAGCTGGGCCTGATATGTAAGAATACTCCTTGGAAAATTAGGAAAGGGAGAAAGAAAAACCTAACCTTCTCTATTTACCTTGGGCTTTTTCCATGGAGAAACCCAACAGATTAAAACCATCTCAAACTGGGATGACTCCCTGCGGTTTCTGGCATCAAAGATGGTTGTACAAGGTCAAGCAGATGAGCCTGCCGTTCTTGAACAGTACAAATGAGCCAGACTTTCCCCGTTTGCCAATATTACCTGGAGGTAATGGATGTCCTACCTGTGTAGACAGCGTGTCCAGTGTCACAGGTGATCTGGGACATCAAAGACGACATGCCTCTCCTGCTGCCTGCCACCCTCATCTGTGTGTGCCCTGTTTGCCCCAGAAAGCAGTGTTTACAAAGCTCTGAGCCATAGGGACGTGTTGTTGTTTTGTTGAAGCTCCTGCTAGACTAAAGTTCATGGCATCTTCCATCCTCTAAATTAGGCCTCAAAAATACTTCTGATTAAAAATTTACACAGCTCATGACAGCCTCTTTCTAGAACATACCCCCTAACTAATTCATGCTCACTTACCCTGCAGTTTTCTATTTATAATATTTTACAATTTCTGTGTATTTGTATTATAAATTATTAAATGACATCAAGGTTTTTATTTTGATGAGAGAATATTTGATGAATCTGACAGTGTAATTACTTCAGATCCTGCTCTGGATTGCAGCGAAAATATTTAATTTTATTTACCTCAATGAATAATTAACACATGGCGAGGAGCGGGGCTTCCTAGATGTGCCCATAGCCGCTTTCTTCTGTTTGCTTCTTGCTAATTAAAACGGTGGTGCAGATCTGTGTGGTGGCTCAGAGAAATAAATTACTGGCGTGTGTTGGCGGGTCTTTCATTTGATAAGACTTCAGGAAAGTACAAGGAAGGAGGAAGAGGGTGAAAGCGCGGCTGGGTCTTATTTCACATTTTCCTTGTAAGAGCCAGGGAAGTAAAGAGGAAGCGCTTTATTTATTCAGTGAATGGGTCTCCACAAACCAAAGAACTTGTGATCCATGAACCTTGACTCGAGCAGCAGAAACCATGCATGGGAAAAGCAACTGGCTATGGTTTGCTTTGGTTTGATTTGATTTACTCATTTATTTTTACTTTTTGCAATTTGAGAAACTGAACCCAGAGCCTTTCAACTCTAAGAGTCATACCTATCACCCACAACCCAACATCTAACACCAACCACTCCAACACGACCACCCACATAACCACATACAACACCAGCCACAATCCATACCATCCCCCATACCATCACCTATCACCTCTCCAACTACTTATACCACCCACCACCTACAATCCCACCACCACCTACAATCTCACCATCAGAGCCAAGGAGAGTGAACTGTCTGGAGTACCCCCCTACTGGATCCATCACTTTCTTCTTTATTTGATTTCCATTTGGTTATCATAAACCAGTACAAGAGGCTAGGGAGGGAGATAGCTTAGTCATTCAAGTGTCTATCTTGAGAAATGAAGACTTGAGTTTAATTCCCAGAACCTACATTTTAAAAGTCAAGTGTTGTGGCATATTCTTCTAATCTCAGCACTAGAGAATAAAGATGGGTGGATCCCTGGGGCTTGATGAGCTGCAAGTCTGGCAGACTTTGCAAACTCAGTGCCTGTGAGATACTCTGTCTGAAAGGAAGGAAGAAAGGAAGGAAGAAAGGAAGGAAGGAAGGAAGGAAGGAAGGAAGGAAGGAAGGAAGGAAGGAAAGAGGATAGCACTTAAGGCCTCTGGTTGATCTCTGGCTCATAGGCACATGAAGCTCCACACACATACACATATTGAGAAAGTAGAGATTTAATTTGATGGATGGCCCAAACCTACAACACACACACAAGGGTATAATATGGGTTTTGTGAAACCTCATTAACAGATGAAGAAATTAGAGGCAATATTTTTCACACTATTTTATTTCAAGTAATTAATAAAAACCCTCATAGTCAATGAGTATAGCAATATGACATATATATATATATATATATATATATATATATATATATATACATACACACGGGGAGAGAGAGACACACACACACACTCACACACACACTCACACAAATATACAACTGCTAAAACACTGAGGCATCAGCATGAACCAGTAGTTGCCATAATTCAAAGTCTAATCAAGATGATAATGAAAGGACCACCAAAATGGTTCAGCAAGTAAGTAAGGGCACTTGCTTCTAAGCCTGAAGACCTGAGTTCAATCCCTAGAACCCACAAGTCACCTCTGGACCCCCACATGCATGTGAGCACACATACATACACACAAATAAATGGGACAAAAAAATCTTTCAAAACCAAAAGATCATAATGGAATACTGTCTCATGTTGCGCCTCAATTTTATAGACTATAAATGGAAACACTGGCAATCCATGCCAGAGAACTTAGTAGGCCCATCTACTTCTACTGGTTCTAGTCAAAGGCTCTGTTACTGGTGTGTGTTCTACAGAGTTAAATATGGTACCGGGGAGTACTAATTACCAACCCTACATTAGCCCCCTTCCTTTTCCCAGCCAGTTCCATAATATGTGGCATACTGCTATTTCAGTAAGTGAAGTAGATGGGTGTATAGATGGTTTGGGCTATATTATGACCAGACTGAAAGTCCCCCATTGTATCATAAGGTTTTGGAGAGCAGTGTGCTTCCTGGGTCTACTCAGTGTTATCACTTAAATGCACATGATAAAAACATAGTAAATAATGGTGCTGATTTTACTGTCATGGAGGATCCAGCATCATTCACACAGACCTCTGAGAGCTTCTGCAGCAGCTTTCCCCAGGAGGGTTGCTTGAGGCACAAGGCCTGTGAAAAGCCTGGGAAAGGAGAGAGGCCACCTTGGAAAGAAAGAAAAAAAAAAAAACAAAAAAAAAAAACACAAAAAAACAGGCCTTTGTTTGGGACCAGGACTCCTAGTGAGTGAGGTCGGTTCTAATCAAAGACCCTGTCACTGGTGTGTGTTCCACAAGCCCCTTGGGTCTGGCTCACACAGTGCAGTGGAGCCACTGGGGGCAGGGACAGTGCCTACCTCCCAGCCTGTATCGATTAGCTGCTCCGTCTGCTGCTTGCGCAAATGAGCAGCCTAGTCTCCCCATTGGATGAAAATGTCACCCATGGTAACAGATCTGTGCAGCTGGCATCTGACCACAGGACCCTCTGGGAGGGAATAATCAGATCCTGAAAAGTGGTTGGCCCACGCCCAGCGCAATGAAAGCTACAAACTAAACGCATGCCTATTCTAATCTGCCTGAACCCATCCCCACCTTGACTCCAAGAAGACAGCCCCAGATAGGCACACTGTCACATAAGGGGACAGCAGGTTGCCTGGGAGCACTCGGGATTGTATGTAGGTATCACAGCTCAGAGATGCCCCTCGTACAAAAGGCACCCAAACCCTAATCCAGCCACTCAAAGACTATAATTCTTTCCAGAAGCATCTCTCTTCCCCCTTTCTTTTCTCCTTACTTTGTCCACCCTGCCCTTAACATAATTGCCTTCATTTCTTGTCTTGCTTCTTTTCTCCCTCCTTGCTTTCTGTGTCTCCTTTAGATTTTGGCTCTCTATCCAGGACACGCTTCTACAGCCTTCTCTTCTGGATTGCTCCTCCTTTTTTTCAGGTTTTTCCTTAAACAGCTTTTCCTCTGGGACACCCTGATACTGTTTCCCCACATGCTCTGTACTTCCCTTTTCATACTAGGCCATCTCTCCTGCCAGACCAAAAAGACGTGATAAGCAGCGAAAGCTTGTTTGTCAAGCTGATCGAGCCTACCGTGATGCCCAGCACATAGCACACACTCAACACACACCGTTTACAATCTGGCTGAACCAACAATGGCAGATGCAAAAGCTGGTCCTTCCAGAATGTCTGGGCAGTGTCTCTAAAGATATCCATGCCCTGGGTATCTTTGTTAATTCCAGTCGTTGAGCTAGGCCAAGTTATAAGGGAATTAACAAGGATGGAATAAGGCAGCTTAGAACGCAGAAGGACAAGCTTCGAGGAAAACCGTATTTTGAAAATACTCTTAAAATGGAGGGCTCTGTAGCACATCTCTTCCTCCTCCCTCCATCCATCATCCCCCTCCTCCCTGCCCAGTCCTCCCTTCCCATCCCTACTCATCACTAATATAAACTTCATTTCTCTTCAACTTCAAACACAACTCTGGGATCAAATTTTTACCACCGGATTTTCAGACGAGGGAAAAGATTCCTGTGTCTGGTCTCCAATCACACAATCAATGCATAAGACAATTGTGGTAGCCATCTTGCATGTCCATCCCTGGACTAATCCAGTTGCTGGAGTTCTGTACAAGGCTCAGTATACATCATAAGATAGTATGTGGAGCACCACAAAACAACAGGTGTTATCTACCTTAACATCTCTTAACTGGGGTTATTTTATCCTTCCAAGGACATATCTAAGAGTGTTGCTCTTGTCATATTTCCTCACTTTTACTTATTCTTTTTGAAGCTGTCTCCTTATCTATAACATGGGAATGATAACCTACCTGAGAGTCATATGCCAACCACTGGGAGGAATGTATTTCATTGGCAAAGGCACCTGATCAGCAGTATGAGGTCCTGGGCTCAACTTCTAGTGTGTGCGGGGAGGATGAGAAGCCAATAAAATTACATGACATGCTACTTAGCAGGAAGATATTAACGGCTTCTAATTTAATGTGACAATAAGCAATCAAGAGTTTGTTTGAGTTTTGATTGGGCTATTCCCTTTTTGACAAATGTGCTGGCCATTATTTTAACTAGGGTTGATTCATGGCTACGTTCATTTGCTGTTGTTATTGTTTCAAGTGTTATTTATTTATTTATTTATTTAGGTATGCCTGGAGGTCAGAGAACAATTTGGAGGAATCAGCTGTCTTCTTCTACCTCACAGATGCCAGAAATCGAGCTCACGTCCTCAGGCTTGATGGCAAGCACCTTCACCTTTTGCAAAGTCACCTCACCAGCCCTTCACTTGCTTTTATAGGAATGGGCATTGCCCCAGGGTCAAAGCTGCAGAGATACAAGTCAAAGAGTGTGCCAAGGTAAGATGCTCGGGCCGTGAGAATCAAAAAGTGCCTGGATAGGGGATGCTGCAGACCAGAGAAGCTCAGTCTTAGACTGAGGATAGAGTATAAAAGGCCTTTCTGAGCAAACTTTCAGCAAACAAGATCCTGTCAGGACATGTTGAAGGCATGCAGTTTGGTGGCATTATGGAAGGGTACTCAACCTCATTATAAATTGTCATGGATTGTCCCAACCTTGGATCTTCAAGGTTTCGAACAGCCAAGATAACTCCCAGCCACAGGACTAGAACATACACCATCTCTCTTACAGGCACATCTTAGAATACAAACACTCTCTCACCCTGGAAACTCCATGTGCAGGATCTGTAACAAATTCATGAAAAACGTCCAAAAACACTTCCTGACATCAAAAGTTCCCTTTAGCCAGATGTGTAATGAATACCTATCTCCCCAGTACATGGAGGGTGAGAGAGAAGGATCACCTTTCTAGGCAAACCTGAGCTAGATGACTAGAACCTGTCTCAAAACAATGCCAACAAATGCTCACTTTTAGCATTGTTTGAAGACACGAGAAGCTGAAAACCATAATACTGACCAACTGGCAAAATACATTAAAATACAAACCCTAACTATGAAGATGTTTAAGCCATATCACTGGAGTGTGGAAAAACGGGCTTCAAAACAGGGCACAGTGAGATGCTTTTTAAAGCACTTACACAGAAGTTTATACATATGCACATACATGCACATATACACACCTTCACACATGTAACACTTCTTGTCTAGTAAGTTATGATATAACTATCCTGTTAATGAAGATAGCAGTAGCAATGTATGTGTAAAAGTGTGTCTGTGTGTGTTGCATGGCATGTGAGTATGCAGGGGAATAGTGTATCCATGAAGAGGCTAGAAGATGACATTATGTGTCTTCCTCTATCACTCTCTGTCCGAGTACCTTGATACAGAGTGTCTCACTAAATTAGAAGCTTTCTGTTCCAGCTAGGTTGTCTCCATCTTCCCATGTTGGAGTTACAGGCACATGTAGCTATTCCTGGCTTTTGTAAGCATTGAGAATTTGAACCCAGATCCTCATACCTGAATGGCAAGTGTTCTTAGCTGTTGAGCCATCTCTCCATCTACACACCAACAGAATTTCATAAAATTTTGAAACATACTACAAATTTTTCTTAATTTTAGTGTACTTTAAATTTGTCATAAACTGAATTGAGTATATGTATAGTCACTGAGCTGCCAGTATTTGTCCAGGTCCATCTTTGGGAAATTATGAATGAGAAAATTACATTCTATATAATTCTCTTCTTCAACTTATTTATATAACACCTAGCAACAATATATATGTACAGAATCTAGGGCAAATTCAAGGTCATTTGTTGTAAAGTTCTAAATGATAACATATCATCATTTAGAGAGATGCTGAGTGGTAGTTTAGAGTCTCGAAGATGACGTTGTGTTGATGGGATCAGAAAAATTTTCAACACGAAGAAGATGGTGTGGTATCGAAGGAGCTGTGGCATCACAGGCAGAGAAACATGGCGGGGACGGTAAGCCCTGGCCTGCCTTACTCACGAGATTCCTATAGAAGACAGAAGACAATGAGAACAGTTTAGAGAGGACCCTAACCCCGGAGGATGGCTGGACATTGGTGACCTTGTAAAACAAGCAAACTATCCTCAGACTAATAAATTTACGGGGGAATTTGGGAATGTCAAACCAGGAAGACAAGGATAAATCAGGTATTGATCAGACAGAAAGCACTTGAGAAACACGAGCAAATGGTAGCAGGAGCAGCTTAATAAACTTTCCCGAGTGAGTAACAAACTCATTCTAAAACAGGTTTTGGTGGGGTTGTAGAGGTGGTTCAGTGGGTAAAATCATCTATGTCTCTTGAAGATGATCAATGTTGGTTCCCATCACTCATGTTGGGAGGGGGCTAACTCAAGATCTAGGGTATCTGGTGCCCTCTGCTGGCTGCCATTGGCACCTGCAGTCACATGTGTTTACACAGTTACACATTTCTCTTTGTCTCTGTCTCTCTGTCTACACCCCCCTTTAAAATTTGTCTTTAAAACAGATTTCAAAAAATACCATCTTCTCAATAGAAAACAAGCTTCATGAATATTAAAAGTCAGCATGAGAGGAACCTGTCCCAAAATAGCTACTTTCATGCTGGCTGTAATCACTGGTTTAGGAATCTGTTCAGGAGCCTGAGGAGAACAAACTTGCTTATGTACTCCAGACGTTTTACAATGACTGTGGTTCACAATCTTAAACTTTTGGCTACAGTGTGTAATTGTCAACCTTTGCTGCTTTGGTTAGAGGTACATTTCAATAATAGACTCCATCTGTTATCAAAGCCAGTGTTGATTAGGGGTTGATCATGTGCCCTCCCTATAGGTTATATTAATATATCAGGATCAATAGCACGCCATAGCTTTCAGGAGTAGTAAAAGTGCCCTAAAATGTTCCCAGAATACATCTATAAATTATTTGTTCAATGTGCTTATGTTAAAAAGGTTGTCAGTTGCAATGCAATGGGAAATTCTAAAGTTATAAGCCTTCCTATTTGTATATGATAAAGCTCTTACTGTTTTGGGTCAGAGTAGGTTATGCTGTGGGAAGAAAAATCATTATTTTTCCTAATAAATTACTCACCTATATTTCATGGATCACTCAAGGCCAGACAGTATTGAATGCTTAAGTAATAAATAACAAAAAGCTCTTATTAATCTTGATGTATCAGTTGTATGTGTGAATGTGAATGAATGTGTTTGTGTGTGTGTGTGTGTATATGTGTGTTTGTATCTGTGAGAGCATGTATGATTGTGTGTGTATGTGTTTCTGTGTGTGAGGGTGTGTATGAATGTGTATGAATTTGTATGTGTGTATGTGTGTATTTGTGTGAGTGTGTATATGTGTTTATGTGTTTATGTGTATGTGTGAGTTGTGTGTGAGAGAGTGTGTGTGTGTATGGACGTGTGAAAGTATGTGTATGTGTGTTTGTCTATATGGATGCATGTATATGTATGTGAGCATTATGTGAGTGTCAATGAGTGTTTGTGAGTGTATGTGTATATCTATAATGCATTATGTATGCATGTGAGTGTGTGTGCATGAGTTTATGTATATGTGAGTCTGTGTATATGGATGTGTATGTTTGTGTGTATATGTGTGAGTGTGTGTATATGTGTGGTGTGTGTATGTGTATATGTGTATGTATATGTGTATTTATGTATGTGTGTGTATGTCTGTATGTGTTGTCTATTTATGTATGTGTGTTTATGTGTATGAATATGCATGGAAGAGTATATATGTGCATGTGTTTATGTGCATATATGTATGTGTGTGTATGTGTATATGTGTATGTGTGTATGTGTGTGTATATGTGCAAGAGTATGTGAGAGAATGTAAGTGTGTGAGAGTGTGTATCTGTGTGTGATTATGTGTGTATGTGTGTGTGAATGTGTATATATGTGTGTATGTCTGTTTATGTGAGTGAGTGTGTATGTTGTGGATATGTGCTTTCTTTTAGATTCATGAAGGTGACAGTCTGAATGGTAGTCATGTGCAACAGAGCCAAAAGTCATGCTTCTAAAATCATTAATATTAAGCTAAGTGAAGGAAAACGGTGCTGAGAGAACTTTCCAGGTGACAAGATCCAGGTAACCTAGGACTGTGCTGGTAATACTAGGAGAAGATTCTGAACCTTCTAGGGCAGTGGTTCCCAGCCTTTCTAATGCAGCAACCCTTTAATACAGTTCCTCATGCTGTGGTGACCCCAACCATAAAATTATTTTTATTACTGCTTCATAACTGTAATTTTGCTACTGTTATAAATCATAATATAAATATGTGATATGTAGAATATTTGATATGTGACCCCCCAAGGGGTCTTGACCCATAGGTTGAAACCTGCTGATAATGCATTTAAGCTAAGATGCACTAAGCAAGGAGCTGGGGTTGAGTGGGGGAGGGATGGGGTGTGGCCCAGTGGTTTAAGAACATTTGCTGTTCCTTAAGAGGATCAGGGTTGGGTTCCCAGCACCCATATGGTAGCTTACAACCCTCCCAACTCCAATAACAGGAGATCTGAACCCCTCTTCTGGCATCTTTTGGGCAACAGGTATTCATGCAACACACTTACAGAAACACAAATACAACAATCATACACAAAATTTAAAAATAAATAAACCTTGTTTAAGATTCATTTGGGATACTTTTTAAAGTTTTTTTCCAACGTAACTCTGGGCCAGGTGGTCCCAGATTATGGATATAGAGGGACAAAGGGATAGGGTTTTTATTTGTTTGTTTGTTTATTTGCTTGTCTGTCTGTTTTTAAGTGATCTTCTATTAATAAAAGAAAAAGGAGTGGAGCTGAGATGGTTCAGCCACCCCATCGCTATCCTCCATACATCCCAAGGGCAGCAGTGTCTTTTGTATCTGCCCTCCCCCCACACACCTGTTCACCTTTCATATCCTATAACATGGATGAGCTTTGGAGACATTAAGCCAAGCAAAAATAAGGAAGTCACCCCAAATCAGACACTGAACTGACTTCCATTTATATAAGGAACTTAGAGTCACTTATATTTTAGAGACAGTAAGGAGAATGGGGGTCCCCAGGGCTGACATATTAAAGTAGGGCATGGTTTAAAGGGTGAGGCTTTAAGTTGAGATGGTGAAACAGCTCCGGAATGATGGACACAGCCAGTGGTGACAGTCCCGCAACAGTATGAATGTTCTAAATGCCATCAGACCGTGTGCTTTAAAATGATTGACTAGGAGGCCAGGGTGAATTGGGCAGCAAAGTGCTTGCTGAGCAGTTGTGAAAGAGACACATCTGATCCCCTGAAACTGCTGAAAGAAAAACAATGTAATCTGGTCACAGTAGCATACACTTCTAATCCCAGGGCTGAAGAGGCAGAGACAAGCCTTTTGGGCTCACTAACCAGACAGCCTAAACTATTTGACAAGCCCAAATGAGAGAGGGGGTAAGGGGAGGGAGAGAGAGAGAGAGAGAGAGAGAGAGAGAGAGAGAGAGAGAGAGCAGTACCTTAAGAATAATACCTAAGGTTGTCCACTGGTCTCCGTGTGGAAATGCACACAAACGTACCCACACATACATGTATACACAGGAGAGAGAAAGAGAGGGGGAAGGAAAGAGCAATGAAAGGAGGGGCAGCCATGACAGGTCCTGTCACCATGAGTCCTGGTTAGTAAAGCCATCGACTTCCACACTACAACATACCCACACCCATTGTTCCTACAATATGTTTTCTTTTATTTCATATTTAAAGAAGGCAGGGGTGGGTCAACCCAAGATTCTCATTCCTACATAAAGGCCAGCTAAGATATATATTACACTACATTCAGTCCCCCAGGGGATACCTGGACCAAGTTAACAGCTGGACCCTGCAATGAGCTGCTGTTGGCACTGGGCCAAGGTGAGAGTAATCAGCCTTTCAGTGATTCTGGAACAGATGGATGCCCCCACCCCCACCCTATTTGCCCTTCTCCTTGCCCACACCTGGGGTAAGCACAAGGCTTGGGAGCTCTGAAGACACACATGTATTCAAAAGCATATGAGTCTCAAGACAATTTTTTAAATAATGGATTGAATCTATTTTTATATTATTTATCTCCAGGGTTAAAGAGACCTTTTCCTATCTGGAATGTATGCAAAAACAAATAAACAAACAAAAAAACACCAATGTACCTGCTCCCATCACCAAGCTAATTGGCCCCTAGAATGTTAGGTGTGCAGACCTCTCAGTCTGCGCACTGCCTGAAGTCTGTGGCAGACTCCCTTCCACCTTGAGAGAATCACCTCTCTTTCTTTGGTCTCTTCTTTAAGCAAGCGTCACCAGCAAACTCCAACACAGAATAGGACACAGCAGGCTTCCACACATGAGCCTTGTTTAAAGAACAGGGGTCAGCTCCTCACTGTGAACAGGTTTTCCTCTGTGGAAGCAGGTTTGTGTTTACCTTTCAAGTCACAGAAACAAACTCAGGGTCACTAACATGTGCTACACAGCTGCTGTGGTACCTGATTTATGTACAAATCTGCATATAATTGTCTTGCACCCCCTCGTTGGCTAATTTTTTTCCTTTAAATAAAATGGTTTAGTCCAGGATGCATAAAGCCCTAATTCTAAAGTCATATAATTTTATGGACAAGGGGTGGGGGTAGAATTGCAGGCAGTTCTTTTGTATGGCACCTGAACTCATTAAAATCCTAAATTCCATAATTTTACGCTACCATGTGCCACAACTGAGCAGTCTAATTGCTTACCATGTTTATGAGAACCGCAAATGGAGCAGGAAAACCAGGGAACAGGTGGGAAGGCCACACTGGGGTTTGAGGCCAAGCCCCATTAGCAGTGGTGACCAGAAGAGAACAGGATGGCTCCGTGTTGCAGGAGACAGACGCTGCCAAATGTCAGTGGAAGGGTGAGGCACATGTGAAAAACTACGATTCCTAATGAGATCCACGAGTGAGACGTCTTAGACTCACCACACAGCTGTCTGTAAGGTGGAGTAATAGAAACTGAGGTAAGAATTAGGGACTAGCCATCCTCTTGCTGCCTATAAATTAACAGATCATGGATACAAATAAATGTCAGACTCCACAATTCTGAACACACACATACAAACACACACACATACACACACACAGAGGCATGCATACAGAAGCACGCACACAAACACACACAAAGCTGTGCGGATACCAAGTCTCCTGCTTGTCCCTCATCACAGAATCTGGTGAATCTGGAGTTGCAGATATGAAAAATACCTGGCACCTAATTCTGTAGACGATAAAACCAACAAATTACAAGATTTGCTGATTTTCATTGCCTTAATCATCTATCTCGTTTTCCTCACAAATGAAACCTCCATAGAAGGTTGGTTATAGTTTAGTTATAGTTTGGTGGTTGTGAGAATTCCGAAAAAAAAAAATTGCAATAGAAAAGAAGTTTCTAGAATATTTTCCTCCGACTGTGCCAATTGAGCCCTAGGCATCAAACCCTGTTCATCAGCCTGCACCACCTAGCCGCAGTTTCCTCTTCCACTCAGGGTGATCAGACCTCCAAAGTGCAGTGTTCATTCAAGTCTCATACCTAAAACCTGGGGACTCCAGGATTAGACCATAACCACAAGACAGAGGCCAAGTAGCTGGGCTCCGTCAGCCCACCAAAATGAAGGCGGTAGAAAGGTATCAAGGCATCATGGGAGCTGGGAAGTCCACACAGTCAGCAGTGGACGCTAAGGGAGCACTCTTCAGAGCTAGGCAAAATACTAATGTTGAATAGCGAGGCAAGGAGGGAGAGAGGGGAGGGGAGGAGAGGGGAGGGGGACGGGGAGGATCTGATCTCAAAGAATACGGTTCTAGAGGCAGGCATGATAAGGGAGCGATGCTGTAAAGTACAGCTCAAGAGTACTGGTCCTAACTAACGGGCATGGAAGACTTTCCAGAAGTCGAGAGACCTACAACTACAAATAAGTCTTCATTCTTCAGAGGAACTTCTCATAGACAGTGCCTAGACACTTACAAAGCTTCAGCTACTCAGCAGCATCTGCAACACGAACTGTTATGTCTTCAGAAAACTGTCGGGGTTTCCTCTCCAAACCCAAGGGACAGGGTGTTTCGGCTTAGCCCTCTGCAGCGGCCTGGGATCTCACACCAAGAACACCGTGTCTTGCACTGAGAATGTACTGGCACAAGGTGAAGGCCAGGGAGATGTAGGCTGTGCCAGGCAGAGTCTTGGGGAACGAGGAGTTGGGGGGTCTCTTACTAGGCCACTAATGAGGGAGAGTAGCTGATACACATGGGACAGCAAGTCCTCCATCTGTCTTGGCTAATTACAACACAAGAACCCAAATATCAAATAGGACAGTTCTCTTGTTCACCTCCCTCCCATTTTCTCTCTGCTGTTTTTGAAATCCGTCTCCAGGTTTCTTTCCTCAGTCAGTACTCCTTAAGTCACTGGCTCAACATTGTACTCACAGTCAGCTCAAATATTGTCCTAGTTACTATTGACTGCCAACTTGACACAACCTAGAGTCGCCTCAGAAGGGAGTCTCAGTTGACAGATTATCAAGGTCAGAGTGGCCTCTAGACATCCCTGTGAGATGCCATCATTGTTTTTAATTTGTATGAGTACCGAGCCCACTGTGGGCAGCACCATCCTTAGGCAGATGGACCTGAGCTATATAAGAAAGCCAGTGAGTGAGCCAACAAGCAGAATTCCTCCACAGTTTCTCCTGTACTTCCTTGGCTGTTGAGTGACGTCCCTGGTTAGAAGTGGTTCTGTATGAAATAGCCTTTGAGTTCCTAACCTAATTTACCCCAATAGTGGCCTTTAACCTAGAGATTCAAGCCTTTTTATTCATCAGAGCATTTATCACAGAGGTAAACCTACAGCAAACATCCTGTGTTTCCTTTGTCGTTCAACCCCAGCACGAGGTGCTGAGGCAGACAGCCCTGTTCAGCCTGTGAGGAAACAGAGACTTAGCACAAACACATCTGATTAAAGCCAACTTCACTGATGCTGGTGTTTTCCATCTGGTCTTCTGCCTTCCTCACTCATGCTTCTTATCTGTGGGTCTCCTAGTTCCTAAAAGCCACAGCCTTCTTTTCAGCCTGCCAGATTTGTATTTACCCAGCTGTCTGCTCATGGCTCCCTTGCTCTGCAGCAAATGAAAATACTTCATAGGGCAAAACAAATCACACAGATGTGCAGCCTTATCTTCATGAGTGTGTGTACATGTGCCTGAGTGTGTGCGTGCCACATTTATGTCTGTTTCTCTCTGTTTTCTCGCTTTTACTTTACCTTCTTCATGAGTTTTACCTGAGCATCAGACTCCCTGGCTCTATGGAAGCCCGGGCCTTTGCACCCACTTATTAACTATATGCTTTGAGGCTCCAGCCTTTGTTTCTTTCTAATTTAGAGATGACCCGAGACCACTTCTGTCTGAGACCCAGAAGGGACAGTGCTGCCCACTGACAGAATCTCCATGAAACATGAAGATTCCACTTCTCCCAACATCCTGTAGCTTACTCGTGGGCCTCAGATCCTTGCCTGTGGTTCCGACTGCCCTTCAAATCACCCCATCACCAACCAAAACTTACTGTTGGGTCTTTAAAACAAAACAAAACAAAAAAAGTCATGTATTAGAGTGTTGACTTCATCACTGGCATCTTATGTGCATTATTTAATTTAATTTGTGGAGTGTAGGGAAATGCAGTCTCCATTTGACAGATGCTAGAACCCAGGTTTAAGAGGAAACCAAGTCACAGCATGCTGAGAGTCCAAACTGAGATCTCAGTCTGGTTTTATGTGTGCCTCCCATGCCGCATGCTTGTAATTAGTACACCCAACTCCTTAACAAGTGTGAACTTGTTTCTATGTCTTCTCAGAGAGAGCTAAGGCTTTCTGAGACTCCAAATTCACCCAGGTGATCCCTGTCATTTCTAACATATCCTGGACTACAAGGTTAAGTGGACTCCTGGAGGCAAGCCCCACGTGCCATCTGGGCAGCCCACCCCCAATCATTTGCCAGGGAGTCTCAACTTGGTGTCCTTTGAAAGAACTCTTCCCCACTCCTGGGCACGGCCCCTGTCAGATCACAGAGCAGAAGAACACTTTTGGACTCCTCAAAGGTAGACAGGATACAGGACAATATTCTAAAGTAAAGGACAAGCCACACAGAAAGGGGGGTGTCTTTTTTTCTTCCCCAGTTAATAGCTTCCTAGATGTTGGAATTCAGTATTAGAGCCCAGTGTCTCCCTTTCTAGACCCTATGGCCCTTTCTGGTTCCTCCTCCCCATGATATGCTCTAAAACACCAGTGGTTGTTTCTGCTGGTGTTAGAGAAGGGCCTGCCACACCCGGCATTTGCACAGGAGCTAGCTTTAATTCAACTAACACTGAACCTGAGTTCTGAAGTCTGACCTCCAGGATGAGAATCCCTGCTTCCTTCACATTCACAAACCTCTCTGAGCCTCAGTGTCCTCAGTCATTATGAGTATCAAATAAAATGATGGCGATTTAGCCTTGTCACCTAGCCCCTGACTAGGCCAGAGACTTCCAGACCGTAGCTTAAACAGAATCACCTAAATTATCTTACCATTATCACCATCATCACCACCATCATCATCGTCAAACTTTTAAGTTAGCACACAAAGCAGAAGATTTTGTTATACCGTTTTCCTAATATATCATCATGCTTCTTTGTGAGCCACCCCTCTCCTCTACTGTCTCCTCCCATCCTCTCTATCCCGCCCCTCACCCCAGTTAGAATGGCTATCACCTGAAGGGTCCGGAGGCAGACAACACATCAATAAAGCTGGAGCCCCTGGGTCAGAGGGCACTGTGGAGACACCTGACAGAAACTCACAAATGGGTCATTCAAACTGAGATCACATGAGACTAGTGAGGAACACTGGTACTAACTACATGTCCTTTAAGGCAGGAGGCCCACAGGGCACGGCAGGACAGGTAACTGGCTCCCTTGGACCTTCCAATCCCACTCAGCTGGAGTCGTATGTCTGCCTGCTGAAACAGGGAAAATATGAAATGGCTGGGAAAACAAACTGGCCTTCACAGGCAAATGGGAATAACCAGATACTAAGGCAAAAACAGAAAGAAAAGAAAACAAGAGAAATACAATAGAGAGAAAGGATACACACCAAGGAGTAGAGGAAATGACAGTAGACAGAAAACCTCCATTTCCACAGCTTTCCTATCATAGCCAAAAGAACACACACACACACACACACCACATGTACATACACATACACACAAACCACATACACGTGCATACACACATACACACACACCACACACACATGCACACATATATATCACACACAAACACACCACACACATGCACACACACCACACATGTATACACCACACACATGCACACACACCACCCATGTATACACCACACATGTGCATATACACATACAGGTATGCACATACTACACACATCACACACATGCACATACATAGACACATATTCACAAAGACATATAACACATGCACGTACATGTATAAACACCAACACACACATAAATACATGTACACACACATACATGCACATACACACGTATGCATGCACACACTCACACATACACCCACATACACACATATACACAAATACACACACATATACACACACACACATCAAGGCAAAGAGGAAAAAATGAGTACAGACAGCATCTTCCCCAACCTTAGGCGGCAGTGGAACTCGGATGGAGCTTTTGGGATGAGTGGCCTCACTGGGTCATCATACATACATCTCCTTGTCCCTGTAGAACCCTAAGTACCAGAGGGAAGAGTCTCAGCCATATACATGAAGAGCAGGTCACTAAATAGCTCCTCCCTCTTTTGAGAGGAGGCTTCAGGAGATGGATGCACAGAGAAAGCAGAAGGGATTGAAGGAGGTGAGTGTAGCTGCTGAGTCTGTGGGTGCTACACTCCAGATGCCTTCATCACAAGTGCAGGTAGGACAGTCGTGTTTTATAAAATGAAGCAGGGGAAGAAACAAGTACAGACCCCAGAAACACACTTTCCCTAGAAGCCCAAGCCTGACTCCTCTGTCGCCTTTATCCGTGGCAGAAATCCGCATCTTGCCATTTAAGGGACCATGAAACCTGAGTGGGGAGCCGCCTTGTTTCCTGGCTCCCTTTATTACAATTCCTTCTAATTTAAAATTTATAATGAATGCAAACAATAATCAGTTTGTAAATACTGTTTTTAAGTTCACTAGAGCTTTGCCGAGATATTCCTTCTAGGTAACAAGTCTGTGGCTCATTACTCTCTCATTAGCAAAACAGAAATAAAGATGCAAACAAAAAAAGGAAGAAGGAAAAGGGAAAAAAAACCACTCTCTCCAAAGATATTGTTGGAGTCTAATTGCCTGCAAGGAATTCTTAATAATGTTTACTAATGCCTTTTCAGACGTGCCAATTTTATAATGCTCATTCCAGACTCCAGGTGTGACGTCTGTGGTCCCTGCTGTGACACTTGCTAGTGAATTTAGACACTGTAAATTGAGGTTGTGGGGAGGTTTTAGCCCCATCTTATGTCCCCAGAAAGAAATCACATTCAGCAAGCTTCAGAAAGCAAATTGAAGGTGTTGACATCTTTAATATATGTGTGTGTGTATTTGTGTATATGGACATAACACCACCTCATCCTACCTCAGCAAGGAACATCTTCTCAGGCATGCCTAGAGGCTAAAGGTACCACCACCACGTCCTCCTCTTCCTCTTCCTCTTCTTCCACCTCCACCACAACCACCAGCAGCAGCACCAGCATGACCACCTCCACCCCTGATTTAAGTCCATAACCTCTGGTTATGGCAGATTATCATCCAGCCTGAAACAGATATTTTGGAATTGTTCTTGGTATTTGAGAAATCTAAAAACAAATGAAAACATTCCATAGCAACAGAGTCCATGGTAAATATCAGCCTCTTCGTCTCACTAGCACTGAAGCAACCATGGCCAGCAGCTCCTAAGTAACATTGTCTGGGGTGGGCGGGAGCAGAGAAGGCATGTGGCCTTTGTTTTTCCTTGGACATAACCCACAAGTCACTTAGTACTAGGGAATAGCTAGGAAGTAACTTCTTGGCTATTGTAAAATCTTCATAGTTGGAGGCTTTGTTACATCCGCCATTGCTCTGAAATGACACAGAGACCTGGGACATTTATTAATAAGTTTCTTGCACTATAGCTGGGCGGGGTTCTGATCTATTCTAACCCAACCATGTTGCCTACTATGCAGCCACATGCTCTGTTACCTGCCATCTTAGTTTTTTTTTACCCTGGCTGTTCCTCTCCATCCATATCCTCACAGTTGCTCTCTCATGCTGACCCTCATCTACCTCACTGCAGGTCACAGACCACAACCACCCTCTGTGCTGGGAGGCTAAACCACAGCCACGCAAGGCTTGTCTGTGCTAAGAGGCCAAACCTCCTCCATCTTGGGACCAGCCTCCATCTTAAAGAAAAGAAAAATCAGCCTGAGAACTTGGCCTGCAGCAGAACTCAAGCTACACCCAAGTACCAGGAAGGACCCCACAACTTGTCCTTGGTCAGAGTTACTCCCTGGCTACTTTCTAACAGCAGTTAATCAAAGATTAGCCTGATTGTTTCAAAGGTATTTTCAGACCCTTCGTGATTGTATATGGTCTTACTTCGAGCACCCACCTGTCGGCTTATAGTCATTCTATTAGATGCTTGCCAGACTGGACACCCCCTCCTTCACCCCCTCACTTACTCCTATTTTACTATAAAAACTTATCCTGCTGAGGGTGGTTTGGGACTACTCTGCCTTCCCTTCCTGTCCTGCTCTGTCAGGGTTCGGTTGGTTGAAGGAAAGCCCAAGGTTGTAATAATGAGACCCTAATCGGAGATGGCTCCTTGGTGGTCGTTTGGGGTTCATGAACGCTTCCGGTACAACAGCACTATCACTTGTAGCCAGTTCCTACCTTCTATTGTCTGTCTTTGTTTTTTGAAACAAGTTCTCATGTAGCCCAGCCTGGCTTTGAACTCAATACACAGATGAGAATGACCTTGAACTGTTGACCCTGTTAACTCCATCTCCCACTGGAATGGCAGGGATAGGCCACCATGCCTGGTATACATGCTGAAGATAGGATCTAAAACCTCAGACACAGCAAGCAAGCAGTCTACTCACTGGGCTACATCTCGGTCTCGGCCCTCGTCTTCCTCAGCTGTTTCTCAAGCTTCCTCCTCTGTTGTCTAAACGGACTAAATGGTTAAAATGGACGTCCCACACCCGTCCCTGGGGCTTCTACAGCAGCTCTAAGGAGGAGCAAATTAGAGACGATTTTACTCCCCTTAATGTATGCTGGCAATCCACTTGCCCTTAGTTTTGTAGCAAGGAGAAGGGAAGGGGTGGGAGAGAGCCTGAATGCTGTCTCCCTCACCACTCTGACACTTCAAGGGAAGTTTTTGGAACTGGTTTGCAGTCGTCTGCTATTGATGACACAGGGAAGACGAGGTAAAAGCATGTCAAACAGCCGCCCACAACGGTGCTTATTCTCAAACTTCCTATGGCAAACACTGACTCACCTTGTGCATGTCAAGACCCTCCAACAACTGTTTATCATATACACAAGACAACCCAGTTTTTATCCAGAGCTTATAAGCAGGGCTGTGCTGATCTGAGTACGTCCAGGACCAGAGTTCAAGTTGAAATCCAAACACTAGATTCCAAGTAATTTTATTTTACAAAGTCAAGATAATGAACTAGTTTTAAAATATTTTGTGCTCCTGGTAAATACATATTACATGACAAATTTTAAAAAAATACAAACTATGGCTTTTAATTGACAGGATTATAAGAATATAGCATTAAGTACCTAAAAGTTGGCACAATATCAAAGGCCATGCAATGTGATAATTTAATTATATTACTCACATTTGGTGTTGGATGAACTGGCGAGGTTTGAATGAATGATAAAATAAATGCATAGGTAGTCATAATTATTATACATTCAGTCTATAAAAATTTTGTAGCCTTAATTTTGGCAATGTTAATAACTATGCTATTCCAAGCATGGCTCTTACATAATTCATAGTACATTGACAATGATGATCTAAAATATTGAAAGGTAGTTTTATTCAAAGCACATAATGTCTGAATGTGTTTTCATCAAATGTTTTAATTAATACAACTGAACAAAATCAGAAGACCTACAATTTCTTTTTATTCTTGCAAAAACTGCTATTTTTGTTCTAAAATATTCAAATTAGCCATTATATTTTAAAATTCAGAGGTTAGTTATATTAGTGAATGTCAATAGTGTTCTCAAATTATTTAAAGGAATCTCAACTTTACATTTTAAATTTTTAAATTAAATCTTACTAAAACTTTTATAACAATGAAACTGTTCGTAATTGCAGCTTCGAGGTCACCCAACTGTCAATGCACGGATTCATTACCATACCACACACTTTTGCCACTAAATAAACAGAGCCTAAAAACACCTAAAGTGAGTTTTTTTAACTATTATAAAATGTTTCTTAAAAAATATGAGAGCCGGGCAGTGGTGGCGCACGCCTTTAATTCCAGCACTTGGGAGGCAGAGGCAGGTGGATTTCTGAGTTCGAGGCCAGCCTGGTCTACAGAGTGAGTTCTAGGACAGCCAGGACTACACAGAGAAGCCCTGTCTCTAAAAATCAATATATATATATGGAATTTTTAAGCCAGGTGTGATAACACATACCTTTAATCCCAACAACTCACCAGACAGAGGCAGATGTATCTCTGTGAGTTCAAGGCAAGCCTGATCTACAGAGCGAGTTATAGGACAGTCAGAACTATGTAGAGAGACTCACCTCTCAAAAAAAAAAAAAAAAAAAAAAAAAAAAAAAAAAAAAAAACTACAGTAAGAGAAAGAGACAGAGATAGAAAGAAAGAGAGACAGAGACAGGAAGACAGTGATAGAGAGAAAGAGAGAGACAGGGAGACAGAGATAGAGAGAAAGAGAGACAGACAGAGACAGGGAGACAGAGATAGACAGAGACAGACATAAAGAATTTCAGAATCAGCTGAAGAGAAGAAAGAAAATGAGTGGTTAATACTCAGAAAAATAACATCTTGTTATGCAAAATTGCTTCTTGTTCCTAGTGTCTAGGAACAAAAATTCTAGGTCTGTCATTAAAGTCACGAGTCAGGAGTCACATATGCACAGTGAACAGCGGAGACCATAAATAAATTCTTGCATGCTACCTGATTTCTCCTCAGCTAGCTTTCTTCACCCTCATACAATTCAAGGCCCAAACTATGAAATGGGTGCTTCCCACAGTCAGGGCCTTCCCACTTTGATTAACAATCAAGACAACATCCTCCCCTCACTACCACCACCCCCAATGCCACACACAGATATACCCACAGACCAATCAGTTAGTGGTAATTTTCACGTGACACCTCCTTCTCCCTATTTCAGCCTCCCAAGTTGCTGAGATTTAGCAGGAGTATAGTGAGTGGCTGGCTCAGCAGAAAGTTTTTGGTATCAGAGATATGAGAGTAATAATTTATCTTATTAGTTTGCCTCTCTGTTCCCCTATACTCTGCTCTTTAAAATCTTCCCCATACTCTGCGGCTGTTTCCAAGATCTTCAACCGCAACGGCACAGCCATCAATGAAACCGTCATTGCTTCTGGATCAAGATAACCTTTGGTTTTTGAGGACAGAGAAAGGTCCCTCTGGGGCTAAACACTGTTATATTCAAGAGTTTCAGGGAGCACAGAGCACGTGGTTACAAACAGTACAGAACCGTGAGTCTGCTAAGAAAGTTGTACTTCCAGTGATTAAAACCCTCCGGAGCTCTTGCCTGGGTCTAAGCATTGCCTAGAATATCCTATGTGACCGGCTCCCTTCTCTTCTTCCTCTGCCATGCCAGCTCACTAGGACTGGCTTCTTGTACCACCTTGCCTACAGCAGCCATGGGAGTACCTCAGGGGACTTTTTCTGTCTCCTATCTCAGATGTCTTTCCTCTAGATATTGGTGTGACTCAAAGAACATAAGTACTCCTTGTCTCTGCCTTAAGACCACCTTGTAGAAAAACCTCCTCTGATCATGTTACCTACTGCATTGTTTTAACCACTTGATAGTCCCTTTACCCTAACTTAATTCTAGGTAAGTGCTATAAAGAGTAAAATAAAATATTTCTTTTTTTTTTTTTTTTTTTTTTTTTTTTTTTTTTGAGACAGAGTCTCATGGAGCCTGGGGCGGGGGTTGGGGAGAGGCTTGAACTTCCAACCCTCGTGCCTCTAACTCCTAAGTGCCAGGATAACATGTGTGCATGCTGAAGATGGTTTGAGCGGTGTTTGAGGACCTAACCCAGGCCTTGTATATGTTAGGCACATGGTAGTACACCCTTCAGCCCCTAATAGTTCTTCACTGCCAAATCTGTTCACACAATGCAGCAAAGTACGATCTCCATAAACGCTCGGCTCATGGAAGACACGCATTATTGCTTATACTTTGGTTCTTTCCCTGCCTGGTGTTCTTGCGTGAGTCAGAGGCTGGGGTTCGGGGATATCCTTAGACAGGGATCCTTGATCACTATGAGGATGGATTGGTTCAAGTGCCTCTTTGAACAGCAGAAATACCTCAGTTATGGGCCAGACTTCCCGTCACCAAAGAGGCATGGAAGACCGAGGTGACTAATAGCATCTCCAAGTTATGGGAAGACAGTAATGAGAACGGCCACACCATATCAAAAGCCAGTTGGCTTCTACAAGTGATCCGTGCTCTCAGGGGTTATCACTGTTGGATGGAGTTTATGAATTCCCCACATTCATGCCTCCTCATTTACACTCCTCTCTGCTGTAAGAAGACTGAGGTCAGTTTCCTCACTGTCTGCATTCTCTTTCCCTTTGCCTTGGCACTTACGGAAGCATCAACCATATGCCAAACGCTGCTCCTATTCTGGCAGTGTTCTATCTCATTTAACCTTCATGCCAACCAGCCAAGCAGCTGTGCCTTATTGCCCACAGGTTATAGATACTCAGAAGGATCACTCAGAAGGATGAGGAAGAAGATATTCCGGGGGGATCATTTTTCTCAAGTTTATAAAATGCTACAGACATGTTTCTAACAGCCCTGTCCCCTCAGAAACTCACGCTTAATCCTTGTCTGGGGCTTCTTCAAATCCATTTAGACTCTTTCCATCATTCAATATTCTCTGAACATGTTCTAATGGAGTGTGTATATTTAAGATACAGTCCATATAGTTACAATGTTTTTCTCTAAAATGAGAGACACATACTCACATACCATACAAAAAAATGAAGGCTATAAATACATGGGGCTTAAGAGATGGCTACCCAGTGCCTGCTGCTCTTGCAGAAGACCTGAACTCTGATCCCAGCACCTCTGTCAGACAGCTCACAACTGCCTGTAATTCTAGCTCCAGGGGATCTGATGCCTCTGAAGATCCATGTGCATGCACACACAGCATGCACACACGTGTACATACAGAGAGAAATCAATTGTTTAAAAGTTTTGCGATGGCATAAATGAAAAATATACTTCATAAGCTTATGCATTTGAATACTTGGTTCCCAATTGTTTCAGGGTGTTATGGAACCTATAGGAGGTGCAGCCTCGCTAAAGGAAGTGTGTCCCTGGGAAGCAGCCTTTTCGAGCTTGCAGCCCCACGCCACTTGCAGTTTGTTCTCTTGGCTTCCTGTAAAATGAAATGTGATGAGTCCACTCTTTCTTCCATAAGTCGCTTTTGGTCATATTCTATCACAGCAACAGGGGAGTCACTAATACAGTACTGTGATGTATAAGTCCACAACAGAAATGTCATGAAGTAACAGGTATTCAAGAAATCTGGACAAAAGAAAGCTAACTAGACCAACCCCCTGTGGGCAATGCAGTGGAATGTTACTCCCCTGGGCAGAGATACAGACCACTTGTGTGTTTCCTAGGCAGTATGTATAGTTCTCACATCACTTGCCTGGAAACAGGCCGGGTGGCTAGCAAACTAAAAAGGTGTGCTTCCTGGGAGAAAATTAAATTAAGATAGGGTGGATCTGGGCTCTGTGAAAAATGGGAGGCTGCCTTCCTGACTCCAGAGATTCCATTAAAGAGAAAAGTGCTCAGCATTTCTCTTTACTCCCAGAATGAAAGAACATTTTGTAATCAAGAATCAGTAAGTGGACCCTGGGAACCCTCTATCCTGTACCAGGTCAGGTTTCAGGGGAGGCTCTTCCTTGTAATCCTCCTGGGGGAGTCAGCCCAGTGTGGCTTGGCACTGTGCTAAGAAGCTCTATAGTCCTGAGAAAACGACCTAATTCCTCTGTGCCTTCCTTTCCTCACAGAATAGATAGGACAGTCCTTGCTGAGTTCTGTTTCTGCAAGTGTTAGGTAAGATCCATTAACATATTGGCATGTTCTTAGAACCTAGAAACTATTTTCTTCCTTTCCTTCTTTTCCTTAAAAATAGTCTCCAGCCTTCTAAAGAACTTTAGTCTGCTGTTTTTTTTCAATTATACCTTGACTAAATTCTTACACTCCCGCTAGGCAATTCCAGCCTTCCAGCTCTAAAGAACTGTAGTCTGCTACTTTTCAATTATATCTTTTGACGAGGTCATCCTGCCTAGATGCATCCGAATCCTGCCCTGTTCCACTGGCTTTCACTCTTCATCTTGGACTCAAGGCTCCAGGTTCCCTGCTCAGGCTAAGAATACACAAAGAACATCTCAAACCTATTTGAGTTTCTGAAGCAAATAATTATAACAATCCCTGCTTTCTCCGGTAATAATCAGATACCTCATTGGGATAAATGGCTTGGCCATTGGGTTTATAGTTCTTCCACTTGAGAACTGAAGTATTATTTCATAAAATTGTGCTGTGTGGTATCATTATCATTTAATTATGTTGCACAGAGGGAAAAGACATAATCTTGTCATTCTGAGCACTGGACTCCAGCTTTCCGCTCAGTCCTTGACTTCTCAGGTTGTCTTCTGCATCAAAACTTGCTGTGAAACTAGAGAGTCACTGGTTGGTGTATCCTTCTTAGCAAGATACCATCTTGAAAGGGACAGCTTAATACCCCTTTTAAATGCTATTGCAAATTGTACAGACTACAGTAGGAGGTTTTATGGGGGGGGATGCTTTCTGTGTGTTATAGTGTAGCTCACACACCTTGGTCTGAACCCCAGATACTCAACGTAAAAGCTGACTTCTGGTGGCCTTTATGAATGTGTGGAAGGACATCTGAATCCCATTGGTTGTCTGCTGTTAGGACAAGATACTGTGGCCAAGAAAACTTACAGAAAGAAGCAAGGCTTTGAGGCTTATGGTTCCAAAAGGATAAGATAAGAGTCTGTCTGTCAGCATCACAAGCATGATGATGGGACAGTGGGCAGGCATGGAGGCTGGACCAGCAAGATGACAGCCCATATCTTAAACCACAAGCAAAGAAGCCAAGAGAATGAACTCAGAATAGCACAAGTTCTCAAACCAGTGGTTCTCAGCCTGGGGGTCACCACCCTCTATGGGGTCAGGGTCACATATCAGATATACTGCATATCAGGTTTTTATGATTAACAAAATTACAGTTATGGAGAAGTGATTGGGGGTCACCACAACATGAGGGACCGTATTAAAGGGTCACAAGCTTAGGAAGGTTGAGAATCACTAATATAAACTTTCAAAGCCCACCTTCAATGACACACTTCCTCCAACAAGGCCACGCCTCCTAGGCCTGCCCATACAGTGCCAACAACTGGAGACTAAACATTCAAATGCCCGAGGCTATTGGAAGAGGCATCTCATTCAAACCACTGTCACACCTATGGAAATCACTCTTCCCTGGTCATTAAAGATGCCAGAGCCAGGGTGAGACAACAGTGAGTTAAGTGGCACCACCTAGGGCGAGGATCCAGAACTCATGATAAAAATGAGGTAGCCATGGCACCATGCAGTTGTAATGCCAGGAAGACACAGATGGAACCCTAGGTCTCTCTGAGCAGCCAGTCTAGAATTAGCAAGCTCCAGGCCAAGATTGGACTCTGCCTCCAAAACCAAAGTATGTGGTTCCTGAGTCATAATGCCCAAAGCTGACCTCTGGCCTTGGGCATTTAAAGACTTGTTCTCAGTCTCAGATGCTATTCGGGGAGGCTGTAAGAGCTTTGGGAGGTGAAGCCTTGCCTGAGGATGTGTATCACTGGGAACAGCTTGTTTACATCTTATCCCAATTCCTGTTCTCTCTCTCTCTCTCTCTCTCTCTCTCTCTCTCTCTCTCTCTCTCTCTCTCTCTGTGTGTGTGTGTCTCAGGTGTGCCTGTCTGTCTCTGTCTATCTCTGTCCCTCCCTCCCCCCTTCTCTGCTTCATGCTCAGGCTTGACCATGTGAGCTAACAACTTCCTGCCCTGCCCATCACTCCCTGTCATGCCTGTGCACCATGACTGACACGTACCCCTCTAGAACCTTACCTAAGCCAAAATAAATTCTTTGTTCCATAAATTGTCTTGGTCATTGCATTCTATCACAGTAACAGAAAAGTTACTAACACAGACCTCCCTACCCAATCACATGTGTGTGTGTGTGTGTGTGTGTGTGTGTGTGTCGCCAAATATACACACAATGGCACACACACATACACACAAATGCCAGACTACACTTCCTCAAAAAAAAAAAAAAAAGCCCTTATCTCCATCCTTTTGTCAATGTAGTTTATCATTCTCAATGCAGCTGCTCACAGGAAGTGTCTGGAATAGGACAGAGTAAGTGTTAGACCAAAAGAAACAGGTTCAACCACAGAAGTGGCACACAGCTTCTGTGTTCTCTACACTTCTGCCTCGGTTTGAAGTCTTTCAGTAGTTATTGCCTTGAGAAGAGCAATAGCGTCAGTTACTGTTCCTGTATGTGTGGGTTCTGGTGAGTTTCTTCAAAAAGCAAATCAAGTAGCACAAATAGAAAGAAGGGAAAGATACACATGCCACTCGGCAGGAGTAGCCTGACTGTGTGACTGTACGACTGTACAACTGTATGACTGTGCTGCCATCCAGGAGCCAACAGGGAAGAGGTAGCCTGCAGGGTAAGTGATGCTGTGGGAGGAGAGGGCTGTAGTTAGCGGCTGAATCGCTGAGTGTTTCAAACTGGTTGAAGGGAGGGAAGGGAGGTCTGTGGACTTGTATTGAGCATGGGGGTGGGTATATGAAGAAAGACAAGACACAGTACTCCACTCCATGGGAGAAAAACAAACATTCCCAACAGGAACAACAGAAGATGGACAGCTGAGGATGAGCACGAGGTGCCTCCTGCCACAACTTCAGTAGTCTTTGTAAAACACAAGCATGACCTTCCCTTGGCCTCATAAATCCTGTCTTGTCTTCTCATTGTGCTCTCAATAAAGTCTCAAATCACCAAGCAAAATCTGCAATGCTCTTGTCTGGTACCTGCCCCTTGAGCCTCCTCTCAGTCTGTTTGCTCCTCACATTCCCCTGCCTCCGTAAATACAGAAGACATTTGAATATTTCTGCAGTTCATGCTGTGGTGGACAGCACTTATAGCCATGTATATAGGCAAACACTGATTAGGCTTAATACAGTATAGGGATCTAAAAGAAGACGTTAAGATGTGGGGAGAAACGTGAGAGGAGGGACCACCATGCAGGAGGTAGGGAATGAGAGTGGGCTTGATCAAAATAAAATGCATTTGTGTAAAAAACAAATTAATAAATCAAAATGCAAAAGGTCAATAGTGACTGTCCCTAGATTTCTGGCTTCTGGGTAATTTTGATATATATATTTTTTGTCCTATCTTTCAGTTTCTAAATTCTCTACAATGATTGTGTTTTCAGTAATAATTTTCTAAGGGACTTTGAAAGCTGCATGTGAGGAAAAGGATTAAGGAGAAAATTTACCAGTAAGGTCTTTACTAAAGGCCACAAATGAGGACACAGAGCTCCTACAATGGAATGATCCACTAGGGACAAGGGACAGTCAAATCCCGACACATACTTACAACATTTGTGTGGAACGAGGCAGACCTGAAGGAAAGGTAAGTGTCACTCTACTCTGCCAAAGACCACTTGCAAACAGAAGTCATGGTGTGGGGGTAGATAGAATCAATGCATCTCTGAGGTTTTTATTTGGTTTGGTTTCCTTTTAGCTTGGAGACACTAAACTATTTTGTTAAGTTAAGTCCAGCACTGAGAAAAAGCCCCCTCTCTGTGCACACCATGTGTGGCTTTAGAGTTGTCATCCGGAGAGTGTTCTCTGTTCTCTGGGTTTGTTTCTTTCTGCAGCACTGGGCATTGAACCCAGGACCATATACGGAACAGTCAAGTATGCTCCCACTGAGCTACGTTCCCCACCCTGCTCATAAAACACTTTAAATAATAAACTTTGGTCATTTTCCACACATTAAATAATAACTCTTGGGGACTGGCAAGACAGTGGTTAAGAGTGCTTGCTCCCCTTTAAAAGACCCAGGCTCAGTTTTAGCAGTCCACGGGGCTGCTCAAAACCATCCCTAATGACAGTTCCAGGAAGATCTGACGCCCTCCTCTAGCCATTGTACATATTACACAAACAGGGCACACTGATACAGGCATACAGAAAGTGATTCAAGTAAAAAACCTTTTTATTAAAAAGTAATAGTTCTCCACAAATGAAAAATTAAGAAAAGGGAAAGTTAGAAATGGTTCATCTACTATCAATGAATAATTTTTAAATGATTTATTTATACTTATCTTGTGTGCATTAGTGTTTTACCTACATGCATATCTATATGAGGATATTAGATCCCCTGGAACTGGAGTCATATACAGTTGTAAGCCACCTTGTAGGTGCTGGGAATTGAACCCAGGTCCTCTGGAAGAGCAGCCAAACCATCGTGTTGTCTTTCCAGTCTGTCACCCATAGCTCTTGTAGTCTTCCCAGTCTGGTTTACAAAATGCTGAGGAATTAGGAGCTTGCTAGACACACCTTTTTAAAAAGCATTTCCAAGCCATCTTGAGAGTTGGAAAAGTTATTTAATTCCACTGGAAGAGTGACCGAACCCAAGATCCTACAATCAAAAAAGGAAGCCAAGCCATGGGAGGCAAAGCAGCATCCAGCAGCATCCAGCAAGCCCCACAGACGGACAGCTGAGCCCAGAGGAGAACTCGGGGCCTTAGACTCGCAACCAGTGCTCTCTACATAGGCAACCATCTTTCTGATGCTGCCTCCTGGCCACAACAAGCATTTTTTTACCGACCCTCTAGAACATTCAGACTTCCTCAGTGGTTTGTAATTTTTGGTTTTAGTATTAGTATTCTTTGTAAAAAGACATCTTTTAAAAAGAAAAGAAAGAAAGAAAGAAAGAAAGAAAGAAAGAAGGAAGGAAGGAAAAAAGAAAAGAAGGAAATGTCTGCCGTGATAACTATAAATATTGTCCGAAGTAAAGTAAATTTCCCAGCATTCCAAGAGCCAAACATACTCTTTACTATGATCTGTATTCCAGTTTACATTTTATGCACATCAGTGAAAACTATATATTTAAAGTAACAAAAATGGCAGTAGACGCTGGCTAGGGATAGTGTTCAACAGTTTACTGGCCATGGGAAGTGCTTCTGTGACAGTCTCAGGTGCCATCACCTGGCTCATGAGAGTGGCCACGCCCACCTGTCCAAGTGCAGTGAGTTGAGCTCCTTAGCATGGAGACTGTGACTCTTGAGAGCAACTCCCCCTTCCCTGGACCCCTGCAGCTCTTTTAGGGTGTACTTTGGATCCTCTGTGCCTTGGACCTAAGTCCTAGAAACCAGTCTCCCCTAACCCCATCCCACCTTCTCTCTGTGCCATCATGAGGTCAGCGAAAGCTATAAAAGTGTACAATTAGCTCCAAGGAGCGGCCTTGAGTGCAGGAGAGGGATTTGCAAGTCCTCAGAGGGCCGTGAACCCCATTTAGAGGGTAGAGGATGTGCCTTGGATTTTTGCTGTGTTTTTCCTTTTAATTGGGCTTATTATGCTACAACCCAGCCTTTGAGTCACCTAATAGACACAGCCTAAAAACAGTGTGATTGAACTGCCATCTTCTGCAGGGTGAGCAAATTTATTTTAATAAGTAAATTAGCCGAGCTCCTGGGGAGACAGAGGCAGCAGCTCAGAGAAACATGGTCCCAAGCTCATAAGCAGGACCTCCAAATGAGCTGTGTCCCATGCCTCCTTCCTTGCCATGACATCATACCCTAAAGCCCACTGCCCATTGAATGGAGACAGTTTAGATGAGAGAAACCAACTAATGGAGGTACCAAGGGTCAGCACAGGTCAGTCTGTCACAGTGCACACAAGTGTCAGCACAGGTCAGTCTGTCATAGCGCATACAACACGTCTAAGCATAGATAACCTCAAGGGACCTACAATCAGTGCTAGTTTACAGAAAGAACAATAATCAAGGAATCCTTAGCCATACTTACTCTGATTACTGCGTGCATGTGTGCATGTGTGCATGCATACATGCGCCCATGCATAGGTGTAGATTCCCTGGCACACGTGTGGAAGTCAGAAGACAATCATGGGTGTCGGTCTTTACATTCCACCTTGTTTGAGACAAAGTCTTTGTGCTGTGCACCACTGCTTTGGCCCAACTCTCTGGCCCTCGATCTTCAGAGGATTCTCCTGTCTCTGCCTCCCGTCTCACCAAGGGCTCTCTGCAATTACAGACATATGCCAACACATTCACAGGTCCGCACACAGGTCTGCACACTTGTACTGTTAGGTTTTTACCCACTGAGCCATCCTCAGGCATTCACTCTGACTTTTCACAGTGAAAACAGAGCAGAAATCAAGCATGTCCTGGGTACAGCCTTGTAATTTCGGATGAAGCGACGCAAGAGTGAAATATTTCATACTAAAACATAACAGAAATTAATATTATTATTAAAAATAGTGATGTTGAAATTTTTCCAACATGTGGACCAAGAATAAATTCATAAATCAAATATGTATCAATTAATATTATACTTCAAAATCATATGGGTTAAGATAGTTCTCTGTAAATCAGTGCATTCCATATTACATATAATATTTATGTCCACATGAACTGAGAGCACAGCAGACTGGATGAGAAAACAATCCCTGTATCAGAAAGATAAATATCATTAATAGGCTTTAGACTTCATTAAGTCCATTGGCTTTTGTAAGCTTCAATTTCCCTGTCTGTGCAAATAAAAGTATTTCTGAAACTCATCTAGAAGGATATGGGATAATTAAAGGAGAAAACTCATGTAAAAACCTTGGGGCTATATTTACTTTAAGTATGGTCATTATATGACTAAACTGTATATGACCTTGATTAAAAATAAAATTGCTAATCAAATAATTCTTTGACCACATCATCCACAGCTTTTCCCAATATCTTTTTATGCTAGAAATAAAATCTGCACCAGAACGGTTTGTACTTGCAGGAATACCAAACAAATGCTTCTCTTTTTGGAAACCTGACACCTGTACCAACAGAAACCATCATCGATTAATTACCACACTGGGAAGTTAAAGGATGCCTCAGAATGTTCTCAAAGCTTGACTACTAACATGGATGCTAGAGGAGCTGAGAAGACAACTCGGTGGTTAAAAGTGCATTCTGTCCTTTCAGAGGACCCAAGTCCAGAGGCTGGCAACTGAAGGTCACTCCAGTTCTGGAACATCTGATGACCTCTTTTGGCTTCCACAGGTACCTGTACTATGTGCACAGACAGGACAGACAGATAGACACACAGAGAGAAAGAATTTTAACTGTTGTTGTTTTGTTTTATTTACTGAGACAGGGTTTCTCTGTGTAACCCTGGCTGTCCTGGATCTAATTCTGTAGACCAGGCTGACCTTGAACTCAGAGATCTGGCTGCTTCTTCTTCCTAAATGCTGGAATTAAAAGCAAGCTCATACCACCACTCCCAGATAATTTTAAATATTTTAAGGCTTCCAAAGTGGATGTTAAAATAAAAATCATTGCTGATATGATTCAGTTGAATGTAATATATGTGCTATACATACATATAGGGGTATGTGTGTGTATGTATGTATGTGTGTGTATGTATGTATGTATGTATGTATGTATGTATTATAAACTATGCCCTTTCAAGTATGCTAAAAGGCCATGATCTTATGTTAAAAACATAATCAAATGTTAAATTTTTGTTGGTGAGAGAATACACCCCTATTATTTTCATCTTATCTTGTTATATTGTCCCAAATTTCTGCAATGGATCTGTGATGACTTGATACTCAAGACAAAAGTAATTTTGAGAGAATTGGACCAAGACAAAAGATTTCATCTCAATGGTTCTTCTGGAAGGTTGAAGGAAGACCACTAAGTTCATTCACTCATGTGGGAGACTCATGGAGAGAGGCAAAGGATATCTATGACTTCTCTGTGGCATATGTGTGCATGTGTGCATGTGTGTGTGTGTGTGTGTGTGTGTGTGTGTGTGTGTGATGTGTGTATGTATCTGTGTGGGCATATATGTGTTTGTATTTATATGTGTGTGTTTGTATGAATGTATGTATCACAAAAGGATGATAAAAAGCACCTAATTCTTGGTCTAAAAGACTAGATGAAGGAAGTTATGTTGGCTTTTAGCTGTAGGCACAGCATTTGGAAAGTGCTAAGAGAACACCCTCTGCCTTTCATATTCTAAGCAGAATGGCCCCCAACAGTTCTCAGGAAGATGTTTGCAAGAGTGGATGAAGCCTCTGCCTTCAGTGCCTCCCCAGAGGCCAAGCCTGTCCTCCCCACGGAGAGCCAGACTCTCCCCCATGTGTGCATTCTGATTCTGCCTGTCCTTGCTATTCATCCTATTCCCACTGTCCCAAACAGCCCAGAGCCCTGCAGGTCAGCAGGGACAGGAAGGGCTTGGGAAAGAATGAGGTGCTTGTTGGCCCAGAGCACATTAAGATAACCTCCCCTACCTATCAAAGGGACAGTTGGTGTGTGTGACCCATGACAGAGAGACCAGTGTTGACTTTGCTTTGTTAGAGACTATCTTGGATCCCCTGGTTTTGTTTGATGAATTGTTTGGTGTAGATAACACAGCGCTGTCTTCTCTCTCCAATGCTGCCACCAATAACAGATTAACAAAAAATGTGCTCTGCGTGTCGGAAAATGCAGCCCTGACTAAACAGTTCTTGAGGGAGAAAAACACTTTTGTGTCTTTTGTTGATGATTTTCCCATGCTCTGGGATCAGCTGGCCTACACTCAGGGTCATCTTCTCTCCTCTGAAACCATTAGAGGGTAGAGTTCAAGACCCAGCATGTGATTCTCAGCTAAAACTAAAAGAGATGGAAGGTAGGGAGCAGGAAACCCATGGAATACAGAAGCTCCCAGACAGTGGAACCCACGAGCCTGCTACAGAGAGGCGGGGAATCATAGCAGCCTTTGGGTACAGCTCAGAGAAAGCACAACCAAGAGTCAGAGAGGCTGTACAGCCTAGAGGTAAATGAATCTCAAGGGTCTGGAGTCAGACAGGCCTCTGTTTCCATCCCCCCATGGCTACCTGTGCAGACAAGCGACACAGATGAACTTCAGTACTCAGGAAGAGTTGATGACCAACCTCAGATGGCTTAGGGGCCTACAAAAGATATAGTTGGAAGACACTCAGGGTGAAAATTGTGACTGTAATGACATAGACATCCTTGGGTTCTAGAATTTTATTTCATTCCAGCTTTTAAAAGACAATCACAGATGTCTTTCTCTGTGTGGGAAGCACACTGGCATGAGAACCATTCCCTAAAGACTTTCTCAGTGCTTCTAGAAAGCCCATTATGAGGGCTGTGGAAAACCAATGCCAGCTTTGCACACCAATTACACTCAGTTATCACGGCTAGTGACTCTGGTGTCTGGTGACTAAAAGCCAGGCAGCATTCTGGTTATTGCTTCTGAGTCCTCTTATTGATTCCTCATAGAATGTTTATATGTGGTATTGTTACCATTAGCTCATTGTACAGAAAAGGAAGGCAAGGTTGAGAAATTTGTAAAGCCAACCCATAGAGAAGATGAGAAAGTCAGAATTGAATTGACTCTCGTGTGTAAGTATATCCATTTAAGGCAACTCCTCAGTTTCTGTCCTTGAAGAATTGGACACTCCTCTGTGAAGATGTGCTAAGAACTTTTCTCATTACATAGTTTGCTTTCACTCATCTCCTGCCATTCTGTAGGTTGGGTCTCCATTGACAGGAAGTAGAAATCACATCCAAGGGTTCTCCTAGTCAGACTTTCATTTCATATAGTCGTCTTCACCATTCCCTGAGGCTCTGCAGTGACCGCTGGTCACAGTTTGCTCCTGTGACAAATATCTAAGAGGAAGAGTATCAAGGAGGATAGATTTGTTCAAGTTCATGCTTTCTGAGGCTTCTCTCTGTGCTCAGCTCGCTCTGTCGTTCCAGGCCTGACAATGGTAGAAACTGTGACAGAAGCACGTGGCACAGAAAAGCTCCTCACCTCATAATATCCAGGTAGCAAAGAAATGAAGAGAGAGAAAGAGATCAGGATCTGGGGACAAGCTGTTTCCTTCTAAGTCACATCTTTCAGTAAACTACTTGCTAAAAACATCCCATAATATCCCATTGAGCTACAAACTCCTTTAAAGACTGATACAGTTAGGGATCAAGGCCTGTCACCACTCATTAGTAAGCTAAGACCCAAGCTTTGAACACGTGAGCCTTTCAGAGAGATACCTCACACCCAAATCATAACAAATTATCCACTCACCACCCTCTCTCTGCAGATAACAAAATGAGGTGGCCTGGAGAGAGAGCCACACAGTCAGTTCTTAGTTCAGCCATATCAAAAACAAAAAACAACAAAATAAAAACAGCTATCCAAATCCCTTGCTATCATTTCAATTTAACAGTTCAAATGCAACAGGTTTCTGGGCAAGAGAAGCATGTGCTTGTAATAGGGTCAAGGACAGCAGCTGGCAACCCATGTCCAGCCTTGCTTTTCAGGAGGTGTGACAACAGAGGAACTCTCAGCACATATCTAACCAACTGACACTTGCCACTGTAGCAATGAGAATGCTCCCTTTCTAGAAGCACAGAGCTGTCCTAACACATGTCCCCCTTGTCCCAAGATGTGACCCACTCTTTTGCTGTCCCTACCCTAGCTGCCCCACTATTGGGACATGCGTGGCCATTGTGCATAAATCTGCTGTGTCAATTTCCACTCTTTGTGTACAGACTTTTGCCACTGATTCTGGAAACCAAGAGTCATAACTGGTGAATTCTTCGTTTGGTAACAAAGAGTGTTTATTGAACCACTGCTTAGGAGCTGGGCCTTCAATAACAAGTGGAGGTGATCCTTGATCAGGTCCTATAAAAACACAGAGTAAACAAGAGGGGCTAGAGCCATGGCTCAGCAGTTAAGAGCACATGCTGCTCTTGCAGACGTCCCGAGTTTGGTTCCTAGAAACCACATCAGGTAACACACAACTGTCTGTAACTGCAGCTGGGGGGCAGGAGCGGGGTAAGAGAGATACACTGCCCTTCTCTGGCCTCCAAGGGCACGTGCACTCATATGTACATACACAAATATGCAGACATACTCATAATTAAAACATAAAAATAAATCTTATAAATAAATACTAAATAGACTGACACGCTAATTAATAAAATGCAATGAAAGATCAACAGGGTGCTATGGAGAAAGGCACTAAGCAAGCATATCTATCACAGTACTGTCAGAACAAGGTCACTCTGAGGAATCAAACCTCTAATTACCTATGGAGGCTCCTAGAGATGTCAATAAGATCAGAGCAGAGGCTCTTAACATTCTGTCCCTGACTGCATTCCAGATTTTCTGCCTCTTCCAAATCTTGTTTGATGTTTGTAAAACATGAATATAAGATATACATATTATAAAAAAGAAAGTCAAAATAAAAAGAAATGTTACCTACATGCCCACTCAGATTCACTTTATGGCTAAATGATGAATATAGTTTAGGCAGACACATGACTAGGTAGGCGAGTGGGCAAGGTGTACAGGTAGAGGGTAGGAGGGCAAACGATTGGATGCAGACTTTTGCAAAAATGGGAACTGTTGTTGCACAGAAGAAATTATAAGGACACTTTTAAAATCTGAAATATAAATTATTACAAAAATAGTTATTCGTTTGCTCTATACCAGAACAACAATTATTGTGTGATCTTCCAGAACACAACCACATGTGCGCACACACACACACAAACACAGACACACAGACAGACACACAGACAGACAGACAGACAGACAGACATACAGACAGACAAAATAGCATCATTCTATAGGTCCTCTTCTGCTCCTTACCTCATCCCTTGACAATATATTTTAGGGAAATATGTGCAATCTTTATTCTTTCTTAATGACTATTAATGCCTATTTTTACATAGCCAAGAATACTTTATATAATAATCTTGCATCCTGCCTTTTCACTTAATATTATCTCATTAAAAATTCTTACCCCATTAAAAATTATTTGTGAAAAACTATTCTAATGACTGCAAAACATTCTGCTACAGGAGTAAACCACAATTTACATAGACACTACCTAATTATGGGCATTTGGAATGGTTCAGAAAATCCTATTAATGGCTTCGATGAACATTATGCATAGCCTTTACTGTGTTTCTCCAGCTATAGGATCCCGACTTCGTTTCTATAAAAATTTATTGAAACCTCTTACAAACCCAGCATTGTTCTCCATTCTACTGTGACACCAAGAGCAGAAACGATGTGAATATTAATGTTTTAAATAAACAGAATGAAAGGTGGGCTGTATGCAAATGCTCTCCAGACGTGTCCATCTCCAGGTGGCTCTAGGTAGCAGGGCATATGCTTGTCCCATTATTTTCCTGCCTGACATATTTCTTTACAAATGTTCTTTACCCACCAATGGAGGGATGAAGAGTCTAGTTCTGAAAGGGTGGAAGCAAACCACGCAGCCACCTTAGGCTCTAGGGAAGACTTTCCCCTTCTACTTGAGGGGGAAAAAAAGATGTTTTCTAGGAGGCTCAGAGGGTTTCACACAAAGGTGTGAAGCTAAGGTTTAAGCTGTATAAATAATCCTGCAGCATGGCTTCTAAGAACATATATTCTGGGGAACCTCACCAAATTTGGGGAAGGGATGCATGACATCAGACTGAATGAGAATGGCTCCTTAATTGGCCCACTTTCTGGACTCTTATAGAACTGCTTCAGTCTCCATGAACAGAGGCTCTGTTTTCATGGGCGGAGGATCTGGAGCCAGAGGACCACCATTTCTTACACACATTATTTAACCTGGCTCTGATTTCTTTATACTTAAAAAGAAGGATAGGACCAGAATGCGCTTTGCAAGATTAATGAGAGAATTTCACTGACTAGTTTCTTGTGCCTAGAACATTGTATATTATTTATCATAATAGTTTGTCAGCTACGATATGAAACACAGACTTTCTTAACTGTAGCCTCAACAGAATGAAAAGCAGAAGTTCAAGAAGACTGAAATGCTTTATAGGAGCAACTGGAAATCAACAGTTCTCCAATACTGCTTGGTTGCACATATTAGATGTGTTCAATTTCTATGACCAAGGACTGAACAAAGCCATGGGACCGCCCTTCACCTATATGATATGCACTTATAATGGAGAAGATACTAACTTGCTTCCATTCATACTTTTTAAGATTGTTTTTGAGACAGGGTTTTTCTATGTCACCCTGGTTGTTGCAGAAGTCACTATGGAGACGAGGCTGGTCTCAAATACACAGAGCTCTGCCTCTGCCTCCCAAGTGCTAGGATTAAAGAGTGTGCCAAGATACCTAGCCCTTATTTTATTTTCAATTATGTATGTATATGTATGTCTGTGTGGGAGTGTGCACGCATGAGTGTAAGGGCTGCTGAGTCCAGAAGAGGGCATCAAAACCCCTGCAGCTGAAGGTTGTAAGCCATCCAACAGGGATGCTGAGAAGCAAACTCTGGCCCACAGTGTGAGCTCTTAACCACAGAGCCATCTCTTCAGCCCCCTTCTACTTTTTCTTATCACTCTGCTAAGATAGAGTAGGCATGCCAATCTGTCTGGAAGGCACTGCAGGCAGATGGAATCACATCAGCAAAGCATGTTTCCAGGAGTATATTGTGTGCTTGCACAATTACAAATGGCTCACTAAAGGCTGTGCTAGAACACATGACAGAAAAAGACAGCTCTCTAAGGGCTGGATTTGCCAGACCTCTAGAGGTCTACTAAGAATAGGGACAGCCCTACTTCTAAAGGAACTGTAGGTGTGGCTACTCTGACACATGTGCCTCAGTTGGTGGCAGAGAGGAGAGAGGCTATGTCTACCCTCAGTGTTCTGACCTATAAACATCTGAACGTTTAATAGCCTAACATTCTCTGAAAAAAGCAAGCCTGAGATGACTACCAGTCTGGTGCTGCACAGGCTGGGATGAGCTTCCAGGATGCTGAGCAAGCAGAACACTAGAAGAACCTCACCTGGGACCATAGCACAGACATCACATGAGGCCACTCAGGTGGACCAGACAAGGAGCGAGACCAAAAAGACCACCAGACCTGCGCCATGGGGCTGAGACAAGGAACTACTTTAAGATGATCTCCAGTCTGAAGCTGCACAAGCCTAGGGGTGGGAGCCTTGATCATGCTCAAGATGACCCCTGCCCTGGGTTCATAACACATAAGCAGGACCTAGCACTCCTGGGATCACTCCTAAGAAGATCCCAGACACTCAGAGACCTCAGATACCACAAAAAGAAGCAAGTAAGTGGTGGAGAAATGGAAAAGAAAGAAACAGAGGGATGTGGACACAGTGAAGAGAGGCAGAACTGCAGACTCAGGGGTAGTGAGGAACAGCCTGATGTGAGTAGCCAGTGATACCTCCTGGGACAATAGTAGTGTTCTGGCCTATGCTGCCACTAGGGTCCATGTCTGGGTTCATGGCCCTGTAGTAGCAGACCCCTGCTTTGGTGGTATGTTACCACCAAAATCCAGGCAGATATCTCTAGTCTGAGCTGCCACCTGGAGACATGTTAATGTCTGAGGGCTGCTCAGAACTGGCCCCATCCTTCAACTGGGCATTGTGGGAGAGCTATCCCTAGGGGACTAGAATGCAAGGGAGTTAGCTGACCCTGCCTCTCACCAGCTACAGCACTCAGGAGAGTAGGTCTTGCACCTTGCATGAGCAGCACAATAGAGCTGACGCTGGGGGTGGGGGTACTGGTGAGCCAGCCCCAAGGGCGTGAGCATAGGGAGAGCTGGAAATGTCACTTGTCAGTCATGAGGTGACGAGGCTGAAGAAGAACCAACCCCCACCCAACCTCTTACCCCTTGCCACCTATGGCAGGCAGGAGAGCTGGCCCCAAGGTCACCAGAGCAGGAGAAGGGACTCTCCCCATACCTGCTGTAGCACTCAGGAGAGCTGGCCCTGTCTCTTGTCTACTGGACAGTGATGCAAACTAGGGAGGGACAACCTCCTCCCCTCCCTTATCCCTCACCATCTACAGCAAGCAGGGGAGATGGCTCCATGAGCGTGGGAGAACTGGCTTTGTCCCTCACGGGCTGCAACACTTGAAAGAGTATGCTCTACACCTCGCCTGTGCAGCAGGGTAAATATGGCCCCGGTTATGAGGGTTGGGGGAGGTGTGGGGTAGAAAGGGTGATGTTGCTGGCTGACCAGCTCAGATACCTTTCACGCCCAGATCCAGGGATTTGACTTAGCCTACTCCAACAAGATTCTATCCCATCGATGAACTAACTGCTAGAGTGCATGAAGGTCCACAGATCCAAAACTACTGGATCTCCATGACACAGGGCAACAATCAGATATCCGAGAGACATCCCAGTCAGGTTCCAGTGTTGACAGAGTAGCAGAAGCCAGAGGCCTTGTACCAGAACAACGAGTCACTGCAATGAACATTTGCAATCGAAGAAGTGTGGACAAAGGGGTGTAATGTGGACACACTGTGACACACTACAAATGAGATTTTTCTTCTCTGTTGCAGGGGAGGTCACAAAGAGTGGAGGGAGGGTATGAGAAAAGGGGGAGAATGGGGTTGGGGTGCATGATGTGAAATTCACAAAGAACAAATAAAAGTTAAAAAGAGAGAAAGAGAGTAGTGGCACATACCCAACAACTCTAAGAAAAGAAACAATCTCTATGCTCCTTCTAAATAATGTCACAAAGGTCCTGATACATTAATAGTGGATGACTTCAGTCCCTGGTCTCATATTTAGGTATAGAAAACTCTCCCAACACAGAAAATTCCAAGATCAGATGAATTTGCTTCCAAATTCTACTAAACCTTTAGGAAGATTTCACCAAATTTTCCCACAAAAAATAAATCAAAAGGGAAGGTGCACCACTAACTCACTTTACAAACCCAGTATTCTGACACCAAAGCCAGATAATGACACAATAAGAAAAATAATTTAAACTGCGGGCCAACTTCCCTGATAAAAATAAATGTAATATTTTTTCCATCAAGTACTTTACCGTTGAATTCAACAATGCATTAAGAAGATTTTAGTCCATGACCAATTTGGTTCTAAACCAAGGATGCAAGAAAGGTTAGTTCAACATAGGCCAATCAGCAAATGCAATCGGACAGAAATAAAGATGGAAATCACACAATCATCTCCATAGTTTGAGAAAAGGTCCTTGACAATGTCTGATGTCATGTCTGAAGAAATTAGACACCAGAAGAAGACAGGACGATAAAGCCTGCACATGATAAAGCTACAGTCAATATCATACTGAATGAGAGAAAGCTGAAAGCATTTCGTCCAATATCAGGAAGGACACAAGGGTACCCACTCCTGCCGCTCTCACCATGTCCAAAGTCTTGACCAGATCAGTGATAAAGAGAAAAAGGAATACAGATAGTAAAAGAAGTTATCAAAGTGTCCCTATTTGTAGATGATAGGACCCTATATTTCAAAGACCTTAAAGATTCCACGTGGAAAAAAAATCTCAGACCCAATACACATACTCAGCAAAAATAACAAGATGCAAAATCAACACACAAACACTGACGGTCTTTCTATATATCAATCATAAACTTGCTGAGAAAGAAATCATGTGAGTTTCGAAAAGTAAGAATAACAACTATGGACAACCTAACCAAGAAGATTAAGGTTCCCTACAATGAGAATTTTAAGACAGTTTAAAATCAGAAATTGAAGACAGAAAGACCTCTCATACTCATGAACTGGGAATTAGTATTGTAAAAAAGAAGAAGAAGGAGGAGGAGGAGGAGGAGGAGGAGGAGGAGGAGGAGGAGGAGGAGGAGGAGGAGGAGGAAGAGGAGGAGGAAGAGGAGGAGGAGGAAAGAAAGAAAGAAAGAAAGAAAGAAAGAAAGAAAGAAAGAAAGAAAGAAAGAAGCTTGATTTTCAAAGCAATCCAAGTTTTCAATGCAATCCTCAGTCAAATTCCAATGATGTTCCTCACAGGACTAGTACCAAAAAAGACATCCTATAATTCAAACGGAAGCACAAAATGTATAACCAAAGAAATCCTAAGCAGAAAGGATAATATTGGAGGAATCACAATACTCGGTTGTACATTAGATACAGAGCCATGATAACAAAAAAAAAAAAAAAATCATATGATACTAGCACAAAACAGGCATGTAGAAGAGGAGAGGAGAATGCAATGGGATAGAGAACCCAGAATAAGTGCTCACAGCTATCGGCAATAGCCTCTTAATTTACAATAAAAATGTCAAAAATATTCACTGGAAGAAGGACAGCTTCTTCAATAAACGGTGCAAGAAAATGTGATATCCTCGTGCAGAAGAATGATAGTAGATTCATCTCTCCCACTCTGTACCAAAAAAATCAATTCCAAATAGATCATGTACTTTAATGTAGGACATGAAACAGCTAGGAGATAATGCTTTAAGGTACACACATAGGTGAGGGCTTTCAGAAAGAAAGAAAGAAAGAAAAAAAACTCCAAAAACGAAGGAAATAATCCCAGGAATTGACAGATGTGATAGCACAGAATTGAAAAGCCTCCATACGGCAAAGGAAACCATCTGCAGTGTGAATAGGCAGCCTCCAGACCAGGGAGAGATATTTTTGCCAAATATGCATTACATGCAGGATTGGTGTCTAGAATTCAAAAGGAGCTAGAAACTTAAACAACAAGAAGAAATTAACAAAATCATGTGACCAATAAGCAAGCAGATTGAACTGAAGAGTTGCCTCTGAAAAGCAAGCACATGGGCGGCATCATATACCTGAAGACAAGTCCAACATTTTTAATCACTGGGAAATTTGATGTTAAAATTGTTTTAAGAGTCTGTATTACTTTATCACTGCCATGACAGAATACCTAATTTAAGCAACTGAAGAATGAAAAGGCTCCCCACAGTGAGGAAGTCATGACAGCAAGAGTCATGTTGGACCCACAATGAGGAAGGAAAGAGCTAGCTTCAGCTTGCTTTTCTATTATTATTATTTTTTTTTCAGTCAAGAACTCCTGTGCATGTAAGACTGCTGCCTGTGCTAAAGAGGGTCTCCCTATCTGTATAAATCCAATCTAGAAACTTCCTCACAGATGTCCCCAGAGGTGTGTCTCCTAGGTGACTGTCTTAGTTAGGATTTTAATGCTATGAACAGGCACCATGACCAAGACGATTTTTATAAAGGACAACATTTAAATGGGGCTTACAGGTTCAGAGGTTCAGTCCATTAACATCAAGGTTGGAGTATGGCAGCAACTAAGCAGGCATGGTGCAGGAGGAGCTGAGAGTTCTAGATCTTCATCTGAAGGCTGCTAGCAGAATACTGGCTTCCAGGCAGCTAGGATGAGGTTCTTAAAGCCACAGTGACACACCTACTCCAAAAAAGATCACACCTATTTGAACAGGGCCACACCTTCTAATAGTGCCACTCCCTGGACCAAGCATATACACACCATCACAATGACTCTAGATCCTGTTAAGTTGACAATCAGGATCAACCTTCAAAGATTCCCCCTTGCCCTAATCAGAGTAGCTGTTATCAAGAAAACAAGCTACAACAAATGTTGGTGAGGATGTGGGGTAAGAGGAAGCCTCATGCATTGTGGGAAATGTAGACTTCTACAGCCACAAAGCAGGTCAGTGTAGTGGATCCTCAAAAAAGCTAACAACAGAACAACCATATGAGACAGTTATACCACTCCTCAAAGACTCAAAGTAAACATAGCAGAGTCTTACCCAGCCATATTTATTCATAATACCTAAGAAACTGAAACCCGAATGTCCATCAATAGAGACAGATAAAGAAAATGTGGGGCGCACTCACAGTGGAATACAGGTATTTTTTTTTAAGTGAAATAAACTAGACTCATAAAGACAAGCAGCAAGCTTTCTCTTATATGAGGAATAGGGTGTGGGGAGAAGCAGAATCAGTGCTGGGATAAGCAGGTAATGGCACACACATGACATTAAAGCAGAAAGAACTACTTGACAAAGATCAGAAGGCAGGCAGGGGAGAGATTGGGGGAAGGGGGGAAATATAGTTTTTTTTTATTAAATTAAAATATATTGAGGCATCAAATATTTAGTTTATTGGCACTTATAAAACAATCGAGTAGGAAGCAGGTAACAGAAAAATGACCGTTAGTGCACAGAGTGATGTGTTTCATCATAGTGCTTCCATTCATGGGCACCATTGTGGGGTGTTTCTATGCCGGGTGATGTAAAAATGAAGTTGTTATTAAGAACCCAGATGAAAGTCAGGCATGGTGACACACATCTTTAAACACAGTATTCAGGAGGCAAAGGCGGGTGGATCTCTGGGAGTTTGAGGCCAGCCTGGTCTGTATAGTGGAGTCCAGGACTGGCAGAGTTACATAGTGAGACCTCCTGTCTCCTCCTCCATCATCATCATCATCCAGATGGGAACTGTTGAAGAACAGAAAAGAAAAGAGAAGAGAAAAAAAAAAGGAATTCAAGAGACACTGCAGAGAAAGAAGCTGTGGGAATTCATGATACAGGTGAAGAAAGGAAGTTACAGTTCTTCCCAACACCATGGCAGGATTACAGGCGGTCGGAGCAGAACACAGATAAGTGTTGCTGGTTGGCAGCCACCCTTTGCAGGTGGGAAGGCTGGCATTCTAAAAAGTGGAGGAATCTGAGGCTCCTGGGGGATCAAGAAACACTGAGAGCATCGAGAAAGTGTTGGAGCCAGAGCTGGGTTATATATCACGGTCTTCATCCACGTGACTGTTCTGCTGAGACTTTCCCTCCCAGCCTGCCAGTGTAGTTTCTTTCTCCCACTTCCTCCACGATACTTACCTCTCTCTGTCTCCCAGCAAGTTCCTGTGTACCAGCAAATGCCCAAGGTAGATGGCCCCATGGTGTCTTAACTATATATTTATCTAGACTATATCAACACATTACATTATTTTACATAGTGTCCACACCTGGCTGTGGCTGGCACAGAGCCTGGTCTTCAAGAGAAGCCCTATGGTGCAGGATCTTTAGTGTCTAAGAGTCTGTGATGGTCACCACAGAGGCATCAGGCTCTCACAGATGGTTCTGCTAACATCCCTTAACCTGTTAGAACTGATAAAAGGAGATCAACAGTGTGCCGGATTGAACTGAGATGCTCACATGCTGTCTGCTGCATTCTGAATCCACTGTAAAACCATCTTCCCCTTATCCTATTTCTGCTATTGTTTTGTTTCTCTCTCTCTCTCTCTCTCTCTCTCTCTCTCTCTCTCTCTCTCTCTCTCTCAACATGACAAAAAAAAGTTAAAAGTCTGTACTTTACCAAAACTATGAAAGCCAGCAACAAAGAAACTGAAGATCCAGCCCCAACCCAAGAGCTGACTACACACATCGTGTTTCTCTATTTTAATTATTATTATTATTTTTTGCATCTAAACCTGTTAGCGATCTGGATGGATTGTAAAATGTGTGGCAGGGTTTCTGAGATTTAATTTGGGCTTTAACAAACACTGAGAGCAAATGAGGCATTCATCCCAAAGTAATGTCTCAACCAGAATTATTGTTCTTTGTGTGGTGACAAGGAAAGAAAGGGCCCACCGGAGAAAGGAAGTGCCCATTCCAAAGTCTCATGCAGAGTCCAAAGAAGACACAAAATGGAACATAATTTTTGATTCCCACACACTGGTCCATGGCTATTCATCTTTACTAGGCAGCGAAGTTACCTAGTACTTATATGTCTGTGTATCCACGCATGTGCAGGTATACACACGTCTGCATATGTAAAAGCCAGAGGACAACTTGGGGTAGCAACCTAGAAAATGCCAGGATCTTTATCTTTCCAGTGCTGAGATTGCAAGAGCATACTACCATGCCTGGTGTTTTTACATAGGTTCTGGGGATCAAACTCAGGTCCTCGTGCTCATTGGCAAGTGCTTACCCACTGAACCATCTCCCCAGGCCAAGCATCCTCATTACAGATGCAGATTCATGGACCACGGCCCAGACATGCTGAATCAGATCCTTCTGGGTATTCTAAGGGACTTCCTAGCTAATTCCTGCAAATGTCCCAGTCAGAGCACCACTGGTCCAATGGTTCTGAGGCTATGCTATACTAGCCTCTTCAAATTGTTCTACTCTGTTTGACCTAACTGCGCTGGCACTGTATGAAAGTCTAAAGCAAGGCAGAGAGTAGGCACCACAGGAAGCCCCAATACCCCAATGTCCCTTCCATTCACATCCGGAGGACTTTGGTGGGACAACTCCGTACTTCCAATTCTTCCTGTAAGTTCATTGGGGTTTTTTTTTTTTTTTTTTTTTTTTTTGTTGTTTTTTTTATTCTCTGTACAATTAATTAGCTAATAATTTTTGCTTCTGATCCATTCCTCATTAAAAAGCTGAATCCCCAAGTTGAAGCTGTTGGAACAAAGGTAGGAAAATTTATGTCTTAATTTTGGTTCATTATGGCGGCAAGCCTCTTGCTCCCATCACTGTCTCTCCTCAGCCCCCTCCCCTCCAACTCTGACGGCTCTGTGACCCTAAATGCCTCCCGCTCACAGCCACTATGGAGACACTGTCTCTGCCCTTTATCTTCTGCTGCCTCATTAAGAGAAATGAACCTGAGCCCGAGAAAGACGACACAAGGGAAATAAAAATGGAATCCCTTGGTGCCACCTATAATGAATTGTTATGAACACCATGGAAATATCTGTCTGTGGATATTGTCCTCTGATTTGAAGTCAGTGTTGTAAGCGGTAATTTTTGTCATTAAAGCTGTTAATCTGCTCAGCACTCCTCGTAAGTTTTTATGAAGAAAAACAGCCCCACTGCCTTGCCGCTGCTCATTGTGGGGTACTTCGGAGGCCAACACACATGCAGAGCACCGTGGAATAATTAGCTTTAATTATGGTTGATTCTCCTGTCTATTGAAAGTGGAAGGACTTCAAGCTGTTACGGCTGAAGCTGGGGCCTGCTCTGTCTTGAAGTTGTCAGAGGGAGAGATGCCCATAACTTCAACTGAGCCCCTGACCCATGGCCAAACGCCAACACCTTACAAACACCTAGCACCATGCACTCAGCAACGCATGCCACCACTAGCACCAGCAGCAGCCCAGTCAAGGAAGTTGGACTTGAACAACCGCATTCATACAAGCACAAAGATGCACACTCATTCCTAGATACACACACCACTCAGCATGCACACAACATCTCCACTCAGTAGCCAATCATCATAGTCAAATTCCACCACGGCAAACCCATACCAACGCATCCAAGATTCACAGATGCTGCTGGCTACATCTTTTGTCAACTGAATACAAGCTAGCGTTGTCTGGGATGAGGAACCTCAATTGAGAAAATGCTTGCAGGAAAGTCTACAGGGAATTTTTTTTTAATTATCGATTGATGTCAGAGGGCCTAGTCCATTAGGGGTGATGTTACCCATGAGCAGTGGTCCTGGGTTGTATTTTTTTAAAAAGGGAAAGATGAACAAGTCACAAGGAGCAAGCTAGGGAGCAGTGATCCTCCGTGTCCCCGTTTCAGTTCCTGTCTCCAGGTTTTGCTTTGAGTGCTTGCCCTGGATTCCCACCATGATGGACTATAAGTCAAAATAAACCGTTTCCTCCCCGAGTTGGCTTTGATGTCTTATCACAGTAATAGAAAGCAAAGTAAGACAAATAAATATATACTCGGCATACACACCAAGTAATGATAAGATATGAACCAGATACGCTAATCTTGGTTGCCCACCTGACTGCATCTGGAACCAGCTAAAACACAAAGCTGATGAGAACTCCTGTGGGGATTTTCTTGATCGGATCATCTAACAAAGTAAGAGGCAGCCCTAAATGTGGGTAGCATGACCGCCCAGATAAAAGGGCATAGACGAGGGTAATGTTGCTTTTTGCCTGCTTGCCTTCAATTTTTACTGGCATGTTCATCTACTCGATTACAGCAACATACTCTACTGATATTAAAACCAACATTTCTAAAGGAAAGCATTTAACTGGGTCTGGCTTACAGTTCAGAGGTTTAGTCCATTATTAACATGGCGGGAAGCATGGCTCTGTGCAGGCAGACATGGTGCTGGAGAGGTAGCTGAGAGTTCTACATTTGTATTGGCAGGCAGCAAGAAGAGAGCCCCTAGACCTGGCTTGAACACTTGAAACCTCAAAGCCCACCCCTAGTGACACACTATCTCCAAAAAGACCACACCTTCTAATAGTGCCATTCCCTATGGGGGGCATTTTTATTCAAACCACCACAGCGTTCCAATATAAAATTAAGACTGGCTGTTCTCCATGAATCCTTTAGGCCTTCAGTTCCTGGTTGGGACAGCAGAGACATCTAGTATCTTGGACTTAACAATTGCAGTTGTTCCAGTGAAAGATCACCACTGATGGACTACCCAGACCACATTCTCAAAGCCAATCTAACAAATTGTTTTGGAGTTTCTTAATTGAAATTAATTTTTTATGCAATATATTCTGATTATGGTTTCCCTACCCCTACTTCTCTCAGAGATCTTCTCCATCTTCCCACCCATCCAAATTCATACTCTTTTTTTGTTCTCCCTAATCAGAAAACAGGTGGCTTAAAAAAGAAAGAAAGAAGATAATAAGATAAAATAAAAGCTTTACCTGAACAAAATCTTTTTTTAATAATTTGTTTTTATTTTATGTGCATGTTTGGCCTGCACATGTGCTGTGTACAACATGCATGCAGTACACACAGAGACCAGAAGAGGGCATTGGATCCCTTAGATCTGAAGTTGGATTTTAGTTCTGGGAACTAAATTTGGGTCCTCTGCAAGAACAGCAAGTACTCTTAGCTACTAAGCAATCTCTCCAATTCCTTAACCAATCCCTTTAATATATAGTTATATATGGTATATAAATATAGCATATATAATGTAATATATACATTTATATTTTATATAATATATACTTTGAGAAGCCAAATCAACCATCTTTCATGTGTGAAAGACCTAGTAATAAGATTCAGAGGAGTAAATGTTCTTGACTTGAAAGAATTATTACATAGTCAGAAATAAGAGTCGAGGCAGAAACTAAGAACCAAAAATTCATTTAGCATGTTTTTGTTTTTTGTTTTTGTTTTGATATAGGGTTGTTCTGTGTATCCTTGGTCAGTCTATAGACTAGGCTGGCCTCAAACTCAGAGATCCACCTGCCTCTGCCTCCTGAGTGCTGGGATTAAAGGTGGGTACTACCACTGCCAGGCTCAGTTAACATTTATTGTTGACCTGAATGATTGTTAAACACAGGAACAGTCCCTATGGGGTCTTCACAGGTAAATAATACATCATGATGCACCCAGCAGTGTGGGAAGACAGAGAATGTGTCACATGTGCTGAGGGTGCTATCTGCAAAGCTCTTTACAGGAATCACTCCAGGGATCTTACCATGTACAGATAGCAATCTAGCCCAAGGTAACCCCATACACACGGTGGTTATTTATGCCCAATGACTGAATCCTGTGTGCATGTGAAACTCTAATCATTTCAGAAAACATATGACATCTCCAACTGGTCACCTCTCCCTTCATGGGTAGAGCCTTTCATAAGGTTTATGGCTTAGGGGCAATGTCTCCCTCCCAACCCACTAATTATTACACTTACTCGTACATTTTATGGTAGTAGAGTTGATGTAAATGTGTAGCTCAGAAGACAACTTGCAAATATGGTCTTCACCTTCTACTACATGGATTCCAGAGATCATATTGAAAATATCAGGCTTGGTGGCAAGTACATTTATACACTGAGTGTCTTAGGTATGAAGAGACACCATGACATTTAATTGTAGCTAGCTTACAATTTCAGAGGTATAGTCCATTATCATCATGGCCAGAAGCATGCAACATACAAGTAAACATGGAGAGTTCTACATCTTGATCCACAGGCAGCAAAAGGAGACTGTGTTCCACACTGGGTGGACCTTGAGCATAAAAGACCTCCAAGTCCACCCCCCACAATGACACGCTTTCTCCAACAAGGCCACACCTCCTAATAGTGCCACTCCCCATGGATCAGGCACTCAAATACATCAATCCATGGAGGCCATAACTATTCAACTGAGGGATCTTACCTGGTCTCCAATGTATTTTTTCCCTCTCTCATTTCCAAAGATCCTATACCACAAAAGTTATTCCCCAATAAAGACCCTCCCATCTCAAATCCATCTAAAGGTTGTTTACCAAGAAACACAAAACCAAATCCAGAATCATAGTTGTCACATATTCAATAAGAACATCAGAGAGGAAGTCTGAGGGTCCTCCAAAGTATAGAGGAAGACTGGAATCAAGAGAAAGAGGGTGTGAGCAGGAAATGATTCTGGAATAAGAAATCTGAGATAGCTAAGGGAGAATAAGGCCTATATGTGGGGGGGGGGGGGTGACTTGGGCAAAGCTCAAACGGTAGGAAGTACCAAGTATGATGAAGGGAAATTTATGAACTATGTTGAGAAAATAAATGGGAAGCAAGAAGGGACTGGCATATGGACAAAGATTGAATTTAAAAACAAGAAAGCAAACAAACAGATTTACTTTGCCTGATAAATGAATTCATCTCAACATTTATCACTACAAAACGAACCTAAGGCTTGTGTCAACCAAAAGCACGATTAGAACTATAGGCATGGGAGAAGATGTCATTAATAAATTGATACTTAGAAAGGAAGGGGAATAAGTATGGTCATAGTTGAAAGGCTGTCAGTCACTGCTACAGTGAAGGTAATGGTAAGAGTTCTTGTGGTAATAAAAGGCACACATCTATCCTCCTTCCATCCACCTTCATCCACACATCCACTCACCTATTCAGCCCTCAGTCTACTAATCTATCCATCCATCCACCCTACTCAACCATCCACTATCCATCCATACACTAACCTATTCACCCATCCATCTACCAATCTATCTATCCATCCATCCACCCCCCACTCACCCATTCACTATCCATCAACACATCAACAACATGATTACCTCACTGCACACATCCATCCATCCATTCATCTATCCAACAATCTACACATCCACCCATCCATCTGATATTTATTAGACACATTCTGTAGACAAGTCTCATTCCAAATAAATGCCTTCACAGAGTATAACTTATGGTTAAAATAAAAAGGGAACAAAGGCATAGAAATAATTTTGGTTTTAGTTGTATGGAAGAAAAATACAGTAGAAAATACAAACTGAACTTCACTGGGGGTAGGGAAACAGTGAAAGAAACCCCTGATAAAGTAAAATGATTAATGTTGAATTATTGGTTCTTAGAAGGAGTTCTCAATAATTCTAAAGAATAAGATCTGCCTTCTTTTGAAACCATGGCAGAAAGCCAGACACAGTGTCATTTACTGGTAATTGAAAACACTTGGGAGCTAGAGGCAAGAAGATCTGAAATTCAAGGCCAGTCTCTACTACATAAAAAGTTTCAGGTCAACTTGACTACTTGATACCGTTTCAAAAAATCAGGGAGAGGTGGTTTACCAGTTAAGAGTGACTTCTACTCTTACAAAGGACCTAAAATCAGTTTCTAGCACCCACACTGGAGTGGTCACAACTGACTGTAACTGCAGCTTCAGGAGATCTAATGCCCTCTTCTGGCCTCGGCAGGTACTGCTTTCATGTGCACAGACACACACACATAATCAAAAATAACATTTTTTAAATGTCAGAGACATGAGAGAGATAACAGAAGATACCAGAGATACAAAATGATGTAATACTGTTACGGTTATTATTGGTTGTCAGCTTGCCTGCATCTGGAATTTACTAAAACCCAAAAATGGAGGGCAAACCTGTGAGGGGTTTTTGTTTAATTTGAAGTAGGAAAATCCACTTCTAATTCAGATTTTTTATGCTTGAGAAAGACACAACTTTAGTCCAGATCATTTGAGCTGAGAAAATCTATCTTTAATCTGAGCCACACTTTCTACTGGAAGACCATATAAGGACCTGGAAGACAGAAGGTTTTGCCCATTGCCTGCTTGTCCTCACCTTGCTAGCATATCCATTCCTTCACTAGCATTAGAGCTACTTCTTCAGGATTTCAGCATCTATGAAGACCAGCTGAGACATCCAGACTTGTGGATTAAGCAACTCCTGGATGCTTGGACTTGACATTCATATCCAGCCATTGTTGGATTAGCTGAACCATAGCCTATGAGCAATCCTAATAAAACCCCTTTCTACATATGTAGAGAGTTTCATTCTACAAGTTCTGTTACTCTAAAGAACCCCAATTAAAACACATATTAAAGACAGTTGTTGCCTTCTTCACAACTCTTCCAAGGGAAAATACCTTCAAAGACAAAGTAACTACTGGCACTTGCTTGAATGCAATGATGAAGCAATTACAGATGGAAAGCCTAAATATGCCTGTACTATGTCTCCCTTCTTCAAATAATAAATGCTGGCTTAAAATGATTCACAGCATCAGGTCAACAGAGTTTCGTAGCCTGCTAAAGTCCTCAGATATCAGTAGGATGAAGTTCTTCAAGGGACTGCAAAACCAAGGGAAGGAGGTAAAGTTGCCCTGATGTTTCTAGAACTCAGCCATCCTAGCCGAAGTGTCTCTGCCTGCCTTTATGAGTGACTGTGTGTGAATGAGCATCTGTCTCCAGCAGATTGAATTTTGACATTTGAAGTTCTTGCTTTGTTCCATTTCAACAGTCTTTAAGAATACATAGTTTGGGCACTTCTTCTGAACAAATATCCTAGGGAATTTTGAAGAAAGGAAAGGACTTTTTCTTTGATTTTTTTTTTCATACCATTAAAAAATAATATTTGGACTTGGTTTGAAAGTTTTAAAAATTAGCATTTCTTTTCCGGTGGTTCAATTAATCAATTCAACTAAAGTTCCTGTAGTTGGCCTAACCCAGCAGAATCTACACAAGAAAAGCATTGTGGTTGTTGAAGATGGAACCCAACTTCCCCACTGCCTCCAAGGCCTGGTTTTATGAGTCCACAGAGAATAGGAAAGTAGCTCCAGTTTGAATATCTGAGAACTGACATGTTTACTAACAATAAAGAAATCAAACTACAAATTTTGGGGGTTTTTTTCTAGGAATCAAAAGAAGCTTTCTTAATGTGACTTTAAATATACGCTGGACACAAGCAACACATACACATAATGGTGAGACACTCAAGATGCTTCCCATAGAATCTGGAGAGATGCTACTATCACTGCTGACATGAAACCTTCTTATAAAGGTCCTAACAATGCAGTAGGAAAAGAAAATGAAATTCTGAATACATACTGCAGAGCCAGGTGTGGTGGTACACATACAGAACCCCAGCTACTCGGGAGGCAAAAGCAGAAGAATCAAGGCATCAAGGAATCAAGATATCAAGCTCAGGTTATGCAACACTGAAAGGCCCTATGTCATAGATAAACAGATAGATAGATAGATAGATAGATAGATAGATAGATAGATAGATAGATGATAGATAAGATATATACATACATGATATAGATAGATAGATAGATAGATAGATAGATAGATAGATAGATAGATAGATAGATAGATAGATAAACATAGGTAGATGATAAATACTTATAGATACATAAATATATACATATATGCATACATAGGTACATAGATACATACATAGGTGATAGATGATAGATGTACACAAAGATATATAGATACATGGATAAATACATACATACACATATACACATATATATGTATATACATATATACATACATACATACATATATACATGATGGATAGATGGATGTGGTAATCAGACAAAACTACTATTAATAATTCATGATTATTTTTTTGGAAATTACCTTTAAAACTATTTGAGCTATTAAGGGATTTACAGATTGTTATGAGATGAATCTGACAAAAATTAAAAGCTTTCCTATATGCCAGCTAAAGTAATATAGAAAACATCGTATTATAAGGCTATCTCATTTTATAATACAAATGAGAGATGAAGACTGACTTAACAAGAGGCTGAAGAAAGAGCTCAGTCAATAAAGTTCTTGCCTTGTGAGCATGGGGACCCAGTTTGCTGTCCACAACCCATAATAAAATAAAAGGCTAGACATGAGAGAGCTCACTTGTAATTGCAGTGCTGGGAAGATGGAAATGGGTAGATCCCTGGGCTTTGCTGCCTAAATTGACAAGTTCCAGACCAAGTGAGAGACCCTGTCAAAATCAAGATGATGGGGAACACTGAAGAATGACACCCAAAGTTGACCTCTGACCCTCACATGGAGAGAGAGGAGAGAGAGAGAGAGAGAGAGAGAGAGAGAGAGAGAGAGAGAGAGAGAGAGAAATAAAAAAATCAAACAAAATTAATGGTAAGCCACAAAGAGGTTTGGTGATCCCAGGAAAGTCTATCGATAGCAGAGTGTGCCTCCACACCACACATCCCCCAGTGTTGGTAGCATTATATCATCAGTGTCATTATAATCATCAGCACGCTTTGCCTGTACACTTGAAAAAGTGAAATTCACAGTTTTGCATAAGACAGCACAGCTATAAATAGAGGAACAGGGACTCTAACTTAGATGGCTTTGTTCTAAATCCCACATTCCCTCTACCACTCCCCACAGTAATTATCCCCACTGTTGGGACGAAACCCAAGCAAACCATCAAATACTACAAAATCCTTTCTCATTTTACTTTGGGTGAAAAAAAAAAAAATATATCACCTTACACCTTCAAATTCCCAGCTTTGTTTTCAATGATCTTTTGAAGCTGCCACTGAAATGAGTTTGCATTGTTTGTCTTTGCCTCTAACCCCATTCTGAGAACAAAGAGAATTAGCACCAAAACAAATTGACATGCATTGTCAAGATGGCAGGATATTAAAAATCTACTTACCACAGCTAACACCCCCCCCCCACAAGCCAGGAATTGACCTTGTGTTCCTTCAAGAATAAGGACTATATATATTCAAATTGCTCTCCTACCTTGGCATCTGATCCAAACTCACTGGGTCCTAGGATGCAGGTACCTAACTACTTTCCCCACTCATTTGTTCACTTGATCCCTGCACTAACATCATTTACTGAGTAGAGTCACCCAATCAGTCCCAAAGCAACTCATTTAGTCAATAGATGGCAGCTATTTTCTTCCCCACAGACACAGACCCTTGTAGATAACAGGGAAACTTCTGTTAGGAAAGGAATAGACTCTTCTCTCAATGTCCCTATCCATATTTTGATAAGTGGGCTTACTTGCCAAAATTAGACAGCATACCTCCTTGTACTAGGAGTATTGATCCTATATACTGTATCTCTTAAAACTAGTTTCTATAGCAACAGAAAGGAAGTTTAAGTTTTGCAAACTTTAAAGGCACTCACCTAAAGGAGATTGGCTGTGTGGCATATGAGGAAGAGAACTTCAAGGAAGCGAAGGGCAGCTCACACTTGCCATCTCAGTACCCAGAGGCTGAGGACGTAAGATTTTTGTAATTAGAACTCTTAAATTAGACAAATAATCCAGAGAAGTCAAGAGAGTTGACCAAAATGATAGAATGAAGCAGGAGATAAATTGTTTTACTATTAGAAACTTCTCTGTGACTGATTTTTGTTTAAAGGCAAAGTTTCATGTACCCCAGGTAAGCCTCAGAGTCACCATGTAGTGAAGGATGACCTTAAACATCTGATCCTCCTCTGTCTCTTCCTCAGAACCTTGGGATTACAGGTGCTCGCTACTATGCAGAGTTTATGCAGTGTGGGAGGACTCATCCAGGTCTCCGTGCATAGACAGGCCCTCTGCCGGCGACATTACATCTCCACACCTGGGAGCTGCTGGTTGTAGGTCTTTATTTTACAATGTAACTTAGGGAAAGGCATGAAAGAAGCTTATCTGATATTGGGTGGGAGTCAGTTTACAGGTATGTTTTACTAACTAAGGCTTTACATGAAGGGTGTTTCTAGAAGATGTGTTTTAGTTCCTAAGCACCAACAACTTTTTCTAGCATGCGCTGTCATGGCTGATACAAGCCATGGTTTGCCTCTATATACAGACTTAGCAAGAGTATTCCAAATTCGGATAGGTAATAGAGGAGGAGGCTTTGGGTGACATGTAGGCACATTATTTTTCACAGCCTATTTTAGTAATGGTTCAACCTCCCCTCTAGCCCACCCCCCCCCAGAGGTAGTGAAAAAGAAAAGTTATTCGGACATGGGGAAGGGGACATGTTTAGAAATAGTTCTTTGAGGAAATTCCAATCTTCGTTGTTCAGTCCAGTCCAGTCCACTAGCAAACACCAAACATGAATCAGCAGCTGTAGACCAGTCCACTTGGCAGACATCATACACAATCAGCAAAGGCAGTTCAGTTTAGAAGAAACAGTGAAGCTCACCAATCAGCCCAAGTCCCCACAGGAATCTCACAAGAAGTTCTTTGGTGAGTCTCTCTCTATAAAGTCACCACCAGCGAAACTCAGTAACACAATGTAAGGCCAATGAATCCATGTGTGTCATCAGTGAACACTAGCAAAGCAAGCCAACGCTCCAGCTTCTGCTGCCTGTGGGGTCATATTCATATTCTTTCTAACCATCATGTGTCCTGTTACATGTTTGCTGTAGCAGAGCGTCCTTTCACTTGTGTCTCCCTCAGCAAAACATCCTTTCATGTGTCTGCCCCAGCAAAACATCATTATAGCCTAACTGAGTCTCCAAAGAAACCAGAACTTTCTACTTTAATGATGCATGGATATGGCACTCAGTAACTTTTCATCCCTGCGGGAGAGTTTATTTTTCTTGTTCTATCCTTCTGACCAGGCCTGTGTAATAAGAAAGAATCACTCAGATGTAAGCTCTGCACTCAACAACCTCCTACTCCTACTAATGTCTGCTTGTAATAACAAGAAAGTAGGCTGTACCCTCAGAGCTTCCCATGCCTCGGGTTTTAGCTAGAGCTCAATAATCCTTTTTAACAATTTTTAGCTATTTTTATACTTAACTTTGTGTATGGCCAATCATTTCCATTTACACACAGATATCATGACAGTTAACCTCAACTATAAATCTGAGGGCATCAAGAATCATCTAGGAGACAAACCTCCTGGCCTACCTGAGAGGGATCACTTAGATTAATGGAGGTGCAAGAGTCACCTTAAGTGTAGGTGGCACTGTTCCATAGGCTAGTACCCTGGGATGAATAAGAAAGGAAGAAAGCAAGCTGAGTTTGCACCTGTGTCTCTCTGCTCCCTGATCTGGCCCAAGATGACCTGCTGCTTCAAGCTCCCTGCTACCAAGGACTTGTATCATTGAGCCATAAGTCAAAATGAACCTTTCCTTCCTTAAATTGCTTCTGTCCGGTGTGCTGTCATAGCAGCAAGACAAGTAATCCAGACGGATGTCAAATATCCTACTGAAACAAGTTAAATGGAGACGACCCCAACGTATGATGTTTTTCCACTTCCCCAGAGAGCAAAAGCTATAGTATGCATTCAGAAAAAAAAAATCAAACTTCAATTTTTGAATTTTTATCTTTTCCCAGGCTAGCTGTCATGGTACTCAGCACGATGGTAAGTCTGCCTGGGTGGTCAAAGAGACACCGCCGGCACTATGCAGTGCTGTCTTTATTAGGCTAGGATGCTTGGTGGGATATAGTGACTACAATATTTTCAGCTCATGCTGGGTTTGTCAGGGTACAACCCCACTGTAAGCCAGAAAGCACATGCATTCTACAATTAACCAGGCTCAAAGACAGATATTAAGTAAAAGGTGGCTCGTCGGGAAAAGGCACTTGCTGCCAAGCCTGCACTATATCCTTGTGACCCACACAGTGAAAGGAGGGAAGCAAACGACTCCTGAAGGTGATCCATCCTCTCTCCTCCATATAGGAGGCACCACGGCATGCTCATGTGTGTGCGTGTGCACACACATGAATGTCTTTTAAAGATGGTTCTTGAATATGCCCCCCGATGCATGAAGACAACTGTGTTTATAGTGTCCACTAAAAAAATTAAAAGTATGACTTGTGATTCTTAAACATATCCAAAACATGAAGCTGAGATTATTAATGAGTAACTTCCTCCCACAAAATGTAAAGCTATGACTCACAGATCTATAAAGGCACATACCAAAGGGCTTACAGCTTATCGTGTGTATTACTTAAATACACAGAGTAAGCAGGAGAAAGAACCATTTCAGAGAAGGAGGCAAAGACGTCTCATCTACATAGAGTTAAAGAATATTGAAATGAACGTGGAAAGAGACTCAGCACAAATTTCCTTCACAGAGGAAAATACTTGTTCCCTCAAAAGACAGAATTCATTTCCATGTCTAGAGGCAAGAATTATTTTGCCTTTCTGCCTATTATTCATAATGCTGAAGAGTAATATAAGAGTTCAAGGGCAGTGGAAGCCTAGAATCAAACAACTTTGGAAGGGATGCTCTGAATGACATACAGATTCCCAGGGGAAGCACAGGTCCAAAGTAAGGCACACGCCTAATCCTAAACAAGGAGCACTGAAGAAATGGAATGAATACAGTTAGCATAGCGACTCAGCATGGCCCAGAGGATCTGTAAGCCTGGACACATAAGTTCCCTGCATCCCATTCAGATGTAAATTACGGAAGTACTAAGATGCTCCCCAGGGGCAAATAAACAATAAAATTCTCAGATTCACAATGCATAAGTCTCAGGTGCGTTTATTAATTTTTTAAAAATGGCATCTGGGCATGATGATGCCTTTAATCCCAACACTCCAGAGGCAGAGGCAAAGGCAGAAGCATCACTTAAGTTTCAGGTCAACCTGGCCTGGTCTACAAAGTGAGTTCCAGGACAGTCAGTCTACACAGGGAAACCCTGTCTCAAAAAGGGGAGTTGGGGGAGGAAATGGCATTGGAAAGGGTACTTCTCATCTAAGCCTGAAATTTGCTTGCTTACTAATCTTCTCTGACAAGAAGGTAGGAAGCAGCTTCTCTTGAGCAAGACCAGAAGTGTGGCCAACAAGCCAGGAACCAGAGAGCCCCATACACACACACACACACACACACACACACACACACACACACACCAGTGGCTTTGTTAGAAGAGTGTCCTCCGCTGTGATCACATTGTAATTAGGACTTTGCTAAAATCCAATAGATAGTCTTAATTTACCACCACCATTATTGCTATCATTAATAACTGGAGGAGTCCCAGCATCCGTTGGCTCCACCTCACATCATTAACTTCCTTCTCTCTGGGCCAGTGGCAGGTCCCACTTTGGCTTAGAAAGTTCCTATGCCATGGGAGACATTAGCATGGCTATTTTAAAAAGTAATTTGATATGAGAATTTCACAGATACACAGTTCAATTTCTATAGCCCCTTCAGAGTTTTTCAGACCAATGCTTTGCGAAGGCTGGATTAACAAAACTACATTAAGTTTGATCCATCCCTTCCTCCAGTGAGAAGAGATTGGGAAACAGGAAGGAGCTGCTGGAAGTGACATCTCGCCAGGAGCAGACCCCAGGGGTGAAATAAACACTATGTCTTCCCTATTAACAAAACTACTTTCTCTCTCTCTCTCTCTCTCTCTCTCTCTCTCTCTCTCTCTCTCTCTCTCTCTCTCTCTCTCTCTCTCTCTCTGTGTGTGTGTGTGTGTGTGTGTGTGTGTGTGTGTGTGTGTGTGCCTTCTTCCCAAACCCAAGATTGAAAATAAAAGGTTAACTTTGCTGATGGATGGGCAGGCATGCCACTAACTGGAAGCATCCACGTTTTTTTGTGCCTCAATGCTCTGGTCTGTTATAATAATGATAATAACAGAATCACAGAAGCAACAACCAAAGGCCCAGCAGAGCTCAGTGTTGCTCATTGCTGCAGCTGCTGCAGCTGCGATGGCCCTGCCCAGCTGCACTCTTCTGAAGTGAGCACGAAAGTGCAGACTCCTCTCTTCATCCACTCAGCCGGCATCTCTCCTTTGCCCGGCTGTATTACTTTCCTTTATAAAAACTGAATTATACAGGTGGATGAACATTTGCACTCCCAGGTGGACAGAATATACTTCAAACTAACAGGACTATTTCTAATTCCTGGGGTCAGATGGGAGGAATTTACCTAGTGTTTACAGTGCCACTGGCTTGTTGTCCTTGAACCGAGTACCTACATATTGCACGGTTTATATTTTCAGAAAAGAAACCGAAATGCAAATCACATGAGTACATGACAGACAGCTAAAATAAATACACAGAGGAGGAGGAGGAAGGGGAGGAGGGAGAAGGGGGGAGGAGGAGGGAATAGTCACTGCCCTTCCATATCCGTTATCATCAGCCTCATACTTCTTTATTATAAATCATGGGGAAAGTTAGTAAAAGATCCTGAATCTAACCAGACAGTAGTGGTTCACTCCTTTAATCCAAGCACTTGGGAGGCAGAGAAAGCTGGGTCTCTGAGAGTTCAAGGACAGCCTGGTCTACAGAGCAAGTTCCAGGACAGCCAAGTTACACAGAGAAACCCCGTCTCAGAAAAATACAAAGATCCTGGATCTAGGTGGGCTCTGCAGGGTTGGGGGTCTCAAAGTCTGGAAAGGTCCTGAAGCCCTCCAGTATCTGACTGAAGTTGGGGCGATTTCTCTGAAGAATATGCTTACATGAAATAGCTACATTCAGGAAACCATTATAAAACTCTTGAGGGACACGGAGAAACAGCAGACACGCAGACTTGTTTGAAACTTAGCACCACTGAGATGTTTCATGTGCCTCAGGTTTATTGTAAACCAAGGTCTTGTGTCTGCACTATAGTCTCCACAGGCCTCAGACAGAGCTGCCGCTCTGGCTGCCTCCACCTCCTTCCCCTCTTCCTCCGCCGCCTATGTTTCTGGCCATTGTTTATCATGCACTTGTGCATTTTGCATTTCAGTTTCTTTTTTCAAAATAGAAACTTAAGATCTGTTAGATAATTGACAGATAAGTGGGGTTCAAGAGCTCACATTTAGAGTTCATTTGGGTCAAAATATTCCAAACGATAAAACCAAGAGCAGCCCCCAAAACAACAGGCCACACTGTGCAGCCATCATTTATTCACTTTACAACATGAGCTGGCAGAACACCAGTAAAATGTCAGGTAAAGAATGCTAAACTCAAGAGTCTGGTATAGGAAACAGGATGGGGAGGGAATAAAGAGCAAATGTATGTGCATGTGAGAGAAACAAAGCAATGGAACAGAGAGCGTCTAGGCAGGGACTACACTCAGAGAGGTTTCCTGTAGACGTGACCCAGGAGGTAAGCCAACCACACTGACAGATGTGAGTGAGGAACACCTCTTGTGCTAATACTCACAACACACCCTTTCTCACATGAAGGCAGCTTCCAACCATGGGAAGAAAGCAAAGTCCAAAAATAGATGTACACATTACAAAGAGAAGGGATGAAGTGGCTACAGGGAAGTCGAGAGAGAGAGAGAGAGAGAGAGAGAGAGAGAGATTTGAACAAAGATGGGCAAGTAACATTCAAAAAGCCACACCCACATCATGTTACACTTTGAATAGGCAGAGTCTTCTCACCTGCAAAAAACAAGCATTTGGCTCAAAGTAGCTACTGTGGTCAGGATGTAGTTTATCCCTTAAGATTCTCATCATGAGAAGATGGATCTCAGTGTAACAGGTGAAGATGGTGGGACCTTTAAGGAGCCTAGGAAGAGGTCCTTACGTCATTAGAGGATGTTCTTTGTGGAGACTTCAGAGTTAGTTCTCAAAGGAGAATTGTCAGGATAATGTCCAGTCAATCTGGCTCCCTACATGGATCTGTGGCCTATCTTTCAATCACATCTGTCATGTACTACTTACTGCGAAAATGGAACCTTTCCCAGAGCCAAGATGGTGCCACTCTGTTCCCATGAGCCTCCAGAACAATGAACCAATTAAATCAATTCTACTTTTACCATCGCCCTGCCTCTTATGTTTTAAGAGAAATGAACCAACACGCTGGCTTAAGCAATAAAGAATTCACTGGTGATGCAACTGGGGATCCAGAAACAATGTAGAATCTTGGTGGGGACAATATACGCATCAGGACTTATCATTCTTTTCTTCTGTCAGCTGGGTCCCTCCTCATACCATGAAGGTACAGCTGATGATCAATAAAGAAATCACTGCTAGAGAGGTATAGGAATAGACCCAGGTGTCCATTGTAACACATGAACAGCTTCTACTTCTTCCAGACTCATCTATCTGTGATCCAGAAATAGCTTTCTGGTTTTGTTCACTTAGGCTCTTCTGCCCAAGCCCCTCAAGACCACTGCTTTGGGTTCCATGATAGAAGAGAGAAGTGTCAATGGGCAATGGGGATGTTCTACCCTGGGAACCTTGTAAAACTGTAGAAAAGAAGAAGCTACCATAGATAAAGGTCTTCATGATTGGATGATAAGTGTTATTTAAAGAATCCTGGCATTTGTATCCCTCTATGAACATTTATCTCTCCAATGCATGCTACCAGAAGAACTGGATAGCCACATATAAAAAACAAGCACACATCGAATTAGACACCATATACAAAAATAAACTTAGTATGGATTAAAGATTTAAATATGAGATTTGGAAATGAAAATATCCTACAAGAAAGCCCAGGCAAAGCACTTGCACATTGAGCTGGGTTGTGGTTGTGTAAATGTGACATCAAACGTGTAGACAGCAAAAGCAGAGACCAACAAATGGGAGCAAACTAGAGAGACTTCTGCCCAGCAAAGGGAAGAATCTGGAAGATGAGTTTACAAACCACCAAGCTAAGAAGAAGCTAATATTCAAAGCACATAAGGAACCCACACTGCACAACAACAAAAAATGAAAAATAAATTTAAGAAGCTGACAATTTTAAAAGGGACAAAAAGGCTAGAGAGATAGCTTAGCAGTTAAAAATCACTTGTTGCTCTTGCAGAAGATACAGGCTTTGCTCCCAGCACACATGGGGCAGCTCACAAACTGACAGTAACTTCAGCTCTAGAGAATCCTGTAGGCACAAAAGTTTTTTGCAGCCTACTTTTAATAAGGGTTCAATTTCTCCTCTAGCCCACCATCCAGCAGAGGTAATGGAAGAGAAAAGTTATTAGGATATGAGGGAAGTGGACCTGTTTGATAATAGTTCTTTGGGAGTGAGCTTGATCTTCTTGGGCAGCAGTTCAGTCCCATAGCAAACACCAAATACAACTCAGCAGCTGCAGACCAGTCCTCTAGGCAGGCAGACACGAGGCACAAACCAGCAGCTATGGTCCAGTCCTGTCAGCAAGCAGACACCAGGCAGCTGTAGTTCAATCCTGAAGAAACTGCCAGGCTTGCCAACCAGCCTGAGGCAAGGCCATGGAGGCAGCAAGCTGCTGCAGGAACCTCACAAGCAGTTCTTGGGTGAGTTTCTCTCTCAATGGCAGCGTTACAAGTTGAGCTCAACAACACTATGTAAGGCAAAACCAATACACGCTTATTGTTATTGAAGAATAAACAGCGAGGCAGAGCAAACCAAACCAAAGCTCAGTGCTCGTCTCCCACTGTCTGTGGGGTCATATTTATAATCCTTCATCCTGGGTCCTTTCTTTCACCTGTGCCTGTTTCCGGAAAGCATTTTCATTTGTTTTCTTTAGCAATACATCTTTTCACCTGTGTGCCCCAGCAAACCATCATTTGACATAGAACTAAGTTGCCAAAGAAACTAGAAGTTCCCACTTCAGAATCCAATGCCCTCTTCTGGTCTCTGCAGGTACTGCATGCACAGGGTACACAGACATATGTGTACCCTGTGCACACAGTAATGGTCCTGATGCAGCAACAGTCTAAATAGCCACTGAGAACTGAAATAACAAATTAGGATGTGTAACATATAATCTACAACATGGTATACATAGATCACTTATTCCCTTATAGAGCTGATGGAATATCATTTGGCCATAAAAAGGAAACCCAGCACTTAATGATAGGAATGAACCTGAAGAATATGCTAAGCTAACCAAACAAGGTAAGCAAAAACAACTGCTATGTGACCTCATTGTACATGGGATCCCAGGAAGTCAAATTCATAGAAATAGGGAGTATCAGAGTGGTCACATGGGAAGAGAGGGGCTGTGGAGAGAGTGATGGAGAAGAAGAAGTGTGTAAGATGAGCAAGCTCTCCTGATTTGTTACATGGCATAGTGCCTGTAGTTGACTGTCACTAAAAATATTGTCACTAGCACAGATTTTATTCTAAATTTTCTTACCACAAAAACAATTTGGGGGCCAGGCAGTGGTGGCGCACGCCTTTAATCCCAGCACTTGGGAGGCAGAGGCAGGCAGATTTCTGAGTTCAAGGTCAGCCTGGTCTACAGAGTGAGTTCCAGGACAGCAAGGCCTACACAGAGAAACCCTGTCTCGAAAAACAAAAAAAACAAAAAACAAAAAAAAAGGGGGGGTGGTAGGAAACAACAAAGCAAAGATGGTTGGATGTGACCTAATTGTGATGGTTCCATGGAGACATACTTACACACAACTCATTAAGCTATGCAAATCAAATATGTACAACTTTAGAAAATCACGTTGAGTTGGGGCTTTTAGAATTGTCTTAAAGAATAAAGAGCTGGGGCCATTTTTTTATTGCCATGCTTGTTTTTAAGTCAAGTTCTCTAGTTGCAGCACAGCTCTGAGTCTATATGGACTCTGGCTTCAACTGGATTCCATGTTCCACCCCACACCCAGACACATAACAAAAGCTTAACAACCCCTCTTCTCATATTCCTTGGGGATGGACAAGAACATCTCAATCTGCTCCAACTCTGGCCTTGTCTACTCAAGTCATAAAGAAAAGAACTTGGATGTTGAAAAGCCACCATTTAGAGGTTATTGATGTCTGGTTTATAATACAGTCCAAACTATGCCCTTCGTACTGTGAATGATGGTTTTAAACAGCCTGGGTATAGCGTAAAGGTCTTGGATTTGTGAGTCGGAGACACAACTGCATTGGTTGTTCTGTACCTCACCTGCAGAGTTGTTGGCACTTTCCTGGACATCCCTTTGACATCTGTAGATGGGCACATAGCACTTACCTGGCAAAGTTACTGCAGAACCAGAACTGCTCACAGATCTGAGCTTCTTACATGCTGTCTGTGTTTTGGATGAGAATGGCTCTCATAATCTCATATATAATAAGTCTGCATATATAATAGGTCTGCAGCTGGTAGAACTGTTTGAGAAGGATTAGGAGATGTGACCTCATTAGAAGAGGTGTGGCACTGGGAGCAGGTTTAGGGGTTTCAAAAACTACACAGTTCTGAGTTAGTGCTCTCTTTCTCTGCCTCATGCCTTACAGATTGGGATGTAAGTTCTCACCTACTGCTCCAAAACCATCCTGTTTGACTACTGCCATGTCCCCACTGTGACGATCATGAACTTTGAAACTGTTAGCAAACTTCCAAACAAATATTTTCTTTTATTGCCTTGGTTGTGGTGTCTTGTCATGATTATAGAAGATAACCCTAAGACACCATCCACTCCTGATTCCCTCACAAAACTTAAGACACGTTTGTTTCCCCAACACAACACCCCATTGTGCTATGAGGATGTATTACTAGAAAACAAAGGCTAGTGGTTCATTCCTAGAATATAAGTAAAATAAATAAGATGAAACTCAAAGTTGAGTGGGTAGGTAGATGACTATGATCAAAATACATTGTATGAAGTTCTCAAGGAATAAAAGTATTAAATTAACAGATGCATGCATAAAGTCTTCTGGACTCCAAGTCAACACATCATAGAGAAACTGTGTGTCTTAGTTAGGATTTTACTGCTGTGAACAGACACCATGACCAAGGCAACTCTTATAAGAACAACATCTAATTGGGGCTGGCTTACAGGTTCAGAGGTTCAGTCCATTATTATCAAGGCGGGAGAATGGCAGCATCCAGGCAGGCAGGGTGCAGGAGGAGCTGAGAGTTCTACATCTTCATCTGAAAGCTGTTGGCAGAATACTGCTTCCAGTCAGCTAGGATAAGGGTCTTAAAGCCCACACTCACAGTAACACACCTACTCCAACAGGTCCATACCTTCTAATAGTGCCACTTCCTGGGCTGAGGGTGTACAACCTACCACACTGTGCTGACTGAATCCCTATTCACATTCACAATAACTAAGCTATGGAACCAACCTAAGTATCCAACACAGAGGAGTGGGTAGAGGCAAGGAGGTATAGATGTGCAGTGGGATTCTCTTCAGCTTTGAGGAATAATAAAGTTACATCATTTGCAGAAAATAAATACAACTGGACAGACTCACATTAAACAGAAAGACAAATAGCCTATGTTTTCTCCCATTGTGATTTCTCGAATTTTATAGTGATACAAAACTCATGTGTGTGTATGAGATATGAAATCAGAAGAAAACTATCTAGGAGGACACAGAGGAGACAAACAGAAGAGATGAAGTAAAAATTAAAAGACAGAGGTATGGACAGGACTCTTCCCAAAGTATAATAAATACTCATATGAATATTTTTAATAATAAATAATAAAAGAACTTGAAACATACAGTCTTTAAGGGGCTAGAGTAATGGCTTGGTAGTTTAAACCACTGACTGCTCTTCCACAGAACCCAAAATCAATTCCCAGCACCCACATGGTAGCATCTGTAACACAAGTCCTAAGGGAACTTATACTCTCTCTTCTGTTCCCTGCAAGTACTGCACACATGTATGTACACAGATATCCAAGCAGGCAAAGCACACCTCCATGTCAAATAAGAATAATTAAATCTTTTAAAAAAGAAAAACTTTTAAATACAATCCTGAAAGCAATACCATATTCCTAAATGTGATTATTTTCTGTTGAGAGATGCCAAGTGCCTGGCAGACCCAGTGAAAATGCTAAACATAGTTCTGCATCAATGAACTAGCCAGTCAGCTTCTGATGGATGACCTCAGTGTTTGATGTGGACACAGGCCCAGAGAGAGATGAGGACAGCAGAGGGATATGAGAAAGAATGACTACATCTTATTGCAAAGTATCTCTTTCCCAAAAATAACCAAGATGAATGACTTTAACTGTGACACAGGACAAAGAATTTCAGTGTAACTGAGTTGACCATGGAAGCCTAGAGGTGGAGGGTTGGGGGGAAATGCAGCCAACACAGCAAATCACTGTGGAGAAAATCAGAAAGGAAGCAGTCCAGAACGAGGGCCCTGGAGATAAAAATCACCTCTCAGAGATATTCTGGTGGATTAAAAAAAATCTCAAGAATATCAGGCAATAATTTATGATAGGAAAAAGCCATTATGAGCCAAATGACCTTCTATCAGCCCAGCAAAGCTCATATTTAACATGGACTCGTTAGACCTCGTTTCTATCCCTTCTAGCCAGCTCTTCATTGGTTGCCAAGGTTTGGCCCCAAGAGTATTATCTGTGAGGCCAGGCCATTCTTCTCAAGGTTATAAATGTCCTGCCCGCAAAAGGGGTTAAGAAATGAAAACAGACTTCCCCACCCACTCCTGCCCTGGGATTCCTTTCCAGACTTATCAATGGCAGGCATTCATTACTCGAGTTTCTCAGATGCTCAACCTGTCTGCCAATCATTCTGAAAACAGAATGCAGGAACAACGTTGGTCCCAGTGTTGTTGGAACCCAGAGGGAGATGAGAACAGCCAAGGGATATGAGAAAGGATGGCTACATCTTATTGCATAGTATTTCTTTCCCTTAAAATAACCACGATGAATGACTTGTGACACAGTCACAATCATTCTGTGACACAGGACAAATAGTTTCAGTGTAAACTGAGTTGACTGTGGTGGGTAAAACTGTTCAGCAACTATAAGATAGTGATCAGAAAATTAACTAATCAGGAACTGGAGAGACAGTTTGAAGGTTTAAGAGTAGGTTCTGCTCTTCAGAGGATCCAAGTTGGTGTTCAGGCGGTTCACAGCTGACTGTCATTTCACTTCCAAGGGATCAGACACCCATATTTGACCTCTGAGGGCACTGCATGAATGTACAGAAACTCATACATACACATACTTAAGAATAAAAATAAATTTTTTTTAAAGAAAATCTAATAATCATGGGGAGGTGATGATGCTTGACATCTGAGCCATCTAAGACCCAAAAAGGGTTTCAGGTAAGTCAAAGCCTGATGGGAAAATTATGAAACATTGATCAGGCACCTAGAGGAGACCCTGGGGGTGGGGGTAGGATACAGAATGCTCCAAGAGAGGAAACTTCTGTGCTCACTGAAAAACTCAGAGTCTAAAATGAAGCAGAGACATATCAGGGGGAAAAAAAAACTGCACGAAGGAAAATTCCAGAAAAAGAGCCAAAGATAAATAGCAAGCTAAAAGAAAATCAGCTGAAATGAATACTCCAGACCAAAATCTACTTTATTCATATGCAAAGACCTGTTATAAATAAATGAGAAAAATCCATCTACATGGACAGGAAAGGTAGCTCTGCGGTTAAGAGCACTGACTGCTCTTCCAGAGGTCCTGAGTTCAATTCCCAGCAACCATATGATGGCTCACAACCATCTGTAATAGAATAAGATGCCCTCTTCTGGTGTGTCTGAAACCAGTGACGGTGTACTCATATGCATTAAATAAATAAATAAATAAATAAATAAATAAATAAATAAATTTTTAAAAAGACAACTACACAAGGGAGAGTGGATAGGGGCATAGACCCCTCACAAGTAGCTAGGACTGCTTACAGAAAAGTTGTATTTAATCTGCTTAGAAGAGAAACAAACATTTAAAACCACATAGAAATTTTACCTTTTATTTGTTAAACTGGCAAGATTTTTTTTAAAAAAAATCTTTGTATCATCTTATATTAAAGTGGAAAAAAGATATGCATGGTTTATTAATGGGAATTTGGATTTATAAATGGGAATTTAACCTCTGAGAAAAGCTGATTGACATTACTTAGCAAAATTAAAGTGCACACTTTATCTAACTCAATAACTAAAGCTCTAGCAGTCTATGCTGAAATGTACCTGCTTGTGTGTACAACCAGCACTGCTGTCATTTACTGTTTACTGAAGCACAAAACTACAGTGACCTGCATATCCATCAACAGAGATTTGGTTCAAACAATTATGGTAAGTTCTGTGATAGAATGTAGCATGAAGTTTCTAATATTGTCATGGTTTAAACGTGGTTGGCCCAGGGAGTGGCACTATTTGGAGGTGTGGCCTTGTTGGAGTAGGTGTGTCACTGTGGGTGTGGGCTAAGACACCCTAGCTGCCTGGAAGCCAGTATTCTGCTAGCAGCCTTCAAATGAAGATGTAGAACTCCCAGCTCTGCCTGCACCATGCCTGCCTGGAGGCTGCCATGCTCCTGCCTTGATGATGATGGACTGAACCTCTGAACCTGTAAGCCAGACTCGATTAAATATTGTTCTTTATAAGACTTGCATTGGTCATGGTGTCTGTTCACAGCAGTAAAACCCTAACTAAGACAAACATCAAGGATGTTTCAATGTATGACTGGGTAATTAAAACTCAAAACACACATATGAATCCTCCATATTAGCACAATAGTATGCACATAGTAAGGTCATATGTGATTATGGATTCACAGAGTATTACTGCCAGGGGTATTCTACAATGGTGATTGTCTCAGAGGAAAAGAAGTAGGCTACTGAGAATTAAGAGAAAGAGAGATTGAAATGTTTATTTTATTTTTATTTTATTTTATCAGCTATTCACTCATTCTTTATTTCTGTGCTAGACGACAACTTGCAATCATCAGTCCTCTCCTTCTACCATATGGGTTCTGAAAATGGGACTCTGGCATTCAGGCTAGCAGCCAGCAGGCTTACCCACTGGGCCATCTCAAAGTCCCTAAAACTTCAACAAAGTATAAAACTCACACTTAAGAGTAGGCAATGGAGACGGCCATGGTGCTTTTGAATAGGAGCTGAATTTCTTCTTGGTTAAGAGTCATTACAGGGAGATGGGATGAGGGCCAGTGAGAATCCCCAGCATCACGAAAATCAAAAAAAAAAAAAAAATGCCTATTGACTGTTTGAAGAAAACTCATGGAGAAAAGGGACTGAGAACAGAACTGAGAGCCTGGAGGTATAAGGAACCATCTGCAGTGCTAAATTTAAAGCCCATTGGGAACCCAAAATAGTAGATCCCCAACAGCCTTCTAAAATCACACGGATGAGCTTTCCCTTGTTGAGGGTCTGTGCCGTCCCCAAGGCCCCCCCTTTTTTTTTCTTCTAAACTTTGCATATTTTCTCAGGAGCCTGAGAGATTCAAGAACATATTTGAATCGTGTTTTCATGTAATTTTAAAAGAAAAAAATGGATTCTAGCAGCCAAAAGAACAAACATCCTTCGTGATAGCAACCTGCAGCGGAAAGTGTTGTTAAGGAAGACAGGACTGCCTTCTTTGAGACCGAGAGAAACACATTCCTTTCAAAATGGTGTGTGCATGACATGATCTAACAAAGCTATGGCTTCAATCGTTATCTTCTCCAAAAGTAGGGTAAGATACGACGGTGCCTTCATCTCCCAGAAATGTCTTAGTGATGGTAACACTCACACACAAACACGGGAAGCAGAGTCTTAGCTATCAATCAAACAGATGTGTGTACTTTGTAAGAAGCTAGTAGCATCACCATGAAGCTGAGCTGCACACACTAGGACCCCTCCAACCTACCCACAGCCAATACATTCTAGCTGCCACAGGGATTACCAGCATCCCAATAGCCCAGGATGCAGACCAGCCTCTGACACCTTCCTGTCTCTTTATAAACCCCACACATTCTTTGCCTTTTAAGCCCCTTGCACCATCTCTTAAACCTCACATAGTATGTTACATCACTCAGATCAGAGTAAGGATCAGAGACTCCATCACCACAAACTGAACTTGCTCGTCATTCACCAGCCAGTATTGTCCCTGTCTTTTCAAACAGAGTATGGAAGCCCTATAGGTAAACACTAGAAAAATGGCAATGCATAATAACTCCTGTCATTGTCATCTCCTACAAAGGCACGGACAAGCATATTCTCTCTTTTGATTCAAACTCTAATTAGGCAAAGTAAGGAGAAATAATCATAGACTTCTCTCTTCTGTGTTTAAATCCAGTAACTGAATTTATGGCTCCTTAATACAGTCATTGTCCCTTGTCCCATGATTCATTTTGGGAGACTGGAGTTACCTGCATTTAGCTGTAGTTCAAATATAAATAATTGGAAATTCTATAAATTATCTGTAGTTTTAAAATTATAGGCTAGTAAGATGCTCCAACAGGTAGAGGCGCCCTCCACCAAATGTGGTAACCTGAGTTCAATACCCAGGACACACATGGTGAAAGTAGAGGACACCAACTTCAACAAGCTGTCATTTGACCTCTGTACTTGTGCAAGCACACGTACACAATAGATATACAAACAAACAAATAAATGTGAAATCGTGTGCCAATTGGAGTAGTATAATGAAATCTTACACTGTTGTATTTTGTCCTGCTTGGGCTATGACTTGCCTCTGTGCCAAGTATATGCACGCTGTAGATGCTACCCTCCCGTTAGTCATTTAGCTGCTATGTGGGTTATCGAAGAGGTTGCCTGTATTAAAATAACCCCAAAGCAAGAGATGAGCGATGTTGGCAATACATCAATGTCAGAAAGTTGTAGATCCCTCCCTTGAGAAAGTTCAAATACAATAAAATGATGGAAAGGGAGCCTATTCACACTTTCTAGTCTAAATTGCTGTTAGAGGTGTTTTCGTTGTTTTCAATCCTTCAATCTGCCTTGTTTATAATTAAATGTCATGTTAGGTATCTGAGTATAGGAAAAACAGGCAGATACACACACAGTTCAATACTGTCTACAATTTCAAACACTCCCTGCAAGTCTGGGAATGAACCCCCAGCAGACAGAGGGTCTACTGTTAGCTCTAGTCTTTCCTGCTCCATGATGGTATGCCTTTTTTCTTTGTGAGGCTGTGTGTGTGTGCGTGTGTGTGCGTGTGTGTGTGTGTGTGTGTGTGTGTGTGTGTGCGTGTATGTGCACGCACACATATATATGCCTGTAGAGCCCAGAGGTTGGTGCTAGACATCTCTCTCATTCTCTCTCATTACTCTCTGCTTTATTTTTGAGACAGGGTCTCTCACTAAACCCGTAGCTCATAAATTTGGGCCCAGAATTCTTCCTGTGTCTACCTTCCCAGTTCTGTGGTATCAAACTGAGGTCTTCGTGTTCTCAGCAATGCTTTATCAACTAAGTCATCTTCCAAACATTTTCTCCTTTATTTATTTATTTATTTATTGCCATATGCTATGGTGAACATTAGGGGTCAGAAAACTTGCAGATGTCAATTCTCTACTTCAGCCATGTGAGTTCTAAGGATCAGACTCACTTCTCTGGGCTTGGTGGTGAGCGCCTTTACCCACTGACCCATCACGCTAGCCCTCTCTTTTTATAAAAATATATTTTAACATTAATTTTCAAGGTCTTAGTTCCTTAAACTATGAGTTGTGGTCCCACGGTGAAAATAATTGGTAGCTGGGCTGGTAAGATGGCTCAGTGGATAGAGGCAGTTGCTGGCAAGCCTGACAACCTGGGTTCGATCTCTGGGATCCACATGGTGGAAGGAGAAAATATATTTCTTCCCATTATTCTCTGTCTTCCACACAGGTACCCCTTGCCCCAACACACACCGTGTGCAAAATAAATTGTTGAAATTTTTTTGATTGGTAAAAAAGTTTCCAAGTGCTGTGACCAAAAACAATTCATTTAAAATCAAATGTGTTACGAATGCTGGGTGTTTTCCACAGTGTACCTCCATGTTGTGTCATGAGACATCACTGCTGTGTTTGTTGGCTCTAAACACATAGTATACACACTGTGTGCTGCACACACACTGTGTGCTACATACACTCTCTCGCCACAATGCCAATGAAATCTTCCTAAAACACAGATTTGAAACAGTGAAACATTACAAAGTGCTGTGTTTTTACTGTGTACATGTTTTTCTAGTACTTGCAGAAATATAATTTTTTTATTACAGAAAACAAAGATGCCATAGTTTCCTCCTGACATTCATTGGCATGTAAGTATCAAATTAGTGTATCTTTGGGTTGTGTTAGAAGGCTTAATTTTTTAAATTGCTGTTTGATTTTGTTATTGTTTGATGAAAATGTCTCCCATAAGCTTGTGTATTTGAATATTTGACTTTTGTTTGGTGACACTATTTGGGAGGTTTAGGAGACATGGCTTTGTTGGAGGAGATACACCACTGGGGGCAGGGCAGGCTTTGAGAGTTTAAAGACTCCTGCAACCTCCAGTTTACTGTCTGTTTTGTGCTTCTAGTATAAGATGTGAGCTGGGAGCATGCTGCTCCAGCCACCACGCTTGCCTGCTGCCTCCACCCTGCCATTATAGACTCTAACCCTCTGGAATCACAAGTAAATAAACTCTTCCTTCCATAAACGGCCTCGATATGGTAGTTTCTTATTTCAGAAAAGTAACGAATGTAGCAATGCTGACTTGAATCTTGCAAGTGCTTGTTAAGTGAATTGGGGTTTGGATTAGGGCAGATTTTCCATCCATTTCTGCCATTTTGGACTGTGTATTTATCAAAGGAGCATTTTTGGCACTGGTTATTATAAAATTAAAATATCAATCGGCTCTTTAAAAATGATGAAAATGCTCTAGATCCTGTAGTATCAAATACTGAGCCAAGATTTAATTCTCTATGTAATTTAGTTCTCTAGACAGACAAATCAAAAGTGAGGGTGTATATTCTGCTTTTATAGAAGACACAAGTTCAGTTCCCAGTACCCACATCAGGCTGCTCACTGAGTATAACTCCAGGAAATCCAGCGCCTCTGATCTCTATAGCACTGTACTCAATGCTTGCACACATGTGTGCATGCACACACATACACACACACACACACACTTAAAAATAAATATTTAAAAAATTGATAAAAAATCATGAATAATAAAAAGCCCCATTCATCTCATCGGCATGCAAATTCCCTTTCGACTTTAACACGGAAATTGTGTAGTAAATAAATGCTTTGAGATGAATTTCTTATGACTTGTTATCAGTCAGTGTTTGACTCCTAGACCTATTTCTTATACCTGGAGTTCTATCAAAATGTCTTGAGCAAAAAGGGAAGCTGCAAGCTGATCGAGATTAAGAAGCATCCTGAAGAAATAAGTACACTTTGGTCTTGCCTTTCCACCATGTATCCAAGCTGGAATGTCAAGAGTTACTTGGTGCCAGGTAGGCATCTGGTGAATATCTGCTAATGAATGAATTATATGACACCCCTCCACACTAAGTTTCAGCTTCATACAGACATCTATTTTTCTCATTAAAAAGCTACCCCAGCCCCTTAGCACCCAACACAGAGCAGGCTTTGGTGAAATACTTAGTAAATGAATCTGTGTTGACACTCCCCACCCCCACTCTACGGAAAGCATCTATTTTCCTAGTTTGGTTTCTGTTGCTGTGATAAGCACCATGACCACAAGCAAAAGCAAAGGGTTTGTTTCTACTCATGGATCCCAGGCCAGAGTCCACTGAAGACAGTCAGGACAGGAACTCAAGACAAGAGTGTGAAGACAGCAACTGAAGCAGAGCCCACGGAGGAACATCGACTACTTGCTTGCTTCTTTCCATGGCTTGCTGGACCTGCTGTCTTACACAACCCAGGACCATCAACCCAGGGGTGTCACCAGCCACAATGAGCTGGGCCCTCCCACACCAATCATGAATCAAGAAATTGTGCTATAGAGACTTGCCATAGTCAATCTAATAATTAGACCCTTTTGTGTCAAGTTACCAACAGCAACAAAAGCCAACCAGGATATAGGCCCACAACAACTATCTCCAAAATCGGCTTTTCTGGGCTGGAGAGATGGATCACCATTTAAAGGCGAGGACTTGCAAAAGGTACCAGATCAGCTCTCGGCACCCAGGTCAGGTAGCTCACAGCCACCTGTAACTGCAGTTCCTAGGGAGCCACCATCACTAGCCTCTTCAGGAACCTGTACTCACATGTGTCACACACACACACACACACACAATTTAATTAGAAATAAAATATTTTTAAATCTACCTTCCATCACCCCCCCACACACACACACACACCCCAAAACTAGGACAATGAACCCAAACTAGAGTAAGATTACTTCCAAGAAAACCAACTGTTCCCAGTTGCACATTGGCTGTAGACGCTGCTATTCTTCTCCCCTTTCTGCTCTATTCAGGCAGCTATTTCAGGTGACACCATTATCATCGATGGAATTCAATAAAGCGACCTGCTCCCCCTCCCACCCCACCTTTAGTTTCTACAATCCGTCTTACAGCGGGAGACCATTACCCAGCCAAACAACGTTCAATTTCATCTGCATTACCGCTTCAAGAAAGCGCGCAAAGGGCTTGCACAAATGGGCGTGAAGTAAATTTAGTCTTTTAATAGGTTCATTCTTTATTAGGTATTTATTTCGGGAGGCGAAGTCCTAATTAGATCAAGTAGAAACGCTAAAAAGCGGTGGGAACCCACAGAGATTCTAGAATTCGATGGATTTGGTATAGGTCTCGGGTTCTCTTTTTATTTTCTCTCTTCGGTTGGCTGGAGAAATGCACGCAGCAATTTCCAGCCCCTTAGATGAGAGTTGGAGAAAAAAGAAAAAACAAAAACAAAAACCTAAGGACCATGTGTGTGAGGAAATAGCATTTGTCTTTCTTCTAAGGGAACAAGGCAACGTTATCGTGGGCCTGGAATCCAGGGGAAAGTAGCTCTGGAGCCAAGGGTGAGCACAATTTTCTGCGGCAGAGGAATCTAACAAAGGCGGTGGTCTAGATGTTTGGCCTGAAGGCACAATTCAATTTTCAGCTGTTTCAAAGCTATTATGTCAAAGGCTGTTTGCATAAACATAATGTTGTTGCCTGGGTAATATCAGCCAGGCAAGAGTGGAAACATCTGCCCTCTACTGTCCAAAGTAGAAACCGCAGTCTGACTCCCTCACCACCTCAAATTGCTGATGTATATTAAGTATGAAAATATACACATAGCCCCCAAATGGTGGGCCATCGCCGGAACTTTCTGAAATCCGCCCCCCTCTAGCTTTCAAACCGGAAATGGTTCTTTGGTTTTGTTTCAGTGGACTGAGGATGTGAGGAGATGAATGATGGTGTGGGAATCTGTAAGAAAGCTATTTCCCTTCTGAGAGTTTGTAAAAACAATCCCCTTGCACTCTCATCTACCCAACACACACACACACACACACACACACGTATTTTTTTATCATCACATTGATATTTAATATGTTTTTACCATAGGAAAAAGAAATAGGCAGTGACTCACAGCGGGGGGGGGGGGGGGGAAAACAATACAATTCAGAATAGGCTAAAAATGTCACCGTTTAAAAAGAAGTTTAATGTTTATGAGGTCCAGAGTGGAACAGGATGCCTTCTCTGTTTCTCACAGAAATGTCCATGTTTCCTCAGGCTTCATCTCTCTTTGTCCTCTGGGGGGGCAGGGGGGGTGTGAGGGACCTTGGCTAAGTGGTACAGTCAACATTTTACACTCTTAAAGGTCCATGTGTAATGCTTGGATGTTTGTCTTAAACACAGATGGGGCTCAGTTAGACATGACGAGGCCACTCTGGTCAAGAGTTTTCTGGGCTCCCGCTGAAGGAGCGCAGACCCAGACCAAGAAGGTCAGGCACAAGCAGGAGGAAGAAGTGTTGAGAGAACACTCGTGTGAGGCTGACACGTCCGATCAGTCTAGAAGCAGATATGGAAGAGAAGAACACATAACCAATGACATTAATCCCAATTGCCAAGAGCCAATTCCCAGGTGGACCCTAATTTCTACATCCAGAGGTGTGTCTAAAGGCTTTATCCCAAAATGTCCAAACGTGGTTCACTATTGGACACAAGTTACACCCTGGTATCCAGTAAGAATACCATTGCATTGTTCATAAAAACTGAACAGCTGGAGCTAGGGAGGTGTAGTCAGTCAGTAAAGTACTTACTGTGCAAACATGAGGATCAGAGTTTGGATCTCCAGCACCCATATGAAAACCTGAGTACAGCAGCACACACCCCTTAACCCAAGCAATGGGGAGGAAGAGACAGGCAGAGGTTTAGAACTCACTGGGTTCAGTTGCCTAGGCAACTCAGTGAGCTTTGGGTTCAAGGTAAGAACCTGTCCCAAAAATAAGGTGGAGAACGATTGAAGAAAACATGCACACACTTACACATATGCACACACACACACACACACCCTTGGACAATATAATTATACCCTGGAGTTTATAGGCAGAATTTACAACATAATGGATTCATAGGTCAGTGAAAGAGACCAGCATTCATCAGATAAGGCAACCCAGTTAACTTAAAAACAGATTCCTTTCAAATGTTAGGGGCTGAAGAGGTTCACATTAGGTAAAGGTCATATACTTTAATGTTTTACAAGTAGAGGGAGAGGTAAGTATCAGTGAACAATATATGCCTTGCCAGCGATGGCTTGGATCCTTAGTAGATAACATGTTTACTTTCTAGAACTAAGCAAGTTGGGTTCAAATCTTAGAACTCCCAGTGGCCACCTGTGTGACACTGTGGCAGGGTTCTTCAACTTGCTGTGCTTTGACATCTACCCTGTGGGGTCACTTGAAAAGATTAGGCAATAAAACCCAGTATATCTGAGACACTTTGAACAGTGCCTGGCGTCAAATGAGTGACCTCTAAGTACAGAATGAATCCACACTGAGTACCCACGACAGAAAGAAAAGGCTCTGGTGGCTCCATCCTTACCATCTATCATAGCTTTAAGAGGAACCATGCACATATCTCCTTCTAGATGTTTGAGGCCAGAGCATTTCTCAGAGGCTCTGGTCTAGCTAAAGAGTAAGCTAATTCTGTACATCTACTGGCATTTATTAGCAAAGCCTTGGTATCAGGACTCTTCAGAACTACACTGTGTGGGAAAAGATAAATAGATTACAGAAGTCGAGAGCTTCTCTGGTTTCTTCCCACATTCCCAGTGGTTTGGCTCACCCACCCACACAGGAACAGAAATCCAGGGCTTTGGTGACCTCACGTCTTCTCAGTTAGTATATTAAAGGATAGAAAGGAAGAATGGAATGGTAATTAAGGAGATGACATTTGGAGTCAGGAAAAATTGGACTTAAATTCCACCTCCACCCTTTCCTTACATATGATACTGGCTGGGAAGGTTAGACTTTCTAGCCTTCTTTTATTTTTTAGTAAATGGACTGTATGATACTGTTTTCCTATCATTTCCTGTGTTGGAAGAATAAAATAACAAAAATGTTCATAATGTAATAGAACTACAAGGACTAGGGAAGTAACTCAGTGGTACACAGTGTTTGTGGATCATGTGCATGGCCTTGTGTCCAATGCCCAAAACCAATAAATACATAAACAGATGAATAAATCCTAGTGCTTACTGAGTACAGACTGTGTAGAGATCCTTCTATAGAATACTTATGCTTCATAACAATCTAACCCAAATATCCCATTAGTCCCATTGAATAGATGATGTTTGGAATAACTGAGTAATTTGCTGGTGTCACACAATTTCAGATCATAGCTGACTGGGGATGGGACACAGTGTCCCTGCAATTGCTTTTGTGTCATAGACTCCTCAATGATTCAGGCTGTTCTGTATTTTTTTTTTTTGGCTTGCTTAATTTGTGAGTAAAACTAAGCAGAATGAGGCACTGTTCTCACCTTCATGGAGCATTTAGTTTTATTGTTTAGACAAGATGTGGGCACTTGGTGAGTTATTGCTCTCATCTCCACAGTATTCAACTTTGTCTCTCACATCTGACTTCCAAAAGCCCTGTTTTCACTATTCAATGTTAACATTATTTTCCATCAAAACATTACTTAGGAACTCCAAAGAGAATCCAACCTGGTTGGAGTTAGAGGGGAAATTATACACTGTCCAGTCAAGCAAGCGCTTGACATTAGACACTTGGTGCTTTCTGCCTGACATCCAGACACCCTTCTGTACTTATCAGCATTACAGCTTTACTCTGGAGCCTCCAACTCTCAGTCAATTTGCTCTAAAGAGAATTGACTCCACTCCAGGCTGTGAAAGGAAAGTGTAGTGGAGGGAACTAATTTTGACTTAGCTTGGCCAATCAAACAAGGAATTCTCTAATCTAAGCAATCAGAAGATCAGAAACTAGGTTTGTCTGAGACTAGTAAGAGAATACCATCATGATTTCTCTTGGGTTGGTAGCAGGAAGTGCCAATGATCAGCTTTGCCATTAAACCAAGGCGAGTAGTGAAGAAGCATTGGAGGGAGTCAGTGCTGAGAGCAGCTGACAGGGCTCGGTCCAGATACTGACATAGATTAGAGAAGAGAAAGAGAAGAGATCAAACACACAAAGAGAGAATGATTGCAACAAAAAACAAGTTCCAGCAACTTCACACATTCATACATACATACATACATACATACATACATACATATGCAGGTCTCTATTTAAGCTCAAGCTCAGGCTCCCTGACAACTGACCCTGACATAACAGGTTGAGAAAGTGGAGCAGCTCCAAACCCTCAGCAGTAGAACAAGGTTTTTCTAGGAAGTGGTGAGTAAGTGAGGAGGCATCCAACCTAGCAAGTATCTAACTGAATGACTATTATAAGCCGACAGGTGCGTGATCTGAAGCAAAACTATGAACAATCACAAACTGTCTGAAAGTACATCTGAAAAAAATCAGACTTATCTTGACTGGATGTTGTTAGGGGATAGCTAGGGAGTAACCCTGAGGTATGGGCCAAGGACAAGCTGTAGGATCCTTCCTGGTACTTGGGTGTAGCTTGGGTTAAGCTGCAGGTCAAGTTTTCAGGCACTTTTCTTAAAGATGGAGTCTGGTCCCAAGATGGAGTAGGTTTGGCCTCTCAATACATGCATAGATCCAGATCTTCAAACAGACAGACATATACATATTCATACATTGAATGACGGGAGCAAAGCCAGCAAGCAGGCTCTAAGCAGTGTGTGTGTGTGTGTGTGTGTGTGTGTGTGTGTGTGTGTGTACACATACATGCACACATATATACAGTTGGTGAGTGGAAGGAGCAATGTTCCAACAACTTTTTTTCTATTTTTCCCCCATGGTTTATGTATCCCAGCAAAATCTTTCAAGCAGTATAAAATTACAATGTGATTATGTCTTAGTTTTCTTCTAGTGAATGACTCTGAAAAGCAATATATTCCTCAATACCTTTATAAGAAATAACATCACATAGTACAGGTAAAGAAAAAATTAGCCCCAAGAACCCATGTACATTCATAATTAAGCAACTTGTTATCGCTTAACCAAGTGTAAGCAAGCAAGGTAGTTTTCTCAGCCAGTTTCTCTTCCAGACAGGCAACAATTTACAGTTACAAAGAAAGGATTAATTATTTTATTATTTATCTTTAAAAGTAATCTTGTATGAATCTTAAGAATCACAAATCTAAACTTTTATATAAATATCAGTTATATCTACTTTAAATCCTCAGAATGCATATCTCTACTCATCAGCAATTCTCAACAAATCATATCAGGAAGCTGAGGGCAAAACTGGGTACAAGAAATCAATCATCACCAGTCCAGCCTCAGTGAGAGTCACATCAGCCAGTGCTGCCATTGTTCTTGTTCTCTGACCATAAAAGGTCCCTAGCTTAACTACTAAGAGTGTGCCTTTCTGTGCTTCAAATTGTTCTCCAAGATTTTCTACATCAGAGCCAGTAGCAAAAGCATCTTGACCTAGCTTTACTAATAATTTTATTTTTCCAAATGCTTTCTAAGGGTGGAGATCATAGCTGACAAGCTACATCTCTAAGTTCTTTCCAAGGGTAGTGACTGAATCATTAATCTGTTCCAGCAGCAATGTCTAAGAGAGATCAAATATTATTATTGTGAATGCCAGAGATACTGCCCAGTGAGGGACTGGAAGCCTCCTTAGAGTTTTCATACAATTCTTAGATTAAGAGGGATATGAGGGCAACAAGCAGAGCAGAAGTCCAAAACAGCATGAAATCTTCAGGACACATGGTCCTCAGGGTCATGCCACATCGAGTCACACCCGTCGTGGCTGTGCTAACCTGTGGGCTGCATTCCATGAGTTCTAAAGCCATTTGTCGTTCCTCTTGCATAGTCCTCAGCAAGGAAGGAGTTTTCACGATGTTCTAATTTGGTTTCTGTTGCAGTGAAAATGCATTCTAGCCAAAAGCAGTTTGGGAAAAGAAAAGATCTATATGGCTTGCACATTCAGGGTGCAGTCCATCATTGAGGAAAGTCAGGGCTGAGACTCAATCAAAAGCTTGAAGGACAAACTGTGGAGGAACATTGCTTGCTTCCTCTCTGACTTGCTCACAGGCACATGTTTAGCTAGCTTTCTTAGTCAGCCGGGGACCACCTGCCTAGTGATGGTGCCACCCACAGTGGGCTAGGTGCCCTGCATCAAAATAACAGTCAAGACAACCCCCTCCTTCCAACAAACATGCCTACAGACCAATGTGATAGACAAGTACTCAACTGAAATGCCTCTCTGATGATTTTAGCAGGTATCAAGTTGACAATGAAAGTAGGACCCAAGTCATCACAGGGATCCTGGGAATAAAGCCAGTATGACAAGGGACAAATAAATGCAAAGAAAACAAGACTTCATGACATTTGTTTAGCCAGTAGTCACAACACTCATGAAGCTTACGATGGGAGAAAGAAAAATGTTCACTGTTCCATGCAAACCCCTTCTTTGTTCAATCTGGTCTTCATTAGAAATGTGTCCTTTTCAGCCAAATCCAGTGCTTGAATTATTACCAGCATTTACCAACTATATTTGATCTTCTCCATTTCTCATACCTGAGAAACATCTTCCCAGAGGTGATAGTGTTCTCCAAAGAAAAGAATGAACAAAAGCTTACAGCAAAACCTGGGAACGAAGCGAACAAACCCCACAAACTTAACTCCAACCACGTAAGGCATAATGTTGACCTCAGAACCAGTAGGCATCAATCCCTTCTCTGTCCATTCTATGACATCACTCAGGAACAAGACTTGATGAGCAAGTTGGATCAAAAGTAAGCCAATTTGTTAGTGCCATAGCAGCTAAGTTGAGAAACGCAATGCTAAATAAAGCATCTTCCTCTGTGGGACAGAAAGACCCTTGAGAAATTCACTTCATGTTTTTTCTACTAGTCTTTTTTTTTTCTTCCCTTTCCCTCCCATGTATTCAGATACCAAGCTCTGTGTTTTCTTACCCAAGTAACTGTAAAATTAATTCTTCTCTGGACTTTGTCTTTAAACACCTACACTGGTAACGGAAACTGTTAGCAAGCATGTGGCTATTTCATTTTGGACCCACCAGAAACATTTTAAATATTTGAACCAGCATTTGACCCATGGGAGGTTACTCATAAAAATCTGGAATTTTTTTTAAATTAGAAGATCCAACAACACAAAGCAGCATGGGTGGCATCACCCAGAAGTGGTCCACCCCTCTCGTCAGACCAAATGTCCTCTGGTGCCCTGAGCTCTTATGTAATGGCATGACTCACACCTCCCTGACCTCCACGGCCATCTGAGTTTGCCATTATAGGCCTTACCCTATGGAGAACAGTATGCCAGGAGTCCTGAAGAGATGGGCATAGATAGTAAAATTGCTTTAATAAAAGCAAGAAGAAAAAGTCTCAAAAGACTAAGAACATCTTGGAGATAGAATATAAGAGGCCTTTGGAGCCAATGAGAACAGAAGCCCAAGCAGACTGACAGAAATGGTACAACTTGAGCCAAGAATAGCTATGGAGATCTCTGCTTTGACAGTGATTTTCTTCTTTCCAATGTGTCTCAAAATGCAGGGAAGCAGGAAGCATACCATGTAATCTGGATTAATGGCCATCTCAGTAGTCATGGCACACCAATGGTCTCTGTCTCAGGACCCTCCCAAGTCCCATGACTCCACTGCAAATCTTCTAATCCTTCTGGGGTACAGAGAGATACTTCCAAGGACTAGGCAGCATTTGATCCATGGAACATGAGGCCCTGAGCTGTTTTGAAAGGAAAAACACACCGTTTCTTAGATACATGAGACTAAAAGCTGCTGCTACATTAGAATGCTCCAGAAAGTCACAATACTTACACACACACACACACACACACACACACACACACACACACCCCTTTTTCCCTGTTTATATTTTTGTTTCTGGACTCCTGGGTGGGTGTGTTATCTGATGGTCATTCCTGTTTGCATTGTTTCTATGCCTACCATAACTTTGACCTAGAAAGGTCTACATTTTACGGTGTCTTCAGACTCAGGATGTTTGGCCATTCCTGTTTCTGATGGGGACACTGTGATCCAGCGATGGAGCAGGAGTCAACACATTCCTTGCATACCAGAAGAAGTCCAGATGATAGCGTCTTAGCTGACAATTAAGAGTTCAGCTGAGGCAAATGTGCAGAATGGGTGGGAAAGTGGCAGCTCTGCAGGGCACAAGTGTGACCTCTGGTGACCCAGAAGTGACATCTCCACCTGGTCATCAAGAGCTTGCGTGCAGAATGGAGAAAGTGCAAACCAAGGCTCTGCCCCTACCAGTTTCTTACTTAAGAAGCCTCAGTACCTACCTCTCAGTTTTATCAGAGAGATAAAGCATAAAAAGTGTCTATGCTTAGTCACAGTAAGAACCTAACTGGAGATTAGCCTTTAAAATAAAAATTCTTGTTTTTAATAAGAAACAGCCTGGGTGCCCTGAGAATTCAGAACCCGAATAATGAGGCCAGCTAAATCAACATCTGTCCAGTGACTTCATCTACAGAACATACGTTTTAAAAAGAACACCAGACCCAGTGCCAGCGTGTGGCCATTCCAGACTTAGCTCAATCCAAAGTAAATACAGATTTGTCCTTCTCTGCTCCAAAAGCCATAAGTTTCTTGTGCTCGAGGAAAAATGGAGAACACTATTCTCTAAATTTGCATATGAAAAGAACTGCACAAGAACAACTAACAATTGTTACAGAGAACAAGAAGGGCCAAGCAAAATTATTCAAGTCAAGTCTTCCAGTGGAAGCAAAGAGGTAGGCCAGAGCCAGCAGACACAACCATGGAGACCAAGGTCCCCCTCAGCACTTTGTTAATCTCTTTGTTGATTTTTAGAGTATATCCTCCTGGCTGGACACCTAATATTTCATGCTTCCCTTTTGATGCCCATGGTCTCAAAGTAAGCTATGTTCTATCTCAAAGAACTTTCGACCAGTGGTTCTCAACCTCGCTAATGCCATACCACTTTAATACAGTTCCTCATATAGTGGTGACCTCCAATCATAAAATTATTTCCATTGCTACCTCATACCTGTAATTTTGCTACTGTTATGAATCATAAGGTAAATATGTGATATGCAGGATATCTGATACGCAAGCTCCCATGGGGGTCACAACCCACAGGTTGAAAACCATTGCTTTCGGCCTTTTGAACCTTTAAGTAACACTCCTGTTCTCAGTTTAAACCTGCCTAATATTCCCTTTGCTTGAGACTTTGTCTTCTTCTCACGAATCTGTAAATTTAATTTCTTCAAAAGTATTTCAAGTAGCAAAGGAGGCTGTTTCTTCATTTGAATCTACATTTTAAATAGGCTTTTCATACTCCTGTGAACAAGCATGACAGTAGGCCTGCCTCAAGCATGACGAAAATAATGATGCTAAGTGTTTATACCTGGAGTTGTGGTTCAGTTGTCAACTGGAAGATTTAAATGCAAGGCATAACCTTCCCCAGTATAGGAGTCAGTCACACACCAGGACACGTCTTACAGCTCTGTCCAATCACCTCAGCTAGGCCAAGTCCCAGCCAGAGCAACTATAGAGAAAGCCAAGGAGAGAAGTCATGCATGGACCTTGGAAAACACCACTTGCAAAATCACCTGGCCTTTGGTCTTGTACCATGTAAACAGCTATGAGCTACCAGAGAATTTCCTTCACATTAACATCTAAGATCCCCTAAATACATTTATTTATTTATTTATTTATTTATTTATTCATTCATTCATTTCACTTATTTATTTATAACATCATCTGGGATTTCTCAAACCTCTGTAATCTAAGTAGGATTACATCAAAATTCCAACTCTTGCATTGTGGGGAAAGCTAGCTTACATCTGGAAATTCCTGTGGTTTCCTAGAGTTTGGCCTTATCTTTCTACTGGCTCCCAAGTTCACAGCACCAACTCAGCTAAAGGAATCCAGACAAGAAGTTCAACTCCTCCTCTGGTTGAATCTTCTTAGAAAGTACCCAATAGCTGATGATATTTCATTGAGGGTTTGAGAGGAAAAAATAATAATACATAACCCCTAGCAAGCCAATTTAGACCCATAGTCGATGGCCTCTGATGACTGACCCTCTGGGTTTAGCATTGCTATGCATGCTGCTACCTATTGCCCTACACACAGCTGGCTGACTCCTCAGCACTGTTATCCCCAGCCTGGAGTGTGCCCATTGCACAGCTAGTATGATTGAGATACTTAGTTCACTCCACACAAGGAAACAGAAGAGAAGTATAAAATCTCAACTCTCACTCCTACCTAGTTAAGTTCAGCACTTAGCACAAACTCAATAAACGTACACTTAAAGAGAAATGTCTGTTAAGTTTGACCTTCGTCTTGGTGAAGGAGATTAGAATTAAAGGCATGGTGATGGTGACGTGGAAGTCACCTATTGCTTTCTAATTGGATTTAAGCCAAGCTCGGCATGAGAAATACGTGGTTCGTACTGTGAATCTGGCTAAGACCCATAGCTGTCAAGCTCAGGAGCCTCCACGGTGAATCTGCTACTAACATTCTGCTGAATGCACAGAGCATCCAACTGCCCTCTAAATCTGCATCTCTCGACAGTAAGATGAGCTCTCAGGTCTCATCAGAAACGTTTCTTTGGTCAGAGGATGGTGGTTAGACACAACTCGTCGAGGGAGGTATAGAGACAGTGTCAGCCACAAATGGGACATCTGCATCAAACCCCACACCCCAGGGCTCCTCAGGGACCATAGCAGAAGAGAAGGAAGAAAGACTTTAAGATCCAGAAGTCAGGAAGGTTGAGAGCAAAACAGCTTCTTCGGACATGATTGCTGCACTCATATGGCAAATATGACTTCCTACACATGCTCACGTGAGCAAACATTCTAACACGGGGTGCAAAGAGGTTCACGAGCCCTGCTACTGACAGAGGAGCTATGGACACTGGGGCTTCAGAAGGATGGAGGAGTCAGCTTTATTTAAGGACGTGGCTCCCAGTGGGTTGACCATGATTCAGTGGATGGCTCCACACCCAGGAGTATACAGGCTATACAAATTGGATTCCATGGGTAAAGAAGTTGAAGAGGTAGGAGTGGATCTGGGAGAAGTTGGGGTGGATTTAGAGTGAATATGGTCAAAATGCATTGCATGAGATTCTAATAAAAAAAAAATACAAGTAAGTAGATGGCAGTAAACCTCTGGAAGGAATCTAGATTCCAGAGCTTCATTTAAATGGACACTGCAATTAAAAAGAATAAATAAAAACTCACTGTCACAGATTACGGAGTGCGTGCCCTTGAAAAGACCTTGAGCAGACATCAGATGAGGAGGAAATGAACCCATACTTTATGTGACTTGGGTCAGAATACAATGTATAAATGCGTTTTTTATGGTGCCCTGATAGAGTCATTTTTTTCATCAACTATGCAACTGGCCTTGTCATGTCCGATTAGAAGCACTCTAAATCTTAACAGTTCAAACTTGATGGACCCAGATGGTTTCTCAGAGCCCATATACTTAACCAGGAATTTATAGACAGGCTAAAAAAGATTCAAGAAATCCCTTCAGATGAATTCAAACCATTGCATTCGCGTGAGAATACACAGCATCTGAGTTTCTGCTTCTAGGCTGCTGCCTACAGATGGGCGTGGTTGTCCCAGTGTAGCCTGACAGTCCTATATTGTGCAGATGCCCAAAAATCCCATTTAGCTGGGTAGTTGGTTATAGTAATGTAAGGTTAGTAGACAAAATGTGAAATGCAGAAATTAATTTGAACTTCATATAAGGGGCGACCTTTAGTACAAGTATGCCCTGATCCAAGCTGGTGTAATCCCAGAACCCAGGAGGAAGAAGAGTCATCACGAATTGGAGGCTAGCCTGGCACACACATTGAGTTCTAGGCTAGCCAAGGCTGCTTAGTAAGACCCTGCCTAAATCAATAAAACTATTACTTGTCTAAAATTCATATTTAAGGGCTGAAGAGATGGTTCAGCGGTCAATAGCACTTGTTGCTCTTACAGGGGACTGAGGTTAGATTCCAAGAACCCACATGGCAGCACACAACTGTCCCTAACTCCAGTCCCAGGGGATCTGAGGCCCTCTTCTGACCTCTGCAGGCACTGCAGTGCCCAGACAATCACGCAAGCAAGACACATAAAATAATAAGATAAATAAATCTAAAACAGATTAAGTCACATATGATTTAGCATCTTGTACTTCTATTTCAATAATCTAACAACCCTACCCTAATGCAGTAACAATAACAGGATTCGTATATGAATAACAGTGACAAGCTCAGTCAGTAGCAGTTACCCAGTGTTTCCTTTGTCTTAAGCATTTCTTAATCCTAACTCTGTCACGGCAACCTTGAACTGCCACTGTCCCCCCTCTGTTTTTTGGAGTAAATAAGAAGTAAAATAGATTGTCTAATATCACAGTCAATGGCGAAGGTCAGGTGGAAATTCACAAACAGTCATACCAAAGGAGAATATTGGGGCTAGAGAGATGGCTTGCCAGGTAAAGGCCTCCCCAGCCAAGCCTAATGACCGAGTTCGATACTCAGGACCCACAGAGTGGAAAGAGAGGCCCAATTCCACAGTTACTCTCTGCTCTTCACAGGCACAGAATAGCATGCACATGGTAAACCCTGCCACCACACGTGTGTAGGCATGGGCACGTGTGCATACACATACATACACACACACACACACACACACACTAAACAAGTGACAAACGGAGGAAAAGGTTATATCTCGAAATGTCAGTTGTGGCTGTTTGCCATCTAAACATCCCTTCCCATTCTTGAACTCAGAAACTCATCCTGAGCCTCCGAGCATCCCTTCAGAGTGGCTCCAGGAGGAGGCTTACACACACAATGCACAGCCTCACGGCTTGACAGGCATCCTGTTTCCCGATCTCTGCTCTCACTCCCCCACTTTTCTCACAGTCCTTATCAGTCCTGCCCTGAAGACTCAAAGCCCACTGAGCTGACAGCAGCCCCAACACCAGCTGAAATCCATTTACCTCCCAGAGCAGCCTCCTGTTACCACTGTGACCAAACATCCTGTAGCTTGTACTGAGACTCACATGGAAATGACTGCTTGGATCTAAGGAAGTGCAAGGCTGCAGGAGGGAGAATGCAAACGGGAAAAAAAAAAAAAATCTCTGGAAAAGCAGACGAGCTGATCGTCTGCCGCTCCAGCAGATCAGGATGCACTTTTTAGAAAAATATGAGAGGGGAGCTGAAGAGAAGGCTCAGTTAAGAGAACTGACTGCTCTTCTAGAGGACCTAAATTTGATTTCCAGCACCCATATGGTGGCTCACAATTGTCTCTAACTCCAGTTCCAGGGGATCTGATGCTGATTTTTGACCTCAGGAGGCCAGGCACACAAGTGGTATATGCAGGGAAAACACCTGTACACATAAAAGGTGTGTACATGTGCACGTGTTCAGAAAACAACGGAAGATGTCAGTTGTCTTCCTGAAGGACACTGTTTTGGCTAGGCTGCATGGTCAGTAAAATCCCGAAACTGCTCGTCTCTGCCCTCAGATGCTAGGTATACAAGTAAGTGCAGCAACGCCCTGCTTTCTCTGTAGATGCCGGGGTTCCAAGGCCAAGTTATGCTGGTACAGCAAACTTCCTTACCCACTGCACTATCCTCCCAGCCCCAACACATCTCTTTGGTGAATATTTTCTAATCTAATTTCTAATTAGAAAAACCTGGGACACGGCCCATTTTACAGTCATGGGAAACCAAACCGCAGGAAGGCCCAGTGATTGCCCAAATTGTACAGGTGTGAGCCAGGGAGCTGAGTCTCCCTCTAAAGCAACCTGAGAAGTATGTGATGTCCAGGACTCTTGTGGTGCTTTGAATGAGAATGATCCCCATAAGCTCATGTATTTGAATGTTTGGCCCTCAGTAAATGGAACTGTTCGGGAAGGATTAAGAGGTGTGGCCTTGTTGGAGGAAGTACGTCTCTAGGGGTGGGCTTTGAAGTATCAAAAGCTCGTGCCATTCCCAGTGTGCTCTCCCTGCCTCCTGGTTGTTGTCTCAAGGAGCTCCCAGCTACTGCTCCAGCACCATGTTTATCTGCCTACTGCCATGCTCCCCACCATGATGGTCATTTACTAAAGCCTTCTGAAACTGTAAGCTCCACACTAAACTCTTACTTCTGTAGGTTGTCTTGACTGTGACATCTTACCACAGCAATAAAAAAGCAACTAAGACCACTCTGGAAGTCGGATGACATGACTTGGGACCTGAGGCTGACCCCAGGTCTTTTCATCAAGCCTTCCTAGCATGCTAATTTCTCTGTCCATAAAAAAATAAAGGTGATATTAATGGCTCAGCAATTAAGTCCAAGTACTGCTCTTCCAGAGAACCTGAGTTCAGTTCTAAGCATCCATATAAGACAGATCACAACCACCTACAACTCCAGTTGCATGCTGACACCTCCAGCTTTTCCTGGCACCTGCACGCTCACGCTCGTACCCACACATAAACACATGACAAAACTAATAAAAAGAAACATTGAGGCCATGCATTTAAACTATGCACCATAGAACTGGCCCTTAGTAAGGATTTACTAGTAGAGACATCACTACATCCTATTACTGAAACTGTTGATGTGAAACAGGTTTCTGCTCCAACATCAGCCCTGAATATTTACAAATATTCCCTGAATGTTTGAAAAAAAAAGCCCCCATTTTAAGGAAATACTAATCGTTGTAAAACTGTAGGACTTTTACATGAAAACAGAAAGGCTCCATTTGCAGTCAGGTATAGTGGTGCACGTCTGGAATCCCATCACTCAAGAGGCAAAAGCAGGGAGATTACAGCAACTCAGAGGCCAGCCTCCACTATACAGTGAATTCAAAGCTAGCCTAAGCTACATGACAAGACCTGTCTCAAAAAGCGAAGAAAGCAAAAGCTTTCTTTCCATTTTCATCTTTGATTCTCTTGAGTAGCTCAGTCTTCTGATTCTGACCTGTGCCCACTTGGGCTTCCTCCCTTCAGCTGATGCTTACCTACCTGGGTCTTTCAAAGTTGTACAGGTTGAGCCAGGGTTTTAAAAAGAGACTCCCCTAACTCCGCCCCACTGACTGCTGCAGTGGGCACAGAGGCTGGATCTATTTCATTCATTCACACTGGCATTCTCTTTGGTATCTACCTAACACAAATGCTTTCAAATATGCTCAATGTATTAAATGACCAATTCTACCCTTTCTTGCTGCTTCATTATCTGACATAAACCACCTCATGCCCTTTGTACAACATTCTGGGTCTTAGTTGGCAATGATCTTTTAATACCTGTATCATAGCCCTAATTTCCAAAGTCTGCTGAATATTCAGCAGCTGATATTCAGAGACAGAAGTGTACTGAATAAGGAGAAATCAAGGAATCCTAGAAGGAGAGGGAACATCAGATCAGAAGCCAGCAGACCCAGATACCACATTGGCCATCTATTAGCTGTTCTTCCTTGGAGAAAGAACGGCCATGGGGGGTAGCGGGATATTTTTTCCGAAAGTTGGGAGGTGCTAAGGTGGGAGGAGTAAGGAGAAGAGGAGGAGGAGGAGAAGGAATTGAGGGAGAGGAAAAGGAAGAGGAGGAGGGAGAGGAAGAGGGAGAGGAGGGAGAGACAGAGATGTAGGAGGATGGAGAACCATATCAGGAGCAGTCCTGGGTAACAACTTATATCTAGGTTAGTTAATTGGGAAACACCTCTAATTGTGTGAGCATCTTGTTTATTGAGCATTACCAAACATATAAAGCCTTTGGTTAATCATTAAGCATTAGAGTCTAATTCCTACAGGGTACCACATGAATGGCAGGGTGGTCTGGGCTCAGCCCAGTCTTGTGGAGACAGCATGAAAAATTGGCAGAGCCATCTCCCACACTGGCATCTCATGGGTGCCAGGGCCAGTGTTTCTGGCTGGCCATTTCTAGCTGTGGCGCATGCATGGCCTCTGGCCGCTTCTAGCTGTGGAGCGCCTGGCTTCAGGCCATGGCGCATGGCAGCCTGAGCTAAGCAGAGCCACCGCCACATAGACAGTCGGCCCATCCAGCAGCCTTCTTTAAATATCTAACTCAATAATGGGGCATTTGAATAGTCCATTTCTACTAGCAAATTTTGTATTAAACTCTCCCTGCAGATTATTTTTAAATGAAATTTATTTCCCAAGAAGTTATTTCCACCCAAGTTCTCAAAACTGAACACTCAGAGACCTTGAACATTTGACCCACAAATACCTACTAGAAAAGCTAAGATTTGACCCATGTCTGTCATCCAGAAAACACAGATTTGTTTCATTTTTTTTCCTATCAGCACCAACTTTTCTCTTACGAGAGGATAACATTTAAAATCCTGGGGCCCACAGGAATGTCTCAGTGGACAAAGCACCTATCTCACAAGTCTGCTCATGAGCAAAGCACTTCCCCTGAAACCACAAGAACCAGACTGAAGATTCCCCAACACCCACTCAAATGCCAAGAACACTACAGCTACCAGTAATTCCAGCACTTAGAAGACAAAACACGTGGCTTCCAGGAGCAAGCAAGATGGCTAGACTGGCCAAATTGGCTAATTCTGGGTTCAGATGAGAGACCTTGCCTCAACACATATGCTGGAAGGCAATCAAGGAAGACACCAACATGAACACATATATGTACATATATACCCACATACGTGTGTGTCCATCCACACATGGGAATACACATGCACACTCACCATACATGCAAAAAAAAAAAAAAAAGACAGAGTTTCTCTGTATGGTCCTGGAACTCACTCTGTAGACCATGCTAGCCTTGAACTCAGAGATCAATCTGCCTCCACCTCCCATGCACTGGGATTACAGGCATGTATCACCACCCTGTGGCTCAAAAAATACTTTTAATAACTGTCCTCTGAGAGGCTCTACCCAGCAGCTGACTGAAACAGATACAGATGCCCACAGCCAAACATTGGATGGAAGTCGAGAACCTTTATAGAAGAGTTAGGGGGAGGACTGAAGGCCCTAAAGGGGATAGGAACCCCACAGGAAGACCAACCAACAGAGACAACTGACCTGGATGCCTGGGAGCTCTCAGAGTCTGAACCACCAACTAAATAGCATACAGGGGCTGCTCCAAGCCCTCCACCCCCACTCATATGTAGCAGACATTGGAGCTCAGCCTCCATATGGGTCCCCCAATAACTGGAACTGGGACTGTCCCTAAAGCTGTAGCTTGGCTGTGGTATCCAATCCCCAACAAGGCTGCCTTGTCTGGCCTCAGTGGGAAAGCGTGCACCTAATTCTGCAGAGACTTGATCCACCAGGGTAGAGGGATACCTACCCAGGGAGGTCGTACCCTCTCAGAGGAGAAGAGGAGGGGTGAGGGAAGGGACTCTGTAAAAAGGGACCAAGAGAGGAGAGCATTTGGGATGTAAATTAAATAAATAAATATTTTCTAAATTGTTTCCTTCAGCCAGTCTGTCATTCCATGGGACCACTGAGTCCCACTGGAATCAGATTGTACCATCAGTCAGAGCTCTGGTTTCCCTTCAGGAGGAATGAGGAGGTCAAAGAGACAATTGACAATTTCCGTCCTGTAACTTGGTGTCAATGTGCTGATGTTTGTTAGAGAAAAAGAAGCTATTCATTAGTGCCCTCAAAAAAAAAAGAAACCAGCATGCCCAAGCAGCCGCCCTCACAGCATTATCAGTCTGCCACATTAATATGCTAATTGTGAGGGAAGCTATGTGGAACTAATTCCATGTATCTATCCAGTAAAGGCATCCAGGTGATGCCAAGATACTAAGAAGGCATTGAAAGCAGTGCTACGGTGTGAGTTTGAGGGTGTTTGGTGCAGGGCACCAGAGGAAAAGCATCTTCCATTCTGACTCCTTCATGGGTCATTCATTCCAGACAGTCTGCCAGAAAGCAAGCTCCTTTCCCCCTCTTCTTGCTGGTGTTGGCATACTCCAGTGCATGGACCACACCAGCAGCCTTCTCCTTCCCCTAGGGAACCCATCAGGAATAAATAACCTGATGCCTCAAGGGTGGGTAGATATGTTGCTCTCACAATCGTCATCTGGCTTTGAAGGATTGGCTGGCTTAAAGACACTAAGCAGAAAGAATCTTGACTGATTGAATCAACTGGTGGAGGACAACAAAAGTTGTTATCCTGGGCATGACAATCTTAAAGAAGACCAGTCTGTGTGGAATAGAAAAGATGGGTGGCTTGTTGGTGATCACTTCAGGGGACCTAAGCACATCTGCCAGAGTAGGACTTAAAGTAAAACTGCCTGACTGTAAACTTGTCCTTTGCAATCCAGACCCATGAGTAGTCTGTAAAATAAAATATAGGCATACACTTACACGAGTTTATGTGTGCACATGGGGGATGGGGGCCAGAATACAGCCTCAGATATCAGTCTTCAGATGCTACCAACTTAAAAAAAAAAGTATGTCTCATTGGTGTTGAGCCCTAAAGATTCCTCTTGTCTCTGTATCCCACACAGCATTTTTATGTGGGTTCTTGGGACCAGATTCCAGCTAAGTCATTTCCCCAGCCCCTGGACTTGCTTGCTTGCTTGCTTGCTTGCTTGCTTGCTTTCTTCTTTCTTTCTTTTTTTCTTTTTTCTTTTTTCTTTTTTTCCCTCACATAAGGGCATTATTAGCTTCCTCCTTTTGTGTGATTTCTTTACTAGGAATCAGCCTCTTATTAACAAAATAATAAACGACCAGCGTGATTTAAATTTCAGGGTCCTCCAAAGTCCTCTTGTCTGATGCCCCATAAAACCTACACAACAATAACAACAACAACAAAATGTATGAAACACTGGCATTGGTAGTGCTGCTGTTCACATTATAGTCTGTCTTGAAATGGCAGGTAGCTCTCTAATATGGGAAACATAGTATGTTAGGCATGTTAGCAGAGAGACAGAAGTAGAGCCAGGAAGGAAACTTACAGAATAAGGGATTTGTTAAGGAACCATTCCTAGGAGACATTGGTAAGGCAGATGCAGGAAGAGAGAAAAAGGAAGTCAGAGCCTGGTTTCTGGCAAAGCCCCATCAACTCTAGAGCTAATTACTTAGGAAACCTAGAGTATAAGCTACAGACCCCCAAGGTTCTCTCCACTGCAGGCAAAGGAGCCAGCCTTCTGAATTCTTATCAAGTCAGTTCATTGCTCACAAAAAGCTGCCCCTGGTGAATAAAGTCTGTATGTTTTGTGCAATGCTACTCACTCTAGCAGCCAAGCAGTGTCCTTCAAATGATAAATGGAGCAGGTTGTCATAGAGACAAAAGCAACCAGAAGATGGGGCAGGAAATTGATTCGGAAGGATCTGAAAGGAGCCTCACAGAGTTTGCCACAAACTGGAAGGTGCAAAGAGAAACCTGCATGGGGTATCTTAGTTTCTTTTCCTGTGGCTGTGATAACACACACTGACAAAGGCACACTGAAGAGGGAAAGGTTTCCTTTTTTATCATCATTAAAGGTGCAGCCCATCCTGGTAGAGACATCAACCAGGAGCCTGAAGCAGCTGGTCATAAGCAGATAGCAATGAACGCATGTTGCGGCTCAGCTCTTTTCTCCACATATACAGTCCAGCCAGGGAATGGGGCTGCCCACAGTGGCTGGGTCTTCCCACATTAAGTAACATAATCAAGCTAATTGGCACAGTCATGCCCATCTCTCAAGAGACTCTAGATTCTATGGAATTGACAGTTAACACTAACCAACACCTTTTTAGGGTTCACCTAAAAGAACCAGGCTAACCTTACAAGAGAGCAGACTTTAAGAAGGCGAAAGACTTATCTTTGAGAACAAAGACATGGAAGTAAAGTCACCATCGCCCTGGATAATCAGGCAAGCAGAGTTTAATGCCAAAACTACAATGAGTTCAAGCAGGGAGACTCATCTCATGTTATTTATGCAACAAACTTTTCCCGAGACTTCATGCCAGATATTGAAGTGGGGAGAACCTAATGAAACAGACATTGAAGATACCAATTCTTAAAAAGCTTCCTATGTGGTGGGGGAAATGGGTGAAATCTAGTAAAGCAAACAAGATAAGGTTCAACACTGTCCAATGCTAGGGCAGTGATACAAAGGCATGGCAGAATAAAGAGTGATGGGGTGGGGTGGGGAACTGATGTTCAAAGGAAATCCTTTCCTAGATGTCATCGGAAAAGACTTCAAGTGTGGAAGACGCTCATACAAAAATCTGTGTTGTATCTGAAAGCACCGATGGAAGTTTTACATGGAAGATAAACTGTTGATTGTCAGCTATGGGAAAAGATTGCTCAGAAGGCTTTCTCAAAAGCCAAGAGATGACGCTCAGGCCCCAGACTTTAGTAATAGCAATGGAGATAATGAGAAGATGTCAGAGACACTAGAGCCAAAACAGAAGGGTATCTTCCAGAGATAGCATTTTGGAGAGAAGGTTATTGGCTCCAAATGCTCCTTTAGAGTATGGCCACTCTCATCCCTTAACTTGCCCATCTGTACACTTCAGAAAGAACCAGGCCCATCAGCATCAAATCCATACCCAAATGCATCAACAAAGGAACCTTAAACTTAGTGATGGATGGGAAGATATCTCAGTAGGTAAAGCAATTGCCACACAAATATTGAAGACCTGAGTTCAGATTTCCAGCACCCATGTAGAAAGCCAGACTTACACACACATACAGATGAGAGAGAGAGTGAGAGAGTGAGTGAGAGAGAGAGAGAGAGAGAGAGAGAGTAAACTCTTCTAGCCCCAGTGACATATTATTTCCAGTTCAGATTTATCTAGACGAGAGGTTCTCAACCTTCCTAATGCTGTGGCCCTTTAATACAGTTCCTCATGTTCTGGTGACCCCCAATAACATAAAATTATTTTTGTTGCCACTTCATAACTGAGATTTTGCTACTGTTGTGAATTATAATGTAAATGTCTGTTTTCTAATGGTCTGATGGGACCACTGTGAAATGATCATTTGACTCCCAAGGGGGTTGCAACTCACAGGTTGAACCACTGTCTGAGGACAAGGATCATTAGAACTCTTGCTTTGAAGGACCACTTGGAAAGTATTGTTGGCTTCGTAGCCGGATGGTGTCTGCCACAAAAGTCAAAATGCAAATATGGCGGTGCTCCACATGTAAAGAAATGATGGCCGCAGCCACATGACAGTTTTATGGATGACAAAGTTTTGACTTCACATAGTTTCTCCTTCTACAAAATATTTTTTTTAATGCCATATCCTGCTAGTAGATCTACAAAAACAAGCAGTGGGCTGAATTTAGATTAAAAGCTAAAGTAAACAGAGTCAGGCTCTAGAAGACTGATGACTGACACCCTCCCTCCCTTGACAATTTCTTATGTTAGTGTCACTCCTGTGGGCCCAGTATAAATCATGCTGCACACCTTATACATGAACACCATCCCCCGCCCCTCCTTTTTCTCTATCCTTTCCATGGAACTCTCCTGAGAACCCTGGGGTCTAATGGTGAGTACATTTTGCCAACTATCCCCACTTTCCATAATGGAATTTAATTATTTGGCCTGAAAAGCATTTAAGCCTTGCCATACAGAGAGCCAAATAAATAAATAATAAAGGGGCACATTTTGATTGCACCTGCCGCAAGATCTTGCAGGCATGGCCTCGCCTTCTTAAATATTTTATGGTGTAGAAATGTGACTGTTACCAGGTCATGAAAATATACTGCTTTTTATACTGGGTCAAAAATGTAGGGCCAAGAGTTCTATTTTGTGGCAGGACACAAAGGGCCAGACAGGAGAGGGGATGGAGGTATCTTTTGTGAAATCTGACGGGAGCTATTTGTGGACGACAGAGCAGATTAATGTTTATTCAGTGATTTTCATTTTTTATTGTTTGTTGTTGGGTTTTTTTTCCCCGTTTCTTTCTGCCCCTCAACGTAGAGTGCGCAAGCAGCTGGCGTGACATTCATTATTTACTAGTGGAAAGCCAAGACTCCTAGCCTTTGACCTTCAATTATTGCTTAGGCATTTTCTGGGAAGGCTCAAGAGGCAGGCAAGTGCCTCCTGGAGCCAATAACAGGCATCTTTTGCTACACACATTCAAAATGTTGGGCTTGAAAGTGAACTGCAACACCACCCAGGCCCCTCCATGTCCCAGAAGCAAGATCTCTACAGTATCACCTATGATCCCACAGAGCCATCCATCCCTCAGCAGCAGCCTTTGTTCTCGATGGATTCTCTCGATTGCTCTTTTCACTTTGTAAGCTCCCCGTATGAAAACACTCACAGGTGAATGTGTGAAGGTCAGTGAGCAGCTCAGCATCCTCAGAGTGCCTATTCAGGCTGTGTGGATCTTCTCTGAGGCTTTGGGTCTGCTTAGCTTTGGTGTTTTGTTGCAGAGGGGAAGTTGTTGGGTTGCTGCTATTGTTTTGATGTTCCTTACACTCTGGTTGTAGGAACTATGGTAGTTCCCATTGGACCAATGAGGAAAGTAAAGTTAGATAACGTACCCCCAAAGTGACACAGCTGGCCAAAAGCACAACCCCAGGTTTTCCTGCATCCTCTGGGGAATATAAGCAACCCTTTGATCACCCAGTCACCTCCCCTACCACTCACAAGGCTCAAGTGTAAGGTGTGAGCTGCCCTGGTTCCCACTCAATGAAAATGACCCTTTCTAAGACTGGGGTTGGGGGTGTGGGGGAGGCTGGATACTAACAAAGCTAATAACTAGTACACACAGGCGCACGTGCAGAGAAAGGCGCTACTCTGCAACTAAGAGATTAATTTGTACTGGAGTGCCATGGCATTCCAATGGAATTACACTTGATCTGGACCCCGGCATAACAAAGGAATTCAACGTGATTGATGCCTTGAATAGCAAGGGACTTCAGAGTGATTTACCTCTGAGTACCCAAGGGGGCTGCCAGATGGCTTGAGAGCACTGCACCTGACCCAGGGCCTGGCTATCTACAGTGCAGGCAGCTGAGTTTGTTCATTTGACATCTCTCCTCTTCCCTCTCCCCCTCCTCTTCACCAGCATTGGAGACACAGCTGCCTCTCTGTGTCTCTGTCTCTCTGCCTCTCTGTCTCTTTCTCTCATGTGTGTAAGTCATAGTATAACTTATGAGAGTTCTCTCTCTTTCTCTCTTATACACATACACACACATACACACACACACGTGCGCGCTTCCATCTAATGCCAATAAAGCCTTTGAGGTGGAGGGTGGATAGATCCTGGGATCTCCAACAAACCCAGAGCAGTACCTAGAGCCTTTCACAGGGTCCAGTCACAGGCAGTGGGCGACTCCTGTAAAACCAGTCCACACAAGAGGACCAGCCACACGTACCCACTAGCTCTAAAGGCACTCCTTCATTTAACTTCATTTTTTCTTTTTTGTAAAAGAAAAACAATGAAAAGCCTCCCTTCTGGTGAGTCATTTGTAGCTGTAGGTGTTTGAAGCATTTATTTGAGGAAAAAGACAGATTGACTCCCTGAGAACAGCCTGCCTGCTCTGGTCCAAGGAGAGGTCAGGAGAATGACAGTAACACTGAAGCAGAAGACGACAGAATTGGCGCCAATGTGCATTTAAGCAGAGACAGGAGTCCAGAATTCCTGGACGTCATAAAGGATCTATTTCCATTGTGGTCACTGTCAGCAAGACTGATTTTATTACCATCTGTCTTCATCTACCACTGCTTGAATGAATATCAAGTATGGAGCCTTTCCTGGACTCAAGTCACCGAGGCTGAGAGGGAGGCAGTTATGTAACCGTGTGATGCCTCACACAGCACGCCCAGGCAGGAGGAGAGCAGATGAGAGAGGGGGTTGGGGGGCACACTAGGGAGGGAGAGACAGTGAAGTGAGGTAACATCATTAGCTCCACTAACTCGAAAATAAAGAGTTCAGTTCTCGGTTGAGTAATAATTCTCTTTTCAAGGTGGGCGGTATTTAAACAATCATCTCTTGGAAATTGGTCATTACCACCAACTAATAACAGACGTGTTGGTTAATAGCCCAAGGTGAAGCCAAGGGCAGGCAGCTCTTGCACTAGCACACCAATCTTCAGTGGCAGGATTCAGATTCCAAGAGTGTGATTGCTATGATGAACCCTGCTCCCTGATTTATAACAACGCCAATATCTGTTGTTCTTTTAAGTGCCTGCAGTGTCCAGGGACACTTCATCACTGCGGGGCTCTGAAATCCAACAACCGTCTACCATCCAGTGTTTAAAAGAAGCACTCTCTGGTCCTGCTGTATCATCCCTCCTTCTGAGTAATGCCAATCTTCAGCTAGGCTGGCCCTGGGTACCATGGACTGGGTGAAATTAGGGAATCCAAGAAACATCATTCAGAAGGGTGTATACATATTCTGATTGAGTCTGATTAGGTCTTTATAGCATTCATTTTATTTTCAAATTGTGTATTGTGCATCTATGATGGGGAGTGTACACATAAGTGTAGTGCCTAAAGAGGCCAATAGAGGGCGTCAGATCCTTTGAAGCTAGAGGTACTGGTGTTTGTGTCGATGATTTCCTAGGCTTTGGGTCTGGTTAGCTTCCGTGTGTTGTTGGTTGTTGTTATTGTTTTAATATTCCTTACACTCTGGTTGTAGGAACTACAGTAGTTTCCATTTGACCAATGAGGAAAAGTGAAGTTAGATGACCCGACAAGGATGCTGGAAAGCAAATTCCAATCCTCTGCAAGAACAACAAATATTCTTAACTAAGCCATCTCTACAGGCCCTAGTGGTGTGTGTGTGTGTGTGTGTGTGTGTGTGTGTGTGTGTGTGTGTGTGTGTGTGTGTTTAAGCCTTCCATTGTGAAATTTGGAAGGATAAACAGGGAGAGTGGATAGAACATGGGGGTGGGAGGAAGACTGGTTTCCTACATTCTTTTCTGTTGTTGTTGTTGTTGTTGTTGTTGTTGTTGTTGTTGTTGTTTTGATTGACTGGTTTGGTTTGGTTTTTTTTTGAAATTTTAATAATGCTTAAGGTTTGGGTGTTCTGTTGTTTTGTTTTGTTTTGAACCTTGGGGCTGTCCATTGGGTAATCCTAAGACTCAAACTGCATTATCTTATGTGACCCTTACAACAGCAAAGGAGTTAGGTGCATATGTCATAGTTTTCTGTGTCCATAAGATAACTCATAAGAGAAGATGTTTTTCCCTGATCAACATCCCTCAGGAAATATCAGTCCAGAACTCAACTCCATATCTCCTGACTTCTGATCCCATCACCCCCTCTCCTGCAGTCACACGGCCCTCTGACAGGTGTCCTATACATCCCTCCTTCTGAGAAGAGCCATTTCCTTCAAAAGAATGAACTGAACCAAGAACGTAATAATTTGATGGTGGTACTTCAATTATGGCATCACAGTCTTCAGTGGTTCCTGACACAAAGGCAACATGAATGCGCACTATACTAACTGAACAGGAGGACAGTCCACTCCACCATGGGTGCCCATAAGAAAGTATCAATCAGGCTTGATACTGACCCATAGGCAATGAACAGGTAGTAAGCTCAAGTTTGTATTTCAGAGGCCCCAGAGATAGGGAGCACCAAGCATGCTTCCCAGTATGCTCAGCCATGGTACGTGTCCTTTTTGTTAATATGTATCTAGTTCAATCAATATCTAGTCAACTTTATACAAGGCAGTGTCTGTTGATAGCTGGCATTTATTATCTATCACAAATTCCTAGTGTGGTGAGCTGATTATGAACTCATGAATCAAGACCATGTCTCTCTTCGTACGCATAGCGTGATGAACAGCTTTTCGAGATGAATTATGACTAGAACCTGACAAATGTCTCTGATGGCAAGAGAAATTCCACTGAAAGGTTAATATTAAACAACATAACTCATCATACTGTGGGGTGAAGTGATCCCATTATGTTGAGTTGTCTACTTTACTCTATATAATGTGACCCATGCTTCAACCAAAGCTGCTTAATTAAACAGGTTCTCCATGTTTGTGTAAATAGTGTCCCTTTTTGGCTCATTTTCTTCTGTTTGTTCTGTCCTGTTTTGGTTTGGTTTGGTTTGGTTTTATCTTATTTTATTTATTATTATTTTTCAGATGCCTATTGAGAAGGGTGTGAGTTTGGATGAGAGGGGAGGGTGGGGGAGGATCTAGGAGGATATGAGGGAGGGATAACCATAATCAGAATATATTTTATGGAAAAAATATATTTTCAAAGTCCAGAATACTAACCATCACACCATAGATCTGAAAAAAAATATTTTCAACGAGAGTAGAAAATATTAGATATAAAAATCTAGTCTTAAATCTTAAATCCTAGGACTAAGAGGGGAGATAGCTGGTTAAGTATTCTGTGTTTATATACGGTGCATCTATATAAATTTTAATGATGGTATACTTTAGCCATTTCCACCAAGTCATTTTCAAGAAAACTAGCCTCTAACTCTGAATTGCTATCTCAAGAAAAACAGAACCATTTTCAGAACTCAGTTATCTAATAAGGTATATGTTTCTCTTCCTCCATCTTGTGGGATAAACAGACATAGTTAGGAGGAACCATATTTGGCAATGATATTACTGAATGCTATGAGTGCATTCGGTACTGCCTTTCATCATACAAACTCCCACTGATTTATACCTCAAGGCTCTGAGTCAATAGAGAAGAACAGAGAAAGTATTTGAGCACATAAAAAGTTTGATAGTCAGAAACAGCCAGGAAAAAAAGCCTATTCATTATCATTTATCACCCTAGGTACAGGGATAAAAACAGTAGCCCCTCTGTTCTTTATTTTCAGCAGAAATACTTGTCTATTATCTCCCTTGGCCCCAGAACCAAGGCCATGTCTCCAAACATAAAAACCTACTTGCCTGGACAAAGCACACTTGGCAATCAGAAGCAAGCTCCTGTGTGAATAAATGCCTATCACGTATACATCTGCCAAGACCTTGAGTGTGCTTCTGACTGCCTGACAGATGAACAGGTAATATAGGAAATAATCTACCCACCTGACCATGAGGGCTGTTCTTCATCTCATCAGCCTGGTGTTATCCATGAGTTTACATGTACTTATCACCTTGATCTAGAAACACAAGTGGCAAGAAACATTCACTTCTTGAGAAGACCAGACCAATGTCCAAGGCTAGAGAATAAGAGCTGCCTCCTAACCATCTGTACAGAAAGAGTATACAGTACCAAAGACCTTTATTTGAACTAAACAAACAAACAAACTGTGCACTTTCTGCTAAACATGTCACCATAGATAATTGGCTATACAAAACTGGCAAAGTGTGTAAAAAAAAAACTACAGGACACAGCCATGAACTTTATTTGAAATGCTCAATCCATAGAGTCTTATTTGGTGGAAGGGTTGGGGGATGTGGAAGTTCCTGAGCTTAGACTCTAACATGACTTTGCACAAATACATTAACAAATTTAAGTGAATGGCTGAAACTCTAACAACATTTATTGCCTCCATATTCAAATAATGAAGAAACTATAAATCACCTATTGTAGTCATCTGCTGAGTTTTTAAAAACATAATAGGCCATTGCTACAAAATAAAAGCTTCAGTCTCTTCCACTCTGTAAAACTCTTGCCTCTGTGACATAGACTCATCTCCACACACAATATGATGATCCCATCATAACTCTGTAACTCTCCAAAAATATCTAGTGCCTTCCACGGCACAAAATAAAAGTTCAAGATCTATTATAGGGCCATCAAGATGGCTCAGCTAGTAAAGGGGCTTGTCACTAGCTCCCATGATTTACTGAAACAGTGGCCTTCAATCCAAGACGACAGACCTGAGTCTTGCATTTGGTTTTCTTCTAAGCAAGGTGGTCCTAGGCACAAGGATGCCTAAAGGTTTCTCAGAGACTGACCCTATGTACATCAACTGCAAACCGTTTAACTGAAAACAATGTGTGAACAGTTCAGATCAGAAGAAATTGGGGAAATTTAAAAATTCCTAGAATTACATGAACATGGATGCACAGAGCATCTCTGTGGGATGGAGCAAAGGCAATTTGCTAAGAAAAAAAGAGTTGGGTGCTTCCATATAAAGCTGGGTGAGATTTCAAATGACTAATTACACGTGTTGGACTCTTGCAAAAACAAGCACAAATCAAACCTGGGGGTAAAGGGAAAAAAATAACAAATGGCTGAACTAAAATTAATTCAATGAAGCCTAAAATAATGATAAGGGGATCACTAAACAAAGAAGGTTCTTTGGAAAGGAAAACAAGATCAATAGACTATTAAGTAGTTTTAGGGCCAAAGCCTGGGCCCTGGTGGCCCTAACAAGCTAGGATTGGCCATTGATCTTCAATATATCAATTAAACATATAAATAATGGTGTAATAAGAGGAAGGGTCTCTAATCGATGTGACCACTTCAGAAAACGTCCAGTTTCCCCCATCCAAGTTTATCTTCAGGAAACTAACATGAGGTTTGAGTTTGAATTGAAGACAAGAGGTAATAACTAGGCAGTCCTGGTCATGGCATGGTCCTGCCCATCACTGGCCCACCGTTGTATCAGCTCTGGTCTGTCATGCAAGGTGGTCTGGTAAGTTGTCTATATCATATGAAGTCTCTTCTTGAGAGGCAAGTTTCTCCTCTAGCAGACATCTAGCTTTTTTAAAAAAAAAAAATATTTTCTTCTTATTATTATTTTATTTGGAGTTCTGCCTAATCCTTAAATCATTGACTCAGTAATCAACTTTCAAAGCAAAATAAAATATTTGCGATCTTTATTTTTATATATGTATATAGTGGCCCATGTTAGTATGGCGTTGGTGTGTTTCTGTGTATGAGGGTGGGAGTGCTTGCCTGCATGGCACATGGAAAGGCCAGAAGTCAATGCTGTATATCTTCATCAATCACTCTACACTTTAAGGGTCAGGACCTCCAAACCACCACCAAGTTGGGTAGATGGCCTGCTCAACAAGCCCCCAGAAACCAACTGTCTTCATTCCCCAGCACTACAGTTCCAGGTACATCCCAGCTTCCTGTAGGTACTGGTGATCCAACCTTAGGTCCTCGTGCTTGGCCAAAATCACCCACTGAGCCATCTCTCTAGCCATATATTTCTATATTTTGCTTAAGTCTTTCTTCCTGAGTAAGTACCTTGTTTTGAAGACATAGTCTTGCTATGATTCTCATGCTGTAAATGCTGAGCTCAAGGGATCCTCTGGCCTCAGACTTTTAAGTGCTAAGACTACGGTTTGGAGCTACCATGTCTGGCCAGATGAATAATTCATCATCATCATCAAATTACTATTACTATCATTATGATTCCTCTCTCTTGTTCTTTGAGAAATTCATACAGTGTGTTTTGATCCTATTAACCCCATCCTTAACAAGGAAGTGGTGGTGCACACCTTTAATCCCAGCACTTGGGAGGCAGAGGCAGGCGGATTTCTGAGTTCAAGGACAGCCTGGTCTACAGAGTGAGTTCCAGGACAGCCAGGGCTACACAGAGAAACCCTGTCTCGAAAAACAAAAACAAAAAAAAAATCAAACAAACAAACAAAAATAATCCTTCGTTTCTCCAAGATCCACTCCCCCATCCTACTTACTGGACTTTGCATCCTTTTTGTTTGTTTGTTTGTTTGTTTGTTTTTTGATCCATGAAGCACAGTTTGTGCAGCATGTATGCCCTTGGTACACTGGAGCATGAGCAACCTACAAGGCACTACACTATTCAAGGAAACTGATGCTCCCTCTCCCAGTCGCTATCAACTGCCAATAGCTCCTTAGCTGGGGTGGAGCTCTGTGCCCACCTCCCTTATCTATGCTGGAATGTCGTCTGTCTTATGGATCCTGTCACAACTACTATGAGATCATTTCCCTTCTCCCAGGGAAATTCCAATTCCTTAGAGTCCATTTTCTCAATAGTCTGGTAGTGAAAAGGAAGAGCACGGGTGTCCCTCTTCACAATATCTTTATTTTTAAAAATCAGCTAAAAAGAGAGAGGACAGAAGACTCAAGATAACAAAACTACAAATGAATGGAGTGTTATTTAAGCAAAAAAAAAAAAAAAAAAAAAAAAAAAAAAAAACAAACTACTAAAATCCACGAGTGGCTTGGGGATTACTTTGCAAATTTATACTTTAGTAAATTAGAAAATCTAGAATTGGCGAATTTCTAGTCTTATATAGTCTGCCAAAATTGAACCAAGAGAACCTAAAATTCCTAAACAAGTCTGTAAGAAGTAGGGTACAGTCATGAGTCTCCCAGCAGACAGAAAGAAGTCCAGGGCTGCACAGGTCCATTGCTGAGTTTTACTAAAGCAGAAGATAAGTCAGTACCAATGTTCCTAAAACTAGTCCATAAAACAGGGAAGGAATGCTTCCAAACTCAAAGGAAGAAAATAGCATCTTGATAACCAAACCAGGTAAGGAAAAGAGAAGAAGAGATGGAGAAAGAGAAAGCAGAGGAGGGAAGAGAAGAAGAGGGGAGGAAGGAGGGAGGAGGGAAGAGGGAGGAAAGAAAGGGGAGGGGGAGAAAGAGGTAAAATGACAGACAATATCTGATGAACCAAGATTCCAGATCTTAGAATCACCTCAGGGGTGGTGGCCCCACCCACAGTGACCAATTAGCCTTTATCAATTAAGAAAATGCTACCACAGATATGCCCATGGGCCAACCCGGTGGAGGTAACTTCTCAGTTGAGATTCCCTCTTCCCAAGTGTCATTAACAACTGACACTAATTATGACATGTCATTTCAAAATAATAAAGGCTCCCAAAGCAAACATATAGCCAAATTGTACTAAATGAGAAAAATCTAGCAGGTGTTCATCTAAAACCAGGAATGAAACATGGCCAACTAAAGACAATGGACCAGGGGCCAAAACTGTTGTCCTGAATAAAAAATAAATGGGCAGATTTTCTGTAGCATGCACTGTTGGTCCCTTTCAAAACTGCCCAACTGTCCTCTCTGTCCCCTCTCCCATAACTACCACCAGTGTTTTGTGGTAACACAATTTCATCATGTCAAAGTTAGGAATTAGCTAAAGAAGTTAGGGTATCTTTCTGGTTCTAAGATGTTATCCCTTTAAAAATTAACCAGTGATTTCAAAACAGCCTTCCAAAAAAGTAGCGATGAAACATCAGATCAAGCACATACATTGTACCCTAATGGAGTGTTTCCTAAGTGGTAAAATGTGGTTGGCGGGGAGAGGGGATACATCTCAGAATGAAAGAAATATCCTAATGCCTATGAGGATGCTAACTCAATTAGAGCGTGATTTCTCCATATTTGAAACGAAATAAAATGCTTTTGTGAAACAGAGGGGTGATAGATCTTCAGTGATGGCAATACAGGCCTGATACAACAAAAGAGCTGTGTGTGTTGCTTACTCCAGCGCAGCTTCCCAGAACCTACCATGTGTTCGCAGACCATGCCCTAGCCGTGCTTTTTTCCTGGCTGGACCCCTCATTTTGCAAGAGTAACAAGGGAAGGACATGGTCAACGAGGCCTGGGGAGATGTGAGTGAGAGTAGCCACTTCACAGTTCTAGCCAGCAGCTGCAGACGGTTCAACTAAGGGTTGGAAGAGGGACCACCCAAGCGCTGAAGAACTGTGAAGTACAGTTTCTTGAAAATCAATAATCCGCAGGAAAAAGCTTCTTAGAAGAGAGGGAGAATCCGATCCTGCCTATAACAAATGCCCTACTATATATTCTTAGCCTGCTGCAAGGTGATTAAACAGAGTGAAGGCCGCTGCGATGAGTTACTGCTTTCCTAACAACTGATGTCTTCATTTTCTTGACCCTGAGTAAAAAAATCTCAATGGATCTGAGCCTGCCCAGTATGAAAATATCTACACAGGAAACTACAACAAAAGCAGCACAAAGTTCCAACCAAATGGGGTCATGACAGACTTTCACGGTGAGCTCGGTGAAAGTGGGAGCCACCTTCCAATAGCTCCTCAACTCTCAGTGCCATTGTCCACGATTTCAATTAGTCCATCTACCACAGTATCAAATATTAGGCGGAGAGTTCTAGAATAAGTAGTTCAGAAGTTTAGACTATGTGCCATTCAGAATAACATGATGACATCTTAGGTCATCCTGTTCTGTTCTGTTCTGCATGGGACATGAATCACCCTTTTGTCCAAGATATCCTCATTGTGTATGCTATCCATCCATTACTATGCATACTACAACACTGCAGAGAGAGAGAGAGAGAGAGAGAGAGAGAGAGAGAGAGAGAGAGAGAGAGAGAATAGGATATATCCATATAACTTTTATTATGGAATATTATAATTGTTATATGTTATTGTTCTTAGTCCTTTACTATGCTCGGCTACAATTTAATTTTATTTTATTGTTCTTATTCCTTTACTATGCCTAACTACAATTTAATTTTATTGTAGATATCTATCTCAAGGAGGAAAGTAGATATAGGATTCAGTACCATCCAGTGTTTCAAACAGCTGGGCTCTTGGATATGGGTCCTATAGGTAAGGGGCCACTGTGAGGGGTTCAGTGGAACACAGTATAAAGCAATTTTGCAGAGATCTTTCTGGAGGAAATTTTAATTGTATTCACCATTTATGAACTAATTGCAACTATAAATCAGAATCACAAGCGCTCTACCTCAATGTTTCATATTCCCAGCCCCAAAAATTGTAACTCAAAAGAGCTAAAAATAAAAAATTTGCATTGGTCTCACTGAATGGTAACACATAACAGAAAAGGTTCACAGATTCACCTAAGTCAGTTCATCTAAGATAATTTTTAAAATATACTCACAGTTTACATTTTTAGTTTATTGGGGGGGTAGGGTGAAGTGGTGGTGCACACATACCATAGCACGTGTGTGGAGGACAGACAATTACCAAGAGTCAATTATTTTCTTCTGTGGGCCCTGAGGATCAAAACTGGGGATCAGAAGCAGGTCATCAGCCTTGGCAGCCAGCATCTTTACCCACGGAAAAAAATAAATAAATAAATAAAAGCCAGCATCTTTACCTTCAAAAATAATTGTAAAAACTAGTATGTAATTTAACAATTTGAACTTCCAGCATGTAAATGCATGCTTTTCCATTCGTTAATACATTCTTGGGGTATGTTCATGAAAAGTAGTCATTTTCTTTGTAATGATGTAATGATGTGTCCAGCTTAGATTTCCTTGAAGTTCATTGGGACTTTAAGGATACTGGTGAAGCACCCAGGGTGGATACAAAAGCCTCAGTTTTTACAGGGTCATTATACCAAGCCTTGGGACTCATGTTCACACTCCTAATTTTACCCATTTTTTTGTGATCACCTTTCTGGCCTTCAAAAGTAGTCAACATAATCCTTTCACATAAGCTAACTTTATACTAGAATTACATATACACAGAGATCACTGTATGCCTTGGTGGTAGCTACATGTCTTCTCTGCATTCCATAAAGTACAAGGCAGTGTGTTATAACAGAGACAGCAGAATTCTCAATTCACATACCTTTTCCACATCTTTCTATTGGCATGACTGGTCTCCAAATGTGCATACACACACACACACATACACACACACACACACACACACGTGCAAACTCATGCACACACACAATCATACATATACACATGCACACATACACACGCAATCATACACATGCATACTCACAATCATGCACATGCACACACAAACACACATGCAATCATACACATGCACACACATACACATGCACACAAACAAAGAAAGGACAGGGACAGGTAGCCACACATAGAAGGATAAAGACCCTCAGCCCAAGAAAGATCACCGGAAGCCTGCTGCCTTCAGAAGTTCAAAAGTTTTCACAGTAAATAATGCTGTAATCTAAAGAGGTTTGATGTGTTTAACTGGTTTTTAATGTGAGCGACTACACACAGCCATCTAAGCTGCCCCCACCGCAGATCCACAGCCTGATAAAAATGCTCCATCACTGGTACTCACAACAATTTAATGGCTTAGGTAGATTATATTCCTTGGAGGCCAAAGGCAGCTGCAATGCAAGGCTCAAGTTCCCAAAGTTCAGATACTTTTAGAACATTAAAAATATTTCCCACAGGAAGAATTAATTTCTCTCAGGCAAAAAAAAAAAAAAAAAAAAAAAAGGAAAATTTCTTCAATTAGTCCCACGTTTTGGACAGAAACAATAGAAATTCTCAGTCCCATAGGTGACTTCTGCAGAAAGGCTTAAACCAACACTTTCCCAAGAGGCCAAATCCAGGTCTGTTAGAAGTGTGTGAACATGAATATATGTAGGCAATTTACATATTCAATGCACACAGTTTACATAGACTGACAATGGCCAGACAGTCTATTCCCACAATCTTTTCAAGTCCACAATTTATTCCCACTGCCTATAAGTTGGATGGTTTGAATGTTCATCCATCTCTGTTTCCTCTTATTCAGATACTGTTACTGCTCTGGGTCCCCAGAGAGCGGCACAATGCTTAATTCATAGAATCATACACAGAACTATGGTATATGAGAGTGGAAAGGGTTCTGTTCTCCACCCCCTCTGACATGCAGAATTAGGCAAATACTGACAAAGTCATTCAAAATATTTCCACATCCCTTCAAAGGTGGCTGGGAAATGTCACCCTAAGGGTGAACAGTGCCTAGAACCTCCCCTGCTCTGGAGAGCTGGTACAGTGCATAGGCTTTGGAATTATGGCATAATTGGACCTTGTCCCAGCTCTGCTGCCCACTAATTAAAATTATGCTAGTAACTGAGACTTTCAGAGGCTTTACATCCCCATCTGAGAAGTAGGAGGCAAAGACTTTCTCACAGGGTTAGAAAATGAGTGGAGAAGCCTTTAATGCATTCACTGCAATGTCCGTACTCGGTTCACCTTTGTTTCAGAATACTAACTGTCCTTTCCTGTGTGGCTTTGGGATTCCATAACATCCAAAGAATTCCCACAGGTTCCTGAGTAAATGTGATATAATCATTCTCCTGTTCCATGTCAGCATAAAAACTAAGGAAACTCATAGGGTGGGATTCATTCATATATATATGAATGAATATATATATATATATTCAGTTAAAGTTATTAATCCAGTGGTCACATCACAAACCTCCCATTACAGTTTTTCTGCTTAAGTCACCTTGTCCTCCTGTGCCACCCTAGGTATTGTCTTGGTCATCAGCCCTTTGAGTACTCACTTTTCAAAACAACTATACGGAGCCAGATTTGGTGGTGTGGTGCTGTACACCTTCCATCACAGCATTCAGGAAGCAGGGGCACGTGGATCTATGAGTTTTAGGCCAGCCTAGACTACACAGTGAATTCCAAGCCAGCCATGGCTACATAGTGAGACCTTGTCTCAAAACAAAAGAAGGAAGGAGGGAAGGAAGGAAGAAAGAAAGAAAGAATGAACGAAAGGAAGTAAGTCAGTCGGAGAAGGACCACAAGGAAGATGGGAAGATGGCTCCATAGGTTACTTGCTTATCATGCTTATCATGCAAGCTTGAGAATCACAGTTTGAAACTCCAGCACCCATGTTAATGCCTGGGTAGGGACAGAACCTATCTGTAACTTCAGTGATCAGAAAGTAAATTCACAAGATCCCTGGAGCCAGTTGCCTAGACAGAATAGCTCTGAGTACCTTATCTCAATGTAAAAGGTACCACAATCAAGGAGGAAATCTCACATCCTAGCTTTGATAAGCACAGGCATGGCATGGGTGTATGCTTAGGTACATGTGCACACTCTCTTCTGCACACACACACACACACACAAGCACATACATACACATTCAGTTACACAGGTGTAAGTTCACATGACACATGCAAACACTACACATCCATACACATTCAAGAAAAGTAAAAAGAAAGAGAGAACCACATGGCTGTAAGCTCCTTCAGAAACAAAAGTACAATAGAACATTATATTTTCCCACTTTCAGCTCTTCCAAGTATTAAAAGGGGTTCAAGAACCAAAACTCTGTGGTAGGAGAGAGGATGCTCAGTCCAGCCCTTGGCTGCTTTTCATCTGAAGCCTTTCAGTTTGGCTATTTCTCAGAGTCACTGAGAGCTAATGGTGCAATGTGATTGTGCCTAGATGGATTTCCCATGACGAATGACATCGGCTCATCGCTTGTGGTCCTGCCGGGGTGCCAGTATTTTTCTTTCTCCCAAGCTTTCTGGGTTGGGGGAATGGCATGGAGCACTTTTGCTTCTTGGGACATTTGTTTCCAATTTTGCAAACACTGTGAATGTGGTTATTTTTGTAGCTCTGTTAGGAGAGTGCCTGGCATTTGGGTTTTCTGGTTGGAGTTAATTATAAATCATTAGGGTTCCAGTGACCACAACAAAGTGCCTGGACCTTGAAGCTCAGTTGTTGGTGATTGCCAGAGTTCTACCCAAAGCCCCTGCCTCTTGCTAAATCACTCAGATTCTCATTATGGAGGAGGGGGAGGGGTGTTATTTTAAGTTGTTTTCTTTGGCTTTTAAATGGAAAGCTTAAGTTCCAAGATCCGCCCCCCCTTTTTTTTTCCCAGAGCAAGATAAACTTCAGGGACTGTAAATCATGAGGCTTGCACGTCATTTGAAAGGACCCATGTTTTAAAATCAGTCCAGTCACCTCACTGATGACTTAGGGAAGTGAAGAGACTTGCCACGCATAGGAAAAGGGGCCCTTTCAGTAGCACTGGACCTATGCCCAGATCTGTTGCTTTGGAATGATAAATCATGTGCACTTCCACCCACATACACACAGCCACCCCACATTTATAGAAATAGCACAATGACCTGACCAGTAACTTCGGGGCCAGCCATGACCAAAACTAGCAGGCCTGAGATGACAAGCCCTCCCTACCTGAAACCAGTCCTATTTCCTGCTGATAGTCAGAGACCCACACAGTCTTGCACTCTGAAAGCCTGCAGCTCTAGTGGCTCATGCATGCATTCTCCAGGACAACAGTCATTGTCCCAAGTTTCTGCCATTAAAATGTCTCTGCTCCCACAGATCTCTGACTCCAACTAAAAAGCACATGATTGATCGAATTTTAAAAATAAAGACATGCGTTTGAACATTGACTAGTGGTAGCTGGACAGTAACATAAGTGAGAGACATGTTTTCTAATGTCTGGCTTTATTTTGACCTCCAAATCCTTTCTCCAAACCCTTCCTTTGATGAAGCAGAGCAGGTAGCTAACATACTTCTTCCTAGCTTAGCTGGAATGCCATGCTGAGAACAGTGCTTGGCACCCAACAGGCTTCAAGACTCACTTGTAAATCAATGAAGGCTGTGATGGTTTGTATCTGCTCGGCCCAGGGAGTGGCACTATTAGAAGGTGTGGCCCTGTTCAAGTAGGTGTGCTCTTTTTGGAGTAGGTGTGTCACTGTGGCTTTAAGACCCTAGCTGCCTGGAAGCCAGTATTCTGTCAACAACCTTCAGATGAAGATGTAGAACTCTCAGCTTCTCCTGCAGCATGCCTGCCTGGATGCTGGTGATACTGGACTGAACCTCTGAAACTGTAAGCCAGCCCCAATTAAATGTTGTCCTTATGAGAGCTGCCTTGGTCTTGGTATCTATTCACAGCAGGAAAACCCTAAGACAAAGGCCAATTCCACTTCCTCTTCCTTCTGCCCCTGACAGATCTTAAGGAAGGATGTAAGCACAGAGCTTGCATCTCATGGAACAGGTGAAAGCTATTCCAGGTACCCTGGAATTCAGAAGCACAGTATCTAACTATCTATCACAATATCTAGCACTTCTCTAACAGAAGGGATAGAGACAAACTCCCCACACAGGACTCCAAGCCAGGGCTCAACCCCCTGGGCACCCCTGGGCCTCCCAGTGCTGATCATTACTTTCCACAGACTCCATCTAGGAAAAAAAAAAAAAACAACCAGAAACAAAAAAAACATAAAAACCTTAGACACGTGACCTTTATTGTTTGTTAATGAAGATCATTCATACTCCTCTTTCTCACTTCCAAATCTGGAATTACGAGTCTCGCCGTCACTCAAAGACAACTCAGCTAGATGGAAAGGACAATGAGGGATATCATTTCCCTTCACTTGACTTCTAATGTGGAAATAGTCTTTTTGACGTCAGTATCACGTTCTGCCAACAGAGACAATAAGAGGTGGAAAGGGATGGACTGATAAACCGCTGAAAGCAGCCTCATGCAGCCTCATGCCCACCCTCTGTCAAATGGTATTGACCTTGGCCTCCAATTGCTCCTTGGGAGGCCTGCTCAAACCTGTTCTCAGGCCCCTCCCTTTGATGATATCAGTGATATTTTTGTTTATCATCCTCCTTCTCCCACGGACTCCAGGAATCCAGCTCCTAGCATGGAAGATCATCAGTAAAGTTCTCTACGTTGTCCCCAAGCCATGTATCTAAGGTATCTTGATGATGGACGGATTGTGTGATTGGGTGAGGAGATGCACTTGTTTCTGTCTGGTTTCCCTTCATCACTGGGCTGCTTCTGTGGATAGAAGATGATGCTGTGTCTCAAAGCAGCGTCAGCTGGGGAAAAAACTCCAGGTGAGGGGGTCCCATCAAGTTTCATTAAAGCAAATTTGCTAATGCTTCCTCCCCTCTAACCTCCTTACTGTCAAGACCCATTTATGAAACAGAAGGCTTAAGACTATAAAAGATTAATCAGGTTTTCTCTTTTCTTGAGAGGGTAAAAACACAGCTTCCTTCCAGAGTGCGCTGCATGATGCTATCGCTGCCTGTTCTGGGAAAGAGTAGCCTCTTCTACTAAGTGAATGAACATTCTCTCTGGGTTTTGTCTTCCTGGAGTCTTTCATAGCAGCAGGCAGCAGGCAGAGGAAGGAGACTGGCAGATCAGCGTCTCCCAACATGGTGGAGGAAGAAGAAAGGGAGAATGAAGTCTAAGACAGTGGTTCTCAACTCATAGGTCTCGACCCGTTTGAGTGCTGCATATCAGATATTTACACCGTGACTCACAACAGGATCAAAATTACAGTTATGAAGTGGCAAGGAAATAACGTAACGGTTGGGGGTCACCACAACATGAAGTACTGTATTAAAGGCTTGTAGGCTTAGGAAGGTTCAAGACCACTAAGAGGACCATCTGCAAGTCTAAGGACAGAGGCTGCAATAGAATAGAATAGCCCTTGCCTATTAGTCAAGAAATGGGGAAGGATGTTGATGTAAAGATTAGAAATGCCTTGTGAGAAAGCAAGAAACTTTCAAGCAGGCTTTAGAAAAGGTACTAGACAGGGTCACTCTGGAGCTAGGCATGGTAGTAGTGCATGCTTGCAATGGCACAGAAAAGGCTCATGGAGATCCAGGGAATAGATCAGAGGACCCAGATGGAAATCCCCCACAGCTGCTGCCATCTGATTCCCCCATGAAAGTATCAATAGCACCTTCAAATGGTTCTGGGAAAGCAAATGTTCACATATAGAATGAAACTCAATCACTATCTCTCACAATGTACAAAAATCAATTTTAATCAAATAGCTTAATGTGTGGCATTAGTCTTGGCAAGAAGGGGAAGACATGGGGGGGGGCACTCAAGATATGGGGATGGGAATGACCTTCTGAGAAGGATTCCAGTAGCTCAGGAAATACTAAGCACTAGCTAATAGGCAGCATCCAATTGAAAGATTCTGCAAAGAAGAAGAAGCAATTGAGTGGAGACGTACACGCCAGGGTGTGAGAAAATCTTTCCAGCCATTCACCCTGCAGGGGGTCAATATTCACACTATACAATGAACTTGAAATCCTGGCTTAGAAACTAAAGTGCTTGAAGGACAAGCATGAAGTTTCAGCCCCAGAATCCATAAAGCTGGGCTTGCTGGTACTCACTGGTCATCCCAGTGATACAGAGATGGACGATCCTTAGCTAGTACCCAGCCCAGCCTACTTGGAGAGTCCTCCTATATCCCAGCCAGTTAGAAACCTTGTCTAAAAAAAATACAGTGACAACTCTTAAGGAACACATGACATTGATGGTTGACCCTCTGCCTACGTGCTCACACACACATACACACACACACACACACACACTTTTTTCTTGAATATAGTCATCCTATATTGTTCTTTCTTACATCTTAACATTTGACTTCTAACTTGAACTGGTAACTGGCAATGGTCTTTTTCTCAAAACCCTATCTCCAAGTGAGGAATCTGACCTGAACTGCTCATTTGAATTGAAATCAATTCCAATAACCAATCATAGATCATTGACAAGGCCATAGACTTCTTAATAAATACAGCCATCAGTGTGGTGGGAATGAAATGGCCAGGGTGAGTTTTAAAGCACAGCACACCAACATGCTCAAGTAAGGATAAAGACAGCATCTCTAACAAAGGCATTAAGGTAAAAGAAGTGAACTTTAAATGTCCCCAATTGGGCCACCACTGCCCAGCAAATGTTCATTTTTTAAAAGATAGTTGTAAGAAAGCTTCCTTTGTTTGGGGGCAGATTGACCACATCCCCGCACAGCATGACCAACACTCTCCCTGTGGCTTCTTGTTCACATAGGCATAATATATTACTCTCGATCAAGATAAGGCACAGATGTGTGAGAGATGATGACACTAAGGGACACGCTTCAGCACAGATGGGAACTCTGCAATGTCCCCAAAGGCTTTACCTCAAGGGAATGACCACTCAGATGTTTGTGCACTTTTCTAAGAGGATTGAGCCGGTTTTCAGAAGGTTAGCCACTCAGGAACACACACATACACACCGACCATCTTCCCTTCCAGTCTCCCTTCCTTTTTTCCTTCTTTTTTATTGCCTACAATTCGGATTCACAAGTCCTCATTCAGACTGTTCACACTGATCCCTAGAAATGCAATCTTAAAAAAAAAACAACAACAAAAAAGAACCCCCCCCCCCAGATTCACCAGTGCAAACAATGCTTTCTCCAGATCTCGTTCCTTCTGTGTCATGATTCTGTTGCCCCTGTTCTGTGACACAATCCCCTGCATGACATGAGCAGATAGCAGGAAAAAGGCAAAAGCAACAATCCCAGCCTCTGCTCCTTTGAATTGCATTTGAACCATGAACGTCATTGAACAAGTCTTTAGCTTCTAAATCTTGTGAACCTGGGGGGGAAGTTCCATCTGAGCAACGAAAACAATCAAGAAATGAACCAGCCTCAGAAATATGTCACTGTCAGAAAAATTCAGTCAGCCACCGAAGTCAGACACAGAAGTTCCTCAAAGGAAAGAGACCATGGTTGTGCTTAAAAACTCAACAGCATCTGGGTGGTGGTGGTGGTGGCACACGCCTTTAATCCCAGCACTTGGGAGGCAGAGGCAGGCAGATTTCTGAAGTTCGAGGCCAGCCTGGTCTACAGAGTGAGTTCCAGGACAGCCAGGGCTACACAGAGAAACCCTGTCTCAAAAAAACAAAAAACAAACCAAAAAAACCAAAACCAAACAAAAAAAAAAAAACAAAACAACCTCAACAACACCATAAGGATGTCAAGTCTGCCAAGGTAATATAAAAATGCAATGTAAAATAAAAATCAGTAGTAATACTTTTAAATATTTCTTAGGGAATTAGATGAATAAATCTAGAATTTTATGTTATGAAAAAATCTGTGTTAAAATAATAAAAGTGATGAGGGTAAATTAGCCCTGACATATATGAAAATATATAATTACATTAATTAAAGCAACATAATACAGGACCATAAATACACATGCCAGTGGAACCTAAAAATATATTGAAATGTAATATATACTAAAGAAGTATTGTTTCTAAAATGTCATACACACAATGGGTAGCCATTTAGAGGGGAAAAATCAAATCCACTCCTCTAACCATAAGGCAAAATAAATCACAGATGGAACAAATATTTAGATGTAAAATATGAGAACCACAAACCCATCTAGAAAACAATGAAAGAGATTCTTGTCCAGTCTTAGAGTTGAGCAGGAAAGGCCTCCTAATTAGGACATGGGAGTCAGAAATCAATGAAGAAAAACCACTTTTGGTTTGGTTTGAGATAGAATATACATAGCATAGGCTGGAATGGAATTGGCCATTCTCCTGTCTCTGTTTCCAAAGCACTAGGACTATAAGCATGCACCAACACACCCAGGTATAAGACACTACTCTTAAATTTGAATACACACACACACACACATACACACACACGAGAAAAATTAAATCTTTCACATTAAAAACTTTCGCAGGCAAACTTGAGGTTACATGATGAGTAAAACAAGAATCTACTTCCTAGCACATAGAAAGTGCCACCACACCTTGGTGGACACAAACATATAGTCCCCAAAACAGCAAGCAAGGGTCTTAAAACTTCTGTTGTGTGTGCTGGCCATCTTCCTTAATCCCAGCACCAGGGAGGCAAAAGCAGGCAGATCTCTGAGTTCTGGTCTCTAGAGAAAAGTTCCAGGACAATTAGGCTTACACAGAAAAACTCTGACTCAAAACACCAAGCCAAACAAAATATTACCAGTTTCATTTATAAGAAAATCTCAATCTTTTTTTCCCCTCTGTGTACCCTTGGCTCTCCTAGAACTCACTATGTAAACCAGGCTGGCCTCCAACTCAGAGATCTGCCTGCCTCTGCCTCCTGAGTGCTAGGATTAAGGGTATGGGCCACCACTACCCAGCCAAGAGCTCAATCGTAATATAAGTGCAGTTAAGGCTATAATAAAATGTCATTTTTCATCTATCGAACTGTGCACACATAAAAGCTTCATTTGTTTCTTTGTCTGAGACAAAAATCTTACTCTGCCAGATTCGCCTCCAACTTTGCATCCTCCTGCCTCAGCTTCAAGGGTTCTGGGACCACAGGTGTGTGCCACCACATCATGATCCACCCACACGAGTTCGATATTCTGTGTTGCTGATGGTGCTGGGCAGCAGGTAATCTCTCATACATCGCTAGCATAAAAAGCAATACTGACTGAAGTTCTATGTGCATGTACTTCTGTGAGCAGTTCAGAAGCCTTGGTGTTACAAAAGTCCACAAACTTTTCCTATGAAGGTCCAAGAAATAAATCCTTCACAATCTGGAGTCCATGTGGTCTCTGTCGCAACAATTCTGCTGTGTGATGTCAGCCTCCAATGACAGATGTGTGTATGAGCATGCTTGCGTTCTAATAAAACTGTTTCTAATACAGACTGTAGATGGGTTTGGCCTAAGGGTCCTAGTTTATCAACTCTGCTCTAGGATCCAGTAGGTACAGCAAGGCTAGGCACTCCCTCACTAGGACACAGACCACAGGCTCTCTCTCCAAACTCCATTACTTTCCCATAGTAACACACTAATGGCTAGAAAATGGATGCAAGCACTGAACTTGGGAGTCAAGGGTTACATTTTGAAGCCCTCTTTGATGTTCATGAGCCACTTGGATAGTCTCCTCCTGGTCTGTAGCATAAGCTGTATGTCCAACTTCTCACTCATGTGCTGAAGAAATCTCTGTTGCTGCTATTCTGGTCTTTCCACCATCATCGCTGATTAACGACAGTGACCGGGATGAATTTATAGTCACACATAATGGTGGAGCTGCCATCAACCAGGGTCCCCCCCCTAAATGACCTGGGTAGGATAGAGTGACTGAGTCCTATACATACTAAAGAGTGCTTCAAATCTGACCACAGGGGAGAATGTTTCTTTTTCTTAATAACCTCCTGAGAAGTTAGCATTCCTGATAGAATGCTTAAGCAATTTTCTGTGAACTTTAACAGGATTAAGGTTTGCTCTGGGAAGCCAATTACCCACATGTCCAATTACACACACACACAATTGCCAACTGTCAGTCAAGGTTCTACTGACCCTTAGCCAAACTTTCCTTTCTGCATCTGACAATGATCATCTATCCACCCTCTCCCTACTCCATAAAATGTCCCTGCCAAATGTGAATCTGGGGAGTGGCCGTCCCAGGTCATTTTGTTTATACTCATAATTCTGATACAACTTTGGTACGTGCTCCCCAAGTTTTCTTTGGTTTTTTTTGAAACTCCTAGTACGCAATCAGAAATAAATTCATTTCTCTGAGTCATTGATTATTTTTTATCTACTGCCTCAGCTAAATAAATCTACAAGACTAGATTCACACTTTAGAAACTTGCTTGAACTTACTGCTCACTAGGTGCCAACAAAGCCTACACTAAACACTTTGCAGATATTAGCTGACAGACACTACCGCTTCTCCCCTACAGTGAAGATCCCATAACTGGGGCTGGTTACCCAAGCAGGAAGTGGCCCCACTTATGAGAGAGGTCATACCAGCAATGACAATACCAGCTAGGATTTCCAGGATGTTCACAGTATGCCAAGCACCAGAATTAAACTCTTTAAACATTATTATTTGAAACCTCACAAAGATTCTCTTTTTAAAAAAAAAAAAAAAAAAAAAAAAAAGTTTAACCACCAGCGGTAAATTAATCTCTGATAGGTTAATACACTCCATTTAGAAAAGAAAAGAAAACCAAATGCTTTTCCTAAGACAAATTTCTAATAATAAAGCTCAACCCAGTTCTTTTGCTTAGGGACACAGAGAGAAAATGAAGCTGCTCTTAAAGGGGACATGATTTCCCAGGGGCACATCAGCACCACTGGATCAGAACTGGTGAGAGGCTTTTGATACACACTTTCCAAAAAAGAATATTATTCTTAAAGACTGAGAAATACATGTATGCATACATGCATACACACACGCACGCACACACAAATGCACACCGTCACGCACATGCACACATGCTGGTTAGAGCCCTCTCAGGCATCCTTCAGGAGACAAAGCTTTGAATGTTCACTTCAAGATGCAATGCTCCTGATCTTTGAACAAAGAAATCATCTCATATTGCCCCCAAAGACTTGGCTTGGTTTAAACTAACCTCAAATTATAGACATGGGAGGGAGAATTAGATTTAGATTTAAGGAACAGAACAGGCTGAATTGGAATGTTTTTATAATCTTTCTCTAAGGGGATTTGAAGGTCTGGTATATGCCTATTGGACCTCAGTGTGGCTGGATAGGTATTTTTGCTGTTTCTTGTCTTTTGTTTTGACTTGATTTATAGTAGAGGCTGACCTGGAACTTACTGTATATCTCAAGCTGACCACGAACTCCCCCCTGAATATTAGAACTGCAATCTGGAATTACAGGGGTGCACTGCCATTCCTGACTTCCTCTGGTTTTCAGGGGGAGGGTGGGATCCATCCCAGCTCAGGGAACTTCGGAGGCAGAGGACAGAGGTCTCCAATGGGACATCTATATGGGCTACATGTTGTAAAATAAGTGATTCAACATTGGCGAATTCTAAGGGCAAGGAATTTAGGAAACCTAGAGCCTCTGAGTCCCTTGCTACCAGAAGGAAGAATCAATACTTCGACACTGTAGTGCTGTCTGAGGGCATACAACCCAGCACTGTTTGCAGAGCGCTCCTCAAAAGACTGCTCTGAGAGTAACTGTGGTGTGATTAGGGACATACACTCTAAAGACATGCAGAGTCTTATGTTATCCCCCACTAAAATACAAGCCATGAAAATGTGGCTTTGAATACACTCGGACATTTTTCTCTTCTCTATGGCAAATTTAATGAGAATAACTAATACAGGATTTGTTGAATGACTGAATGTATGTGTTGTACCTAACATGACAAACATGGCATTCTATCTGTGTTTGCCAACACCATTTAGCAGTTCAAGTTAGCCAGAGCATCTTCTGCCATGTCACACTATTGGCAGGGTAGACAACAATCCTCAGGAGTCCCTGAAACTGTCTTCTTGGAAGAAAGCACTCTATAAAAGGAAGGTCGAAACCCTGGGTATGAGAGTACACAGAGCTGGTACCAGCCTCCCAGCAGACTACTGGGTAGGCTTATACCCCAGGATGTAGCAGAGCCCAGGGACACAGAGACATGCTCAGATCTGCAGTCTTGGCACCCAGAGTTCTGAACATCCCTGACCTGTGGTCCCTAGAGGACCACCCTGGCTTTCGCAGAAATAGAAACAGCTCCTCTCTGGCACAGACTCCCAGATATAGGAGCCTCATTGGGCTAAGCCAGAATACAACTTCAACAGCGACACCCTCTGGCAGCAAGAAGCAAAAGGCAGATGCAAAGAAAGAAAAAAGTTATCCCACAGTTTCCCTAACTGCCCTTGCCTCAAATACCTCTGAATTCACAAATAACTCTCGGGTCAGAAGTCTCAAGAGAAAGGTGTTTTCAGCCATGATAGGTGAAGAACGGGTTGGGTAAGTGTTGGAAAACTAAATCGTCCATCTATCTATTGATCTGCCTATTTCACAAATAAGTGTGTGTGTGTGTGTGTGTGTGTGTGTGTGTGTGTGTGTGTTGAAGTGCATTTGTGTTTGTGTTCATGGACTTTATGGAATAGTACAAGCACCAGCCCCATCATAGGAGGCATGCAGCATCTGGGTTTCAGTTATTCAATGTTTAAAGAGCTATTCTTTGGGTTTGGCTGGGTTCTTAGGTTGGTTGGGTTGGGTTTGGGTTTTTTGTTTGTTTGTTGGGCTTTTGTTTTTGTTTTTGTTTTTGTTTTCAAAATAGGGTTTCTCTGTGTAGCCCTGGCTATTCTGGAACTCACTCACTCTGTAGACCAGGCTGGTTTCCAACTCAGAGATCCACATGCCTCTGCCTCTCAAGTGCTGGAACTAAAGGCGTGCACCACACTGCCTAGCTGGGTTTTTGGTTTGGTTTGGTTCACTTCGGTTAGGTTTGTTTTGTTTTCTTTTTTTAATGTAATAAAAGGTTTTTATGTCCAAGAATTTCGTGGAACACCAATTAATCTCCATTCTATACTCAAATGTTGGGCCCCTGCCAGCTGGAAATGAAAAATGTAAGTTCTTATTTACAATAGGGCTGTGACTATACCTGGAAAGTCTAGAGAACTCCACCAATGTCACCTCCACCAGTGATGAGAAGATCGAAAGAATCTGGTTGAGATACACGTGCAAACCACAGAGCCTAGAATCCTGAGCTTCCCAACAGGACACTCCATGGACTCCAGCCTTCAGCAGGCTGCAGGGGCACTGTCAGGTGGCACTACTTCTCTCTACCTTTCAAATTCTGGGCCATCAATCAAGCCAAGTGAAGTTTCAAACTCATCAATTAAAAAAAAAAAAAAGCAAAGTGTTCTCAAAGAATCCCTGGAAGACCCTTTCTCACCAAAACACTGTTAACATAGTTTAACCAAAGAGTATTCACGATGAGTTGAATATGGTTTCTTGGGAAAGAATCCAACTCATAAAGACACACTCTCACAGATTCAATAAGCATTCACATCTTCATTACGTTATAATTTCTACACGATTTAACGACCTTAAGAGTTCCACTCTTGGTCCAAGATGGACCACCAGCAACTGCCACTCACTCACACTGAAGAGCTAATGGGCAAAGGCATACAATATGTTTTTGTGGCTTTTATTTTCCACAAACAGGCTTATGATTTGGCCAGTCAATTATCCCCCTGACTCCTAGTTCCATTTACAGTAATTCCTATTAAAGGGGGTTCCACCTCTTGCACTAATGGCAGCTTCAATGATTAGTTCAAGGTCCCTCACTACTATCTTTAGCTACTCTGTGTTAGACCTCCAGGACCTCGCTCAGTGCCACAGGAAAAAAATAGATCCTTGAGGAGCTTTAATTGCTGCCATTACTCCTCCCACATCCACCTCGCCAGCAGACAGAAATCAACATGGGTGACAGCCAGCAAATGAATGCTGGGAACAATGGCTACTGTTGCCTTTGTCTGGCACGACGCATGTGCTGCACACAATGGGGCTTGGTTCAGCAGCAGGCCTGTCCTAATTATATTTTTCCCTGTTAATATTTTTTTTTCTCACTGATTTAAATCATTTCATCCATGCGACTGTCCCAGACTACAAACCAGACATGGCCACTACAAACTACATTATAATAGATGATTAAATCATCACATGGGATTCTTTGTGTCACCTTCTTTCAGTGGGATAATCCCAAGTCATGAGAGTTAGAGGATGAACATTCAACAAGGATGAAAGAAGATCCTAAACTATAAGGGAGATCTTAAAATATAACATATATGTGATATATATATATACATATATATGATATATATTCATATATATATATGTATATATATATGTCATATACAAGATAGAAGGGGGAAAATATGGAATTATACCAGAGCTTAACACACAGAAGATGGCTAATGGTGGGCACCCTCTCCAGCAATCCTGACTTCCAAACCTAAAAGCAGGGTAGGGAGGGAGAAGAAAAGGGGAATTAAAAGCAGAATTCCCTCCTTGATACTCAAAGTGTAGCCCACAGACCCGAGCAATGGTGTTACCTAAGAGCAGGTTAGAAACACAGGATCTCAGGCCACATTCAGATCCATGGAGTCAGAGTCGCATCTGATAGAAATGAAATGCAGGTTAATAAAGGGAGCTGACATGAGATTACCCTTAAGACCTTTAATAGGAGGGAGAGCCTGGTGACCACGGGAGCCATGATCAGCCTTAAAGTGAGAGAGCATTAGAAGGGATAGCAGACCATACCACAAGAAGCATGATGGGGCTTGAAGAAAGAGAGAGAGAGAGAGCCAGGCCCCAAAAACAAAGGCAGAGTTACTGTCTCATAGGTTCCCTAGAGAGGGGAGGCAAGCTTCATACCAAGTGACCCAGACTACATGACTCCTGACTTGGTGGCAGTGTACACTAGGTAGGAACATCGTTTAATGCTGCCTTTGTCTTGGGCAGCAGAGTGGGGGAAAGGGGAGTTTGCTTTTCTTGCCCTGCAGCTTGAATGCTCCAACCAGACAGGTCAGAGGCCCGGAAGTCCTTTATTTTGAATGACATGCTTCAGGGAGGTATGGCCTGATTTGGGGGGACAGGATCAGGTAGAGGGTCTATGATCGAACAGCATCTTAATCAACATTCAGGTGATATGCACGTACAACCAAGTCTGAGCAGCTCCCATCTAACTTGTTGGAGTGTGAGGAAACAGAATGCTAAAGACGGAGAAGAATTTGGCTACATGATACTAACAGAGATCATTTAAAAACAGAAAGTAAGGTTGTTCTGTATGTGTGTTAGGGCTGGGAATTATCAGTACCTCTAATAGTTCTTCAAAAGCTTGGGAAGAGGTTGATGAGTTCAAGGCCAAGCTACACCAAGAGTTCTCATTTCAGAGAAACATATTTTACAGAGTTCCTTGCCCTCAAATTTTTTTGTATGTATTTGTATGTAGAGGCACATGTTCATATGTATGCACACATCTGGAGACTAGAGGCTGATGCCAGGCATCATCTTCTCCCACACTGTTCCTATGCTTTAGCATAGAGTCTCTCAATGAACTTGGAGCTCAACAATTTGATTGGGTCAGCATCAGCAAGCCCTAGGAATTCTCCTGTCTCCAAGACCATGGTTGACCACACATGACCTACACACTCTACCACCCCCAGCTTTTATATGGGTACTGAAGATCCAAACCCAGGGCTTCATGCTTGCATTGCAAGCACTTCACCCAGTGAGCCACCTCCCCAGCCTCTTTTTCCCATGAATTCTGAGTCAGTATGCTAGTCAGTGTGTTGACATTGATAAATGTTTATTGTCACTTTTCATCTGTACTGCAAAGACACTGTGTCCTACAGTAGAAGTACTTACAAGCTATTGGGTGACATAAAGATTAGTGTTTTATTGGAAATTCTGTCCTTTCGCATAAAATTTTGGATTCTACTGCTTTTTTTCAAGTGAATTTATTAAAGCCAAATTAATATACAATAATATTCAATAATATTTTTATGTGACTTTGCAATAAATTTTGGAAATAACATATGCCAGAGTGTCTACAACCACAATCAAGATACAAAAGAATACATCGTTCCCAAAAGCTCCCTGTGCAGTAAATTGCCTTCCTCTGCCTCCATTTCTAGGAAAACATGTCTGCTTTGTTACTATCTGGCTTTGTTCTATTGCTCTTAAGTCTAGTCTGTCATACATTCATGACTCCTATGATTTACATAACTAGTTCTATTGCATAATTAGATTTTATCCAGTGGCCAACTACATATATAAACCTGTGTCCCAAAAGGTTATGCCATTTGGTGATGTCATTGCTGTCTTAGTTTAAATGTACTCCAAAATGCTCACATGATGTAATCATGTGACTGACACATTCCTCAGAAAACATCTCCTTCACTAAGCAGTGTGTGCTTACATTCAAATTGAACCCTAAAACTGATTTTTTAGGAGTTGAAATTACTAAAAGAAAAAAGGAAGTGAATAGAAAAGAAAAGAAGTGAGAGAGGAGGAGAGAGGATGAGAGGAGAGGGAGGGAGAGGAGAAGAGAGGGAAAGGAAGAGAAGAAAGGAAGGAAAGAAGGAAGGAAAAAGAAAGGAAGGAAGAACAAAGGAAGGAAGGGGAAAAGGAAGGAAGGAAGGTAGGTATGTATTCAGGGAAATACATTAAAGTTATTTCACAAGAAGTAATTTTTCAAAATAAAAACAATAAGAAAATCGTATTTTTAAAATAGGCAAATATCCTACTTTAAAAGATTGTAATACAAACGTGCATACACATACATGTAACGCTCACACACACTAAGCATGTTAGTTGGCAGGTGCTTGTAATGGCAACAGTTTAAGGAGCTGAAGTAGAAAGATTGACAAAGTTAAAGGTCATCCACGGATTAGAGATCCTTTCTCAAAATAGGCAAACAGGAAGTAGTAACAAACATTGATAAAGATGTAGGAAAGGGTGAGTAAGAAAGCACTGTCAGTAAGAAAGCAGTCAGTACAGGGACTGTAGAACACAGTATTTCTTGCGATCTAGTGACCTAGTAATCAGAGTTCTGTCCAGTAAAATGATGTCAGGGTCCTATACAGAGACCTTTGTACCTCATGCTCATCCATAAAATTTTTTCCAAAACAGGCAAAATACAAAAATAACCTATGTGTTCATCAATAGATTAATGGATAAAGAAAGTATAAGTTGTACATATAGACACACAATTATTCAATCATAAGGAAGGAAATTCTGAAATGGGTATATGTGTCAGTGGGTAAAGGTGCTTGACACAAAGGTTGATGAACTGAGTTCCATTACTGAAATTCACAGAGTGGAAGGAAAGATTCAACTGTCACTACTTGTCCTTTGACCTCCACATATACCTGTGGTACACATACACACAAATATTTTTTTAAAAAAAATTTTCCACTGTGCTATGGATAACCAGGGGACACCAAGCCCACCAAGCCAAGGACAAATGCTAACATGTGGAATCTAAAAAAAAAAAAAAGTCAATATATGATGAAGATATATATATGTGTATATATATATATATATATATATATATATATATATATGATGGTTAAAATGGCTAGGGATCCAGTTTTAAGTTACAGTGTGTACAAGTAAGTTCTTGATGTTGACCATGGGTAGTGTCATAGGTGTTAATCTGATGATGGCAGAAATCACTACACAATAGGCATCGAACTAAATCATCCCAATACACCTTGAGTATAAATGTAGTTTTTATTCGCCAGACATAATTGTCATCTTGGAGGTTTACTGCTGAATAAACTCACCCTTTCTAGTTCTTTCTGAGCTCTGACTGGCTGGTTCAACTCAACTATTCTGGTTCAAACTCCTCTCCAAGCTGACTGACTCAACCTGTCTTTTCTCAGCTTCTCACTGAATTGCTCTACACATACCTACAAACACCAGCATCATAGAGAGGTGGAGCCAGGATGAGCACTGGGGTTTTCTGGCCATGAGTCTAGCAGAAGTAGCAAAGTTCAAGTTTAGTGAAAGATCTTTTCTCAAGACAATAGGATGGCCAGGCGGTGGTGGCACACGCCTTTAATCCCAGCACTTGGAAGGCAGAGGCAGGTGGATTTCTGAGTTCGAGGCCAGCCTGGTCTACAGAGTGAGTTCCAGGACAGCCAAAGCTACACAGAGAAACCCTGTCTTGAAAAAATAATAGGATGAAGACTAATAGAGAATGACACTTGGTAGCCTTGGGTATGCATACATACCCCCCTATGCACACTCACACATGCACACCCACACATGTACACACACACATGCACACCCACACATATGCACATACACACAGTGAAAATATATTTAACACAATTAAATGTTTAAAAAAAATAATAAAGATGTACATAAAGATTTTTTTTTTAAGAGTCCCTGGACATTCTGGCTTTTTCTAAACCATTTTAATGACACAACTCTTGCATCTAAAATAAATAAAAACACAACATCCTAAGCATGGTTGGTAGATTTAGACTATAATTCACTCAAGTTTACTAAGAGGCCACTTTGGAGTCTGCCGACCAACAACTTAGCAACTTTAGTACATTCTCATTATTAATAATAAAAATCTATGTTTTGCAGAACACATTTTCAGACTGGCTTTTGAAGGGCTCCCTAGAGAACCACTACAAGACAGCGACTGATGTGCAGAAAACCCACCGTTCACCACAGGAAATCATCATTGGCACAGCCATGGGGGCCCTTTCCAGAAGTTCCTTAGGGACTACCATTCTAGGATGAAAGATGTCTCTCTCTTGGTCTCCTCCTGAGGCCTGTCTTTCTGATGTGGGAGCTAGCAATGGACAAATGACCATTCCGGGTCTGTCATGCTGAGTGAGACAATGTGGAGTATCACCTAGGAAAAGTACACTATTGTCATTTAATAATTGAGGGGAAATAAAACTTTAAAGACATCAGGCCCTCAGCAAACAAATGCTTGTTGAAAGCCTGTAGGGTGGGACAGTGGTGTCTGTGAAGAGGGAAGTGGCGCCTAGGGGAGAGAGATTTCTGACTTGTGGATTCCAAGGATTAAACGAAGTTTTGCCTGCTTAAAAGCAGAAAAACAAGTAAGAACCACCAAGGCATATAAGGTTCAGACTTGGAACACAGACACATATGCACACACTCAAGCAGTTCAGAGCAGTGTATTGGCAGCTTTTGACTCCAGGACACAATCGTACACACTGCATCATGACCCAGTACAGACACATGTGTTTGTGCATGCACAAATAAATCAGAGTTTCATAAAATCATAACCTTTACCACATGATATACTCCAGCTACTCTGATGCAGTAATATAACTATCCAATAAAATTAGGAAGGAAAACAAAAAGTTTGAATAGGGGCACATAATTGTGGCAAATTTCAACCTTCAGAATCACAGAGATTCATAGTCTGACTATCACTTACGGATGTATAACTTGGCAAAGATGTTTTGTATTTTACAAGCCTCAGTTTCCCCATCTGCAAAACAAGAATAATAGCTAGTGTATATTATAAAGTAAACCCTCAAAGGGTGGAGAGCACCACCCCCATCAAGAGGATGACGAATGCATGGGGCTGCAGCTCAGCCAGTGGAGTGCTTGCTGAGCAGTCACAGGGCCCCGGATTGAATCCCGGCACTGAATAAATTGGTCACAGTGGCACACACCTGTAATCCTTGACCTTAGGAGATAGAGGCAGGAGGATCAGTAACTCAAACTCACCCTCTGCTATAAAGCAAGTCTGAGGCCAGCCTAGACTACATGAGACCCTGTCTCAGAAGATATGATGACTGCTAAGTGCAGTTCCACATATGCCTATGATCCCAGACATCAGACAGAGGATGGTGAGTTCAAGGCCCATGTGAGTGACATAATGTCTCAAAATAAATGATGACAATGAGGATGTTCTCACCAGAAAATGTCCCATAAACAGGAGCCCAGTCCAGGAAAGAGAAGTATCTTTTCCATAAGTAGCTTTCCACCTATGAATAGCACAGACAACTAAATAAAATTTTTCTATCCTTTTTAAAGATGTATTTATTTTTATGTGTGTGACTGTCTTGCCTACCTGTATAGTTGTATACTGTGTGCTTGCCTGGTACCCACAGAGACCAGAATAGGAGGTCAGAGCCCCTAGAACTGGAGTTGTAGATGATCATAAGCCATCATGTGTGTGCTGGGAATTGAACCCAGGTCCTCTGCAAGAACGGCAAGTGCTCTTAACCACTGAGCCCTCCCTCTCCAGCCCCACGTTTTCTACTTTTAAAGGTCATGGTTTATAAAATAATGCTAAAGTCTGGGAGAATAGTAGCTCAGTGGTATAGAACTTGCCTAGCCTGGCATGTACAAAGACCTTGATTCAAAACTAGTTCAATTAAATATTATATATATATATATGTATATATGTTAATATATGTTAATATATTAATATATAATATATATGGTTGCACTATTCATAACAGCTGAAAAATGAAAGCATCACAAATGCCCATCAGTAGATGACTACATAAACACACACTGGATTGTTATACATTTGTAAACATATGGAGTAAGTTATAGACACATGTAATACCATAGATAAGACTTCAAGGCATTACACTAAGCCAAAGCAGGACATGGAAAGCACACATTCTGTGAGTTCACGCACATGAGATCTCAAAAGTAGATAAATCCACAGTGACAGAAGGAAGATTGCTGGGTATCGGTGACTATACTGGGCTGGAAATAGGAGAAAAGTGTTGAACAGATAGAACACATTACCTTGGCACCAGAGGACAAAAGAACTTGGGCAATCCTGTCATGCATTCAGTGCAACTGTGTGCTTTCATGTGTCACAATTCATGCCCTATGGTTTCCATCTGAGAAAGATGTTTAGTAATGTCTAGAACATTGGTAATGATGCCATATGCAGTCTCCATCATACAACTATAATCTTAGGACGCCGTTGTCTCCAGATTCAAATGCTCAGAAAGCATAGGCCTCCTTTAATATCACTGTGACTAAAGAGACACGAAGCCTCCTCAGCACACAGAAAGGGGGCACAGGAGACATCACAGAAGAGAGACAAAAGCAATGCAGGAGCCAGGGCTAGCTAGAATGCTGTGAAACACCGTTTCCTGGACACAGCCAGCACTTGGATCACCCAGGCAAGAGCACTGGTCAGCATTTCATCATACATGGGGGAGGGACTCAAGAGGCTCCACTCCTCAATGAGGGCAGGGGATGTCAGCCTGGCATGGTGGCACGTGCCTTTAATCCTAACACTTAGGAGATAGAAGCAAGAGGATTTCTGTGAGTTTAAGGCCAGCCTGGTCTAACAGCAAGTTCTAGGCCAGCCTGGACTGCAAAGTGAGCCCTTGTCTGTCTGTCTGTCTATCTATCTATCTATCTATCTATCTATCTATCTCACACATACTCACACATCATCATCAAGCCTTCATGCAACCTAAAGGAATCAACCCACAAGAGCCAAGCCATTCTTTTGTATTTGTAGAAGACAAAATTCCTAATTACATCCACAAGAAACAGTGCTTTCACAGAAACAAGGCTATTTCATCAAGCTGCAGGAAAATGATGGAGTGTTAGTGGTCGGGGGTTAAATAACAGGAGCAATGTGACACCCTACGGTTAAAGACGGATATTAAATGAGGCAAGTATGCTTTAGAAGCTACACATTAAATAGGGAAAAAAGATGTGGCATTTAGTTAAATAAACACTTTACAGCAGCAACAACAATTTATCTCATTGATAGAAGTTCAATATTCATACCCAGGGAAAGGACAATTAACAGTAACTCTACCCAGAACCACATTTTAAGACAGACATAAATCCACCAGAACACAGTCCAAGACCTTACAAAAGTTGGCAGGGGGTTAAGCAAAACATTCCAAGAAAAACTACCCATGGAAGAGAAAATACCTAAGAAAGAAAGAAAAAAGAAAGAAAGAAAGCCAGAAAATTCAAAGATGAGGGGTTGTACCCTAATAATCACCTAAGAAGTAATGTGCACACATCCAAAATAATCTAGAAAACTCCAGGAAAGCGCCTGTAGAATGCACATGCAGCTCCACATAGGAAACCCTGTGTTATCACAAGGTGGAAAACCACAGAGGGGCAAACAAAGAGAAAGGGTATCTATGCCAAGCTAATAGTCTTCCAATCCCCAGGGTAATTCCCAGGCACCCTAAAAGGGAATTGAGGGGGTCTTACTTTCCACTATAACAGAGTTACCACAAACTGAAGAGCAGAAGACAACTCTATTTTATTCTCCCACCACTATGGATGCTATAAGTCTGAAATCAGGATGCCAGCCGGGGCCACAGTCTGAGACTTCAGGTACATACGTTCCACTGCCTTGTCCTATCATCTAGTTTCCTAGGTCATTGGAGAGGCTCCCTTTGCATCGGCTTCAAGTGGCAATATCCTTTTAAGAGATACTGGCAATATTAGGGTATTTTTACAAAAGCTTCATTTCAACTTGTTTATATCTTCAAAGAGCCTATTTTGTTTTATATGCTTGTGGGGACAGTGTTCATAAACAATATGTGCACATAGGAGCCAAAGAACAACCTCAGATTTCATTCCTTGAATGCTACCCACCTGTTTTTATTGCTTGTTTTTTGTTTCCTGACAGGATTTCTTACGGACCTGGAGCTCAAAATGAGTAGGCTAAACTGATTGGCCAGAGAGTCCCTACTGTCTCCACCTCACCAACGCTGATCACACACATACACCCCACACCAAACAGTTTATGTGGGTTCTGGAGATTCAAGCCAGGCCATCACCCTTACACAGTAAGCCTTTCACCAGCCTGGCTATTGCCCGAGTCCCAAAGACCCCATCTTCTTAAGCTTCTTGGCATCAAAGAAAATCATCAGAAATAAGATGAGAAAATAAAAGCCTTGCTAACTATGTGCCAGACAAGAGATTAATATGCAAGATAACAAGTTAGTGAAGTTGGATGGAGGGAATTGGGATCATCTGTGTACAATGTTTACAAATTGAAAGGATTTCAAAGAAAATCATACAAAAAGCTAATCTATAGAGACAGAAAGTAGAGGACAGGGATGAATCAATGCTCTGGGGTGATTATTGTTGATCTGATTATGTCTGTGTGGAGGACACTATACTGGTCTGCCTAGTTTTCTGTTTATATACTTTTTAAATTTTTTTTAATAATTTATTCATTTATTTTTACTGCACATGCGTTGGTGTTTTGCCTGCATGTATGTCTGAGTGTGAGGGTGTCAAATCTTGGAGTTACAGACAGTTGTGAGCTGCCATGTGGTTGCTGGGATTTGAACTCAGGACCTCTGGAAGAGCAGTCAGTGCTCTTAACCGCTGAGCCATCTCTCCAGCCCCTTTAATTTTATTTTTAAATTTGTGTATGTGTGTGTGTTTGTATACATGTTTGTGTGGGTGTATGTATACATAAGTGCAGGTGCTCTTGGAGGCCAGAGAGGGTGATAAATACCCAAGAACTGGAGTTACAGGCAGTTGTGAGTTGCCCTTATATGGGTGTAGGAACCCAATTTGGATCCTCTGTTAGAGTAGTGTGCACTCTAACCATTGAGCAATCTCTCCAGTCCTTTTTGTATACAGTTTTGTTGTTGGGGGGGGGGGGGTTGCTTGTTTTGTTTGAGACAGGGTCTATGTAGCCATGGCTGTCCTGGAACTCTATAGAGACCAGGATGGCCTCAAACTCACAGAGAATCTCCAGCTTCTGCCTCCCACGTGCTAAAATTAAAGGAATGTGCCATCAAGTCCAGCCCTTTGTAGGTAGTTTTTAAGTAAGCCATAAAGCATCATGAATAAAGTTATTTTTGTAAACTTTATACCTGATCATGTGTGTATGTGTAGTGTGTGTGTGTGTGTGTGTGTGTGTGTGTGTGTGTATTCTGCAGTTATCAATATGAAAAGATTTTGAGGGGATTTTGCCATTCTGGGACTCCAACTCAGGGTCTGGTACACAGCTAGGCAAGCACTCAACCACTGAGCTACAGTGCCCCAACCATATGAGAGGACAATGAATAGTAGATGGAGAAAACCAGTTCCCCAGCCAGGCTGCACTCTGAAGGCAAGAGTGGAGAGTGTGGGTGAGGATGCACTGCAGAGCACTTGAGTTCAAGTGCAGACTCCCCTGTGGCTCTTGGGTGGTGCTGGCATTTGCTCTGCAGAAGAAACTTCCTTTCTTCTGTCTGGTCAGCTTCTTCATCAGTATGATATGCTGGCAGTGGAAATTCTCCCTAGGGTTGCCAACGAAGCTTCAGCTTGCCAGTGTCTGTAAAGTGTGAAGAGTTTTGAGTCACGTTGACCACCATTGTTAGGTGATCACATCATGGATAAGTCTTACCGTCTTGTTTGTGGTCCCAAATTCAGCAATGATTTTAAAATCTGAAAGCATCTTAGTTTTTTTCTTATAAAGACAACATTTAATTGTGGCTGGCTTACATGTTCAGTTCAGTCCATTATCATCAAGGCAGGAAAATGGCAGCATCCAGGCAGGCATAGTACAGGAGAAACTGAGAGTTCTACATCTTCATCTGAAGGCTGTTAACAGAATACTGACTTCCAGTATTCCAGTCAGTAGGATGAGAGTCTTAAAGCCAACGCCCACAGTGACACACCTACTCCAACAAGGCCACACCTTCTAATAGTGCCACTCCCTGGGCCAAGTATATCCAAACCATCACATTCCAGTCCTGGCTCCCACAGACTTGTTCAAACATCTGGGGGCTATATCTAAACATAGCATAATGCAAAATACATTTAGTCCAACTTCAAAAGTCCCCATAGCCTACAGCAGTCTCACCAATGTTAAAAGTCCAAAGTTCAAAGTTCTCTTCTGAGATTCATCCAATCACTTAACTGTAATCACCAAGGCAAGACAGGAAAGCATCTGGGCAAACTCCAAACTCTGCATCTCCATAGCTGATGTCAAAGCAGTCTTCAGATCTCCAACTCCTTTTTCATCTTTGTTGACCCGCAACAAACTTCTTTCTCCTTTTTCCACTCACTCTTAGAAGCTTTCCTCAGCCGATATCCCACAGCCCTGACATCTTTAATATTGTTGAGTCTCCAAGGCATCTTCAAATTCACAGCTTCTTGTTCCAATGTCTGGGATCTACACATGACTTTCCGAGCTCTTCCAAAGGACTGGCTCTGCCAGCTCTGCCCTCTGTAGCATGCTAAACTCAGGTTGATCCACTGCCGCTGGTGTTCTTGGTGATCATCCCCATGGCATCAGGAACTCCAGTACACTGGGGTCTTCTGCTGCAACTAAGCTGCACCAACAGCCTCTCATAGGCTCTCTTCATGGTGCCAAGCCTCAACTCCTTTACATGACCCTTCAGTTGTGGGCCATCAACTGCAACTGAGGCTGCACCTTCACCAATGGTCTCCCTGGCCTCTCACAGTGCCATGCCTCAGCTGTTCTTCATGACCCCTTCATGCCTTCAAAACTAGTACCACCTGGGTAACTCTTACACATTACCAAGAACAGCTGCAGCACGAGGCATTACCTTGGCTATCTCTGGAACACCGCTTCTTTGTGCCCTCAGAAAACACTTCCCAGAAGATTTCACCTCATTAATGCTGGTCTCTTCTTAATCACTGCTAATTTCTTAGCTCCAGCTAACCAGCATCAATTGTCCCAGTAGTCCCTTCTATTTTTCACTCTAATGCCAGAGCCACATGGCCAAAGCTGCTGAGTTCTGCTTTCTGGAGCTGGAATATGGGCCTCTCTTATTCTATTACCAGCTTTCTGTTTTCCAACTCCCTCTCTGCCTAAGCTTGGCTTTCCTAGAACTTGCTCTGTAGATTGACTTTGCCTGAAAGCATCTTTATCTTAGCAAAGTAAAGGAGAAAAGTGGGCAGGCAGGCATAAAGGAAGAAAGAAAATCTACACTTGTGCTAATTCCGATTTCCTCTTGCCTCTTCAGCTGAACCGTCTCTTTAGAGGGTCATTCTTCAAGATGCTTTATTATTCATGTGTGTGGCTGTTTTGCCTACATTTATGTCTGTGCACCTCATGCATGCCTCATGCCCACAGAAACCAGAAGAGGGTATGGATCCCTTGGAAAGAGAGTTACAGAAAGTCATGAGCTGTCATGTGGGGGCTAGGAACTGAACTTGAGTCCCTTGGAAGAGCAGCAAGTGCTCTTAACTGCTGAGCCATTCCCCTCTGGGCCCTTCTTGGATTATTTTAATTACTGTTATTGTTTTATATTGCTCCTTTCTCTTGAGAGAAGAGTCTACCATGTTGCCCAGGCAGATCTCCAACTCCAGAGTCCAAATAATTTTCTTATCCCAACTTTCCAGTAGCTGGGGCTGTACCCCTATTACTTAAGGAAGACACCAGGAAATTATTTTTAAAGAAAATGAATACTTTCTTTGTAAATGGGCAGTTTTATCTGATGTTCACCCTATGATTCAGGAATTGATAGTTTGTTTTAGGTTGGATAAACATAAAGTACCCACTAGATACCAGTAACCATTTGCCTTTTGTTAACTTTTCATTTTGGTTATTCTTAAACATAGGAATGTCGAAAGAATTTAAACAAAGAGCATCCCACTAGGCCGCCACGGAACTCTAGCAGCAGTTAGACCGTCTGCAGCATTTGCTTCCTCCCTCCTCCCATGCACACATACAAGACACACACTTTTTCTCCGAGTCAAATTGTAAGCCTCATTCTCCCTTTAACAGAACTGAGAAAAGGCATTCTCCTAAACGGTTAAGCAGTACCAGGGGGTGGAGAGTCCATCCCCATATGAGTGAACACTGCCAAGCAACTGCTTATGACTTCTACCAGTGTTTACTGAGGACTTGTTCTCAATTAGTGAGTGAAAGAGATGAGTTTGGCAAACCTGCTTCTGCCTTCATGGGTGGAGTCTAGCATCTCAAAACCGTCCCTTGGACTCCTCAGTAATTTTAAATGTGCTGGGTGTCAGAAATAGTACCACAGGATGTTTGTTTCACAGTTAGTTTTGATTCACTACTTATAAAATAGTCATAGCTAACCTGATTGCCACCACAACTGCTTTTACAGGTGCAAGGGACAGAACCCCAGTGTGATAAGCCTTAAAGGAAAAGGTGCATTGGCTTGATCCGGGCACAGCCAGGAAATATAGCTTAATGAAAGCTCCGGAGACCTTTGTCGCTGCCGCTGATTTCATTCTCAGGCAGCCTATGTCTCCATGTGACCAAAAAGACAGAGACCTTGTAACTCTAGATGGCAGGAACAGAAAGAGTCTTAGCCTCCCATTGTCCCCAGGCTGGGTACCGGCTTCTTTCTGAATACTGGTCAAGCTGAGTTCTGTGGCCGCTTGAAATGCCGGGGGAAGAACAATTGCTTCCAGCCGCTCTAAAGAACAATCCTTTTACTCCTATAAGAAAGGTTGGGTGGTCAAAATCCACCTGATCACTTCAGGGCAGTATCTGAAATTCTGACTCCCCCTTCAAGTCCTAGAAATCTGAGGAACAGCAGATTTACGGATGCAAGGCTTGCTCCAAGTCAAAGCAGAAGGAAGCACTTGGTCTGTATGTGTTATCAAGCCAGTTCCACTAGAGGTCAGAGCAGTGCACAAAGCAGGAGCTGGAGGGCTGGCTCTTCATTCTCCCAGGGAAAGACAAGAGGCCACAGGAACCACATACAAAACCCAGGCTGCTAAGCAAGCCACATCTCTCAGACAACAGACTCTCTTAGCTTGGAAGAGATGACATCTGATTCCAGTCAGGCTTCACTATCTCTCTGTTCACATGCAGGCACTACAGAGGAGACCATTGTCTATGGCAGCAGTTCTCACAACGGTCACCTATCAGATACCCTGCATGCCAGATATTTACATCACGATTCATAACAGTAGCCAAATTACAGTTATGAAGCTGCAACGAAATAACTTTATGGTCCAGGGACACACAACATGGGGAACTGTATTCCTCGTGGAATTGACTTACATGACTCATTTAAAAAGTCACAGCATTAGGAAGGTTGAGAACCTCTGCTCTACAGGATTAGAATCAGCAAAAGCCAACAGCACCCTGAACTTCTCACACAGGGAGGAGTCAGAGTGGAAGCTCATGAATTAAACAGACTTACAAGTCATAACCAGTGACGGTGTGGCAGCCTCACTTGGCTTCTGACTCAAGCACTCGGCATGAAAGAAATGAAACAATGTCAGAATGTAGGAGACACTAAAATTTTTTAAACTTCCTCTTTCAGAATGCTATCATTGTTAATTTTGCTTATAGGAAGTCATGTTGCTTTATAGGCACAAGCTGTAGTAGGAATACATTTTTTTAAAGGAAGTGTAAAAGGTAAGTTTAAAATCCCCACATTTGGGAGATGGAGAGATGGAGAGATGGCTCAGTGGTAAGAACACTGACTGCTCTTCCAGAGGGTCCTGAGTTCAATTCCCAGCACCCACATGGTGGCTCACAACCGTCTGCAATGGGATCTGTTGCCCTCTTCTGGTGTGTCTGAAGATAGCTACAGTGTACGAAGACATAAAATAAATAAATGAACCTTAAAAAAATCCCCTTTCCAAACTAGGTATGACAAGAGGCTGAGTAAAAGCACTGTGTACAGATATAATTTCTATATATGTGTCAAGACATAAAGCTTATGAATAAACAGAAGTTGCTATATTAGGATTCTCTGTGTGTGTGCACGTGTGTATGATCTGTGAGCAGGTTTATGCATGTTTTCCCCTGTTGTGGGAGATATTTAAATCTCCAACCCAATCAGGACCGGTCAATGAAAACACAACTCAGTAATTATGAATATATTCTGCAAGCCTAGATTGGGCAGATACCCCTACACTACTCTGTTCCCCAGCTGTGAGACCCTTATTACTTGAGGATTTTCCAGACCCTGCGTCTGTCCTACCTCCTTCTACCTCCTGCTTCCCAGTCATCCTCTTCTCTGTCATCTTCCTCCATTGTCCTCCTCCAGTCGTCCTCCCTCCCTCTCTTCTCTCCCCAGCCTTTATTTCTCCACCTCCCCTTCCTCTGCCCAATCACTGGCTCCAGCCTTTATTTTACAAATTAAGATGAGCAGAAGGTTCACTAGCAATCACCTGTGTAATGACTCACACCTCCTCTGCAGCCCTTCACAGCAAAGGGGAATTAGGATCAAGATACAAGGCTCTCTACAACATTCCCCAGTCATTCACTAAGTCAGGATCTCTCAGAGAAAACCAGAGATTGCCACTTGAGCTGGTCTAACCAGCCAGCTTGCCTTGGAGATCCTGACAATCACAACTTGGGTTCTAGGAATCTGAATGCCAATCCTCACACTTACACAGCCAATGGTAGTTATATCCACTGAGCCATCTCTCAGCCCCGCATTTAGGATTCCTGATAACTTTAATAAGAAAGTGTTGTCAGGGTTGGAGAGATGGCTCAATGGTTAAAAGCACTGGCTGCTCTTCCAGAGGGTCCTGAGTTCAATTCCCAGCAACTGCATGGTGACTCTCAACCATCTGTAATGGGACCCGATGCCCTCTTCTGGTGTGTCTGAAGACAGTGACAGTGTACTCATATGCATATATAAATACATAAATAAATACATAAACAAATGCATAAATAAATAAATCTAAAAAGAAAGAAAGAAAGTATTGTTGAGACTAAACCAGGAGGAGTGCAGCATGGTTTATCACTTGCAGTGACAGTCCCTCCTTCTTGCTCTGACCTGATGAGGGACCACAGTTAAAAGAATTCCTACTTTGTTCATGTCCCCCAGCTTGATGGATTCAAGGCCAACCTAGACTATATGTGTTGTGTCTGTTCAGCGTCTGCAAACCCCAAAAGACCACCAATCCCAGTGCCCACTGCACTAGGTCTTGATTTACAAGCTTGAGCCTAGCCTACACTGTCATCTCTGACAGAGTAGGATGGGAAGGTGAAGCCCCCAGCCCAGTTTCAAGCAAGCATTTATAGCAAACAAGTAAACAAGCAAGGAAGGTTCTAACCTGGCATACACACATCTGATTGGGTGTGGGGGCTATAATGGAATTTTGTTACCCTTTAAAATAATTGACTGGTTCTGGGAGCCAAACTATAAACTTAACTTCTCCTTTCCTCCTGATAGGTGGTCGTTAGGAAGTGAAGTGCCAGGCTTATAACTTGGAGAAGCAGGTTTGTTGGGAAGTAACCTGGAAACTGGTGCTGGAGAGTTCAACCTTAGGTCAGGTTCTCTTCTAGGGTGGAGTCTGAAACCAAGATGTGGTCTCTCACATGAGACCCTATCTCAAAAAAAAAAAAAAAAAAAAAAAAAGGAGTGAAGTAAAAATAAAATGCTAGAGAGACCAAGCCACAGCTACTACTGTTCTATGTGAAATACGGAGATCTCAGTCTCTAGAGAACCCACAGAGATGATGCCTGAATTTGAATTGAGGAAGAGTCTTAACCTGAACAGCTGTCAGCACAGGCTGAGCAGGAGATGTGCTGCTGTACCCACGTGGTACCCAAGGCTGGGACTCCATGCTGCCTACAGACAGCAAAGGGATGCAAAGGGATGCAAACTCCTACTCTGCTCTCTCCAAGCAGCTCAGTGAAAATGCATGCTTTGCATCTTCACAGCCTTCCAAAGCAACCCTTTCAAAAAAAAAAAAAAAACAGGGATGAAGATTATTTTAACCAAACTCAACCCAGGCTCGCCAAACATTTTTTTTTTCTCAAAGGCCTGACTTTCATAATTTCATGATTACACACGGATTGTCCAGTTTTTGCAAGAATCATGCTAGGTTGTTTTAGCTAGAGACCTCCACCTCGGTATCTGATCACCCATGGTATCTAATCAGGTTCCTCATTCTCTGCCATCCCCTAAGTGATATTATCTCGGCATGCCTTCAGCAACATCCCTAGCTGAGGTTAGCCTGAGCCTCTCTCACCTTGACATTTTCTCTTACTTCATAGTCTCCATCCACTGGCCCTACCTCAGGCAGCTCTCTGCTACGAATTCCCACTTGTCTACACTATTTGAAATTCTAAATGGAGGCCTCTTTTCTCCTAGTACCACACTCCTGAGTCAAATCTGTTTTCACTCCTTGCTCTGTCTCTCCTTGTTTTATTTATTTATTTTGTATTGCTTTTACTGTTTTTTTTTTTTTTCAATAACCAGAGAACTTGATTAAAAGGCTACCATAGACCTAGGTGTACAGCTCAGTGGTACAGCATTTTCCTGGCATGAGTCAGATATTGGGTTCAGTCCCCAGTACTGTTTTTTTTGTTTTGTTTTGTTTTGTTTTTTAAGTAAAGAATCAAAGCAAAAGGCTTCCAGGAACCACCAGAGAGGCAAGAGGACAGGGCAACTGGTTCTATCTCCTAAGAGTCACTCATCTCTTCTCCACACTACAGATGTCACATGGTCTGTTTTCCATGGGGTACTTTCCTCTTCCCTGCCCATCTGCCCTTGTTTTATTAAAGGAGAGAGGTGATTCTGTAAAATAAGACAAAATTACTCAAAACATTTTCCCCTCCTTTCCTATTTTTTCCTTGTTCTCTCTTCCTCCCCCCACCCTACCCTGCGTGGCACTACTTGAGAAGAGTTAGAAGGTGCCATCCTGTTGGAGTGGGTGTGGCAAAGTTAGAGGAAGGATGTCACTGAGGGTGGGCTTTGAGGTTTCAAAAGCCCAAGCTAAGCCCAGCATCTCTCTTCTACTGCCTGCAGATCAGGATGTAGAACTCTCAGCTACTTCTCCAAATCAAGTCTACCTGTGTGCTGCCATGATGATAACGAACTAAATCTCTCTCTGACACTGTAAGCAAGCCTCAAGTAAATGTTTCCCTCTATAAGAGTTGCCATGGTCATGGTGTCTCTTCACAGCAATAGTACATGTGACCAAGACACATGTCTTCCTTGTATTTTTGGCCAACATTATAAAAGTCTGGTTACATATCAGAAAGAAACTAAATATATGGATAATCATAAAACCATGTATGCTGTTGGGGAAAGAGTTATAAATATAGGGGGAAATGGCATGAGTTATTCATGTGTGTTCATACTTCCTTGTATATAAATAAGGAGAAAAAGAAATAAATATACATGTGTGTTTCTGTCTCCGTTCTATCCACTGATAGACAATTAAGCCTGATTTAATAAGAGTCAGTATGCCTGGCACCCAAACACTACTTTCCATTCTCTACTTAACAACAATCAAGATGCTTTAGAAAGAAGAGGCTGACTCTAAAACTAAGCAGAGCTCAGTCTAGAACGTATTTATCTGTAGAAAGTAGGGAAGGGCTCATAGAATATCGAGGATTTAACAGCAAGCAGACATACTAACAAATGACCTAAATCAAACATCATTCTATGTGAGCGATACTAGAAACATCCCTTGTAAAATCAGGCACAGAGTAAGACTCCCCCAGTGCTTTTTCTGTGCATACTGTGGTGGTCAGCGCCAACACAACTCCTGAAAAGAAACTGAAGCCGTAAAACTGGAAGAGAAAACAGTGTCTCTAGTTAGTTGTATAATTAAGACTAATTTAAATGATTACTTGAAAAGAATATCTACACAAAATAGTATTTTGGGCTGGAGAGATGGCTCCACAGTTAAAAAGATACATTACTCTTGCAGAAGACCTAAGTTCAGTTCCCTGCACATATATCAGATAGTTCACAGCCTCTTATAACTACTGCTACAGAAAGGATCTGATGCCTCTAGTCTCTGCGAGCACCTACACACACACACACACACACAGAGAGAGAGAGAGAGAGAGAGAGAGAGAGAGAGAGAGAGAGAGAGAGAGACATAATTAAATAATAAAAAAATCTTTTTTGAAAGAGTACATACTGCTCCTGTAGAAGACCAAAGTTTGGTTCCTAGCATCCTTGCTGGGCAACTCACAACTGCCTGAAACCCCCAGCTCCAGGGGATCTAAAGTCTTTGGACTTCATAAACAGAAACAGACATACACATTACTTAAGGGTTATAATTAAATTTTATTTAAAAAAAATAAAAAATAACAAGATCCAGACTCTTGGCACCTTTGCATTGAGAATGACGTTTTTAACACATTTAAGTCATCGAAATGACACAGGTGGCACCTTGCATCAGTAGAAAAAGGTATCACTTCAATAAATGGAGCATTAGAATCAAAGGGATAGCTTGCTGATAAAAGCACTGGCTACTCTCCCAAGGACCCGGGTTCAATTCCCAGCACCCACACGGCAGCTCACAACTCTCTGTAACTCCAGTTCCAGATGATCTGATTTGACTTCCATGGGAACCAGGAATGCAGATGGTGTACAGACAAACATGTGGGCCAGACAACCATAGACATGAAACGAAATGACATTTAAAACTAAAAACAAGCAAATGGAGCAATTAAGAGATGTACTTGTAGCAAGGAAGAATTGGATTTCTTCCTTATATCATCTCCCAAACCCAACTCCAGATGCATTAAGGACATAAACGTCAAAACAAAACTTTTGTTCTGAACAAGAAAATTTAAGTAGCTTTTTTTAAACCTTGTAGTAGCCGATGATTTGTTTTAAAAGACATGAAAAGCACTAACTATGAAACACGAATTTATCCAGTTGGCTATTTAAAAAATTAACAAAGTATTTGTCAAAAGAGAACTGAAAAGAGACATGACAGACTGTGAGCAAATGCTCTCCACGCACGTGGCTGGCCAAGAGTTAGCTTCAAGAAGTCCCTCATGACAATTACAGACATAGAAGCAAGTCACCAGAGGGGCTGAGACACTTGTAATTTTTAATTTCATATTATTATTGAAGTGAGTGTGTGTGTGTGCTCACACATTCATGTGCCACAGCACACATGTTTGGGCAAGAGGACAATTTCATGGAGTTACTCTCTCCTTCCCCTTAAGTGGATTCTGAAGTGGGAGTTTCTGGTTGTGTCATGTGATGCAGACTCTTGTGTTTCGCTGATATAGGCTAGTGTAGTGTTTTGCTGAGGTAACACCTGTGGGAGGACACATGATGTTTAGAGAGAGTATAAATAGGACTCAATGGATAGTGACATGGCACTTGCATAGCTAGCTTTGCAACATATCATTGGTCTCAAGTCTTTGCTGATCTTTACTGCATTGAGAGAGGCATGGCACAGAACTTCTCCCGGCATCCCAACTGGTTCTGGTCGCTCCGGCTGACTCTCATGCCAATTCAGTGGAGGCCTGGCTGTTTCTGCTGGATCATGCCACCAACTGCTGATGACTGCTGGTTTCCTGACAAACGGAGATTGGAATCGCCCCAGAGGACTTCTTCTAAATAGGTCCACATCCCCTTGTCCTATCTACCTTCTTTTCTCCCCTATCTTTGGATGGTGGGCTAGAAGGGGGTATCAAAACATTTGAGAACCCTTATTAAAAGTAGGTTCTAAGAACTCTAAACCTACAGAGTTCTAGGCATGGAACATGGACCTCTCACTTGTGAGACCAGCGCTTTACCCACTGACTGTCTCACTGCCTGCTCCACACTTTTTCAAATGGCCAGATAATAAGGAATTCAATCTGTGAGGGACAGATGACCTTGACTACCAATACTCAGCCATTTCACAAAGGCACACAGAAAATACAGAAGGAATCAACCATGGTCCACAAACTTGCCTAGAAACACAGAACAACCAAGCCAAAGACCTTAATTTAGCCTAGAAAAACAAAAGCATGTTTGATAAAGTTTGATTCAGTTCATCATCATAGAACAAAATAAACCTTAGTGGCACAAAGCTGTGCACGGATATCAGTCTGTGGGTCAATCCCAGTCTGGGCTGCCTAGGAGTCTCTGCAAATGGGGTCATCCAGCCTGACTGTACTCTCCCTCCCTGGGGCTTGTTAGAAAAGTTGATCTAGAGCCACCATTCTCAAGCTGTGAGTGACCCTTTCTGCTGTTTACATTATGATTCATAACAGTAGCAACATTACAGTTATGAAGTAGCAATGAAAATAATTTTATGGTTGGGGGTCACCACAACATGAGGACCTGGTTGAGAACCACTGGTCTAGGACCTCATCCAGGCATGCTCAGCTTGGCTTCACAGAGCTCCCCACGTGTAACAGAGCACTCTAAACCTTTGCACACAGTGACAAAGCGGGTAGTGGCAACAGGAAAGAGGCAGCTGGCAGGCAGAGACTCTCTCTCTCTCTCGTTCTCCTCTCTTTATTTCTTTTAGCAAAGCAGGTCACATGACCAAGTGTGCACTCAGAAGTGCAGAACTGACTCTATTTCTTTTTCTCTTTGGGGGCTACTTTTGAGATAGAGTCCTGTGTAGCCCAGGCAGGCCTCTAGTTCACTGTATAGCCTCCTGATCCTCATGCCTCTGCTTTCTAAGTGTTGGGATTACAGATATGCAAGCCTAGCCAGATTGCATTTCTTCTTCTTTTCAAGATGTATGTGTCTATTGTGTGTTCATTCCTGTGTGTCTGTGCCTGTGTCTGTGTGTCTGTATGGGATATGTGTACCAGTGTGCAGGTGATCGGAGAGGCCAGAAAGGGGGCCTTAAATGCCTTGTAACTAGAGTTAGTAGCATTTGTGAGCCACACAATATGAATACTGTGAGCCAAACTCCAGCTCACTGATTAAGCAGTAAGCCCTTTTAGCCCCTGAACCATCTCTCCAGCCCCAGACTCCATTAATTAAAGGAAAAAGAAGCAAATTCAAGTGATGAACGGGAATATAGTCTAGGATGGGGCAGATCTCTCATTTTACAGTCTACCAAACACTAGTGTGAATTCATAAGCAATGTAATAGCTCAATAGATGTAAACACCTAACTTAGAATCACTAACTTATCCTAAGAGCCTCTGCCTCTTGACTCCTAAAGGAAAACATTCATGTAAAGGAAAACATGCCAGTAACAACTTTATAAACAACCCACAACTGTATTTTGCATCCAGATCTCTGCTCCAAATGAGTCATCTGAGGCATTTCTATACAAATTCTATTTATGTATAATGGTGATTCCCAATAAAATAAGCCAGCATTCCTTCCTAGCCCCAAGAGATTTTTCAGAATTGGGGTAGGAATGGGGAGAAATTTTCAATTTTAAAACCTTTACTTAAACACACCATACAATTTTATAGTAAGAAGATAGATAACACACACACACACACCACCCCTTCAATCGTGTAAACTACAAAAGGCTACAATTTATGCAGTGAGATCTTGTCTGGTGTAGTGATGAACACCTGCAGTCCTGGGATTTGCAGGGTAGAGGCATGGGTTTGTGTAGCCCAGGAAAGTTCAAGGTCATCCCATGTTACACGAAGACCAGCCTGCTCACAAGGAACCCTGTTGCTAAATTAATTAAAATAAAATAGAGGCAAGGTTTTTGAAAACTGAGTGATACCAGCCAGATGGCACTGGATTCCAGTTTCCAAATATTACTTCAGTAGAAGCCATTTCTCTCCAAACAGTCCCTGTGCATCCTGGGGCAGCTACAGCACAATTCCCACTGCCCCAGACCTGGCTGGTTAGCAGTTGGCATCCTGACAAGTATTTTGCATTCAAAATGTCAAGCACTCACCACTTCTGTCCACAGATGCAGTTCAGGCAGCCTTTCCCTCATGCCCGGATGCCCAGGCCTTGCATCTGTGCCCTGCCAATGGCATTCTGACAGCTGCAGGAAGGGGACACAGGTTCCCAGCTTTACCACTGATGTCAATGTCCCAGTTCACTCCAGGGAGCTTGCTTTTCCCTGGCTTTATTTCAGCCTGCCCATAATTAAATAAATAAATGGTTATATGTTTCTACTTTTTTGACATCTTTAAAACACTGTCCCTTTTATACCCCTTCTTCAATTTTCTCGAATAAGAGAAACGTGTCAGAAACGATCACAAGTTTCCCTTTGCAAAAAGAAATAATCCAGTGGGCTCAGAAAGACCATGAAACTGAGTGTCAAGAGAAAAACAAGGCCAGTGTGACTGAGCCAAAAAAGTTCTTGCCTATTTTACACCAGGCTTTAAGTCCAATGGCAGCGCTACAGAAAACCACATGTGGTGGTGAACACCTGCAATCCCAACATTCAGAAAGATAGCAGGAAGTCCAAGACCATCCTGGGCTACATAGTGAAACTGAGGCCAGCCTTGGCTACAGGATCCCCTATCCTAATTAAGTCAACCAATCAGCCAATAAATGAATAAATATATGAGTAAGTGAATTAGTGAATGAATGAATTAGTGAATGAATGAATGAATGAATTTAAAGTTCTGGGGTCTGGAGAGCTGGCTCAGTGGCTAAGAGTGCTTTTGGTTTTGCAGAGAACCAGAATTTCAGTTCCCAGAACCCATGTCAGGCAGTTTACAACCATTTGATAACCCTCTTTTGGCCTCCATGAACTCACATGCATAAAAACATACCCATATGCATAGCAGAAAATAAAATAAATCATAAAATAAAAAGGTTCTAGAGTTCGCCTCTTGCCCATAACCAACAATGGATGGGAAATGTTGACGTATATTTTTTACAACCTACTTTAATAAGCGTTCAATCTCCCCACTAGCCTACCACTGACCAGAGGTAGTGGAAAATAAAGATTATTAGGTTATAGGGAAGCAGACTTGTTTAGAAATAGTTCTTTGGGGCAATTCCAATCTTCACTGTTCTCAGTCCAGTCCACTAGCAAACACCAAACCTGTTTCAGCAGCTGTAGACCAGTCAGTCCACTGAGCAGACACCACACACGAACCAGCAGCTGCAGTCTAGTCCATTTGGTGAACACCACACACAGCAAGGGGAGTCCAATCCAGAAGAAACTGAGGCTCACCAACTGGCCCAAGTCAGTGGAATCAACAAGAAGCTGCAGGAACATCACGAGACGTTCTTTGGCAAGTTTCTGTCTATGAAGTCACCACAATCAAAGCTTAGCAATACACTTCGAGGAGAGCCGATACATGCATGTCATCTGCAAAGAAGAGCAAGGTGGGGAGCAAAGCAAACCAATGCTCCAGCTCCCACTGTCTATGGGGTCTTATTTATAGTCTTTCTAAACATCACGCATCCTTTCACGTGTCTGCTATAGCAAACCATCCTTTCACCTGCGCCTGCTTCAGCAAGACATTCTTTCACGTGTCTGCTTTAGCAAAACATCCTTTCACCTATGTGCCCCAGCAAAGTATCATTTGACATAACTGCCTTTCTAAAGAAACCAGAAGTTTCCGCTTCAGGGAAAACTACATTAAATGTCTTTCTCACTCAGTTACCCTGCTTATAAAACAGGAAACTTTATTATCGTAAGAAATCTGTTCTTATGTTTAGAAATAGTTCTTTGGGGGCAATTTCAATCTTCATTGTCCTCAGTCCAATCCACTAGCAAACACCAAACATGAGTCAGCAGCTGCAGACCAGTCCACTCAGCAGACACCATACACGAACCAGCAGCCATAGTTCAGTCCACTCATAAGACCACTGTTCTTGTTTGGAAGAATGAAATACAATAATTTATGCAGAATGTCTGGGAAGTGAGGAGAGCACAGAAAGTCCTCAGTACTGTTTTATAGCAGTAATAACTCCTGGTGCTTTTGTTGTCCTCATATAACTGCTACATAGCAAATAGAAGCCAGGGACTTCATCCCGGGACACAAAGCTATGTTTTTGTCTCCATTTCTCACCAATAGGAGGGCGTGTCTGCTCTCCTAAGAGAAAATAAGCTCTCTCAAGAGTTGTATTCCAGAGTTCCCTCGTTAGATGCATCTTACGAGAATACTCTTGTTTTATAGGTTTCTAAAACTTCACAAAAGAACTTCCAATTTCCGGGCCCTGTGCACTTGTAGTTACCTTCAAACATCATGTTTTACCCTAAACTATGTTTGTCTTCTAAATACTATTAGCCTTTACTCTAACTCAAGTAAATCATATTAAATAAAAATTACAGGAGGCCATTTTTTTAAACTCCAACAAAGCTTTAAAAGAAATCAAACTGGAGTAATTCTGGCTCATACTTATAATCCCAACACTTGGGAGGCTGAGATAGGAGAATCACTGTGAGTATGAGACCAGCCTGGACTACACAGTGAGTTCCTGACCAACCTGGGCTAGAGTGAGACCCTAACTCATAAGGAAGGAGCTTGCTGTGTAGGCATGACAACCTGCATTGAATCCCTGCATCCCTCCCCTGTAGTGATGACGATGATGATGATGATGATGATAACAATAAAATACATAAAAGTAATCAAATTATTTATACTGAGTCTCCATGTTCCACATGATACAATCAAAGCTATGCTTCTTCTCAGAGAGATCAGCAAAATGCCCTAAATGGACCAGTTTTAATTAGTATGATAATGAAGTGCCTACCCTTTAATACTCCCATCATAGAGGTGGTACGAAGTCACCTGATATGAACCAATCAGGCTGTTTCCTAATGCTCTGACACCATGTGAGCAACGTCACTTCGAAATGTCCAATCCATCTGTTGGTTGTTTCCCGTTCCTTTATTCCCATTGTGTCTATCACACCAGTTTCTTCCGTGTAACTCTTTAAAACCCTTATTCTTGGCCAGCGAGATGCTCAGAAGGTACAAGTGCCTAATGTCCTGACTTCAGTCTCCAGATCAAAAGTGGAAGGAGAGAACCAATTGCAATTGTCCTCTGACCTCCACAAGCATGTTGTGGCACACATATATCCACACTCAAACATAGCATACACACACAATCATAATAAATAAAATTATTTTCCAAAAACTAATATAATCAGTTAAGACTTTTAAAATACGAAGACTTTTTGTTCTCTGACCCTCAGTTCTCAGTTAGCCAGCTCTGCTAATAATTGTGGTTGGGTCTTACTGCTCCAGGTTTCAAATCATTCCCTCACCACTTATTCATCAACTTTTTCTCAATGTTTAGCAACTTTTAAGAATTCAAGTTGTATTTTCTCTTCCTGTGGATCCATAGCTCAATGACATATCTTGGGGGGAAGGTTATGAGATTGCTATGGGGGAAAACACCACCACCAAGGCACAGTGTCCCAGACGTCGGGCTGCCAACCATTGAAATGAGATGGGATTGACTGGCCCTCCAGAAAGAAAACACAAAAAAATGTTACACGGTGCAAAAAATAAAAGCATGCGAGATGAAAATAAATAAACTAGAAATACAACATTGACTACATGGGGGTTGGGGGGAATAAATGAAAAGAAAAGAGGGGTCTGACAAAATGTTCAGCTAATAAAGGCTCTTGGTTAGGGACCAGTACTGATGGCCTGAGTTCAGTCCCCAGGGCCTACACTGTGAAATGACTCAAGCCCACTCACGGGTTATCTTCTGCCTCTAGACATGCACCTACAAATCCACAAGATAGACAAACACATGTAATTTTAAAAATCTGTCATTAAAAAAGAGAGCATCCCAATCTCTGAAAAACACACTCAACCATGGCTGTGAAAGACAAAATATATGAAGAGAAAAATCTTCTCAGAAATCCTTCACTGTATGGCATATAACCAACGTATGCAACAAGCCTCCCACTACCATTAAATTAGATGCAAACTCCTTTTGTTTCTAATTCATACATGCCAGCACCAAAGGTGACTATAGCAGTCTTTTTATAAATAAATAAATAAATAAATAAATAAATAAATAAATAATGGCTACTGAAATATACCAACCAGATGAAAGATGATCAACAGTCTCTAATCCCTGCCTATAAAATATAGGCCGCATGCTATGAGAGGTATATGTACAGGTCATTTGAATTTCAGCTGCCCTCACAAGGTTCTATTACCATCCACAGCCAATGAATCCATAATGTGGAGCCAGCTAGGCCAATCATTTCCAGAATATTCTGTTACATTATCTTCACTTCTCAAACAAAAGCATGCCCTGATATTTTTAACATAGCATGAGAAACCCTTGACTTTGTTCACATCAAATTGTCTCCAGGTCTAGACTGAGTAGTATAAAACTTCTGAGCCTGGGAATTAGGAAATCTGGCCATTCCTGTTTTCTGGAACCTATCTTTTGGAACCTAAGCATGTACTATGAGAAACTAAAACAACACAGAGAATATATGTGGAAGAGTTGAGGGTTGGGCCATCCCTAAGTTCCCTGTCAACAGCTAATAGAAACTGCCTGTCATGACAAATGACCCCCTCAACTTATCCCCCAATAAAATCCCACCATCACAGGAAGCAAAATTGCCTAGTTAACCCAAAGAACTGGTATTTTGATCAGTAAAACTGGCAAGTGATTTAATTGATGATAAATAACCAAAACATACTACCTTAAGATAAAGAATTTGTTCTCTAATGACTATCAATCTACACAGGCAATATAGACATCCGTCCAAGGAACCTTTCTAAGAATGCAAAATAATCTTGCATCTTGAATTTCCTCTCCTTCTACTGTGACATTTGTTCTCCCTAAAGTCCCAACACATTTTTTTCACACTGACTTTTGCTTCTGTTTCTAATAACACAGAGGACTGAGCATTTCTGAGCTCTGCTGAACTGTAAGCCTTACCTTAAGTGTAATAAAAGAATCCACCATGTCACACCAGAATAGAAAAACACTAGTTTGCTAGTTGAGCACAGTGCAAGAGAACAACAGGGACAGGCATGGCAGAATAGCCCATCTGGAGATGCTGAACCATGTGGCTTTATGTGGCATCTGCCCTCTTTTTGATCCTTATCATAGAAAGGACTGAATCATGATAGTTTTGATTGGCTGATACTTGATTCTGGACAGGAACTGTGTTTGTATGATAGCAACTCTAAAGTCTAGCTCATTTTGATTGGTTGTTTCATGTGTTAAACAATCCAAAAATCATTTAATCCTGGTCAATGCATGAAAAACAGTTGAACAGATTCTGAAAGAGCAACAGGCTGAGTTGTTTGTTTCTAGGAGAGTCTCCAGTTCTGGCTTGCACATCCACACCTCTTCCAACCCTGCTCTAGGGTTTGCTGGATCCCTTACACTAGCTATAATAGTTTTCCACTTGTTAAACTATTATAGCATCTTTATGAGCCAGCTCTTGCTTGGTTCTGTCCTCCATATTGGAAAAGTGGGGCTAAGAGGTCAACAGCTTAGTATACTATCCTAGACCCGACAGGCAGCAGAGATGTAAACACGGGACAACCCAATCCAACTTCATGTTCATGCCTTTTACCACTCCTCTCTATACTATTCTTGACCTCACAAAGAGACAATCTCATCACCTCTATTTAGAGAAAAGGAGCCTGTAGTTTATGGGCCTTGGCCAAAGCTTATACAATTAATTAAGGAACGAGCTAGAAGGAAAATGTTCTAACATATTCCTTTTGAATTTGTGTGCACATGTGTGTTGAATGCATGTACATGCACACAGCCACAAGAACACGATGTCAGGTACTTCATTCTATCATTCTCACCTTTATTCCCTTGAGACAGGGCCTTTTCATTGAATGTGAAGCTAGGCTAATGGCCAAAACACACCAGCAATCCTCCTGTCTCCGCCATTGACGAGCTACAGGCATGAACTGGCTTTTTACATGGGGATTTCAATTCAAAACGTTGTGTTTGAACAGGAAGTAATCTTACCCTCTCGGACACCTCCAGCTCCAACATTTCAATTCAGCAGAGCCCTACACAGCACCACCACACTTGGAGGGTGTACAGATGACAGCAGGGCTTAGTCTAGTCACAACACCTGAACTAACAAAGAATGACAGACTCCTCAGAGCCTCAGAGGACTCAGAAACAGTGACATGATTGCTTCACCAACAGCTGACCCACTTTCAGGGACTCAGAAGAAACTCTTCATAATTACAAGTTCAACGAAGAAGAAACAAACAAACAACAACAACAAAAAAGCCAGCAAACTCACAGATCTGCAAAAGCGTTTCCTCTTATACTAAAACCAATTAAGAAAAAAAAAAAATCTCATTTGCACTCTCCTTGCTTTTAAAGTGTGAACGTCTTCTTCGCCGAGGAAATATGTTTTTGCATCCGTGAAACATGTCCTACACTCACTGTGAAAATAAAAGCAAGCCAACTTTCTCATTGAACTGTTTCAGTTAGTTGTTCCTCCTTGTGGGTTTTGTTTAGCAGCAAAGGGTATTTTACATGCGCAGCGTGAATATTTATTGACTGTGCCACCTAGCAAGATAATCTACTCATCTATTTGTATTTGTCTGGGAAGGAATGAGTAATATTTATTCCCTCCCAGCAAGTCTTTGTGTGGAGACCATAAAGCAAAGCTTCCAGAAAGCAGGTGGAGAAACCTTGCTTGTTTACACACATCCCCACTTTCCTGAATGAATTACCCTAGAGGTCAGACCTGGAGGGGAAATAGGTTCCATCGAGATAGAACCATAAATGCTCAGCTAGCTGCCCAGAGGACACCTGGGCAGAATGTTCTAGAGGCAATACTTGCAGTTAGCTGCATGGTACAGATAGAAGAGGACTAGCCTCGGCACTTTGGTCTTTAAAGGTCATTGGAAACAAGCTGATGGTTGGAAGACTGGAAGGCTGTGTGAGCAGCCTTGCCAACTGAGAGCCTGGGCTGCGTCCGGTATTCTCTGAATAATGTAAAACATGTACCTTTTAGGAAAAGCTTTCTCCTACTACACAGAAGAAGAAGAAGAAGAAGAAGAAGAAGAAGAAGAAGAAGAAGAAGAAGAAGAAGAAGAAGAAGAAGAAGAAGAAGAAGAAGAAGAAGAAGAAGAAGAAGAAGAAGAAACACAGTTGAACCCAAGCCTTCATTTCTTCAATATTAACCTTTTCTCCATCACAAAGGAAAGACTTTCCCTCTATTTCTAAGGGTTGAATAACTGAGTCTGTAAAATTAAAAGTAGACAGAAGAAAACTGGTAGAAGAAAACGTATACAAATATGTTATGAATGTCATGTGAAAGAAAAAATTATTTGGTTTTGTGTGTGTGTGTGTGAGAGAGAGAGGGGGGGTCTGGAATCTTACATGCTCTGTGAGAGACAGAGAGAGAGAGAGAGAGAGAGAGAGAGAGAGAGAGAGAGAGAGAGATCTGGAATCTTACAAGCTCTGTTCATAGGGTACAGGAAAGAGAAATGCAAGCAGTTATGAATATGTTATAGTTTACATTTTGAATGTTCCCCAATAATACATATGCTAAAAGCTTGGTCTCTGGCCTATACTAACTACTATTGGGAGAGGGTAGAACCATTCAGAGATGTAGACTCTTGTCTCTCTCTGTGTGTCTGTGTGTGTGTCTGTCTGTCTGTCTGTCTGTCTGTCTCTCTCTCTCTCTCTCTCTCTCTCTCTCTCTCTCTCTCTCTCTCTGTGTGTGTGTGTGTGTGTCTCTTCCTGTCTCTCTGTATATGTCTGTCTGTCTCTTTCTGTCTTGCTCTCTGTCTCTCTCTTTCTGTCTCTGTGTATCTCTTTCAATCTATCTCACTCTCTCTCTCTGTCTCTCTGTCTCTATCTCTGTCTCTCTGTCTCTGTGTCTCTATCCATCTATCTTTCTATCTTCCCTTCACCCTCTTTGCTTCTTGGCCAAAGCAAGATGAGTAGATTTCAGTTGAGTCACCACTTCTCCTTTACCAGGAGGCCCTGCCTAGCACAGGCACAAGGCAACAAGAACTAACAGCCACAGACTGAAATGAAGGAGTCAAAGGAAACATCTTTCTTCTTTTATACTTTGGCACAGCAAAGAAACACATAAGAGAGATTTGAGGAAATAGTGAGTGGACTCTCAGGAGGACAAGGAATCCCCTGCCCCCTATGACAGTCAGCCAGGGGATAGTGCTCTCCAGTCTTCCCTCACATACCAGAATCTACTCCTTCCTACTGGACACGAGCCCCAGGGAGGAGATTTGTGACTGTTGTGTCTTTTTAAGAAGATTGTCTTTAGGCAGACATAGGAAGTCAAAGCAAACCTCCCCTACATTTGCTGTCCACTAGGTCCCTGAGTCTCAAGTTTAGGATGGAATAGTTTAGGTGCCATCTCAGAGTCCTTCCTCCTCTTTACTCTCTCAGTGTATGCTGGTTTTCCTACCACATGCACTATATGCCTGCATCTCTTGTCTCTTCTATCCCTTGTCTGTTTGACTCTGCCTCCTCTTTCAGCATCTTTATTTCCGTTACACAGCACTTTTCTTCCCTTGGGTCCACACTGATAGGCTGCCTGCTAACTTCTGAACACTAGTTGGCATGCTGAGACTCAAGGAGCCAACATTGCCCACCACTCATATCTGTACATAATGCTTCACTGGAAGACACCATCACCTTCCACCTCTGTGTTATTGACTGTGGCTGGATGTTTGTAGCTGACTGTTGTGTTCACTGTGCATGTGTTGGTGTATGATATGTATACATGGGCACATGTGCCATGGTACATGTGTGGAGGTCAGAAGCCAACTTTGCGGAGTTGGTTCTCTCCTATCACTCTTTGTGTGGGTTCTAGGGTTCCAACTCAAGATTCCCAGGCTTTGACAGAATATGTTTTTGCCTGCTGAGCCATCTCACCACTCCCTGTGGCTATTCTGGAGCTAAAATAGCACACTAGGATCTTACCAACAGAGACTATAAAACTGTTTACTATCTTAGAAAAAAACCCTTTAGTCCCTAGTCTGGCAAGAACAAAACAAAAATCATACACATTGCATTATATATTATTAATATTATATTAATAGAGATTAGTTCAATGTATCACAAGAACACCAGAGACTTTTTAAAAATCCCATATCCATGGATGATAGGCCACATCTTCACTGAGACTTGATACTGTAAGTCACAGCTATTCAAGTTATGTATGAGAATGCTAAGGATTTTTAATAATATGATACTTTACTTCAATGTCAGTCATAATTCCATCAGATAAAAGTCAGTTCTGGGTGGTTCCATGGTAGAATTCTCCCTTGCTAGCTAGCAAGCTTTCTCAGCAACATGGAATTCCATACTTATTGACTGTACTATAGACATTTATACTACCTTGGAAGACATTGGAGAAGGGAGAATCAGGGGAAAGTTACCATAAGGTCTGTACCAGATAAGCCAGAATTCAGTGGCAGCCAATGAGGATCCATGAAAGTGTATCTAGCAGTAGAATATCTACTGACTTCCAAGGCTGACCGTTCTATTTATGAGACATCCTTGCCCTCCATCCAACAAACAAAAGTAGACCCACCAACATTCCCATTCGGAGGAGTTGCATTGTGATGAGAAGGTCCTTGTTGACACCATGCCTCTTTAGACCTGTAAAGAGGAACAATCACATCCTGGGTTTACTTAGCCACACAAATTTTTATCTGGTTCAAAACCAGGGTTGAAGTCTGAAATTTATTTTAGATTTTGATCAGATTTTGTTCAAAACTTCCAAGATACATCAACAGAAGTATTCAAAACACGTTTACAAGGTTGCCAAGATCTTGCCCACAAAAATACATAATTTTTAAAGATTTTGTCCTGGCCTTACTCTCTCCATGGACAGAATTCAGTTGTAGGACAACCCTGAGACTTATGAGGCTGGGTTATAAAATTCAATACAATTTCTATATAATTTTTCCTCTTAGGAAAGAATACTGGAGCTCTGGGCTGTCACATTAAAAAAATAATAATAATAATCCAACGTAGCCTGAGGCCGATATGCTCAAGAGGCAACTAGAAGAGTGCATACAGCTAGGAAGAGACATCTAAGGCCAGTTGACCTGGCCCACAATATTCAGAGTTCCTAGGATAGGTATAGGTCTCAGATAATTCCATCCTAATCGTTTGGTTTCCAAACTGCCAATCATTACCAACAAGAGCCATCAAGGGTCACCAGGATGACTCAGCAGACAAAGGTGTTTGCTGACAAGCCTGGTGCCCTGAGTTTGAACCCTGGGACACACATGGATTAAGGAGAAAATTGATTCCTATAAGCTGGTCTCTGATCTCCAAATGTGGGCCATAGCATACATGCACGAGCACATACTTATACACAGCACACTCGTTTTTGAGGCAGTTTATCCCACCGCCATAGTAACTGAACCACAGTGTGAGGCAAGGTCTCAGACAAACTACAGCGTCCTAACTCAGAACAGAGTCAGGCTGAGTGCAGAAGACAAAACTTGAATATATATCACTACAGAACTGTATTCATCCATGTCAATCAATTTCCCAATGAACAATATGCCTCTTGTGTATGCTGAGAGTTCAGAAGCAGAGACAGAAATCATTCCTGCCTTGACAGAGCTTGAAGGCTATTATGGGTTAGAGAGATGTACAAAGAGCAATTTATGGCTATTACAAAGAGGGGAAGCCCAAGCTGCTTTGAGTCCTTGACAGATCAGCCACGTTTTTTTTTCTGGAAATTTCTTAAAGATATGTTCCCCTAATTACAGAGCATCATTTGTCTTCTGGCAACGTTCCAGATACACAGAGCAAAAAGAAAAGATATCAATTTACAATTTCAGCAGATGCAGGCTGGCTAGGTTACACCAGTCTGCCGTGGCTGCTTTCAACTGTGACAATCCACTGCCCTTTCTCTGGATCAAACATACACAGACAAAACACTAATTGTGTTGCTTTATCCTGCTCCCACTTTGAAATTATTTACAATGACAAAACTGTAAGACCATCTCATCTCAGAAACACTTCCGTGTGATATGGCCTTAGCCTCCTTGCAGAGAGAAATTACTCGCCAGATCCATAGTACACACATAAAGCTTTCTCATCAAGCTGCCGATAATGAAGTTTGCTAACCACTCTAGTGAGTAAAGTAGAATTATGAAAACTGATTCAGTCTAATTATCAAAGGGCCAGGGTTTTTCCGCTCCTCTCCAAATGTAGCCAATGAAGCAGCTTGCAAAACTCGTTGTCCGGAATTTAAATTACCTATTGTCAAGGCTCACTGACTGCTCCGAGAAGGAATGAAAGTGCTTAAATTCTCCGGACTGTTTGATTACAGGTACCTGTCTGCCGTTTGCTCGGTCATGTACAACTGTGCAATTAAAACAAATGGTGGGGTAGAAAAGGCTGACTGAGGTAAATTTGGCCTGTGGGCAGAGTGCCAGTCTGTTAGAAAGAAGTACCAAGCACGGTAGAACACAAATGAACAAAAAAAGACATAGCCCCACCACCACGGCCACCACCGCCACCATGTTTATGCACCATGTTTATCCTCACGTTTATGCTCTGATAAAGGAGAGAGGTGGGAAGTGACCACGATATAGCAGCCTGGCAGGGAGACACTTAGAGTAAGGTGTCAAGGAAAATCAATCCAAGGATGTTACCTCTAAGCTGAGGTTGAGTAGAAAGTCAGGAAACAAAGGTGAAAGACGAGGGGAAATGAAACAGGCTTCAGAAGGAGACCAGTCTGGGCTAAGAGGCTGTAGCGTCTCTGAAAGTTAGAGGGAGTGAGAACTTTCAGTTGGCTTGAAGATCAGGAGCTAGAATGCAGAGAGGCGAGGCTAGACAGAAAGAGGAAATGTCAGCCAGGTCCTGGGGGGGGGCCTTGTCTGCTGTTTCAAAGACGGTTTTTATTCCTTATATTTCATTTCTACCACAAAGCAGACATGTCCAATGTGCTTCACAGGAGGGGAGCAGGAAAGACTGGATGGAGAGATGGGTGGGGGAGGGCACTGGATGAATAGAAATGATTCTTACTGTGTATGGTGGCATTTGGGCCTGTAATTCCAACGCTCGAGAAATGGAAGCAGTAAGACAGAAGTTCAAGGCTAACCGGGAATTCACAGAAATTAGAAGTTGGGCTGGAGAGATGGCTCAGTCGTTAAGAGTGTTTGCTGCTCTCACAGAAGACCCCGGCTTAATTTCCAACGCAGAGTGGTTTACAACTCTGTGTAGCCCCAAGTCCAGGAAACTGGATTCGGTGTTTTCTTCTGACCTCCACTGGCACCAAGTACACATGTGGTACACCTATATATATTCAGGCAAAATACTTACCCACAGGAAATAAAAATGATTCTTTAATAATTAGAATGCACAATGGTTCATGTTCATAAATCAAAATTGTTTCATTCCTTTTTGTTTATTTCGGGCTTTTTGAGACTCATGTAGCCTGGGCTGGCCCTGAGTTCACTGTACACCCAAACTCCCGGTTGGTTCCTGCCTCCACCTCCCAAGTGCTAGGACTGCAGGCAAGTCCCACTGTAGCCAGCGTATAGAGCTTTTTAAGCTACACAAATCCATATGAGATCAGTTAAGCAAGCAGATGTCTACTTGGGCTTTTGGTTGGTTTGTTTTGCTTAAGTGTTTATATCCCGATTTGTCTACATCAAAACTTAAAATGCAGACATAATTCTCTCCATCTCAGCCACACAGACTACAAACCTGGATACAACACTCATATCCACGTGGTGCCGAAACACGGTTGGCTCATAGAGGGAACCAGACAGATTGAGCAGGCATTGCACGTACCCAACAGTCATATGTGAATGAATTTTCTCCTCTGCAGTTCCTTCTGTAAACTCTAAACATCTTAGCCTTCTATGGTTGGAAGCTGTAGGGGGAGGAGCTGTTACTAAAATCTGGTTCCCTAATTGGTTCTTGATTTGGTCAATAAAGAAGGCGGAAGCCAATTGCTGGGTGAAGGGTAAAGGTGGGACTTCCGGGTCCCAGGATGGAAAAGGGACGTGAGGAAAGAGGGAGGCTTTTTGTGGCCATGCATTGGAAGGAGAAGGAAGAAGAGGTCTTGTGAGGCCTCAGGGCACCTAGAGCCTGCAGCCTCCACCAGGGTCAGGGCGGAGGAGGTTGGCAGGAGCTAACTGATAACTGATAAGATTAGGGCAGGAAATTATGTGCCCAGCAATTGTGCTAGTAGGCAAATTCTAAAATAATAAGGCTGAGTGTGTGGTTTTTATCCACAGATTCAAAGGTCTCGGGTAGGCTGGCTGGTAACACAGCTCCTGGGCAAAGCAGTAGCTGGTGTCTTGGCGAAGCTAGCCAGGAGGAAAAAAAGAGAAGCAGAAGGGAACTGGTGGAGCATGGACTGCAGCTCCCAGCTTTCCTCGGTTGGGGGGTAGTTGCAGTTGATCGGGTTGGAACAAAGGGAACCAGAAGAGGTGCTTTTAAAATTATGCGCAAAAAGAACCTTCCCGTTGCTCTCACAAAATATCCAATAATGGCACTTTGTGAAGAGCAGAGATTTATTTTGCTCATTTTTTCAGAGGTGTCAGTCAAGGGTTACTCATCCCTGTGATGAGGCCAGACATCATTCTGAGGGGGTTGGGGGGGGGGCGAGTTATAGGAAGATCCTTGTTTTTACCTCATGAGCGCCAGGCAGGAAACAAAGGGGAGGAGGCAAACTCTCAGTGTCTCCTTTAAGGAACTACCCCCAATGACTTACTGGTCTATCTTTCCAGTAGACACCACCTCCCAAGTCCTTTGGGGGTCGTTTAAAATCCAAAACCTAAGCCAGGCATGGTGACACATGCCTTTCATCACAGCACTCAAGAGGCAGAGGCAAGGGGATCTCTGTGAGTATATCACATGCATATGAATATCAGCCTAGAATACACACTTATTTCAAGGACAGCCAGAGTTACATAATAGAGAGACCCTGTCTTAAAGAAAAGGAAAGGAAGGGAAAGCAAAAGAGGAGAGGTGAGAGAAGGAGGGGAGGAGAGGTGAGGGAGGGAGGGGAGGAGAGGTGAGGGAGGGAGGGGAAGAGAGGTGAGGGAGGGAGGGGAAGAGAGGTGAGGGAGGGAGGGGAAAAAAGAAGCCAGACCTAATGGCCTCAAAGTGAATGGGTCAACGCTTAACCTAAAGCAACAACTAGGCACCAATTACAGCTAATCTCTTCTATGGGCTTCTTGTTGGTGCTAATCTGTAGTTAGAAAAGCCCGACTGTGTGGAGAGTTAGAAATCCCAAATAGGGCACCCTGTTTCCGCAGACACCAGTACCTTCTGAACACCTAGCTAACCACATCATCCAAATCCCTAGCCTAGCTCTCAGCATCAGCTATGGAAGACTAGAGAAAAGTTGGATCACTCCACTGACTATTGCCTTAGCTCATGGGAGCCTCATAACAACATAAGAAGAAAGGCTTAACTCTCTATTACCTTACATGTATCCCACTAAAGGATGGAGCAGAACCTGAAGCTTTGATCTTTGCTATTCAAAATCCACAACATGTCAAGCACATCACCTGCTCCACAGCCTTCAGGAAAAGCACTAGCCAGTGTGTATCTTCAGTAGTGTACCATCCTGAACAAAACCCCCTCCTTTCAGGAGCCATTTAGCTAGTGCTTTGGGGAGTCCAGCCTTCTCCCCCTGCCTCCTAAGAAAGATAATGTTGAATAAAACACACTTTTATGTCAACTACAGCTAAACTCTGCCAGAGACTTACTATCTCAAATGTCTCATCTGCAGTATGGGGTCTAAGTCTTTTTCTCAGACATGATTGGTACAAGGTCTGAGAAAACATTGGCAAAATCCAAGTCTCAGTTCCAGAATATGAGGCTGAACTCTGGATCCTTCTATTATGCCACGGTGCCTGTAGGGCCGCAATTTACAATCCAAGCATCTTCACTACCACAGTAAATGATAGTAAGTGGGGTACAATAATGACTTTGTTGTATAAACAAAGCATAAGGAGCAGTGATAACACATGAACAAAGAGGCTTCAGACAAGGAATGAAAGGGGATTTTGATAAACAAAGCTCTCTTACATTTTGCTTTCAAAGAATTGCTTCATAGCCGCAAAGGCCCTGAACCAAATTTGTGTTGGAAAGCATAAAAATGAATCAACAAAGCCAGCCTTGGTGGTGTATGCTTGTAATCTCAGCACTCAAGAGACCAAGGCAGGGAGGGGGATCGTGGGATTCAATACAACCTAGGTTATAAAAGTGATATCCAGGCTTGTCTGGACTACATAGTAAGAGTAAGTCCCTGTCTGAAAACCAGACCAAAAAGAAAAAAAAAGAGTAACAGTATTTCTTCCATGTTTTCTATGCCTTGGTTCAACAGAGCTTGATAGCAAGTTGCTCCTGGTTTCAAAATGAACCCTGGCCCTGTAAAACAGACATGGAAAGCTGGGCCCAGGTTATGTCCTCGCAGCATTCTAGAGTCATTTAAATCTGCTACACCATGAGACACGTCAGAACACTCAAGAGATTCCTAGAAGGATTTCTCACAGGCAGTCAGAACTTTTTGAATGAGTCTGAAGTAAAATTCCTGACTCATGATCTCCAGGCAGAGAGGTTAATTCAAGAGTCGTCCTCTGCAAAGTCTAGGAGGGTTACAGCATGCAAGGAAGAGGAAAGCTTTGTAGATATTCAGGTGGCTGGGGGTGGGGGGGGGTGGGGAACAATAGACATTTCAAGCAGTTGCTGGCTCAGTTTGTAAAGCATTTGTCAGTCAAGCATGAGGGCCTGAGTCTAATCCCCTACACATAAACGAAAAGCCCTACTTGGTAGAGTGTGTATAATCCAGCAAGGGGAAGTCAGAGATAATCCAGCAATGGGGAGTCAGAGACAGAAGCACCCCTGGGGTGTGCTGGCCAGCCAACCTAGCCAAACCAGTGCAATCCGGGTTCAGTGAGAGACCCTGTCTCAGTCACCATCATCATAATCTGGAGAACAATTGAGGAAGACATTGAACATTAGCCTCTGGCCTTCACATGCATGACGCATGTGCTCGCATAACATACATAAATACACACAAAAAGAAATAAAATTCAAGATGGGTTAAGGGGGTTTCATTAATTTTCCATTCTTATTCCCTTATCCAATCAAGCCATCTATAAAAGACGCCTGAGTATATATAGACAAGCAAACAGGTTTGAAGAAAGTCTAAATTCTTGTTAGTTTTGTGGGGGGAAATTAATATTTATTTATTTATTTATTAAATTTCATGTGTTTGGGTGTTTTGGCTACATGTTTGCCTGTCCATCACATACATACAGGGCCTGAGGAGGCCAGAAGAGGGCATCTGGTACTCTGGATTTGGCATTACAGACAGTTATTAGCTACCATGTAGGTGTTGGGATTCAAGCTCCAATCCTCTGAAAGAGTAGCCAATGGTCTTAACCACTGAGCCATCTCTTTAGTGACATCCCCTTCCAAAAATTCCTAATGTAAATTTAAGCAGGAAAGCGTACTAATGCCACAGCATTGTTTGTTTGTTTGTTTGTTTGTTTTCAAGACAGGGTTTCTCTGTGTAGCCCTGGCCTTCCTGGAAGTCCACCTGCCTCTGCCTCCCAAGTGCTGGCCACAGCATTTCTAGTGAACAGCCATGAGAGAGATTGACTGGGTTAAGTTATCACGACTGAGACATGGGTTGTTTCCATAACGACAGAGATCATGCAGTTTTTAGGAAAATAAAGTAGCCATCCCATAACTCAGAACAATGGAGGAAAGTTTCCATGCATGAGATGGATACACAGAAAATCACCCTATGGGTAACATACATATTTCAAGGAAGCTAGTGCCTGAGTCTGGGGAGAACCATAATCCGGTGCAACAAACAGCTTTGTGGTCAAGCTAAGTGACTGGCAATATGGTCTTTAGAGCTACTGCTTTTGCTAGTCAAAGTTAAACAGTGGAAGAGTTTAATCTCCTAGAGCGCTCATTTCTGTCCTTTTGTTGGTTACAATCTCTGAAAACCCACAAGCCAAGTAGTCCCAGCAGATGTGTGACGTAGATGTCTCCTCATTTGAGTGATGTGGGCTATGGTGAAATCGCTAAGTCAGTCTGTTCTGTGGTATGATTAGAAAATTTAAAACCTGGCTATCCCAGTTGGGCACTGCTAACCAACTCCAAAACAAAAGACTGCCCAGGCACCCACATAAACAATGATGGCTGTATCTTCACCTAGTTTAAAAGACACAAAGTTAAGAGCATAACGAAGCTGTCATCATTCAGCAGGGACAGAAGCTTGTGAGCAGAGATGAGAGCCCTTGCCCAAAATGAATGAGTAGGAAGAGAGATTTGTCTGGATGTGAACCTAACCCTTAATCTGACTCCATATTTACAGTCTCCTTACTGTGTACTCTGTGGTCTCTCTGAAGCCTGGACCTTTCTGAAATGGGAGAAACAGGTATCTCTGAATGTGAAAGTGACAAGTGATGTTTGTCTCAGGTATACATAACTGGATGGAGTTAGCATGCCAGAGACTCATGGTCACACACAAAATATCTACTGAGGTAGGTGTTTGGTTTTGCTTTTTAATCTCAAAATCTAAAGAGCAAAATTCACAGAGATAAATATGATGCATTTTAAAGGTTATTGTTGTTTTATATTTTTTCATGCCTTTTACATGTATAACTGCTTTGCACATAGTTGTGTGGACCTGATGCTGTCAGGAACAGGAGAGAGAGTGAGATCCCCTGGAACTGGATTTAAGATGGTGGTAAGCCACCATGTGGGTGCTGGGAATTGAACCCAAGTCTTTTGCAAGAGCAACAAGGTCTCTTGACTACTTACTCATCTCTCAAGGCCCTAAAAAGGAGCTTTTATTATAGAGAGAAGGCTTAACATAGGAGTTGAGGGTGACAGAAACAAGCAAAGCTCCAGAGGGAACCAAGGAAGGATTGTGAGAAAAATAGTAAATCCACTGTGGTACAGGGTAGGAGGAGCGCACAGAGGAGGGGGACAGCATAAATGGGTTGCCTCTAGGCTTCTTCATGTAAGGATTTTTATATGACTTACAGTAGAAAAATGAACAAAGACTGGTGATTTCTATTGGCACTGGTTAATTCTCTGAGCACCTTGAATATTGAGCCGATGGAGAGACAACAAGCTCAAGACCTGTACCCCTGCCCCAGCCAGGGACCTGATCCTGTCCTGCACACGTGCTGCTCCTGTGATTAAGAGAATGTTCATGCCTTGATGTCGTCCATCCCTCTCTGACTTGCTTTTGACAGCTATTGACTGACTGTGTTCTGGCGATTCGACATGGCCAGCCCCATCACTCACTGACCTTGAAGTACTGCCGGCCATAGGTTTTGCCAGGGTCTCTTAGCCCTTAGCTAATTCAACCATTCCCTCTCTGTTCTCATATTGGCATAACCAGCTTGTGGTTTTACTTCTACTGAAAACTGACTCTTACCATAGTTGCCAAGATGTAGCTGCAGTCTTTCTTGACTGCAACATAAGTAGCCCCCTCTCTATCTATCTATGGAGTGACCTGGAAGACCCTTGTTAGGTGTTATCCTTACTTAGAGCTTACACTTAGCTGAATAAGAAACAAAATATGTGCAAGGGCAAAAAGAGTGACACATAACGTCATGGGAGTCAGCCGGCCAGGGCCTGCAGACACTGACTTTGCCTTCCCAGAACCTAGCTTACCCTCTCTCTTATCTGGTCAGCTTGCCGGTCTCATCCCCAGCTGCAAGTCTTCCTTCCTTCTACACTTACTGACTTCACCCTTTAGCCCTCACCCACATCTGGTCTCACAGTAACAGTTCTTCAGACTCCCACAGCCAAGCTCTCTGCTCAGCTCGATGCCTTCAGGCAGTGACCTACTTTCAAGTTCTTTGTATGTTTAGAAATTGTCATAATAAAAACCCAGCTGGATGGTAGAAGGGAACACAGTTGGTAAAGTACTTGTCATGAGTTTGGTCCCCCAGACCCCACATTATTGTGTTGTTGTTGTTGATGATGATGTCATTGTTTAAAGCTAGCTGTAATGGTCTCCGTTTTCTCTTCTCTCTCTCTCTCTCTCTCTCTCTCTCTCTCTCTCTCTCTCTCTCTCTGTGTGTGTGTGTGTGTGTGTGTGTGTGTGTGTGTGTGTGTGTGTGTGTTTGCTGTGGCTTAAGCCAGGCTACATGACCAGCAAGCTTTCAGGAATTCTCCTGTTTCTATCTCCCACCTTTCCATAGGAATATTGGGGTTACAGACGTCGTGCACACCACCACACCCAGCTTTACGTAGGATTTAAACTCAGGTCCTCAAGCTCACTGGGCAATTGTTCCCCTCCCTAAGCCATCTTCCACACCTAATTGGCAAGTCTGAAGCCAGTGAGAGACCCTGTCTCAAAAAACAAAGCAAAAAAAAAAGGGGGCGGGAGGGTTAAAGTGTCTAAGGTATGACACCTGAAGTCTCCTCTGGCCTACACACACTGAGAGAGAGAGAGAGAGAGAGAGAGAGAGAGAGAGAGAGAGAGACAGAGACAGAGACAGAGACAGAGACAGAGACAGAGAGACAGAGAGAGAGACAGAGAGACAGAGAGAGAGACAGAGAGAGAGAGACAGAGAGAGAGACAGAGAGAGAGACAGAGAGAAAGACAGAGAGAGACAGAGAGAGAGACAAAGACAGAGAGAGAGACAGAGAGAGACAAAGACAGAGAGAGACAGAGAGACAGAGAGAGAGACAGAGAGAGAGACAAAGACAGAGAGAGACAGAGAGACAGAGAGAGAGACAAAGACAGAGAGAGACAGAGAGACAGAGAGAGAGACAAAGACACAGAGAGAGACAGACAGACAGACAGACAGACAGACAGACAGAGAAACTGACATACTGACATTAGGGAAAGTTTAAGAACTTGAAAACAAAAAGGAAACAAGACTCTCTCAAGGCACAATGAAAACTGTTCAATGATAAACTACCCAGTAACCACTCTCATCTTTCTTCCTGCTATGTCTTTCTGCTATGAAATGATATTAGCAGCGTTTTCCAGCTCATCAAATATTCTTCAAAACTAATGCGTTGCAGGGCTGGAGAGACAGCTCAGCAATTAAGAATACATGCTGCTCATGCAGAGGACCAGAGTTTGATTCCCAGTACCCATAGCACATACCAGGGGAATCTGCTGCCCTCGTCTGGCATATGCAGGCACTGCATTCATAGGTACAACCCCACTCAGACAAGCATAATAGTTCCTTTACAGTGTGTTGCTATGTTTATTTGGAGTTATTTTTCACTGTTATAAAGTAGTGCTAATGAACACACACAAGTAAATGTATTTTTCCTAGGACTTTATAGCCTTTAACAAAAACAAGTAATTTTCCACGTGGGCTAAAGGCATGTACACACCACCACCACTTCCTGCTCTGGTAACGCAGATCTATTTCCTCCTCTGCTCTGATTACGGAACAAGATATAGTACACAAGAAGTTCCTGACACATAATCAACTCCCAATTTATAGAAGCTAATATTCCATTCCTTAGTTGAGGTATTATCCACAATGCCTAACTAAAGGCATCTCTGGCAACAGAAACATGCAAGATACATCAAGAGCCAAAGGCAAAACAAAAGCATCTAATTGGCCTTAGCATGCCTTCTCATACAATTTCAGCCATGCAAGGGGTACTCAACAAAAGTAAATCAAACTGTGGACTAGGAGGTGGCTGGATCGGTGGTGGAGACTTTGCCTACCTAACAGGCCTGAGTTCCATCAACAGCACTTTACAAACTGGGGTTGGGGCACACACCTGTAAGCCCAGCACTCGGGAAGTAGAAACAGAAGAATCAGAAGGTCATCCTCAGTTACAAGACGAGGCTGAGGCCAGTCTATGGGACAGAAAACCGCTCCTTGTAAAAATTCGCTTTAAAATTAGCTGAATACATGAGAGAGTGAATGTAGTGTAAGAGCACAGTCTCCTGACTTTAATTCATCCAGGCACAAAACCAACTTCAACCACCTTTATAAACTCGGCCCATTCTGTTCTTTTGAATGGATGAGAGGCTGAGCACACCTCCCCTTTGTTTGGTAAGTTGGCTGATCCACCTCAATTAAGAGATCAGAGCTTCCTCAACATGTGGTTCAGTCACTGGCTGGCAGCATTTGCCAGACAAAAGTACTTACTCTCCATATTCTACTAAGACTGCCATAGTCTCCAGTGTGGAAAGATGACAGCGCAGGTTATTGTTCCCCTGCTCAGATGAGGAAACTCACATTGAGGAACTGTAAGAATTTGTCCAAATTCTCTAGAAGAGCTTGCAGGGAACAAATGACCTCCACAGCTTCTTTGGCTCTAAGGCTCTCAGTCTGCAATCTCTTCTCCTGTGACCCTCAAGGTATCGATAGGTTCCGTTGCTATGGTTACCGTTATCATCCATAGGTGATTGTCTCCTGTGATCCCCTGCTGGCTCTGCTGAACTGAACCTTGGAATTCTGACAGCAGAGGGGGCTGCTGAGCCAAACCCAAACTCTGCCGACGTGCCTGGATCCTTCCCATCCTGAGTTCTGAGAAGTTTCTCAGGTCTCTGAGGTCAAACAGAACAAAAAAACCCGCTGGAGATCTGTAACATGAAATATAATCCCAGACCATCGTGTGCTGTGGCCCTTTGCCAGTAACAACTTGTCTCCCCAGGAAAGTCCCTGCCAGGAAATGTTTTTTGTATTTAAAAAAAAAAAAAAAAAAAATCTAGCAGGGGTTCTCAAACCTGGCTGTACACCAGAAACCACTGAGCTGTTTGGTTTTGTTCATTTGTTTGACTTTCATTTTTTTTTGTGACAGGGTCTCATATAACCTATGCTGGCCTTGAACTTGTTGTGTAACCAATGGATGGCTGTTAAACTCTTGATCACCCTGCCTATACCCAGCCACTAAAGCCAGATTGTATGTTTTAATATTATTGATTTATTTATCTACTTATTTTTCATCCACATATTAGATTAGTGTATACCATTGATCTATACTACCGGGCTGCCTATTAAAAATACATAGTCCAGAGCCTAGAGAGATAGCTCAGCAGCTAAGGGTACTTGTACCTCTTGCAGAGGATACAGGTTAGGGCTCCAGCACCTATGAAGTAGCTGGAACCTACCATATATAACTCTGGTTCCAGGGGATCCAACAACCTCTTTCTGGCCTCCTAGAGTAATGCACACACATGATATATGTATGTATAAAATAACAACATCTTTTTAAAAAGTAAATATCAATTTCAAAAGATATTTTTAAAAAAAACACACAGTCCAGGGCCAGGGTCATGTACGGTGGTACATGCCTGCAATCCTAAGTACTTTAATCCCAAACAGAACCATGAGTCCAAACCAGCCTGGTCCATATACTGAGATCCAGACCAACCAAGAGCTGCTAAATAAATAAATAAATAATAGAATGACAGCTAGTCCAAGGTTTCACCCAGACCTATGAAACCAGCACATCCAGAATGTAGAACCTGGAAGTCTGTAAAATAATAATAATGTATGATTCTAGTTGTTCCTAAAGCATAGGCATGCTTATAAACCAATAAGATAGATAAACTGGAAGGTTCTATGGTTGGTTGTTTATGTTGTTGTCTTGGTGGAGTTTGGGTTTTTGCTGTTGGTGGTGGTGGTTTTGTTTTTTTTATTTTGTTTTGTTTTTGCTGGTTTCCCCCAACACATAATTTAAGATGTAACAGCCAAAATGCATAGACCCCTCTTCCCACTCCTGTAGAATACTACTATCTTCTACTGCTTATACTTCTTAAGAAGTATTTGAAAACTACACTCATCACTTACTAAGATATAACATGAGCCACAAATGGAAACTTATGTTTCCTAGTACCTTCTTCCAAAGAGCTAAAAAGCAGGCAAATTTCATTTTAGTAACATTTTAATTTACCTAAAACATTTCAACTGCTAAACAACATAACAAAAGTATTAGATTCTTTTCTTGTATGTTCTTCTTATACAGTTCTTCAGTCTGGTGTGTCTACTATACATGAAGAACCCCTGAATTCAGACTGGCCCCATTTTGAATACTTAGCAGCCACAGCAGACACTGGTTAACACATTAGTCAGCTCCTGTAAGTAAAAAAGGGTCAATACCCAGTGCCCATGATAAGCAGAAAATTAGAGTGGAGCTGTGTGTCACACAGACATCATCCTGTGTGGATACTCAGCTACCCCATTTCTATTTCTCTAGTGATCAGGCAAAAAGATGAAGTTCAAAAGGTAACCCATCCTGCGATTTATTCATGTAGAGAAGATGGAAAATCTACCCTAGTAGGCAGTGGTTAAGAAAACGCTTAGAAGAAAAAACTTAGGACTTTTGAGATAGCTCAGTGGATAAAGGTACCTCCTGCCAAAGCCAGATATGTGACTACCATCCCTAGGGCCCACATGATAGGAGAAGAGAATTGACTTCTGAACATTGTACACACACACACACACACACACACACGTGCACGCATGCACACAAAATAAATAGAAAAGGTAAAATAGGCATAATTTTAAAACTTTTTCAAAAGAAAATATTTAGCTAGAAAAAGGATTTCCTCAGAACTACTGACAACGTGAGGCCTAGTATTAACTCTTAAAAGTACAGAGTGCAGTGTTGGGGCCATGTCTCATTCATGTATGCTTGCAATCTGAGCACTAAGGGGGCAGAGCCTAGAAGAATCCCTGGGGCTCACTTACCAAGCAAGCCCAGACTGTGAGCTCCCGACCAATGACAGAGCATATTTAAAAAAAAAAAAGGGGGGGGGGGCAGCAGCACCTGAGGAACAGAACCCAAGATTGTTCTCTGACCTTCTCTTCACACACACACACACACACACAGAGTGTAGGTTGTATTCATACACCAAAAATAATCTCCCTCATTGGAGATCAAAATACTAAATCAATGTGGTTGAACCTCTACCACAAGACAGAGCCAGCTGATTCACAGCGAAAGAGGAATAAGTCGACCATTAAATACTGTCATCAGGCAACACTAGATCATATTTATAGAGCATAATTTTATAAAGCACGTTATTTTTCCCTTCCCATTTGCTCCTCGTAACAGTCCTGTGAAGCATGCAAATGAGATGCCAGCCCCGTCTTAGACTAAGGAACTAAGACTCAAGGCATCTCTGTTTGCTTAAGCCTCATAGACAGTTAACGAGTGGTTTCTCCCCGCAAAGCTTTCTGGTCCATATGATAATTCATTTCAACCTTGGCCTCATTATCCGCCAGCTCTTGCCAGCTACTCACCTGATGCCGCGATAAATATTGTTAATTCACCTTTCAAAGGCCTTTCGTCTTCTAATAGATTAAGTTCTAGTTAGCCTGCTATGCACCCCCTCTACCGAGCCTGCTTTCTCTAATCATGTAACTCCCTCGAAGGTGTAAATGCCTTTGCCTCAGGCAAGGACGCCTTTTCTCCAGCTCTCCACAAGCAAGCTCGCCACAGTTTTGAATTGGGAACCACACTTTTCTGCTGTCTGCATGGGGATAATTTGCAAAGTCTCTCAGAGAGACGTGGGGGGTGGGGGTGGGGGTCTGAGCAGGAATGTGAAATGCCATTGATGAGAGGATGCATGGGGCAGGTGAAGCAGAAAGAATCTAAAATTAAAAATAAGGGCTGGTGGTTTAGAGGCGCTTGCTGTGCAAGTCTGGTCTCCCGAGTTCAAGCCCTGAAATCCTCATAAAGGTTGAAGGTGAGAACTGACTTACTTCCTCACAGTAATTCTCTGTCTGCCCCATGTGCACCTTCCCCACCACATACACACATAACGATAAAAAAAAAAATGCTGTAAAAAATAAATTAAAAACAATCAACAACACAGCAATGGTCAGCTCGGTATCTGCTCTTCTTGTAGCTCAGCGCACACTGACTGTAGCCATGACTTCGCTTTCAAATCACCACTCCTTAATTTCTGCATAGCCTCTATCACTCAAGTGTCTGTATTTACCTGTCCCCACCCCGAACGTCGGCTCTATAAACTCACAAACCCTGTCTGTCTCGTTTTAATTTTCTGCCTACAGCCATTAAGCCTTCCCCTGGGTGCTCCCCCACTCCACCCCCCTGCACTAAACACTCAATAAATATCAGTTTCATGAATGAGTTTTTTACTCTGTGCTGGGGACCAAGCCAAGTACTTAACAAAGCTTAGGGTTGTCTTTGCTGAATCCAACCCCTAGATTGAGTTTTATACTGTGCATTTTATAGGTTCCCACAATCCTTGTGCGAAGCACTGAGTTAAAAACCGTATCATCAACAAAAGGCTAAAATGTCAGATTCCAAAGAAACCCAGGACAAGCCTCTGATCTCCACATAATGTCAGCCATTTTGGTTACACGCTCTCTTTGCTTCTGGCTGGCTGGCTCTTGGCTCTTTGCCCTCTCCTCTCTTTCCTTCCTCTTCTCCTCTTGCTCTCCCTCTCTCTCCCCTCTCACAGACTGGTCCATTCTGCTGGCCATGTTCAGTCTAGACTCTTCCAAATGCCTCTGGCTATGTTTTCCCTCATCTCTACAATAAAACCCTTCTCCTCAACCATTCCTAGGAGCCATCATGTCCTCATTTTCATTTCACTGGTAATTCCATTAGCCTGAAATTCAAACCCCTTTTCTCAGAGAAACCTTCTTTCATTTGTTCCAAGTCCATGTCAATATTGGAGACTGTTTATCATTACTTTCTGGGGGGGAAAAAATGCAGGCAGGACTTGTGCTCATTGTTCTGACCAAAACCCTGATGTAAGTGAAGCAAGATAAGGAAGAAGAGTTTATTGAGGTTCATAGTTCTGGAGGATACAGCCCATCATGGCGGGGAAGGTGAGGGGTCACATAGTATCTGCTCTGGGAAAGCATAGAGTGGTTAAGTGCTACTGTCGAGCCTATTTTTTTCTCCTTATTCAGTCCAGAACTTCAGCCTATGGAATAGTGCCACCCAGAGTGGAGGTGTATCTTCCCACTTCAGTTAACCCAATGTAGGTAATTCCTCAAAAGCATGCCCAAGGATTAGCCTTATCTAGGTGATCTTTTACAAGTGTGCCTTGAGGCTTGCTCCTAAGTGAGTGTAGATCCTGCAAATTTTATCATCAATATTAACCAACTTGTAGCTCTTTCTAGCAGAGCATCCTATGTCAAGTCAGCAGAAGGATTCTCGCCAGACAACTCAAGCATCTGATCAGGGCAACAGGGTTCCCTTTGTGCTAGGAAAGGGAAACTTACTTTATTGAGCAGTGCCATTAATTGTTTTTTAAGTGGCAGAGAGCTAGGGAGACAGTTCAGTGAGTTAGACACTTGCCATGAAAGCATGAGGACTCAGGTTCAAATCCCCAAATCTCACATAAATCAGAGCATGGTTGCACAGATAAATAATCCCAATGCTCTTACAGCAATATGGATGTTGGAGACAGCAAGACAGGTTCATCAGAAATTCAAGAGCCACTAGCCCACTAGACATAGCTGCAAATAACTAAGACAGCCTATCCAGGTAGAAAATGGAGACTGATAACCTAAAAGCATGATAGGTTTATGTGAAATATCTTTGCTATCCCCAGTTGCCTGTCAATTCTTAAATACTGTCTACCAACCAGAGACAGTAACATCTCCATTGGGGTGTGTGTGTGTGTGTAATTTAGAACAAACCAAATTCTGTCTGAATGCAGCGAAGGAGCTGCTGCTTTCGATGCTATGTTGCTGAGGTTGGAGGTGGTCTGACGTGATTAGCTGCCAAGGAACACCAGAATGCATCCTTTGTCAGCATGGCGCATTTAGCCAGAAATAAATGTGCACTATTCTGCTGTATAAAGACCAAATCAAAATGAAGTGAACTCCCAAGAGAAAGACGTCAGTGTTCACCAGGAGTAGAGGTGTGTGTCTCCAGTCCTAGCATTTAGAAGGCTGAGTCAGGAGGATTGCTAGAAGTTCAAGGCCAATCTCGTCTATATAGTTAAGCTCCTGTCTCAAAACAAAACTTCTCTCTTGAATTCATCCATGGAATCAGCATAAGCCCTTGGAACATCCAGAATTCTTTATAGAAATTGATATGTTAATGTTAGACTGTATACAGAACTGCAAAGGATACATGCCATTGCGAAGGAGAAGAAGAAGGAGAAGGAGAAGGAGAAGGAGAAGGAGAAGGAGAAGGAGAAGGAGAAGGAGAAGGAGAAGGAGAAGGAGAAGGAGAAGGAGAAGGAGAAGAAGAAGAAGAAGAAGAAGAAGAAGAAGAAGAAGAAGAAGAAGAAGAAGAAGAAGAAGAAGAAGAAGAACCACAGTTGGGTATATCGCTCAGGGGTAGAGCACTTGCCAACCAGGCACAAGGTCTTGGGTCCAATCTCTAGAACTACCAAAAAAAAAGGTATTTTTTAAAAGACCAATTTAAAAGGATTCACATTGCCTTAATCCAGTAGGTATCATAAAGCTATCATCAACAAGAGAATATTATGGTGAAGGCCACCATTATCAACAAAGGAACAAAGTAGCAGGTGCCAAAGCCAAATTTACATACATACTCAGTCACTTAAAATGAAGTTTCTGAGACAGATCAGGGGAAAGGATAACCTTTCCCACAAATGGTAGAGGAAAAAACTTCATCCTAAGTTTATACCATATTTAAAAAAAAAAAAAAAAAAAAAAAAAAAAAACTCAAAATTAAGCCCAGTGAGGTAGAACTGTGACCCCAGCACTCAAGACAAGGAGCCCTGTCTGTAAACAAACAAATAAACAAGCAAACAGAGGAATAGGAAGCTTATTCTCTATAAGAAAACTAACCAAACAGGGGTGGCACATGCCTTTAATCCCAGCACTTGGGAAGCAGAGACACAGAGACAGGCTGATCTCTCTGAGGTAGAGGCCAGCCTGGTTTACAGAGCTAGTTCCAGGACAACCCTGACTACACAGAGAAACCCTGTCTCAAAATAAAGAAAAAAAAAAAGAAATAAAACTAAGCCTAATTATAAAACATGCAAAATAGGGGCTAGGGAGCTGGCTCAGTCAGTAACGTGAGGACCCATCCCAGCATCCACAGAATAGCTGTTGTCATGATACAAACCTATGATCCTAGTGCTGGGGAGGCAAAGATGAGAGAACACCTGAAGTTATTTCAAGCTCCAAGCTAAGCAAGAAGCCTTATCTCAGATAGATAGATAGATAGATAGATAGATAGATAGATAGATAGATAGATAGATAGATAGGGAGATAGGGAGATAGATAGGGAGATAGGGAGATAGATAGAAAGATTGATTGATTAAATGGTTAAATAAAATATCACACTTGTACTCTCACACACTCATATACAACACACAAAATATACTTTTTAAGAATGAAGACATTTCATTTAAAAAAAAAAAAAAGACAGCAAATACGCCCACAAAAGTGTGCTGCAGAGTCACAAAAGAAGAGTAGTCAGGCCGCTCTCAGCAGATCTCCAGCACAGTCAGATACCAGGGTGGCAATGCCAAGTGCTGGTTAGCATGTGTAGCACCCAAGAGCTTACATTCACACACAGTCTTGTATGCAATGCTCACAGTAGCTCTCCTTGGACTATCTCAGCACTGGAAATAATCCTACTTGCCATCAACAGATAAACCAACTGGAAACCCATCTAATGGACAGCTGCTCAATAATGAAAAGAAACCACTCCCCATGCACACTACATGAGTGAATCTGGAAATAACCACAATGAGGAAAAGAAGCCACATTCAGAGCTGCATGGTTCCATTTGGATGAAGCCCTTTATTCTCTTTGACTTTACAAGTTCATCTCCTGAGCAACTTTTAGGTAAACATTAGCAAGCATTTTCACATGCCTACAACTTTCCGTTTAACTTGGTTTATAATGTTTGTTCGGTTTTAGTTGCTTTTTATTACGTCATTCTGTTTTGTAATAAAAAATTAATGTATATTATTACAATGTAAGGCCTTAGGAGTAATATCAATCTATGAACATAAGAGTTCCTTATATGTGCCATATGCCTGCAATCACAGCACTCAGGAGGCAGGAGAATGAAAAGAAAAGGAGGGAAGGATAAGGGAGGGAGGGAAAGAAGGAAGGAGGGAAGAAAGGAAGGAGGGAGAGAGGGAGGGAGGGAGGGAGGGAGGGAGGGAAGGAAGGAAGACTCAAGTCATCCTTGACTATATAATGAGTTGGAAGCCAGCCTGGGGGATATGTGACTCCCTGTCTCAAAAATAATTTTGATAAAAGGAGAGAATCAGGGCTGGAGAGATGCCTCAGTGGTTATGAGCACTGACTGCTCTCCAAGAGGACCTGAGCTCAATTCCCAGCAACCACGTGGTAACTCACAATCATCTGTAACAGAATCTGATGCCCTCTTCTGGTGTGTCTGAAAATAGTGACATGTACTCACATGCATTAAATAAATAAATAAATAAATAAATAAATAAATAATTTTTTTTAAAAAGCAATTGAGATAGGATCAATCTATGTATCCCAGGCTAGCCTAGAACTCAGGCTTCTCCTGTATCAGCCTCCACAGTGCTGAGACTTGGGACATGCACTCAACATACTAGGCCCTGGCATGTCATCTTTAAAGTGTTCTTCTTGCTATTGGATCCCTAGATCAGAGGCCTGATTCTGTGGGTTCAACAATGGACCAGGCTCCAACAATGGACCAGTCACTGCAACTCAGCTGACCAAATAATAACCTGCCCCAGTGAAGCAAGCAAAGACTGTGTTCAGTGCAGTCATACTTGGGAAGAACAGAGAGTTCCCTGCTGCAGTCTTCTGAGCACTGATAAGAAATCAGGCTTCTGTACAAGGGAAGAGCTTCTGTACAGAGGTCAGGAAAGCACACTCACACACACACACACAGTCAAACAGTCTTTCAAACTGTGGGCTGGTTCATTCTTATCTCAGGATGGTTCTGCAAAATCGAATCAGCAATCAGCAAGCAGCTACCGCCTGGGGACAGTTTCCTCCTCGTCACAAGATGTGTGCTGACAAGACCTGTTTTTCCTGGAATCCAAGATTACTACAGGGTTGAATGACTCAGAGAAAGGACAAGTCAGACAGACAAGCAAGAAGTCAGACCCGGCAAGATGGAGTCAGTTAGGCCTTCATATTAAGGTAACTTAATCTTCAGATTAAGGTAAATTAAGACTGGCAGCTTCTAGGCACCATCCAGGTAATCTGGAAGAAGGCGTACACACTGAAGGTTGATAATTTGCTAAGTCTTTGGCTGGACTTGGAGGCAGAGGCATTGCCACTTTTAGATCAAATACACACTAGTGAAGAGTCAAGAAGGACTCTAACCCAAAGTTCAAGCCAACCAAGGGCACAGATGCAAAATAAAGACAGCTTTTAGTTACCCTTTAGACACCTATGGGGCCAAAGACTCAGCACTTTTTGGCAAAAGCAGCGTAAGTCCCTGTTTCAGTTTAATTAACCTGTTTGCAGAATGAAGTGTAATTAATTGTTGGGAATGTTCCTTTTGTTCTTATTATTTGTTTGGGGTTTTTTGGGGGTTTTTGGTTTGTTTTTGTTTTTTGTTTTGTTTTGTTTTTTTAATCAAGACAGGGTTTCTCTGTGTAGCCCTGGCTGTCCTGGAACTCGCTCTGTAGCTCAGGCTGGCTTCAAACTCAGAGATGAACCTGCCTCTGCCTCCTAAGTGCTGGGACTGAAGGTTTGCATCACCACTGGCCCAGCTGCAAGCTTCCTTCCTGTCCTTTCCCCTAAGCATGTTCCATTTCTCTAAACAGACAGTAAAATATAGAAGGACTGTTGATGGAAGGAGTCACCACACCACCACAGTGCTTTGAACACCCAGTTAGTAATCTTCCACCAGCCCTCACTGGCTACAACCAGCCCAACCTCCACCCAAACTCTACCCTTCCTTCCAACCAACTACCATCCTGTTACAAAGGCTTTTAGCCTTTCACTCTGTCTGTGGTCACTTGGTTCTTGTTTGTCCCTGGACAGCCCCTGGGTATATGCCACCTGTTATCAGCAAGCATCTTTTTATAGAGGTACAATGAGTTTCTGACAGTCGAAAGATAGAGTTCTTTCCTTTTTACTGTGCCAGCCCCTGGCTGCCATAGCCACCACCCAGAAATATCTGCTAATCAACTGGCAAGATAGGACCTCATGGTAACTTCTGGGTTTGACTTTGCGTGGAGATCTTGGAGGAACACAGAGTTTCCCCGGTGTCTGACTCAGTTCTTCATCATTTGTGGAAGGACATTACTTGCATAGACATCACCCTGAGTTGCCTGGTTTTAGTTTGTGACTAAGTCTCACTTTATCTACTGTCTTATACTTCAAGTGGTTCTACTTCCTAAAACCAGTAATGCTCGTTGGTAAGTACCATGAGGTCTGACCGAGGGATGTACTTGGATTGGAAAGTACATGAGGACTTGAAGAGCCAAGAGTGGAGCAAAATCACAAACTGGAAGTGATTAATGAGATGAGATCACTGCTACATGCAAATTTGTATCTAGAAGAACCGTTAAGAAGCATGGGGTGGGGGGGATTTTGCACACGCTTCATCCCGGTAGACTGCCTGAGTCTGTAGAGTTCATCTAGCTGAATTTATACTTATAAAAATTGTTTGCTGTCTCCCTGGTTAAATTCTATTTTAACTAGGTATCTTCTATTTGTATTTCCTAAATTGGCAATCTTATCCCTAAGAGACGTGTGACAATCTCTGGACAGGTATTTTGCCATTGAAAATTAACTGCTGTCTAGTAAATAAAGGCCAGAGAACCACAAGGCAGAGTCAGCCCACAGTAATCTGGCCCCATATATTATTGCCACCATTAAGGAAGCCTGATTTAAGTGAGGGTCTAGTACTGATCTATAACCCCGGCATTCAGGAAAGTAAGGCAGCAGGGTAAGGACATAGCTCAGGGTTAGGATACTTAGTTTGCATGTGTGAGATCCTGGGTTCTAACCTCAGTAGTGCAAACACATAATACCCCAATTAGATCATAAAAGAAATTCATTATATTGAAGATGGGTGTGGTAACATATGCCTGTAATCTCAACACTTGCATGGCAGGAGAGAAGGGCCTGGAGTCTGAAACATTAAAATATACATCTAATGAAGATGTTTACAGGGAGAAGGAAGCCTTTCCCCACCCCAGGAGTTTCAGGAGAAACAGAGCATGCTCCACACCACTATGGTGGAAGACTGGAAGCTCTTCCAAACCTGAGCTTCCTCCAATGAACAGAGCATGCCTGAGAAAAGCCCTTGCTGTACAGACAGAAGGGGCAGAGTATAGAAATGCCCTGTAATAGGCTCTGCACCTCACCCTTTGTGGCTTTTTCTCTCCACTCACGAGCCCGCTTCTGTTCTGGGCAATGGTTTCCCTTTCTTAATAAATTATATTTCTGTCTCTAATCACATGTCCTCAGCCAGATCATTCTGGTGCCCTGGACCACAAGAGCCCAGAATAAGATGACCTCTAAACTTGGATCTGCAGCCCTTCGCCAAGCCTGTTTCATCTTTTATCTCTGTCGGAGTGTGCTCCTCAGAAGGCCCCGATCCATCCACCATGCAGTTTTATTCAGCCCTCCCTCCATCACTGAACATGCCAGCTGTCTCAGACCCTAACTCAAAAAGGCACGACTTTCTCTGCTCCTCTTGTCTTTCTCCTTCCTCTTGGCAAAACCTCAAATTGTCCTCAGACTGCCTTCTGAGAGAGATGGTTTTTCAACCTTTGTTTGAGTGAGACTGAGAACTTGAAAGGAACCCAAAATTCCCCTCACATTTGGGAGGTGGAGGAAGAAAGATCAGCAATTCCAGGTCATCCTTGACTACAGAGCAAGCTGAAGCCAGCCTGTCAGCCTGTGCTACATTAGACCCTATTCAAAAAAAAAAAAAAAAAAAAAAAGAGGAGGAGGAGAGGAGGAAGGGTCGTTGGGGAGGAAGAACAACAGCAATGAGGGAGCAGGAAGGTTTGAAGAGATCCTGGGCTACATAGCAAGACACAGTCTCCTAGAAAGACAGTATCACTGAAAGTATCCAGTATCCAGCTAGGCGTGTAACTCAGCAATAGGACACTTGCACCAACCCCTACCAACAAAAAGGTAGTGTCATTAAAATACCACAGTAGGATAACATCCCCTTAAATACCTATAGGTCTCTTAACCACTCCACCCCCATCTCCTTTGAAAACATGTTTACGAAGTTTATTGTGAATCTCTAAGCTACTAAAATCTAGAGCTTTCTGGGGGGACTTTGCATGGGCCATTCTTTTGTACTTGTTATTTGTTTTTGCATTGTGGGGTGGGGGGGACACAGGGGCCTTGACCAGGCATTAAACTGCCCCCATTGAGTTCTAGGCCCTCTTTGAAACGAGTATTTTTAACATGAGGAAACACCCCTGCTTCCTGCATAGGGAGAGCTATGACAAAATCCTGACTGCATTTGGTAGAGGGAACCCAGAAATATTTCTGGATATCCCGGGCTCTCACAGAACCCTACGAAGGAATAAAAACAACTGCTAAACCAAACCAGTGCACTTCCAGCAAAGCCACCTTCCCCTTTTTAACTCTCTGAAGAGGCCCATTGCAAAGGGTGTATGTGTGTGTGTGTGTGTGTGTGTGTGTTTTCCAGAGAAGGTCAAAAGTTTTCACAGCTGATTAGCATCCAGAAAGCAACAGCCTGATCTAACCTTGAGATGCAAATAGTCAAAGATTGTCAAGGGATCTAAAGGACTGGCAGATTGGACGGAAGATCAAATTCCCGACATTTCTAGGGCAATTAGTTTCACATGCAAAGTCACCAGAATGGGCTGCCCACTCTCCACCCGCTGTAAAGCCCTGATAAGACTGGGGAGGTTTACGGAGGACTTCAGACTAATGGGCCTGCACCCACCCAGCAGCACTCACTATCCTTATCCCCAGCTCCTAGAACAGAAAATGTGAACAAGGGTTTTTTTGTTTTTTTTTTTTTTTTTCTATGCCTCTAAAGGACCCGCCTCTTAAATATCTCTCTGCTTCAGATCTACTTAAACTCCAGGTACCTAGGGCAGGTATTGTGCTGCTAACTATTCACAGTATTGGAAAGAAAAGGTCTACAATGAAGTCAAGTCTTTTTGCAGGCTTCTCTTAACAGTCTACCTGAAAAGGAAGTCTTAGCCTCAAAAAAAAAAAAAAAAAAGCTTAATGGCTCAGCACTATTATTTGACTGTTACAGAAACCAGGGAGGAAGTTGCTGTCAGTCCCAGCCCAGGACTTTGGAGCATGAACTAAATGGATTTTGAAAGCTCTGATTGCTAAGCTGCTTTCCTCATGCCTATACCCCATAGCTGATTTCTCCCGATGTGCAATGCTGTCTGTGGTGGACAGGTTCCAGCCACGTGGCCAAGGGCACAGGATGACTGGAAAGTAGTCCATTGTCAGGATAAATTTTTCTACTCAGATATCTGGTTCTACGTGCCCTGTGTCATTGCCTTGGCTCTCTGGGGAGCCACCCATCAGCACCCTCTGGGGCCCTTTGATGACTAGAGGTCTTCTGTAGGGAGGTTCTGCATGCCTGACAGATATATGACCGCCCTGGATGCTACTCTCAAGGGCACTCCCACTCTCTTACTCTGATGAGGTTGTACCATATGAGAGCTGGCAGCCTGCTCTCTCAGATTAGCCAGAGGACTCATGTGAAGACCTCCCCTAAGGGAATACGGCCAGCGGGAGATGCTGGTGACTGGTGGGACCACAGCCCAACAGTACACGGATTGCCACTGGCACCTCCACCATTCTGGCGTTCTTCTCATGTTTCATGAAGAAAGAGGTGTCTCAGGGGATGGAGACTAGAGAAATGGACAAAATTCACAACTAAAGAAGCCATCTGGCTGAAAGCCTGCAAACCCTTCCCTACCTAGGATACACACTTGGGAGAAAAGAAAAAGCTTGTAATATACAAATGTGGAAGCAGAGGAGCCGATTCTGTGTAAATGACCTATGAAGTGTCATGAGCCTCCCTGACCCAGTGATTGGGGGCTTTTCCCCAGCTTGTTAGTTCACTCGAATTCTCTGGAATGCTTTCCTCTTCTTAATACGCCATCTCTCTGTCTATTTCTAGCTTGGTATCCCAGGGTGTCTACCTGAGATTCTTTCTCAAGACACAGAATGCCTGGGGATGTCAGCAGGTGTCCTCCAAACTTTCTGCTCTGCACTCAGTAACAGTGGGACAGAACAGGTCCTTCATGGGCTTCATGGCACCCGCTAAGTTCTCTGGAGCACAACAGTCAGGTGTGGCTGTTAGGATAAGCCTCTTATCTTTGTCACTTTGCTAACTTGGTGACCTTCTAGAAAGTTATTTTTTAACTGTCGTTTCCTCATGGATTTGTGTGAGATAATATGTTTTGAGCTGAAGTGGACATAAATGAACCACTAATGCATGGTGAGCCCCCAGTCAGTGTGACCTTGGGCAGTGCTGGTGGCAACATGAGCTAAACTCATTCTTTGCCTCCAACTGCGAGACATTTACAAAAATGAGTAGCAAAATCCGTGACATCTCAATCCCTTGCTGGTGTTTTCTTCCATTTCTAAAACCATCATCTTGGCCTACTCCCTCCTGCCCCACTTCCATTTTTAATTGTTATTAAACTTCTTATTTTGGGCATAGGGTTGTTTTGCCTGCATGTATGTCTGTGCACCGTCGATGTGCAGTGCCACAGAGGCAGCAAGAGGGTGGATGGGTGGATGGATCCTATAGAATTAGAGTTACAATAGTCAACTGCCTTGTGGGTGCTGGGAACTGAACCTGGGTCCTCTTCTGCGAGAACATGGTGCTTTAAACTGCTGGCCCACCTCTCTGGTCCTATTTCTTAATTTTTTGCTCTTGGACAGTTTTATACATATAATGAATTTCAGTCATCGACACCCCGGGTTAGTCTCTCCCATGTCCCGCTCTTTCTCCTGCTAAAAATCCTCCCTCCCAAATCTCCTTTCTACTTTCATGCTTTTTAGGGTTGAGCTAAGATGTTCCACAATAGAGGTTATTTACTAGGTCAACAGTAACTTATGAGTAGCTTCAATCATGAATAAGTGGCCACCATCGTGAACTTTCAGTAGTCCCGCAGGGAGGACTGGTCTCTCATGGGCCCTTCCCCTCTCTATGATGGTGTGTTGAGAGGCCCAGTCTTGAGCAAGCTTGTGCAGTTAACCACAGCTACCATGAGTTAATAGTGCAATGGACAATGTCCTGTCCAGATGTCTTTTTGCAACACACCTCTCCATTCTCTAGCTCTTTTTAAGCCTTTCCAAATCTTCTCAACTTTACTCTCTGAGCTTTTTAAGATTTTTTCAAACAAACAAAAAAGATTTAAAAAAAAAATCAAGATCTTGTATAATCCGTGCTGGCTTGACCTTGCTTTGTAGTCAAGCATGACCTTAAACTCCTAATACTCTTGATACATCTACCGCCCAAACGCTGGGAGTACTAGCCTGTGCCAACACAACCAAGTTTAACACAATCAACTTTCTTCCTGTTTTGTTATCAGAAAGCCACCCCACCCCATCGACCTTTACTCGTGTGGCAGCTCTCCAGCCTGTACTGTTAGCATCCCACCTTCCACTACAAGGGAACTCCCACTGGTTTTTGGTTGCTCTGCTCTCTTCTCAATGACAGCATCCATGGTGGACCAGCCTTGGGCACTGACAGGTCACAGGAGGATGGCATCCAAGGCTTAACTGCACTGCTCTGCTGCAGAGCCTGTCTTTTGTCCTTATCAGTCCAAAACCTCCAATTTAAACAACACTGTTTGAAAAACGGCCATTTATGACAGGGCAGCAGAAAAAAAAAATTCCCACCACTTCCTTTTCTAGGCACTTCAGTAAAGCTACCAGTGTATAAAACTCATCAGATAAGCACATTAAAGAAAGTAGGGAGAGATCAAGGGTCTTCCAGTGGGGAAATTGTGTTGCTTTTGAGACAAGGTCCTTTGTATTCCCAAACTATGTATCCCAGGCTAGCCCTAAAGTCACAGAGTACCTGACTTTGAACTTTACTTCTCTTGCCTTCACATCCCAAACGTTGAGATTATAAAGTACTGGGGATGGAACCCAAGACTTCACGTGTACCAGGCAAACATTCTGTTCTCGAGCAACATCTGGAATGGAAACTTTTTGATGGGATCATAGGGAGAAAACATGTCACTACATGGAAAACCAGGGGCTCTGAGAGCCATAGGTCCCTGGCAACAACTGAGGGCTCAACAGCTAGGAACCGAGAAGATGAACAGGCCAAGGGTATAGGGAAGACACAGATTGTGGGTCAGCTTCTCCCACTTGTCCCCATGCAGCCTGGGACCCGCTTCCCTGAAGCAGCCAGTGGCAGCTATTCACCTAAATATGCATACTGATGGCCTGCTCCTTGGCAGACAGAGGCATGAAACTTTTAAATCTGCATTTTTCTGTAACTGTCAGGAGCTTGAAAACTTTGGCAATCAAATTATAGAAGGCAGTAAGTGTGTCTGAGGTGAGAACACTCACATTCTTCAACTTAAAGAAGGAACTTTTTATTCTGCAGGGACTGCCAAGTAACTGAAATCAGTGACAAAGGACAGAGACTGAGGCATTTGGAGTTTTTATTCTCTCCTAAGGTGGGTCACCTTCGGTAGAAGAACCCACAGGCTACAAGTGAACAGTAGTAAATGCACACAAAACCACCACAGGCACATTCAGCCGGTGGTTTGGGGAGATGTACCTTCCACTTTGGACGATGGCCAAGTTCATCCGTAACTTTGGCAGAGAAGGCCCCTGCGCTGGTGACTGCTGCCATGACTTATTTGAAGCCACATGCTGGCACTACACCAAGGTTGAGCTGGTTCCCCCTAACCCCTGAAGAAATCCCTGTCGTTACTCAGAGAATGAAAAATAAAAATAATTCAAAGTGCTAAAACTAGTAGCTTCAAACGCCTTACAGTTAAGGAAGCTCTGCTGAAGGGTCTGCTGGCCACTGAGGTGTGTGGATGTGGTTTTACATCTGAGAGAAAGCTAGGCAAACATGCTATAAGGTTATGGCTATGAGGTTTGAAGACCAATCTTTAACTTCCAATCTGAGTTCTTATTTGAATGTTCTTGGACCATGTGTAATGAGACTGCTGTCTGAATAAAATACTAGCTGTCGGGGTTCGGGGTGAACATCACAGGCGTCTATAGTCATGACTCTCTGTTACCTAAAACATTGGAAGTATCTCACTGTAATTCTCCACATTGGGGGTAGCTGGGGGTGGGGGTGTTGCACACATACCTGCACACTTGGGTGCATGGGAAGGCCAGAGGACAACCCCAGCTGTCATCTTTTCTCTTTTGAGATGGGTCTCTCAGGAGCCTAGGAGATGGCTCAATGGTTGAAGGAACTACCGCACAAGCCTGACAATGGGGTTCAGTCCCTGGAGCACCCATAAGCACTGGACGAGGCAGCATGCACCTATAATCCCAGCTCTCCTCTAGTAAGATGGGAGATGAGACAGGAAAAGCATTTGGAAACTCATCAGGTCCTAGAGCAGCAGAAACAAGAGAATCTACCACTTAGGTAGAAGGCAAGATTCTCAACAGATAAGGGCCTGGAGAGGTGTCTCAGAGGTTCAAAGTATTGGCTGCTCTTGCATATGACCAGAGCTCAGTTCCCATCACTCACACAGGGAGGGTGACTCAAAACCCTCTGGAACTCGGCTTCCAGGAGAATCCATTACCCTCTTCTGGCTTCAGAAGGTACTGTACTCACAAGCACAAACCCACACAAGACAAAATAGAGACAATTAGAAGTAAACATAAAATCTTAAAGTGTTTTCTTTAAAGTGAGGCTGTCTCTCACTGATCTGAGGATTTACCTAGTTAGCTAAATTTCTGACCAGCAAGCCCCAGGGTTACACCTGCCTCAGTCCCCTAATACCACCGGAGTGACTTATTTACCAATACATCAGCTTTTTTTTTTTTTTCCTTTCTCTTTTAACATGAACTCCGGAGCTAGAACTCATATTCTTCTTTTTGAAAGGTAAACACCATGCTGACTGAGCCACTTCACCACCTCCTTAGGTGTAATTTGTATTAGTATCCATGCATTACCCTATACCTCCCCACTGCTTCCAGGGAGGAGGAAGAGGACAAAGGGGAAGAAGATGAGGATGAGGAGGAAGAGGAAAAAGAGGAGAGTAAGTCAGGAAAGCATTTTTGGATAACCCTTCCAGGGAAATCTCAGTGGCTTCAGAGAAAAAGGCCTTTCCTTCACTGATGATCAAATCCAATGCCAGTCTTGTTGTTACTCAGGTGCCAGGATCCACCCTGTGCATTCTCTGTGTGGAACCCATCATTAGACAGGAAGGATTTGCACAGAGGGTTCTGCTGTACCTCGACAGAGGGGATTCATTCACTTCTGCTTACAATGCACCAGTGGAAACTGGTCTCTGGCACAAATTCAATCATATGGGGCTGGAAAACTACAATCGAGCTCCGCGAGTATGCCCAGGGTGGGAAGCGGAAACAGATTAGCAAGCACCTGGTCTCTACTAGAGCAAGCACCATTAACGCTGGCATCTAGTCAGCTGCACATTTGGTTTTGCCCTTCATTGGCACAACATGTAATGCAGACATGGCTGGGTTGAGCAAGATTGATTGATAGCCACAGGAGGCAGAGCAATCATCTTTCCCTAGATTGGTCCATTTCTGGCAGGTCAGCTGTCATCTCCCATTTCCTGATCATGGCAGACATCGCTAATTAATCACGACATTCCTTCTCTGTAACTCCAGTCACAACTGGGCAGTCTTCATCAGGAAAGAACTGCAAACATTCGGGGCCAGTGGATTGTTGGAGTTGGCACACGAAACAACACTTATTTGCATTCCCAGAAACCTGTCTATCCCACACATTCTATCTGTGGGAAAGCTGAAACCTAGAGAAAGAATAACTTAGTCCATCCATACATCCTTCCATTGACAAAGGTGCATTGTGCATTCTTACTATTCTCTAACTACTCTGCTAGGCTCAGATAATGAGTGTTACCTACAACAAAATCCAGGCCTGCCTTCCAAAACCACATGGAGGAATAGAAGGTGAACTGAACAAACCAGTGATTACTACTCAGTGAAACAATTGTCTAGCAAAGACAATTGTTAAGAAGAACGTGACTGCAGAAGAAAAACTAAGTCATAGATAGGTACTTCACACCTGCAGTCCTGACTTGAAAGCTGGAGGCAGGAGGATCAAGAGCTCAAGGTCAATCTTAGCTACATGGCAAGTCAAGGCCAGCCAAGGCTAAGTAAGACCCTGCCAAAGAAGAGAAAAGAGGGACTGGGAGATGACTCTGTGGTTAAAAGCACTTGTTACTCTTGGCAGAGGTTCTGGGTTTGGTTCCAAAGACCCACATGGTGGCTCACAACCATCTGTAACTCCAATTCCAGGGGATCTGATGCTCTCTTCTGACCTCCGTAGGCACTAAGGCATGCACAGCTCCAAATACAGTAATGAAGACTGGAGGTTTAGAGTGGAGAAAGAGAGTGCAGGTACCAGGAGATGACTAAGCATTCAGAATACTTCCGGCTGAGCTGACTTACCTGCTTGCTAAAAGCACATAAGGGTGATCTACAAATTGGGAATTTTTTCTAAGCTAACTTAACAGTATTCTTATTAAATTTGGGAGGGGCAGGTCTAACCAGAACATATACTGAAGGTCCAGGTCTAGGGCACTTAGAAGCATTTGACCGGAGAAAGCCATTTATACCAAGACTTAAAATATGAATATTGTTAAGACAGGAGCCTGTCAGGTAGAGAAACTAACCTGAGCTCACATAGGGTCACTTAAGACAAAAGTTGAGAGTTAAGATGACATGTAACAGCAAGTGTGGATGTATTGCTGTGTAACAAACTGCACCAAGTCTTTATGACTTAAGGTCATAAAAAGCAGTAGCTGGAGAGATGAAAAGTGCTTGCTGCCCAAGCTGAGGACCTGAGTTTGGGTCCTGAACACCCACGTAAAAAGCAGAGTGTGGCAGCACACATCGGTAAAGTGATTGGAGGCAGAGGATCTGTGGAGCTCACTGGCCAGCTAGTGTATCTGAAGTCGTGCGCTCAGAGTTTAATGAGGGACCCTGTCTCAAAAAGCAAGCTTGAAGAGCCTAGCAAGAGGCTCAGCCAATAGAAGAGCCTGCTGGCAAACCTGGTGACTTGAGCCTGAGTCCCAGGACATGCACGGCAGAAGGAGAGAACAACTCCCAAAACTTGTCCTCCGATTTCCACACATCCACTATGGCCTGCATGTATGAGTGTGTATGCACACACACACACACACACACACACACACACACACACACACACACGGAAAACAAAAGGTCAAGAGCAATTGAGAAAGACACTCTTAAATCCACACACCTGGGCACACTCGTGAATATATATATACATACACACACACATACATATACATATATACATATACACATATATACATGTATACCTATACATGCACACATACACACATACATACACATAATCATATACATATACTAGGCACATACTGTCTTAACAGCATTATTTTTGCTCATGAGTCTAGGATCAAATGAACTGTTCTGGTCTGGGCTAAGCTAATCTAAGCACTGACAGTCAGCAGACATTTCACAGATAGCTTTCTCTTCTCAAAGGTCTGGGCATTAGCTAGACAGAGATTGGCCTAAGGCAGCCTTGGATGTAATAACCAATCTGTCTTCCAAATAGGTCTCTATCACCAGGCAGGTTAGCCTGGCCCTGTATACACAGCAGTGACAGGGTCCAAGAGCCAGCAGACATACTCCATTTCTCTAAATCTAGGCTCAGAATCAGTACAATACCATGTCAAGTATTCTTAATGAATGAAACAAGTCATAAGGCCATCCCATAGTCAAGGGTCAAGAAACAGAATCAACCCCCTAATGGGAGGGGCTACACCATCTTTTTGTAAGGCATACAAACACACAAAAAGAAGCTTATGTTTTCTTTTGCTGGCTCACTCCTGTCCATCAGACAGACAATCAGGAAGCAAGGAGGAAGAACCAAGAGAAGTCAAGTCCAATCATGAAGTTTTGTTTGTAATATGCTCAGATGCTCAGAAGCCTAAACATGCTATAGCAGGATGGTGGCTGGAGAGATGGCTCAGTGGGTGAGAATACTCACTACTCTATCAGAGGACCAGTGTTCAGATCCCAGCATCAACACCGGGCAGCTCATAAACACCTGTAACTCCACTCAAAGGGATCTTACATCTCTTTGGCATCTGTGGGTACACACACACACACACACACACACACCCCAATAAAATGTCATTAAAAAGGAGAAGTGATGGGATCCAAATGAACTTTAGAAAAACTGTATCTTTACCCTAATTGGCCATTGATAAGTTCAATCTAAGAGCAGACATATGAAGCACAGTGGCGAGATTCAAGAGACAATCGGGCAGCTCCTCCCTATGGTGGGGGAGAAGTGTGAGAGGGTCCATTGTTGGGATGGACAAAGCAAGGTTGATTCCAGTGTGGTGTCTTGCCTTAAACAGAATGAGCTCTGAAATTGTTTTTCCTTCTTATCCTGCTGTTACTGAGTCATCAGAGTCAGAGCCCTAACATAGTAAGAACCTTGTTAAAAGTCGGCTCAACAGACCATCCCTAATAGACCAACTGAACGGATACATTAACAGTGAGGAAGGACATTTATCCAATGTGGCCACATCAGAAAGAACAAAAAGAGGTCTACTGACCACCCTCCACTATCCACCCATGTCCATCTTCTAGGAACTGACATGAGGTTTGGGTTTAAGTAGAAGGCAATAGGTGTATGAACGTAAGCAGACCTGAATCAAGGTATGGTATACCACCCAGCACTGACCTATCAATGTCTAGGACCCAGCTGGCCCTGACATGTTGTCTGGTAAGCTGCCAGAATTACATAAAACCTTTTCCTAGAAGACAAGCCCCTCTCTGCCTGGCACCAGGCTTCAGCTTTCCCTTCTCCCAGCATGAGATCCCAGTATCTTGGGGAATCATTGTTTCAGTAATCTGGTGGGCAAACAGAGGGGCATAGGTGTCTCTTTAGAATGCCTTCTTCCAGCCAGTATAGATAACTGCCAGCCATGATGCTTCCTTGGCTGCATTTCTGAAGGCATCCACAGAAAACAAGAACACTAAGGTCATTCTGAGAGGCAAACCTCCTGGAAAGGCAAAATCCAGTACAACACACACACACACACACACACTCTGTCAGAGAACCAATGCCTTTAGAGACTGGGAAATAGCCATAGACATTAATGGCTAATATGTCTACTTGGTGCGGTCTGGAGAATCGTTAACCGTTGTTAGATAAATAAACCATGGCTGTTGCCAGTGCAGATGGCAAGAAGCTTAGCAGCATGTCAGCATCTGCTGTTAGGAAGCCGTCATCCCTTTGGCTTTCTTTGTACTTTTTATAGACACTTGTGCTCCTCTGTTTGTCTATCAGATTATTGCAACAATGATCCCAAGCTACTAGGCTCTCATACTAGGAGAAGGGAAACCTGGTCCCAAATAGGGAGGAACTTGTCTCCTAGGGAGGAGGTTTTATGTAGTGTATGTATGTTACCCATGTGTGGGTACCTATGCCAGCTAGTTCTATGTCAACCTAACACCAACCATAGTCATTTGGGGAGATGGAACATTAGTTAAGAAGATTCCTCCCTCCTGCCAGGCAGTGGTGGCTCACGCCTTTAATCCCAGCACTTAGGAGGCAGAGGCAGGCAGATTTCTGAGTTTGAGGCCAGCCTGTTCTACAGAGTGAGTTCCAGGACAGCCAGGGCTACACAGAGAAACCCTGTCTCGAAAAAACAAAAAAAAAAAAAAAAAGATTCCTCCCACTATATTGGCTCACAGGCAAGCCTGTGGCATATTTTATCAATTGATTATTAGTATGGTAATGCCATCCCTGGGCTGGTGGTCCTGGGTTCTATAAAAAAAAAGCAGGCTCAGTAAGCCATGGTGGGCAAGCCAGTAAGCAGCACCCCTCTATGGCCTCTGCATCAGCTCCTGCCTTCAGGTCCCTGCCTTGAGTCCCTGATATCCATCTTCAACCTACTGTAATTTGGAACAGTAAACCTTTTCCTCCTCAAGTTGCTTTTGGTCATGTTGTTTTATCACAGCAATAGAGTAACTAAGGACTCTATTCTTGGCAGTGCCCAAAGAAGCCAGCAGAATGTGTCAGGTCCCCTGAAGCTGGAGTTACAGATGTTGTAAGCCACCCAACATGGGTGCTGGAAACCAAACTGAGGTCCTCTACAAGAACAGCCAGTGCTCTTAACTACTGAACCATCTGTCTCCAGTTCCATATTTATGAATTTCATGAAAGATCTGGAAGAATAGCAAATATTCTTAAGTGACAAGCCATCTCTCTATCTCCTTCCCCACCCCCACAGGCCTCCTAAATCTGTGTGTGTGCACGCTCGCACACACAAGCATGTGTGCACACGCCTGCTTTGCTGCCAGTCTTCTGCTTCCTCCTTGTTTGAGACAGTCTGTTCCTTTGCTGGTGTGTATGTAGAGCTAGCTGGCCTGTGAGCTTCTGGGGATGCTCTGGTCTCCATCTTCCTTTTAACCAAGAAGCACTGAGATTACAGCAGGTGCTACCGTGTCCAGCTGTCCATAGGTTCTGGGAACTGGAACTCAGGTCCTCATGCTTGCCCAGCAAGCATGTTCCCCACTGACCCACAAATCCAGAACCTTTGAACCAGGAGTTCATAACTGAAACCAGTTTGTTTTCTCCATCCTTTGGCACACCCTCCCAGCCAGCAGTCAGTGGGCCACTGTTGATAGTAAATTACTTCTGTTGAGCTTTTCTCAGTGAGTCACATGCACGACAAATAGATTTTGTCTGTACTGGGTTTGGCCATTGCAACCACACCCTCTGACCGTGATGAAATGGATGTAGTTCGTTTTGTATGTCATGCCAGCCAACAGAAACCTCTGTTGTTTATAGTGAAAATCCACACTTCTGTGTTGACCGTGCACCACAAGGCTCAGACCAGTTTGTGCCAGATAATAGTATTCCTTTCAGCTGGGTGTAGTGGTGCATGCTTAGAACCCAGGCACTCAGGCTGAAGCAGGAGAAAGTTCGAGGTCAGGCTGGGATACACAGTGAAGTCCTGTCATTCTATCAATACACACACACACACACACATTGGAGATGTTAGATTCCCAGTACCTTACAAACCAAATGAGATTGTACATGGCTGTAATCTCAGAACTTGGGAGGTAGAGGAAATGTAATCAGCAATTCAAATAGCAAGTTCAAGGCCAACCTAGGCTACATGAGATCCTATCTCAAAAAAAAAAAAAAAAAAAAAACCATTAAGACAAAATATATATTATTTGTTTGAAACTAGGGATAAGTCAGTTCTCATTGTTCCTCTTGATTCATGTGTCCTACTGTAGATCGGAAGAGATAACCTCAGTAAATGTGGCTAGCCTTCATATGCACACAGATGGACTCTACCTCCCCTACTCTGGAATCTGGTTTTATCTTAGCAATTTCTTAAAACAACAGAATAGGGAGGAAGCAGTCCAGGCTAACTCAGTAAGCCCTGTACTTTCCAACATGGCTTTCCTTGAGCTGTCACCATGTTAATTAGTGAGTGCCTGCCAGACACCAAGGGCCATCTGTTCCAGCCAGCAAGCTGGGAGGTTAAACTCACTCTTCTCTCTCTCTCTCTCTCTCTCTCTCTCTCTCTCTCTCTCTCTCTCTCTCTCTCTCTTCCTCTCTCTCTGGGTGTGGGAGTGGATGCGTGGGTTCCTACAGTTGATGTTTTCTTCCTAATGTTGCTCTCTTACCTCGCTTTTACCACAACCAGCTCCTGACTGGAGAGGGATACATTTAACGAATAATGTTTGTGTGTGTTTTTAAGAGCAAAAGGGTAGTTTTTCCCTTTTCCTCCCTCAGCAATGGACTTAGAATCGGCTGGGATGACGGTCAGTTCAAGTGCATCAAATATCTGCTTGTCATCTAAAGGAAGGCAGCAAGGTTCTTCAAAAAGCCCTGCCCCTTACTGGGAGAAAGGGTTCACTCTTAAGCAGGGAGAACAGAGAGTGCTTTGAGCTCTGAATACTAAGTATAGTTCAAAAACTCAACTCATTGGAAAGGAGAAAGGAAAATCACAGGTTTTACAACAAAGTCACTTTTCAGGTTTCCAGAATCACTTAAAAAGACCTATTTTACTGTTTGCCTGGCAAACTTGAAGGTTTTTTTTTTTTTTTTTTTTTTTTTTGTCCTGTCTGCTAACCACGCAGGCCTCTATGGGTCATCACCCCTGAAGGGAGTGTGCTGCCTCGGCAGGACAAACCAGTCAAACCAGTGAAGGGCAGTGCAGGTGGCATCCCCGTCCATGGAGACTTTTATGAAGAGACTAGGGTGCGGGTGGGTGGTTGGAAGTAGTGGAGAGGACAGAATGCTATTTTTTTTTTTTTTTTGCCAAGACTCTGGGTGTGAAGGAAACAGTGACAGAAGTCAACCCAAAGCAGAAACCAGCTGAAACATCCTAACCACCATAAGACACACAGCCACGCAGCTCTGGTAGCCTTTCAGAGGAGGCCATTCAAGACTCAGAGGCATGCCCTTCCATGCTTGGGGACTGTGCCAACGAACAAGGGACTTTAGCAACTGACAGAAGAGAAGGAAGGCCATTGGAAAGTCAAGAGTGTCCAAAACTGGGCAGTTTAGGCTAGGGCGGTTTGCAACGGAGATGGTTGGTTCTCTGTGGCGCACTTCCAAATGAGCTTGTGATTTGGAACCTGACGTCTGTTTGGAAGTTGGGTTGGTGAGAGAAATCGTGACTTGGTACTTCAGACTTAAGTCGTTTCCCAAGCTTTCCAATGCAATTACAGCCGCACACACTGAGGTCCATGAGAGGCCCTGCAGCTGTCATGTTGGTGCCTCCTGCTCTCAGGATGTGAAGTCTGATACAGTCACGGAAAAATGGAAGTGAGGCTTCTGGCAGGCAGCCCACCACTATTCCAGTGCTCCTTCTGTTCCTCTGCTCCATTCACTACAGGCAGTGGATGAGAGCTGCTCTTTCAAGTGTTGGTGCTGCCTGTGGTCTTCCTCAACCTTCCTCTCCTAAGGTCCCTGGGCTATAAGAAGCAGCTCCCTCTTCCTAAGAGCACTTGGCAACACAACCAGTCTGCGAGTAAGGACCTGTCATCTTTAAAGTGTATTTGTACAAGAAGCAGTGAGATTTGAGGCACTCTACACACAAGTCAATTGTTCTATTCCTTTCTTACCTCAACAATGAACGCAGATTATTGGTGCCTATTGATCGTCAATGTGACAGGAGCAGAGTCACTAGAGAGACGAGCCCCTTAGACTATCTTGGAAGGTTTTTCTACATTACACGAGAAGACTCAACCTAAATGTAGAAAGTCCCATTCCACAGGTTGGGGGTGAAAGAGTTAAAAATTTTTAAACCTTCCACAGATGGAGTCAAGAGTGCAGATCAGCTTGTTCTGTGCTCTGGGTCCTAAGAAACTAGCTATCTACAAGACAAGATAGATTGAATAGGGTTTGAGCTGAGAGTTCAGGTCAGCATGCCCATGCACCCTGGATACCAGAAACAGAACTAACCACAAAACAAATTGGATAGGGTTTGATTCTTAACATGACCATTTCTTGAACCTGTCACGGAAGCTGAACACTGGACAAATGCTTTCTATAGATACTTAATCATGATTTCCCCCCTGGGTTGCGGCTCTTCCTTTAAAAGGTCTACCTCTTCTCTAAGTGGGGGTCGTACTTCATTGCCTCTGCGAAGGACAGGCTAGAAGTGCGACCTCAACGAATTGAATCAAATATACCTCTTGTTAATTGCATCAAGTTCGGTGTCTTGCAGTTATTGGGGTGGCCGTGAATTCCTGTGGGTTGAGAGGGAGTTTCTCCCTTCCTGGCAGGCCTTACAGGGACAGAGGTGATACCAAATCTAAAGAGGAAGTGAGTTGAGCACCAGAAGTCATCTTTCTCTGTTTCCTGATACACGATACACGAGCAGGGTATTCAAGGTCCTACCACCATGACGCATCTCATCTCTACCGAGAGAGAGAAGGCACCACCAAACTGAACCAAAATAAGCCCTCTTTTCCTTTGTTGCATTTGTCAGGTGTTTTATTGCAGTGCCAAGGAAAGCAAACTGCTAAGACAGATGTCGGTATGTCTATAGGTCAGAAGAATCCACAGCTCCATATTGTTTGTCTTCCCTGGCTTCTGAATGGAAAAGCTATCTGCTCATTCTTGGGCCCTGTGATGGTTTGTATAGGCTTGGCCTAGGGGTTGGCATTGTTAGGAGGTGTGGCCTTGCTGTTTGGTGTAGGTGTGGCCTTGCTGGAGTAGGCTTTAAGACCCTTGTCCTGGCTGTCTAGAAGCCAGTCTTCTCCTGTTTACCTTTGGAACAAGATGTGGAACTCTTAGTTCTTTCTGAACCATGCCTGCCTGGGCGCTACCATGCTCCTGCCTTGATAATATACTGAACCTCTGAACCTGTAAGCGAGCCCCAATTAAGTATTATCCTTTATAAGACTTGCCTTGGTCATGGTGTTCGTTCACAGCAGTTAAACCCTTACTTAGATCCAATTCTACCATAACAGATGGAGCAAAGCACAAGCTGCTATATACAGAACCAGGCCTGTTTCTCCCTTCTCTTTAGTAAGTATTTCAGCACAAGTACAGAACTAAAAAGTTGTGGAGGTAAGTGTTGTGTTTTATAAAAAGATAAGGGAGAAAGAGAATATGTTTTGTAAATGTGTAGTCAGGTATGAGGGAAGGGGATGTCTCAGCGGGCCCATGCAGAGGCATCCCCTCACCCTGAGGGACCAGCCACATGATGGTATAATATAGAATAGAGTTTATTCAGTACATGGGAAGGGGAGTTAAGAGGGTAGTAGAGGCAGAGAAATGCAGACAGACAGAGAGACAGACAGAAAGACAGACAAGGGGAGTAGAGGCCAGCCATGAGCACATGAAGAGATGGGGGGAGGGGAATGGGAAGAGTGGGGAAGGGACAAGAGTAAAGAGCTAGAGCAAGAAGGCAAGAGCAAGAGAGAGCAGAAGGAGCGAGTAGCCCCTTTTGTAGTGAGTCAGGCATACCTGGCTGTTGCCAGGTAACTGTGGGGTGGAGCTTAGACAAAATGCTAACAGTGAGTTTTTCCAAGCCCACACAGACAATAAATTCCCCAGGAGTTATTACCCAATGCTTTCTTTGCAACACACATCATGCACAGTGAGATTATCTCTGATGATGATGCCCCATCAGCATTATCACATACTATTATTTATTGGAAGCTTCTTTTGTAGTCAATGTAGGGGCCACCCTTCATGAAGGGTCAACACAGCCAATGCAAAGGCTGGGACAGCGAGAAAAATGCATAGAAAGTATTTGGCTTTGGTTTATCATGACACAGAAGTCTTGAGACTGAAGACTCTAAGAGCCAGAAGAAGTTAACGATTTCTGTTTAGGTTTCATAAAACAAGAACAGCCTTGTTAGAAATGTGATTTGGATAAAACAGGAAGATCTGAAGGAAATAGACAGAGGGGAAAACCCAGCCAGGGCTATATCTGTTCACCTGTCTCAAATCCTCTCTTGCAGCATTTCTTAGCATATGGGTCATAGGACCTATTACCACACAAAGTAAGTAGAAGTTCTTCCTTGGTTGGTTGTTTGTTTGTCTTTCTTTGGAGACAGGTCTCTGTAGCCCAGCCTGGCCTTGAACTCACTATATAGCCAAGGGTGACCCTGAACTCTTGATCCTTCTGCCTTTATTCCTCAACTTCTAGGATTACAAGTGTGCACCACCATGCCTGGTGTTTGCAGTACTGGGTTCTTATGTGTGTTAGGCTAACACTCGACCAACTGAGCTGCATCTCCGGCCCAATATGTAAGTTCATGGTGATTAGCTCTTTTTTAAAAAAAACTTTTCATTGGTTCTTTGTGAATTTTACAACATGTACCCCAATCCCCCTTTTCTCCCCCCCCCATACCCACTCTCCACTCTTGCAGCCTCTCCACAACAGAGAGGGGAAACAATAGTCTCATCATGGAATCTGTAGTGTGTCACAGTGTGTTCCACAGTACACCCTTTGTCCATACTTCTTTGCTTGCAAAAATGTCCATTGCAAATGACGTGTTGGTCTGGTATGAGGCCTCTGGCTTTTGCTACTCTCAATACTGAAACCTCACTGTAAGGTCTCTCGGATATCTTGTTCTTGGCCTGCATCATAGAGATCCTATAATTTTGGATCTTTAGAACTGGCCCCTTCATGAACTCCAAAATTTCGCTAATGGGGTAGATGTTGGGGTGAGTCAATTCAAAGTCCTGGATCTGGGCCTAAGAGGTATCTGACCTAGTCAACCTGATGGGTCTCCTGCTCTCCTGCTCTCAGGGTGGGGATGGGGGCTCATCTGTAATCCCCATCCCCCTATACCTTCCATCCCCACAACCAGCCAGCTCTACCCTGTTGCCCAGATGAGGTACAGGGCCCACTCTTCTGCTCTCCAGAGTGTTGCAACCAGTTAGGGATATGGCCGTTTCCCTTACTCTCATAACCCCAGGGCCAGCTCTCCAACCTGGCATAGATGTCGAGGGATGAGGAAGGGGAGGAATGCATTTCTCCCTCATCCACAAGAAGGCTAGACAAAAGTCAAAATAGTAATTTTGGCTTTTGTTGATTGAGTTAGGGAAGAGGAGTTTTCTGATTTCTATGAACTATCTGGGGGAAAAAGAATTCCAGTGTCAATGGCTTCCCATGAGGGAGGATGATGGAGGGTGAAACAGGACAGAAGGACAGACAGACACTCTAAGAGACCTTCACTTAAGAGGACTCTCTCCTGAGCCTCAACATAAGCACTATGTCAAGAGCTATGCATGCATTCGTAACCTCACTTCAGTCTCATGACAACCTACTGAAGTCACCATTATCATCCCCATTCTCCAGATAGAGAAATCATATGCACAGAGATTAAATTGCCCAAGATCACCGACTAATAAGTGAAAGAACAATGTCCAAGGACATGGTGGCTCCAAAGCTGAAGCTTTGACTTTCTAGGATATAATCTTCCTCCCACATACAGCTTCTATCCAAATGTGCCTTAGCAACACCTCCTAGGTCCAGCCCACCAACCTCTCTAGATTTCTTCAGTGAGCCAATCAGAGAACGTAAACCACCTAGAGACACCCTACTCCCATATATCTGAGTCTCGTTAGCAGAATCACTCAATATCTGCTCTATGCAAATCATTCACCTCACATGAAAGCAATGAACCTTGAGCACTCTTGGGAAACAGTCCTAAATCCTTTCTCCAGACTGGGTTGGTCTCCTCACTGTTATCCCCGAGTACCTCAGGCATTCTGTGATCACTGGCATAGTGTAGGACTGTATTTTCTGTTCATTTGTGTGAGCAAATAGGTTGATTTCCCAAGAGTCCCTTTGGTCTATAATCTCGACAGGAACTTTTTTATTGTCTTTAGCTCCAAACCTTTTTATTGTCTCTAGCATAGTGCCTGGCCCACGGCAGGTGGTCCATGAACATTTGTGGGAGGAAGAAAGGGAAGGAAGGAGGAAGGTCTTGTGGTACACAACAAGAATGGATTTAAAGCCAGGGATGCTGATCCCCAGTCTTTCCTATGATCTACAACAGAGGCACTAGATGCTGCAGGTCACTGGGTGTCACAGGGTGATCCTGAGTCAACAGCAGCTAACTTAAGAGAGATGCAGATTCTCAAGCTCCACCCAGACCTACAGAGTCAGACTGTCTGGGGTGGGACCCAGGAATCTGTCCTCTTATGTCTTCCAGCTCATCAAGATGTATGTCAAAGTCTGACAACACAGTCAGGAGACCTCATTATCCACTGATAATACACCTAAGGGAATAATTTATTTTAGAAACCTAAAGTACATTATTAGACCTTGTTTTTTGGAATTCAAACATTTATGAGACAAAAAATTCTATTCAAGGTATGTCAATACAATAATTATGTAATGTATATTTCAAAATAGTTGCAAGAGGCTGGGTGTCATGGTACATGTCATTAATCCTAACACAAGAAAGACAGAGTCATGTTAGATCTCTATGGGTTCAAGACCAGCCTGTTGACATAGCAAGTTCCAGAACAGCCAAAGTTACATGGAAAGACCCTGCCCACCCCCCACCCCACCCCCCAAAAAAAGAAAAAAAAAAAGGTTACAAGAAGATTTCAAAGGTTTTTATGATAAAGAGATAATAAATAATGGAGAGCAATTGATATGTCAATCACGTTGATTTGATTATTCTACAAAGTGCATGTTTTATCGCATAATTTTTTAAAGGTTTTTCAAGACAGGGTTTCTCTCTGTAGCCCTGGTTGTCCTGGAACTCACTCTGTAGACCAGGCTTAGAAATCTGCCTGCCTCTGCCTCCCAAGTGCTGAGATTAAAGTTGTGTGCCACCGCTGCCCAGCTTATCACATAATTTTAAAATGATCACATGGCCAGCAAATAATAGAAACAAGCTGGAGTCACATGCTCCAGTTATAGTCAGAAAGGCTAATGGCACCCTACACAGTGACGTTCTGTTTCAAAAAAAATCGTCCATAACAGATAAGAATTAATTTTTACAGAGAATTTCATATTTTCTTCCAAGCAGTAAACATGCGCATATACTTTTATGTATGTAAATATATACACAAGTATAAAAGATATTAGTCAACATATTGAAATTTATTTACATATAAATAATTTTCTTACTGTTTTACATTTTAAACATTTAAAAATATATTTATACTTTTGGTATCTTTCGTTTCTATAAGACACACTATAGCCCAGACTGTCCTGCAACTCACTATGAGGCCCAGGGGCGTTCAAACTCATGACCTTCCTCATTCCTCAGATTCCTGAGTGGTCGCACTAAGGGCTTAATGCACTGCACCTTGCCTCATTTATAAGTTTTTTTTTTTTTTTAAATTGGATCATATACTGCTAAAACTTAATTCTTTTATATCAGTATTTTCAGCCTTCCTAATGCTATGACCCTTTAATACAGTTCCTCACGTTATGGTGACTTCCAGCCATAAAGTTATTCTCATTGCTACTTCATAAATGTAATTTTGCTATGGTTATGAATTATAATGCAAATATTTGTTTTCCAATGGTCTTCAGGGACCCCTGTGAAAGGACAGTTCAAGCCCAAAAGGGCCAAGAGCACAGGCTGAAAACCACTGCTTTATATATAATAATAGAGTGTAAACATAGTCTAATATGAAAATTCTAAAATTGTTTTAGTGGCTATGCTAAAATTATTTTAAATTTCATTATTTAATCAATTTTGTTCTGTTGTCCAACTAGACCACATTCAACGTTTTCAACTGTAGCTTTCATCCCTGAACCAGAACAGATATGCTTATTGTCTGCTTTTAATGTCCACACTTACTTTTCTTTATGAGAGAGGTGGCCTCGTGTAGCTCAGACTGGCCCTGAACTCTCTGTATGACCATGGTTGACCACTGACTCCTGACCCACTGGCCTGCATACAAGAATCGAGCGTAACAGCATGCACCACCATTCCCGGCCTCTGATCATTCTTTGCAATGAGTCTACATAATGAAAAGTGCCCCTCCCAACAGTACCTGCAGCCTCTAAAGGGTCTCGCTGTCATACTTTAAGATGGGAAAACCAAATTATACCAGGCTGCCCAGTTTCCACTCTACCTGATGATTGCATGGATCACTTAAAAGCTCTCTAAGAGCTAATTGTATTAGCTTTAAATGAAGAAAACCACTGGTAGCGGGTCACGAGTGACTCAGATGCAGGGCTGGAAAGATGGAGAAGAAACCCTAGATTGAAAAACAAAGCTGTCCCTGAATGTGGCTATCCTGGATCCAATACTAGACATTACACAGACAGCGAATGGAAGTCTTTCTAGATTCTAGACATTAAACATGTTCAAGGGAGCGAGTGAACCTCAAGATCTAGTGAACAGCTAGTTGTGTCAGAAACTAGATGAAAGGGTGGGGGCTTGGGGCTCCTAAAATAAAGCTTTCCTGAAAAAGGCCATTCATTGCATTGTGGTAGACTGCTTGAATAGGATTCTCACACCAATTATAGAGTAAGAAATACAAGCAGCCAAGTCTGCACATCATCACCGCAATCACCACAATCCTGGAGAAGCCTTCTTGGACTTTTGGCATGCCTGAAATGGGCCTGGATGGCTCCCAAATATATCTTCAAGGAACTTGAGGGAAACCAAACTAAGTAAGCTACATTAGAAGGGCTTATGATATCTGCTATAAGCTAAACATAACAGGGACTGCGTGTCTGCACTTAACTACAGTAGAAAGGGGACTGTGACTTGGCAAACCCAGATCAACCCAGAGTCCTTTCTGAGCCAAGTGTTTGAGGGAGGAGACAGTTGGTGGTGCCAGATGTTTGTAGACATCTCCTTCCCCTCATCCCCCCCATTGGGGGGATGGGGGACGGGGAGGGCAACTTAGAGGATGGATCATGCAACAGTTTCTAAAGGCAAAGTATAAGCAGCACATGAGGCCCTCCATCCTGAGGAAATAAACAGTAAGCAGGCAACTGGAGAGTAAAATTGTAAAATGGAGGTACACTGCCAGAAGCTAGCAGGCACTACTAGATCCTCAGAGATCTTCTCTGTCATAAATATTGCATTTCTGTACTTGCCAACGCAGGATTTTGGAAGGTGGAGACTGGTTATGCTGGCGTTAGCTGATCATGGGGATGATGTAATGAAACCCTGTGGCTTGCCAACTCGTTGATGCAAGCACTTGACAATCAATCCTGAAATGGGGCAAGTGGAAAAACCTTAGTCAGCAACAAATCCCAGTCTAGTGTTTCACAGAGGAGGAAATGAAAACCCAAGAAGATGATGTGACTTCTTCAGAGTGGCCAAGCGGCCCTCTGGCAGAACTAGGATGTGAACACAGCCTGGCCTTTGCCTTGACATTCATCTGGTGAGACCATTCATCCAGTTAACCCTGTCTTCTTGGATGGCCCTGCCAGCTACACACACCTCACATCTGTGACATCATCTCCTTAGCAAGGACATCATCAAGAATGTGTTATTTTACTAATTTTGTGTGAGTGTGTGAACATGCCTGAGTTATGGCTTGCAAGTGGAGGTCAAGGAACAGCTTTTGAGAGTTGGTTCTTTCCTTCTTCCTTGCAGGTCCCAGAATCAAACTCAGATTGTCAGGCTTGGCGGTGGGTGACTTACCCACTGGGCTATTGTATACATTATATAAATCAGTGCTGCTTACTGCCTATCCTGGCCTTTGCCAAGCATCCACTTGTAAATGTGTTCTGCATGTCCGTGTCAATTTCTAAACACAGGTAAACAGGTGCTTCCTGGAGAATAGGGTCCTGGGAAGCTGGTAAAGACACACACAGGGGATCCCATGGCAAGTGCCACTGAAGGCAACATTGCTGTGATAGCAGAAGGGTGTCTGGGTATGAGGGACATGGCTCAGTAGCAGAGCATTCATCTACTATATAGGATGCCCTGGGTACAAGCTGAGCCCCAGAACCACAGTTAGAAGGATTTCAATCAGGGAACAAAATAAGTACAAAATCCCCAAGCCAATGATTTCATGTCCAGACTCTATTCTGTCTGCCCATTGGCAGCATCTAAAAAACCTGGCTAGAAAAGATGGAGCTTTGTACATCTAAACAGTAGAAGGCTAATTAGAGAAGACCAAAGTCAGAGGTGCCACCAAGCCAGGACCCTGAATGACTGGCAAGCATTGGAAGGGAGAAGCCAAGAAGGCACTGATCCAGCTGTATAGGAAAAAACCTACCTGATCATCACATGAGAAAAGCTAAGAAGAGAGAAACAGGTCAACCATATTTTTTTTAAAGTACATGGGAACATACACAGGCAACTTTCGAAGAAATGCAAATGGCTTCTAAACACACAGTATGTCAATCTTAAGCCATAGATTGTGACACACAGCTGTAATCCTGGCACAGAAGAATATAATGAATTCAAGGCCAGCTTGGATTACCCAAGGAGTCTGAGGACAGCCTGAACTTCATGAGATATGTGGGGAGGGGGGAGGGTATAGAAAATGAGAATTGCTGGCAAAACAGCCAAAGAATTGACATGTTTTATAAGACTGTGCAGAAATAGATCCTTGCACTCATCAATGGTGAGAAGCCGGATGATATCCTAATGAGAACTGGCTCCTGATACAGATAGTTTTTTCTTTGACCCTAAAATCCCACTCCAAACAGCTATCCCAAGCCTGCACACACAAGGATAGGAAAGGTTGTCAGTGCTGTGCCAAGTATGAATAGGAGCTGGTTGGTGTCTCAGTTTGCTTTCTATGGCTGTACTGAAACATTAACCAAACGCATCTTGGGGAGGAACGCATTTCTTTCACTCAGGCAGAGACTCAAGCAGGAACCTGGAAGCAGGTACTGAGTGAGCAGAGTCCAGGGAGAAGTGCTGCTGACTGGCTTGCTGACTGGCCTGCTCAACCTGCTTTCTATACAACTCAGGACCGCCTGCCCAGGGGTAGCACCACCCACCGTGGCTTGGGTCCTCACACACCAGTCATTAATCAAGAAAATGCCTCACAGACGTGCCTACAGACCAAGCACTTTCTCAATTGAGGTTTCCTTTTCTCAGATGACCCTGGCTTGCGTCTTGTTGACACAAAGAAAGCGCCAAACCAGTACAATTGGGATAGTGAAAGAATAGAAACAATGAAAATGTTCATTAGTAGGGAGCTGGCTGAATAAATAATACCATACGTATATGTGAAGAGTTCTTGGAATGCTTCGACTACTCAAGTCCTAAACAGGAAAGCCACACAGAGAACGATGGTTTCATTCAGCTGATTCAAACACGTTTGAACTTCCCTATATAGTACATTCGTGGACACATGTTGTATGGCTACATATAATGTGATTATAAATACTTAAAAACAGAATGTTACCTGTTTGTTATAAGGGAGGGGCCAGGGTAGAAGGGATAAGACAAAGAACTAGATTTGTGAATATAATTTGGTTTTTGAGATTTAACTTTCAGCCACATAAACATTTCGCTGTTGTCTTTTATCTTTTGGTGTGTATGTTTGTTTGTTTGCTTGTTTGCTTGTTTGTTTTTCAGGCTGTCCTGGAACTCATCAGGAGTCTCCTGCTTCAGCCTCTCCCACATGAGAGATTACAAGCATGAGCCACCACACCCAGTTTAACTTTTTTTTTCTCAAGACAGGGCTTCTCTATGTAACCCTGGCTGTCTGAAACATACTCTGTAGACCAGGCTGACTTCCAACTCAAGAGATCTACCTGTCTCTGTCTCCTGAGTGCTGGGATTAAAGGCCTGTACTACCCAGCCCAGCTTAACTTTTTTTAAAGACAAAATAATGGAATTCTGGTACCTTTCTAGGTCACTTATTTTTGAGATACATATGGAAAATATTTACAGGTACACAATATGACATAGGATTTATTTAAAGTTACTTAGTTGAGGAGATGGTAGTATCTTTGAAACAAGAGCAGGGGGTTCACTAGGCTTTATTATGTTTGAAATTTTCCATAAACAAAAGCTTATATGGGACTGTTGAGGTGATTCCAAACCTTAGTTTGAATCCTCGGACACACATGGTAAACTTCTACAAGTTATCCTCTGATCTGAGCATGTCCCAACACACTACACACACACACACACACACTTGCTCTCTTTACATGAACACAATTTTTGAAAACTAAGCTTATGAATACATGAGTGAATGAAAGAATGAATGAATGATTAAGCCATGCATCCCAACGAGCTACATTGCAGATGGAGAAGACTAACATACTAAAGGATCACAACGAGAACTAGATTGTTAGAGAATGCTCCCAGCCCTGTGCTGAGTACCAACCCGATCCCAGAACTGGCACCTGGCAACATTAGCCATCTCTCTTTATAGTCACTGAATGGGGAAAAAAAAAAAAAAAAAAAAAAAAAAAAAAAAAAAGACATGGCTGCTCCTAGATATGGTGGAGGAGATGCTTTAGTGTAGATGTGAGGGAGAGCATAACCAGAGGCAGGGATATCTGGGAAACTGCAGAGCGGACATGACCAGCAGGCTGAACCAGGCCATGTGAGGAGGGGGGAAGGGGACAGCCAGGACACCAAGAGGCCATAAAGATAAAAGGGGGTAAGAAGTACCAGTGTGCCCCAAATGACTGGATTATGTAGCGAATAGCAGTTAAGGGAAAGATAGCTCAGTTCCTGGGCTGGAGAGTTCAAGATAGAGGCTAGGGTATACCAGCCATACTGTGTAGCAGAGAGGGAGGAAGGGATGCTGGGAGAACCTGGTGGCCAGAGTCTGCTTTGATGTGTTAATAGGACCTCAGCTCTTTGTCCCTGGTTTGAGACCTAACAGTAACTAAATATCCATTGCCAGTCCATCTTTATACAGTTAGGAGGCAGGAAGGAAATCAAGATGGCCACATTTACAACAAAAGAATGTAATACTTAGTTGCCAAAACCCGCAAGCAGGAAAGGAACTGAGGCAGACAAACCTAGGATCTTGTATGACCTTTCCCTTACTAAACCCGGCTGCGGGTTGAAAGGCAGGAACCGGTAGAGGAGAGTAAATTGAAGGCAGACCTTTAGAGTCAAGAGACAAAGGCCTCAAGGGCTAGCTAGGGATACAGCTTAGAAGTAGAGAGGTGGCCTAACATGCCTAAATCCTTGGATTGAACCTCAGCCTCACAGAAAGGGGGGAGGTGAAGAAAAAGGCGAGGAAAGGGGAGGAGAAAATGAATGAGAGGCTTATGTACTCTAACAAATGTAGCTAAGGGTAACCTGAAATTCTTGATCGTCCTGTGTCCACTGGGCAAGTGTTGGGATTACGTGGGTGTGCCACCACAACCTGCTTCAGTTCAGCACTGTTTATTTTTAAGACAAAAAGCACTTAACAAGGCCCTCTTCCAATGGAGTGCGGGAGGTCCCATTTGCTCTGAGCACCCCCTCTTCATCACTGAGATGTGCTATAGCAATGGCAGGAAGCTAAAAGAAACGGAGTGAGGAAATAAGTGTATGAGAAGTGTGTGTGTGTGTGTGGTGTATATTTATGTATATGCTGTGTGTGCATGTGTATATGCTGTATGTGCAGCATGTATGCATGCTGTATATGCTATGCGTGCATGTATGTGTGTATGCTATGTGCACATGGTCACGTGGAGATCAGAAGACACCCTTAGGTGCTCATTGTCAACATTAGTTAAGGCAGGATGTCTTGGGATCTCTTGCATATGTCCCTCAAGCTGATCTACAAGTTTCTTGGGAAAAGCTCTTGTCCTCACAAACCAACTTACCATAGGAGCTCTGGGACCGCAGGCTTGTTACCACTTTGCTTTCCAAAGGGCTCTGGGGATTCTAACTTGGGTCTTTGTGCTTGCCATGGCAGGCCATCTCCCCCAGGCCACGCTGTTGTCTTCAGCTCTGATATCCAAGGTCCTCTTCTGCAGCAGAAGGACACTCCTCAGGCAGGACTCGAATGCACACTACATCTCAAAGTAACACCGAACTTTTTTGTCTGCAGAGTATGCTTTAGTGCTCTGCAGCTTAGTGCTGCTTTAGTTATCACAGATGTTTTTAATAACAGAGCAATTGTGCTCCATTTTAGGATTCTATCATGACACATAAAAAGGCAAGTTTCAGCCCATGAGGCTGAATCCCTTGGTCCCCTGGGACACTCCCAGGTGCTCATTAACCTAGCTACTGGAATGTCACTTGTCTGGCTAGATTTTCACCTCCCTCTTCAAAAGAACTTGTCCCTTCCAGAAACATTTTGACACTGCTGCTTTGAGCTGTTTATTCTCTGGCAACATCTTACTCTGAAGACCTGGAGGGAGGGAGGTGGAGAGAGGGTTCTGACAAGAGAGACAGCCCTTCCTTCTTTCTTTCCTTCCTTCCTTTCTTCCTTCCTTCTTTCCTTCCTTTCTTCCTTCCTTCTTTCCTTCCTTCCTTCTTTCCTTCCTTCCTTCCTTCCTCCCCAGGATCCATATAGTTAGCCCTCACCACAACTCTAGGTGGTAAAATTATCTCCATTTCACAGGTAAGAAAACTGAGGTACAGCCGATAAGAAGCTGTGTGTGCGCCTACTTTTATTGTTTTCAGCAATCAGGGAGGGGCTGGATATGTAACCCTGACTAGCTTGGCTCTAGATAGATGGAACCTACTGGCCTCAAACTGGTGTTGATCCTCTGCCTCGGCTTGCCAAGTGCTGAGACAATGGGCACATGCCACTACATCAGGCCATGTTGACACTTTGCTGAAGGGAGATGCTAAGGGCAATTTCAGAATCTGGGATAAATTGTATCAAACTATACACCAAGTGTGACTCTTTGTGGTTATAAGCACCTAAGAAGAAAACATTCCCAAAGGAAGTAAGTTCCTTTTTGGAAATCTCCAGATCCTAATCTTAGTTTATCTATCCTCATTCTCATGACGTTCTGTCTTCTTTACCACTTTCTGGAAAAGTCTGTGTGGTGATTATTCTTGCCCACAGACATTCTTCTTATACCAGGTAAAATATCTGTGGATTAAAAAAAAAATCTCAAAGCTTGAGTTACATAAATTAAAATAACACCCAGGCTTGGCAGAGGGGTTAATATTCCAGCTGCTTGGCCTCTTTGGTGCCACTGTAATACTTAGCAACAATTAATAAGGTTTTTTTTCCCATCATGCCCTGTCTATAACCATTAGATCACATTTGTATCTCCCAGAGATTAACATTTTCAGAGTCCAGTGAATCTGTCCAGGTGGGGAGAAACATCGAGAAAAGCTGCATGATGTATATCTTTCTCAATGAGGCAGCTAGTTCTTCAGGCTGCAACTATTATTCGGCTCACTGCTTCTTCCCTACAAATCAAGCTCCCTGGGGCAGACCATTTTTCCTCCCCTTAACTCCATAAGATGGTAAATGGAGCTGATAAAGGTTTAGGTCCTAAGCTTGTCACAATGTAAATTAAGGTTATCCAGATTTTTGGTTTGTTTGAGACAGGGTCTCATGAACTAGGGTTCACCTCAAATTCCTTACTATGTAACCAAGAATGACCTTGAACGTCTGATCCTGCTGTGTCCACTGCCCAAGTGCTAGGACTATAAACATGGACCACCACGCCAAGTTTATGTGCTGTCGGGGGTCACACCCAGGGCTTCATGCATGTCAGGTAAGCACTCTATCAATTAAGCTATCTACGCTGCCCCGGGACTCTTCTTTTTTTTGTAAAGCATACTCCCTACGAAGTCTAAGCAATCAATAAAAGGCTGCGGTTGAGGTTCTCCTTAGTTACATTCTGATCCAGACACCAAAAGCATTTATTGAGAGTTGCCCAAAGGCTTGGTTGCCATTAAACAATGTATAACTACTTTCTTTGAGCCAAATACCAGACCTTGGCCTTTGCCCAGATAAGTGGTAAGAAACCTCGTGTTAATGTTTTATTGGGGTAAACATTGCTTGTGGTTGGTCCCCAACAGGGATTAAAATCACTTACTGTAAACGAGTCGAAGACAATTTGTTTGTTTTGAATGAAAGTAACTCGTAAATTGTTCACTGTGGCCAGAACAACAAGTTTTCTGATGCACATTTACACATACTCGCTCCACAGTTTCAATCTAATAATTGTGAACAGTGATTAGAGTTGGCGTCCTTACCTGCGTTCAGCAGACCAGGAAACTGAGAAGCTGAGTGAGAGCCAAGCGACTGGGCAAGGTCATTCAGCCAGTTAATCAAAGAGCCAGGCTTGGTTTTTGGCATCCTGGTCCAAATCTTGCCAAAGCATGAAGTTTGCTTTCTTTATGTTGTAAAATATTTTACAGTTGCCCCCATAGTGAATGGTTCAAAAGGCATCTTTTAAACCCTATCCATCCTCATAAACACTCTCTGTGTAAATACTCATGCTTCCCCACCCAACAGATAAGGGAAATTTGAAGTTATTTACACACACCCTATAGAAGCTTACCCTTCTCATGCTTCAATGTGTTTGGTACAGTATTCCTCAAGATTACAAATCCCAGAACTGTTTCTGAAACAAATGGCCTCAGAATAGGAAAGGGCAAAGGTTTCGGAGATAATCTATAAGCTAGCGATCATTTGTGTTATTATCATTGATCCTGGGAACCATTTCTGAGCAGGATCGATTCATTTTTTCAGCAAGGCACCAAAACAAGTCATCAGAGGAAAGAATCATCTGTTCAGTAAATGGTGCTGGGACAACTGGCTCTCTCTCAGCAAAAGAATAAGAGTTGGAGCTCCCTCCTCTATTGAAATCCAGTAGTAGCAGCACATGCTTATAAATGTTTCACTCTAGAGGTAGAGGCAGGGGAATTGCGAGTTTGAGACCAATCTAGACTACATAGCAGGATATTTTCCAAAAGAAGAGGGAGAGGATAAGGAAAAAGAAAGAAAGAAAAGTCACTGAAATGGACCATCTGAATGTATGAACTAAATGTATGAAACTCTTGAAAGAAAATGTAGGCCTTAGACAAGACAACAGATTTGTAGATATGTCATCAAGAACATAAATACCTTGGATATCAACATGGCTCGAAGGTGCAGTGTTTGCCTGGGAAGCACAGGTCCTGGCTTTGATTCTTAACTCTGCATAAAGTGCCACATGCCTATCTATAATCCCAGCTTTCCTAATGTTCAGAAGGTAGAGGCAGGAGGATAAGACATTCAAGGCCATCCTTGAGAACTGGAGCTAGCCTGGGCTAAAGACTTAGAAGAATAAGTTCTATCCTCTGTCAGAAGAATCTTAAAGATCAAACATAGACTTGGTGATAGGCATCTTTAGCTGCTGACCCATCCTGCCAGTCCTGTATTAGTTTTTAAAGCAAGAAACATTACAAGAGATGATCTAAAACCTTCTTATGTGCAGAGATGTTTGTTTACACCTGTGCAGACAGCATAAAGGGTGGGGAAAATCCAATGAGTTTTAAACAAAATTGCTAAAGAGGAGAAAAAACACTAACTTTTCTTTTATGAGTTTTTGGATCATTCTGATTTTTTTCTTTTCTTTTTCTTTTTCTTTTCTTTTTTTTCTTTTTTTTTCTTTTTTTTCAAGACAGGGTTTCTCTATATAGCCTTGGCTGTCCTGGAACTCACTCTGTAGATCTGTAGACCAGGCTGGCCTCAAACTCAGAAATCCACCTGCCTCTGCCTTCCAAGTGCTGGGATGAAAGGTGTGTACCACCACCACCCAGCTGATTATTCTGACTTTTAAAGTGACAACACTGGTACTTTCCTTTTTAACTCTCCTGTTCCCACCATTTCTTCTACCTCACTCCAGGAAACCGCAGTGCTATTTGTTCCCACTTCATCTTTTCCTATTCTAGCATTTCAAAATAATAGAATCATAATGTTCAGTGCCCAAGTGCTTTCGCTCATTGTTAGCCCGGGATGTCGCCTATCTTAGTCATGTATTCATTTCTCTTGCTGAGTCAGGTTTCACTCAGATGATGCAAGCCAATCAGCTCATTGAAACCCCATTGCTGCACAGTTCAGGTTTCTGCTATTACTCATAAAACTGCTAAGAACATTTTTTTCATAATATTTTTATATAGCTTTTTGATTTTTGGCTAAATACCTAACCGTTGAACTTTTGGGTGTAAGGACAGATGGAGGAGCATGAGTGTGTTATGTTTACTATTGAGGTGATCAATAGACTCTTTTGTAGAGGAGAAAAAGGTTGAGGGCTCAGGTTGTAGCTTAGTTTGCTAAGTGCTCTCCCAGCATGCAGGAAGCTCTGGGTTCCATTCACAACATGGCAGAAACTGACTGTCATAGCGCCTGCCTATAAGCATGGCATTCAGGTAAATCAGGCAGGGAGACTAAAAGTTCAAGGTCCTCTGCTACATAAAAAGTTCTGGGCCAGCCTGGGCTACCTGTAACCCTGTCTCAAAAACCTTTTTTTTTTTTTTTTTTTGGAAAGGAAAGAATATCTATTAAGGATGTTGACTATTATACTATGTAATAAAATATTAATATTCCATCTTTTCCCCCATTTGGTTTTCTCCCATTAGGTATTTGAGTCTCTCAGATCTTCACTTTCCTGGCCAGGTCTATGTATGACCCAACACTCTCTGGGGTATTGTAAAAAGGACATTCCTAATGGTAAGTCTGTCTGAGAGAAAATAAGTTTCACTACTAGATTCAACTCATGGTTGGAAACACTGCCAAAAAACCGGAAAAGCAGTTTCGACATACAGAGACCAAGGCAAGCTGAACAATGCACAGGATGCTTAAATTCTATAATCATGGGGTGTCGCCAGAACACATACATAGCATTAACAAGAACAAAGGATTGGTTCTGGGACCAGTGAAATCAACACATTGAGAAGGAGACTCACCTCTGGAAGGGTCTGTACACAGAGCATGAACCAAGCCTTGGCAGCTTTCCACATCCAAAGTACTGCAAAAATCCAGCTGACGGCATGAAGACACGTTCTCAAGAAGTACCGAGTTATGAAATGAAAAAAAAAAAAAAAAGTAGATACACAATCTGAAAAAAAGAAGTACTGCACTTACAATGTAAGTGAAAGCAAAAGAAAATGGACATCACAGACAACGAAGTAAAAGAATGTGGATGGTGGGTGACAAGCATCAGTGGTAGCTATTGAACTGGTGACCCACACCATCACTGTTGGGAGCCGACTCGTAGCAGAAAGCAGCTTGCAGCTTTGCAGCCATCTCGAGCCATATACCCTGACAAGAGACTTGTTTTCAACAGCCTACAACAGCTGAAGCACACTCTGATAAATATCTTCGTTTTTCCCACTTATCTTGTTTTGCTGTTTAGTGCCCACAGCGCAAGGCTCGCATTCCACACCTGCAAGGCACGTGGCAAAAGCCTATAAATACCCCAGATTTCCCTTCAATGAGAGAGAGACAATAAATGAGAAACAAGACTTGATCAGAATCTCTGTCTTGTCTCCATTCTTCACGTCTCATCTCCTTTATCCCCACTCTCTCTCTCTCTCTCTCTCTCTTGCTAGACCCTGACCCACAGACCGGAGCAGCAGAGCAGTCTGGGACACATCACCACTTGTCCCAGTGGCTAGCCATGAGTCCTAACCGGGAGCAAAACCAGAGAAGCATTTGTCCATCCAGAGGAACACCTGAAGGGTTAAGGTTTGACTCTGTCTTGGGAAACCACTTCAGGTTTTCTACGGCTAGTAACATGACCCAGTTTACAACCCAAGAAAGGTTCTGGGTTCCCAGACTAAGAGATGCTTGCAAGTCCTTCAAAAATCTAGGGAGATGACTGTGGTTAATATCTGCATCAGAGAAGAAAAGCCAGACATCTCTCCCTACCCACATCTAGAAGCAGGAGAGGAACACAAGTTTTTCAAGGAACCTGACATATGTGGGGTAGGGTGGGGGGCAGAGGGGACTCTTAGAACTGTAGACTAATGCAAGCTATGAAAGGCCTTCTGTAAAGGAATGTGGGCTTCATAGCAGTTCAAGAAGTGATGATAGAAGTGTTAAAAGAAACAGAGGAGGCTCAGTTGGTACAATGCTTGCCCAATATGCATGATATTCTGGGTTTGAACCCCAGCACTGCACAACAGGGCAGGTTGGTACATATCTATAATTCTAGCACTTGGGTAGTAGAGTTAGAGGGTTCACAAGTTCAAAGTCATCTTTGACTTAAAACCAACATACCTATAATTCTAGCATTCAGTAGTCTGAGACAGGAGGATTTGGGGCTTAGGGCCAGCTGGGACTACAAAAATTGATTAAAAGATAGCAAGTCCTTAATTTACATGCAAAGCCCTCTATGCCAGGATAAAGGCAACATGGCTCACTGGGTAAAGTGTGTGCTTGTCAAGTCTGACAACCTATATTAAATTCTTGGGACCCATGTAAAGGTTGAAGGAGAGAGCTCACCCCATAGAGTTATCCTCTGACTTCTACACGTATGTCATGGCATGTATGCACCTACTCATACACACACACAAAAATTTAAATGCCCTTCTAAAAAATCTCCAGGACTGGAGATATGGATTAGCAGTTATGTGTACTGTTCTTCCAAAGGACCCAGGTTTAGCCCCTAGCACCCGTGTCAGGCAGCTTACAACTATCTGTGACTTCAGCTTATCTGGCCTCTGTGGGCGCCACACTAATGGGCACATACTCACAATTTAACAAACAAAAGAAAGACTTTTCAAAAATATTCCAAGTTCTATTTCGTCTGTCAGTCAGGATATGAGCAGAGTTTGGAAGCATGCAGCTAAACCCTAACAAGGGGCAATTCACAGTAAGGTGGGCAGGGTGAGTGTGGTGGTTTGAATATGCTTGGCCCACAGGGAGCGGCACTATTAGGAGGTGTGGCCTTGTTGGAGAAGGTGTGTCATTGTGGGGTTGGGCTTTGAGAAACCCTCCTCCTAGCTGTCTGGAAATCAGTCTTCTCCTGGTTGCCTTCAGAACAGGATGCAGAACTCTCAGCTCCTTCTCCAGCACCATGTCTGCAGGACACTGCCATGCTTCCCACCTTGGTGATAATGGACTGAACCTCTGAAACTGAAGGCCAGCCCCAATTAATTGTTGTCCTTTATAAGAGTTGCTTTGGTCGTAGTGTCTCTTTACAGCAATGGAAATCCTAACTAAGACAGTGAGAAAACCCAACATTTAGAAAAGCAGTCATAGTTACCATCAGAGTAAAAACATTGTCACCCAAAGCCTGAAGACTCAGGGAAGGAACCTCAGGGAGAGCTAGAAGCATAAAGTAGTGCCACCTGTCAGTAGATGTTCCCAAAGCAATTATGGTGCCAAACCACCCCATCTCTCTCCCAATCTTTTGCTGCCCCCACCCCTCCCCAAAATGGCAGAATCTTCTGTAGGTCAGAAGTTGTAATACTGTGGGCCATGAAGTCCACAAAAGTCAGATGGACTTGAAGCACAACCGGATGAGTTGAGCAAGGAAAGACCTCTCAAGTTCCCACTCACCTCCCATGCTCATCTCTGCCCTTCTCTCTCTCTCTCATTCCCCCAACCCGCCTCCTCTCAGGTCCCAGCACAAACTAAGCACCTACCTGAGGCCTTGACACAGACCAATCTCTCCACCTGGACAATTTTTTCTTTCTCTCACCTTAAAATTATCTTTCCACTTCTACTTAAACATCACTCTGCCAGAAAGTCCTTTCCTGGGCCTCTCCCGTAGCCAGTCTACATGAAGTGCCACACTGTATTCTCACTCTGTCCTGTCCTTCATAGCCTTCACCAGAGTTTGTCCAGACAAATTGATCGTGGCATTGTTCATTTAGTATGTAAATTCTCCCTGAGACTGAAAACTCCCTGAGAACAGAAAGTGGGCCTGTCTTTTTTTTTTTTTTTACAGTACATTTCTTTTTCAATGAAGTGCCCAAATAAATATTTATTGCAAGAGTTAATGAACCTCCTCCAATACCCTCTCCCACATCAACTGAGATGTCTGTCTGGATATAAGTGATTTAGCAGTAATAGACCTTGTATTTAATGAGACCTTAAGCCATGCCAAGAGCTTTGATAGATTTTTTTTTAAGAGTTTAGGGGTCTCTGTGTGTGCATGTGTGAATATAGAATCCTAGGAAGCCCAGAAGAGGGCGTCAGATTCCCCCGTTATAGACAACTGTAATCTATCTAAATTGAATTGGGAGCTGGGAAACCAACCTGAGATCTCTGGACTATTCAACCATCTTTTCATCCCCTATGGTAGAAATTTAATACATCTCAACCCATCTACTACTCACAACAACCCAGTAAGACTGAAACTCAATTTGACAATGAGGGTGCTTAGACCTGAGGGGTCACCGTTGAATTCACACAGCTCTCTGGTACAGACCAGGTTTGGCACAGGCTCGTGCAGATACCACAGCTGATATTCTTGGCACACAGCCCTGGCTCATCTATCTCTCTTCAGCTTTTGTTTCTACACCTGTCACCCATGTTAGACAACGCAGAGGCCCAGCAGAACCCCAAAGTTAGCTAACTAATTAAGCCAAAGACATTTGAGATTCACGAGTACAGAGAGAAGCCTTCTGGAAATCCCCCTTCCCTGACTTCATAACAGAAGATTCTGAGAAAGGTGGACTACCATAAATTCCCTTTTCAGGAAGGCATCTACCCCCCAAGGACAGAGACCAAGAATAAATTGACCATGAAGGCCCTTCTCTGGCTGGGGTTTTATGACCCTGAAGACAACACTAAGATCAGTCACAGCTGTATAGAAAAGTATCATCATAAACGTCTTTTCCTTAGCTCTTCTAAAAGTTCACGCATCCTGCCTTTTCTCCCTGCTCTCTTCCCCAATTGAGGTAGGAATATGAGTCCAGATTCTAACTGCCCCCAGTGTTGTTCACTGCCAGCACTCCTGTGTGGTGTGCTTTACACATATGAACTCTTCCTTGCCAGTCTGTCCTCTCCCTGTCTCATTCACGTGTCCCTGAGTCGAAAGTTGACACAGTACAGGACAAGGGTTCCCTCCTATACATCAGGTTTTTCAGGTGACATCTAGTACTTAATCCCACTGTGTGTTACAGATGCCCCACAAATGATAAACGTTGGCTGTCCCAGTGAGACAACACACCTGGTGTCGATTATTTCTACCACATTTGGTAGAATTCATTCTTCGGTCACATTCATAGTTTACTAAAGGCAAGCAATCCATCCCTTAGTCTTCCTCCCATCAGACGATGCTTATGGCACTGAGCTATTACCCCAGAGCATCATTCTCTAGAGGACCTGAGAGAGTTCAGGAACTGGAGAAACCTCAGTAGGTTTCCTCAAGATACTTGGTCTTATTCAGAAATCCCCCTTCTTTAAAAATGAGTTAGCCAGGGCTAGAGAGTTGGTTCCATAGTTTGAGGACCTGGGTTCAATTCCCAGTACCTACATTACAGCTCACAGCTGTATATCACTCTAGTCCCAGGGGATCCAACACCCTCTTCTATCTCCATAGGCACCAGGCACACACACGCCGAACATATATGCATGCAGATATAACACTTATACACACAAAAAATGCTAAAATAAATAAATCTAGAAAAAAACTAAAAAGAGCAAGCCCATGGTTTCTGACAACTACCCAAAGTCTGTGTTTGACTTGGCTGTGTAGAACTAGTTACCACAGCCACGCTGATGCCATCCTGACCTTCTAGAAATCAAGTTTTTGAGAGGCTTAGACTGGTGGCAGCTTGTCCATCCCCAGCTCTCCTGTTTCAGGAAGCAAAAGACACAGAGGAGCAGCCAGGAGGCACACAGGCATCGAGAACACTATCCTATTGGTCCTCCTACTAAGGCCTGCCCATCTCCAGGACAGCTTGCTTTCTTCCTGTAGCATACCACCAGGTTTTCTGAGGAGGCTCATCTGAGCCCCACTGAGTGCCTGCACCGAAAGAGGGTTGAGTTTCAGCCAGGAAGGGCCCATATCAGCAGAACAGACAGTGATCGAGGGCAAGTCCCTAACTTCAACTTCAGTGGTTGCTTTTGTCTGCATCAGAGTTCCCCAGTGGTATGGCTCTGTTAGGGTTGCCCCCTCCTTAAAATTAAATTCATCTGTGAGAAGGAGGTAGGTATATGAGCCAAACCAAAATATCAGTTATCCCTGTAAATGATTAGCCTTGATGGATACATGGTCTAAATTGAACTGGTCAGAATCGTCACCCCTAATGTTGGCCTCCTGGATGAGACAAACTTACCAGCTCCCCCCAAGTGTGGTTAACTGAAAAAACAAATGCTAGCTATCCCTCACAAGAAGCTAAGCTATCTTCCTCTCAACTATAAGATGCCTATTTATATCCAGGTAAAATAAAAATCAGAGTGAGAATTCTGACAATACTTATTACGTGTCCAAAGCAAGTGTCTCGGCTTCTTTCTTTCTCTCTTTCTTCCTTCCTTCCTTCCTTCCTTCCTTCCTTCCTTCCTTCCTTTCCTTCCTTTCCTTCTTTCTTTCTTTCTTTCTTTCTTTCTTTCTTTCTTTCTTTCTTTCTTTCTTCTTTTTTTTTTTTTTTTATAAAGGGTTTCTCTGTGTAGTCCTGGCTGTCCTGGAACTCACTCTGTAGATCAGGCTGGCCTCAAACTCAGAAATCCTCCTGCCCCTGCCTCCCAAGTGCTGGGATTAAAGGCGTGTGCCACCACTGCCTGTGTTTCAGTTTCTAATGTTAATAATTTTCTGGTTTTGTCATTCACTCACTCACTCACTCACTCACTCATTTGTATTACTTTCTTGCCTTGTGCACACTAGGCAAAAGCTCTGCCCCTGAGGTATATTTTAAGGCCCTTGTATTCTGCCAAAGGTAGTTTTAAGTGACTATGTCATTAGTAAACAAGCATGTGTAGAAGAAACAGAATCAGAAGTCTGAGAGGTAGACCAGAAGATTCTGGTATTTTGGAAGATGTCCATCAGTTGCTGTTGGGTAGCTAGGTTTGGGATACTCTGTGAGCCAAACCCCTTGCTTATAAGAATTGTTAAACGCTTGGAGTCATATGAGGGATTTTATAATAATGGGGTAGAATTTTTTAAATTTATGTTTATGTACATCTATGTGAGTATATGGCTATGTGTTGGGGGGTTGCCTACAGAAGGCAATTGACTTTCTGAAGCTGGAGTTGCAGGTGGTTATGGGTGCTGGGAAGTGAACTTGGATCCTCTGGAAGGCAGCAGGTGCTCTTAACTGCTAAGCCATCTACCCATCCCCATGAGGTAGTAGTATTTTTAAATTTTTATTTTTAATTTGTGTGTGTGTGTGTGTGTGTGTGTGTGTGTGTGTGTACCACATGTATGCAGTTGCCAGAGAGCACAAAATCCCTGGGAGCTGGAGTTACGTGTGGTGCACAATGTGAGTCCTCAGAACTGAACTTGAATTTTCTGGAAGAGCCGCAAGTACTCTTAACCACAGAGTTGGCTCTCTAGCTTCATGAAATAAAATTTACAGAGCACTGAATCTATGTAGGACTTGACATGAGGAGTTTTACATACCCTATGATATGCAGCAATTAACCTCACCTGTACCTTGGTTACCTGATAAAACTCTTATTAACTTGGTTTTGGTGCTTAACTCATCTACAGTTGTGTATCTGCCACCCTGTACAGTGTCTGAAACACAGGGACCCACTAAATACTTGGTAGTGGATGACATTCATGGCTCCATACAATTACTTGTAGCAACATTAGAATGGTAGCACTGTTGCTAACATTTGCTGAATATTAATTTTGTGCTATAAGGTATTATCTGAAAAAAAATGTCTTCGTGGTAGATCTCTATTTCTTCCCACCCTTAAGATGAAAACTGAGGTGAAGATGCAAAGTAACTTCTCTACAGTTAATGAGCGGCAAAATGGAGATTCTAATTTTAAATCCAGCCAGTCTGACTCCAAGTCTCAGAGTCTCAGTCAGTAACTCTATTTTATTTTATTTTATTTTATTTTATTTTATTTTATTTTATTTTATTTTATAGGCCTAGAGCTTGCTCTGCAGACCAGACTAACCCCAAATCCATAGAGATCCACCCAGCTCAACCTCCTGAGTTCTGGGACTGAAGGTGCGTACCACAATGCCCGGCTATTTAGTTCACAACCCTTATACCACACTCTTTAACCATATTCTTCCCAGTTGATTGTATAGCCATTCACTATAGTCTATATAAATGGTGCCCCAACAGGTTGCACAATCTATAATCCACCTGGCCTCTTGTGGCAGCCCACACTTCTTCTAAAGAGGAAGAACACGCAGGTGTAATCAAAAACCAAGAGTCAGGATCCAAATACGGGAAGCCGAGGTGTGCAGTTTTACTGTCTGGGTCAGTCTGGAAACTACAAACAAGAAGCTAAGATGGAATTAGTAATGTAGAGGTTTATGGGGTGAGTAGGAAAGAAAATGGAGGATTCAGAGTAGGAACAGCTGGCTAGAGTTTCAAGCCCCAAGGCAGTTCTGCCACCTGCGAAGGGAGAGAAGGAAGAGCCAACGTGTGGGCACACGAGCACTCATTGCAACCAAGCTCAGATTGCCCAGGAGTAGAGGAAGTGGTGCAACATTGGGCAGAAACTGCCTAGCTCTGTCACACCGTGAGCATGAAAAGAATTGGTCCTAGAAGAGAGGCCATTAGAAGGTGTCTGTAGTGACAATTTTGGAATTTTTGTTTCTTTAAAAAAACACAGAAATATTATAAGAATGAGCTTTTGTTTTACCCTCAGGTGTGGGATGTGGGGCTGCTACGGACTGTCCACAGCAGCTGACTGATTTGCCTCGTGCTCAAGCAGAGGCATGATTTTGCCAGCTGCATATAGTTTTTTTGTCATTGTGTGACATGTAAATTCTGGGAATTTTTCAGATGGAATATAAATGCTAGACTCCCAAGAGGTGGGGTTGGTGTTTGTTGGTCATGGTGTGTGTGGGGGTGGGGGGGTAGAGATTAGTAATAGTGTTCAAAGAAGAAACAAAGAAATTAGATTCAGGAGTCTCTCTGTCTCTCTCTCTCTCTCTCTCTCTGTCTCTCTCTCTCTCTCTCTCTCTCTCTCTCTCCCTCTCTCTCTCTCTCTCTCTCTCTCTCTCTCCCTATATCTTTCTTTCTCTTCCATCTAGTGATAGGCAGTGAAACCAGGGGTGACAAAGAACGGGAAAGAGAAGAACCCACAAAGCAGCAAAGGCCGGCTACAGGTGCCAGCCAACCATAGACCTTGTCATTGGGCCTTTGGTTTTTGGGTGGAGTTGTTGTTGTTTACTTTATGGTCTGTTTATTTGCTTTGTTTACTTTTTGTTTTCATTTTGAATTACTAGACCATCCTTTTTTTTTCTTTTCTGAGTGTTTTGCCCGCATGTATGTCTGTGCACCTCTTGTGTGCCTAGTTTCCATGGAAGCCAGAAGACGGCATTAGAACCCAATGAACTGAAATTAGAGTGTTGTGAGCTACCCTGGTCCTCTGGAAGAACAGCCAGTGCTCTTAGCTGCTGAAAACCCTCCCTCCTTTTTGTTTGTTTGTTTGTTTTGGGTTTTGCGTTTTGTTTTGTTTTTGTTTTATTTTGTTTTGTTTTGTTTTGTTTTGTTTTTGAGGCAGCATGTCATTCTGTAGCTCAGGTTGTCCTAAACCCAGTATGCAGCCATGCTTGCCCAGAACTCATGCTAGTCCTCCTGATTGGGTCTCTAGGTGCAGCATTACAGGTGTGAGCCACCATGCTTCACCCAACTGGTCCTCTTGGAAGTGGTGAAGCAGGTACGCATAGTAGAGTCTAGTAACCTGGGACTCAACTAAGTTTGAGTTATGCACACACCCTTCTTCAAATAATTCACTTGGCTGTCTATCTCCTTTCCCTGCATGCACCACGAACCCAACCCCTCTCTGAACAGTGCACCTAGAAACCTTAGGACCTTATCTAATTACCCATATCCTCCCCTGAACGATGAAGTGAATTTCTCATCACTTAACAACAATCAAATCCTGATAATTTTCTGTCCAACTGTAATCCCAATGTACCCAGTATAAAGACCAGAAATGCCAATCCAGCCTGAAGTGAGTTTGGGTACATGATCAAGAAGGCAAAATTATGTCTTCAAATGACCTTTGGGGGACAGTCACCTATTTACCATTTTATGCTTATGCATAATTGGGAAGGAACATGTGCAGCATAAAAATGATCCTAAGACTTAATCTATCAATCAAAACAGATAACCGCTCCCATTACATCCTATAGCCAGAAAACCCCTCCTTTTAAACCCCCAGAAAGGTGGTACCAAGCATCAATCAGGGCCCCTAAGTCCTTCACTCCTATAGCCCCCTGCTGCCTTGCAGTGTATTCTAATCTTTTCTATCGCTTTGCTTTAAATAAAGCTTTCTTGCTGCTTTGAAAATCAGGGTAATTTTTGATTACCCTTATTTTGATTATTTGAATAAGAAGCCATGAACCTGAAAATCCTAGACCCCAACAGTGATCTTTGGTAAAAGTGTTGTCCCCTGGCTGCCATATTGTGCTCTGTGCACACAACCTCTCCCAAGGAACCACTTGAGAGCCAACCACCTAGGCTACGCAGTAGATGCCCATTGTCCATGACTGTTCATTGCATGTAACAGACAGAGTGAGTAGGTTGTCTTTCAGAGCACATATTGCTTTAGTTCAAAAGTGTTGGTTCTTTTAGCGAGAAATATATATTTCCTGAGGAGGCAAGGACAGGGCGCCTTCCCATTTATTTTTCTACCTTGGACATTTAAGTTGCTATAAAGAAGTTACTATGGAAACTGCTCCCAAACTTGCATGATAAAAAGGTAAAAATGGAACACTCTGCTGATATGCAAATGATCAGTCTCAGGAGACTACCTTTTAAACAAACTCTTTCTGAGCCCTTTTGGGGCTCTTGAGAGTGACAGGTGGACAGGAAGGGTTTTAGATGGTCCCAGTGGACTCTAAACATGCCACAGGTGACAACTCAGATTAAGTCTGATTGAGAGTATCAGATGCTCACATTGTGCTTGGTGGCTACATGGTGAGCCCAGCTGTGCACTGCTGTGAAGAGCCCAGGGTATGGACGCTGCTTGTTGTGTGCCAAGTCCATTCTGCAGGTGTCCTCATGACTGGCCTGTTTGAAAGTTAACTTGCTGAGCTCTTATTATGCAAAGTAGTTTCTCTTATCTGCCCTGGCCCCATTCCATCCCTTGAACGTTGGGCTGGACAATACTTTCAACAGGAAAATTAAACTTTTCTTTTGAAAGCTCCATTTCTCTGATTACCTCTGCACCTCTTTGCCTCCCTTCCCAACCAATGGCTCAACTTCTTTAGCGTGATCTCCAGGGCCCCTATCTTAAGGAATATGTGAGCCGGCTTTGTCTTGGTTTCTGCTCTCTGTTGTTCTCAGTTTTGTTTGCTTCTTTTTCGGGACCATAATGGAGTGCTTTCAAAGCTGCTTCTGATAACCAAGTAAATGCAAACTGATGTCTTGACTGTAGGATCCGGAATAAGAGGGCCTGGGTCTTGGCTACTTAGAGCCACTGTCTTCCCTTCGTTGTGAATCTTAGTTCTCTTGTGTTCCCTCCCCCAATAATTCTTTTCTTGATCTTCTTGCAGCCAGATCCTTTGTATTGGTCCAGTTTTAGCTTACACTCAATCTCCTCAAAGAGCCCTAAATATTCTGTTGGTTTTTTTTCTCTGACATTCTCAGACATTATTGTCTGCAACATTATGTTCTTGATTTTGACAAGCACTTATTCTCTCTAATTAAACATTTTCTTGATTGTTGTGTTCCACCTCCAGTGACCTTTAAGCTCCCAGGGAACTTGAGTCCCAGCTGTAGTCTTCACTTGTACCACCCTGAAGATGCTCAGTAAATAGTGACATATATATATATATATATATATATATATATATATATATATATATAATACTTGTTGACATTTAAGTAATTTTTGGTTTTATATCTCTATAAATATATTTTAATTATAATTAAAAAAAAAAACCCAAGGTCTTATTGTGTAACCCTGGCTGACCTGGAACTTCCAATGTTAACTAGACTGATCTCAAACTCATTGAGATTCCCCTGCCTTTGCCTCCCAAGTGCTAGGATTAAAGCAGTCTGCTACCAGGGCAGGTAAAACCTATACAAAATTAAGGAGTTGCCTAAAACAAAACTTAACATTACTTCAAGTTTTATCACAAGCTTTGGCTGACATAGTAAGTGAAAACCTGATCAGTGGCAATTACTTTAGCAGATCTCAAAAGTTATGTATGCTCTTAGAAACCAAAACCACAAAGTTCTTGGGTATATCACATAAAACACATATAGGTATGCTGTGTATGTGTACTGGTGGCTTTCTGGTTTCCCAACTATTGTAAACTAAGTTTCTGAGGCTTGTTACAAAGTATCTAACAAGGGTACCAGGTAGCTGTCTACACATAAAATCATTGTATCATAGAACTGGAGTGGGAAAGGATTTAGAATAAAATTCTACACTGGTCAGGGCTGGAATACCCTAGATGTTTGGAAGCAAATGCAGAAACACGTGCGTAAATGAAAGAACACGCACGACGATCACACTATGTGTAATCATGCTTAGCATCAGCGTTGTACATCTGAAGAAGGTGAGCGTGAGTAAGTCTTCAACTGTCTTTATGATGGCAATCATCTGGAGGCTGTGTCAGAGGTCCCCACACCGCAGCGTCCTCAGTCCGCCCGCGCTCCGGGGGCGCAGGACGCGGACTACAATTCCCGGCGTGCGGCGCGCGGCGCGGGCGGAAAGCCGGCCACTTCCGCCCCACGCAGCGCCGGTGCGGCCGCGTCTCGACGTGTCACTGGCGGCGCCGTGGCTGTGGCCGGGAGAAGGAGCTCCGGCTAGGGAGAGTTCGCGGCGGTGGGTGGCGGCGGCGACCCGGACCTGGACCAGCCCCGGCGCGGAGGCGTCCCGGGGTCCGTGGAGAGTGGCGGCGGGCGGCGGCGGGCCGGGCCGCGCGGGGCGCGATGCTGAACATGTGGAAGGTGCGGGAGCTGGTGGACAAAGCGTGAGTATCGGGGGGCAGTTGCGGCCGGCGCCGCGGCGGGGGCGGGGAGCGTGCGCACGGTGGTCCTGCGCGCGGGGGCACGCGGCACGCCCCCCCGCCCTGCGGCCTGGTGAAGGCGGCGGCCGCTGCGGGCCTGGGCCTCGGTCCCTGAGCCTCCCGCGGCGCAAAACCCCCCTTCTTGCTCTGGTCCCTGCTCCCCGGGACGTCCTCACCGCGCCCCTACCCCACGCCCGGTAGGCAGATGCTTTGATCGTACCCAGCTTGGAGTTTGGCCTGCTGGACACCAGGCCGGGCTTGGGGGCGAGGGGACGCGGTGCTTCTGTCCCCAGGAACCCCCAGGGTGTAATTGGGAGACACTTAGGCCTGGCCTGGTATGCCCTTTACCTTGTTAGACACCTTTTAATTTCTAGTGAACCTGCAGTGGAGTGAGTGGGAGGTGTAACAAGTGGTCATTGTGGGCAGGCAGGAGTTGCTCAAGAGGAGACTCGCCCTTTGGGTTCTTCACACTAAGTGAAAGCAGATGACCAGACAACTTTTCGTGATTGTTTTCCTCTAACTTTCCCATTACTCTTAGTTTTGGGGTTGGCCGCTTATTCCATTAGTTTTCATTAAGACATTTAAATAAAAATTCCTCTAAAGAAAAAAAAAAGCCGAGTGTATATCCTGTTGACCTGCTTTTAACTCCTTTCAGACTGGAATAACCCAGTGCTTTTAGTATACTGAGAAACCCTTAACACTTAAGTTAGGCATATCGAAAATAACAGTAGGTCTTTTAGGCTACCAGGAAATAAGAGTTTAAATATTTAACCAGCGCTCTTCCCTTTTGGGTTTTTGTGATTATGCAATAAGTGTGGTAAGAAAACAGTTCTTTTTGAACCACCCACCTAACCTGAAACCAGGAAGTGTAGAAGCTCTTTTTGACCCCAGAAAACAACAGACTTTAAAGCGACCTGGCTGATGCTTCTGATGGAACCAGGGGTTGAAGGTGCTTTCACATCTTGGCCAGGTTCTTAAAGAGTAAGGTTTTCAGAACTTTGTAGTATTCCTGTCTTCTCCAGTTCAGAATGAAGATAATTGTGGCCCTCTGAGGCTATGACGGTGAAGAGCCAGGGGCTTCCATTTCGTATGATTCCTTGTAATAGAACACGTTCATGTCTGTGCTTCTGAAAGAGAACAGTTTTTCCGACTTTGACGTAAGATAAACCTCACTGAGAAGCTGCAGATCTGAAAAGATTTTGCTTCAGTGGTTTTATTATTCATTTTTTTCCATTAAGTGTGCAGAAATTTATATGGGACCATTTCTCCCCTTGTAAGCTCTGTTTTTGCCAAAGAGAAAAATCATTTCTTTTCCAGATCCATGGGTGTTTTCAGTGTATTATGTGAGAAGTAGAATACCAACTTAGTGTAAAAGTTGAAAGAAGTCTCAGCAAAACTGCCATACCTCTGCTTCCAAGTCGGGATAGCTGAAGAAAATTACTAAGAAATCTACCCCCTATCAAATTGTGATACTGCAGTCTAAGGAGACAGTGAAACAAGTCTCTTTCTTTCTTGGTTCTGCCCAGTGTGGATTACAGCCTTGAGCCAGTTTACTCAAGGATGTGTAAGAATGTTGGTACCAAGAACTCTCCCGAAGCTCCGTTGTGTACTTGACACACTGAGATTGATACGGGAGGCAGTTTTACTGATGAGTGCTAAGCAGTTGATTTCCCTCTTTAGCTAGCAGGAAGGAAAATTCTCCAAAATGTAATCATTGTACAGAGCCACACACTGTTACACTGTATGCTTAGAAAATCATGAGGAGGGGGGTGAAACACATTCATAGAGTGGCTGATTGGTTATTTAGAGGGAGCAGTTGTGAGGTGACTGTCAGAGGAAGAAATAGTCAAGGCATTAGCATGGGTGCCCTGGTAGATAGATTACAAGAATATGGTAGGAGTTCAGATTCCGGTACTGCCTCTAACCAGCTCTGTGTAATGTGAGGCAGAATGACTCCAAACTTAAGGTTTCTTATTTGTAAAATGATGGATGTGGGCTACATACAACTTCATTAGTTACTTGGCGAAATAAATTTCTATCAAGGAAATAGTAACTACAACTAGTATTTCACATTGACAAGAATATTTTGGAAAATCATGGTCTTCCAGGGACAGTTTAGTTTGAAAAGAGTATGGTTCTGTTGTTGTTTGTTTGTTTGTTTGTTTTTACATGATAATCAAAGAGATCTGGAGAAATAGCTTTTCTTTAAGAATATATATTGCCCTTCTGGAGGACCAGAACATAATTCCCAGGGCCAGCTCACAATCACCTGAAACTCCAGCTCCAAGTAATCCAAAGCCTCTGGCCTCCATGACTGCCCCTCACCACACACTCACACACACACACACACACACACACACACACACCCAGCCAACAGTGAAATAAGATCTTTTTTTTAAGATGGTGATTAAAGGTTGAGGCTGTAACTCAGTGGTGGAGCACTTGCTTCTGTGGCGTGTATAAGGCCCTGGGTTCAACCCCAGTGCTGAGACAGCAAGCTAACTTTCTTAAAAGCTATGCATGCTGGTACATACCTGTAATACCTGCTCTTGGGAGGCAGAAGCAAGAAGAGTTCACGGTTATTCTCTGCTGTATAGACCCTTTGAAGTCAGCTAGGCTAAGGAAGACTCTTTCTCAAGGGGATAAAAATAAAGAATGAGGGATACAGCTTAGTAGTAGAGGGCTTTCCTGGTGTGTCAAAGTCCTGGGTACAGCAACGTATAACCAAAAAGATGGCCAAGGAATGCTATATTTAATGTTTGAAGTAATCAATAAGTACAGCTCATGACTCAGGAAAACTAAGACATTCAGTGTATATCCACTAGCAAATGTGACTTATTTCAAAAAGGTAAATGTCCTCTTTCCAAATGTTTCCTTTCCCCAGAGCTACACTTGGGTTCTGTGGTGCTGTGCTCAAAAGTAAGGAGAGATTTCAGATGCTGGCCCTTGGTTGTCTGAAGCCTTCTGGGAAGTAAGGGATAGTGTCCCTCTTAGTTGCACCTCCTGGTGGTATAAAATGGGTTTAAAACAGAACATTATGAAACAGCAGGACAGCAGATAAGGCCACACAGTCCTCCAGGCTCGGCACCCATTTCCTCCCCTCTTGTCTAGCTGCTCACAAGGGAACTGTGGCAGGGAAGGATAAGTGAAGAAACTTGCCACTGTCGCTAGCTAGGCATTATCTATGGCCCAAATTCAAACCTATAACAAATTGGATACATTTATAATCCGGAATCCCACACAAGGCATGAATTGAAAGTCTTGTAACTCTAGCATTTTCCTCTGGGAATCTGGCAAAAGTGACATGCATGGTTCGGATATGAAGAAGCTGTTGCTGGCTCTGCAAGCCAACTCACCCTTCTCTTTCCTTACAGGGAGTCATTCCACCAGCAGACCTTTCTTAACATAATTGTTTAACCAGTCCTGGCTTGTGTAAGGTCAAGGCATCTGCGGTAGACAGTCCGTTTTAAGTGACGCTTCTCAGTTACTGGTTCAGCGCCATACATTTTCCTTCCTAGATGTTTAGCTAGTGTGATAGAGCTGTGTACACTGCTGTTGCAGTCTGACTGGCTCCATGGGAAAGCTTGGCTGTTCAGAGGACAGCATCTTCAGTTGTTGGAACAGATCGCACACTTGTTTTGACTTAGATTACGCCTGTGGAACACACACAGTGTGACCTATACTTGTCGGAGAACTTTGCTCCATCCACTGCAATGTGAACACTCTTGGTTTTGCTTTCCTTTCATCCCCCTGACTCTTGTTTTCCCTCATCTTGACCGTAAGTCTTTACTTAGTTCTTGGAACTTGAAATCAAAGATGAAAAGGTGATTGTCAGCTCTGATTTTCCAAGAACAACTGCTCCAAACCAATTGTCAAGAATTGTGGCTGCTTAGACAATGAATTAATTATTTTCCTTTTCTTCTGGTAACAGGACACAAGCAGGTATTAAGAATTTAATTCCAGAGAAAGATGAGTTAGTTTCCCTTCTGCCAGCATTTCATCAGGTAAAGTTCAGACGCTTAGGTTAGTGTGCGGTTCGTCTTAAAAGCCCTTGCGTGGCCTGTACCTTATAGTGTGCATTTTAGCTCTTTAGTTTACAAGTACTTTTGTGTGTTTACTAATACGTCCACTGAAGGTACTTAGCCATTTTTATTTTTAGCATTGCTTATAGTCATGCTCCTAGTTTTTACAATATGGCTCCACAGTTGTGTGTGCGTGCATGAGCGCACATGTTCCTATATTATTTTTTATATTCCTTTATGATATTAATTCCTTTAAGAAGAAAAATGATTAAAATGACAGCTTAATTGCTAAAGTGCTTAGTATTTAAGAAACCATATTTGAAATTTTGTGTAATAAAAGCTGAAAAAAAGTGCCAGCATCAAGGATCTAGATGTGAAAAGTAAAATAATAAAGCCTCTAGAAGATTTTAGAAGTTCACTAGCTGCTCGTATTCATGCATACTGCTTTCTTTTGGGGTTTGGAGATATGTAGGACAGTCTCCTATAGTCTAGGATGGCATTTTAGAGCAAATTTCAGATACTGTATCATGTTATCTATTCTGTAAATGAATTAGTTCCTAAAAGGAACTTAGACACAACACAAAAGGAGTTGTCTTATTATGTATTTGTGTGCATGTTTTTTAATTTTATATGTGTGTGTATGTGCGGGGGGAGGGGGGGGTTGTGTATGTTAGTATGGCATGACCAGAAGAGGATGTTGGATCCCTGGAGCTGGAATTACAGTAAGTTGTGAGCCTTACTATGTAGGTACTGAAGACTAAATTCTGGTCCTCTGCAAGAACAGCAGACACCTATAACCACTGAGCTCCACCTCTGCAACCCTGTAATTTGTTTCTAATATTCTGATTAGTAGATTTCTCTCTTAATTCTCCAGATATGCCAGTCCTCCTTTAATCTTTTATTCTGTAAGTCAGATTCCCACTTTAAAAAAAAAAATCTTTCTGCTCGTTTGTTATTGAAAGGCCTAGGCTATTTGAATTTCACTGTCTGTATTTTGCAAATTCTACCCCTGTCATGGTATATGAATGTTCTTGTTCACTGTATCACCTGTAAAATGACAACTGTGTCTAGTCAGTTGATGGATTCATGCTCCAGTTTGAGGAAACAAGACTGCTTCCTAGATTAGAAATACATTCTTATGATTTCTGGTGTTTCTTATATACAGAGTTAACACCTTTAAGTCCCAGCTATACATTACTTTCAGGACTATATACTCTTGTCACATGCTATGAGCTTTCTTAACCTACTTCTGTATGCTCATCAATCTTTGCTAGCCAGACACTTCTCAACACAATTAGGTATCTCTAGGTAGTGTTTACTGAGTCTGGAAGCCACTGATGGATCAAAGATTAGATATGGGTTGAAATCTTAGGACCACTACTGAGAAACAGTCCTTGTGGTATTAGAGCAGTACCTCTGATATTCCCATCTGTTAAATAAGACATAGTTATTTGTTTTAGAGGTTCATGGGTGTTAAGCAGAAAACCTTTTAAAAAAATGTTTGATACCTTCTACTTTCTTGGGTAATCAGTAATCACTAACACTTCGGACTCTGAGTACAGTGAGAGATTAAAGATAAAATAGATGATTTACTAGTCAGAAAGACCTGCCTGTGACCTCATAATGAGGTCACTTTTTTTTTTAAAAAATAGGTATTTATTTTTATGTGTATGAATGTTTGCATATATGTGTGTTCACTGCTTGTGTTCAGTTCCTGTGGAGGCCAGAAGAAAGGCAGATTATCTAGAACTGGAGTTAGAGACTATTGTGAAGTGTCACGTGTTTGCTGGAGACCAAATCCAGGTCTTCTGCGAGAGCAGCAAGAACTATTAACCACTAGCTCCAGCCCCACAGTGGGCTCTTTTTCTAGAACTTTTTACTTCCTCTTGTTTTGGGTTTTTATTTTCTTACTTTATTCTTCAGAAGGTCTCCCTAGACTAGAACTTGCTGTGTAATACAGGGTGGCCCTAACTCTCAATCCTTTCTCCACAGTTTCCCTCTACCCTGAGTGCTGCCATTATAGGTGTATGCCACAATGCTCAGCCCTTTGTCCTAAACACTGCTGTGCGTGCATTGTGGTAGTTTTACCAAATCATAGATTCTTTTACATGAATCTTGTGAAGCATATTGCAGAGTATTCTTTCAGAAGACATATTGAAGACTGAAGTGTTTGGAAAGACATATTGCAGTTTCCACCTGCCAGTTCTACTGTGCCATTCAGCTTGTTTTGTATTTCCCTAAGATTTAAAAAAATATTGCTTATGTAAAACATTTGATCTAAAACATAAAAAGATTTTATGAATGACAATTGGAGCCGGCATTTTATCCTTGAACTGGGCAGTAAGATACCTCCCAAGTATGTGGTAACAGATACACAGTTTCTCTCTCTTGAAGACTTACTTTTTTTTTATCTGAATGTATGTGCCTGCATGAATGTGTAGTTAGAGGTCAGAGGGCATTGGGTTCCTTGGACTGAAATTACAGGTGGCTGTGACCTGTAGGTGCTGGGCGCCAACTCTGGTTCTTTGCAAGAGCCTTAAGTGACTTTGAGCTCTCTCTGTCCCTAAGAACGGTCACTTGTCCTGAATGAGTAGTATATATGAAGAAAGGGCTTTCAATGTCTGCAGTGAAACCCTTTAAACTCACTGGGGTCCTTCAATCTGAAGTTGAGTACAGGTGAAAGAATGTGACAAATTCCCATGTTGAAGCCATAGTATAGCTACTTCTGAGTAGATTAAACTAATGATTTATTAAATACAAATGATTCTGTTAGTATGCAACAATAGCAGTAGGTTTTGTATTTAATTTCAAAGTCTAGCAGCTAGTTATTTTAGAATGTCTTTTGACATGAATTTTTGTTAATTTAGGAGAATACTTAAATGCTGTGTATAATTTGAGTATAAAATTTTTTTTACTTTAAAAACAAAAAGCAGAAGGTTACTCTATAACCCCACCTGGCCTAGAACTCTGTGTAGATGAAGTTGCAGAGATCAACCCCCCTTTGCCTCTCTGTGGATTACAGTGCTGGGATTACAGGCACGAACCAACACGCGAAACTGTAATGTCTTCTTTTCTACAGTCTCAGTGTATCCCACACTGGCCCTGAACTCTCTTGAATTTATGGTCATCCTGCTTCTGCCTCCCAAGTACTAGGGTGACAAGGGAATGCCATCATGCCTGAATTGTGCAGAGCTGGGGATTGAACCCAGGGCCCTGTGCACGGAAGACAGGCTGTACATTAGATGCACAGCCCTGTGTCTCATGACATGCACACATCGTCACTGGTCATTTTCATACATGCTTTTGTAGCATTCCACTTAGTTCTCATCTAGATAGCTATGTATTTTGTAGTGGAAAGAAAATGCATTGTAAATTCAGTTTTTTGTTGTTGCTTTGTTTTTTAGACAGGCTCTCTCTGCATAGCCCTGGCTGTATTAGCATTCACTATGTAGCTCAGGCTGACCTTGAACTCACAGAGATCTGCCTGCCTCTTGCCTCTCAAGTGCTGAGATTAAAATCATGTGCTGCCACACCCAGCCAAGTTCAGTTTTATTTTATTTTTCTTGACATTTCTTGCATTTTTAGCAAATTTGAAAAATAATGGAGCAGGCTTGCTGGTGTTTTCCATAATTTTCTCCAATTTATTATTGTCTTTGCTTGTTTTTAAACCAGGGCCTCATTATATATCTAGGCTAGCTTCAAACTTGATTGTGATCCTCCTGCCTCAGCCCTAAGTACTGGGATTACAGGTGTCTGCCCCATTTGTATTTGTCTCTTTTCGGGTGGATAAAGCCAAGTGTTATTTGTATTTTAGTCAGCTAAGTATTCTTAGTTTGCCATGTTTGGGCCATGGTTAAATGTGGTGTTGAATGGGCTTGTGACATGTAGTTCATTTATCATGATGCTAAATAAAATTTTGTAATGGAGCTGACATGATGGGTCAGTGATTTAGTGAGCACCTGCTGTACAGGTCTGGAGCCTGGAGTTTGACCTGTGAAACCCATGTGGATAAGTCAAGCTTCTCTATAGTCACAGAACTTGTGGAATGAATATATATATGGAATATATACCCAGTCAGCACTGCATGTGGTGGCTCTTGCCTGTAACCTGGTGCTAGGAGCCTAAGGCTAGAGGATCATTCGTGTGTGTGTGTGTGTGTGTGTGTGTGTGTGTGTGTGTGTGTATGGAATTTATTGAAATATCTTACAAGCCACAGTCCATCAATGGCTAGCTATAAATGGAAAGTTCAAGAATCTAGTAGTTGCTCAGTCCCACATGACTGGGTGTGTCAGCTGGTCTTCTGTAGATGCTGGAGTCCTGAAGACATAGGGTCCAGTGCCAGTGGAAGGGTAGATGTGCTACCAAGGAGAAGGCAAGCCGCCAAGGAGTAAAAAACTGCCTTCTGTGTTCTTATGTAGACGTCCAGTGGAAGGTATGGCCCATATTAAAGGTGTACCTTCCTACCTCAAGATCTGAATTAAAGCCCTGTGTCTTCCAGCCTTAAGATTTGGATCAAAGGTGTGTATCTTCTACCTCAGAGGTCTGGACTAAAAGTGGATTCACTCACTTCAAACCAAGCAAAAAATATCTCATTTCTGGATTGTAGGTCATTCTAGATACAGTCAAGATGACAAGCAAGAATAGCCATCACACCATGTAAAGGTGGAAAGCAAAAACTGACCCCACAAGATCTCCACACATATACTATGAAATGTTTTCTTACTCTCTCTCCTTCTCTTTCTATCTGACACATACATACATATATACATACATACATACATACATACATATCCTGCACACACAGTAATAGGGATAGAGTTTATAAGACACTCCCCAGAGCAGCAGAGCAGTTCCTTAAAATACCCAGCCAGCACTGCATGTGGTGGCTCACTCCTGTAACTTGGTGCTAAGGAGCCTAAGGCTGGAAGATCATAGGTTCCAGGCTCCCTGGACTACATTGCAGACATGTCTGCTAACAGCAAAAATACCAGTCAGTTCTGCTCAGAATCCTTCAGTGGCATTTCATCTCACCTCTGTGATCCGACTCCCTCTGACCTCATCTTCTCTGGGCTTCTGTGTTTTATAACCTGAGCTCACACACCATCCCTGTGCCTGCCTTCCTCTGTTTACATGTAGTTGTCTGTTATCATTCCTGCTCTTTTAGGTTGCTAAATGCTAGGATACCATGTACCTGTTTTTTTTTGTTTGTTTGTTTGTTTGTTTTTGTTTGTTTGTTTGTTTGTTTTTTTTTTTTTGTTTTTTCGAGACAGGGTTTCTCTGTGTAGCCCTGGCTGTCCTGGAACTCACTCTGTAGACCAGGCTGGCCTCGAACTCAGAAATCCACCTGCCTCTGCCTCCCAAGTGCTGGGATTAAAGGCGTGCGCCACCAACGCCTGGCTACCATGTACCTGTTAGACTGTCCTTTAAATCAGGATACTTCTAATAATAAAGGTAGCAGCGAACTGACCATTTGTATAAATGTCAGTTAGTATTCATTTTTCTTCCTTCCCTCCCTCCCTCCCTCCCTCCTTCCTTTCTTTTTTTTCTTTCTTCCTCCTCCTCCTCTTCTTCCTCTTCCTCCTCCTCCTCCTCCTCTTCTTCTTCTTTTTTAAGAATATTTTTTGGGAGGCCTAGAGAGATAGCTCAGCAGTTAAGAGCATTTGCTGCTCTTGTAGAAGTCCTGGGTTCAGTTCCTGCACTCACAAGGTGGTTCACAGCCATCAATAACTTCAGTTCCAAGGGATGCAAAGCCCTCTTCTGACCAGGCATACATGTGGTGCACATTCATACGTGCAGGCCAGACATTCACATACAATAATAAATCTTTATTTAAAAATGAATATTTTTAAATTTGGGGCTGGGGAGAGGGCTCAGTGTATTAAGAGCCTTTCCTGCTCCAGCAGAAGACCCGAGTCAGTTTCCAGCATCCACATGATTGTTTAACTGTCTGCAACTCCAGTTCTAGGAGAACAGATGCTTTCTTATGGCCTCTGTGAGCATCAGGACCACATTTTTTTTAATCTTTAAAAGTAATAAAATCTTGAAGTATCTTTTATTATTTGACAATTCCATACAAGTATACCATGTATCTTGATCATATGTACCCTTTAACCCCTGTTCCCACAGGTGTAATTTTGTAGTGAGGAAATTGGCTACAGAAGTCCAGAGCATCCTGAGCTAACAGACCTGCCAAGTAGTCTAGGCTAAAATCACAGCCACCTGTTTTCAGGACATGATCTGCAGTCTTTGCTGCTCTTCCAAAGCATCGCCCGACAGGCCTGGGTCAGTCGTTATCCTAAAGGGTGTTACTGGTGTAAACCTTTTGCAAATTAACACTCATCTGGAAATCAAGTATTTACTACTTAAGATTTAGAACCAAACTTGACAGTTGCCCTTTTTTCTGTGCACCTTCCACAGGAGAGATCTACTGTTCTCTTGCAGTAGCCCCCACCACCACACCCCCACCACACACACACACACACACACACACACACACACAAAATACCATCTGTTATATTAGTTGACTCAAAACAGAGAGAAAGCATGTATTTTCATATGTGAGAGAGGAAGCCTTCAGTGTGTCATGAAAACATTCTCTGGCATCACTCTCAAAGACTGCTGTCCCATTTGTGGGAGGTATCACACTGTAGAATCTGTGGTGAATTGATGTGAATAGCTTCCACAACTCTTTAGTTTCGCAGTTCTTTGGATTTTGTTCTTTGGTCACATTGATATGCCCATTGTGGTTTGACTATTATCTACCTTTTCCTTATGTTTCTTATGTTCAAAATGGACCACATAGAAATAGCATCTTAGATTTGTGTGTACTTGACTAGGTACTGTGCTTTTCTAATAGGTTCCAAATGTTTAAATGCTACACAGTAATTGAGGTAAACTGTGGAGAGCTTGCTGGTATTCAGCATACTTTGAGAAGTCTTACTAGGTTTCTACTCAGAACCCTGCAGAGTACTGGACAACATGAAGCCAGACCTTAGGGTTCTTGTGGACTCTCTGGCTCTGTGAAGTTGCACACTAAAAACAAACAACACTGTACAGAATGCTCTTCCAGTTTGGATACTTAAAGTACGGCACACAGCCAGACCAGGAAGAAGCAGGCAGAGCCAATGCCTGATGAAGGTCTTAGTATTCAAACATGATTGCTGACAGAAACTCAAGTGAGGTACTAAACTCTGGGTCATACATAAGTCAGATTACACCCCTCACTGTGATAAGCTGCTCCCAGATGATCCAAGCCTCTGTTGATAGCAGTGAGCACTGGGTGGGAAGGACAGGATATCCCCTTCTGCCCTCAACAATAGTCCAAAGTCAATAATTTGAAGTAGTTACTTTGTTATTTTTACCTTGTTAGATTTTATGTCAGAAAAGTCATTGAAGATTTGCTGATATATGAGTTTAATCACAGGTAAAAATGAAAAAAGAGGCTGGGTACAGTGACACACACCTGTCATCCTAACACTTGGGAGGTGGATTGGGAATTCAAGGTCAGCCTTGGCTGACTAACAAGTTTGTGGCTAGCCTGAGCTACACAAGACCTGTTTGTGTTTACAGAAGTGAAGTCATAGACATTGCCCTGTGAAAGTACAGATTTCCTATTGTCTTTCTATTGTGAGTGTTTTAGAATCATAGACAGCCAATTTAGTGTTGATATTTGGTACTATATCTTAAATTAATTGGGCAGTAGTGACATCAGTTTATAAGAGAGAGAACCAAACTATGGGGCATTTGTGTCACCAAAGAGAATCTCCTGCCTCCCACCTGCAGGGTGTTTGATGTTAATTCTGCTATATGTCTTTCCTTGAAAGGCTCAATTGTCCAATTTGTTCTAGGTTTTTATCCATCATTACAGTGAGATAGTACATTTGATAAAAGCTACTTGAGCATAATGTTTTAAGTAAGGTACCACCTTAAAAAGATAGCCAGTCACAACTGTGCCAAAGCTGACCAGATTTCTCTGGGTTTCAGTTTTATTTTTTCATGAGTTGTGGTTAGAAACATGGGAAGGGGAGACAGCTACTTCTGTGTGAAATGGGTAGAGCTCCCTGGTGGATCTGCTAGAGGATTCAATGACCCAGTGTGTTGGGAAAAGATTTTATCATTGTGCTCTCAGTAGATTTTTGTTCTTCAGTTTTTCTTTGTCATTTTGAGATAGCTTTAAAGTTGTAACCCGTGGTCATCATGGTGGTTCAGACGTGCTTGTCACCAAGTCTGATAACCTGCATTGTAGGAGGAGAGAACCAACTTCCTCAGATTGTTCACTGGCCTCTACATATCAACACCTACCCCCATGGATTAATCAGATTTTTAAGGCTATGACCACAGGTTTTAAAGTTACATAATGACAGTGTTTTTTCAGGTTAGTTTTAATTCGGATAGTTAAACATGATATCCCTTGCTGAGAATAATACTGCAAGTGTCCTTTTTTAAAAAGAAAATCACTCTAGTGAAAAGCAGCTAATTATGCATTCAGCATTATTGAGATTGGTTATGTAAATGATAAACTGATCATTTTAAATTGTTCAGTAGAACCTAGTACATTGCCGTATGGACAATAAGGGCACTTTCTCACATAGCCCAGTGTATCCTAAACCGTAACATCTCACCAAGGATCCTGAACTGATGATACTCCACCTCCCCCTGCTAGCACTTCTGGTTTGATGTTCTATAGGTAGAACCCAGGGCCTCCTGCATGCCAGGCTAGCACTCTGCCAACTAGGCTATATCCCTTGCTCCTGATTTGATTTGATTTTTAACTTTTAATTTTTAAATGGTGTGTGTGTGTGTGTGTGTGTGTGTGTGTGTGTGTGTGTGTAAACTTAGGTTTATTGCACCCCTGGGGGCCAGTAGAAGGTGTCAGAGCCCTCAGAACTGGAGTTACAGGTGGTTGTCAGCTGCTGTGTAGTGCTGGGAATTGAACCCAGGTCCTCTGCAAGAGCAGCTGTGCTCTTACCCTCCATACCAAATCCCAGCCTCTCTTTTATTTAAAAAAAGAATTTCATATATGAGTACTTTACTTACATCATTTTCACCCCTTCCTCTCTCCCCTCCATCTCCTATGTCCTTCTAAATACATGACCTTTTCTATGACTATTGCTTTTACATATACAGACACGTATATAATAGATGTCTGCACATGTATTTGTATATATGTAAAAAATAACCTGAATCTCTTTAGTGTTGCTCATATGTGTATGTATTTAAGGCTGACCACGTGGGTTTAGAAATCTCCTTGGAGACCTTTTGTCCTTGGAGAAAACTTACTCTCCCTCGTTCAGCACATTGATTGCCTGCCTGTATTTCTTCATCTAACGTAGGGCCTTGTGAAATTTCTCTGGTCCACGTTGGTCAACAGGTGTTGTAACCATGGATATCTTGTCTCAGCAACCGTACTGTTGAGATTTCATGGGTGCAGCTGTGTCGTGTCTAGAAGACACTGTCTAGCAGCCAATGCCCTTATTTTCTTACACTTTGTATTTTGAAATGAAAGTTATAAGAAATATGACAGGAGCATTTCTGAACCCCTTGTCCATAGTGGCCAGCATTCACATGCTTTTCTGTGAATCATCTCCCCATGTGTCTATAGACAAATATTCTGATTGGAATGAGTGGATGCTATTTAAATTGTGCCCTTCCTTTTTTCGCCCTGTTAGTACTGTGCACTCTGCCAACTAAGCAACTAAGCCTGGCTTTGTATTTTTGAATCTTAAAAGAACACGGTTTATGAAGACAGTACGTTGCAAAGGCTCAGAGGATAAGAGCACATTTGTGTATCTGTTTTCTCCTTGTTCTTTTTTTTTCCCACAGCAATGTAATTTGCTTTCCTTAAATCAATTAGGTATGAACAGACAACAATCAAAGCATATTTATCCTGATTATGTCAATAAAGCGCTCTCGGAGAAGCTGCTGCTGCTAGTAGCACTTCCTGGCCGGCTCACACCTGCTCAGCACTCCTGTAGCACCACGACCTCCTTTAGCTTTAACTGATGACTCAGTAAGAGTCTCAATTATGGCAGCAGTGCTCTAATTAGAATGCTCTGTGTTGGCACTTCATTTAGCAGCTACAAGTGTGAAGTAGCTGTTCCTGAAGTTTGTGTAAGTAAGAATTGACAGTGTATCTGTAGATAGTCTAAGGTTACAGATTGCGCTTCCCTTCCAAACTAAACATACAGCTCATTTGGAATGTGAAATCATTTTGAGTAAAGTTGGAGAGGAACTGGTTATATGTTGGGATTAGCATTTTTCCAGCAATTAAAAAAAATGTGTATGCCAGTACTCGGGAGGCCTGGACAGGGTAATCATGAATTCTTATTTTGTAGCCCAGGCTGACCTTGAACTGGCAATGTTCCTATCCCAGTCTCCCAAGTGCGGTTCCCCAGCCCCAGTTTCTAAATTTCAACGTAAATGTTAAGACTAGAAGAGCTGGGCCGAGATGGGCCAGAGGATAAGGGTGCTTGTTATGCAAGCCTTCCAACCTGAGTTTAATCCCAGAATCTGTGTAAAGGTGGAAGGAGAGAGCCAACTCAAGGATGTTGTCCTCTGACCTGCATATGTGCACTGTGGTGTTAGATTAACAAACAAAACTAAATAAAAGAGCTTGAACTACAGGTGTTGCGCATTTGGTAGATAATCATTGTGTGACAAATGAATATAAAGTGTATTTTTTGTGCACACATATGTGTATATGTGAGCTGTACTTATGAGTCAAATCCAGGACTTTGCATATTCTTGACAAAAATTCTGTTATGTGACCTGTCCCTTAAAAGTTACAGTTTGGTTTTGTTGTTGTTGTTGGTGGTGGTGGTTTGTGTGTACTTGCTTGTGGGACTAAGTTTTCTCCTTCTACCATGTAAATACTAATGATTAAACTCGGGCTGTCAGGCTTAGCAGCAAGTACCTTTACCCTCTGAACCATCTCACCTGTCCTTTAACTTTGTTCTTGATGCTTGTGTAATCTGTGATGAGTAATGATGAGTAACTCAGATGAAAGGCATGTATCTTGTGTCAGATGCCCACATTCCAAGGAACAAAATGTAACGGGGAATACAGGGAACTGTAGGAAAGTTTATTGAATGAATAATTATCTTTTACCTAGATCTCTTGTGGCTACTGAGTTGTAAAAATATTTAGGAAGAGGCACAGATGAAAACAGTAGCTGGGTCTGGACCTGGCTCAGAGGTTAAGAGCACTTGCTCTTGTAGAGGACCTGGTCTCAGTTCCCAGCACCCACATCAACTGCCTCATCAACACCTGTAACTTTTTCTGGAGGAATCTCACACCCTCTTTCAGCCTCTGTGGGCACTGCAGACGTGATAGACATAGAGAAGCAGGCATTTATTTATAAATTCCACTATTTCTATGACACATATGTAGAAATGAAAATGCATCTTAAGAAGCACTAGACAATCAGGAAGTGTGGGAAGAGGCTGAAGCAGTGATGGTGAGAGAGGGCTTTCACTTCTGAGGAGATGCTGCTTCCAATATGACTGAGAAGAGGACCGCCACGGGGGGGGGGGGGGTTGGGGGGGGGTTCCAGGGGCCAGCAGGGAAGGAGTGCTTACAGGGACTTGGGTGGGATTTGGATTTGTCCTGAGGATTGTAAGACATTGTGAGTGGTTTTGAAAAGCAAGGGAGTGAAACGTGTCCCATACTCCTAGTTGTCTATTGACTGGGGAGGATTATTGAAAGCATGTCTGTGACATAACATTGAATAGCACAGTCTCTAGAGCCATACTACCTGAGCTTGGGTCCTCAGCACACTGTTTAGTTGTTGTGTGATGACTGAGAGACTTTCCACTCCTTATAACTCAGTTTACCTTCTGTAAAATAGAGATGATACTACCTGCCTTCAGGGATTTAGAGTTCTGTGTATTAAAGATTTACACTAATTTTATTTGTATGTAAACACACACACAACATGAAACATAACACCCATCTGTATTTTATTGCTGTAAAAAGACACCATGACCAAGGCAGCTCTTACAAAAGAAAGCATGTGTTTAATTCTCAGAGAGACTTGAGGCCCCAGGGAGGGGCCACCCTCTTGGAGGCAAGGGGAAGGAGGAATGTGATTCGGAGCTGTGGGAGAGGGACCCAGGGCAGGGGCAATGACTGGAATGTAAGTAAATAAATACGTAAAATAATTTTTTTTGAAATTCACTATATATATATTCACTATATATATGAAATTTACTATACACACACACATATGAAGAAAGCAAGTATTTAACTGGAGCTGGCTTACAGTTTCAGAGGTTTAGGCCGTTATCATGATGGAGATACACAGGCAGGCATAGAGCTAGAGAAATAGCTAAGAGTTTTACATCCTGATCCATAGGCAGCAGGGAAAGAAATTGGGGCTGGCTTGAGCTTTTGAAATCTCAGAGTCCTCACCTAGTGACATCCAACAAGGCCACACTTCCTAGTCCTTCACAAATAGTGCCACTCCCTGGTGACTAAATATTCATATGTATGGGCCTATGCACCTGCATATGGATGTCCAAAGTAGCCAAAAGAGGGTGTGGCTCTTGTGGAGCTTAAGGCACTTGTAAGTCAGCTGATACAGGTTCTGGGAACTGAACTCAAGTCTCTAGAACAACAGCAAAGCAACTCTTTTTATTTATTATTATTATTATTATTATTATTATTAGCTTTTTATTGATTCTTTGTGAATTTCATATCATGTACCCTAATCCCAATCATCTCCCCATCTCTTTGTTTCCACCCTCTGGCCTGCTGCAAGCACTCTTAACCACCAAATTTATGTATTTAAAAAACAACCAACTGTAAACAACAAATACAGCCATGTTATAGGAGAGAAACGGAAGCCAGGGATGCTGTACTTTACCATTGATTTGCTGTGCTTTGGAGGGAACCCAAGACTTATTTTATTTCTGCTATACAGGCGATGGCAGCTTTGTGCAGCTCTTCCATAGCAACAGATTGTGTGCGTAGAAGTACACAGTTCCAGTGTGGAAGTGTTTCAGTAAACAAGCTTTCATGTGAAGAATGAGATGTGAGAGAGGCTCTCTGTGTGTGAAACAGCATCCATGGTGGTGCCTGGGTCTTCACCTAACACTGAGCAGGAGGAGGGAGGAGGCTTAATGGAATGTTCAGGTCTCCCTTTAAGTTGTAGAATCCCAATTTTGTTCTTTACTCTCTCTGTGAGACACACACAGCTCCTGTCATTGAGGTAATTTCAGATGATGGAGCAAATTCCATCCAAGCCTCAAACACCCCCAGATAGATAGATAGATAGATAGATAGATAGATAGATAGATAGATAGATAGATAGATAGATAGGTAGGTAGGTAGGTAGATAGATAGATAGATAGATAGATAGATAGATAGATAGATAGATAGATAGATAGATAGATAACTGCCATTATCGTCTTTACAACAGCATCAGCAGCCTCCACCCGCCACCCTGTGCGCTCGGGCTGTTCCTCCTCTCTTGGGTTCACTCCTTTCCTTCCAGCCCACTCTGACAACATAACTTCATCTATGTTTACACTTCTCAAGTCAGTTCCTAAGTGTCCATTTCTGTGTTTTGGGTGTGAGGAATTGAACTGAAGCCACAGTAAAGCATCCATTGTTAGGTACTGAGAGAAACCCAAGTGCATAAGATGTAGCAGTCAGTCCTCGCTAGGTCTTGTAAAGTTGTCATCAACAGAGTTAGCAAGAACCAAGCCCTTGCTTCTAGGTAAAAAAAAACAGAGTTAGATTTCTGTGAGCCTGCGCTGTGTTTGCTCCATGTGATCCATAATCTTTTTACAAATATGTTTCTGATTTAAGATGCTTTATATGTAATATCTATCTCAATGCTGGTTCGTCGTCATTGAACATAGTCCACAGCATTGTAACTCACATACCTTTGTGAGGCACTGTACAACCCTCTTAAGCTTAGAGCAATACTGGACAGCGCTTCTCCACTGCCTTTGGGGGGTGTTTAAACAGCAGGATCATGGAAACGTGCTACTGACTAGACTACAGGAAGAACTATACTGAGTGAAGGAGGACGTGGTGTTATCTTTGACCTCAGCTGAGAACCAGTGTGGTGGACATTGCTTTGCACAGACATGTCTACACAGTCAGGACAGCTTGTGGATGTTGGTTTTAGGGTTGCAGGTACATGTTAGTGACTTGGTCACTTTGCAAGTGTGGAGTTCACAAAGAATGGGGATGAATCCCTCCCACCCCACAACTACTGCCTCATAATTAATAGCAACCTTAAAGCGCAACCAGAAAGTGTCAGATTTCTGCTAGCTCCTGGGTGTACTTGAGACGATCTTGCTTCATTGTGAACCAAGATCATTTGACTGCACTTAAGTGCACAGGACCAAGAAGGATCAGAAATGGAAAGTACTAGAGATCAAATTTTGTCAAGAACTTTTCATCAGAAGACGTAAAGCAGTATTTCTCAACCTGTGGGCCATGACCCCTTGGGGGGATTTCAAATGATCCTTTCTCAGGGGTCTCGTGTCAGCTATCCTTTGCATCAGGTATATTATGACTCAATAACAGTAGGAAAATTAAGAGTTATAAAGTAGCAACGAGAATAATTTAATGGTTGGGGGTCACCACAGCATGAACTCTATTAAAGGGTCACAGCATTAGGAAGGTTGAGAACCACTGGATTAGAGCTTGGGGTTTTTTCCCTATTGTCTGTGGTTCTAGTTGCAGCTGAACTTGACACAGTTCCTAGTGACTTCTATCTTTCACCTTCACAAATTGAGGAGATATTCGAACCAAATCTTTGTATATTTCCTTGAACCTCTCTAGCTAGCGTAGGCTTGGTATCAGATGACAGAACTTTGGTTAGAACCAAAGAAATTCCATACCAACTACCTAATAAGCAGCTTTCTTGTAGGCTGTTGGGTTTACTGGGATGTTCCATGCTCCTTTGCGTTCTGTCAGTCTGTGCTATTGCAGATGGAAGCCACCTTTGCTGCTTCTCCCTCAGCACTTTGTCCCTAAGAGACAGACAGTTCAGTCAGCTTTTTACTCCTTTGCTTCATCTCCTGGTCTGTCCTTTTCATTCACAGCCTCGTTTTTTTGTTCATTTGTTTGTTGTTTTGAGGTTGGTTATTCAGTCAAGATTTGATATTTGCTGTCACTGAGCTTGTCCTAGTACATAAGCACAATACTTTGTCATAGCCCAAGGCAGGGGAAAGACAGGCTCATAACAGACAAACAGGCCTGCCACAGGACACTTGCTTTTGTTTCAGTTCAGTTGTAAAAGGCAGGAATAGGTAGATGATCTCCGTATGTTACAGGAAGGCTTCTTGGAGGAAGTGGCATTTATGAAACCAGATGATGATATAGTTGACTATGGAGCAAAGGACTTAAAAACAAAAAAAGACTTAGAAAACCCGAATAAGCAACCTTAAAGGCTGTTGAGTAATGAGATTAGAGAAGTAAATTGGCATCTCCAGCAAGAACCATACTTCATGTCAAGGAACTTGGGATTTAAAGTGAAAGCAGGAGGGGGACCTTTGCTAGCTTTAAGTGGGACTTGTATGTGAACAAGAGTTCCCTTTGGCTGCAGCCTGGTGAGAAGTTGTACATAGAAGCAGAAAGGCTAGTTAGAAGCTTTTAGGCAGTCCAAATGGAAAGAAGAAGGTGCTGAACTAAGACAGTGCTGGTGGGGGGGGGGGAAGAAGCAGAAAGGCGTTGGTTAGAGGTGCTTAGGAAATCGCATTAAAAAGACCTGGAAGTTTGTGGGATTTGGGTGGAGGGAGTAGGGGAAGCGCCCAGAGATGCTTAGGCTCTTCCCCTGGGCAAGACTGTCCTGGAATTCAAAAGGACAGTGTTTGAGGGACGGGCACCACTTTAAAGAGTAAATGGATGGACACACCGGAAGTAGCTTGTTCCTTGGTTGGAATGGAGAGCCGGTATTCTTAATACAGAATACACGACTGGGCTGTGCGCATTCCAGCTATTGCATGGAATGCAAATAATACAGAAAAAAATTACATAATCATTTTCACTCTTGGAACTTGATGAAGTTAATTCTTTTGCAAACATCACATGGATATTTAATTGGCATCTTCGAGCAACATCATACCTCTTTATGGGGGCCAGAGCCCATAGAAGGGCTGCTCTCCAGAGTCAGGGCATGTGGAGGGGCCGTCCATCATCCATCGATCCATTCCATTTCTGAGTAGTTCCTTGTCTGTCTATTCAGCTGTGCCACGTAAAATTAGCACAAAATGAAGGGAAAGGTATTTGACATAAAGTGATTAAATGAAGGCTAGAAATTAAAAATACAAAGCTAAAATATAAGAATTTTGAAGGGATTGGAGTAAAGGTTAAGTGCATTGTTGTTGCTTTGTTTTGTATTTTTACACCCAGTGTAAAGTAAGGAGAGGGGACTGTCTACAGAAAAATAAGCAAATGAGTTTAAAGAAAGCCCAGTAGCAACAGGAGGGATAAAGAAAGCAGAGGGTAGGACAGGGAGGACCTGGTGCACATGTGGGGCAGGTGGTGCTCTTTGGCTGCTATGAAGTAAGCTAGCACAGCCATTAGAGAATAGCAGATGAAAAGCATAGATGGGTTGGAAAGATGCCTCAGTGGTTAGAGCACAGCGGCTCTACCCAGAGGACCAGGGTTCAATTTCTACCATCTGTATAACTTCAGATGCAGGGGATCTGATACCCTCTTGAGGCCTCCTTGGACACTAGGCATGTGCACATGCAAACATAAGGGCAAAACACCCATGCACACCAGACTCACTAGCGCCACTTACAGGTGAAGAAATAAACAACACTTATGTTTATTAAGGCATTCATAGCATGAGATCAACTGTGTCCTGCAGTAACTACATGAAGACAATGCACATATCCACCATGGGCTACTGTGCAGGCACAAAAAGAGGAATTTTGTCTTATACAGTAGCATAGATCAAACTGGAGGACATGATGAGGGAGATTACACACAGACTCCTGATGCCCCTCGGCTGTCGCATAGTGAGAAGCTGGCTGCAGAAGTAGAGAGTAGAGGGAACAGTGATTACCAGAGGCTGGGAAAACAGGAAGGTGAATAAGAGGGGATGGGTTTGTTGCTACAGAAATACACTTCTGTAATCCTAGCCTGCAGCTGGTGGTCCAGTCTGGGCTATGTAGCAAATTCCAGATAAGCCAGAGCCATACAAGGAGACTGTCTCAGGAAAAGAGGTGCTGGTAGTGTAGCTCAGTAGTAAGAGCACTTGCTCAGCTTGTAGAAGGTCTTAGGTTTTTTTTTTTTTTTTTTTTTTTTTTTTTTTTTTTTTTTTTTTTTATTAGATATTTTGAAGGTCTTAGGTTTGATCCTCAACCCAATTATCAATACAGGATCACGAAAGAAAGAGAAGTTCTGCTGAACACTTGCACAGCAGCAGCACTGACTCACAGTGTGCCCAGTGCTTTGAAGTGTCAGAACAGGTCTTCTGAGGGTCTCACCACAAGGATGGTTGTGCTGAGTCTTACCTGGTGTATAATTGCATCAAAGCACAAGGCTGTACTGCATGTGTGCACAGTTATGTGTCAATAGAAAGTAAGGCAAGTACATGAAGTCAGCAAGCAAGAAAGTATGACACTCACGGACAACGGGGTTTTCAAAATACACCAAAAATAGGTGAGACGTGAGGCAAATTAAAAGGCTGAAATCTTAGCCAGGAGTTAAATATAAATTATTTTACATTTTGTTTATATGTGCACAGGTGTGTGTCTGTGCACATAAGCACACCATGGCACACACTTGGATGACGGGGACAGCGTGAAGAACTTTGTTCTTCCAGCGTATGTGTTTCAGGGTTGAACCAAGAGTAGTGGAATGAAAGTATTTTGTATTTGATGGCTTGAAGAAGACACTTGTTTGCAGCAGTCTACTAAAGTGAGTTTGGGGACACTTAACAAAATGTTCCAGGAAAGAAATGTCTCAGAAGTTTGAGGAATGTACACTGCTGTCCCTTTTGTGGCCCAAGGATGAGCCAGTAGGCAAGTCACTGGGAAGCAGGACAGTTGGGAAGTCTCTCTGTAACAAATGATGCCTAGCTCCTCAGGGAACACTCTTCTCAGGGAGTACCTGTCATCAGTCCCCAGTGACAGTTTTCACAGAACTGTGTATGTAGACCACTGCTTCAGAGAAAATGACTTTAAGATATTTAAAGTTACTGAGAAAAATAAGAGGTCTTAAAAGGTGGAAAACAGAAATGGCTCGAGGTTATGACTGTCATCCCTAGAGACTAATGTTCTGGTCATGGCCAGATGTTCTAGCCAAAGGATGAGAACAGTGGACATAGTCTTCCATCTGCAGACAAGAAGCTAGGCTGGCTCCCAACACAACTGTGTCTGTCCAGCCACTAAACACTTGCACAGAAAATGGGACAAGTCTTAATACTGTTTTTTTTTTTTTCTTTTAAAAAAAAAAAGTCCATTTTTTTTTCATTGTCTAAATAATACTAAACAGAACAGCCATCACCCATCACCCTACTCTACTTACTGGCATTTTGTTTTGTTTGAAGCTTTGATGTGGTTTTTGGTTCTTTGAGCCTTTTTCTACATGTGTGTATGTTTTTATATAGTGGTTAAACATCTTCATGTAATTTTTCTTTGAGAGAACTCTTTTTGGGGTAGGGATTTCTTAAGAGTTAGCATTTTGCCCACATGGGAGTTAGTTTTTATTCTGCGTTTGTGTGTAATATCTTCTGTTTTTCGAGCCATGAGAAGCTTGACCTCCCAGGATTTGCCGGCAAGGTGCCTCTCTGGAAAACAGGAACTGCTGTGGCATGACGCTAGCCTATGTGGCGATGGCTTTTCTTTAAGTTTGCCTAAGTCATAAAAGCAGCACTCCTTCTAGGGAGTGAACAGAGTTCCAGACAAACCAGTAAGAACCATAGTAAGAACTCCAGATACTTCCCACTGTAATTGATGTCTTTGGAAAGGAAACCTGGTATTGTGGCACTTACAAACCCCCTTGCTCACCCACACACCACATGGAGTAATACATGGACATTGGTTTGGATGTTTTAAAAGCTCAGAATTCTGCTACTTTGGGTGTTGGTTACTTTTGGTGTGGGGATTGAACCCAGGACCTTGTTCCATACCACCAAACCACTGTCAGCCTCTGCTAATTATTGTTTTTTAAAAATGGAATTTAACTTTTGATTATGTGTATGCATGTCTATGTATGGTTGTGGGTGTGAGTGCTATTGCTCACTCTGTCCAGAAGAGGATGTCAGTACCACAAGTTTAAAATAGCTGTGAGTTGCCTGAAGAGGGTGATGGAGAACCCTGTTGGAGAACAGGATGCACTTTTTCTTTACCAGCGAGCCATTTCTCTAACACTCTGCTAATGATTTGTTTGTGAGACAGTTGGATTAGCATATGTGTATTATGTGTATTATTAGCATATGTGTAATATGTGTATTATGGTCCGTCCTCATGAGGGGTACCATGTCAAGTTCTCTATCTTTGTGACCATTTACGTGACAGGCAACCCAGACAGGAAGGGACTCTTTGTCTCATGGGCTCAGTAGTGCCATTCTACTGTGGAAAGGAGGAGGGGGAGCACAGAGGTTCATGTATAACAGCTAGTGGTGACTAACTTCTTCCAGAGAGGGCTTATCTCCTGTAATTTCTAGAACCTCCTAAAATACTGCCACCATCAGGGTCCAAGCTTTCCCCACGTGAGCCAGTAGAATGTTTAGTAGTCAGTCCGTAAGTCCTGTCTAGAATGAAAAACTCACCTAAAAACAGTGTATCCACTCTGCTAACTGCCTTGTGCATGTTCCTTAGTCACCTTGATAGTGATAGGATATAGTTCTAAATGAGAAACTGAGGCATACCAGTCAGTGATTGGTTTGTTTAGAGACCCTAACAGTAGGTACATGCCAGAGACAAAACATCACACCTTAGTAACTTACTAAGTCACTAATGGGGCAAATCTGTGTATCACTTTGCTCTGTTTTGTAGGAGTGGCTGTGAAGAACAAAGAAGCATAATGAAAATACAAGTGTACAGTGTCTTCTTTTAATGTGTCCTGGAGTAGATCCTTAGCCAAGCAAGGCCTGAGAATGGGCTGCTGTAAGCTGGCTTGTCTTGTTCAGTACTGCTCACCCCTGGAGTGTAAGGAAAGGGAAATGTGTCTTCCCACAGCTCATAATTTAGCTGCTGACACCAGGATGTTTTTCTTGGCTTGTTCCTTTCATGTCATTTCTTTGCACATCTGTTTCATAAATTACTCAAGGATTTCCCTGAAAACTTGCCAGATGAAATCACCATTAGCAGCAATCAGAAAGTTGGTGGCTTGTGGGAACAGGACTTCTAGTTATATTTCAGGACAACTTTAGACAAAGAGGAACACATTGGTTTTTATGAATTCCATAAATTTATACATGAGTTTGGTTAGTGTTGTTTCCTTCACACTGACACAAAATAGTGAGAATTTTCCTAGAGTGTTAGGTATGTGATCCTATAAACAAGGGAACAAATTTCTTGAGTGCACATGTTGAAATTACAGGGTTTTAAAGCGCCCACTCTCCCTCCTTCCCTACTTCCCTTGCTTGCTCGCTCTTTCCTTCCTTCCAGACAGCATCTTCACGTGCATCATCCAGGATGACTTGGGGGTACGGGAATAACAGGCATAGGTTAACTTGTCCATCTTGGAATGCTTATTTTTCATTCTTGGAATTTGTAGGGAATGACAGTTTAGAACCAGAAGAAAAAGTATTAGATGGTATAATCAGCTCATGTCAGTGGCTGATAAATTATCAAATTATACTTCGACATTGCATTTACCTCTGTGATGGTTTCTTATTAGACTTTCTGTTCAAAGTTTTAATTTTTAATAAACAACTGGGAAATTTGTAACAAAAACACAGTTTATAGTTCTGTCATGACCCAAATCTGCTATACATGGTTGGGCACAAGTAACTTAGCCCAGCCTCTTACTGTTTTCACTTTACAGATCAGGATGATCAGGGGGGGCCTTGGGAAAACTGACTCAAAGTCACCTTTGGGGGCCAAAGTGATAGCTGAGCTGTTAAAAGCACTTGTGCATGTAGAGAACTTGAGTTAATTCTGGGGATCCAATGCCCTCTGCTGGCCTCAGTCGGTATCCTTTAACCGTACATACACACATGGTTTCTGTAAACTCTGTAGAGTCAATGAGTTGAAGTGTACTGACCACAAAAATGAACCATTTTGACAAAATAAGAATGCAATTGGTTGTAAATATTGGCTACCCCATAGTGAGAAAATAAGCATTCACAGACTACTCCAACTGTCAGGAGTCTTTAAAGACATTGCATTGTTCAAAGCATGTAAGTAGACAGAGTTTTCATCTGTCAAGGGTGTTAAGGTTTTGTTCAGGAAGTCTAGTTTTTCTCACTTTCTCACAGGAAGTCATGTTGTTAAAGATCCCCCTGGTGGAAAAAGGGGCCTGCTTCTGCAAGTTGTTCTCTTGCCTCTGTGTGTGACGAGAGAATGCAATGTCTAATACTGACAGAAAGGATGCTTCTAAGAGAGGAGAAAAATTACTTTTATCTCTTAAAAAAAAAAAAAGATTTGCTATTTATTTATATATGTGTCTTGGTGCCAGAAAAGGTCAGAAAAAGGTATCAGGTCCAGGCCCCCCGTAGCTGGAGGTCAGGAGCTCATGTGAGGACTGCCCAACGAGCAGAAAGTTCTCTGAAGAGCTGAGCCATCTTCCTAGCTCCCGCTTTTTTCTTCATCAGACACTTTGTATTTAATGTGCTAAAAACCAAAACAACAAAAGACAAAAACAAACAAACAAACTCAGCAGTAACTTAGCTGAGATTTCAACAGAAATCTCAATGAGATTTCTTCTCATTGAGAAGAGCAATGCCTGCCACACATGGTGTCCTGTGTTAACTCAGGGTGCTGCAGCAATTAAAGAAATCATGTTCTGAGGCAGGGGCTTGCTACATAGTTCAGGCTGCCTTCAATCTCTTGATCCTACCTCTGTCTCCTAAGTGTGGGTGTTCCAGGAGTGTGACTACTACACCAGCGCAAAGATGGGTATTCATCAGGGTACAAAACTGTTTCACAAAACTGGATTTTCAGCTGTCCTTTGGAAGTTGTCAGACGTAAAGAGCTTTAAGAGGTGATCTAGATGTAGATTTCATTCTCAATACAGGTTTTAAAAATTATCGGTATTTACATTTGTTCAGTGGCTTATTCACCCAACACTGGGTGCACATACTTCAGTTACTATGCTGCAGCACTTGCTATCCAAACCAAAGACCGTCACAAGTGTTGTTCATCCTAATGGCCTAACCTATAAAATAGTTAAAATGTAGGCAACTGTGACACAGAATTTGATGTGCATTTTAGTAGTATTTTATTGTTTCCCGTGTTAGAGTATAATAATGCTCATCGGGATGAACTGGGAAAATAGGAGGAAGTATAAAGAAAATAATAATATTTGAAACTGTTAATTGGAACTAATTTATTGGCTCTGTTTCTGGCTGTCTTTCTGTCTTAACTGTGTATACCTGAGTATAACAGAACACTACGTTTTTGGTATTCCATGATCTTGGAGTGAAACAAGTTATTAGCTTAGACTAAAAGGATGTTGTCCTGTGAAGATACAAACCCATTTGACTCCATTTGGAAAAAGAGACAATGGGAAAGTACTTGCTACCACATCACTTCTGGACCTGTGTTGTGTCCATCCACACTTCCCTTATTCTCAGTGTGTATTTTCTAGTAAAACATGTTTTTATGCTACAAGCATAAAACCTACTTGATTGGCAGTTGCCCCAAGTGCTGGGAAACCTGCTTTTCTGCTCGTCAACAAAGCCTAGTTTAGACATTTCTTTGGAGTTTGTGTGTCCAAAAACTGATTACAGGACCCCCTCTAGTGACTGAATTCAACAAGGACATCTCTGTCAGACCTGGGAAGAGTTAGAATCAAGCTACGGAATTAAGAGTTAGAATTAAGTTTGGGTTTTTTTTTTTAATTGTTTCCAATTTTCACTTTTAAAAGGAATTATTTTTCATTTCTAGAAGATTACTAATGTTAAGAATAGGTCCCAGATTGAGTCTATCCAAACAACAAAGGGTCAAGAGCTATATTTACCTTTTTAGAAATTGGTGCTTTTAAATGGTAATGGAATGAGGCTGTGCTACACAGGCTTCTTTGTTGTTAGTTACAGTTATTTCTGACTTAATGAAGCTTTTAAAAAGGTTTTTTTTTGATCTACACTTCTTTATGTTATCTACTTCATTTTTTTGATCATTTTTTGAAAGCAGCAGTTTTATTGAAAAAATAGCTTTAAAACAGCATTCTCGTGGAAGTATTAGGTTTTTGCTGTCCTAGTAATAGCATATGATCTTCTGTGGATGTCCTTTATACCCAATGGTATGTTTTAATGGCTCCTGTTGTTTTCCAGTTAAGGAAATGAGGAAATTCTTAAATTTCTGGATCTCTGCCATCTCTTCTAAACCCACACTGCTCCAACGTACAGGCCTTCAGCTATGAGCCTTTGAAGGGTTCTCATTTGACCCACGGGCCTTTGTAGCTTAAACAAGGAAAGTAGTGTTCCAAGAGCCCCAGTATTGCTGAATGCTCTGATGAAAATATTTCATGTACATGGAGTATAGGCTCCTTCATCTTTTAGTGGAGATCTCTGCAACAAAATGCAAGGGTGGATTATAATCCTGTTTGGTGTTGTTCATTTTCCTAGCTACATTTAAATGCTTTTAACTGCCCACAATCATGCAGTCTTTAGCCACGGAAATAAACAAAAGTGTGAAATTCATCATTTTGTATTATCTTAAATTATAGATCTGGTTTTGGATGGCTTGCCTTCATTTTGTTTCTATTGTTGATAAAAATTAAGGAGAAGAGCAACACAATTATTTATACCTGCATTGTTGTCAGCAGAATCATCTCAGAAATATTAGGAAAATTTATTAAGAGTCTTCAAGGGCCCAAGAAGTTGTGGGCTCTCAAGGAAACAACTTCTAGTTACATTATCACACTAGATGTGCAGTTGGAGGGAGGTCCCAGGATTCAGGGGACACTTTTCTTGGTGGAGCACTGCTCTGGGTCTGGGTGTTGGTGTAGGAGCCACACTGTTTGTTCTGTGACCTGACCAGTTGTATATATGTAACTGTCTCAGTTCTGACATGAATCTGTTTGTCAGTGTCTTACCTAAGCTAAAGTGCTTAAAAGAATGAATGCCAACAGACGAGGTCTAAAAGGACTGAGCCTTGATCCTTCCTTATTTAGAAAACAACTTTTGATGACTTTTTAAAAGCCACATAGCAAAAGAAGGGAGAGTATATGAGTAGTAGCTGTCTAAGTCTGACTTTATTCATTCATTTATTATAAGTTTTGATTTTTTGTGGAAGATTTAAATTGCTGTGTTTATCTGTTATAACACTCATTCAGTAGTAATTGGAACTATATATATCAGATGAGTGCTACACACTGTCACATTTTTATGCCTTTTCTTCCTTCAGATCTTATACACATGACTGTTTTTTAAAAAATCAAGTGTTTTGCTGTCTCGTGTCTTACTCTCTGAAAGCATTCTTTCTTGCTATATGATAGTTATCATGAACTGAACACTGCCTGTATGTCAAGCACGGAGATCAGCACCATTTTCTGTGCTGTCTTTTGAGGTACATAACCTCTTCTCAGCCTACAGTTGAAACCAAGGTTAAAACAAAACTACCAAAGGTCGTGAAATGGGATTGGACTCAGGTTTTCTGTCTCCTATCTTCTTGTTAGAAAACTAGAAGTTTGAAGGAAAAGCTAAATATAGTTTCCCAATAAATATTATGTAGCCAGTGAAGGTGTGAGGTTTACAACAACTAATAATTTAGTTTTTGTTAAAGAAAAACAGCGATGCACACGGAAATGTTAATAGTTTTAAACAGTTGTAGAATACTCTCTTTGTGTCATGTCTTTTAAAATGCCACACAGTCACTGTATATTAATTAGTCCACTGTAATTTAGTATAAGAGAACAGAGTTCCTATAAACACAAAACTGATCTCTTGTAAAGCACAGGCAGAGAGAAAACGGACATCCTGGCTTCGTGATAGACTCTAACGTGTTCATTTGTCTTGAGATTTGACCTGGACTTGTGCCAGGGCTGATGGTATTCCTCTGTGTTCTTGAAAGCTATATTCTTCTTACGATAACCTAAACATGTAATGTGGTCTCCTTGGAGTAGCCTGTGCACAGAGCTGCCCCCCCCCCATCAAGGTGGCTCATTAAGATACACGTTAGTATCATGATTAAGTTCTCATGTGTTGCTCAGTTTTGATGCTAATCTTTATGTATCTATATACATGTGTGTGTACATGTACACATGTGCATTTTTTCCCTCTGCAGCACCAATGTGGTTATGAATTATTCAGAGATCGAGTCTAAGGTTCGAGAAGCAACGAATGATGATCCTTGGGGACCCTCTGGGCAGCTCATGGGAGAGATTGCCAAGTAAGTGGTAATTTGTGTCTTCACACAGAAAGTGAAGTTTGCCTTGAGTTTTAACCTGTTTAACTATCAGCCATACATTCTGTATAATCCATCTTGATTAATGTGGAGAGTTTTATATAGATTCCATTCCCATTAAAAAATAGCTTTTAATGATGTGTCAGCCAACTTTAGAGGTTCTGTATAGCTTTCCTTGAAAATTTTGAAGAACACGTATAAAATATTTGAAGTAAAAAATTATACAATTTTTTGATGGTGACAATGTGGGGCACCAAGGTCATGAAGGAAAAGCTTTCAGAATGTCATGCTTCCTTGTAGCTGTGCTGTGTGCTGTTCAGAATAGGAGGAAGCATGTTTCAGGAGGAATGCCATTAAAATTTGATTTAGGCTTATTTTTTTCTAAGCTGTTTGGGCAGTCCAAAGAACCTAGAGCAAGCCTGCCATCTACTGTCAGAGTTCTCCTACTACAGGTGCTTAAGGAACACTCCTTTCTTTCAGGGCTACCTTTATGTACGAGCAGTTCCCAGAGCTTATGAACATGCTTTGGTCCCGAATGCTAAAAGACAACAAGAAGAACTGGAGAAGAGTTTATAAGGTATGGTGGGAGCCCACAAGAGTGAGTGTGACAGTGTAGACATGACTGCAGTCCACTAAGTTCCTAGACTTTCCCAGGATACCAAGACGTGGCTGTGTCTGTTTCCTGTTTTCCAGTCATAAACAGCTCTTTGCAGTAGTGTTTTCAGATTTTTGTTCTTCTAAATACTGAAGATTTTTATTGTTCTTAAATTTTTTCCTACTAAATCTGTTTGGGTGTTTTGAGTATTGAATCTCTACTCATGCATGTTTGCTACATGAACATTTGAGATAAAAACCAGTCTCATAAGCAGGGCAGTGGTGGCGTACGCCTTTAATCCCAGCACTTGGGAGGCAGAGGCAGGTGGATTTCTGAGTTCGAGGCCAGCCTGGTCTACAGAGTGAGGTCCAGGACAGCCAAAGCTATACAGAGAAACCCTGTCTCATGTTTGTCACCTCTGTGTAAAGCTTATTTAATTTGTGTTTGTATGATAGTAGTATTTAGTCCAATGATGTCTACAAGCTGGGCCTAGGATTGAGACTGAAATGCAGACTTCCAGACGTTTTCACCTGTGCATGGACTTTTTCCTTGGATTCATTTCGTTTATTTTTGATTTTGTATTTCTAAAGCAAGGTGATGGTCTTTCTCTTTGATCATGTGTTCCTGCTACTCAAAACTTATTTCTAAAGCATGCTGTGTGCCAAATAGGATTCATACTTACGTGCAGCAAGACTATAGCAGTGTTCACATTTGCAACTTGACACACTTTGACTCTCAGAATTAAAAACCTGTTTTAACTAGAGTTTTGTTGTTATTGTTACTGTTGTTGTTGGGTGTCTGAGTGTAATGTGTCTTTGTAAGTGTGTTTGGAAGTATATGGAGGCCAGAGCTTTGCCTCCTGTGTCTTCCTCAGGCATTCCATGTTATTTTATGAGCAGGGTCTCACTGAACTCAGAGCTTTAGCTGGCTTGCTTGGGACCCCTGTCTCCTCAGCAGTAGGGTTACAGGTGGCAGCCAGGCCTGCCCTGCCCAGCTTTTTATGTTGTGATAAGGATCCAGACTTCTATATCCATATTTTCAAAATGAGTACATTATCCATTAAGCCTTCTCTTCAGCCTCCCTCCCTGTTCTAGTTTGGTGGGGCTGCTGGGGAGGACAAAGTCTCTCTTTGTAGCCCTGGCTGACCCAGAACTAAGTAAGTTCAAAGACTATGCCTTGAACTACTAGAAATCTGTCTGTCTCTGCCACCCAGGTATTAGGATTAAAGGCATGTAGTGCTATGTCCAGCAAATTTTATGACTTTTATGTTTGTTTCCTAAAATATTCTCTGGGATTCCTATAAATTGTATAATTTTTCTAAAATGAGAACTTTTAAAGATTGTTATACTGCTTTTTCAAAAAATTTAGAGAATCTGAGTATGATGGCCACAAATCAGTATGACAGGGGTACAATCTCAACATTTAGGAGGCTGAGGCATTACCGTGAGCTAGAAGCCAGCCCGAGAGGCATGATGAAACCCTGTCTCAAAACCAACCCCCAGATTAGTTACTCGTAAATTTGAGTTAATACCCTCAGTGTCACCACCCTGCACAGACCCTCAGACCTGGAATCATGGTGAAATGAAGTTTCAAGTGGGAAAGCAGATGAGTGGTTCCTGCTGTGTTCACAGCCTTGTGAAGAACCCCTGCTGCCTAATTCCAGCGCCCATTGCTAGGCGCCTCAGACCGTCAGCATTGAGCGTGCCTCAAGTTAGCATCCCTTGACTTAACATTTCTGCAAAGTTTTCCTCTGCAACACACAAGCTTTCCTTTTGTTGAATGCTTGGACCCGTATTAGCATCAGAATTAAGTGTTATCAGAGGATACCACTGCAGGGTCCTGGAGAGACAAGGATCCTCTCCTGTTCCTAGTATTTCAGCTCCTAATGCCAACAGCCCCCAAATCCCATGGTTTTTTTGAATCATACACTTAGTGTTAGACATCAGAATTACTAGTTACTTAATTTAAAGTGGCCATTGCCTAGGTAGTTTGTAATTATTTTCTGTACTAGATATCAGAGGTTGAAGTTCAGACTGCATTTCCGTCTAACAGAAAAGGGAGGGCACACTCCTCAGCGCTACCATCTAGTAATGTTGGAGTTTGTGTTTGTGTTTAACTGTGTACTAAAGCTCTTCCAAAGCTTGTTCCATTCAGTCATTTGGTGCTTTATATTTCCACAGTCGTTGCTGCTCCTAGCTTACCTCATAAGAAATGGATCGGAGCGAGTTGTTACAAGCGCCAGAGAACACATTTATGATTTGCGATCCCTGGAAAATTACCACTTTGTAGGTGAGCAATAGAAAGCCCTCATAAGCAAATTAAAACAGTAGTTGGAGTTGTCAGTCACCTGAACCAGCTTGGAAGCTTCTCTGCTCTAATTAGCATGTGACTCTTGCTGGTTGTGTGCCGAGTGCAGAATCCAAGGCGTGGGGCCCTAGAGTATTAATTAGGGAAGACAGGAGCTTGCAGAAAGGACTGGCTAATAACAACAGAACCAACACAACATGAGTGTTGGGGTTTATATTAAAATATGCACTGGAGACTGGTCCCCTGTGGTGTCCATAAAGGAATAGCTTTAATCATGTGGGAAGAGAAGGTTAGAGCTCCAAAACACACACATCTGTTTGAAGCCAGGCCCCCTCCCAGCAGATAATCTACTGTGCAAGGCCAGAGTGTGTTCTGAATGTGAAGGTGGCACAGGGTGGGGAGCGTTTGCTTTGGAGCCTGCCTGCCTGCCTTGTGATGACTATAAAATGTCAGGCTTTAGTTGCACCAAGTCCTAGTGATTATAGTATTCCCAATCTTGGGGAAACAAGATACTTGGGGTGCTTTCGGGCCATCAGAGTGTTAAAAGTGAGTGGTCATTCTTTATTTATTAAAATACAATAGAAAACACTGAGCTGTGTGCATTCTGTACCTCGTGTAAACCTTTCAGTAGATCATAGATTGATCTTATCTAGTTCTACTGTCTAGGTTCATTAAGTCAAATTAGAATTTAATGTCATAATCTGCCTCCATAAAAAGTTTAAAATTTGACGTTATTTTTGTAAGTGTTTTTGTTTCTATTTTGTGAAAGACTTTAGCACACACTAAAAGAGTTCTTACAGTTCGCTTTCTCTTTACTGTCCTCAAGATGAACATGGCAAGGATCAAGGTATAAATATTCGACAGAAAGTAAAGGAACTGGTTGAGTTTGCACAGGATGATGACAGGCTTCGAGAAGAGCGAAAGAAAGCGAAGAAGAACAAAGACAAGTATGTTGGGGTCTCTTCAGACAGCGTTGGCGGATTCCGATACAGTGAGTATCAGGGCCAGGCCACTGCCACTACGACCCCAGCTTACTCAGCCTTGGCTGTACTGTAAGAGTCAGAAACCAGAATGCTGGTTTTTTTTTTTTTTTTTTCCTAGTAACACACAGAATTTTAAAAATATGTGGTATCATTTTGACTCCTGTTTTCCCAGATCTTCTAAATTTTTCTGTTTTTATGGTGGATCCAAAGTATAGGATCTTAGCAGATACTGGCTAATTAGATAATCAGAGCCTGGCTATCCTAGAACTTGCACTCTCTGCCTCCATCTCCTGAACATGGGGATTACAGGCATGGACCACACACCTAGCTTTACTTTTTAGTTAAGATATTGTTGTTGGCTTCTAGTTTTCTAAAAATGAGGAACCATTAAGACAAGAATAAAATAGTCATTGAACTCATTGGATAACATTAGAAAACTAGAAAGATTTTCATCCATCTTGGGATCGTGGAGTGTCTTTTGTATCCACTCCTGTAGCAGTGTGCAGTGGCTTCATGCCTGCCGCTGCCCATCCAGGCTGTGACGTTACAGTGTTACAGTGAAGAAAAGTTTTTGAATCTGCATTCTTGACAGTGATTGACATGGACTGCACTATGCTGTGCTTGCGTGGCACTGTGGGAGATTTGTTTTCCCTTAAAAATAACGTTCTTAAGAGAAGGAAGGGCCCTGGAACCTTCCTCAGCTGTTTTCCCCGTTGTTCACACAGATGAACGGTATGATCCTGAGCCCAAGTCCAGATGGGACGAAGAGTGGGATAAGAACAAGAGTGCGTTCCCATTCAGTGACAAGCTCGGTGAGCTGAGCGACAAGATTGGGAGCACAATCGACGACACCATCAGCAAGTTCCGGAGGAAAGACCGGGAGGACTCCCCGGAAAGGTGCAGGTGTGCCACCTCTCCACCGCTTGCCCGAGGGCTGCGGGCTTTACAAAGCTATTTGGTTTGCTTTAACTTTGAGGTATTGCTGTTATCTGAAGTTTAGCATTTTTTAAAAACACACTTTGTTAGAGGAATCTAAATGACACAGAAAATTTGATCATAAAGTACAGAAGACACTACATACCTTTTCCTTTTCTCATTGTTTCAAGATAATTGTATTACTTTGATAACATTTCTTAAATGAAAAACCAGTATTGATATGCTGTTAGCTATGGTGTACAGTTTATGCTGGAGGTTACCATGTTGAATGGTTCTGTGCAATTTGGTAAACATGCAGTATTCACCAGTAACAAATGTTGCATTTCTGAAAATGTCCTGTGTTGTTGTTGGGTTTTTTTTTTTTTTTTTTTTTTTTTTTTTTCTTTTGAGACAGGGTCTCTCTGTGTAGCCCTGGCTGTCCTGGAACTCACTCTGTAGACCAGGCTGGCCTTGAACTCAGAAATCCGCTTGCCTCTGCCTCCCAAATGCTGGGATTAAAGGCGTGCGCCACCACCCACCACCTGGCCTGTGTTTTGGGGTTTTTTTTTGTTTTTTGTTTTTGTTTGTTTGGTTGGTTTGGTTTTTGTTGTTGTTGTTGTTGTTTTGCCTCCTCTGTTTGACTGGTGGTGCTGATGTTTTTTCTTACATTGCCACTGAGGCAGGATGGGTAAGAGTTCCTACAACTTTGATCCAGTGAATTCAGATTAAAGATCTGGACTGTATTCCAAATACCAGTTAATGGTGTGCGTGTTGCATTTTCAAGTATCAGTGAGAGAAACCAGTATGTTGTAGGCGGAGTTGCATGTGACTCAGGGCTTTATCTGCAGCCTTCTTGCCAGCCCAGGTGCTGTGCTCTCTGATCCTTGACTTATACAAGTCCCAAATTGGCTTGTATTTAAATGGAGATTGCTTTAGATTAGAGTCATAGTTCACCAGCAATAGTCATAGTTGAGGGGAGAATTCAAGCATTTTGTTTTAGGATATTTATGAATTAAACTGCCTACTGTACAATTAAGTAATATAGACAATGGAGCATACCTCAGGTTCCTGTCCCTTCTGTCTCTCTTCCTCCCTTCTGTTGCTCCCCACTTTGTTTTTCTTCTCCCTCCCACTTGCTCACATCCAGACAAAACTCAGTGACTTGGTACTAGAGAATAGACTCTTTTCTTTCCCAGCGTATGGAAATCCTAGATTCCTGCTTCCTAGGGGCTCACTTTTGTGGGGGTTTTGATTGGTTGACATGTAGTATTAACATGAGTAAAATAATTGTTTCAGAAATATTTAAAATATAGTTTCTACAGTTGATGAAGTTATGTAATGTGTGATGTGACAGCAGCAAAATGAAGCACAGTTGTAAAAAAGGATTGCATCATATTTAGGTTCATTTTCAGGTGACAACTGACACAGCATAAGGTCTTAAGCTGACCATTGAAGTTTCAGTGTTTTATTACCTCCTTTCCTCTGAGACAGCCTCTGATAGCTCAGGCTGGCTTCAAACCCATTGTGGAGCCAAGGATAACCTTAAGCTACTTCCTCCCAAGTGTTAAGATTGCAAGGGTGCATCCCATGCTTCATCTCTGTCACACTTTGTTCTGGCCCTCAGATAGAGCATGAGTGTCTATAACAGAGTTCCTAAAATGGAGCTGTAAAAGCTGGGTATAGCTTCCCAACCTCTAACCCAGCATTTGGGAGGCAGAAGCTGGAAGGTCAGGGAGTTCAGGATTGTGCCTGTATTGTGAGATAGGGACCAACCAAGACCTCACGGCTCTCTGTCTTGTAAGAAAACCAGGGATGATGGGGGCGGGGGAGAGAGAGAATATGGAATATTACAGATTTGCACCGTATATTTAGAGGCTGTGAATTTGTCGCCTGAGATGCTGGAGTCTAACAGTGTGCTGCTATTTTATGTGCTAGTTAAGTTTTAAGTCTGAAACAAACACTGAGGTATTTTAGGCATTTCTTACATATCACCCCCCTCAGGGGTATTTTAGACTCAACTGAAGAATGGCGCACATCCCTCTTCCCTCTTTCACATATGCATCGTTATTCAGCAGCCTAAATAATACTGTGTCGATCCTGTCAAACAGCGTGTAGAGTTTTGGAGTTAGCACATTTGAAATTCCTTCACTCAAATCACAAAGGACTCCTTCTTACAGTATTCCCAAGCCTTATTACGTTGTTTCATTTTTAATATCTTTTAGTGACAGCGATGAGGAAAAGAAAGCAAGGAGAGGCAGGTCTCCCAAAGGTGAATTCAAAGATGAGGAGGAAACAGTGACAACGAAGCACATCCACATCACACAGGCCACGGAGACCACCACAACCCGGCACAAGCGCACCGCAAACCCTTCCAAAACCATTGATCTCGGAGCAGCAGCACATTACACAGGGGACAAAGCCAGCCCGGATCAGAACGCTTCAACCCACACGCCTCAGTCGTCAGCAAAGGTGTGGACAACATGGGTCTGCACAGCATGTGTGCCATATTCTTGTAAACTGCTTTCAGAATTCCTGCCATAGTAAGCCAGGGCCTTTCAGTCATATCAATTATAGATCATCTGGCATACCCTGCTCAGTCATTAATAACAAGGTCTTCTTGGGTAAGAAACCTGTCGCAGTGCTGAGTGACTGTCTGTATACTTTGTTGAGATGGAGAAATGACACTGCAGTGTACATGGAGGCGCCCATCTCATACCGTCAGCATGGCTAATCTCAGCTACAGTCTCTAGGGAAGCATGGGCGGACTTGAAAGGTTGAAGAAACGATAAAGAGCAGGCTAGCACTGTAACATGGTTGGTGTGAAGGACACTGTTTTCCAGATTGAAATGCAATACAAAGAAAAATGAGTTAGAAGGAAATTCAGATGTTAGAACTTAGTTTGGTCATGCATGCCTATAATTTCAGCACTTGGGAAGCTAAAGTGGTGGGATTGGGGTCAAGACCACCCTGGGCAAGATCGTGTTTCCCAAAGGGTTGAGAAATAGTGTGCTGCTTTCACTGGCCCACATCAGACAGCTCACAACCACCTGTGATACACACACTCAGACTCCTGGAGATCTGATGCCTTCTTTTGAACACCAAATCACCTGCATGCATGTGTGTAGACATACATACATATGTTTCCTTAAAAAAATATTTTAAGACTGGGGGGAAAAAAGCATATTTGGGAGAAAAAAGACATACCCATTAGGATTTTCACGGTGCTTGTTATATAAAGAGTGATTTGATGTTTGTTCTTGACCAGTTACTTTTTTTTTGGAAATCTAAATCTAGCCTTGTTTAGATGATTACAGGATTTCTGTCAAAATTGGGGGGTTGACACTGGAGGTCTTTGTAACCTTGCTCGTTGTTTCCACTGTTTCAGCCATCGGTGCCAAGCAGCAAGTCATCGGGGGACCTTGTTGACCTGTTTGATGGCAGTAGCCAGTCAGCAGGTGAGCTGGGCAATGCCTGCTTCTTTCCAGCAACTATGGTTGTTTTTTTCTTTTTAGTGCTATATGAAAGATGGAATTTTTAAAGAAAAAGTTCTAGTTAGGTGTAGTGGGGCACACCTTTAAATCCTAGCACTTGGGAAGCAGAGGCAGGTGAATCTCTGAGAATTCAGCCTGGTCTACGCAGTGGGTACCAAGACAGCCAGGGCTATGTAGGGAGATACATGAGTAACCAGGTATGGATATGCAGTCCTTAATCATTGAGGAAACTTGGACAAAGAGACCTTGTCTCAAGATAAAACTTAGAAAGGGGTCTGGGGATATAACTTATTGGCAGAGCATTTGCCAAGCATTTGTGTGACTCTGGACTGTCCAGTCCTGCAGAAATACTTCCTGGATTTGCTAATGTGAAGTTAATGAGCATTCTCTGCTATTTGGAGAGAATTATTTGACTGCCTAACAGGGAGAATATGATAATTTGATAGCCTCTTCCCCTAATTTCTTTGGTGCCTATAAGTGAATCCGTGGGTTACCTTTGCTTTCTTGGTCTTACATGCATGCACCCATTTTTCAAAGCTTTGAAAAGGATATCACTCAGTTTTAGGCCTTGCTTGGAAGGAAAAACTGTTGGTTGTAAACAGATATCAGTGAATGATAAGCATGACCTCAGATCACTGTGACATGTCTCAGCTTACAGGGCTTCCTCTTCCCTTTATACTGCTTCCTCCTTCAAAGTCCAATATACTTATGACATTTTTCACAAAGATTTTGGAGGCTTTATTGTTTGCATGTTTAAGCTGTTAAGATAAATTTTGAAAATGTGAAAATTAACATTAACAGTCACCTTTTAAATTTTCCTCTTATAAAAATATGTGTTACTCTGCATGTTTTCATGACCTTCATTGTGGTTTTCAAAGCAGAGATGTTCATCTGTCAGCGAGAGCGTTTGCCGATTCAGACACCGGTCAGGTGCTTAAAATGGAATTCTTAGGCTCTTGGAAAAAATTAAGTAAAGGAAGTAATCGTTAGTCAAAGGGCAGTAATGAACTGTAATTACCTAGTTATAAACGTGCTGGGTGCTTTGGAGGAAAGGGGCATTATCTGAGTATGTGTATAACTCCCTGTCAGGCATGTTATAGAGAGAGCTGGGCCAGGGTGGGGTGCATGTGCTGGTGCCTATAGTTTTTGGCCAGCAGAGTTGAGAGGGTCTCCTGGCCTGAGGAGTTCCAGAACAACCTGGGCAACACACCCAGATCTGTCAGAGAGGGGGCGGGGGGAAACATCACATTGAACAGTGGACTAAGCCTGTCTCATTGATGAGACTAAGGATTTCTTCCTTGTGATCTCCAACATGTGCTAGATTCTGAGTAACTCCTAATAACTTGTTTGTAAGTAAATTGATACCATAGGATTGCACTTGATGATTAGAGTCTTAATAAACTACTGTACTCCAATAAAACAGCTCAAGAGAAGAGCTTTTTAAAGATAGTTTTTCAGAGGCTCTTTAAAGTTGATTACATTAAAATGTAGATCAGCACAGATGTGGGTTGAACTAGCATGCAAAGTGCAGCTGTTTTTCAAGTTGTGGATAAATATTCCCAAAAGCAAAACTGTTTTTGGATTTGCTTTTTGGCTTTAAGCACAAGTCTGTGATATAAATTACTTTTTACAGATAGATTAGTGATTGTAAAACCACCAGTTCTTTTCTTTTCTTTCTTCATGCTGTCATGAAAGTACTGGCCTAGGAATAAACTTGGAAGGCATTGGTTTGACCCAATTCTGAGATCCTTTTGTAACTATCCTAAAGTTACTTCTGACCTAGAGAGGCTGCCGTGCTCACAGTGGCAAGTGCCTGCCTGGGCTGTTGAAACAACTGATGTGTACTGTCTTTGTCTAGTTAAGATTTGAACTGTACTATAATACAAACTGGTAGTTAGCATACAGCCATCTAATGTAGACATAGTGTCACAGAGTATCAGTTATTTTGGACTTGCTGGCATGAAATATTGAAAGGCCCTGTTTATGCATCTGTGGAACAGTCAAAGAGTTAAGTAACTGGGAAGGTCAGTTGTGTGGGCATGACGTTCCTCCACTGTGATCCCAAGATTACTTTGAGCAGAAAGAACCCTTTGAGTGGTTTTTCTTCTCTGGTGTAAATGGTAGACTGACTTATATACATATAGCAGTTAATATTAATATAGTAACTGAGGCAGAATTTAAATGAAATCTGGAAGGTTTCTTGCCCTTAAAATTTAGCTTAATATTATCTCAAAAGCAGCTGAACATGGTTTGACATCAGAATTACTTTTTAATAACTTCATTTGAAATATGTATTTAACTGTAGATTTTAAATGAAGTTTTGCTACAGAAGGAAGTTAGATTTAAATATTAGCACTTGTACATGAGTCTGTGTAAGGATCTACCAGAAGTCCTGTATGTATCATAGGACTACCATGCAAGTAAGTAATAAGGCCACAGGCCACCAGTGAGGCGAGCAGATGCACATGGACACCTTCATCAGATGAGTGTCTGCACAGCCGTGTGACCCTTTCCTCTGTGTGTGTGTGTGTGTGTGTGTGTGTGTGTGTGTCTTTACATTTTCATTGCTAGCATTTTACAGAATATCTGCTAAAATCTGTAGAATATCTAACCAAATTTAAAACTGCATATGTGAAACCCAAGCGATATATCAACTTGTTCTTGAGATTGTTTTGATAGGCGCTCTGTCGTAATCTTCCATTGTGGTCTTCTAAGGTGATGTTTCAGTGCCTCCTACGTAACAGCTCATGCCACAGGAACATCTTCCTAAGTCAGTGCTAGAAAATTAAAATTAGAAACTAAGCCAACTAAAAATAGAATGCTAAAACCATTTCATTTCTCCTTTAGTGTGAGTCAGCCTTGTAGGCTTTGTCCCTTTGTGAGTAAGGAATTCAGGTCTTAGCTCACTGCTCCATGGGCCGTGTGTCTCTTGAATGATAGTAGAGAGAAGCATGTCGCTGGTACAGCTAGAAAAACTCTGTTAATAGGGCTTAGTAAAAACGGGTTCTCTGTGTAGTCCCGGCTGTCCTGGAACTCACTCTGTAGACCAGGATGGCCTTGAACTCAGAAATCTGCCTGCCTCTGCCTCCCAGGTGCTGGGATTAAAGGCATGCACTGCTATCACGTGTGCCAAGCTTAAAAACATTTTTTTAAGGGCTGAAAATGTATCAAGTCCAAATTATTCATTATCATTTGAACCTAGCTGCATTTTATGTGGATTGGAAGCACTGTGGGGCAGCCTCGGTACATCATCTTGCATTTGAGTGGAAGTTGTCTTTAAGTGAGTTTACTAGAAGTTGTTAGTGTTTTTTTTTTTTTTTTCACTGATGATGATATGATGATGACGACAGTGACTTTTTAAATGTGGAAAACAATGCATTTGCCCCAAATTAAAGATACAAAGGTAACTATTAAAATTTTTAGTAAATATTATTTGTAAAATGTTTTTAAGATGAGACTTTGCCATGTAGTTCAGACTGTCCGCACATCTGCTTCTGCTACATTGGCCTCCCAGCTATCTGCTCAGGTGACATCTGCGCGCCGCCTCCCAGGTGGACATTGTATGTATTTGGTGAGATGGACTTCAGCATTTGCTGTATGGTGAAGCTTTGTGGCTTCTGGTTGAGGACAGCTTTTCTTCTGACCTTCTTCCCTTCTGCTTGTCTCCAGCAGCATTTGCTGTTCGTTACACATTGTCTGTTCAAGTCATTTAACCAAGTGATTCCTGTTTTCTATACTCTAGGCTTCTTAGCTTGAGGTTTTCCTAAATTCTTTCGTGTTCCAAACAAAAGTAGTCCTGCTTCTCAGAGTCTTTGATGAAGAGAGAATCACATTACATTTTGAGTACTGTGTTTGAACATGTATTTTATAAGCCAGTTGTGACTTTGCCTGTTGATGGTCTGGGCTCTTTTTTTTTTCCTGTAGTGGAGATATTTGTTCTTACTGATTATTTAAAAATTAGTCACTTACTTTATATATGTTAGGACTCCTCAGTTTTTAATGCATTAGATTAAACTCTGTATGCGGTTTTTTCATTTGTAGTTCAAGCACTGTCTGACCATATTTTTCTTGTTCCCAGTTGCTCTCAACAGTTCACAGTACGGCTGGTAAGGAGATAAATAACCTCCTTGCTGGCCTGGAGAGGCAGATGGATTGGGTTTGTTTGTAATGACAGTGCTTGTGTGGGAAGCTGCAGCAGCAGCCTTTCCGGTGCAGCTTTGATGGTCTTCTCTGTACTTCCTTAGAGGTGATGTGGGAAGAGCTGGAGCATAGGCACTTGTATTGAGTTAGTGCGTCATCATGTCTGTGCCTCCTAGGAGAAACTTGGCCCTTTAGAAATGGGTTTTTAATTTCTGAAAGGCTTCTGACGGTTAAAGGTGGTTTTGTGGTGCTTCAGAAAATGTTAAATCCATGCCAGAGATCATGCATGCCTGGTCCCACTGCTCCTTCGTGGAGTCATGTAGAAACCAAGCCACACGTGAGTGGGGTACGAGTTGCTGTGTATAGTCTTCATGTGAGTGTGAGAAGGGGAAGATCTGATACACCTGAAACACCACGTTCAGGAAAAGCTCTTTTTATCTCCAGTATGGATTCTTGGTAACTTAGACTAGTTCAGATTTGAAGGGCTGTACTTGGCTTAGCATGAAATTTCCTCCCTGTTACTTATTCACTGCTTGGATGAAGCAAATTAACATAATCTGTTTTTAGATTCTTTACTGTTAGTAGGAAGTAGCATTCTATTAGCAGTATACTTTATCAGAATGTTTAACCTAAAGGAACAGAAAACAAGCACGGATTAAGCCCCACCTGTCTGCAGCATTGATTTCCCTGTGTTTATGGACATGTGCTTGACTGGGAAATGCACACGTAGCTCCTGCTCTTTGTGCTCATAGCATTTTATCACGTAAAGTATACCTTTAAGAAAGAAAAAAATCAAATTTTGATACTGTCCTTTGGCGGAATTGTAAAATAGCCTCATGAGCTGTTGGTGGTGGTGGCAGAGCCTGCGGTTGGCACAGGCTGGCTGCAGTGAGTAAGTGTGGTGATGGAGAATGGGGACGGAAGAAGGCGCTAGTCATACTGCTGATCGCCGACTACGTAGGTGTACATTAAAAAGAAAGAGCAACAGACGTATCGGCAACTGATTCTTCCCTTTATTGAGCTGGCCATCTAAGAAGGGGCGGGGTTACACTTAATTAACCCAGCTGAGCGGAGCAGATGGGGTAGAATGTCTTGTAGCGATAAAACAATTCAGAAAAGACACCAGATGTTGGAGGCTGTCCCTGGTGGTGTTTGAGTGCCACCCAGATGTTGCAGTCCCACCTGGCGAGTTTCTAAGCACTGCAGGCTAAGCAGCTGTGCTATAACCTGTGCACCACTCTTGTAACACTAAAAGCACTCTAACTGAGCTGCTGCTCTAGACTCCTTAGGTTCTAGCTCTCAGGTGAAACTTTGAGGACAAAAAACAAAGCCAGCAGCTTTAAGTTTTAGATCTGTGGTTTGTTAATCATTTATGTAGAAGAAAACAATACTAACACTTAAAACACTGTAGTACACACTATTGATAAAAGTAAAACTCTCACTGTAGTGTTTAATAATACAAACTGTGCATAGGAGATTGACCTAGTGGCTGTGATTTTGCCATTTTAAAAATAGCTATTCAGCAGTAGTAAAAAGAACTGACAGGGTGGCTCACATTACACAAGTCTGATGACCTGAGTTTGTCCTTGGATCGAAACGTGTGACTTCTGCATGTATCTCATAGCATGTGTGCAAGAGCCACACACACAATAATAATAATAAGTAAATAAATAGCAAAAAGCTTGATTTTTTTTTTTCTTCGTGTGTTAAAGTATTTAATCCCCTGTGGAGTGAGCAAGTGGGAAAGCATCCTCCCAGTAGACAGCATCATCTGGTGGTCTCTCCTGCTATCTGTTCACATTGATTTTTATGCAAACCAACTTTAAATTTTTCCCCAAATGTTTGTTTTTAAAACATTGACATGGGGGCAGGAGACATGACTCAGTGGTTAAGAACACATACTGCTCTTGCAGAGGACCCAAGTCCAGTTCTCAGCACCCACATCACAGTGTCCTACAACTCCAGTTCCAAGGAGACCTGATCCCTTCTTCTGATCTCCTTGGGCACCTGCATACATGTGGCATATACTCACACAGCACAATAAAAGTAAACGTGTTTTTAACTTTGAAATGTACAGACTTCCCACCCCGTGTGTGTGTGTGTGTGTGTGTGTGAGAGAGAGAGAGAGAGAGAGAGAGAGAGAGAGAGAGAGAGAGAGAGAGAGAGAGAGAGAGGCAGACAGACAGACTGACTGACTGGCTGACTGACTGACTCTGAGACTGTCTGGTTCTTTTTAAGTTGTTTTTCTGGTGTTAACTCTACCATGGAATTTTCTTTTTCTTTAAAGATTTAAATGCAGTGTGAAGACCCACAGCTTCAGAATGGCTATTCTAACTGTATAGAAATTCACTGATATGTTTGAGTCTGGTTAATTTCAGTGTGTGATTTCACTCATATGTAAATGTCATATGATATATATATACATACATATATATATATATATATACACACACATATATATATAATGACATAAGTAATATATAATGTGTATGTAAAATAAAGTTTTAAACTGGAGGGGGAAAATGTCAGAAAGTCTGAGAATCCAAGAAAGATGGCAGAGAGAACCACAAGAAAACAGGTTAGCTCATATGGTGGGGGTAGACCTCTCCTGTTGCATATTTTTGTGTGTTGCTTAAAAATAATAATCAAATGTTATTGTGGTTATTCTACAACTCAAGCTGTTTAAAACATCCTCCCCATTCTTGCCTTCTAGGAGGATCAGCTGATTTATTCGGGGGATTTGCTGACTTTGGCTCAGCTGCTGCATCAGGCAATTTCCCTTCCCAAGGTATGAGATGCTTTGTGAAAAGTTATGAGAAAAATTGACACACACAGAGCCACTAATAAGCTTTTTTAATCTTTGTAGAATTTTATCATTTCATAATTCAGTTTATCCACAAAATATTGGGTTAGTGTCTTAGGTATAGCAGATGAATTAACTTAGTTGTGTACTAAACTCTGCCAAAAAAAAAAAAAAACTACCCATATTCGTAATATTCTTGATTAGTCTTGCAAGGGTGAGTGTAAGGACACAGGATCTTACTTTAGAGCAAAAATGTAGTAATTCATGTTTACCATAGTTGACCTGATTTTCCAGGAATGAAAATGGGCATCTGTCTCAAAACTAAGGATGAACCCCACCTGCCGTGGCTCCTCATGTAGACAGGTCTATCTGTAGATCTTGTAGAGGTACATAAAATACAGACTAAGGTCCTTATGTCTTTTTCCTGGCGGTTATGAAGGAATAGTGATTTTTTTTTTTTTTTTTAATAGACTCTGGGTCATCTACAGTGTGAGAGACTACTATAAAAACAGCTATAAGAATCAGAAGCCTGAGGCAGGGGCTGGGGCAAAATGTTCTGTAATTAAGTTAGAGTTACTCTTCAGTTCACATAGACTATTGCTGTTAAAATAGCCTGGACTGAATTTATCTATTGGGAGAGTTATGGAGAAAAATGCATAGCTTTGAGTGTGGTTTGTATTATTTTGACAATCTCCTATAAAATCTGAGTATTTTCCCCCAACTAGAGTTGTTACATAATTAAGCTGCTTCATTCTGGGTCTGCAGCACCATCCTAAGGCTGGCACCTCACTGTGGGCACATGAAAGTGGAAGGCAAACATGCCCTAGTCGTGCAGGCTCCCTGGCTAATCCCTGGTGTCTTTATATATATATGAAGTTGTCTAGTATGCAAATAACTTGAGTATGTTAGTGCAGCCTTCCCATACATCTCTATCCATGTGTGATTAACGCAGTGACCTCACCACCACACAGGTGCTGAACCCACAGCAATGATTAATCATCTCTGAACAGCGTCTGCCCCACTAGGAAGCACGTCTTTGCATGATCAGTCATTTCAGGACTGAGTTTTCAGATGGGGCAGCACGCTTTGCCCAGGCTCCACCCATACTCTGCTTTATGGATCCTACAAATGGAAAATCAGGGAACAGTTTATGTTCACTCAGCAGCCTTACTTAAAATGGGTTTAAAACATTGACTGTCAAGAACTAATTTGGAATGGTTACTACAGTGTTTCGTAAAGAGTAATGACAGTTCCAGTAAAACCCTGGGTAAAGAATATTAGCCCACTCGTACGTGGTCCAGTGTGCAGAGCTCCAGGTCTCTCTCCCAAGGATGTTGCATACTACTCCAGTAACGGAGGAGTGATTGGCAGGACCTCACACGACTGATCTCTTCTGATACTTAGCATCGTGACACAGTGTTGCTATGGTGGTTACCTTTTAGGCTAGACATGCATTTCCAAACTGTAAAGACAATTGTGAGGACTGTGCATTTAACACTTCAGGTGGCCACTCTTCAATGGCCATTTCTTCACTTTCTACCTTCTCAACTGCTACAGACTCATACGCATGTGTTTCTCCCTTTCTAAAGGAAAGATTGATTACTTGGAGTCATGTGTAGCCTAGACAAAGTAATGTTTACATATGACTCACTTATATCATCAGTGTACTTCAGATAGTGTGCTGTATGCAGCTTTTCCAGAGACCAGACACAACATCGGTGTGGTGAACTCACTTGGACTGTCCAAGTTAATCCAGCGTAATATCAAACCTCAGATGATGACACATATACCAATACTCCAGCTTCACAGAATAGATTTAAGAGCTGGACCTGGAGGGACTAGCTCATCAGCTCAGGCTTAACTTCTTAGTAGTTTGTCTCTGGAATGTGTGAGCACATGCTGGTTACTTTTTACTGCTAGCCCGGAATGTGAGCTTCTCGTTACTGTGAGAGGATGATAGAGGAGACTACCTTGGAGGAAACGTGGTGGGCTCACAGGCACTGTGGCCAGTTGCTTCCTGCTTGGGAGCCTCGGGTAGAAAGGCTGCTGTCCTTAGAATGGAAGCAGAGAGGCTGCCAGGGAGGGACAGATACGCTCTTCAAAAGCACACCTTCTTCCAGCCTGGGCCCACTGACACATGTGACTCAGCTGCCATCCAGTCTCCTGTGTGCTGCAGACTGCAGGCCAAGCCTTTAATACCTGCCCCTTCAGCGTGCATTTCAGATCCATACTAGCAAGAGCTCCCCTTGCTTTTTGTTGAAATACACTGAGCGGTCAGCATACTGAAGAGTATGGTAGTAGCCTATGTATAGTCAGTGGGAACAAAAACATGTGAGACCTCCTAACACAAATGTATTAAATGTTCACACTTCATTTTATTAACTTCTTATTCTCCATGGTTTGTTTTGTTCTTATTAAATTATAGATGGTGAACATGAGGCTTTGCCAATTACACAGGTATAAGTTGCAGGCTGGTTTCTCTTTGAACCTTCTAAATGATGAGCAAAGATGGGACTCAGATTGTAGAGTACCTCCCCACTCCCAGGAGGAAGTTAACCAGTGTAGAAGTTTCTCCTTTTTCTGAGTTCCATTTGTTTAGCTAATGCAGACTTTACTGTGTGATTTCATGATGCTTTTTGTGTATCATGCAGAGGTCAGCCAAGAGGTGGGTTTTACTTTGAGAATTCTAACTTTTCTTTGCCATCTTGTAACTCTCTTGTAATATTCATGAGGAAGGATACTGTCCAGATGGAGATGGGGTCTGTAGATGCTAACCTGCATGGACTCCCATCAACTTCAATTAGCTGCAGTTCATATAGCCTGCATTTGCTCTGGGCACTTTAGAGTGCCTCTCACCCTTGCCTGCCTTCTGTCTCCGTAACAGCAACAAGTGGGAATGGCGACTTTGGTGACTGGAGTGCCTTCAACCAAGCCCCATCAGGCCCTGTTGCTTCTGGTGGTGAGCTCTTCGGCAGTACCCCGCCGCCTGCTGTGGAGCTCATCAGTGGTTCACAGCCACCTTTAGGCCCATCTCCTGCTGCCTCAAACTCTGCAGACCTGTTTGATCTTATGGGCTCATCCCAGGCAACCATGACGTCTTCCCAGAGTATGAATTTCTCTCTAATGAGCAGTAACACTGTGGGACTTGGTTTGCCCATGTCAAGATCACAGGTAAGTTGTCTGTTTCCCTTGGGAATTGTTACTTATACCTACTAAGATGTCTAATAGCATGATGGGTTAGTGTAAGACAACAAGGACCCCTCCTCCACTCCCATAGTACAGTGTAGGCCTAAGCACCATTAGGTGGCTTAGGACTGCACATGACGTGAGAGGCCATGCTTGTGTTGTAGGTTGTACTTTTCACCCACTGTGTCTTTTGTGTGTTCTAGAAGGCAGGGGCAGTCTTACCTACTTACAGTCCTTGGCACAGAGAGACATGCTGAAGTCTAGTGGGTCACCACCAATTAGTATTCGGTTATATTTAAACATTGATTTGGAGGGATAAATACATTGTTTGACTCATGGAAAACAGTCACTAAACTCTGGTTTGTCTGGATGGTTTTGTATCACTGTACACCGTTGCTCAAGTAGAAAATCCAGTGATGGATGATACCCCCTGTTCCTGGCTTGGTGGCAACCTTCATTTTAATAAAGGAAAAGTCATGAGAGTTTTTAACTTCACACCTTAAAAGTTAAGATTTTTGCATAACAGTATCTTAGACTTGAACATAGTTGGAAAGTGTCTGAGTTGTACCTGAAATTTGCTAGTTTTGACTGAATTACTGATATGTTTCTGGTGCTAATCACTTGTTTAAATGTATAGATCCTGTCTTTGGAGTATTGGGATAAAGGAAGGGAAGAAGGAAGCAGAATGGTGCCTGAGAGGCCAGTGGTGTGCTTCCAGCCACTGTGTCCCTCTCTGACCTTTGCCTTGGTAGACTTTTCATTTCTCATCTCCCATTCCTTTTTTTTCTGTCCTTTAAAGTCCATTGTGCACCTCTGCTTCTTTCTCCTGGATTTCTTCTCTGTTAGTCCACATGTGTTTCGAGAGCCACTGACAGTTCCCATTGGAGGCAGTGGGGGTGCATAGAGCCAGGAGACACCAGTCAGGCCCGGGTCGTACATTTGCCGCTTGATGGCTTGGACCTTAGGACATAAGCAGGCAGACCTACATTCTGTTTTGTGAGGATACGCTTCTTCCTTCCTCGGGCTTCAGCTGTGTTCACCCAGCTGCTGGGTCTCTGCTCCCTGTCATGTGCTACCCTGTGGCTCGCATTCAATAATTCTGTTTTCCTGGGGTAGGGAGCTATATTAACCTGAAGTTGGTTATTGTTCAGGGCATTTTTCATAGATAGTGCCTTCTAAAGGACAAGCACTGGGCTATGGGATCATACCCAATGTCTTCAGAAGGCCCCATTCAAGACTGGGAGTGGGTCAGTGAGCAGGATGTAAAGTGAATAAATAAAAGAAGCGTCTCAGCCTTGAAGTCATTAGTATAAGGCATCCATGGTTATTTGATATTCTGATGAAGTTGTCGTCTGATAACTGAGCAGCTGGTACTTCATTTCTAGAGCATCCTTTTCTTTTCCAGCCTCTGCAGAATGTTAGTGCAGTGCTGCAGAAGCCTAACCCTCTCTATAATCAGAATGCAGATATGGTCCAGAAGTCAGCCAGCAAAACCCTGCCCTCTACTTGGTCTGACCCCAGTGTCAACATCAGCCTAGACAACTTACTACCTGGTATGCAGCCTTCCAAGCCCCAGCAGCCATCGCTTAATACAATGATTCAGCAGCAGAGTAAGTCACCTCAAGTGTCCCTGTGTTTTATATATTTTGCCTTGACTACAGGACTTCTTCAAGTATTAAAATAATAATAGATACTGGGGATGGGTGAGTGTGTATGTGAAGATAACCATATCCATCCTTCCCACTGGCACACTGACTGCACTGTGCTTCTGGTGTGATATGATCTGTGATTCAAGGATAGCTGAGCTACATGGAGAAATTGTGTTAAACACTTGGGCAGTGAGATGTAGCTCAGGCTAGCTCTTGCCTGGCATCCCTACAGCAGTGGACTCTCTCCACGGTGCTCCAAAACAGAAAGTGGTTTTTCCCAGAATCAGTGCACAGCTATTTTTGCAAACCATGATGAAGAAACAAACAAAACCATGTGAACTCCCCAGCTCAGGTCCCCCGCCTCATGGCTGATCTTTTCTCTTGGGATGCTGAGGGATGGATAGATGTCTGTCCTGTTGTCTTTCTTGTTCTTCTTACTTAGCAACATAAATATGAGGGCTTTTTTCTTGTGCTAAACACACAAATGATTTTTAGATTATCCCCTCATACCGGTGTATGACTTCTCTTACTGGTCATTTAAATTTTCAGCTTTTTAAAATACAAATAGAGTTAAATTTGTATACATTCTGTACATCTGCTTTTCCTTCTTACAACACTCTGAGTCAAAGTATAAACTTTTTTAAGGCTTTTGGTAGACCCTGACTTTGGACAGTTTATTGGGTGGGAGTCAGCAATGGATTTTGTAGGAATGTTTTGGGGTCATGGTTTTCCCACTCTTGCTGTTTCTACATCTCTAGGAGACCAGGCCAACATCCAATGAATATTTGTTGAGTGTAACCAGGGCAGATTAATTGACTTACTGGATACTGACAAGTCAGGAAAACGGATCATGTTTTTCTGCTCTGTAAATCTTTACTGAAGTCATTTTTCTCCTTCTTTCTGTAGATATGCAACAGCCTCTGAATGTGATGACTCAGAGCTTTGGAGCTGTGAGCCTCAGTTCTCCATCAAACATGCTTCCTGTCCGGCCACAAACTAACCCTCTGATGGGGGGACCCATGCCTATGAACATGCCCGGTGTAATGACGGGCACCATGGGAATACCCCCTCTGGGGAACCCCGCAGGGATGAACCAGGGCATGGTGGGCATGACCATGAACATGGGGATGTCAGCCTCGGGGATGGGCTTGACAGGCACAATGGGAATGGGTATGCCCAGCATGGCCATGCCTTCTGGAACTGTGCAACCCAAGCAAGATGCCTTTGCAAACTTTGCCAACTTCAGCAAATAAAAGGTTGTAACGGAACGAGTGGAAGAAGACTCTGTAGCTGCAGTAGGTGATGTTGGGATGGAAGATGCTAAGCAGTTCCCTTTTCTTTTATCAGTTAATTCAATGACCCACATAAAGAACCAGAAAGGCTGGTGTTTGAGAAGCGATGCTAGAGCACCTCAGACGAGGCAGTCAGGATCGGTTTCCCCAGTGAAGATACGCTCCTGATGGGGTGAGGGGACACGAGAGCCTCTCTGGGTCAGAGAGCCCGTGTCACAGCATAGTCTGTGGGAGAACTGGCACGGCTGGGGCTGAGTAAGTGTGCTTCACTCTCTAACTTTATACTTTTCTCCGCCTGAGGAACTTGATTTTTCTGTCCCTCAGTCGCCTTGTCATGATTGGGTCTGTTCCTTTACTACCACTCTCAAGTCCATATATGAAATCATTAAAGTTGGATGATCAGTTTTTTATAAAAATATATATTTTTGTCCAAAAAAAAAAAAAGGCATACCTATGTGATTATGGCTAAATCCGAGGTAACTGGATGTATGTACTTTTGCCAAGGCTCCAGCAGTGCTGCTAACTCCAGTCTGAGCTCTCATGGGATCGAACCCTCTGCCGCAGCTGTGAGACTTCGCCCATGTCTCCTACAGCCGCCCTGTGCAGGACTGGGAAGCCTTTCTCAGGACTGCTCAGCGGTTTCCTTTAACAACGGAGAAGACTCTTGTGTGTTGTTTGTTTGTAGCAGTTGTTCATGGCCCTTTGCAGTGGCTGACTTGGCAAAGCTGCTTCCTGTGGGTATCCTTGTAGCCATCATTCAAGTCAGAAACAGTCAAAAGAGAAAAATATTTATTTTTATCTTTTTTGGTGTCTTTTCAAAAAATTGAAAGGTAAAAATACATTAAAAGCTTAAGTTAAATGTACGTTAGGACGCAGCATTGTTCACGTTTAGATTTCATACCGTATTCATTTTGTTTGCGTTTTGCGTGTGTAATACCGCCTTAGCAATATGGTTCCAATAGAAGTTCGATATATATTATTAAAGGAGACCTGTAGCAGTCAGAGATTTTATTGATTTAATGACAAATAAAGGAAATTAATTAAAATGTTTTTTTTTTCCTGCTGTGATTCTGCATTAAGCTCACATGAAAATCATGATGCTAGAGTCTGGAATGCAAAATTAACTATTTCAGCCTCAAGCTGGGAATATTTTTTAAAATAAATACTATAAGTATCAAATTATTACCTCCCCCACTTTATGTTGAAAATTTTTTTATTGAATTGATACAACTTTGTTTCCATTGTATTCATGATCTGTTCTATATAACATTAAAACATTCGTTAAAACCAACGTGGGCCGCCTCGTCTCTCATCCACCAGACGTGAGGCCATTGGGGGAAAAATAATTATAATTTGGGCAAAGTAATTTTTATAAATAATTTAAAATTATTTAATGACTTCTATTCTCTCCTATCAGGCTTTGCTGTCAGGAATTAAACATGAAGCACAGAGACGCCCTGCTCTGCTCTGCTCCTGCTAATGTCCTATCTACAACATTTCTAATTAGGCAGAAATCCATGTACTTCAGCTAAGTGGGAAGGAAAAGTGATTCATTTGCTGAATAAGAGATGAGAGAGGGTGTAATTAGCTGACTGCGGTTTTTAATCTTTCAACAATTCTGTGTGTTTAAATTAGTTTCAAAGAATGGGAGCTTTCAACTGTTGTTACTTCAGAGCGGTCCAGCCAACCTCTGCTGGCAGTGGGGTAGGCTGTCTGCATTTACGATTGAACCCTGTAATCTTCACTTACTCTTAATTGAGAAATATGTCTTCACTTTCTCAAATATCTATAGTTCTTAAAGGAAGTAAATATTTCATACCTGAGCCTGTTTTGCTGCTGTTGTTGGGTTGGATTTTTCTTAGAGCATTTACCTCAACACATTTTTCCAGCCAACCCTGACTTTCCTTTGCTGCATCTCTGTGGACACCAAGGACCCCCTCCCCCTTTCTCCTTGGACTTAAACACAGTCTGCCATATCCAAAGTGGCTTTTGCCACCACAGAGGATGGCTGAGTGCTCCCTCAGTGAGGGCCTGTGCGGTTCCTTTTGCCTTTTGAGATGTCTCCCTGCATAGCAAGGCCCACCTCACACGTCTCATCCTCTCCATGCTGGGGTTACAGTGTGTGGCAGCACACCAAGGGCCCTGTGTACTCGAAGGACTTGACTGTTTGAGTGGGGTAATGGGAAAGTTACCCAGCAGTAGAGTCACAGATACTCTAGTTAAATTTTTGTGTCTTTTTCTAGATCAGTTTTCCCTTCTCTTAATAGCTTCAAGAGACAAAAAAATATAAATAGCCATATGAGTAGGCTCAGAGAGTAGAGGCATTTGCACGATGACCTGAGTTCAGGACCCGGATACAACATGGTGGAAAGAGAACCACCGAATCCCACAAGCTGTCCTCATACCTTCACAGATACACCTACATCCATTCACAAATATATGCAAAATAAGTTATATATATGTGTGTATGTGTGTGTACTTATATATAAATTGAGATGAGTGTATGTATGTGTGTGTATGTATAAAATGAGATGCCTCAGGCAGTAAAGTGCTTGCCACTCCAGTTTCACTGAGTCCCATCCCCAGAACTCATTAAATGTAGATGGTGAGGACTGACTTCACAGAGGTTTCCTCTGATCAGCACACTTGCACAGTGGCATGCGCACACACAGTCATGGAGTAAAAATGTGGTGCTCTTTGCTGTACTTCATTCAGCTTCCTTCCCTTTGTTTAAACCTCTGAAGTCGGGGCTGGAGAAATGATGGCTTAGCAGTTCCAGCTGCTTTTGCAGAGGACTGGAATTGGGTTCCCAGCACTCTGCAGCTCACAGGAATTGGGTTCCCAGCACTCCGCAGCTCACAGCCACCTGTCACTCAAGTTCCAAGGCATCAGACAACCTCTTCTGTCCACCAAGGTCACCTACTCACAAGCACATACACAGAGACTCATACCCGTTAACACAGTAAAACATCTAAGTTGCCTTGGTGATATTAGTTTGGAGGTAATCACTGGGCCCTACAGTTAACTCAGTTTTATGTACAGGTTAGCACTTGGTTTCTGCCTCAGGTACTCATGAAATGGCAGACTATGTTGGCAGCTTTCCATGCATTCTGGTCTTTCCACTGTCTATGGTGACCAGTCATTATGATACAGTTTTATAGCTAAGGTAATGGGACATGAAGCCAAGTTTGTATTGGACATGTTAAATGGATTTCAGAAGTAAGCTGGCTTGTTTCAGCTCGCCTGGGTGGCAGTGTCACCAGTGATGGAGGAAGATCCCTTTGCTTGGAGCTGGGTCTGATGGTCTGAACTTAACAATAGCAGATTGCAGGAGAGTCCAAGTTCAAAGCCAGGCTGGCAACTTGGACTATGCCAAAAAGGTTTTGTTTTTTATTTTTTTTTTTTAAAGCCGATAGAGGGTGTGAGGCTCTGGGTAGGACCCCCACACACACATACACACACAAAGTTTGAAAGCAAATATATGAGATCCCCCTTTTCAAGCTTGATCAATATTTAACACTTCTGTGCCCTGATTTCTAAAATGAAGTCCAGAGTCTTGCCTCTTGGTGATTAAACGAAACAGCAGGGGCCCACCCACCCTGGGTGTTTCTTTCCCCCCTTCCCCCCACTTTGCTTTACTTAATGCACATACACTGTGATACCAACTCCCTTTGCTCCTGTTGCTCTTCACCACTTCCTGTGATGTCACATGATTGACCCAGCAAAGTCCCTAAAATCAAGTTCTTCAGAAAGGCCAAGTGACTGTCTTAGGCCGGTGTCTATTATAATTGACAGTTACGCTGCCTTCGTGAACTTAACACCACTTTTTACATCTTTTAACTGTCAAGGGAATTGTTAGGACTCCGTATGTATTTACCATGGCAATGCAGATGTCAGGGAGAGACAGACAGACAGACAGACAGACAGACAGACAGACAGACTGACTCAACTTTTGGTCTGAGATCTGCAGTTTACTTAATTTTGAGACAGAGCTTCATGTAGCCCAGGCTGGCCTCCAATTCATTATGTAGCCCAGGATGACCTGTAGCTTGTGCTCAGCCTCCAACTTGTTAGCATTACAGGTTGCTGTAGCACACCAGCCCCAGCTTTTATTAGCCTTAGAGATCTCAGATGTATTACTTGATTGAATTCTAGAAATCTTGTTTACTAAGATCTTATTATATTCAAAGACCAAAAAGAGAAAAATCCATGAAAGAGGAGTTTTTATTTACCTCTGACTCATGATGGCCATAATTCCTGTCTTTAAGGTGGTAGGTGGGGGAATAGGTCACCAATTCCAAAGTTTGGCTTCTCACAAATTTGGGAGAGATCTGAAGGCCTGATAGGCAAAAATGGGCTTTAACTTCTTGAAATAACTCCCACATTTATGGGACCCTTTTTTTCCTTTTTCTTTCTTTTTTTTTTTCTTAGCATACATCTTGAAGCAATAGTCTTTACCCCAAGCACATGTGCTTCCTAGTTTATACTGAGATTGGCTGATATAAGCTCTGTGGTTTCAGGGTCCCTTTACAATAAGACAGAAGACCTCAAAACGTGCTCACCTGTGGCTGCTGCAGTTGTTCAGCTGCACTACCCTCTGGGCTGCACTGCCCTCTGAGCTCTGGGCTGAGCCCCTGGGTCACTCGGATCCCTTTCATTCTCAAGGCTAGTGGAATACTATCTCCTTGCCATAAAGAATAGGCAAGGTAGAAAGTCTGTAAAAGTTCTAGAAGAGTTGAGTAATAATACACAGTCACCCAGTTGCCGGGTCAGGCCAGGAGTTTGCCATGGGAAGACAATGCCACCTGGAGGTCTAGACAGTGCTACCCGGAAATCCTCATCTAAGCACCTGATTTGGAAACCGCTTTGTAGTGTAGATGCAGAATTCATTTTTGAAGAATAGAACATTAAAAACATGATGTTCTAGATTAGTGGTTCTCAACCTTCGTATGTGGTGGTGACCACTAACCATAAAGTTATTTTGCTGCTTTTTTTTTTTTTGCTTACTATTATGAATTGTAAATATCTGATATGGGACCCCAAAAGGGTCGCAAGTCACAGTTGTAGAGCACATCCTATAAATGTTATTAAATGTTTATTTTCTTCACTGTCTTTATGCCTGGTCTTAATGAAGTCACTTTATAGCTGAAGCAGGCCTTGAACCTAAAATCCTCCTGCCTTACCCTCAAAAGCAACAGGGATTACAGGCCTGGCTTCTTTCTTTTTAAGACTGGATGTCTTGCTCTGTTGCCCATCATCATCATCAACAACAACCAAATCTAGAAAGCAGAAAAACTTAGCAGATTCAGATCAAGTTAACCCAAAGGCTCCCAAAATGGTCAAAAGATAGGCCACAAGCAAGCTGCAGGTGGAAGGGGGTGGGGCCATGGGGCTGGTGAAGGGATCCAGTTCAGAAAGTATACACTGGTTTCCGAAGCCTGTGTGTGTTCTTGGCAATGTTCCTATGAAGCTAACTCTGGAGAAACAGAATTGAGAGGCCCAGCCACCAAATCAAATTAGATAGGGACTTTCTACAGGTAAGGAGGTAAGGCTGTTCTTTTTTGGTTTGGAGTTCTTGGGGGGGGGGGGGGGTTGGAGAGGTTCTTTTGGGTTTTTGTTTTTTTGAGACAGGGTTTCTCTGTGTAGCCCTGGCTGTCCTGCAACTCACTCTGTAGACCAGGCTGGCCTTGAACTCAGAAATCTGTCTGCCTCCGCCTTCTGAGTGCTGCGATTAAAGGTGTACGCCATTACCACCAGGCTAGTAAGGTTGCTCTTAAATATCACTTTGATTACCAGTTGTTGAGTTTATTTTTGATGGATAGGGGTTGATTGGAGCATGGGTGATACGTGTGTGCACACAAATTTTAAGTCCTTGTTTACAGAAAAGTAGTAAGATTAAATAAAAGAAATATTAAAGAACTTTGATTTTTTTTTTGTTTTTGTTTTTGTTTTTTTGTTTTTGGTTTTTTGAGACAGGGTTTCTCTGTGTAGTCCTGGCTGTCCTGGAACTCACTCTGTAGACCAGGCTGGCCTCGAACTCAGAAATCCGCCTGCCTCTGCCTCCCAAGTGCTGGGATTAAAGGTGTGTGCCACCACCGCCCCGCAAGAACTTTGATCTTAATGTACTTGGCTTACCAGCTTTGTCCTTTAGACCTAATCTCTGTACTGAACCAATAAAAGATATTGTAGCAGAAAAATAGAACTTTTTGTAGCTGGGCGGCGGTGATGCAGTCCCAGCACTCAGGAGACAGACAGACACCTCTGAGTTTGGGCCAGCCTGTTCTACAGAAAGTGTTCCAGAACAGCCAAGGCTACACAGACAACTCCCATCTTGAAAAAAATAAAGAAAAAAGTAAGAACTTTTCATATAGAGACCAGCAAGAAGACTCACTCAGTGGGTAAAGACGCCAGCCACCAGGTCTGAGGTCCCGAGTTCAATTCCTGGGACCCACATGATGGCAGGAGAAAGTCATTCTCTGACCGCCACACATGCACTGGGGAATGGATGCACACACAGAAATAAATAAAATGTAATATTTAAAAAAAAAAAAAAAAACTTTTCACATACCCTTAGTTCCTCTAATGTGGAGCTGTGTGCTTCTCTGAACACAGTACCTATCTTTGTGTATGTAATGAATGTTCCCTCTTAAACACTGTCTTCACCCAGTTTTTTAGCAGCCCCGAGAGCTCGTGGATTTGAATGATAAAAGGATGCCATAAGGTGCCGATTTAGTAATTAACCAGTTCTTTAATAAAGCCTCCATTACTTTATTTTCCCTATAAGGAGGGGAAAAAATGTTCCAAGACAGAGTTACGTTCGACATCTGGGAACCTCCTAACAGCTGGCTACCTAATGAATATTCATCAACCTGAGAGGCTCCAGACCATTAATAAACCAATAGATGTAAAGCAGAAACAATCTCTGTCAGCTTCAAATGAGATTGGACGCAATGCGCTGCAAAGTGTCACTGCCACACTGAATTGACTTGAGGAGGTTAACAATGAGTCCATATTGCCTCTGTAGCCTCTCAGCTCTAAAACCCTTTCCAGGCTGCTGGCCGGGTTTCCCTTGTACAACTTTGTTCTTCCTGAGTCCCTAATTGGAAGCTTACAACGTCTGTGTTTTTTTTTAAAAAAAAAAAAAAAAAAAAAAAAAAAAAACAAAACAAAACAAAAACAAACAAAACACAAGTCTTCCATTTTGTTTTCCTAAGTTACATGTTCACCAAGGCTCTGAAACCAAGGACTCATCTCCACTAGAAAAAGGTAGGAGCATGCTGACATCAGATTGGCTCTATGTGTGTCCTTGTGAGCTAGAAAATGCTTAGGGTGTGTACTGGCTGGTTTTTGTGTGTCAACTTGACACAGGCTGGAGTTATCACAGAGCAAGGAGTTGAGGAAATGCCTCCATGAGGTCCAGCTGTAAGGCATTTTCTCAATTAGTGATCAAGGGAGGAGGGCCCATTGTGGGTGGTGCCATCCCTAGGCTTGTAGTTTGGGGTTATTCTATAAGAAAGCAAGCTGAGCAAGCCAGGAGAAGCAAGCCAGTAAGTAACATCCCTCCATGGCCTCTGCATCAGCTCCTGCTTCCTGACCTGCTTGAGTTCCAGTCCTGACTTCCTTTGGTGATGAACAGCAACGTGGAAAGTGTAAGCTGAATAAACCCTTTCCTCCCCAACTTGCTTCTTGGTCATGATGTTTTGTACAAGAATAGAAACCCTACGACAGGGTGAAACCTAGGGACACGACAAGACACTTGGAACCATTTTTTGTTGGGTCCTTTTGAGGGTCTCCCTCACCCTCCATTGCAGACAATGACCTGGGTGTCCATATGCTTTCTAAGTGGGAGCCCTGAGTCCACAGAGACCCCGTGTAACACTGCTGTGCTTGGGGCCTCCTTTCCTGCTGAGATCTGGGCATATGTTTCATGTTTCTGGAAGCCCTGTCCTAGGTGAGAAGTGGGATCTAGAGGATCCTGCACTTCCATAATGCAACAGGAGTCCTTCCTTGGCTCTGTTCTCATCAAGAGTACTGAGACGCATTCTGGGAGAACATTGGGTGAAGGGCAGTGCTAACTCTTGGAGGTTCTTTCAATCAGCTCTGTATTTCACTTGACTAATTTTTTTTTTTTTTTTTTTTTTTTTTTTTTTTTTTTTTTTTTTTTTGTAAAGACATGGTCTCATGCAGTCTAGGCTGACCTCAAATTTACCATGCACCTAAGAATGACCTTAAAGTGATCTTTCTGCCTCCCCTTCCTGACTGTCTTGGGGACAAAACAAACAAACAAGCAAAAAAACAAAAAACAAAACCATGGCATCAAATACCAGGTGGGTGCCAGTCCCCTTTTTAAAGAAAACAAACAAACAAACAAACAAACAAAACATTGCCTTGAGTATATAGTCAGACTTAAGTACACCACTCAGGGAGATGTAAGATCCATTTCCCTGCCGTGACCACCACTTCTTCCCAGAAGGAAGGCCAAATCGCAGAAACAGAATGTAATGGATGACTCAGTGACAGAGGAAGGTGTTATACTGTGCCATTCATGAAAACAAGACAATATTCTGTATAATAGTAATATCAGAAATCCTGTAATTGGATGTGGACTGGGAGGTAGTCACATGACAGAATTCCAGTTATGTGACTGAATCCAAACACAATGCTTAGTCAGGAGCTGGAGACTGGGTCATCTGCAAAAGGTAAGTGTCATGAAAAACTAAATGTGTGCTTGCCTTTAATCCCAGCACTTGGGAGTCAGAACAGGCAAATCTCTGTGAGTTCGAGACCAGTCTGGTCTACACAGTGAGTTTGAGAACATCTAGGGCTGTTACACAAAGAAACTGACTAGGAAAAAGAGTAATAATATTCATCCATTACTTATATTTGCAAGATAGCCTCCTCCTCCTCCTCTTCCTCTTCCTCTCCCCCTTTCCTCCTCTTCTTTTTCCTCCTCCCTCTCCTTCCCACTCCTTTCACTCACCCCCTCTCCCATTACCTCCGGTTTCCCACTGCCTTCCTCCTCTCCTCTCTCCTCCTCCTTACACTGCAGCAGTACGACAGGATCCAAGGCCTTTGCATGATGGATGGGCAGGTACTTTATTGAGCTACAGTTCCAGACCTCTCTATTAATATATGTTAATTTCTTTGCTTCTTTTTTCTTTTTCATTGTTTCTTTGTTTCTTTCTTACTTTTGGAGATAGATGAGATATTTGGTTGGTTTCAGTTGATGGTGGGGATAAGATGGTGCGATTTTTTTCTGTTGAGTTATAGTAAATATATATTATGTCTAATATAGACTAATTATATATATATATATATATATATATATATATATATATATATATATATACATATATATGAGATCAACAACTGGCATCTTTCCTTCCCACCAATCCCCTCTGAGCTCAGAAGGGCTCTGTCTTAGTGGCTTCCTGGATTACATTCTCGTCTCTAGTCTCTCCTTCACTCACAAAGCCACACTTACCTCCCTCTGGCTCAAAAATGATTACTGACTCTCATGACCCAGTGAGCTCAGCTGCGCAGTGACGTATAACCACAGCCAATCTCTTCAGAACCTTATCCTCCAATTCCCCTCACGGAGTCAAGCAAAAAAGACTGCCTCTCACTCAGGGTACCTCCTTTTGTTCCTCTCAGTCAGTCCTGGAGGGGGCACACAAGCAGCCTTCCCCTGTGCAGGTCCTGTTGGTAGACTCAGCCTTCTCCATGTAACCACAGGGGAAGGGAGACCTGTTATCTTCTCATGGGCAATTGCATTAATAACCACATGGGTGGTATCACACAGAGCTCATGGTTCCCGCTTTGGATGGAAAGCTGTAACAGATCTATTGAAATCATGGTTAAACCTGCCTTGTCAGCCCTGTGCCAGCCCTGTGCCAGGCATACTGCTGAGAGCACCACAGTTGTTGGTTACCCCAAAGGATGCTAACCCATGAGCTAGCAAGCACTTCAGCTAAGTAACAACTTCTCGGGGATTGTTTGCAGGAGCTGGACTGTGGTACACAGAATTACCTGATAATCTTTTCACTTGAGTGTGGTTGCAGGGGTATGTGTTCGTGTACAGCATTATACTCAAGTTAAAACCAGGCTTAGTGGCACACACCTTTAACTCCATCAGTAAGGTGGAAGGAAGAGAATCAGGAATTCAAGGTCATCCTTGGCTACTACTTAATGAGACTTGGAGACTAACCTAGGCTATTGGAGATCACATTTCAAAAACAAAACAAACAACAGCAGCAGCAACAAGAACAAACCAGGAGCTGGAGACATAGCCCAGTGGCTCAAAGGACTTGCTGTTGTCGAGAAGACCTGGGTTCAGTTCTCAGCACCAAGAAGGTGGCTCACGATCACCCAAGTTCCAAGGGATCTGACACCTTCTAGCCTCTGTAAACTCTTACATAAATGTGGTATACACACATACACCCAGGCCTATATATACATATAAAAATAATAAAAATTCACCTTTTATTAAAAGCCCAAAAGCCACAACAGCAGAATACAGATTTATATGATAATTGTTTTTAAATGAAATATAATTTTAGGTCCCTGAGTTTGTAGACGTCAGGCCATATGCACAGATCCCACTCTAAGAGACAATGAGACTCCCCCAGGTAAATGTGCATGGATTGGGGTCTACAGGAGAAGCCTCCATAATCCATCTGCTGGTGAGATGGCATGGGTACCCCCAGTGTAGGTCTCCCTGACTAACCAGGGATCGACTGTAGCCAGAAAGTATTGAAAAGCACAGGCCAGGGCTAGGGAGTTACTGCAGCAGATAAAAAAAAAACAAAAAAAAACAAAAAAAAACGCTTGCCTTGAAAACCCAATGAACTGAGTCCCGGTCCTGGAAACCCACATACAAAGCCAGATGTAGTGGCTCACATCTGTAATCCCCAGGTGACAGGAGGCACACATCTATACAAGTTCCTTGCAGCCAAGTTTCAGACTTGATAATGATCGTGACTTTACAGAAGCCCAGCCAGTTTCCTCCAGCTTTTCTTACCTGTCTCACCCTGACTCCTTGACTCTCAGCTCATCCCCGGTCCACCCAGAAAAACAGAGTGAGAAGCATTCTTCAGAACTGAGGGAAGAACAGTTTTCCAGACTGCTTTGCACAAGTCACTTTTACAAACTCACCCTCTACTACAACTATATTCTGCACTTTTTATAATATGTGTGTGTGTATACACACCCTTTTACTCCTTTCTTTCTCTTTCCCTCCCTCTCCCTCTCCCCCTCCCTCCCTCTTCTTCTCTCTCTCCCTTTCCCTCTCTCTCTCCCTTTCCCTCTCCCTCCCTCCCTCCCTCTCCCCATCTCTCTCTCTCTCTCTCTCTCTCTCTCTCTCTCTCTCTCTCTCTCTCTCTCTCTCTCTCTGTGTGTGTGTGTGTACACATACATGTGCATCATCAGAGAACAATTTGTAGAAACTGCCTCTTCTCCTCAGGGCTTGAACCCAGGTCCTTGGACTTGCCTGTAGTGCTATCTCCACAGCCCTGCTTTTTAAATTTTATCTGCATAATACTTTGCATCAGCCAGCATTCTTATTCACGCTCTTTCCCCCTGTCCATCTGTCCCAAGACAATAAAAGACACATGACAACAAGAGTCTCTGTACCCAGTGTTTCTGATGCCCACCCAGGGCCTGGCCCTTGTACTTAGTAAAATCACCCCGTTTATGTACAGAACACATACTCTAAACTACAGAAGACAAAGGGGCGTGGGGAACTGACTGGCTTGCAGTTTATCCAGAAGGAGCCTTAGGGAGACATGTCAGGTATATTCTTAGATTCATGAAGATAGCACAGGAGCTAATCCAGCAGGTGAGCCGGAGCCTGGGAGACAGTAAGCACTCAATAAAGGAAGTTGTTAGGTTTTTATTATCATGGGTTGTTACTCGGGAAGATAACCCGGCCCCTAGGATCTGACAGTGTTCTTTCACAGTGGAAGCATTTACTTCTTCTTGGCTCACTCTGACCTCAGAAAACAATTCTCCCTAGGGCCCCCAGAAAGCGGGCCCCTCCCAAACAGGCACAGTCCAGCGCCTGTGTCCTTTAGCAGCCCCGCCCCCACCCTGCAACTTCTAAAATCCTCGGCCGGAACTCCCCACAGGATTGGCCTCTGCTTTCTTTGTTCACTCTGTTTGCTTTGAAGCCCTTTGCAGGCACCGAGAAATCAATAAGCCCGGTTGCTGCTGCCCCTGAGTGTGGCTCTTTTCCATTCTCCTTTGGGAGGCTGGGCTCACTCCAGCCCACTAGCAGGTAGTGAGGAGCCCAGCTCTGTCCGCAAAGGAAGGTCCTTGTAAGTAATCGAGGAGCACAGGTTTAGCTGGCTGGGGATTCCCTACCCAGGCTGTCACAAGATGAAATGGAAGCAGGCGGTTCAGGCTTGCCTGATGAAAAAGCCTCGAGTTAGGCTTGCTTCGATAGGGTTATCAGTCACTGAACAAGTTAATTATTTAGGAGAGTGCTTCTTATGGTGGGGTTTCATTTAAATTTTGCCCCTTGATGTCCGTATATAAAAATGACTAATCTGTCGGACACTGCCATTGTGCGCCGTGCATCTATCACTATCGAGCCTCTTTTTCATAATTGGTTTATTAATTATAGCATCTTAATGATCTGTTTAAAATAAATAAACCATTTGCACCATTTCAAAGGTATTTTGTGAGGCTCAGCTGATATTAAAATAGCACCAGCCTTATGTGCCTCTTCAGCAAGTGACCTAATTAGTTAATAAAGTAATTGAATATTAAAAAGGATGTTGCAAGTGATTAAAATTTAAGAGCCTTCAGAATGTTATTAAAGCTATAAATCATACATCAGGGTTTTAATTTGCATAGCTCCGGAATTACTAATGGTCCCCCGTGCACAGGAGGGTTTGGCAGTCAGTCCTTCAACAAAATGTTGGTGATGTTCAAGGCACCAGATTCTTTCAGGCTCTTTTCATAGCCACATAGAAACCTTCTCTTGCTGAATTAGATGTCTAGCTGCTGACACCGCTGCTTGCTCCCTCTGGCAGGTATGCCCATTCACACAACCATCCATCCATGCGTGAGCACTCGAGCGCGCACACAGATGGAAATCTTCTGTGTCCGACTTCTGTGCCAGGTGTTGGGCCTAGTGAGAAGCAAAATGGATCCAGCCTCCACTAGGAGGCTTAAAGCTGGACGGTCATGTTGTCCCCCACTTGGGGAATTATAAACCGTGCTGTGGAGCCAGGTCTTGTCTGCTAGACTAGAGAGGAGACACCCAACGACAGGTAAAGGCTTTGCTGCGTAGGCTTTGGGTGAGGCTTGGCCAGACAGGACACCCTTGAATCTGCCAGTAGAGTGTAGGAAGCACCGGCTGAACTGGCAAGTACTCTTAATATTATACAAGAAAGTCAAATAGCCAGGGGTGGTATGTGTCTGTGATTCAATCCCAGTGGGCTGAGGGCACAAGGACTATGAGTGGGCTGAGGGTAGAAGCTAGCTACTGGCTGGAAGGACAAAGAGGAGCTGAACGGCAAACACATCCACTGTGTATGTTTGCGCTTGCTCTAGCATCGGCTGGGTGGTGGGCTACCTAAGAAATTACGTAAGGGTTATGGACAACGGGGGGGGGGGGGGTGTGAGACAGAATCTGTGACTCTGGAGTGAAAGGTGCATGTAAAAGAAACCCTGGGTTTGTTCCAACTTAATAGCTGCTCATTTGTGACTTCCAGAAAGGCCTTCAGTGTTGAGATTTCTGCAAGGATAATACTTTTATCAAACCTGGATATGAAACTTCCACATCCCTGGTCCTGAGTTCCCCCACTAGGGCAAATTGGTTTTAAGTTATGTTTTCGACGCAATTGTTTCCTAACACTGTCTTGGCAGATGCCTTTTGATTACTGCCCCGTGTTACACAGCATATGCTGACCCCCGTTCTACAACGTTATCGACAGCACAGGAGCTGCTTAGAGCTGGCCTGAAGATGAACGCTTTATTTTGAATACTTACATGTGTCATGGGGAGTCTTGATCTGGGGCAGATTTCTCAATTTTCCTCTCTCAGCTCCCTTTTAAGTCAACGTTAAAAAGCAAGCCAACCTCGAGGGAAGCAACAGCTAAATAGACATGGGGCAGGAGGTGTACTGGAGACCAAGACAGAATCTCTGAAGACGCCATGAGTTACCCGAGTAGGGGGCACACTGGGCCATGCAGTCACAGGAAAGATGATGTAAGCACTGTCAGAGCATCACCTGACAGTGGTGATCGCTGGTGACCAGCCGTCCTGGTGACCGGTTTGCTAATGTGTGAGCTGCTGCTTGCTGCCTCCAGCGTGTACTTTTCCACGTGACTCTAATTGGCCCACACAGGAGTGAATCTGTGACCCTTCCCTCATTAGCTACATGCTCAGAGCAGCTGAGCTAGCTTGCGCTGGGTCACTGAGGTCCCTTGTAGGAAATTACCACCCCAGTGCCCCCACGGCCCTCTTGTAACCCCAACTAATGAATGTCCCATGGAGCCTAATGTCCTTCCTGGGGAAACACGAGGCTCCACTAGCAGCATATGTTATCTTCTGAAGGTTTAACCCAGGAAAAGCCAACTGAAGGGAGCACAGAGAATTTGGGGAGCCAAGGAATAACCTCTCAGACACATGTGCTGGGAGAAGAAGGGAGAAGGGAGAAGGGAGAAGGGAGAAGGGAGAAGGGAGAAGGGCACAGTGCCAGTGTGGTGGATCCGGTCTCCAGACACAGAAGGACACAGAATGCAGGCACCGGGGAGTGCAGGAAACTAGAGAGAATATCACACAGCAAGTTCAAGTGTAAACGGCACCAAGGCTGTGCTCTGCCGGCTTAGCAGGCTACATCACCAATGCGTTAAGATTGATTTTTATTTATGTGTAAGTGTCTGTGTCTGCCACACGTGTCTGGAGACCATCGTGGCCATCGGATGCCCTGGAGCTGGAGGTAAGGATACTTGGGAGGCACCAGACATGCTTGCTGGGATCTGAAGCTCTATCCTCTGAGGGCCTGTAAGCACCTTTAACCACTGAGCCATCTCTCCAGGCCCAACCGCCAACTTGAAAAGATGAAAATGGTGTATGCCTATTTTAGTGATGAGGAAAGTAAGGCTTTGAAGTGATTCGTGAAATAAGTTCACTGTGAAATACACAGGGCGTTACTTTGCTGTAGCGTGCATGCTGCCTCACTGCAGGCTTGGAGCAATGGGCGAATCATGGGCAGGAACTTCCAAAATTATGGGTCAGATAAACCTTTCTCTTTAATTCATATAAACGATTATATAATTCTCATTATAGTTATGGAAACTAGACAAAACACAACCATAATCTTGTTTCTCCTTTAAAAATCAGTTCTCATTTCACCCACCATATTTGTCTCCACCACGTTCGCTGCTAGAAAATCATGCTTCAGGAAGGATAGGAAAGTCTTCTGGAGGCTAGCAGGGGTTAGGGTGTTGTTAAGCTTTGACCCCCCCCCCCCCGTCCCCACCCCGATACTGTTGCTTGGTAATTCCAACCTAACACAACAGGTTTCCTGTGTTGATTATAAATGCTCGCTTGACTCACGAACATGTCTGCATCCAGTTCTGGAGTGGTCACTCCACTCAGTAGCAACCATTGTCACACCTGGCCTTGCAGACCGCGCAGCCCAATGGTATTGTTTCATTTGCTGAGAAAAAAAGGGATTCCGAACAGCCGTGCAGGCGCAGTCTCCTGCCAGCAGGGGGAGATAGTGACCCTGAAGTAGGGGAAACTGAGAAACGTTTCTTCTCACTCTTTTTCTAAGTTCCTTTCCCTCCCTGACTGACAGCAGCCGCGATGGCTGAGATTCAGATTAGGTAAAGACAACAATCCACAACAATCCACGACAATCCACATTGCCATGGGGTGGGTCAAAGCTTCTACATATTTAAGTATGGATCGCTGAGACATGGGTCCTTCAGAGACCTAGTGAAGCAGTTTTCTTTAACCCACTGCCACCTAGTGGCAACCGAGCAGACTGAGAAAGATATTTCTATCTAGCCGTCAAAGAATTTTTTTCAGTTCTTTCTTACTCAACCCAGGAAACTAAGGTAAAGATAGATATATTTATTTGCGGGCTTTCCATACCCTGGCCAACCTCTGAGGTATGGCCAAATCTTGGGCCTTGCCTCGACCTCCCCTTTTGTGGTAGTTAGGACTTTACTAATTCAGTTGAGCCCAGGTCAACTTAGGTCTCTTAGAGCAGGGTACTGCATGTCAAATTAATGTAAGAACGTACGTGGTGTGAGTGTGTGTGTGTGTGTGTGTGTGTGTTAGAGAGAGAGAGAGAGAGAGAGAGAGAGAGAGAGAGAGAGAGAGAGAGAGAGAGGAAAGGGTTTTGCTCATGCTAGACAAGAACTCTACCACCAAGCTATACCCTTTCCTTGGAGCTTTAAAGATTGGATCTAGCTATGTAGCCTAGGCTAGCCTCCAACTCATGACTATCTCCAGTGTGCAGGGATGGCAGGTGTATGCCATGTCTGAGCCAATGTGACTTATTTGTCCTACTGGGTAAGCACACAGGAGAGATTAAGTCACTGACGTGGCAAGCCCTTGGACCACTCAGCTTGCTTCATGCACAGTGGGAAGCTGTGATCCGTTCACAGATTTCTGGAAGCTCGTAAGGATAATTAATGGTGACCTCACCAGATCGTGAGGAGAATGGATTAATGCCAGTGAAGTCCAGGCTGAAGGAATCCACAGGGCAATTTGTGCAGCTTGGAGTTGGGAGAATTCAAATTTGAGGGATCAAAGCTGCCTGGGGAATGGGACTCCAGATATGGATGTGCAGCAGTAAGACTGCAATTAGCTAAAGCTACTTTATTTGGTTATTTATGTGTCTCTGTGAGTGTATACGTGTGTGTGTGTGTGTGTGTATACGCATTTGTGTGCATTTCTGTCCATGCTTAGGGCAGGCACTAGATGTCCTCCTCCACCCTCCCCCTTTGATTCAAAGTGGGGTCACATCCCTGAACCTGGCTAGAAGCCAGTAAGCTCCAGCTTCTCCTGCTGCCCACCAAGATTTACACCTAGGGCTACAGGAGTTGTGGGATGCCTGACTTGCTACATGGTGCGTTGATCTGAACTCCAATCCTTGTGACCGTGTAGCTCTTAGCTGCTGAGCCATTTCTCCAGCCCCTGCTTGAAATATTTTAACTTTTTAGAATGTGTGTCTTCTCTTGGTAATAGACAAAATTTCCCCAAGTTAGTAGAGACCAGGCAGCAAGCAAATGGATACAATCATATTTATTAACTTCCAGACTCCCATTTGACACATATCAAAAGCAGAACATTGCAAAGGTTACTAGCAGCAGGCCCCCTCAACAAGAAGGGGCTCAGTTAACCTAACAAGGGATGAGGGAAGGATGAGGTCAGTCAGGGATTTCTTCTATCAGTTGCTCTATCAGCACTCCTAGTCATCCGGCTTCAGCCCTGTCCATAAAACCACCACCAAGTCACAGTGGAGAGGGGGACACAGTGGCCAGAGTCTGTACTGAGTAAGCAAATTACTTTTGGTTGCTGTCATCTTAGTTTTTTGAGACACTTTCCTCTGTAGCTGGAACTACAGGGATCCGCCTGCCTCAGTCTCCTAAGGGCTGGAATTACATGTGTGCGTGTTTTAGGCTCACTGTCTTGCTTTCCTGCCGGGAAAACAGAAAAGGGGACCAGCTGCTCTGAAATCAGGCAACCAATCACCTGAAACGACCCCTAAGAGTCCTCAGACATGTCCTCATAGTTTGGAAAATACAACAACAGACATTTGCTCCCAAGGACGCACAATCAAAAGGGAATGCAATGTGCCAGGAATCAAACTCCCAGCTTTCCTCGGGGATGCCTGTATTCTGAGGGAGCCTAGATGCAGCAGCTTAAAGACCCCAAGGGTCCCAGGTGTGCTGAGTTTCCCTGCCCCTGATCTGCAGACCACCCATGCTGTTCTTGATAGAGGGCTTTCATTTTTATTAGGACCGTGCAAGAGAATTGACAGACATTTGAAACATACTCAAGACACTGGGAGGTAAGGAGGCCCAACCCAGCTTCAGAATATCATGACAGGGGCCCAAGGCTTATCTTAAATCCACCAATTTGCCAGAAAGTAATGGCAAACTTAACAGCTTTTGCCACACAGGCCAGTTGAGATGGTTTTACTTCCAACCACTGAGAAAAGCCTTCTGGGCAAGAAAGACACAGGTGAACAGGGTTACCAACAACAGGGTGCATGCATTCCAGATAGGGTGCAGGAAGAGAAAAATGAAGACATCTCTCAAACTACTCTATTTATACCACCAGACTCTTTTTCTTCCATTAACCTGGCCTGCGCACAGCAACCATTTCATTCATAAAAAGCACACATGGGGATGAAACGCCCTGGGAGAGCACCAGTGACAGCTAGCTGTCTTTGAATACTTATAATTTTTTCCTACAGGAAAAAAAAAATCTACAGGACATTTAAAGAAGCAGTTTACAGAACCAAATGTATTTTCTGATTTTTGCCTGGGTGGCTGTCATGAAAACTGTGCAAACAGAAACACAGATACCCACTGCCACTCATGCTGGGCCTGTTTCTTTTGTCTTAAGGGGCAGATGTGTAGGCACAGACCTCTGTGAGGCTGATGAGGATTACGGGCAGCTCGGAGCTCAAGACCTGACAACCTGAAGGGGCGTTCCTTCCGTGCCAAGGCAGGCGAGGCTGCTCCTGATCTGACAGCAGCTCACAGCGCGAGTTCATGGGCACCCACACCAGAACCCACACCAGAATGCTGTCTGCCTTGATATACAGCAGGCAAAGAAAGAGCAAGATATAGACTCCTTCAGACCCCTGCCTCAGATGCTAACTGGCTAAGCATTTCACAAACCACCTGCTGGTCCTAAGGGAAACCTCAAGCTTCCTAGATACTAAGATGGGCAACCCAGGTGAAAGCTGTACTGATATGGAGTACAAGACCGGCTTTGTGGACACAGAATGGCATGTGGTTCCACATTTACTCTGCCCATTCAATGCATGCTACTTTCAAAACAGTATTCCCACCCATAACCTTCCTCAGCTTTCCTTCATGGGTCATGTCTGAACTTGACCAAGGTGTGGCTGTCCCTGGTGGTGGTGTTGGCACAGCCAGCAGCTTCTGCATGCTGAGCAGACAGAAACAGGCAGACCACTCTGTCAACTCAGACACTGAGACATAGACAGAAATCTGGGCCTCTCTACATTGGCTGACTGGGCCTGCATAAGCCTGGACCCCCTTGTCTATTTAAGCTGTATTCCTTAGACCTTGGACAGCAGACAGGGCCCCTGTTCTGTCCTACTTTGTGTAAAACACCTGGGTTGCCCGTTGTCCCCCTTACATTTGAGCATAGGCCTGTAACAGCCCTGATCAGTTCAGGTGGTAATACTTGCCTACCTGTAACTTCTCTTCAAGCTGAGCACAAGACCTGTGGCTAAGCTGGTCTCACTAATGGCTGAGCCACAGGGTGGTAGGCCACCTCTTCAGTCATAGCATTGGCAGGCAGAGGCAGGCAGATCTTTGAGCTTGAAACTAGCCTGGTTTACTTAGTGAATTTCAGACCAGTCAGGCAGACACAGTGAAACTGTTCAAAAAACAAAAACAGCTAAAATCTGTGAATTATTCAGGTGGCTAGAAATTAGTTTGAACAATCAAAGCCATGTATTCAAAAGTAAGGCATATCCTTGAGCCAACTGTAACCCCGCCCTCCCAGAACACAAGTGAGGAGGCTCTAGTCCATCCAATCGTGGGGCTCCTAGGAGGAAAGGGGTGCATCTTCTAGTAATGACCTCATCAACCCCTCTCCCTGGGTTCTTCTTTTCTCATCAGGAAAACTTCAGCTAGTGATTAATCCATGCCAGGCACTCAACTCAGGAGCTCATGAACAAAACACAGGGCCCACCATGAAGCCCCCAGCCCGGTTCCCCAGTCCCCATCCCCCCAGACAGTACAGCGACTCCCAGATGACATATGTGATACCGTTTTGGAGAAGCAATACATTATTAAGACCTATTTTCCTTTATTTTTGAAAACTGTTCCAATGCTAAAGGCAATAATTTATTAAATTGATTTTTTCTAAAAATAATTACCATGCTTTGCATGAAATTGCACATTTCCTAGAGAGTATTCATTTCAGAATCATCATCCAAATTAAACAAATAAATGGAGGGGATCTAAAGATAGAACACATACAATTTAAAGATAATCTTCACAGAGAGAGTTGTCATATTGAGGGGAAAATTATGAATCAATCCTTATGGAAATATGGGAGAGCTATATGACAACATGAAATCGGCACCAGGAGGTTCACTAGGATGGACAGAATTTGTTCTATTCCTTCTGTTTGCACATTTCTACATAGTCAGGGGGAAGAGCATCCATTCCAGCTTCTAGCTAAGGGGCAAAAGGGTAGATGGGGGAAGCACTGCCACTCGGGGAGCACTGCCACTCGGGGAGCACTGCCACTCGGGGAGCACTGCTGGAGACAGAGGCACTCCAGACTGATGAGTGAACAAAGCAACTGCTGACTTGAGAACAAGCCTGGCGCTGGCCCAGGAGACAGAGGAGAATTTAGACTTCAGGATCAAAGAGCTTTGAGTTCAAGTCTTTACCCAGAGCTTCCACAGACCCCAGTGCACCTGCCCTGCCCTCAAACTCAGATTCAACCAGAAATAAAACAGACAAAGTGAGAAGAGAAGAAGCCCACAAATCCCCCTGGGGAACAATGCTGTTTTTAGATGCATTTTCTCCCTTCAGTACCAGAACAGACACCCTTGAAAAGCAGGCCCGGGATGTGGGGCAGCAGCAGAGACAAAGTCACTTTCTCCTAGATGAAGGTGTTCCTCTGAGAATTCCTGCTTCTTTCTAGAGGAAGGAACAGACCAGGGAAAGCAGCTGCTGAAGCTCCATCACAGCCTCTGATGACGGCTACAGGACCAGAAACGGCAGCTGGAAGGTCCCTTCCTCATACAGCACCTGCCTCGCTCACTGGACAAGTTTTACAGAGCTATGCTATAGAGAAAGGAAAATTTATTCATGGCACTTAGATATGCTTAGAGGCTGTAGAATGCCTTCCTAAAATTCTGCCACAATGCCCTGGTGAGGTAGGTGTCTGATGGGGAAACTGAGGCACATCTGCTGACTTTTCAATGTCTGATGAGGCAGTGGTCCAGCTAACAGAAGAGCCAAGTGTCCCAGCCCCCTAAACTTAATTTACCCTGCTTCTCAGAGGGTTTATCAAAGCTATTCACAAACCCAGCAGGGGAAATGTTCTATTCATACATACATTTGAACTAGCTAGCTATTTCTCATTCTCCCTTTGAACATAAGTTATCTAAGATAGAGCAAGTATAAACAAACCTTTGTAAGTCAATAGTGCCTAACAGTCTATGTCAAGATGTAGCCCATTCTGTACTAGTGACTGAAAAGCATACAGTGACATAATTCAAGTAGGGGCACCCCTGGGTCCTTTGGTATTCCTGACACTCAAGCAGTAATGGGAGTCAAGTGTCCTTAGGACACACCCATCTTTTTAAGAACCTCACTGGCTTGACACAGGGAGTAAAAGCACGACCCCTCTTTCTCAGTAACACCATTCTGAGAGACTTTCTACACAAGGCCAGGCCCGCCTGGAAAGGTGACTCTCAGCCATGTGAGAGATGCGTATTACTGAGTTCATGTAGAACTCTCTGAAGTCAGACACGAAGGGCACATCAGGACAGGGCACACAGAACACATGGGGTGACAGCACAGGTCACATGCACTAGCACCATGCCACAGGAGTCGGAGAGGACAACATGAGTGCGGTACAGTCCCATCTGGTGTGCCATGTGCAGAGGCCACCTCTGGTGAGGGAAGACAGGCTTCTGCATGCCTTCCCATGGGGAGAGGGGTCAGAGCAGAGAGGTTACCACTGGCTGCTTTGAGCAACCACCTAGCCGAGCCTCACTCCTTCATAAGCTGGTAACTTTCCTAGACCTTATTAATATCCAAAGATAAGAAATTTCATTTCTTGATCAAGAGAGAATGATGTAGAACAAAGATCAGTTCCAAGATATGGGTTCAGGATCTTGGGCAATTTACACCACTCAAACATGACCATCATGAGATCAAACTCACGGTGCTCAGAGCACTAGCTTTTAGAAATGAAATGACTCCTTCTCAGACATTTCTGAGGTTTTCACAGAGTGGATTCCACTTGTACTATGACCCTAAGTCAAAGCGAAGTGCTTATGCTTGAGACTGTGGAACAGCCAGCAGCAGCCCGTCAGAGCATGGCCTGTGAATGGCTTTTGCCTGGTTAGTACTGCTGACCTGTCCTTCCAGAGGGTGAGCCAGCTCTGTGCTCTGCATGGGCAGGACCAACGGGAATCACTTTGACTCACACTGTTTGGGGTACTAGGAGATAGCGTAAGAACAGTTCATGCACTTTATTTCTAAAACCCAAAGGTCAAGTGGGGCTGAGCTGCTCACTGTGCCAGATGAACCAGCAGGACATTCTCACCTCGGATGAAAATCTGATTTATGTGCCGAGTGAATACCTGCTGGTAATCCACCTTGGGCTTTCGCTTTTTCTTACGGGACTGGCCCCGTGACAGGGTGGTGGCCCTGGAGAAGGTACCTCCCACACTGGACCCTTCTGTCCGTGTAGTCCTCCCTGACAGCTCAGACCTGGACTCCTCCCTTGCAGATGCTTGCAGGGAAGAAGGGACGGAGCGGGAGCGCCTGTGTGAGCCCCGGTCAGTGTCTCCTCGTCCCCACACCGAAGCCACCTTCCACGTGGATGTCTGTGAGTATCGAGACAGTGTGGAGTCCTCAACAGCTGATTTGGAATCGGCTTCCTTTTTGGAGGAATCTTGGAGTTTCAGCCGATCAAACAGCTATAAAGAAAGCAGTGACACCTATCAGCCATGGTAACGCCTACAGTGTAACTCTGTCAACACACACATGACAAGGTCAGATTCCTTAGGTACATCTTGTGAACGCCTTGCACTGACATTTTTTTAAAAGGTAGCAGTCACTTTCTAATTTCTGGACATAATTCAGATAATGATGCCAAGGTAAAAGGTACCCTTTATCTCTGTGGTACAGTTGAAAGGCATTAAAGTCTTCGAAGAGGCAACTTGTGGCTCATATACGTAGGTAAGAAGCGGGTGCCTTGGGGACCTGCTGGGAGCATGAGGTGAGGGACTAAGGCTCTGATAAAGGCAGTCAGCTTGTGATCATGGCTTCTATGCTAGAAGACAGGATGGGGACCCAGGAGGTCAGGGGGAGCTGCCTACCCTAGTGAGAGTCAGCGAGGAATCCCGTTCATATGCTTTGCCTAAGACAGGTTTACGGTAGGTCTCATCCACATCTGTGAGGGCCTAGAGGAAGAGCCCAAAGGGAAGAAAAGGAAAAACAGATATTATTTATAGAGGTTTTACAAGAAGGCAGAGGAGTATCTAGTTAAAGCAGATCTAAACAGGTGAAGTAAGCAGCCTGGACACAAGAAGACGGTAAGGTCTAACACCAGCTAGGTCTAGTCCTAGACACCAGCTGCCTAGGATTGCCAGGCTCCTTCTAGTAGATTAAACAAGCTTCTTTGACAATGGCAAGGTCTTCGTCACACCACGGTAGATGTTCTAAAATTTCAGTGCACATAGACATGCAGGAACCTTATTACAATTCAAACATGAGGCTGCTTTTTTTTTTTTTTTAAGTGAGTTTTTTTTTGTGTGTGTCATCAGGCTTGGTGGCCAGCGACTTTACCTGCCTGAGCCATTTCATCAGCGCCAAGAGATTCCCACAGTACTGTTCAACAGAAATCTCCGGTGATTCTGCTGCAGGGCAGACCACACACTAAGAAGTCATTGCTCCTTTAGCCTCAGTCTCAGTAAGCCTGGGGTTCACCAGAGTGACATGAACAAAGGGCCACAAGATCAGCCTCACAGGAAATTGTCAGGATCAATGACACAGTGCAGTGGGAGCCACTCTGAAGAATGTTAACTCACCCTACAAATCTAGAGACACAGTAATTATGACCACTACTGTCAATAAATATGCTCTCTTTAATTCTCTCCTCCCAGGGCCAGGTATGGTGGCTCACCCTGTAATCTCAGGCAGGAAACTGAGGCAGGATGACAACTGCCATAAGCTCAAGGCCAGTCTAGGCAACATAATGGGGTCCAGGCTGTAGAGTGAGATCCTGTCCAAAAATCCTGAAAGACAAACTTGCTCTTTTCAACAAAAAACCATCACAGTGTGCTAGCCTACTTTTAGAAATGAGAAGAGGCTCAGAGGGATTACCAAAAGGTGAAGCCCCTAGGATCCAAATTCCATAACAATCAAAAGAAGGGTTTCAAGCTAGATGTTCCAGGAGACCAGCAGTCAGTACTCAGGTGTCACATTCCTCAGAAGCTGGTCACCTTGCTTTTTGACACAGGAACAAAAGAATGGCTATCAGGCTTGGTGGCACACACGTTTAATTCTACCACTCAGAAGGCAGAGGCAGGTGGATCTCTATGAGTTCTAGGGCAGCCTACTCTACACAGTGAGTTCCATCAGGAGTACATAGTCATAGTGAGACTTGGGTCTATAGCCTGGTCTACACAGCTAGTTCCAGGACAGCCAGGACCACACAGAGAAATGCTGTCTCAATCAAAAACAAACAAAAGAATGGCTGGTAGGCAGCCTATTCTAAATCACTAAAGGAAGACACAAGTATTCTCTAAGATTACAGGTCTGTCAACCTTAGCAGTATGGGCACACAGGACAGGATAGTTCTTTGGTGGAGGGAGGCTATCTTGTGTGCTGTCAAACATCAACCCACACCATCCGCTTGAGTTGTTTAAAAATTAGCTAAAGAGAATCATATGGGTTGATGTTTGACATTTAATCAAGTAAAACTTGAGGAAGGCAGATTATTTTCCATTATGTGAATGGGTTTTAGTTATTTCTAAATTGGTCCCACTGATATTGTGGTAGTTTGACTAGGAATGGCCCCTACAGACTCATGTGTTTGAATCCTTGGCCATAGGCACTGACACTATTAGGTGTGGCTTTGTTAAAGGAAGTGTGTCACTATGGAGGTAGGGTTTGAGGTCCTATGTGCTCAAGCTATGTCCAGTGTGGCACAGAGTCTCCTTCTGCCTGTGGATCAAGATGTAGAGCTCTCAGCTCCTTCTGTAGCACCATGCCTGCCTGCAGGTCGCCATGCCATGCTTTCCACCATGACAGTAATGAATTAAATCTCTGAACGTGGAAGCCAGCCCCAAATTAAATGTTTCCTTTGTAAGAGTTGCTGTGGTCATGGTGTCTCTTCACAGCAAAAGAACCCCATCTAAGCAGCACTCCAATCTCTCTCACACGGGACTATCAAAACATAATCACAATCTCCATACACTGCCCTGTGTTCCTGGGAGCAAGGGAAGAGCAAAGCTGCCTGGGTTGAGCACCCTTGCTTTAAGGGAAACCAGCAGAAAAGCTGTTTTCAGTGGTGATGGTCAGGGTGTATAAAGTATAATTCTGAGAAATTATCCCCAAGGCTTTACTTAACAAGGTTACTTATGCCCTTCAGACACACAGATTTTTAAAAAAGGCTTGTTGTTACCATATTCCAGAACTTGTCGAATGCAACGAGGAAGCCAGTGCAGACCCCGCGAAGCCCCTTGAAAGTGCGGATGTGGACGTTCACCTTCACTCCCTCTCGGATGCAGCGGTGCAGCTCACCCAGAGGGCTGCCTTCATGCACTGAAACAAGCGAAGGCCTTGGTCAACACCGGGCAACACCCGACTCACTGGCAGGACAGCCAGGGCCGCCAGGGCCTCCCAGCACGCCCAAGGAACCCTCATCTTCACCACTAAGGCGTTCCATGAGTGGCAGGATGGCCATAGCCAACGAACTCAGAAAGGAGGCCAGATTCCAACAGACTGTGGAGAGGCCGCCATGTGCGACTCAAGTCTAAATCGTTCACTAGCTATAAATGTCTACTCTGTTTGATGAGGACAGTGATTCTAAGAGGTACCATCATTTTAAAAAATGTCTTCAGGCTAAAAAAGAAATAAAGGGGAGTACACACACCAGTAGCTGGGGTCTTCTCAGTCCTGAACAATGGTTCAGTAGAATTCTGGTAAGCTGCACTTCTGGGCCAACCTTTTCATGAACCAAAAGCCTTGTTCAAATGTTGAGGGAAATAAACTGTGCCTCATACTGCTTCTAAATCTATGCTAGCCTTTCAAAGAAAATGGCTTTTTAGGGAACTAAATAGTATTCATTGAAATAAAAACATATTTTAAGCAGGGCATGGTAGCACACACCTTTAATCCCAGCACTCAGGAGGCAGAGGCAGGAGGATTTCTGTGAGTTCAAGTATAGGTGTTCATAAAATGTAAAGTTGTTTCAGTATTTATAATTTTATATTTTAATCAATATGTTGTTATAGCTGCTTTTAGAATGAATTAGTCTGTTCAATCATATATTTTTTAAAATTTAAAATTTTTATTTTTCAGTTTATCATATATAATACTAGATTATCATATATAATACTAGATGGCACTGTGGAACAGCATTTGTTATTGTTGTAGAATGGCCTTTTGATGTACACTCTGGGGAAGCTCCTGGTGTTACTGTACTTCAGTGTACACCTTCACACCAGCAGGAAATGGACCTGACAGTGTAAGATGCATATGCTGAGTGTCTGGCATCTTATGAACACAGCAGTGTGAGCACGTAAGGAAGGGATGATGGGCAAGCAAGATTCCGTTTTTTATGTTGAGAGCTTCTGTTGCAGAGCTTGGTGCAATGATAGACTTTTCTTACTTCATATCAATTTATCTTCCATGCGCTGCTGGTTCTAGTATTTAAACAAACAAACAAACAAACCAAAGAACCCCAATACATTTTTTAAACAAACATTTCATTATTGCTAGTGGTATTACACACACACACACACACACAGAGTCACACACGTACTTCAGTTCAGATAACTGATTTCTTCATTCTTGAGTTGGTGTAGAAATGAAAACCATGACAAATGAAGGAAAATCTCTTGGGAGAAAAATGACTCAACAAGTTAAAAGTGGAGTTTAGACGTCATATTGAAAATTAGGTTGCACGGTACAGTCGGGGGCCAGGTGTCAGGGACAGTGGCCTTGGATGGAAGCAGAGGGGCTGGCTAAGCTCACATCCAAAAATGTAAGAACGGAAACAGGACACTGCTGCCCATCAACTTGTCTTCTGACAATGGCTTTGAACCCTTGATAAATGTGTGTGTGTGTGTGTGTGTGTGTGTGTGTATGTGCATGTGCACACATGTTACAGGCTTTCTAACATCAGGTATGTAAGTAGCATCCAGACCCTTACTAAGGGTAACCTCAGCAAGTGATTACTCCCTGCAAGTTCAAGTTTCTTCATTTGTAAAGTAGAATTGAACTAGTAACCTTCTAGATCACATCTGGGAATAGGTCTCTATAATTCAATTTACTGAAGCTCATCACAATGCCTCGGTTAGACCCTCTGTACACAAACACGCAGTGTCTCTTCCACAAAGTAGAAGTTCCCTGGATAAGCTGAACAAAATACGGGGCCTGTATCTTCCTAAAGCAGAGGAGCAAACATGCATCATCACTAAGCAAATGGCAACTCTGGTAACTTAAATCTTATATCTGTAATGTTCTTTAGATTTTTCTCCTTTCGAAGATTCAAGCTGTAGTTCTGGGGAGCATTCACTTTTCTTTCTAAGTGGTCCAAACACAACACTAGCATCACCTATGAAAACAAGCTGTCAAGACAAAAATGAGCTTCCCATTCTAAGACTGCACATTCTCTTCCAGCCATTTCCATGGCAAACTCCAAGAGGATATGAAGCAGACTCTTAAAACTTAGTATGGAAGAAAATGCATTATTGTGAAGAAAGTTCTTCCAGAATCCCTTCCTCCACTGCTACTAATCTTGAGACATACCCATCCCACTGCGGATGATCTCTGCTCTCTACTAATCTTGAGATATACCCATCCCACTGCGGATGATCTCTGCTCTCTACTAATCTTGAGACATACCCATCCCACTGCGGATGATCTCTGCTCTCTACTAATCTTGAGACATACCCATCCCACTGCGGATGATCTCTGCTCTCTACTAATCTTGAGACATACCCATCCCACTGCGGATGATCTCTGCTCTCTACTAATCTTGAGACATACCCATCCCACTTCGGATGATCTCTGCTCTCTCTGTGGTCAGCAAGAAGTTCAGCCCAAGAATGACCACATTCCCACATTCTCTATCTCTGAAGCACAGTTCAGTCTAGAATCTTACTTGATGACTGGCGTAGTTCAGGTCTCCTGGCTCCCTCCACCAACTACAACATGCACCTCATTACTGCCTCTCCAGGGTCTGTAAGAGCTAGGTTCCCTGGTAAGCTCATCTTAACTCCATCCTTTTGTTTGAGTCTCACTGTACCTTAGCACACAGGTACTTCTGCTACCAAGAGGCCGAGGGTTCTCTTGCAACATTCAGATGAAAATCATGAACAGACAGATCCTGAGTTCAGCAACCCCATACTTAAGGTGCCAGGACCTTGCTGTCCACTCCTCCACAGCCAGCTCTAATAACTCTTGATCGTTCTCTACAACTCCTCCACCTCATAGCTCTTGGCTGCCCTTCTCCATCCACAGTCTGTCATCTCAGTACTCCTTCAGTTCTTCACAGCCTCAGCCTGTACAATTTCTGTTCCTAATCACTCTCTGGAACTCTCCAGCGACCAGCTAGCTCCTTCTGGATGTCCTGGGGAAGTTGTCTACTTTTCATGTTACCAGGTCTGCCTCCTGTGCCCAAGACAAAGACCACACTCAATGAAACCATTCAGATGGGGAAGCACTGAGTGTTTCAGCAGGAGAGGGCAAGAGAGGAGGAGGGTAAAGCAAGGGCTGTGTACATGGCACGTGCGCAGACCCCAGTCTGCTAGCCGCTAACCACACCGGGTCATGCAGTGAGTGCAGGTTTACTGGGCACACTTCTGGCTGTCATGAGGAGGAGGTGATCCTCTCGCCCCTGACTGAGGACATCTGCAAGATGGATGGGGTCATCCAGAGCCGGTTGTTGAGTTAAGGTAGGCATTAAGGGTGACATTGCAGGGTTGAAGTGCAGTCTGCCAAGGTGGCAGTTGTCAGTAGGTCCAGTTGTCCAGACCAGAAGTGAGAACATATCAATCAGGCACAATAGCTACCTACAGAGATTTCTGTTACCAGACCGACAACAACCTGGGGTAACATGCCCCAAGTGTCTGAAACAAAGTGCTCTGGGCAGCCATGAGGCATTAAAGGTAGCCATAGTTGCCGAGGAAAGCCTCCAACTGTGGATGTGGCTGGCTCTAGAGTTTCTGAGAAGGTGGTGCTGGAGCAAGGAGGATACACTGGCCATCTTCCCTGGTGGCAATCCCAGGCATGACAACCAGGTCCTTCACAACACCGCTGGGCTCAGCCATCTCTAGCTGGCCAATCCCCTGCCTGATATGATGGTTGTTCCTGGGCAGTCTGGACTACACAAGTGCTCACAGTGAGGACAAGGACACCATGAGAAAACTACAGAATCAACTAACCTGAGCCCACAGAGGCTTGCAGAGACTGAATCACCAACCAGGGAATCTGAATGGGACTGACAGGCCCTCTGCACATAGGTAATGGTTGTGCATCCTGGTCTTCATGCAGGAATCCTAACAGACAGAGCAGGGGCTTTCTCTGATCCTGTTGCCTGCCTCTGGGACCCTGTCCCCCTACTGGGCTGCTCATCTAGCCTTAATAGAGGAGGATGCACCTAGTCTGACTGTTACTTGATATGCCAAGGGTGGCTGATATTCATGGGAAGCCTCCCCTTTTCTAAAGAGAAAGGGAAGAGGGATGGATGGGGAGTTGGGGGAGGACTGGGAGGAGAGTGTGATGGTTTGTATATGCTCGGCCCAGGGATTGGCACTATTAGAAGGTGTGGAACTGTTGGAGTAGGTGTATCACTGTATAAGACCCTCCTCCTAGCTGCCTGGAAGAGTATTCTGCTAGCAGCCTTCAGACGAGGATGTAGAACTCTCAGCTCCTCCTGCACCATGCCTATCTGTACACTACCATGCTTCCCGAATTGATAATAGACTGAACCTCTTAACCTGTAAGCCAGCCCCAGTTAAATGTCGTCCTTATAAGAGTTGCCTTGGTCATGGTGTCTGTTCACAGCAGTAAAACCCTAACTAAGACAGAGGGGAAACTGCCATAAATTAATTAATTAATTGAAATAAAACAAAATAAAAAGGAACGCTCACAACAAAGACCTACCACAAAGTTAACTTTCTTCTCTGGTGAGCTTTATCTAACAAAGCCTACCCCAAGTACTGTCAGGGAAGGCCCAGTTTGCTGGCACTCACAAAGATCTCAGTCCAGCTAGCAATACAAAGAGGCTCAAAGGCATCAGAGTAGCTTGTTCAGTGTCATTTCTTAGTCAACAGCTGAGCCAACACTCAGCCCAAGCAACGTCAACCTGAAAATAACAATGACCATCACTGTAAGAACCTACAGAAAGTGACTTTGGATGTTGAGGAAAACTTCCCAATTAGAGAATGTCACTGTCCTAAATGTTTTCAAACGAGGATGAATTTAACCCTTACAGAGCCAGACAGACACTACTACTGCTTCCATTAACCATGTTGGAAAATTCAGGCCCAAGGGTGTAACTTGCCTACAATTATACAGTCAGAAATGAGGAGAGCCAGTGTTCAAACTTAAGTGAACCCTATACATTATGAAAAAGGGCTAACCTCTGCTATATATAAAGTATACGAAATAACTTGATTTTTGAAGACTGTGTTTTTCATCCATGCCCTTCCTTACAAATCGTAAAGGTGGCCCTTGGAGAAACTCCTTAACAAATCTAATCCTGGTGCTTTAGTCACTTGCTTGCTTTCTGGAGGTTGTCCTTTGTGGTACCCACCCATCTCTCACGGTACTCCATCTGCTTCAGGTTTTCAGTGATGAGGGCTATTACTGTGAGGTCTTAACTCCAGAAACGAACTTCATCATGAGAGCCAGGTGAAGCTGTTCCTCACATAGTCCTGATAGCACAGTAAAGCCAGAACCACTCTCAAGTGTTTCCCCTGACAATCTTGGTAGCCAGGAGGTAACAGGAATAAATGCCACACTCCGAGACTTGGGTGCAATTCAATAACCTAACAGCGGCAACAGGCATAGGCAAAAAGAAGGTACTGTAGCGGCTTGTTCCAAAGCCAGGCACGCTCTGTCTTTCTGCTTCTGCTGTGCAAGCCAGCTCTGGGAAATCCTGGCTAGGCAGGGAGGATCTGGTACAGTATGTCAGTCCACAAAGGCACGAGTAGCAGTACACAGCTTTTCAGGGTCTTTCTCTCTTAATAAACACATTTCTAGGAACATAACAAAACAAAAATCTCTTGCTGAGTTCACACCTTCTTTTCCAAAAGAAGCCACTTCAACATTGTAACGATTTCATGAGCAGGCTGCACAAGCTTTGACTGGCTAAGTGGGTCATTGTGTTCACAGGGCAGATGTCATAACTATTTGATATAACCCTAGGCTGTTTTTATTCCATTTAAACAAGATCTAAATAGTACATTAGAACCTTTGTTGTTTAAGGCTTCATTCACCTTGAGGGTCTATTAGGAAGCTGCAAGAAATTCTTTTGTGCCATTTACACCTGCAGAATTTAAAACAACTTGCACACAGGGCAACCTGAGCCTGACAGATAGTCCTGCCCCAGCCAGCCAGAGGCTGTAAAACCTTGTACCTGTGTTTTGGCAGCATTCTGTGTCTGCCGCACTCCAACACAAGTGATTTAGTTAATGTGAACATATGCGGATCAAGTCCCTGCAGCCGTTTTGGAACCGGCACCCCAGGCGGTGTTGTCACTTCCCATGCTGGGATATGAGACGAGACGTCTCTTGTGCTATATGTGAACATATCTATCTATCTCCTCACTCTCCACCTGACCCTCAAATCCCACTCACCTTCAGACTGGCTGTGCTCCAACACAACTTCTGTACATCTCCTCAACTCCCTGCAGTGGTCCCCAAGACCTCTCTCAACATTTCTGCAGACCTCTGATGTCCGCCCCATTCCCCACCCCCCCAAACTGTCTACAAGCCCTACGATCGCCGCTCCTCGTCACTCCCGCAGCCCCTCCGCAGTTCCTCCCCACCTGGAGGGACACTCATCAATAGCCTGTGCAGATCTTCCCCACCGTGGGTCGCCACTCTCCCTGTTCCTCAACTCGTGCACAGCCTCTGTGACTCACAGGGGACCCTCCCCGCGCCCCCACGGCTCTCGAGACTCCCGCAGACGGCCTCTGCAAGCCCTCCCTAGACCTCCGGCCGCCCCACAGCACTCACAGGGCATCCGCGTGAGCACATTGCGGGGTGCCTTCTTGCTGCGCCCCGGGCCCTGGCGTCGCGCCCCGGCCGTGCCGTCCGTGTCCTCCTTGACCACCATGAGCCGGCGCAGGCGCTGGATGCGCTCGGGATCCGGGGTGGGCGCGGCGCGGCGACGGGCCCTGGACGAGGTTCCGGCTCCCGTGGAGGTTCCGGCTCCCGTGGAGGTTCCGGTGGAGGTTCCCGCCGAGGCCGGCTCCCCGGTGCCCCGAGCCCGACCGCGCCCGGTGCGCCCGCCCTTCAGGAAGCTCTCGTACTCCGCCACGTTGTTGAAGCAGGGCGCGTTGGGGTAAGGAATGGGCGGCAGGCGCGGCGCGTACAAGGCCAGCAGCGGGTCGAAGCTGTAGGAGCTGACGTCCAGCCGCGGGCTGGGCGGGCTGGCTGGGCTGCCGGCGCGAGCCGACCTCGCCCCCCACTCGCGCTCCTCCATGTTTGAAAGGCCCGCAAGCCGAAGCCGATGGGCGGGAGGAAGGAGCCGGGCCGCCAGAGGGCGGCACTGCGCAGCCGCAGCCGCGGCTCAGGGGAACACACTGCGCAGCCGCTGCCACCAGGGGGCAGCATAGATTTGCTCTGGAGCGCTGCAAGGGCGTGGCGCAAGGCAGGGGCGTGGTGAGAGGCGTGGTCTGCCTAGGCCTCGCTCCGCCTCCACAGACAGCTGCTGAGAGGTTGAGGCTATCCTCCGACCTTTTTGTTGCTAAAGTAGATACTGTTTATTACTTCTCATTTCCCCCTCCCATTGACATTTACTATCTCTTCTGAATTTGAGATCTAACGTCAACAAAATATACAATTAGGACACATTATTCAAAAACAAAGCCAACATTCCGGAGGCAGTACATTAACCATTTATTCAGTAAATCTCACTGATACTCACAGACAGCTTAGGATATTTGATGCTCCAGACTCGAGGGTGGGCCCCGAGAACAGCATTTTAAAGTCCCAGGATGTTCTGATTCCAGCTTGAGCTGGAGGCAAACGACATGAAGACAAGACATACCCCATTTTTCACTCCTGTTAAGTATATTCCCGACGTGGATCGGGTTAGCCTGGCTGGGCTCAAATTACTGAGCCTCTTTGGGTTCTTATTGTCGTCTGAAATATGACAGGAAGGGTACAGAGTACACAGTGGGTGCATGATAGCTGGTTGAGTGCTATAAAAGATGGGTGATTCCAATCCTCATATCCTTTCCCTGGCAGATAAGACTGGAGAACCCTTGGTATCAATGAAAACAACGGACTCCATTGATGGTTTCCTGAGTACTGCAAAATCCAAAGTATCAACACTATTTTGTAGCTCTAATTCAGCAAAACTCTTTAAGATATATTTCATGTGTATGCTTGCCAGCACATAAGTCTGTGAACCATGAGCAATTGGCCCACAGAGGCCAGAGAGTACTGGATCCCCCTGGAATTGTGGTCATTGTGAGCTACCATGTGGGTTCTGGGTCTTCCTTTGGAAGAATAGCCATCTTTTCAGCCCCAAAGTAATTTTCTTAAAAAGCAAGTCTTCTGTAAATAGCCCCTACTCATCCAGCATAGCTGTCTTGCTTCCGGCCATCTCCAGCCACACAAGACGTTCTCCTAACTGCCACCATCTTCTCAAAGGATCAACCGGCATTAAGCCTACACTAGCTGCTTTGGGGATCTTTTTTACTTTCTGTAAGTTTGCAAATGTAGCCCGAAAGAACATTTGAGTATCTTTAAGACAGAGATGAAACTTAGCATGCAACCACAAGATGCACAGTAGGATCAACTGATCCTATTAAGATCAAATGAAGAGCAAGCTTTGGGTGGGTAATGGTACTTGATGGCCCTGGTGTTTAACCCGGTTTAAAATCCCTTGCCTGAGTGAGAACTTCCACTAGTAAATGACGATCTCAGGACAAGTGCAGAGGTGGACTTCCCCGTATCTGAAAGCACAAACTTTCTCTAACGGCTGTCAGGAAACTTGGGTTTCTATTCCCTACTTGTCCAATTTTGATATAAAATGCTATCAACTTACCATTAAGTTAAATTTGCTCATCAAGAGCTAATAATCTCACTGCCTCTTCAGTATGCTGAGGGAATTGCTTACCCAAAGTGCTACAATGCTCACAGCCATGTATCAGAAGCATTTGGGAAAAAAAAAAAAACCAAAAAAACACCCCCAAAACACTGCAGAGTCCCAAATATCCACATGGGTATCTTACATTGGCACTTTCAAATTAAGCATTCAAATGAACATTTTAAAAAGTGTATCCAGAGGTCTCGGGATGTCTGCTATGTGGGGACATGCATCCTAGCTTTCTCAAAGACAAACACAGTTAGACTCATTCTGTAGGAGCCAATTAAGTAGGCCAAGGATCTGAAGTCTTTATTATTCTTTTTTCCTCTTAAAAAGATTTTAGCAGTTACCAAACATGAGCTCTACTGCTTCTTCCTGGGGAGTGGGGAGAACAGGAAAGAAAAAAATGGCACTGGCAGATGGGGTGTCAATTAGTGAGGGATGAGGCCAGACGCTGCTCTTTCAAAAATACATTTTCTTCTTGGCTGAAAATCCTGCAAATGCAAGACCAGGCAGCAGCAGGACATGGGCTGTCTTTTAATTAACTCCTAATGGAGCCAAATAAACTTTTTCCTCTAAGATATAAAATAGGGTCAAGGGGAAACATGATTTCCCCATTGAATCCAACACATTGGGAACAAATGTTTTTTCATCCCCACTCTCTGCCCCTTGCCAGGTCCCATCCTGCCATCAGTAGGAGGAGCTATTTTAAGGCCTCTGCAATCACCAGTGACCCCAACCCCACCCCTTTTGAGAGTCTTTCCATGTTTGGCTTCAAATATTTGATCTTCCTGCCTCAGCCTCCCAGTGTTAGGATTAGGATATACCACTGTATCAGGCCTCCTGGTGCTCTTGAATTCAAATGTTATGGCTCTGATTGCATTGAGGCTGTTTAAAAGTGCTTGTCCAGAAGTCTAACCCAGAGACAGCTTTTGCCATTGATGTACTTCCAGCATACATGCAGTAGCTGCTTCTCCATCCTCATTCACACGCACGCACATACACGCGCACACATGCACACTTCCCTCTCGGATGTACACATATAAACCTCCCTAAAATACCTTTTCTTGAAAAGAGTTAAAGCGACTGGAAACTATGTTCCCGGTAAGAGATGACATTGATTATGGTAACAATTCCAGAGAAAACAATCCTGAATAACCAAACCATTCCTCCTGTGTTCAGTTCAGTCCAAGCTGCCACCCTGGGAACTGGCACAGAGTCTCGAGTGTTCCCTGGGATTTCTCAATCTGGAGGCATCGTTCAGGCAGCAACCCATATTTAACTGCACGCCAAAGATAAGCACAGGCACTTGGGTGTCAGAAGTGGGATTTTTCAGTCACTGTGTTCTCTAGTTAAGTGGGTGAGGGTAAAGTTTGGACTCCTCTTCTATCAGAGGTGGAAAGAGGTGACAGGTTTTTGTAAGGCTTATACGACAGCTAAAAATGACTCCTCCAGCAAAGTATGAATAGTTCCTTTATAAAAATAGGACCATGATTTTGAAAAGAGCCAAAGAAGTCATGTTCTAACACCGTTTTTTTTTTTTTTTTTTTTAAAGGTATTCTGCTTAAGCAGAACAAGATACGCCGCCCCAATACATCCCTCCTTCTTCTGTCTCCACCCAACTCCAGTCATGTCTCTCCTTATAGTGTTCTTGGGACCAGAAATACACGAGCCACCTAAGGTTGGGGGAGACTTGGGGAGCCCTGCGTGATAAAGCATGCCAGCACTGCAGAGTGCAAGATCAGTTCTCTTCCGACAGGATCTCTGGATGCTCCTTCCAGAAGGCATCCCCAATAAGATCACAGTTCAAGGCCAACAGCCTGGTTCTGGTCCGAGTCACAGCCATTTTTTCCCCTTCCATTTCTGCTGGCAGCCTAACTTCTTGTGTTCTGACTTCATCTACCTACAGGCAAAAGACAGAATAGGGAAAATGTTGAGGGGAGGCCGGGAAGCGGGGGGAGAAGGAGAGAGGGAGAGAGAGGGATGCAAAGAGAATTATGGAAGAAATTCACCTTTTTAGTTGATATGCCACTGACTGCTGGAGTTTTATGTATCAGCAGGGTAGCCATCTCTCTAGAAAGACATTTAGTCTGGCATGGAGCACACAGCTTTAATCCCAGTACTGGAGAGGTAGGCAGACTTTTATGGGTTCAAGGCTAGTCCTTGAGCATTGAGTTTCAGGCCAGCCAAGGTTACACAGTGAAACCCTGTCTCAAAAACTAACAGAATCAAACAGCACTTTAAATGCTGTGGCAGCAGAGTTCCTCTCTAGCCTATGGGAGGCCCCGAGTTGGTCCTCGGCAACACATTTTCAACAACAAGTCTTAGGAAAAGGTTACTTTACTGTATTTTGAAAAGTGATTGTTGGTTTTTGTGTCACCTTGCCACAAATTAGAATCATCTGAGTAGGAGGGCTCAACTGAACAATCTTCCAGATTGTCTTGAGATGGGAGGACCCACTCACTGTGTGGGCAGCATCTTCTGGTACCAGAACCAGCTTCTACTGTTGACTAAGGACCAATAACCCCAGGAGCCTTCCAGGTTTTCAGTGTTGCAGTGGAACTACTGAGCTACCCAGCCTGGTAGACTGTGCAGTTACAGGGACCTCTGCCTATCTAGTGTGGCACAGCCCCTGAGGGATGCCTGCAATTGCTGAGGCCCAAGAACAAGGCAACTAATGGGTTCTTACCCTCTTAGGTGAGAGACAACTGTTGTTACTATTTTAGTCTAAGTTGATTTAGTTAAAAAAAAGAAAAAAATATATATATACATATATATACTTATATAAATATATGTTTATATTCTATTTTGTTGTTGTTGTTGTTGTTTCTCCAGAGGCACCAACTAATACTGGAACAAAGAAGAGAACAGAATTCATTTCCTAGTTAGCAGTAACTATAGAACCAAGGGTACCTTTCCTCTGCCTGGAAAGTGCCCAAGGCTGTACTAAAGAACAAACACATAAGAAAAGGTAATAAACACACTGAGGTTGCCAGTGGGATGTGTGGCTCTCAAGGTGCCTTTAATCCTTGAAGGCACCCATTCATAAAAAACTAACATGAAAAGCAATGAACTCAGAGAAATAATTATGCCTATGGGCCAACAGCAGAGAAAATAACGGAGGAATTATGTGTAGAAGCATCCCAGAATATTAAGGTAAGTATGAATTTCTGGGAAAGCTAATAAAATTTCTCAAAGTCAGAGTCTCTCATCTGCTCCCTTCAGTCCCGGCTTACGGTATCTCTTAGTACTCAGTACTTCAGTTGTCCTGAACCAAGGGAATGAACCATGGAATGGCATCACCCAGAATGGGAAAAAGTAATTTTTTAATGTTTTATGAATGCAAACTAGATGTGCCATATGAACGCCGTGACCAAGGTCAGGAAGAGATGTTGGATTTCTGGGCACTGGAGTTACAAATGGTTTTGAGCCACCATGTGGGTGCTGGGAACTGAACCCAAGTCCTCTACAAGGGAGCAGGTGGTCTTAACTGCTGGGTCATCTCTCCAGCTCTGTTCTCTACCCATTAAAAGGGTGTATTTGATATGGGGACGCAGAAAACAAGTGCACAAATTTAAAATTCTGGGATACTATTTATATCTGCTATCAGAGATTCCAGACCACTACTGACTGACAAAAACAAGCATCCAAACTATGCCTCTACAGTGCCTTCTTTTGGAAAGTATATCTATGACATGTTAGCAACCATCACCATAGCCCCACATGGGATGGGGGGCAAGACAGAACCCAGAAGAGACTAGGACTCCCACATCCTGACCACCATTTTTCTTTGAATATGTAGCCTTACCTTTTGCCACACCAACACTGTCCCTTTCCTATACATGAGTGGCTCGTTGTTGTAGTTGATGTGGAACTCAGAAAACAGAATCTCATTCTTGTCTGCTGTCAGAGTTCCCTGAGGAAACACACAGAGAAAAATCTCAGTTGGTCTTTTTCCTACCCTTCCACTGCGAAGGTGAAGGACTGTCAGTGCTCCTCTTACAGTTACTAATGAATCTCATTTTAATTAAAATTCAGATCACTCTACTACTGAGCTACACCCCAGTCCCTAATATTCTAATCTGGGTGTCTATAATCATGAAATCCCTGCTGCAAACCCTGGCTGTACTGTCCACACTGTGTGGGGTTAGTACAAGCTAACAGTAAAGAACAACCTTGTGTGCATAGCAACTTGGTGTTGATATTTCTTACTTGATCACAATGTCATTTCCATTCCTGAGAAGAAAAAGTAGATGAAGGCTATCTTTACTCTATTTGTTTTGTTTAAGACAGGGTTTCTCTATTAGCCTTGGCTGTCCTGGAACTCGTTCTGTGTAGACTAGGTTGGCCTAAATTCAGACATCTGCCTGCCTGTGCCCCAGACCTTCAACCCCCAAGGGCTAGGAGTAAAGGCGTGTGCTACCACTGCCCAATTGTCTTTACTTCTCTAAGAGGAAGCATAATCTGATTTTGGCACTACCTGGACGTGACTGCTGGCATTCCCACTGGTGTCAATATGTGAGTCTTCACCATTGATACTATTAGTACAGACCATAACCACCTCAGTAATCACAATGTAGAAAACGCTGTATCAGAACCTGTCACAGTACCTCACCTCACTGAAGAATTAACCATCCCACAGGTGGCAGTGTTATCGAAGAAGGCAGCACTTACTCAGCACTTACATCTCCGTGTGTTTTAACACATCAAGGTAAGATGTGAGGTAAGACATGAGGTAAGAACTATTATCCTGAACTTTACCAAAGCAGAGACACACAGAGTACAGCTATGTGACTCTCAGCACTGACTCTCATTTTATTCAGGGATTTATAACGGGAGCCCAATAAGATTTGGCATGAGGGAAGTGGACTTCTGGGGCTAAGAAGAAGAGCACATGTCTGTCTAAAGAGGAGAGGGGCCAAGATGCAATCATAGCCAAGGGTAAGCATGCAAGCACAGGAGAAGTAATCACCAACTCTGCTGACCTCAGGAAAGAGATCTTTATATCCTTTCAAAACAGTGCTGTAAAGGAGGCTAAGGAACAAAAGGGAACATTCCAGAAGTGCTATGAGAGACCAGAACAAATGTCCTCAACTGTGTTTCTGTTGTAGGATCTTTATACCTTTAATCTCTGCTGGGCTTGGACGGGTGTTAGTCCAGACTGCTGGATAAGGGCCCAGAAAACTGTATTATAAAGATTATTGATGTGACCTGTGAGAAAAACAAAATGACATTTATACATATACTGAATCTTATTCTTATAAATGTATTATATATTATTAAATACATATTCATTATATATTACATTATAAATATTATATATTATAGTATATTCACTTTGTTTTATATACAGACTATGTTTCCAGGAATACCACAACCCAGCTTCTCTCCACTTTAAAATACAAAGATCTGAGAGACATTTAGTGGCTGCCTAGTCTGCCTACAGGGAACAGACAGGGGAAAGGGGTAGGCATGTAAACTTCCTGAAAACAACTTCACATGGTTATCTCGGTAATGCCTAATGCAAATCTGCTGACTTAGGTGTTCATCCTAGAAATAGTTGCCAAAGTAACTCCAGGGGAATGGCAGGGAATAGCAGGGACTGTGCAGCTTATACTTCACCAGTGCGTTGCACAGCACAAAGGGAGCTGCTACCATGCAGGCTCTGCGTTAATGGGGTGGAAATGCAGGACTGCCTTATCTCCCAAATTTAAAAAGCAAACACGGGCCAAAGAAATAACGGCTAAATGGGTAAGAGCTCTTGGTATGCAGGCTGGACGACCTGAAACTGGATCCCAGCACCAGTGTAAGAAGCAGGACATAGCCACATGAGCCTGGAACCCCAGAGCTGTTCTAAGAGGATCTCTGGGGCCTGCCGGCTGCCAGACTTACTCCAGGTTCAGACAGGGAATAAGGCAGAGTGAGTGATGGAGCAGGACAGCCCATTTCTTCCTCTGGCTCTGCAACACTTGTACAGGCAAGCACACATAAGCACATGCATATACACGTACACTCATATACAAACATGCATATGCGCACACACCCATACACACAAAGAGCAAACAATTACAGATATTTTCATAAAAAATCTCCTAAGTTTTTCAATATTAACTAATTAGTTAATATTGTTAACTAATTAGTTAATATTGTTAACTATTAGTTAATAGTTAACTAATTATGAGACTAATTGTTAACTAATAATAGTTAACTAATTATTGTTAACTAATTATTATTGTTAACTAACGATATTAACTATTAGTTAATATTGTTAACTAATTATGAGAGACAGCTTGGTGTGGTGGTCCACACACTAACAGAGGCCTTATAGAGTTGAGGCAGGATTGCAAGTCAGCCTGGGCTATAAAGACAGACTATTGAAAGAAAAAAAAAAACATTTTTAAAAAGACACTTGACTCCAAGCAACATATCAACGAACCAAACTTGTATCAAACCCACAGCTTTAATGCACAGGCTTGGTAGTTTGACTCAAACTGTGTACTTGGTACCACTTACAATCTGCCTGTCGCCAGCTGAGGTAGTCCTTCAATGTCTGGTTGCTAGGATACAACACGACTCTTCCATCAAATCCTGGGGGATACAGAAGGGGCTGATCCTCAAAGTAATCCCGCCAGTAAAACACATAACTGGAGGCGAACTGGGAGGCCACGAGAGTCATGAACTTACTTTTAAGACACATTGGGTGGAACAAGAAAAGAGAAAGTATTTGGTATTAATTCCACACCACGATAGGACCTGCGGATACAACAGAGAGGTTACACAAGCCTCCCAGTCAGCCAGAAGGTAAAAATACATTCAATTAGGAAAACCTTTTAATATTGTGTCTGTATGCTTTGAATTTAGCCAGCCTCTACTGAAGATACTCACTGTTTTAGAATTACTGTTTCTGTAATGAAGCATCATGACCAAAAACAAGTTGGGGAGGAAAGGGTTTATTTGGCTTACACTTTCACATTGCTGTTCATCATGGAAGGAAGTCAGGACAGGAACTCAAACAGAGCAGGTTCCTGAAGGCAGGAATTGATGCAGAGGCCATGTAGGGGTGCTGCTTACTGGCTTGCTCCCCATGGCTTGCTCAGTCTGCTTTCTTATAGAACCTAGGACCACCAGCCCAAGGAGGGCACCACCCACAATAGGCTGGGCCCTCCCCACCAATCACTAATTTAGAAAATACCCCACAGGCTTGTCTGCAGTCAGACCTTATGGAGGCATTTTCTTAGTTGAGGTTCCTGCCTCTCAGGTTATTTTAGCTTGTGTCAAACGGACATAAAACTAGCCAGCACACTCACTAACACCAAATATTTCTCCATAGGATATGGTATACATTTATAGTTCAAGATTTTGTTATCGTTTTGTGGGTGTGGTAATTGTTTTCAGCCTTGGAAAAAAGGGAACCATTATTCTGAAAACATACCAATTCGTCATATAATTTGACTCCTCTAAGAGTTTCACTATACTGCCAAATTCATTATCAGATGTATCCGATCAGATATATCATTAAAAAGTTTAATACTTTAATGCATGGAAAAAGTAATCCTGGCAAAGCTACCCACAAATCACTAATACTCTATATTTTTCTAGTCTCTGTTTATAGTCTAAATATTCAATAGGTCAGTCTGGAAGCTGGACTGATGGGATACAGAAGGGAAGGAATTAGATAAAGAAAGCATCTTAAAAACATAGACAGCACAAGAATTCTCGGATCACATTAGAAGGAAACAGTTAAAATAGGACACGTGCACTCTGTAAAAGTGGCATCACCCACAACCTTTACAATCTGGGCTGTTGTCATGATAAACAGAGGAACAGAGAACAAGAGAAAATATCGTAGCAGGAGGCTGGTTTCGAAACTCACCTGGCTCTTCTTTTGAACCAATTGCTTTTCTTCCTGAACACAAAGCTGTACTCATCGCTCTGGCCATATGCAATCACAATGTCCTCCAGCTCCTCCATTACTGTCTGGGCACATTTGGTCATCAGATGGAGAGCTCGGCTGTCATTAGGTTTGGCAAAGTTGTGCTTCTCGGCAAACCTTCACAGAGGAACGAGAAGGTCACAAGCGGGGAGTCTGTCATTACCAACACCATCCACAGAGGCAGTTAAAAGAGATGGAGAAATAGCTCCGTAGGTAAACCGTTTGTCAGGACCAACTTCTGGCCCAGAAACATAAAAAAAGGGCGGGGGCTTGGTGGCACCTGCTTGTAATCCCAGTGCTGGAGAGATGGAGACAGGATTCCTGGGGCTAGATGGCCACCAGGCTAGAGTACTTGGTGAGTTCCAAAGAAGTTCCATGAGAGACCCTGTCTCAAGAAAGACAGGGTGGACAGCTCTGAGGAGTAACACCCAACGCTGACCCTACACTTAACGCATAGGCATATACAGAAAAAAATAGCAAGTTTTTCTTTCTTGCTTTGACAAATTGACAAAAAAGGATACAACTGGTAGGCTTCAATCCACTCCCCTGTGCAGTTTCACCTTACTGGGTGAATTGAGAATATAAATTACCCTTGTCAGGCTGTACTGATGATTAGGAGATCAAAATTTAATTATGCCTGGCTTTTACTAAGTGCTCAATACACATTACTATAGCTCTATGTACATATACAGCTATAAAATGGTAACTAATAGCACAGCCCTTTATCGAGATTAAGTCCCCAATAGTTTACATTCTCTCCCTCTTCCCCGACCCCCCCCCCACTCTAGTACTGTCAGTCCATGTAATATGAAGCTGACAATGAGAAAGGCACATACTGTCAACTCCTGACCACAGTTAGGCTTATGCAGTCCTCTTAACAGCTCTTAGAAATAACAAAAGGGTTGCACATGTTGCTTAAGTTTAAGTAGTGGGCCAAGAAATGACATCTCCCCCCCCCCACACACACACACGCACGCACACAAAGTTCTTGCAAACTGGTTTCTGCTAAAGTAGCACGGGCTTTCCATCAATTACAGTACCCGGCTCCTTTTAAATATCTCAACCACTTAGCAGCAAGGTCTGATCTCCTTCGGGCGACGCTCAATGCTGAGTGCTCATTGGCTGCCGCGTTACCCTGGTAACTATGAGCCGCGCACTTCCCGGAAGTGCAAGCGCACCACGCGGTCTCCCGCCCCACCAGCTCACCGGTGGAAATTCCGGCCGTCCAGACGTACCACTACCCAGCAGTGCGGCAGGCATGTGTCGTCAACCTCAAAATCCCGCACGTACTCAAACTTGCTCTTGGCCATGGCCAGCCCCAATCTCAGGCACCGTCTTAAAGTAACGGAAGTAGCAGCCAAAAGACTGCCGATCCTAGCTGTGCGGAAAGCCCACATTCGCCATAGGGAAGCAATGGACGGGCCCCACCCCGGAAGTTCCTGTCGCTGTCGGAGCCGCTCTAGCCACGGTGGAGGTTTCTAGACTCTCCTATCTTCAACTTAGCTGGCTACCCAGTGTGTGTTCTCTTTGGCTGTGCCATTCTCCTCCCCGCCAGCAACAAATCATTTATATGAAGCTATCAGACGTTGCTGTTTTGTGACCTAGTTTGAAAGTGTAGTTGTGATCCTTTTGTCTCTTAGTTCTAAATAGCATTTATAAGTATTTCTTTTTTTTAGTGTGATTTTTATTTGCATATTTTCGTGTTTATTTGCCATTTGTAAATCTTCTTAGCAGAGCTACATCTACTCACTTGAGGATTTATTTATGTATATGAGTACACTGTGTCCCTCTTCAGACACACCAGAAGAAGGCATCAGATCCCATTAAAGATGGTTGTGAGCCACCATGTGGTTGCTGGGAATTGAACTCAGGACCTCTGGAAGAACAGTTGGTGTTCTTAACCACTGAGCCATCTCTACAGCCCTTATAAGTATTTCCAAGTAGCATTTATAAATTCTTTGCAAAGATGGAATACACTTTATAGCTCCGGGGGTGGAGGTCGGGGGACCTTCCAGATTCTTCTCGGTAAGTTTAAACAGGGAACATAAAGTAGAAATCGGTCATCTGTACAATTCTGTATTTTCTTTCATTGACCATTTGTTTTTTTCCAGGGTTATTTACTGGTTGTTCCAAAAGTGTGATTTAAACCAAGAAAGAGCCAGTAAGACAGTTCAGTCTGTAAAGTTGCTTGCCGCCAGGTGTGATTACATTTGATCCCTAGAAGCCACATGGTGTGACCTTCCTTTCTCAGGCTTTCCAATAGCGAATACCAGAGCCATGTTACCCTGCCATATGCCATTAGGTGAATTTAAAATGTGAACTCATCACTATTAAAAGATTTTGTATGTGAGTGTATGCGCATCTGTGCTTATCTGCATGTCAGAGGAGGACATCAAGTATCTTCCTCAGTCTTTCTAGCTTAAGTTTTGAGACTGGCTTTCACTGAACCTGGCTCTCACTGATGCACCTAGAATTCACTAGATGACCAGCAAGTTTTAGGAAGTCTCCTCTCTCTGCCTTCCTAACACTGGGGATAACAGGTATAAACTTCCACACCCCACTTTATGTGTGAATGTTGGGAACCTGAACTTGGATCTCTATACATGTCTGGCAAACATATTAATTACAGAGCTATCTCCCCACTCTTGGTCTCAGGAATTTTTAAAAATGCATTTCCCAGCTTTGCCCATTGGGCACAGATGAAATGGTACCCTGCAAGCGATGGGCATCCAGTTCTTGGTTGCCAGCACAGCTCTCCACTAGAATAAACTTTTTGAAGAAGTGACTGCTTCCTAGTTGTGTCACAGAAAACACAAAATGAGACTGAGACACATGTCATGGCAGAAGGGAAAGAACTGCTCTGAGTGGTAAGCGGATGTGACAGAATGAGCCCAGAGGAGGAGTGCTTCCACTGGGCAAATCTGAGGGGATTTGAGCATCAGTAAGAACAACAGTAACTGATGATCATACATGGAAAAATCGAAGGCCCAGGCACCATAACAATACTCAAAGAAAGGAAAGTTCCTGGGTAGTGTTGGAGGTAATTGTTACACTAACTTCTTACACTGGCAATTGATTAGTAAAGGGAACAAGGCCTTTTTCTTGTCTCTTATATAGAACTATAATTCAATACCAGTTGATGAGAGGAAGCACTTTACAAAAGAGTGCTGACTAGTTTCAAACACAGAATGGTGGGCTCAGAGAATCTGTTTTGTTTTTCATTTTGTCTGTAAACTTCTTTGAAATGACTAAGTCAAGCATGGATGCTAAAATTGATGCTAAAACTGTGATTTATATAATTAGTGAAAGACACCCTATTCTGGTGGTATTGTCCCCCAGATGGTTTGCTGGTCACAAAGAGAAAAGCACAGTCACAAATGAGAGCACTTACCACATTCAGCTAGTCTCTGAGGGAGTGCTACTGATTTTGCTAAAACCTACAGCCACTAGACATGACTACATACTAGCCATGTCAGTGCAACATGACAGACACAGGATTGCTTACAATTGACATAAGTATTACTCCAGTGGGCCATAGTCTTCCCCATATGTTAAAATCAGAGGACACATTTGAAATTGCCAATTCCCAGGCTGGTCACAGAATCTTTTCAAGTGTGATCCAGGCAATAGTGTATTTTCTTTCTCTTAATTTTCTCTTTGCACCTTTTAAAAGAGATATTCCTTTTTTTATACTTGTGTATTTATGTGTACCCAAGGAGATTGGTGTGTGGGGGGGGGAGGGGGGAGAGAGATTCCTTGGAGCTGGAGTTATAAGTGGTTGTGAGACACTCCTCCCAACCCCAGATGCTCTGAAAGAGCAGCAAGTGCTCTTAACCAATAAGCCATATCTGCCACATGTCTTGCATGTCTTAAGAAGCTTAAAAAATTAAAAAATTAAAAACCCATAGTAGAAACAGTGTGCACACTAAGATAATTTAGGGTAGTATTGAGTAGGTGTATTGCATAAGTTTGTGTGGAGATACACAGTAAATCCTAGTAATGACTTTTCCCAGAAGTTCCCATTTTCTTTCCATCAATTTATCTATCAAATCCTCAGTGGCTTTGTGATGGTCCTGGGGTTTCCAGTGTTTAGTGAGTTGAATTTAGACTTCCTTTAATTTCCTGGTTTCTGCCACAGATAAAGTAGGATTCACCATGGGAGTTTTTAGAACTCAGGCCACCACCGATGCTCTACTGTATTTGGTTTCTCACTGTTTGTGATCGTACAAAATAATGGGTTTCATTCTCATCTATGCATGTAACAGACTGTGATTATATCCATCCCCCACTATCCTCTCCCAGTCCTCACACATCCATCCATAGTCTGCCTGGTCCCATTGCTTCTTCAGTAGTTCCATGTACACATATTTTTAAGAGTCTACATATGAAAGGATAAAACAAAAGCAGCAGTTGGCCTTTTGTGTCTCATTTATTTTTCCCTCAGTTGTGTTATACTGCTGGGGGTGGGGGCGGGGAGACACAAACAATCACAAACACCACACTTAGCCCTCCTTAGTTTACCCTGTGGTGCTGAAGCTGGCCTTCAACAATGACCAAAAGCTACTTGGGGAGGAGTTTATTTCAGTTTGCAGTTTGTAGTCCATCATGGAGGGAAGCCATGGTAGGAAGTTGGAGGCAAGAACTGACATGGAAAGCTGGCTTGCTGCTCAGTTGCTTTATTTTATTTCTTTCCTGTCTCTGTCTCTGTCTCTGTCTCTGTCTCTGTCTCTCTCTCTCTCTCCAGGGTCTCACTATGTAGTTATAGCTGTCCTAAAACTAAATTGACTCTAGTCCAGGCTGGCCTTGAACTCATAGAGATCCTCCTACCTCTGCCTACTGAGTGCTGGTATAAAGGCATGTGCAGTCATGCCAGTTCAGTTTGATTTCTTATACAACCCAAGGTGGCACCACCCATAGTGGGCTGTGCTCGCCCACATCAACCATTCATCAAGAAAATGCCCCCACAGAGAGGCTCACAAGCCAATCTGATAGAGACAATTCTTCAATTGAGGTTCCCGCTTTTCCAATTTGTGTCAAGTTGACAAAAACTAACCAATAAGCTGTTGCAGACTGAAAAGGACTTCAAAGTCAAACAAACTCAGTGGACAAATCTTGATTCAGTATTACCTTCAAAACTGCTTTAAATCCACGGGTGTGGTCAAACTACAAGCAGTCACCAATCACCACTGTCTGGTTGAGTTCCTGTCTTGCTCACCACTGTTTTTTTTTTTTTTCTCCTGGGAGATGTTTTTTGATCCCCAAAAAGCCTCAGTGCAAAACCCAGGAAGTGATTTGAGAAATTTCACCACTGGGTGGCGCAGCAGTTTTTTTTTCCGTTATTAATTAGGTCAGTTTCGTACACATACAATGTTCTGTCATCACATTCACTCTCCGTCATTGTCTTCATCTACCTCACACCCGTCATGACCCACTTTCTCCCCAACTAGTTTCCCAACCCTACTTTCATATCTTGGTTTTCTTAGCACAGGTCTAGTGCTTGTAGCCTTGAACTGCGTGTGTTCATGACTGCAATGGCCGCCCTATTACCATAAGACAACGTTTCATTTTCTGCTCTGCCCCCTCTTCCATGACATTCCCTGCACCTTGGAGCCAGTTCCAATGCTTCGTTCAGACCTGAGGACTCTATAGTCCTCTGTTCTTAGCAACAACTCAAGGCTTACTCTTTATTTGTTAAAACAGTATAGCCACATGCCAAGAGTGTACGGCAGGGGAATATTACCCTCTTACACAGAAGGGGGAAGTAAATAATTGGAACAGTAATGCAATCTACTGGAAATACTCATTAATCAAAGGTACAGAATTATCATAGGCAGTGGTAGTGCAGACCTTTAATTCCAGCACTCAGGAGGCAGAGGCAGGCAGATCTCTGTGTTCGAAGTCAGTCTGGTCTACAGAGTGAGTTCCAGGACAGCCAGAGCTGCACAGAGAAACCCTGTCTCGAAAAAAGAAAAGTAGGAAATACCACCAAAATACCTTAAAGTCCAAACAGATATCTGATGTCTGTACCTTTATCTGGTCCATTTTTTTAAAGTGTATGCTCAGTGCTTGGCTGTGAACTAGCCACATTGCACACACTTAATTTTGCACTGTATACATCACTCTCAGAGGTTGGGTCCTTTAGCGTTGGTTTGCAGCTTCTATCTTCTGTGGTTGGAGCTCTCATCATCATTTCTATATTCCCAACAGAAGGAAGGAAAAGGCAGCTAAAGGCCATACCTCCCGACAAATCACCTCTCTTTATGCATTTTTCACTAGAGTGGCACAAATTCTGCTTACATATTTCTGGTTGTTCTTATCTTTAGAAGAGGCCAGGACATAAAGTTGTTTTTTTTTTTTTTTTTAAAGTCTGGCACCTGACTGTCTTCCAATAATAAGGTTTTTTTTTTTCCGAAGTATTTTCTTAAATGCTAACGTGTTTTTGTTATATTTCTATTTCTGAGACTTCCATTCAGAAAGTACTTTTTCATTAGGATTTGGTTTATTTTCCCTAAACCTAAGCTTATTTTGAGAATGGCTTACAGGACTTATTATAAAAATTCACTATTGATTTTTACATAGCTGTTTCATCATCCATGAAGACCCAAACTGAGAGTTGTGGCAGATGGTACTGAAAATAAAATAGCGCCTCTTGGTGCAAGCTATTTTGCAAAGTGAAAAATACATATAGTGTACCATTAAAAGCTGTGTCGGACTGGCAAGATGGCTAGGCAGGAAAAGGTACTTGTCATGGAGCTAATGACCTGAATTAGAACCTTGGAACACCCTGAAAGGTCAGAACCAACTGTCCCACGTTGTCCTCTGACCTATGCTTGCTCTGTATTTGTTGGAACAGTATAGCCAGGTGCCAAGATTGTACGGCAGGGGAGTGTACATCATGGCACACATATCACCTCATCACACACATATACTTACAAATAAATGTTTAAAAATGGGTTGGGGAGATGGCTCAGTGGTTAAGTCCTCTTGCTGAAGACCTAGACTCAGTTCTCAGCACACACATGTTAGCTTATAACTACCTATAAATCCAGTTCTAGGGGAAATGGCAATGTCTTCTAGCCTCTGTGGGCACCTGCATGCGTGCATGTGGTGCACATATATACACACTCACGTCCATACACACATACTAAAATATTTTTTTAAAAAATTAAAGACATTTTGAAGGGTTTTCTATGCAAATATTAGAACATTTATTTCTCATCTTGTTTTCATCTCCTAGTTTTAGGTATGCCTTGCAAAAATAAACATCAAAGGAAAATGCTCTCAACTAGTCTATTATTGTCTGTAACATCAAGGGAATTGGTTAACACTCAGTGTCCAGTTTCTGCAAGCTCTAATTTCACACCCTTAAAACTCCTCCCCATGATTAAGAATGTCATGTTTGACATGTTTGGATGGAGGTGACATAAATGGTGAACTAAATGTATAGGATACAAAAGTTAGTACCAAAACAATATATGCACACAAATATGGAGAACAGCTCCATGTTCGCTGGCTCCTCACATGGATTTATGCTGTACTTATATTTGATGGAAAAAAATCTAAAGAGTATCTAGTAATGAGAAAGAAACAGATAATGCAAGTTTTCTAGAACTCTGGCTGCACTGGCTACAAGACAACTCAAAACGTTCACACACCAGAAATGAAGTACTCAAAGATGGAACGGCTTCTCTCTCTTTCTTTCTTTCTTTCTTTCTTTCTTTCTTTCTTTCTTTCTTTCTTTCTATCTTTCCTTCCTTCTTTCTTTCTTTCAAAAATTGTTTATTTATTTTATGTATATGAGTATGCTATAGTTGTCACTACACATACAACACACCAGAAGGCATTGGATCCCATTACAGATGGTTGTGAGTCACCATGTGGTTGCTGGGAATTAAACTCAGGACCTCTGGAAGAGCAGTCAGTGCTCTTAACTGCTGAGCCATCTCTCCAGCCACCTCTTTCTTCCTCCCTCCCTCCCTTCCTCCCTTCCCTCCCTTCCCTCCCTCCCTCCCTCCCTCCCTCCCCCTCTCTCTCTCTCTTTCTTTCTTTCTTTCTTTGAGCAGGGCTTATCATAATGTTTTCATCCTAAATCTCATTATACTAAAACAGCAAAGTATTAACATGCAGTTTTCAAAGAATATTTTAAAGTGAAAGTTAATGCTTTTAGATAAGCGATGAGCTATGCTCTAGCTAAATGAAAGCCAAAATCCCAAATGTAGAACAGCCCTAGGAAACTTATGACACTTAGTGTTGTACTGGAAGTTCTCTATACACCTTCAGACCTCTGGCTTCATCTGCATTATATTTTGATTGTTTGAGCCTTGTTACTGTGATAGTCTCTCAGTCCAATCAATATAGGAGATGTTTATCCCAGCCTTGTCCATTCTTCAGAAACAACAAATCTCTCATTTCACATGTTTACTCTTAGTTCTGTATCAGCTTTAACCTCCTGTACCTCCATTCTTTGGCATAATCATAAGGGATAATTAATTATAAGGCATAATCGTAAGGTGGCAAGAACTCCTTTCTGCATGTTTCAATGCTTTCAAGGACAGACAAGGAGTATCCATCAGTGGTAAATGTTGGTGCATAGTTAGTTAGTTAGTTACTTTAGCTAGTAGAAAGTTGGTTACCTTGAGACATGCACGGCTCATCTAGAAAAGCGGAAGAGAAGGAAAGGAAGGAGACCAGATGTGTTGGGACTTTTTGGTAAAAATGTTTCTCCCTTGTCTCTGTGTACCCTCTCTGATTGTCACCTGCCTTACTCCTGCCCCCCAACCCCACCCCGGTGCAATAATAGATGATGGTGTGTTGTGGAGTCTTCTGGGAAAGCTAAGGAAGGAGGACAGTCCCCTCACTTCCCAAAAGGAATCTAGGACTTTACTGCATTCTTCTGGTGTTATCATTACAAAAGAAGGTACCAGGAGAGCCACCCATAGAACCCCATCTCTCCATGGGTCTCCTGAGTTTGGAGAATGCATATGAGTGTTGAAGTCAGTGACTAGTGACGTCACAATTACAGTTCTCCTAAGTAGCTGGGCCAAATTAGGGGAAAAGTATAGTGTGCCTGAAAACAGAGTGGGATCACCTCACTGCCTTCTCTCACAGCCCCAGGAAAGGTCATGGTGGGCTCAGTAAGGGTCTCAGAGGTTAAAGGGCAAGTCTGGAGCCAGGAGTAGCCCATGGGAGCACTAAGCCATCTTAGATGAAGTTGGCGACAGATAGCCGGCAGGGCCAATGGGATCTAAAGCTGTTCTTATAACCAAGAAACCTGAATAGCAATGGAGGGTCAGGGTGATACTGAAACTTTCCAGCACAGCACTCAGCATGCATTTTCTAGCTTAAATGTCAAAAGCCAAAGGCCACATATCGCCTCTCCAGCCTGAGCCTCCACAGGAATCATATCTTGAAAAGATAGCATTTGTATAGAGAACTCAGAGCCAGCTCATGTATCTCAACTCCACTCCAGTTATGTGCATGGGTGGGAGCCGAATCCACCATCTCCCACTGCAAGCCCTTCAGCAGAAGGCACAGTCTGTGCTGGGACAGAGGTACGGTTTCAGTAACGATGTAGTCACCGATTGGGGTTGCAAAGTTGGAGGTTGTGTTATCAAAGTGAATGAGATATTAACAGGCTCTACCACTGATGTGGATAAAGGATGGGAGGTCAGTAAATGACATGATGCATTTCTACACTTCTAGCATCACACTGTTTCCTCAGTTACTACCATCTACCTTATTAACTGACATTGAGCTAAATGTTCAAGATGCAGCATCTGGATTCATTCCCCAGCTTCCGTGTTGGGAATCATTCTTCTCATGTGCCAGCTGTGTACAAGTTTTATACAGTAGCTTGTGGAGACACTATGAAAAAATGAACAGGAAACTGGGGGACATATCAGATCTCTAGGGTTCAATCTGAATTCAAACTAGATGCAACCCCTCCTCAAATGGGGGTGTTGCTAGAAGACTCACTCACTGAGCTCCATAAGAACCCACCTCAGAGAATTCTGAGGGAGGACAGAGAATTCTGAGAGAGGACCAGTAAGCTGTAAGTCTCTTTGAACTCACAAAATTACCTTGTAAAACTCAGCATATGGAGAACATAAAGGTAGAGTTAGTTGTTCACATCTGTTTCATGAGAAAACAACCAACCACACAAAACAGAATTAACGTAAGATCTGCTTTATGGGGTTTATACTCAGAAGAACCAAAACCACTTTCTTTTCTTTGATGCTTTAGATTTTCTTTTTCTTTTCTTTTGTCTTCTCTTCTTTCCCTTTCTTTTCTTCCTTTCTTCCTTTCTTTTTTGTTTCTTTTTTTCCCTTCCTTCCTTCTTTTCTTTTTTTTTTCTGAGTCAAGGTTTCTCTTTGTAACCCTGGGTGTCCTGGAATTCATTCTGTAGACCAGGCTAGCCTCAAACTCAGAGGTCTTTTTCCTCTGCCTTCCAAGTGCTGGAATTAAAGGCCTGTGTCACCACTGCCTCACTTAATATTTTCATTGTATAGATCTTTCACTTTCTTGGTTAGCTTTATAACAAGGTGTGATGGTTTGTATGTGCTTGGCCCAGGGAGTGGCACTGTTAGATAAGGCCTTGTTGGAGTAGGTGTGTCACTGTAGGCATGGGTTTAAGACCCTCCTAGCTGCCTGGAGGCCAGGATTCTTCTAGCAGCCTTTAAATGAAGATGTAGAACTCTCAGTTCCTTCTGCATCATGCCTGCCTGGATGCTGCTATGTTCCCATCTTGATGATAATGGACTGAACCTCTGAACTTGTAAGCCAGCCCCAATTAAATGTAGTCCTTATAAGACTTGCATTGGTCATGGTGTCTCTTCACAGCAATAAGACCCTAAATAAGACACAAGGTCTACCCCCTAACCCCAGTCTTTTTTTTTTTTTTTTTCTTAGAAAGACTAATGATTTGGGTATGCTAATTCTGTAATCTGCCACTTTCCAGAAAATGTTTATCAGCTTTAGGAGTTTCTTAGTAGAGTCTTTGTGGTCTCTCAGGTATGGAATCATGTCATACAGAAACAGGGATGCTTTAACTTCTTCCTTTCCTGTATGCATCCCCTTTCTTTCCTTTGTCTTTTTGCTCTAGGTAGGACTTCAAGGACTCTACTGAATAGGAGTGTAGGAGTGGTGAAAACGGCTACCTTTGTCTTGTTCCTGATCTTAGTGGGAATGCTTGATTTTTTTTTCCTCCATTTAACACAAAGATGGCAATAGGTTTGTCATATATAGATAGCCTTTAATATGTTGAGATATCATCCCTTCATCCCTAGTCTCTCCAGGGTTTTTATCCTGAAGGGATGTTAGATTTTGTTTGACCATACAATCTGGTTGGGATTCCAAAGAGATATTTGTGCATCTATGACCATAGCTAAGATGAGGACATAGCCTAATGGATTGATCAGGCAGGATGAAATGTGGCTTGTATGTATAACAAGATGCTCTTCTGTCTGAAAAAGTAAGGAAACACTGACATGCTATAACATGGCTGAACATTGAGGCCGGCATGCCACATGAAATAAACCGGTCACAAAAAACACAACTGGCATGCGGTTGCACTCATGTGAGGTGCCTGGAGTAGTCAAGTCCACAGAGACTGAAAGTAGACTGGTGGCTGCTGAGGATGGGGTGCAGTGGGCGTGGAGTGATTCTTTGTTTAATGGAATGAGAGTTTAGTTTTATACGATGAAAAGAAGTCTGGGGATTGGTTCACAGTTTTGTAGTTGTACTGAATTGCATGCTTAAAAATGGCCAAGATGCTAAATGTTATGTATAATTTCCCACTGTTAAGAAGACAGAAAGCATTCTGAACATGACAGGCATTTATGGCTTACATCTGTACCGGCCTCTGCTTTTTATTATTTCTATTACTTTAAAGACCACTGTAATGGAACGAGAAGTAATTGGCTTAGGTATGGAAGTCATATTTCAGTCTGTCTTCCTTCATGCTGACTCATTTCAATTTCAGTAAGAGCTGCATTATGCAAATGAGATTCAGGGTGGAAGAGGGTAAGAAGGACTAGCTTGTCCCTAAATCCTCCTCCCTGTGAACCACTCTAATCTGATTTCTGTCTGAGTCACAGATGTGCTTCCAGGAAAGGCTGCTTGGATGGATCTGTCACAGTTTCCAAACAGTGGAATGAGTATTCTAGAAGAAATGGATAATCACAGAGCTTTGATTTTATGTGTGTGTGTGTGTGTGTGTGTGTGTGTGTATTTTAAGATATCTCATATATAGCTCAGAACGAGTTGATTTTATTTTAAGATAATCATTGATTGTGTGTCCTTAAATGGATATATTTAGTCAACTGCTCTATTAAGCAGAATTCCAGAAGGATTTGTTTGCTAGAGGGTTGAAGAAAAGAAGTTAGGAGGTCAGTAGAACAAAAGTTGGAAATCAGATGTGATTTCCTAGTCCACTAGAGTTTGTTATATTTATTCCATGAATTTACTCAATCACGGGACAAATGTTTCTTAATTCTCTACCATGTTACATGTCCATCTGGTGAAACAAAGAAATGCCGGTGGTGCCTGCCTAGTGGAGTTCCTGGTCTGCTGAGATGATGATTAAAGGTATATTGCAGTCACTGCCCTGTTTAGGGAGCTGGGATTACTCATGAAAATGTCTCTGACAAAAAAATGTTTGAATTGAGACCCATCATGAGGCTGACAGCTTGTTGCATACGTTCCTGGAATCTTCTGTTGTAATGTTGATTGAACATTTTGCCTAAGCTGTTTGCCTGTATAAAATTTTGAGCAAATGAGTTTTCATCTCATGGATCAGACAATTCATAAACATCTGTTGAGCACCTTCGGTATGTGAAAGGGGGTACTGTCTGGAAAGATAATAAACGGTGACAACTTCCAGGCTGTCAGTCACATTTCTTCCTGTTGTGACAAAATATCTGACAAAGAAAACCTTTAGAAAGGAAGAGGTTTTGGGGGCTCACATTTGAAGGGATAAAGTCCACCATGATGATGACCATATGGCTGTTAGTCAGACTGTGTCAGCAGAGGAGAAGCAAGAGAGATAAGGGCTGGCCTCAAAACTTTCTCCTCTTCCTTTTTATTCCTTCTGGGACCCTGGCCCATGGCACTGTGAGATCCACATTCAGGACAGTCTTGTGTGGTTTAAATTATTAAAATCTCAGCCCAGAGCTTCTGTCCTGCCTTGATCATTGAGTTCCTGGGGGCGGGGGAGGGGGAACAAACAAACCACACACAGCCTTTGCATTTACAATAAGCCTTAATCAGCATAATAGCTGGGCAACTGCCTACCCTCCATGCTGTTAGAATCTATCTCCCTATCAATAAATCGAAGTTATTACTTACTATGTTTCATCTGGGCTGCTCTTAGCTCCAATTGGCCCATGGACACTTCTTTCTCCTCCTGTATGTTCTTCCTTTATCCCATGGTGGCTTCTTTCTCCTTCTTCTCCTCATGGTCCTCTCTCACTCAAGCCCTCGAATCCTCAACCCCACCTATGTCTCTTCTGTCCAGCTATTGGATGTTGGCATCTTTACTCACCAATCAGAATAAACTTGGAGGCAGGGTCACAGGGGTTACATGCAGACTCGAGGTCTTGCCCACTCCCGCACCAACACCACCACTTAACGTTACAATATACAGTAAAAGACAAAACCTCAACAGTCTTGTCTCCTCGGTCAAATCTCTCTGGAAACACCTTTAAGGACACATTCAAAATGTGTATCTCCTAGATGATTTCAAGGCCATTTAAATGGACAAGGTCTAACCATTTCACAGGCAGAAAAGATAAGAGTTTCTAAACCATTCTCTCACACAAGGTCTCCCCAGTGAGTCTGTTTGTGAGTCAAGAGGGAAATTCTCAACATCATAAAATAAAAAGGTTGGGAGGGGCAGTTAATGAAGTGTCTTCCTAGAATCTGGGTTCTAGAACTGGAGTCAGAAATCAGTTCTCTTGCCTCCAAGTCCAGCGTCCTCTGTACTACCCCATTTCTTCATGGCTTAAGGAACAAAATATATAGCCATAGTTTTTGATTACTCATTACCTTTCTAAGTTTAGGCCATAGCAGCCTAACAGTCTGTTCCCATATGCAGACCAAGTGGCTCAGGCAGAGATAACCTTTTCTTACCTTTGCTCCAGGGTGAGCACAGTGCAAATTAGGAAAGAGCTCTCTGCTCTTCTTGGGTCTCCCCTGAGCAAACTCAGACCTGTACTTGAAGAAGGCTTGGTAAAGTACAGCCCACTCTGGGCTTCATACCTTGCCTGTCCTCCCTGTAATGAGTTCACATATCTGTAGTAGCCTTTCCAGTTTCTCAGACATGGGTGGACAGAATCAGAGATATATATCTGGCGACACCAGGTGAATGAGTTCAGTGTTTCCCATAATCCCTATAAAGGGAAGACAATTTGAAAAACTGTGCAGAAATTTTTCAATGGCATTTCTGAGTGCCATGGCTTGACCAGAGACATCCCTGGGATCCCGTAAGTTCCAGGCGAACAAGCACTTTGTTTAATTTGTCAAGGAGGGTGTTTGAGGCAGAGTCTCACTACACAGTACAGGCTGTCTCCAAACTCACAACAGTCTGACTCAGTTCCTCCCCTCCTAGTGTTGGCATTGCAAATGTGTAACACCATGCAAAGTTTTGTATATTTTCAAGGCTCTATCCTTTATGCTAAGAAAACATTTAACACGTTCCTAAGACCATATATGCCTTTTTCTGTATATGTAACAGTTGGGATTTTTAAAATTCTTAATTTATCAGGGTATAAATCATATATAAAGTAATATAAATGTTTCCAATAATCACTCTTTCCTTTTCTTATTTCTTGGTAGTTAGTGATTACATTAAAAAAAAAAAAAAATCTTTGGCCAGGGTCCAGCAAGATGTTTCAGTGGGTAGAGGTACCTGCAACCAAGCCTGAAAATCTGAGTTCAGCCCCTGAACTACATGGAATTACAAGAACATACTACTGTGAGAGCTGACTCTGGGGTCCTGAAAGCCGGTGTGCAGACCCTGTACCTCACCTGAGCAGCACAGTAGGCCAGTCCCTGATTGAGGGGCAATGGATGAGCCAGCCCTGAGGCGGGGAGGGGAGCTGGTACTGCCACTCGTCTAGTGTGAGAGGTGTGGATGTAGGGATGATGCACTCCCCCTGTCAAGGGTACTGGCTCTGACAGGAGAGTTAGCCCCAGAGTCGTGAGAGAGGGAGAGCTGGCCCTGTTCCTTGAATGAAGCAGTAATTGGGAGAGTGGGCCCTGCACCTTGTCTGGGCAGCACAGTAGAGCTGGCCCTGATGGAGTGGGCACAGGTGAGCTGGTCCTGAAGGTGATGTGGGTGTGGGAGTGATGTCCTCTCTCACCACCTGCTAGCCCTGCCCCCTCACTAGCTGTAGCATTCAGGAGAGAGGGCCCTGCACCTCGCCTGGGCAATACAGTGAGGGTGGCTCTGATAGTAATGGCACAGGTGAGCTAGCCCCCAGGGTGTGAGAGCAGGAGAGCTGGCCCCACCCCTCACAGGCTGCAGCACTTAGAAGAGTGGGCCCCCAACCTTGACTAGGTAGCACTGTGGAGCTGGCTCTGGAGGTGTGGGTGCAGGTGAGCTGATGGCAGCTTTGGGTGGCCTAGCTGAAGTACTGGAGAACTTGCATTGGAGGTACAGATAAGGAAGAGTCAAGTTGACCACTCAGCTACCACCCAGACCCAGATCCAGGGCTCTGAATTGGCCCACCTCAAAATCTGTATCAACCACAAATGATTGAGATGTGTGAAAGGGCCAGTCCTGCTGTTCTAAAGCTTCAGGATCCCCATGACACAGCAACAGTGGGATAACGGGGAGGAGTCCCTCTGAGGATCCAATATTGATGATGTCATAGAGCCAGAGATTTTGTACCAGATGAACGATGCATTGCAATGAACATTTGCAAATGAAGATGTTTGGACAGAGGGGTATGCTGTGGGACACACTGTCTGTTTATTTGTTGTTGTTTGTTGTGTGTTTTTTTATTTTGTGGAGCAAGTTGCAAGGGTGAAGGGTGGATACGAGGGGATGGGGAGCTGAGCAGGACTGGGGTGCATGATGTGAAACTCACAAAGAATCAATAAAAAGTTAAAAGAAAAAACCTACTTCTGTGAGTTGCCCTCTCACTTTCCTGCTCACCCCTGCCTGCAAAAATAAACTAAAATGTGGTTTCAAAGAGTAACATAAAGAATAGCGACCAGATTTGTTTTTATCACCAAACCTTAAAGGAGGTGTGTGCAAACTATCAGTGGGTTTTTTCTTTCCTTCCTTCCTTCCTTTGTTTCTTCCTTCCTTCTTTTTCTTCCCTTTTTCCTTCTTTTTTTCATTTCTTTTCTTTGTTTCCCTCCTCTCTCCTTTTCTTCCTTCTTCTTCCCTCCTTTCCTCTTTCCCTTCCTTTCTTTGTTCTCTCCCTCTTTCTCTTCTTTCCTTCTCTTCCTTCCTACCTTCCTCCTTTCCTCCCTTTCTTTTCTTTGCTCTTTCCTTCTCTTCCTTCCTCCCTTCTTCCTTTCCTCTCTTCCTTTCTTTTCTTTGTTCCTCCCTCTTTCTCTTCCTTCCTTCCTTCCTCTTTCCCTCCCTTCCTTCCTTCCCTTTCTCTCTTTTTTTTAAAGACAGATTCTTAGAATTGTTCTGTGTATTCCTGGCTGTTCTGGAGACCTCAGATTTACAGAGCTCTTCCTGTCTTTGCCTCCTGAGTGCCGGGATGAAAGGCATATGCCACCAAATCTGGCTACCAGTGAATTCTAATGTCTCTGAACTTACAAATGGAGTATTTTATATCTTTTCAACTTTGAGCCTTTGGCATGCTTTCAAGAATACTAGGAAAACTCTCAAATCCTATTTATTAGGTTTTAGAGGAATCAAAAGCAATTCCCACAGATGGAACTAAAAAGAGACTCTGACGATGGTTCAGGATGTGCACATGGTTGCATTTGAGTGTCAACTTGATGGGTTTTAGAATTTTACCTCAAAGACACCCTGGGCTCTCTGTTAGAGTGTTTCCAGAGAGGATGAGCTGAGAAATTTTCAAGGAAGCCCAGGTATAAAGGGAGCCAAGGAAACAGCTCTGTGTGCCCTTCTGTTGTGGCTCCTTCCCTAATACATGGATCTATCATTGCTGTCACCATCTTCCTGTGACATCAGATGCTAGCTCTTATGGCCTTCGGATGTGAGTTCAACACCAGTAATGTTGCATGGAGCTTCAGGCTTCAGCAACCAGACTGCTGAGACATTTTAGGTTCATGGACTGAGAAACTATGGGCTTTCAGCTTCTCCAGCATGCAGATGGCCATTGCTGGACTGCCCCTACTGGTGCTTCGGCTGCTACCACCATCTTACTCTACCATGTAAGTCAATCTAATAAAGCCCCTACTATAAAATACATCCAGCCTGCCAGGTTTGCCCCTCTAAAGAACTGAGTCTGATACAGGTGGACTGAAGGGCATGTGAAGATACTGAAAAGAGATGGCAAGCAGGCTGTAGGGAAAAAAACCATGAGACAATTTGGACCTGAGCTAAAGTATGAGCTAAGGATTTTGGCTTTGTGGTATCTAGTGTTTTAGGGAAATTAATTTGGCTGAGATCTGAGGGGTGAAGGAGAACAAAGAGAACCTGGAGGCATCTAGGCCAACTGACAGTCTACCTAGATATTTCAGATATGCAGCGTTGATTAAAAGGCAGAGTTTGATAGAATTTGTTCTTTGCAAAATGTTTTCCAGGTCTTAAATCGCAGTTTTAAATCTATTTTTAAAATGTAAGGTGTTAAGACGTTCTGAAACAATATAAATATAATTAATATGGAGGCAGAGGTATGCTTGATGAATTCTAAATTATACCATGTAACAAGGACTTATTTATAGGCCTGTGAAACTTTGTGCCTCATAATTAGTGTGGGCCCTAATTAGATAGCCAGATTGACACAGGCAGATATACTTCCATTTAATCTTGGTAAAATGAATTGACTGGGCTAAACAAGTCAATTTGAAATCTTCATGCCGATCTAAACGTGGTATCTGAAGGCTGCTTTGAATCCTATTTGGCTGGTATGTTCATAGAGCAGACATTCAAGAGAAAAGAAAATCCAGTATGGGATTGGTGGTTTGCTTGAGTGGGTTATTTCCCACTTGTAATTCAATAAGACATCCTCTTTAATTTTAGCTACAAAATAAATAGATAAATAACTAAATAAAACCAGTGCATAGGTAGAGGGTAAAGTAGGCATGGAATCTAGGTTTATTTTAGCAGGTGAGAAAGCAAAAGTAGGAAGTAAATACACCCTCCAGAGCAGAGGGTGGACCAAGCTGGGCGGCGAGCTTGGCTGTACCATCTGTGGAGTCTTTGATGGTTCCTTTCATGGAATTGGCAGAGGTGTGTGTGTGTGTGTGTGTGTGTGTGTGTGTGTGTGTGTGTGTGTGTGTGTGTGTGTGTTGGTTTGAATGAAAACTGTTCTACATGCTCTACAGGCTCAAGTATTCGAACACTTGGTTTCTAGTTGGTGGTGCTATTTGGGGAGGTGGTACAACCTTGCTGGAGAAAGTAGTTCCTGAGGATGCTCCGTCAGAGTTCATGGCTTCACTTCTGGTTTGCTGTCTGTGCTCTACTTGTGGTTGGAGATGTGAGCTCTCAGCTTCCTGCTTTTGCCTTCATGCCTTCCACCTGCTGCTAGGCTTCTCTGCTATGGACTCCTATCCCTCTAGAGCCAAAAGCCAAAATAAGCATTTTGTTCCATAAGTTGCTTTTGGATATAGTATTTTAGCATAGCAACACCAACATAATACCGCACCTTTACTCACAATCCAGTCTTTTACAATTAGCTGAAAGAATATTATGAAAATATAACTATCCATAAAGTTGAGAAGTTTACTAGGGGAAAGGGCAATGATGCCTAGTATATGTTCCTCAGAGAGCTCCTCATGGGAACTGACCAGAGGCTGCCCAGGCCAGCTCTTCCCAGAGGCCTGTTCTTATCTGGTAGCTTGGCTATCTTATACTCAGTTGCAAACCTTGTTTGCCTTTCTCAGTGTTCCTGACCTTGACAATTTAACCCTAAAGTTCTCATCATAGCATTACCACGGAAGAAATATTAAATTGGGAAGAGAATTCAAAGACTTTCAGAGGCTGAACGACGTTCCATCATGAACATTATGTGACTTTTCACCATTTAAGGAAATTGTTTTTTTTTTCTCTCCAAGATATTTTGGTTTTAAAGATGACTAACACCAGCAACTCCTGCATGCTTGCGTTTGACTCATCACAGATATAATCTGAATGTGATCTTCCCATTAAAGTATTTGTAAGATATGGTTCTGTCATTGAAGAATCAGAATGAGAAGCTGCAGTAAAACTCAGAACTAAGGAGAACAGTGTTACCTGATTAGAGGTGCCCCACATTTCTTTACTTTATAGTTATAGGTGGGCTCTATTTTATAAGCCTGAAGAGGAACTTTATTGCATTTTCCATTTCCACCTTGAATTTCGGCCAGATTCCTCCTCATCTTCCCACTCAACTAGACTTGAAAATTGCGTCATTATCAGCTGATCTCTACTCTTCACTAATAGTAAAAGCCCCACATTGTCCTTACTGGGGACCAAATGTTGGGCTCAGTCTTTTCTATAGAGTGTCTATTGCCCACTAGTTAAGAATGTGAACTTACTATACTTACTATATAGCTGAGGGAACAGTCTTCAGAGATTTAGTGTCTTATTCAAGGTTACATAGTAAGTGACAGAGGAGGATTAGGAAGCCAGGGATCCAATGTAAAAGCTTACGTTGGTAGCCAGTGTCTTTATACTAATTGCCAATAACATCACATTCATCTATGGATTCTTTTATTTATAAACACCTTCATTAAAGAAGAGATGTCAGCCAGGCGGTGGTGGCGCACGCCTTTGATCCCAGCACTTGGGAGGCAGAGGCAGGCGGATTTCTGAGTTCGAGGCCAGCCTGGTCTACATAGTGAGTTCCAGGACAGCCAGGGCTACACAGAGAAACCCTGTCTCAAAAAACCACCACCACCACCACCAACAACAACAACAAAAAACAGAAGAGATGTCATTGTAGTTTAGGCTGTCCTTGAGCTCTAAATATAGTGAAGGATGTTCTCAAATTCTGACCTTCCTGTGTTTTGATGCCTTTTGAGTAGTTGTTGTTGAGATAGAGTTTCCCATAAGTCAGTCTGGTCCCAGATTTGCTGTGTTGCTGAGGGTGACCTTGAACTTCTGATCTCCCCACTCTCACTTCGGGAGTGGTGGGGTTACAGTCTGTGACACCATGCTCACCCTATATGCATACTAGGGTTCAAGTCCAGGGCTTCTTGCATAGTAGGCAATCAGTCTACAAACTGAGCTATGGCCCCAGTCTGAGGCTTACTATCTTTGAGGCAGGGTTTAATTATATGGCCCTAGCTGGCTTTCAACTCCTAATTAGAAAGCATTTATGAGATAATACAGTCCAAAGAATATTGTCTCAAAGTTATGGTGAAAACTGTTTTAACCTAGCAAACTCTTGGAAAGCTCTGAGTGCCAGAATTGCAGGCTTGTGTCACCATGCCCAGCATAATTTAATGCTTTTACTTGATACTTAGATTTTATACTTCTGAGTGTGCATTTTTCCATTAGCATATAATAATTGCAGACAATAATAGGTCTCATGATAACATTTCATACCAGCATGTAATATACTTTGATCATAGCCATCTCTAATCTTCCTAGCTTGCTCCCTCCCAGTTCACTGCCCCTTTCTCTTTCCAACTTGCCTTTCCAATTTTGGAACACACCCTGAGCTGATAAAATCTATTCATCTCATCACCAAAGCAAAAGATAGTTTCCAGTGAATAAAAAACTTATTCTAAGTGAAGCATTCTATTTTCGTGGTTCTTTGCATTTCAATCCAGATTGTACAAGTGAGAGAAACTGTGCAGTGTCCAAGTCTAGCTTTGTATGACATCCAGTTCCATCCATTTGCTTGCAAATGAAGTGATCTCATATTTTTCTATGACTAAATAATACCGCTGTGCATATCTGTCACATTTTCTTTATTTTTCTTTTGACTGGCACCTAGGTTGACTCTATCATTTCTGAGTGGAAATTTTCCCATTTCATCTAAGGGGTCAGATAAACTGTTGATAAAGATTGTTTCCAATATTATTTTATAATACTTTGTCTTTCTGCAGTGTTCAGAATGTTTCCATTTTAATTACTAACCTTGCAATCTATTTCATTTTTTTCTTTATTATCTTGATAAGATAGATGGCCTAGATCTTTTGAAAGGTCAAAGAACAAATTCTAAGCTTCATTAGTTTTTCTCTATTATTTTGCTATCATTGGTTTCTTCCATGATACTTTGTTGCACTTTCTATTTCATTCATATTGGCCCTTTTTTAGTTTATTAAATTAAAGGATATTTCTTAATTATTGATTTTTAAATCTTCCTTTTGAATTTTTTAAAATAAATTTCCTCCTTTGAACTGATCTAATTATTTTCCATTAATTTTGATTTGGTAGGATTTTTTTTATTTTCCCAATTTCTTCTGTAATCCCCATCAGTTATTTAAAAACTGTGTGAGACTTTAATAATTTTTTTCCTGCTATTTATTGACCTGTAATTTAATTTCATGTGGCCAGGGACGGTGTAACTTTGATCCTCACAAGTGCCATGTTGCTTGTTTTAGGTCACTGCATTCAGTCCCTTGACAACACTTCAGTCTGACTCAAAAGAATATATGTAGAAAACTACTGAGTAGAGCATTCTTGTTGACTAAGAGTTGTTCTATAAAAGTAACTTTTATTAACCTGATGCAATTGTTGTCTCCAAGGTTTATTGCCTTAGTCTGCTAACCTAGAGTTAGTCTTTGGCGCTTTTAGTCTCCACACAGTCTTATCTAAGCCTAGAATGTTTTTGGCCTCTGAGATTGACTGCTGAATACACTCATCTTTTCTTGTTCTTTCTGAACTCTGCCTGGCTCATTCAACCTAGTGGATCTGACTCAATCTCTTCTCTCTAAGCTGACTAATTCAATATGGCCTCTCTCTTGGCTGCTGACTTTTTGCTCTGCTTGGCCTCATACTAACTTTGACAAGCTTCTGGCTCCTTCTCATTGCCTGGCTAGTTCAGTCTTCACCCGTGTCTAGCTTGTTCTCTCCTCAACCTGTTTCTGTACAACTGTCCCAGTAAAATTGTCTCCTCTCTCCACGATACTCTCTCTAAGCTCTCTCTCTCTCTTTTTGAGAGGTTGGGCATATCCTATTCTGTCAAATCTTTCTCTGATTTGTCACTTTGTCTGCCACTCAATTAGACATCAATTTTAGGCATGGGTGCGTCCTTCTACAAATTATCTTCATCTTCATTGTTCGAGATTAAAAGTGTGTACTAAGGGTGTGTCTGTATTACAGTCAGAGGGATTAAAGGTGTGTACTAAGGCTGAGCCACACCACAACTAAAAACAGGTTTTTTTTTCCAGTAAACAACACAATCTCAGGAGCCAGAGTATGATCAAATATCCTGCAACACTGCTCAGCTATTCTGAAATCTTTCTGATTTGCTATTCCAGTCATTGTTACCACTTAATGAAAAAGAAATATCGAGGGGCCACTAGGATGGCTCAGTAGGTAAAAGTATTTGCTACCAGCCTGGCAACCTGAACTCCCAGGGTCCCATGCTGTGGCATGTACATAACCTCCTACCCCTAACACACACACACACACACACACACACACACACACACACACACACTCCCAAAATACCATAAATAAATGTAATTTTTAAAAATTTCAGAAATATTGACATATCCAATGTAATGCCTGGGTAGTCTTTTGCCTTTCCATTCATTTTTTTTTTTTTTTGTCATATATCTTGGGGCAGTGAGGTTGTGTGGCTACTGTACTGGCAAGTATCATGCTCTGATAGTCTTTTTGTTATTATAAAATGTCCTGTCTGTCTCTACTGGGATTCCTTATATTAAAATATGTATCAACATAGTTTTCCGAATCTCTCATGATCATTGTTTGCTTGGTGTCTCTGTGACCCGATTTATATCCTTCCCTCTCTATTACTTTATCTACTCTATGTAGACAAAATAGACCTTTAACCTATTTCCAACACTGATTGGAGCTTTAACTTCAGTAAAGGCCATGTTATTTTTCTCATTTCTTGGTAGTTTTGGTTTTTTTTGTTTTTTTTTTTTTTTTTTGAGATAGGGTTTCTCTGTGTAGCCCTGGCTGTCCTGGAACTCACTCTGTAGACCAGGCTAGCCTCGAACTCAGAAATCTGCCTGCCTCTGCCTCCCAAGTGCTGGGATTAAAGGCATGAGCCACCACCGCCCGGCTCTTGGTAGTATTTTAATTTAAAAATTAAAAATTTAGTGTAGCAATTAAATTCTGTTCTATTCTTTAAGATAAGTTCTTTTTTTCTTTCTTTCTTTTTCTTTCTTTTTTTTTTTTTTTTTGGATGCTAGGGTGTTGAACCTAGTAAGGCTTTTAAAAATCCAATTTTGTATGGTCTGCTTGAGACAGAATTTCATATTGTAACCAGTGTTGGTCTGTAACTGACATAAAACTCAGACTGGCCTCAAACTTGTGGCAACCCTCCTGCCTCAGCCTCCTAAGCACATTTTATAGGTTTAGTTGTCTGTTTATGTTGTGTTCTTCCATGTATAGATGTATGAACTTATATTTAGCACCTCTGACAACAGAGAATTAGAAAGAATTTATCGTTGGTTGCCTTGGATATACTGTTCATCTTCCTCAAGATAGAGCTCTAACTTTTAATCAGGATGTCTAGTGATTTAGTAAATGCTGATAATTTCTCATTTACTTGGACACACTCCTTGTTAAAAGACGAGGCACACACTTGGAAAAAAACTTAAAATGAGTCCTTAATATACATTGTGTTACTATTTTATTAGGCTGTGGCAGTTCCTACTTATTTCCTCATTCAATAAGCTTTTATTGAACAATTACTCAACAGTCGGCACGGAGGAGTCAATGATGAGCAAAACACAAGCAGTTCTTCCCCAAAGGAGGTAACAATCAACTGGAAGAGGCACAGAATAATCACACAAAGAAAGCACTTCAAAGGATGTGATCAGGTGTGAGTGCATAAAAGAGATTCGAACGGATGCTGAGTCATTGTTTTCTCTGAAACGCCAGTTTAGCTCCAATTTGAAAAATAAGCGGGAGTTACAGAGGCATAAATACTTGACTTGCTAAAGCCCCTGTGATAAAAAAGAATGGCATGGGGGCCGTGTGGTTGAAGTGTAGAAAACTCAAAGAAACTGTAGGTAGAGCCTAAGCCACTAACTAGGCTTCTCGGGCTCTGCCTGGTAAGAATTTCGGACTTTTTTCTCATAAGTGGGAGCAGCAGAAAGATTTGGGGAAATGTGGTAGGGTTAGACTTGTAGTTTTAGAACTACTGGCAGTCGTGGGACATAGGTGAAGAGCAAGACTACAAGAGTACTGCAACATCCGTATGGAGGAAGTGAAGGATGATGGAAGCTTGGGTCAGGATAATGGCAGGTGGAACACCAAAAAGTGGATGAATCTGGGTCGCATTTTGGAAGTAGAGTGACTGAAAATTCAACTAGTCAAACAGTTGTACTTAGTCAAACACCAGTTCCAGTAAGATCAATTACTACGATCAGCGATAAGTTCTAAGCTGTCCCCATACTTGAGAATGTCTAGAGACCCTACTAGACTCAGGCTTAATGAGAACACAAGGCCGTGAGCCCAGCCCGCAAGAAAGGCCCGCGCCTTCATCCTCGGAGGTCCTTGGTAAAGGCGTGGAACATAAGGGTTTCCTGGGCAACGCCATTGTCGCGCTCCAGGAGGGGGCGGGGTAACCAAGAACAAGGCCTAAAGAGAATCCGGAAGAGAGGGAGAGTAGAGAGGCGTGGAAAATGGGACACAAGAGCTTCGGCCCAGGCTATGGCGGATGATTCCAGGGTTCTCGCACAAGGCTAGAGTGAAGAGTGGGAGGAGCAGAGGAGCGTGCCTGTGATTGGCTGACGGGGGACACTGAGCCGCTCATGATTGGGCGAGGCGAGCCAGTCTGTGGAGCGCGTAGGGTTCTGGGTAGCCAAGGCCTTGGAAGGGTCTTAACCGAAAGGGGGAGGGGGAGGCCGCCAACAAACGGCTGAGCTCACAATCCCGGCCGCGACCTGGCCGGCCGCCCCCTCCCCCATGGAGAGAGCCAGGCCGGAGCCGGAGCCGCCGACGCCGCGCCAACCGCCGCGGCCCACCCCTCCGCGCCCGTTGCGCCCCGCTCCGCCCGCGCAGCCCGTCGAGGCCGCCACCTTCCGGGCCGCGGCCGCAGAGCGCTCCCAGTCGCCGTCGGCTCAGGCCGCGGCCGCCATCGCCGCGGTGGCCTCGTCGTGCGGGGAGGCCGCGGCGGCAGGTGCGCAGGCTGGGGCGCGACGCCTGCTGCAAGTGAAGCCGGAACAGGTGCTGCTGCTGCCTCCGGGACCGCTGTTACCTCAGGCTCCGGACGAGGGCGCCGCCGCCGCCGCCGTCGCCGCCTCGTCCGCGCAGGCGCGCCTGCTGCAGCTGAGGCCGGAGCTGCTGCTGTTGCCGCCGCAGTCCGCGGCCGACGGGGGCTCCTGCAGGCCGGAGCTGCGCCCCATGCAGCCCCGGACGCTGCTCGTCAAGGCCGAGAAGCAGGAGCTGGGGACGGGCTTGGACCTGTCGGTGGGATCTCGGAGGACCACCGAGGCCGGCCCTAGAGCCTCGAGGGCCGCCAAGTTGGATGGTACCGGGAAGGCCCTCGACGGCCGCCGAGGAGATGAGAAGAAAGCCAAGCTGGAGGCAGAGGAGGCCTCGAGGGATGCCCTGAAAGGCGGGGAAGGCAGGAGCCTGCTGGCCATCGGAGAAGGAGTCATCAAGACCGAGGAGCCAGACAGACTCAGGGACGACTGTAGGCTGGGCACGGAGGCCACGTCCAATGGCCTGGTCCACAGCAGCAAGGAGGCCATCCTGGCCCAGCCTCCCAGTGCTTTTGGGCCACACCAACAAGACCTAAGGTTCCCTTTGACTCTCCACACCGTCCCTCCTGGAGCCCGTATCCAATTTCAGGGGCCTCCACCTTCTGAGTTGATACGGTTGTCCAAGGTCCCCCTGACACCAGTGCCTATTAAAATGCAGTCCTTGCTGGAGCCTTCTGTAAAAATTGAAACCAAAGATGTCCCCCTCACCGTGCTTCCCTCAGATGCAGGTATTAGAAGCCAAGGGAATCTGGCTTTCACAGTTAGGTCTATGTTGCACAGACATATTAGCAGTTCAGGAGCTGAAGCTTGAAAAAATAGGATCATGGTTCCATTCTTACCCTGTACAGGGATTGCTTCTGATCGATTTGCCCATATACTGAAAAAATACACCGAAGTATTTCCACAAATTTTTTTAAAGTCACACTTAAGTCTTAGGAAACAGGTTTAGATAATAGACACAACAACACCTTGTTAGGTAATACAGATTCCTCAGCTTATACAAAAGTAACATCAAATTTTCTATTGTAACTTCTTAGAACAATGCCAGTGTTTCGAGAAAAATGATGATAGTTGTTTATATTGACTAGGTTAAAGATGAACAGTAACTTTTCTGGGAGAAAACAGACATATAGCATTCTATTTTAAAAGCTAAAGCTTTTAGAAATAATAATAAGCCAAGTTTTTAAAAGAAGTGATTATATTTAAGATATATTTAAAGCACATATCTAAGCATATAGATAGATATATTTAAAAGAAATGACTACAACCAAATACTACTTTCCAGTATTTTTAAGTATATTTTAAGCAAGTCCTTAGGATTAGTTCACACAGAACGATGTGTCATTGAATGTTTTGGGAGGTCATACTCATTCTTATGTTTTCATGAACTTTTATGTTTATTATTGTTTTTTTAATTTTCAGTGCCGGTTCTACCCACTTCTGTTTTTAAATAACTTAAGTACCCCTTTTCTATTTATTTTATGTGCTCATGCACAGACATGTTCACAAATTGTTCTTGGCACATGCCACTTACTACACCTGATTTATATGGCATTGGGAATTAAACCCAGGGCTCGATGCATAGTAGGAAGTATTTACCAACTGAGCTACATCCTCAGTCAGGATTATTTATTCTAAACACCCTTTGCACATCAAAAAAGTTTTACATATCAAGTAACCCTAAAATGAATTAATGTGAAAAGTTCATAGATAGTGCTTTTATGAACTGCATAGGGATACAAATTTCATCAATTTCCTTTATAAGAATTTTAACTGTACCATGACTTACAGGTTTATATGTATAATTTTTCTCCCAGGACATGAGACTAGTTTTAATAATTCAGTGTGGCAAGAATTTCACTTTCCTAGTGAAAAACTGAGCATAAATATTTTTGCTTTAAAGACACTACAGCTGCTTCTATAAATGACTAATCTTACATAACACCTACATAGTGCTAGGTGCATAGTTAAGGTGACTGCTCCTTAATATTAGTGGGAAATAAACTAAATGTTAATTACTGTTAAGAGATATTAATGAAGCTCAAAGAAATAAATAGCCATCCAGTATGTCTCTAACATATCTTCAGTATCTTCAACAATATTATACTCCCTAGGAGTCATTCTAAGCTCCAACTTAGAATGCTGAATTCAGGGACTATGAGGAATTTTGGAATCTTGGCAGTACTTTGGCTATATTATAGTGTATGTTTCCAGGTACTTTAGAAGTATAGATAAAGGGACACTTCACTTTAAAATTGCATATGTGGCACATTAACTTAGTCTCTTAATTTTTGTCATATAGGAATACCTGACACTCCCTTCAGTAAGGACAGAAATGGTCATGTGAAGCGACCCATGAATGCATTTATGGTTTGGGCAAGAATCCACCGACCAGCACTAGCCAAAGCTAACCCAGCCGCCAACAATGCAGAAATCAGTGTCCAGCTCGGGTTAGAGTGGAACAAACTTAGTGAAGAACAAAAGAAACCTTATTATGATGAAGCACAAAAGATTAAAGAGAAGCACAGAGAGGAATTTCCTGGTAATCAAATGAAATGAACAAAGGCTCTTTCCAATTTCTTTTAAATTTATTTAGGTAAAGATTAAGTTAGGTTGAGATTTCCTAATGTATCTGTGAGAAAGAGAATAATGGTTAATATTATAATGATGATTGAATCAATACTAAGCATATATTTTCTTAAATAGAATGCCATTGTGAAATATCTGATCTCATATTTACCAGCTACCGTAAATCAGGAGACATTCGGTTTTACTGTAGTTTTGATGAAATAAACATAGATACATAACAAACATACATAGCTAGCTATAGCTTTGCAGTTTACTGCAAATCTCCATGTTTCCATTTTGTAATATACTAGACATATTAAATAATCATGGCAACAGAATAAACAGTTTCCACTTAAAAGATAATAAAAATATAGGAATTTATATCTTTTTCCATTTCAAAGTTAAGTGGTTATCAGAACATGGTCCTATGTTTTGATTAATTAATTCCTAGCATGATACAGTTTGAACCAACTGGTTCATCCTCAACAGTAAGGGCATTGAGATAAAGGTTGGAAACTATGCATTCTTTATGGACTATAGAACTGTGCATAGTGGGAAAAGAACTTTTTTTTTTCTGAAATATAAGCAGAAATATTTTAAGAGGCAAGATTATGAGGTATCACCTGAACGGAAGCAGTGATTGTATACATGACAGTGCCACACTTCTGACTTTGGGAAGAAATTAAGGTGATTATGGTTTTAGCAATTGCCAAGCCTCAGAGAGTGACTTCTTAAATCAAGTATAAACATAGTAACTGGTTATTAGTGACTATTATATTGTAAGCCACTGACATTTGTATATTATAGAATGTGAAAAGAGGAGGAGATAAATAATGTCTTATGGGACATTTTTCTTCACCAGAGAAAAGGCTGTGAGATTGAAACTCAGTGCCTGGGAGTAGATTCTGTCATTCTCTGACCCTGAGTGGAAGGCATTTGACCTTCTTCCCCATTATGGGTTACCATAACAGAATTAGACGCTGTGTGGATGCTAAAATGCACAGTGCAGGATTTGTTCACAGAAATAGCATGGAGCTGGAAAATAGAACTTTAGACAACCCATATTTTAAAACTTTAAAGTGTGCTGTGTTTTCATATGAAAAAGCCTGAGTTTGTATATTCATATTAAAAGTTTCTCTTTTTCTGTAGGTTGGGTTTATCAGCCTCGTCCAGGGAAGCGAAAACGCTTCCCTCTAAGTGTTTCCAATGTGTTTTCTGGTACCACACAGAATATCATCTCTACAAATCCGACAACAATTTATCCTTACCGCTCACCTACCTACTCTGTGGTAATTCCCGGCCTTCAGAACACCATCACTCATCCAGCTGGTGAGTTAGTCATATTGTAGATGACTTGTAAATACATACATCAGTTTTATCTCTTCAGCTGAAATTTGGTTTCTGCTAAATTTATAATTTAGAAAATAGTAAAGAAATAATATCAAAGAGGGAGAAAATGAAACATTAAATGGGAGAAGGAGCAATAGTAGATCCATGTGGAAAACTCTGACTTTGTAAGCAATTCAGGGTGAGCACCTAGATGAGTCAGATGATAAAGGAAATTGCTAGTATAATTAAATACGTCACAGGGATGTTTATCACTTCAGCATAAAAGAACTAACAGGATTTGAGGCATCTTGTCAATGGAACATAGTAAGGCTACTGATCTATTGAAGATCATTCTCTCACTGCTCCAGAAAAGCGATGGAAGCTATCCATTTTTTATAAATTCTTGTTTGGTTCATGTTCCTTACAGTCTGGTCTATGAATGGTAAGAAAAGAATGCTAAATTGAGATTCTCAAATATTAACTACCTGTTGCATCATTGGCTTGTTCCTCCAAAACTTTTACAACCTGAGATTCTCAAATATTAACTACCTGTTGCATCATTGGCTTAAACTTTTACAACCATCTGTTAAGGAGAGTGGTATCCATTCACCATTGGTGTTGCTTGTCTTAAAGCTGCTCTTCCCAGTTTCTGCCTATCTGATTTTCCTAATGATAAACTGGCCCTATGAGTTAGAGGTGGATAAAACATGAAAATGGACTTAGTAATATTAAACATTTTCACTTTTTAATTAAAGATTTTTATTTTATATATACAAGTGTTTTGTTTTCCTGTATGTTAAATTCTCTCTCTCTCTCTCTCTCTCTCTCTCTCTCTCTCTCTCTCTGTCTCTCTCTCTCTCTGTGTGTGTGTGTGTGTGTGTGTGTGTGTATCAGAAAGTGTTAGATACCCTGGGACTGGAGTTGTAAGCTGCTGTTTGGACACTGGGACATCTGGGTCCTCAGTGAGAGCAGCAAGTACTCAGAACTTCTGGGCTGTCTCTCCAGCCCCATTTTCAGTGTCCTTTAAACTGTGTCATTTAGCCAATGGGAGAAACAAAGCTGCACTCAAGATACCTCTGTTCAGGTGGAAGATGTAGAAAGTTTATCTGTAGCCTCAATTTTGCAGTACAGTCAGGCACTCTTAGTGTTGCCTGAAAATTGTTTCAAACTGGGCTTTACTATATCTTTGTTTTGATTTTGCACTGTTAGATACTATTTTTTACTTTAGTACATGCTTCTTTTTGTCCCCTCCTCTCCCTACCCCAGACTTTACTTGCATCTATGTTGTACATTTTTAAATGCTCATGTTTCTTGGGTACAGATTTATCAATGTTCTTATTTGAAGCAGCTGAGACTTTATACAATATATCACTTATACACCATCTGTGCAAAGGTGTGGTCTAGATGAAGACTAAAGATTTTTTTTCTGATAGTGGTAGGGTTTATGCATCATGATCTTACTACTTAAATACTGTAGACAGAATTCTAGGAAGCAGCTCTGAAGCACAACAGTAAACAAAATGTGACAATGAGACTTTGTCAGCTACTCTAAAATACTGTTTACAATAATATTTCTTGTGGGGGCCAGAGATGGTAAAGATTCATTTCTTGGCTCTCAAATGATAAGCCAAAACATTTTATAAAGATAATTTGAGAATTCTTTTTAGATAAGTATTATTTATGGTGAGGATTTTTACCTGATAACATGCTGTACAGTTGTGCAACTTTGAAATATGTTTAGTTATTTCCATCAGCTTATATTACTTAGAGGTAATAGTGTAACTAGGAAGTTTGGAAATTTCATATTCTAAAGTATCCATAAAATTACTAAAGTTAGTTAATAGATGCTGTCACAAGTCTCTTAAAGAGCCATAGTTATTGGCTAGGCATAGGGGTAAACACCTTTAGGGAGGTAAAGGCAGGTGTCTCTCTGTGAGTTCAAGGTTAGCTTGGTTTACAAAGCAAGTTCCAGGATGGTTAGGGATACACAGAGAAACCCTGTCTCAAAAACCAACCAGCCAACCAAACAAACAAACAGAAAAACCCATAGGTTTATTATTTGCAGATACTGATTTTAAAATGCCTTGCTTCTTTGTTTCTTTGAGCTAGTTTTATGTTTTAAACATAAAGTCATAGTAATATTGTTCATTTAAACATTTTATTCTTGTAGAAGAAATGTTATCAAAGTAGTGAGGCATATTTTTTCTTTTACAGAAATAATTCTAGTAATTTTTATATATTTATGATATTATTTAGGCAATCAACCATTTGAATAATAATAAGTTGTTCTTGTTTTGTTTCTGTTGTTGTAATAAAATATCCTCAGGGGTGGGGGAAGGGTTATTTTAGTTCATGGTTCTAGGGTCATAATCCATCTCTGTGAAGTAAAGGCAGCAGGAACTTAAAATAGCTGGTCACATCACATCCACCAACAAGATCGGAGAAACTAAATAATTGCATGCTGCTTGTTTTTTTATTAGCTTGCACTCAGTCCAATTTCTCTATTCTTACCAGGACCTCTTGCCTAGGGAATGGTACCACCCACAGTGGGCTGCATTTTCTCATATCAATTAATACAGTTTCTTACAGACATACCCACAAGCCAACACAACATGAACAGTCCCTCACTGAGACCCAAGTGATTCCAGGCTGTATGAAGTTAACATTTAAAGCTAACCATCACAGAAGTGATGGAGACTTAGCAAAATTGCTCTGGAAGAACTACTTCTATATACTTTATTCAATATCTTATGCTTTACCTTTGAGCTTCTCTACAATAATTATGAAAATGATACTTGAGATTTATTTTTGTCAGTTTGTAAACTTATTCTATTGTATTATAATCTAAGATTCTCAAACTTATTCTGTGAAAATTAGGTTCAGGAATCCTAAGATAGTAGGAATCATTGTGTTGAGGCTCCACAACTCTTTAGTTGCCTTTGAAACTATTACTGCCTAGACTAGTGTTTCTCAGCCTGTGGTTTGCAACCCCTCTAGGGTATACAGATATACTGTGTATCAAATATTTATATCACAATTCATAACAGTAGCAAAATTAGAGATATAAAATAGCAACAAAATAATTTTATGGTCAGGGTCATCAAAACAAAAGAACTGTATTAAAGTGTCACAGCATTAGGAAGTTTGAAAACTATTGATCTGAGCAGTTTCAATTATTTGTTTTTTTCTGATGAATTTATCAAGTCAGGTTGCCTTAGAGTCACTTGATTTTTGTTGTCATTTTTCTTCCAAATACTCAATTTTTTAAAAAGGTGTGTGTGTGTGTGTATAAATTGTGCACGTGTGAGTGACATGAGTGCTAGGATGTAAAAGAATTTTTAAAGTGTTAGTTTTTCTTTATCCCCGGCTAGCTTCCAAATGAATGAATGAAGGTCACTGATCTATTCTAATCCTCTAAACTAATCTGGTTACCTCTCAGCCCAGATCCCAAAGATATCTGCATTTTAGTATTGGTCTGACTCTCTGGGCTTCAGGTGTTTTCTCATTATATCTCCAGGACCCCTTCCTTGTGGCTGAATCTCCTCTTCTCCCTCTCCATCTCTTCTCCCCTAACTGGCAGAGGTTCCACTCTGTTCTCTCTTCTGCCCAGCCATTGGCTGATCAGCCTTTATTGACAAACCAGAGAATAAATGAGGAGCAACGTTTATACAAACTTGAGAGAAGAGATTCTTGGAATAGCACTACAGTGCCATGTCTGGATTCAACAAGTTACAGGGGAAGAGAAATCAGCATTTGAATAATGCACATTGTTGTATTTGTAGGCACAGAAACATTATGCCTACACTAGGAATCAAACCTGGGTCCTCACAAGATCAGTTAAGTGCTTTTAACTGCTGAGCTATCTCTCCAGCTTCCAACTGCCTAATTTTTATTTGCACTGACTTAAAACACTTAGACTAGTTTTTTCATATAAGATTTTGATAAGTTTCTCTTAATTTGACCAATTAACAACTTTATAATTTACGAGTGTGTTTTTATTCTTTGCTTCTAGCATTATTGGCTAAACAGCCACTTTTCTGTGAATGATTTATTATAGTTGTTCTTCTACCCTTAGTAGCCTTCTACCCTTAACCAACATTTGTGATGCAAGAGAGTGAGTAAAACCTCATTATTCCATTAGTGATTAGAAATGCATTATTAAATATTTCACACCAAATTCATGGACATTCTAGTAATCTTTCCTTTTGTTTGATGTTCAGTCAGGCTTACTCCATTTTCCTGTGTACTCTACCAAGCTTCCTGCATATTCTAATAAGCAACCATTTGCTTTGCATCATGCTTTCCCAGAACACTTCATGACATTAAAATATTAAATATATTTGAAAACTGAAAGTGCACTTTAAAGATTTTCTGTTTCCATGAGTCTTTCTATATCCACTATCTTCTGAGTGAATTCAGGGCCACAGTTGCAAGCCTGCTTGTCTGACCCATCTATTATTCCCTAATATTTATCAGGTACCTGCTATGGCCTAGGGACAATAGGAATATGTTCCCATAGAGTGTCTTGTCAAAGATTTCATAATGTGGTTGTGCAGAAGATAGATACAGATAAAATAAACTTTCTATTCCCTGGCTCAAACTCTATAGCAGCTTCTTGTCTTGTACAGTGCATCGTTTGCTCTGCTTTAACATCACACTCTAAGCTCTTCTGCTTCTAGTTTCTGAAAGTGCTTATGGCATGGTCGTCTAGAATCTTCATGTATGTCTTACCAAATATCTTGGTGGTACTTATACCAGCATCCTCATTTCATATCAATATTCACATTTGTATACAGGCTTTGGAACTTCTGTAGACCATACATCTCTTCTATCAGATGTTAAATATGTACTTGGCACATAGACACATTTTTTTTTGTTACTGAGTTCTCTCTGTTTTGCTTGTCCAGCCTGAGCTCAGTTTTGTTAGTTATATCACCACTTTGTTGACACTCCAATACTGTCCAGAATTCATACTTTTTTCTCTAAATGTTTTAGTAATATTTACTACCAATATTTGCATTGGTGTGCCATTTAGCTTATGTACTTCTTAAATAGAACAAGAAGAAATAAAACTTCATTACTGTTCTAATCCAAAAGTCAGCAGGTTTGTCTTAGCCTTAAGATCCATTCTAAGAAGTTGCTATATCCATTAAAAATTCTCCATGACTCTCCAAAAATCTCCTTGAAAAGTTGCATAATTCTAGGGAGGACATAACTATTTTGACTTTGAAACTATAGCAGCTGTGGCTGTCAACAGGCATGAAAGGAGGGGCTCCATATTCATAAGGCCTCCTGCCTGTACCACTGGCTAGTGGTGGATTCTGTTTACCCACTGGTGAGCACACCAGGCTCAAGTGGGTGGTTCCAAGCTCACGGACACATAGGTGGCCCTGATTAAACTCAGTAGGCCACAGAACAAAACTAAAAGACAGGAGTGTGGGGAAGGGATTTATTGGAGGAGGTTCACAGCTGTGGAAGGGACATAGGAAAGAGTTGTGCATGGGAGGACAGTGAATACATCAAAATGTGTGACGTTGTCAGTAAAAATCTACTTTAGTAAACAACAGCAAAAGAGAGAAGTGGTGCGGTTCTTCACTGTAAGTTCTCCTGAGGATGCCTCACAAGCTTCACCTCATCTTTCTGGGTTTTTTGTTACCTTGTTCTTTCCCCAGAAATCCACGTTTCTTAACAGTGGCCCAAATACCTTCCCAATTCTCAGTCAGTCTCCTCCTTTCTCTTCTCTTTATCCCAAGCCACTTGCTGGTTCTCCTCATTAACTCCACAAAGCTGCAGTGGTTCCTCCTTCTTTGGTGATGGAGACACACAGGAATTTTTGTTTTTACAGCTATTCTGCTTTTTAGACTTGCATTGGTTATTTGGATTTTGGAATTTTCTCTTTTGTCCCTGTGTATCAAAGCTGCCCTTTATTTCATGTGATGGTTGGACCGTTCTGTCTACTTTAACAGCGAGCTTATCTTTTACTCACATGTGGATGTTTCTGGTTGCTAAATATGTCTCTTTCAAAAGGCAGCTAATGGTTGAAGGCTTTTTTCCCCTCTGTAGCTTTGACATCATTAGAATGTGGCCTCCTAGGGCACTGTATTCATGCATTCAAACCTGTACAAAGCAGCAAATACATGGAGGACCACATGTGAGTGCACTCACTGCAGCCATAATAGACACTGCTTATTGGGTAGTTCTAAGCGGCTCCTAAATGGCAGGGAGCCTAGGGCATTGTGGTTCTGCTGTGTACTAGAAAAAAGAAGCCAAATCACTGGCTTATTGCTAGTGGTTAGCGTCTATTCTAGCTTAACAACTGTTTGAGTCATTAGAGCACTGAGTATTTTTTCCATCCTCCATATCACTGACTTATTAAAGCTTACACACTTTTAATCTGCTTATCAACCTGAACTCTAACATTTAAAGTGTTTCCAGATAACTCTGTAACTAAATAAAGTAGTTGCTATATGCCAGTTACTTGTCTTTGAATGAGGCATGGTTATCACTCTAGGCCTCCTTTTCCTCGATTCTTTTATACAACTATCTTAGATAGGAAGAACACTGGAGAAGATAATGTGCCCCTTTCAATGATTGAAACTTGATCAATTGTTCTGTAAAGTTCTTGTAACATATTTTTTTCCTGATAACTAAGTGCTTATGCTTAGTATAGGAAAAAGAGCTCAATGTCAAACATAGATTGTCAGGTTAATGTCTTGAGTATGGTGGTAATTCAAGAAATAAAATTTTGATTTTTTCAAATTTGTTAGCCTTGTAATTATTGCTAGGCACGTTAGATTTCCTTGCAGCAGCTCAGTGGAGAAGTGTCTGCTTAGATTTAATTGTTTTCTTTCAATCAAGTCTTAATTCTTTCTATAAAGATTTGTGTGTGTGTATTTCTATGTGTGTATGCGTCTGTCCCTGTGCATGCCTATGTACAGAGGCCAGAAGTGGACTGTTGAATCCTTGAACTGGAGTTACAGGTGCTTGTGAGGCCCTGGCTTGCTATATGGGTGTTGGGATCGGAATTCTTGTCCTCATGACTGCAAAGCAAGCACTCTAATCCTCAAGCCATCTCTCCAAGCCCTCTGGACTGGTTTTTAATTCAGGTTTTTGGCTAGATCCTGGTAATAAACATAAGTAACCGAATTTAGCATGATAATACATGCTTGCTATCCTAGTTCTTGTTATTCCTGTTATCTCAGGAGGCTGGGCCAGGATGATTGGGAGCCTGAGGCCAATCTTGGGCTAAAAAGATCAGGACAGCTTCATTTCCACCCTCCTGATGTACTTCACTGGGCAGGGAACCACCTTGAAATGGATGGATGGGGCTTTTCCTACTGAGGCTTAGAAGGGCATTACCTGCCTCTACCAAGGGAAGGAAGGAAAGGGAAGTCTTACCTGAATAAAGTTGAAAGAAGGTCTACATGTTGGGCCATTGAGAGACATTTTGAACTATGTCATCCAAGCATCTGTACTTGGAATCTGTTTTCATTAACAGACACCTAGTTGACTCTATTCCGAAGGCTTTTGTTTGTATTTTGTCATGAAAGCTTAGTTCAATTTAGTCTGCGTGTGTTGTGTGGTATGTAATAGCACCTCAGCCAGCAGTGCTGCCTTCATTGGTAATGGAAGGATAAATCATATGACTTTTACTTACCTTTAAGAACTCTGCCCTTGCCGGGCGGTGGTGGCGCACGCCTTTAATCCCAGCACTTGGGAGGCAGAGGCAGAGGCAGGTGGATTTCCGAGTTCGAGGCCAGCCTGGTCTACAGAGTGAGTTCCAGGACAGCCAGGGCTACACAGAGAAACCCCGTCTCGAAAAACCAAAAACAAAACAAAACAAAACAAAAAAAAACCTCTGCCCTTTCTAATCATGTCCTGCTAGGATTCTTTCCAAGTCTGTCACAAATGGCTAACCCATGGTAAATCCTATTCTTTTTGGAGATTTCCAGCTATATTCACTTTCAATATAGTAAAGTGAAACCATTTTCTTGATTAATTTTTTCAACTAAAATGTGCCATAACTTTAAATGTAGAAAATACGCAAAATGAAGGAAAAATGACCCAAAGTGCTACTCTGAAACTACTGTTTACATGAAAATAAAATTAATATATATCATGTTGACCAAAACCCAAATACTATCGGATGAACATCTAGAGTCTCCTACTACCCGTGTATCTTGTCCCCCACCCCTAGGTGATCATTCCTTAGTGATAACTGTTGCCGGTAGTTTTGTTATTTCTGTTTAGAAATCAACATTTCATGCATTCGTTCTTTTAATTTATCAATAATAAATTTTTTCATTTATTTACCTATCCAAAAGTTTGTTGAGAACTTACCTATTCTGTTCTGGGTAAAGGCTGAGCTTGTTCACTGTCGTAAACAAAACAGAAGGTCTCTCTCTTTATGGCACTCAGAGGTTAGTTCAGAAAGAGAAAAATGTAGATTCACAAGAAATGACAGTGACTTCAGAATTGTCAGAATACTATAAATAAAAAGGAAAGTGGCTTGATATGATACCACTACTAACTAGGTGAGGATGGAGATGTGTGTGTGTGTGTGTGTGTGTGTGTGTGTGTGTAATTTCAAAGATCCAAGTTCAAGTTCACAAGTTCACGGTGTGGTAGATACCAGTAGGGAGACTAATAGTGGTTAACTCTGCTATTTTTATTTCTGAAGGTGAAGCCCCGCCTGCCATCCAGCTGCCCACACCTGCAGTCCAGCGCCCAAGTCCCATCACATTGTTCCAGCCCAGCGTCTCCAGCACTGGCCCGGTGGCCGTCCCACCTCCAAGCCTGACGCCCCGCCCATCACTCCCACCTCAGCGCTTTTCTGGGCCTTCCCAAACTGACGTTCATAGGCTCCCTTCGGGAACCAGTCGCTCTGTGAAGAGACCCACTCCAGTCTCTTTGGAGAGCACCAACAGGATTCCAGCTGGTGCAAGTACTGCCCATGCCAGATTTGCAACCTCGCCTATCCAGCCTCCCAAGGAGTATGCCAGCGTTTCCTCTTGTCCCCGAAGCACTCCAATACCCCCAGCTACTCCCATTCCACACTCACACGTCTATCAGCCCCCGCCCCTTGGCCATCCAGCCACACTGTTTGGGACACCACCTCGGTTCTCCTTTCATCACCCTTACTTCCTACCTGGACCTCATTACTTCCCGTCAAGGTAAAGGAACAGTTTTCTACCTCTTACCTAGAACACTCCTAATGAGGGTTTACTGTGGGAGGCGTTTTTTTTTTTTTTTTTTTTTTTTTTTCCTGGTGAGAACTGGGCTTTCTCAGTCAGGCTTCCATTCAACTTTAGAGGCTGAGTAAGAACCAAGCAATCCATTCAAATGGATGAGGGGGCCACATGGAGACCCAGGGAGCTAGAGCTAGAGAGAATTCATCACCATCTATTGGGGGCAGCTGTGTCTCCACTCCAGCCAGCTCTTACCCTGTGAGAAGATGGTTTCAGTGTTGTTAAATGTGGTTTCATAGAAAACAGTCATAAGAAGCTATGCGATCCCCTTATTCCAGCTGCGTTTATGTATATGAATTGTGTGACATCTTGTTAAATGCAGATCTTGACTATTAGGGTACAGCAATAGCCTTACCATGCTTAAGGGTCTGCATTCTAATAAGCTCCTAAGAGATGCCAGTTCTGTTTGTATAGATCACATTTTGATAATGAGGGTGGAAAAGGGAAGGTTTTCAAGCTAAGAGAGCTAGAATGACTAGTTAAGTTACATGTCTTCTTTATGTCCCTGTTACCAAACCAGAGAATTTGCCATGTAAATTATCAACAAGATAGATTTTTTTTTTTGTAGAGAAATATCTACAGCAAATTGAAAGCAAATTGAAATTTCACTTTGCAAATATCCTCTACTTCTCTGTTGCTCTTAAGTATATAAATACAATTTATGTTGTGATTAGAGTACTGAAATGTTTGGTATCAATCTTTTATTGTTAGGTAGATCTGATACTTTAAAGAACTTTATAAGAAGGTTTTGAAAACAAATACTTGGAATATAGAAACAATTCTTTTAATTAGCATAGTAAATAAAGTGCATAAATAGTGATATCATACTTTTTAAACTTGAATTTAATTGGACTTAGGAATCCAATGCAGTATATCAAATGTAAATATCAAGGTAATACTTTTTCAAAATGGAAAATGAGATCTATTTCATACTTAAAATCCTTTGTCATGGTTCTCTGACTTTTGTTCATATATATCTGATGAGAGGTTTTCCCAGGGAATGACTAATATATTTATGCTTTCTTAAATAGAAAATCTAGTATGGAAAAATGGACAAAATTAACTGATTTCCTTTTAGTTTTTCTTGTCTGTAAATTGATAATGGAATTTTATATAGAATATTTTCCCTAAGTGCTCCAATACAATGATTGTAGTGAGTGTTTGAAATAGGAATACACATGTATTTTGTGTATTTATTACATTTTAACAAAATTAAGTTAGTTAGGCATTTTAATGGACATGTAGACACAATCACACTGCTTTGATGTCTTGTCTTCCTGCCTTTGAGTATCAGCCATTTTGTTGTGTTTTTGTGAAACTCTTTTTTTTTCTGACAACATTCTCTCCTCTGGTTAGTTCTTTTCTTTCTTATCTTTCTTTTATCTCCTTCTTATAGCATATTTTTAAAAAGATTTATTTTTATTTATGTGTATATGTGTATGTGGAGGCCAGGAGAAGAGTATTAGATATCTCAAAACTGGATTAACGTGTGGGCTGCCTGATGTGGTACTGGGAACTTAAAATTCTGGTCCTTGGGAAGCACAGCATGTTCTCTTAACCAGCGAGCCATCTCTTCAGTCCACTATAGTGTATTTTTATCTTTATATGCAAGGGAGATATATTGAGTCTTCATTATGTTGTTCATTGAAATTGCAATGAAAAATAATTGAAAATGATATGAAAGATAAATGGGGACTTATTACCCTCAAAGAAAAGTATACTCAAATGGTATGCATATAGTACAGAACACAGTTGAGAGAGTCCTGATTTATAAAAACATAGCAATCAGTTGTTAAATTTAGACAGAAAAAAAAACAATCAAATTAAAAAAAAAACCCACAGGTTAAAATTCTTCTGAACAAGTATTTGTTGTAGACCTAAGGATTTGATTGAAATTATGTACTCTTTATAGTCACATGTATACATGCATACTTTTGCCTGAACTTTTATGGAGAAGGAACATTTATAGCCCCCACATATGATGACTTTAGTTACTCTAGAATGCTTTCTGCTGTAGTTACCTAGAGACATGGAATTTAAATATGAATTATTTAATAGATGAACTGATCAGAAAGGAAAATAAGCCCTTAAGAGCCGAAATGGCCAACAAACTGAAAACTACTTAGTGGTCCTAGAGATGGCTTTCAGATTCAGACATGGTCTCAATGGCTATAAAGTTGGATTTAAATGCCTACATGAGAAGGCATCCAGTCTTGGGCTTATGCATGGTCTCAAACTAAAACCTCCCCATAAACTAGAACTACAGGAGGCCTTTTCAACTTTAATAAAGAAAAAAGAAAACTTTTATATTCAACTCAGATAAAATACAAAGAGAAATATGTTTTTGCCTGGGGTTCTGTTTGATTCTTAAAGTGCATTATTTACACACTAATTTAGAATGTAAAATACCCTCAGTCTACCTGATAAAGACATTTTTAATTTGATAAATCCATGTGTGATTGGTTGCAGGTTACATGGGCAATTATTTTAGATGAACACTTCCACTACCTAGGCAAATTGGAACTTTTCAACGGGGCAGAGAAGTGGTTAAAACATGAGAAAAAGGAGTCATTAAGAATATGAGTGTGGAGATGGGGAGATGGCTCAGTCAGTAGAGCCTGAAACCTGAGTTCTAGGTAGGCAGAGACAGGTAGATACATGGAGGAGGGGGTCACTGGCCCACCAGCCCAGCCTAATTGACAAATCCTAGGTCTTAGCAAAAGACCCTGCCTCAGTAATTGCAGTGAAAAGCTGCTGAGGGAGGGATATTCAGGGTTGATATTTCGCCTCCACATACACTCATGCATAAATGCTTTGTGCTTCCTAATGTGCACCTGTACACACACACAGACCCACACAAAGAATGAGTACATAGAACTTAGAAATAGGATTAATATCTCAAGAATATGAGATAATTGAAAACTCCTCAAGAAACTAAAATACGTATTTTGAATAATTAATGAAGACTTATATTTAAACTGAAATACAGTTATAGGGATTGGAATCGCCTTTAAGTGAAACAGTAAAAATATACAAAATATATGTATTGCAAGAACAATGGTCTGTGAGAGGCAGAAACCTAGAGGAATAGGCCTTGGAGAAGTAGGAGAAAATGTTATTGAGCTGTAACAATATATTAGCCAAATATACAGTTTTCAGCAAACTAACTAAAAAAAAACAATAAAACACACTCCATTCAAAGGCAAAACTAAGAGTTGGATGTGGTGGCATGTGCCTGCAATCCTTGTACTCAAGAGGCTGGAGCAGGAGAAGTATAGGTTCAAGGCCAGCCTGGGTTTCATAACAAATATTAGACTTAATAGGAAGTAACCTGAGCTACCTTAAAGTGAATGAATGAACTGATGAGCAAATGGGTAAAAATAAAAGAAAACTAGTATAAACTTTATTAGGGAGTCTAGAATTGAGTTGATAAAGACCATAGGCCATCACTAATATTTTTAAATAACTAAAGAAAATTATGCTTAAAGACATGGATCATTTTTTAACGATTTTATAAGTGCATTTGTACTTTCCCTGCCTGTGTGTATGTGTGTTGAAGGTGTTGAATCCCCTGGAGCTGGAATTAAAGACAGTTTTGAGCTGCCATGTAGGTGCTAAGAATTGAATCCCTATCCTCTGGAAGAGCAGCTAGTGCTTTTAACTATTGAGTCATCTTTCTAGCCTTGATAATTTTTTTAAAATTAAATTGAAGATACTGATGATGGCTTAAAAAAAAAAGAACAAATAGAAATTCTGAAGTTGAACCAATATGAATAACCAAAATGAAAAATTCAGCAGAGGGCCTCAAACAGAATTCAACTGGCAGAGGAAAATGTCACCAAACTTGAAAATAGACTGATGGGTATTGCACAGTCAGAACAGAATGGGGACAAAAGAATGAAGAAGAAATTAACAGAGCCTCTGAACCACTTGAGTACAGATTCATCATTGAGTACAGCATATATATGAAATTGAAGTACAAAAAGAAGGAAGCATGAAAATACTAGGCTAAAATGTTGGTGAGATGTTGCAGTGCATAAAAGCTGCCTTTTGCCCTGTCCCTAAATCCCACAAGCCCAACATCAATTACTGGAACCCTGACCCCACGGTGGAGGGCAAGAAATGACTCCTTAGTCTTCTGACCTCCATATGCACTCACCCAACAGCATAGACACATGCGCAAACTAATAATACTAAAGTTTAAAGGATATACATGAAAAAGTTGTAAACTACCTAATTGTGTTGAAAACGATATTCAAGAAACCCAGGAAATTTTGAGTATAAGTAGAGATTTACACTTAGACACATTACAGTAAAATGCTGAAAGAAAAAGTCATCTTGAAAGTAGCCAGAGAAAGTTGGATCATTGTAATCAAAAGAACTCTTAGAGATCCATAACTGACTTTCCAGTAGAAGCTGTGTAGGTCAGCATTTCCACCCAAAGAAAGAATAAAACTGGTCACCAAGAATCTGTTAGCTGATGAATCTTAACTTTCAGTAAGATAAATATGTTCTCATATAATCAAAACCTGAGATAAAGACATATATGAGGTATGTATATGCAAGTGTGTGTGTGTGTGTGTGTGTGTGTGTGTGTGTGTGTGTGTGTAATGTTTTACAGGGCTAGGGATTGAAACAAATAGTAAAGGGTGTCCTTTTGTTGTTTTCATGAAGGTTTTTTTTTTGTGTTTTTATTTTGTGTTTTTATTTTGTTTTTTATTTTGTTTTTTATTTTGAGTACACTATTACTTCTGCTTGTTCTGGAACTCACTGTGTAAACCAGGTTACCTTGATCTGCCTGCCTCTTCCTCCCAAGTGCTGGGATTAAAGACATGCACCACTATTCCTGGCTTAAAGGATGTTCATTATGTTGAAACTAAATAAATTCTGTGGTAACATGAATCCAAACAAAGAGTACCATTGATGTAATTACATAACATAAAAATACTATAATAGGCCAGGTGGTAGTGGCATACATCTTTGATCATAGCACTCAGGAAGCAGAGGCAAGGTCATTCTATGGCCTTTAACTGATTTTAAAAGATACCACATGGAACAGTTGTGTTTTCTTGGAGCAGAGGACAGTAATACATAGGAATGTTATACATTGACAGAAGCAGCTAGTAAATGTGTAATTGTCTCAGAGAAAGGAGATGAAGCCAGGTAATAACACACAGGAATAAATGAAGAGACCCAGAAGTGGTAAATAATAGTGTTAATATACACTATATAAGTATTTACTTAATGCCCATTCACATCTTGGTTTATTTAGTAGATATAAAATTCTATAAAGTAATACTAGGGTTTGTAATATATACAGATGTAGTTTTCCTATTGATGGTAATAAAAGAGGGAAGATGAAAGATATATAGAAGCAACATTGTAAAGTGAATTATCTTTACTATTAATGTAAGCAGTGAATTAATCTGGTGGCCGTATTTCTTAACCAGCTAATTCCCCAATAACCAGAGAAACTAAGATTTATTAAAATTGCCTTGATCCAAATACTAAGCAATTATTACTCTATTCTAAACCTCCATACTAGTCAGGCTTCCTCTCAGGCTTTTTTCATCCTTTCTTGATTCTGCTCTGTTTTCCTCATGTTCTTTATCCACCTCCCTCATGGCTCCTTATTCCACTTCCTCTCTCTTTCTCTACCACTCCTAGAATTGGAAGCCCTACCTAGTTCTCTCTAAAGTTCTATAGTGGCTCATTGGCTTTTATTGGCAAGGCAGAGAATGAAATAGGAGCAATGTTTATACAAACCTGAGACAGGAATGTATAAGAATAAACATAACAAAGCCATGTCTAGATTGAAACAAAATATGAGGGCAGAAAAACCAGCATTTAAATAACACACACAAGGGTAAACTTTACACAGTACAAAAACATTATGCCTGTATTTTCCCTTTTTTGTCTTTATCTTATAATAATACACTATATACAATAACAATTATGAAACAATTATGAAAACCATGACATATGATACACATTTACAATGTTAGTCCATACTATTTGACAATTAAGGGAAAATCTCTATTTTCTATCCTATCTTGGTGTATTTTAAAGTTTTGTGCCTAATTTAGATTTTATTCTAACTTGCATTACTGACATAAAAACATCTTCTTAGACCTAAAACATCTTCTTAAATCCTAAACAACTCAAGCTTAATTATGAGACTACAGCTATCTAGTCCTCAACCCCATCTGAGACTTGAGAAGGAACAATTGTTGTCTGAGTAAGTACTAAGTGCAGGCAAGCAGCTTACAAGAGTATATTAAAAACAGACATAGCTGGCTGCTTGAAGAGTTCTCCAGAATTGTCTCTATAACACTGGAGTATCTGCCTTCAGCCTTCTGGCCCAGTATATGACAGACTCTTTGTTAAGCAGGAATTGTGAAGGACTTGTTTACCTTGTCTTGGCAGAGCTTGGCAATCTGCTTCCAGTCGGCCTCCAGTCAGCTTCCCTGTGTTGGTTTGTCCTTTCTGGGCAGCATTTTGTTTGTAGTTGTAGCATATACAGTTTCTTTGCCCAGTGGCTAGCTTGCCACAATTGAAGTAACTCCATATGGAAGTTACTGGTGTTCATCATCTTTGAAGTGGAATGGAGGCACTATCAGGAGACCTGTCTCATAATCAAAAAAGATTTTTTTAAAATAATGAAACAACTTTAAATATCATATTCTGTGGATCTCTAATGGTTTTGAAGATCAGGTATCTATAGTATATCGGAATTGTCAAATATTGTTTATTCTTAGCTATTTACTATCTGAATAATCTTGAAAACATCTTGCTGTAAATAACATTTTTATTAACATACAAAATAATAGATTTCATTCTATTGTTTTCACACACAGGTAGCATTACATTGTTAATATTCATCTCACACTGCCTTCTCTCCAGTCCCCTCTGTGCTTCTGACTCTCTTTCCTCACTATCAGTTTTTTTCCAGTTCATGTCACATATGTATATGTGCATGCATGTGTGTGTATGTGTGTATAAACATAGATACCATATGTAAAAGAAATCATACAGTATTTGTCTTCCCTTCATCACTCCCTTGTTCTTTGGTCCCTTAAACCCTTCCTCTTCCTCATCCCTCTGGTACTTTCATGTCCTATGTATACATACTTTTTAAAAATCTAGATTCTTAATATAAGAGAGTATGCAATATTTGTCTTTCTGTGATGGCTTATTTTGCTTAGTATAACCCCCAGTTTTATCTATTTTTCTGTGAATGGCATAATGCCAATGTTCTCTGTGGCTGAATAGTACTCCCATTACACATACATACATACTTACATATGTCACATTTTATTTATTCTTCTGTTAAATGGCATCTAGGCTTATTCTATACTGTTAGTAGACCCATAGCAAATATGGATATGCAAGTATCTTTGTGTTTTACTGACTTATATTTCTTAGAATGTGTACCATGTAGAAGTAGAAGTGCAACTGGGTTTTGTGGTAGGTTTTTGGGTTTTTTTGGGGGGGGTTGTTGTTGTTTTAGGAATTTGGATACTGTTTTAATAGTGACTAATCTAATTTTACATTTCCACCAGCAGTATATAGGAGTCTTCTTTTCCACCATTCTTCTTTCACCCACATCCTCATCAGCATTTGTTGTTCGTAGTTTACTTGATGGTAGCCATGATAACTGAAGTAAGGTGGAATTTCCATGTAGTTTTTAATTTGATTGTTTTCCGGCTTAGTTTTTCTTGATGTGTTGACTTTCATCTTATTCTGTGGATAGCTTTACCAATGAGCTATGTTTCTTAGTAACTATAGATAGTTAGATCTTGTTTTTTTCCCACTTAATCAGCTACTTCATATTTCTTGATTTATGAATTGTGACTATATTTAAAGTATTGCTGAAAATGTCTACCAATTCCTGTAATCTTGATGCTTGGGTTATTGTTCATTGTGTCTTTTAATCTGTACTAGCATTAAGAGATTGCTGGTTCATTGTACTGGATATGATGGGTTCCCTCTTAGCTCTCCTTTGTCTAGTCCTCAGAAACATTATTCCTTTTCTGTGTTCCCATGATTGAGGCTGTCTTTCTTCTGAGTATAATATTCCTGTTAGTATCTTTTCAGTGCTAGTAGGATGGTAATGACCTTCCCTAGTGTCTGCTTGTCTTGAAATACATAATACTCCAGTGATTTTCAACCTTCCTGATGCTGTGCAACCCTTTAATACTTTCCTTCATGTTGTGGTGACCCCAATCATAAAATTGTTGTTATTGCTACCTCATAATTGTAATCTTGCTATTGTTATTAATCATAATGTAAATATCTGATGTGTAGGATATCTGGATATGTGTTCCCAAAGGGGTTTAGACCGAAAGTTTAGAACTGCTGTGATCATTAAGATACCAGAACTACAAAGAAACTATTAAAAGCTTTAAGGGAAAACTGCCAATTCACCTACAAAGGCAAACACATCAGCTAATATCAGATCTCTTGCAAGTAACCCTAAAAACTAGGTAAGCATAGAATGATGTATTTCATCCCTTGAAAATAAATGCCAATCTAGGCTGCTATCTATCCAAGGACTGAAGAGATAGCTTATCAGTTAAGATCACCAGCCACTCTTCCAGTGCACCGACATGGCAGCTCACAATGCTCTGTAACTCTAGTCCCAGCAGATGTGATGCTTTCCTGTGGCGTCTGTAAACACTGCATACATGTGGTACATGGATGTGTGTAAGCCAAATGGCTATACATATAAAAATAATAAACAAATTTTATTTTCTTTAAAAAAAAACCCCAACAGATTGCTATATCCAGTAAAAGTGATGGTGCAAAAATATGGTATACAGAGAAACTAAGACAAAGCCATACTCTGAAGTTTCCAGTCATCAGCAGGGAAGTGGGGGATGAATGTGTTGAGCAGTGAAATTGCTGTTGGGAAAGACACTGTGGTCAGTGGGTGTCTTCCTCCACATTTATTAACATCGTGAAGAGTAACATCTATATACACTTTTTAACATAGACCACTCTGTTATAAGACGTGTTGGCGTGATCCTGTGTATATTGTGAGGGAGAATTATATAGGAATTCTTTGTACTAATGTTTAGTTTGGTTATGAGCCTAAAATTTCTGTAAAAGACAAAATTTTTTTAAGAAGCACAGAAAAGAAAAAAGAAAACCCCAGTGTGGTACTGACATGAAGATAGATGTTGTAAGTAATGGGGTAGAACTCAGTTATAAAAAAGGAAGTCTACTGTCACTTTATTTTCAGCAGGGATGTTCCAAAACCCTTTAGTGGGGAAAAGAAGAGTGTTTAACAAATGGTACAGTAACAGTTGAATAGGAATAGCCGCATACCTGCAATTAAATTGCACTCTTAGCCCTCACTATAATTTTTTTTTTTATCTCATTGTTGAATACCTAGAATAAGAGCTAAACCCATACAATTCTTAGGAGAAACCATAAAGGTTTCTTGTAAGGGTACATTTTATGACTTGAATTTGGTGACATTTAGGTTTTACATCAGAAACATGAGCAACAAAGGAAAAAAAAAGTAGATTAAACCACATCATGATTAAAACAACTTTTGCGTCAAGAGGTATCCAAAAACAGAAGCGCTCACAGAATGTGAGTGTGCAGATCGTGTGTACAGAGCCTATATCAAGACAGACAACATTTTCAATGCAATGAAAGGCAATTCATCTTATAAGGAGGCACAATCCCAGTAGATGTTCTTGAAAGAAAATGACCATGTAGCCAATAAGTACATGGCCTGCACGATTCAATAGTCATTACAGAAATACACAGTAAAAGCACAGGAATGTAACTCCAGAATCCCTGGCTAGAATGGGCCAAGGTAATGATTTAAATTAGCATGTTGGAGAAATTAGAACTCACATTTATTGCTGGTGGAAATGAATGTGACATGGGCTTTTCTGAAAACTGCCAGTTCCCTAGGACATTTAAGTATATAGTGAGTAGTGACTTCCCTCTTTGCAAGTTAGAAGCTTGCCATTAGGGAAGACATCTGCACAGACAGATGTAAGGAGTCAGAGTTATTAAGAGTCTAAAGAATGGAATTTGTAAACAATTTATATAATAGGCTAGATTATATTATAGATAGTTAATTATAGGCTTGATAGAAATCTAAAATTTGAATACTAAGCAGATAGCTCAACATTGCTATTATTACAAACTATTGTAAACTTAGTGGTTTAAACAGTATAAGTTAATTACTCTTTCATAGTTGCTGAAATTTCAGGCACGCGTGTAAGTGTGATATGGAGGTCAGAGGACAATCTCAGGTTTTGGACATTGTCTTCTACCAGTGAGACAAAGTCTCTTTTGTTGTTTGCCACTGCTTAATCTGGGCCAGTTGGCCCATGGGCTTTCAGGGATTCTACTGTCTCTATCTTTAGCTTCTTTAAAGTTCCCTGGATTATAAGCCTTGTGCTGCTACCTGGTCTTTATATGGGTTATAGGGGCTTGAAATGCCCTCATGCTTTTATGTTAAGTGCTTTACCCACTAAACCCAGCCCTTTTCTTGTTTTTTACAAAATATTATTTGAAATTTTCATACCTGCATACACCTTGTTTTTATAAGCACACAAATAACTGGAATCATGTTCTGCTCAATATAATGTCACCTTGAAAAGACCTCTATTTCCAAGTAATCATATTTTGAGGTTTTAGGTAGACATGAATATTGAAGGGGCACTCTTCAACCCACTAATTGAGCTTAAAACAAAGGTAGCAGGGGCTGGTTGACTTGCTCCCCTAAGACATTTCCCAAGCCAGTGACTCAAGGTGTACTTTATTTTGGAGCAGAAGACACGTGTGTAATTTCATATAGGTCAGAGCAGTTCATGGGAGGGGAAGAGTGCGCAGGGTTCTGTGCTGTCATCTCGCATCTACATTTCACAGCTCCTGGGCATTCTCAAAGAACAGGTTCTGAGTTCTGGTACCCTCAATTCAGCTAGAGGTGAAGATGACCTGTGCCACCAGCTACAGTGGTCACTGGGGACTTAGTGACCAGCCCAGTGAGTACAAAGGTCCAACGTAGTAAGTGTAAGGACAGAGGATGGCTCTTATTGCCTTCACCATGGAGGAGAAACTTTTAGTGTTTCCACAATTTCAAATGTGGAAAACAGAAATATTTGTGAAGAAAGCCTATGCAAATCTCCAAAACTCAAAAGCAAAACAAGACTCAGGGCTGGGGAGATGGCTCAGTGGGTAAAGGCTCTTGTTACTAAGCTTACTGACCTGAGTTGCGTACCCAGGACCTACATGATGGAAAGAGAGAACCAACTCCAAAGTTGTCTTTTGACCCCCCACATGCACAGTAGTACAGGTGTCCCTTCCCCAGAGTAAATACGTATAAACCACAACATCCAGAAATCAGGTCACTTCTGGCTCTAAACATTTTGGATAAAGAATACATTGTGTGTGCATGTATACACACACACACACACACACACACACACACACACTCTTACTCATTACAGATTTACAAAACGACTGCCTACCATCTCATAGCTCAAATTTTCATGTGCCTTATTATTAACCAACAATTCATCTGCCTTTGCTTTTCCTTATTGTCTCAAACCTGTCTTTTTACAAGTGGTGTCTAAATCAAGAGCCAACCAAGTATACACATTGGTATTATCTCCTTATTATTGGATTATCTCCTTAGCTTTCGCCGTGGCTATACATTTACTAAGAAACAAAAGCTTATCCACACCTTGGATGTGGATTTTACATCTTGGGGCATCAACATGTAGATCCAAGATCTTTGCTATTTCCTCCTCCTCCTCCTCTTCCTCCTCTTCCTCTTCCTCCTCTTCCTCCCCTTCCTCCCCTTCTTCCCCTTCCTCTCTTTCCTCCCCTTCCTCTTCTTCCTCCTCCCCCTCTTCCCTTTTTCCTTTTCCTCCTTCTCATAGGTCATATGTTTCATAGTACCTGCATAGGTTGTGTGTTTCATGAAGGACTACCTAAAATTGGTTTTCTCTCTAGTGACATTAAGAATGCCTGTGGATCCATATGGTGTTGGCATGGTTTTGTCTCCATCACCCTTCCTGCTGAGCCAGTGCACACTCAGCTCCCGGGCAGCTTGCTGCTTGCACAAGAGGACAGTGGTTCTCAACCTATGGGTTGCAACCCCTTTGGGGGTTGCATATATTTACATTGTTTCATAACAGTGGCACAATTACAGTTAGGAAGCAGAAATGAATGAATTGTATGGCTATGGGGAGGTCACTATAACCTGAGGAACTGTATTAAATGGTTGCAGCATTAGGAAGGTTGAGAATGCACTAGAACTTGAAAAATGCAAGTGTTTAGGCCCTACCCTAGGTGGAGAAAATCAGAAGCTATGGATGGAGCCTTAGCAGCAGCATTCCTTTGTATTTGAGACTTAATGGCTGTACATCTTTATGGAACTTGATGTATCTACACTATATGTAATAAAGGATAATAAAAAGATTTCCATCTGTTAGTATTAATCATGTTATGTGCTTGAAATTTTACTTGTCTAGTCATTTTGAGATGTAGCACAGATTGTTTGAACCAGTAGTTACCTAGTAGTTGTAGAGAAGAACCAGTATCCTGTCACTCTGTGTTTTGGTGCCATATCCTCTGTCCTTTCCAGGCTCCAGCCATCAGATTCCATTGTTCTTCCCCAAGACCAACTTACTAGTTTCCAGAAATGAATGATAGCATGGCTTTTGTGTTTCTGTCTGGCTTTTTTCACTTAACATAATTCCCATTTCTACTCGTTTCTGCAAATGGTTTTTCATATTCTGTTCTTTTTATGACTGAATAGTATTCTAGTGTGTAATGATACCACAGCATCATTATCTGTTCATCCATTGAAGGGCATTGGACTGATTGTGTATTTGTGAATAGTACAATAAGAAATATGGGAATATAAGTATCTTCTGGTATAATGACCTCAGCTTTGAATGTGTCTTACCTAGCTGGGGACTTGCATATGGCCATTTGATTATTTCCTTTTGGGGTATTTAGTGGCTCTGTATTCTAAATATTGATCCGTCATTGAATGAATAATTTGCAAGTGTTTTTTTTCTACTCTGTAGATCTCATTTATTTACTGGGTGAGAACTTAGTTCATCATCCCGTTTGTCTGTTTTCATTGTCTGTGCCTTTGGGTACTGTCATTAAAACCAAGTCATTGCCTACATCACAGCAGTGTACGGAAGCCTTCCTCCTGCTCCTGCAGTGATGTTAGAAGTTCATGTTTTCCGTGTAGGCCTTTGCTCCACTGTCAGTGAGAGGATGGGATGCAGTGTTCTGCTGCCTGTGTACATGTATTGTTCCAGCACTCTTTAGTAAAAGACCCAATTTTCTTTGTCCACCTTGCTGTAAACGTTTTATTTTTATGGCTTTTGTGAGTGGGTTGATCTCTTATTTTCCTTTCCAGCAATTTCATTGTATAGCCTGTGTTTGGAATCTTAGAGCACATCATAACGATGTGGGAGAGTACAAGGGTGAGGTCAGCCATAGTTACATACTGAGCTCAAAGGGCAGCCAGGGCTGTCCAGAGAAAGCCCAATTTTTGTATGCTTAATGCACAGTCTTCAGCTTTACTAAATTTATGTATCAGTTCTAACAGCTTTTTGATGGAAAATTTAGTTTTTTCTCTCTATAAAAAATCTCATATGCAAATATGGATAATTTAACTTCCAGTCTAGATATTCTATTTTCTCCTTCTTGGTACTCATGCTAAGACTTCTCAGTACTGTGTTAAATAAGAGTGGTGAAATCAGATAGATACCTTTGTGGTTTACAACCTTAGAGAAGATGTTTGCAGTTTTCTTGCTTGGTGTCATATAGGCTGTGGGGTTTGCATACACAGCCTTTAGTATTTAGGGGATTTTTTTCTGTATATCATTTGGTAAAGGTGTTTTTGCTGTGATAGAATATTGAATCTTATTGCACACTCTTTGTGTATGGTGATGAAGATATATTACAGTCCTGAATTGTGGTGATGTGTTATGCTTATTGGTTTGTATATGTTAAATTCTCGAATTTCATTTTATCATGGAGTTTGAACTTTTTCATGTACCAATAAATATGGGTCACGAGTATCGAGAAAATTTTCAGCCATGTTTATCCAAAATATGGGTCTATAGTTTTCCTGATTTTCATACCAGGGTGATGAGAAAAGCTGGACCTATAAAAGTGTTTGGCAGAGTTCCTTCCATTTCAATTTTTAAAATAGTTTTCAAAGAAATGGAACTAGTTATTCAAATGAACAGTATAATTCAGTAGTCAATTCACTAGGTCTTGGAAAATCCTTTACACTTGAGGCTTCAGTCTCACTACTCAGAACTGGTTTGTTCAGCTTAGATTTTCCCTCCTTTTCTCCCTACCTCCATCTCTTCTTTCTTCTACCCCTGCTCCCATTTACCTTTCCAAGGTTTGTTTCTCTGTGTAGCCAGCCACACTGTTTGCATTGAATTCAGTATGAATCCTAGCTGGCCTCCAGCCTGAATCTTCCTGCCACTTCTGCCTGTGTGCTGCAGTTACAAACAAACCACCGTGCCTACTTCTGTTTATGACTGACTCGGCTGTGGTGCTTTGTGTGTGCTACTCGTGGATTCATCCCTTCGTCTAGGCGTCTAGTTATTTCAGTATGTACTTTCTCATGATAGCTTTTATGACCCTTTGTGTTTCTGGACTGTTTGTTACATTATCTTTTTCATCTTTGATTTTGTTTGAGATTCTCTCTCTCTCTCTCTCTCTCTCTCTCTCTCTCTCTCTCTCTCTCTCTCTTTGTGTGTGTGTGTGTGTGTGTGGTCTACCTTGACGTTTGTCCATCTTCTTTTCCTTTAGTTTATTTCTTCCCTGTTTCTTTCCTTCTATTAATTTTTGATCTGTTGCTTGAGATGCACTGCTCAATGTTGGCTTTAGGCTGTTTGGTTTTCTGATGTATGGGGATATTTCTATACATTTCTCTTTGGTTATATTACATAGTTTTGGGAGGTTTGTTTTCACTTGCTGCTAAAAAATGTTTATTCTCCTTTTAATTTTTCCAGTTACCCATTAGTTTCTTCCTCCCGGTGTCCACTGTTTTTGCACTTTCCATTCTTCTTGTTGCTACTGATTTGTAAGTTTATCCATTGTGCTCCGAGGAGGTGCATGCTATTATTTCAGATTTAAAAGCATTATCAACACTTGATTTAGGGTGTACCGACTCTATGAGTTATCTGAGAGGATGTTCCATGTGCAGTTGAGAGGAATGTGCTCCATTCTGTTGGATGACACATACATGTCTGTAAGGTTCATTTGCTCTGTGTGAAACCCTCAGCCAGTATCTAGAAGGCATACAATATTCTTTCTGTGTATTGGCTAATATTATTTTTCTAATCAAGTTAACAGATGTTTTTCCTAATGGAGGGAATGCTTTTATAGCTACTCGTTTTTACCCACATAACCCTGGACAAGCTTTGTCATAACTGACTTGTGAATATGACACTAACTTGGTTTTCCCATACAGTACATACAGTCTTGCAATATTGGTGTTTCAAACTATAGCACATGTCTGATGTATATCAGGATTTAAGGTTTTTAAATTTTCTACCATGTCTTGAAACTGGATCTTTTGAAAGACAGTTCCTAATTGAGCAGTTATGTCTGCAGTAAATGAAGACTTTATATGGGAAGTAGATTTGATATGCTCTCTGACATCCACATGGAGTTCAGTGGATGGAAGATCCTGAAGGCTTCCTCCTTCAGCTGTGTGATCAAAGTCACGGCAGTGAGGGCACAAAGTCAGAGCACATGCTTTAAATTCTAAATACCTGAAGTAGAATGATGCAGTATGGTTGTAAACCTAAAAAAATGTAACACTGACTTGTATCTGTGGTATTCAATGCTAGCAAGTTACCTTGTATTGCAAGGTTGGGAGTGGACGTCTTCAGAGAGTTTGAGACAGTGGTCTGGTCCATCTCTCATACATTTGAAAGGAAAGAGAGTTGGTCTTCCATCCTACCATCCTTCCTACCCTCTTCCCTTTTTTCTTCTCTCCCTTGCTCTCTTTCTCCTTCCTCATCAAGCTGTGACTGGCATTCCATGGGTTTTACAAATGAATGTTGTCATTGTGTTAGCTGTCACTAGATGGCGTGCATGACCCCAATTTCTGTGTAATTCATCTTCACCTCCAAAGAGATGAATACTTAAAGAGAATTGGCAACTGGATTTGAGTGACAAGATTATTAGCTTTGCCTTTCAAAAGTCAGTTGTAAAACTGCAGAAGTTTTTTTCCAGTCTTTTTCCATGGTGTTTTGTTTGTTTGCAAAAGCATAGTGTGGAATCAGTTCTAATGTCTTATAGTACAGAGAATATTCTTAATGTACTCTGTTACTGTGTCATTGGTAAAATTAAGCTGGAGTTTTGTGTTCCAAGGCTGCAGTATTTAGCAGCCCCTCCTTTCCCATTCTAGGAAGAACAGGAGCGACTTTACAGTTTACACATTATACCTGCCCTTTTTGTTGTCATACAACTTGTATTTCCATGTCCAACCCTGTGTGGTGTGAGGTAGTGGAGAGGTGGTGGGGGCGGGGAGCTATCTTTATCCTGGTTATCAAAGGTAAGGAGCTAGAAACTAGGAAGAGGAGGTGATCATGTCGGGGGTGGCGTCCATTCAAACTGCCTGTGTGTTTTGGGTGGGAATGGATAGGCAGTGGGAAGATGTCAAAGAAATGCTTTCCAGGCCCTCAAGGGAACGCACCTAACCCTGTCTGTGGGCCAGGCATTGTGGGCAAGATCTGATGTCATTTTGTCTGTTTTTGTTTTCTGTCACAGCACGTGCCCTTATAGTCGGCCTCCCTTTGGCTATGGAAATTTTCCAAGTTCAATGCCAGAATGTCTCGGTTATTATGAAGACAGGTACCAAAAACATGAGGCTATATTTTCAGCTTTAAATAGAGACTATCCCTTCAGAGACTATCCAGATGAGCACACACACAGTGAAGACTCTCGGGGCTGTGAGAGCATGGATGGACCCCCGTACTACAACAGCCATGGCCACAGTGGGGAAGAGTACTTGAGTCCCATGCCTCCACTGGACATTGGAGCCTTGGAGAATGTCTTCACAGCCCCAGCGTCAGCTCCCTCTGGTGTCCAGCAAGTCAATGTCACTGACAGCGACGAGGAGGAAGAAGAAAAAGTGCTCAGGAATTTATAGTTTAAAACAAATATGCGCAGAAAATAAACATTTCTTAAAATACATTCTGGGTCAGTTGGTGTGAGAAAAAAAGCCTAGGATGCTTTGCTGAGCGTGTTCAGCCATGATGTGAGGAGTCAGAACCAAGTGCCGTTCATGTCTTCCTAAGCTCTCCTTAGTGACCCTGGACTCCCGATGCCTCAGCATAGGGATCATAAAACCTAAAGTAGTTACTGTCATGGCTGAAACTTGCACCAACATGTGATAGCATTACGTTATCTTGGAAAATTCGAAACAGAGAAAGCTCCCCGTGGCATGTGAGGACACCTGTGAGTATATCTACATGGCAAGTGTGATTAGCCTTTTATCTCAGGGTACATTATTTTATTTTTCTGAAAAAATTTTGGTGTTTATATATTTATGGATGTTGTCAGTTTTTATGTAACATTTTGAAAATATTTTGATAACTTGTAGACATGGACTAGAACTCAGTTGCTAAATTTAATTTACACTAATAACCAATTATAAGTTAAAAATGTATTTTAATGACACCGGGCAGTTCCTTCAGATATAGTCATTTCTGTTACTGGACATTTTATCATCAGTTTAACTATCTTTCCCATTTGGTATGCATTGTTATATTGTTGTTGTAACTAAATAAACAGATGGAAATGCTCTTGTTAAATGTTTTCTGTTGAGAGGAGGTAGATGAGTGCAGAGTGTGGTCAGGAGTGTTAGCTGTTATGCCACCTGCAGATACTTTATTAGATACCAGCAGAGTGGCACAGAACCCTGGTAGTTCATATATTAATTACATGTGTCATTTCTGTGACAAAATACCTGAGAAAACTCGAAGGAGGATTTATTTTGCCTCATGGTTTGATGATGCAGTGCATCATGGGGGAATGCATGGTGTCAGGAACGTGAGGTGGCTGGCCACATTCCAGCTGTGCTCAGGACGCAGCAGATGAATATGGTACTAAGGTTGCTTCCTCTTTATAAGTCAAAAACCCCAGCCCATGGGATGATGCCGTCCACATTTAGAGTGTGCCGTCCCCTCTCAGTTAACCTGATCTACAGACTTCCTCAGACACGCCAAGACATTTATCTCCTATCACAGTTTGCAAGAGGTTTGAAATTGAACCGTCAAAGATGTGTATGTATATTCTAATGCTATTATGCAAGTCCGCTATGTTAACACTGCTCAAAGGGATTATTGGGTTCATCAAAGACCATGGAATTTACTTACAATTCTGAGACTTAACTCATACTGACAACCAACAAAAATGCCATTTGTGATGTCACAGCTTGGCAAGCATCCGTTTGTGAATAAAGAAGACCCCCTTCAGAATAGAGTAAGATGGCCAGAGGTGAGATCATTTTAAAAGATATCTACCAGGAAGAAAGTGAATTGCTGGGAAATTGCCACAAATCGGGACACTTCCCTCAGGCATCTGTGTAAATTGTATAAACTGAAGTCTCCTTACTTAAACTTTGTAAGTGTGAGCTTCCAGTGACTGGATAGTGGAGATGAGATTTTTTTGAAAGGAGACCTTGTTGTCATCATCTGAAAGTTAACGGCAAAGTATTGCTGCAAAGCTGTTAGGAAAAATGTTTGTTTTCTGAGGTGAACCTTTGAACATTTTTTTAAGACTCAAGAGTTATGTCCAGGAAAGCTTTCTTTAGAACTTCAGATCGGCTGGAAACCATGATTGTCCCATAATAGAGCAGACATTTGAGCAGAGTGGTGTTCAGTGTGTATCATTCACTGCTGGGATGCCACAGCCTTGTTACTAAACTAAAAGTTACTGTTGTTAATGTTTCAGTACTCTCAAGCTGTGGGTGTAATGTTTGCACGTCTATAATTTCTATTTTCCGGTTTGAAGCTCTTTGTGTGTGTGTGTGTGTGTGTGTGTGTGTGTGTGTGTGTGTGTGTGCACCTGTGAATGCAGGCCTGGAAGCCAGAGGATGGCATGGTTGTCTTCCCCAGTCACTCTCACTGAGCCCGGAGCACACTGTCTCCGTCTTCCCTAGTTCTGGCTTACAGATATGTGCCACTGCGCCTAAGTTTTACACGCATTCTGAGGATATAAACTCAGGTCCTCAAGTTTGCAAAACAAGCAACTTCCCCCATTGAGCCCTCTCTCCAGCTTTGATATCCTTTAATTGCTCAGCACAGGAAATTTTGGTGTAAAGAACAAGTCCTGAATTTCTTGGATGATCCAAATATCATGTCATTTTATGTGTGAACTAAAGGAACATTGTTTATATACTGACTATCTGTTATAGAGTTAATGTCTAGGAGAAATGTGTGCAACAGCTTGACCTTTTTTATCCCATCTCATTTAAAAGGCTTTCATCATAGATCTTATCTTGCAGACAGATTGGTTGAGGACATCACAGTGTAAAACAGCAGAAAGGTAAAGGTCATAGTTCACCATTTCCTAATTACCTGTTTCTAGGGTAGCCTCTCACTTCTGATTTCTTCTACAGTTGTTTTTATTTTCATTATTTTCTTAAAGATTTATTTATTGTATGTATGTGAGTACGCTGTCGCTGTCTTCAGACACACCAAAAGAGGGCATCAGATCCTATTACAGATGGTTGTGAGCCATCATATGGTTACTGGGAATTGAACTCAGGGCCTCTGGTCGAGCAGTCAGTGCACAGTTGTTTTTAAAGGAATTATTACTCAGTGTGGATATGTTTGTGTGTGCGCCATTGTGTGCCGTGCCAGCGGAAGCCAGGAGAGGACATAGGGTTTCATGGGGCTGGGGTTACAAGAGGGTGTGAGCCATCCAACATAGGGGCTAGGAACTGAACTTGGGTCCTCTGGAAGAGCAGGGAGTGCCTTTAACTACTGTGCCATCTCTTCAGCCCCTTCTACAGCTGTGCAGTAGCTAGGGCTTTATCTCCTCTTCTCCAGGCAGGCACCAGAGGTCAGGAGTTCAGGCTGTTTCTAGAACCACCGTGTGAATTGGATCAGAAAGCTGCATATTACTTAGGGAAGACCAACTACAGATAATCGAGCAAGCCTCCAAAGTACTCACACCTGTTTACAAGTTTTTAAACCAATGACTAGAGGTTCGAAGATTAAACACACCTCCCCCAAGGGCATCTGCTTCTCACTAGTGAGGGAAATCTCAGTGCTCCAAGCCACAAGTAGTTTCTGACTGGTTCGTTCTTAAGTGGGACTTTGTGGGGTTTCTTATGCAAATCTCCTTTTCAAAGCATATTCTAATGTCAGAAGGCTTCACTTGTCACACTGTTCAGGACTCTAGACATAAGTACTCCCAAGTATTTGCAAATTAAAAACCCCCATTGTACTGCAAGGAGACAGGAAAGGTGCTGTCCTGAGAAGCCAAGTTAGGAAAGAGAGAGGAACGTTTCCAGCGGTTCCATGTTCTGACTGAATTTGGTCAGACAACTTTGGAAGCTGGTGTCATGCCCCACTTGTCATGATAATGTCACCAAAGGTCTTATGTCTCAAGGTTTCACACTTACCTTCTTGTGACTCCTTTTTTATTTTAACAGTGTCTACTGATATCACCTAGTCCATGCTTTGGAAAATGCTGTCAAGTGACAGCTTGTGGCTTAGGTTTGTGAACATCACACATAGATTTCCACAACAGTTACCTTAAGTGCTTTGCTAAACAAAAGCAGTGTCTGAATAAACTTTTTAAAAAATTGTGTCTAACAGTCTTCAAAGATTAAAGAATTGAAACCTGTAATTGTTGTAATTCACTGCTGGCTATTAAACTGGGTCTTTAATGAACGATGACAATGTATTCAAGAATTTAGAGAGGCAGATGTGCTCTTAACTGTCAACCAGCTGTCAGGAGAGTTCTGCCTGGGGGAGAAGTCGGAGTTACATTTGACATGTTTAAGAAAACTGTGTTAGGGTAAATTCACTGTACCTATGAAGGATTTCTTAAGGACATTTCCACCTACTTTGACCATATTCACATTCCACTATCCTTTCCTCAGTTTCCCCAATAATCTCCTGTCTCTTCCCTGAAAGTCTCCCCCTTCAATGTGTGTGTGTGTGTGTGTGTGTGTGTGTGTGTGTGTGTGTGATAAAATCTAGATTCTACACATGACAAAAAACGTGACTCTGACTCTGGCTTATTTTGCTTCATACAGTATCTCTCATCTACCTTCCTTTTGATGACATACTTTCATTTGTCTTTACAGCTGAATAAAACTTTATTGTGGGGCTACTGAGACAGCTCTATGGTCAGATGGTTTGCCTCGAAGCCTAAAAATCTGAGTTCCAGCCCCAGGTCCCATGTGGTAGTGGACACCTGGTCTGAGTCCCTACCTTCACCTCTTGTGACTCAAGCAGCTGTTATCCCGATCCTGTCTCTAGGAACCTCTTCGAGCACAAAATCACCCCAGGCCCCTGTTAAAGGGACTACTTACTGTTCCTTAGATGCACAGAATCAGTCTCTCTCCATCTGAGTGTGGCAAGCCGGAATCTTTATAGTGCAATCTGCTTGATTTTTGTTTTTGTTTTGTTTTGTTTTGAGACAGTGTTTCTCCTTGTGGCCATAGCTGTCCTGAGACTCACTCTGTAGACCAGGCTGGCCTCAATCTCAAAGATCTGCCTGCCTCTGCCTCCTGAGTACTAGGATTAAAGGCACATGCCACCACCACCCGGCTGGATTACATCTTGGATAAACTTCTTTAGCAGTTCTTACACCTCCCCTTGACACTGCACCATTTGAACAAGGTTTTCAAGTTTGTTTTACAAACCCATCTAACCATGTCATCAGAAGACAGAAAAGGACTCCAGTTTACCAACCCTGTGGTGAAATCTCCAGGTGATCTCATTCTGACAAAAAGAGGATTTTCTCTGTGCTGGGATGTGAGGTTGGAATTGGGTGGAAGTGTCGACACCAGAACTGAGTAGCTGGGGCAGATAAAGTTGCCCCAGGTACAGTTTGGACCACAGCATGAAGGGTGGTGAACAGACCTCGTGGAAGGCCACTCCAGTCCCTTCTGAGCCACACTTTGTCCCTGCCCTGCCTCTTTCCTCAGATCTCAGTTTACACAACTCCCAGCTGTCACCAGTGACTGCATTCCTTTATTCTTTTGGTAACAGAACCCTACAATTCTATTGTATGTGGCCATTCTGAAATACGCTATTTCAGCCCTTGAAGTAGGATATGGTCAAGTAGCTGAGTTCTGGACTCCTAAGATACCAAGGGATAGTCCCAAAATTATGTTTAAAGAGAGATGCTATGCCTCTCTGCCAATGTGACCTTCCTATTAGTTGGAATATGGTAGGGATAGCTGGGATCTTAGCAACCATCTTGGACTGTATAGGCGTCATTCTGAAAATGGTTAAGAAGACAAGGTGAGCACCACATCTGGACTGGGTGGATTGGCAACATTGTATGAAAGCAAAAGAAAATCTAGCCACACTAATCCACAAGAATTTGGTTTTCTCTATCACATGAAGCTGAATCAGATTCTTCCTAATACAGGCTTTTGTCTTCCAGAACGCAGGCAAAAGCCCTCACAGCCTAAGCCAAGTTCCTGCTTTACATTGCCACAAGGCAGATGTGTACATCTGTCACTAGAGTTTAAGCTCCTTTGTGATCAACTAGGACCAAAGCTATATTCTACAGACCAGAAAGACGTGTGTACTGGTGAACATGACAACGGATGCAGCCTTACATTCTTAGCTTCACAGGCCAGTGAAATTCATTGGGCATCAGATAAGCAGTGCTCCCCATGTCCCTAGGTACTAAGTAGTACCTAGGCACCTCTAAAAGAATATCATCCTGGTTCTCCAGAGTCTGAATATTAAAGTCTGAGCCCTGAAAAGCAAGGCTCCTTAGCTGATTGTAAAGCCCACTAGGAAGAGATTGATAAATCGTGCTGGGGAACTTCATGATAACACCCGCAAAATTTCCACTCTCCTTCCTTGCCTATGCCAATTTAAGGCCCAACAGTTCAGTGCCTTTCCACATTTAAAGCTCAAAGCAATTACCCAGCTGAGAATTGCTCTTGACAACATAGAGGTGGAAGAGGGTAAAATAGCAGGTTCAAAATCCTCCCAGGATGATTTGTACCCTGGAAAATATAAACTGAGAAATCTTTTTATTTATTCATTTTATTTATTTTTAGCACTGGCCTGGTGATTCTGGTCTATTAATCCAGCTACTTGGAGTGTGAGGCAGGAGGATCTCAAGTCTGTGGTCCACTTGTTCTACAGGGTGAGTTCAAATCCAGCCTGGGGAATTTAATGAGAACCTTGTCTCAAAATAAGAATTGTAAAGGGCTGGTGAGATGGCTCAGTGTGTAAAAGCATGTGTCATGCTAGCCTGGTTAGTTGTGCTTAGTCCCTGGAACTTGTGGTGAAAGGAAAGTAATCCTCTGACCTGTACACACACAAATGACATGCGCACACACAAACACATACAACACACACACAGCAATATAATATTAAAGACATTAAAAAATACTTCTACAAATAGGGCTAAGTGACATAGCTCAATGGGTAAAGGCACTTGCTGCCAAGCCTGATGACTTGAGTTTGATTCCCAGGACCTACTGGTAAAAGTGGAGAGCTCTCTCTCAAAAGTTGTCCTCTGACCTCTGTATGTGTGCCATGGCATCCATAAGCCCACATGCACGTGCACACACACACACACACACACACACACAGAGAGAGAGAGAGAGAGAGAGAGAGAGAGAGAGAGAGAGAGAGAGAGAGAGAGAATGGCAACACTACAGTTCTCGTTTGAATGTGTGGCCTCTAGAGCCTAGCATGGCACCTAAAGCACAAGGGTATACTCCATAGGTAGCTGATGAATCAGTCAACAGAAGCCACGCTTGCTGAGCTCTTACTATTCTCTCCTAGCTGATCATTTATGTAACTACCTCACACAGTTCTCCTAACAAGTTTCTCCATAGGTCTTTATTTGCTATGGTCTTTATTTTATTTGTCCAGTTAAAAGAGGCCTTAAAGAGGATAGATAGCACCAGTTCAAGGCCACCCAACAAATGTGCACACCTTCAGAATGGAACTCTGCCTCTCCCTGCCTTTGTACTAGCCTTTATTGCTATCCCAGGTGTTCATTCATTCAGTTTTTCTCTTCCTTTCATTTCTCTCTTCTCTCTTCATTCTTTCTGCCTCCTCTTTCTCCTCTTCTTCATCCACATCTTCCTCCTCCTTTTGGAGACAGGGTTTCTCTGTGTACCCCTGGATGTCTTGGAACTCGTTCTATAGTCCATGCTGGCCTCAAACTCAGAGATCCACTTGCCTTTACCTCCTGAATGCTGGGATTAAAAGCATGCACCATCATGACCAGCCCATTTCTTTCTTTCATTGGATTATTTCAGATCTCTTTTCAAGTTTAGATTTGTTTTGTTTTGCAGCTACTGCTTATGTGGCCCGTGAAAGCATTTTAGCTGTACTTTTTATTTGGGTGATTGTCCTCCTCATGACAGGTATAGCACTTAGCTATCCCGTCTTGACATCTTCCTGGTCATTGGGTCTACTAATGGGCTCAAGCTGCCCGGTGTTTCTACCATATACTTTGTAGAAATTAAGACTTCTGAACTACCACAGGATCCATAAAACCTCAGCTCCTCCCCAAACATAAATAGTCCTCCATTCTGGTTTGAAGGATAAGGAAGGCTGGTAAAAACATGTTCCTTCCTAGATGTACTGAGCAAGCTTAATGCCGGTGCCTAAATGGCAGGGTGCAGCTGCTCCATTTCTAACATCCTGTATCTACTGTGATAGTCCAGAGCAGTAAGAAATCTAGAATCACCTCCTACTTGCAAAGTGTCTTCCTGAAAAAGAGAGGACCAAACAGATGACTCTAGGAGTCGAGTAGAAAAGACAAATACAGATACAAGATTCATCGCCAGTCTTGGGCAGGATTGTTTCCTGGAACAAATAGGCAGTGCTCCAGTAGACCCTGGAGTAGATACAGAGGGGGAATGTAAATAAAGACAATGAAGAGATGACTGATTAAAGACTCTACATCCTGGCATCCAGAGAGGAACTGTGGAGTCAGCCCTTCTAACAGTCTGGCTTTGTTTAGCTTATCAAACCTGGACAGAGCAAGTGTCCTAGAATCCACCCACTCCACTCCAAACAAGCCTGAACAAGCCCAGCACTGTCCATCAGTCATCTGGGCATTTTGACAGTTCAGTCCCGGCCGGCCACCAGCCAAATGTAAATCAAGACCTCCAAGACATCATGCGTTAGTTAGCCACTCGTGAGGTCAGCGTCCCGACTTTTAAAAGCACAAAGGGCCATTTAAGTTGGAAAGTCCCAGTAAATCCTGCTAAAACACACAGCCCACACTCGGATCATCTTCCTGAACAGGGTCTTGCTTTGGAAGGCACAGCTGTTGCCCAGACCCCTGAATGCAGCCTGCTATTCTTTGTGGAAGCTATGACAGATTAGCATAGTTAATTTGAGATGCAGTCAAGCCCTCTAGCTTGTCCCTTCCTCCAAATAGCCACTAGAGCCCACTGCTGACTTCTGTCAATCCATGTTTGTTTGCCAACTGAGTAAGATTAGCGATTGATTAAATTTAACATATGACTTTGGGTATAGTGTCAGCCCTGTGTCGACCTGGGACCATTAACTCAAGATGGAAGTTGATGCTGTCCCATGCTGGAAATCCCAATATTCTGCTTACTCTCCCCCACCCCCCACCCCCAGCATGGGGGTAGGTAATTAGAAGCACACACTTCTCTGAAGTGTGGTTTTCAGAGAATTCAAGGAAACTTGAGACATGGATCAAGGTCAAAGCCAAGACCAGGTTTATGCCTGCAACAGCTGTCACTTTCAAACTGTTTCAGGTTGAAGAAGCTGCGTTAACAGCTGCAGGCTTATTTCTTGATCTTGGTGTGGTAGGCAATGGGTGTAAATACAACAGAGACAGTGCTGTGGTGAATTTTCTTCAGTGGGAAAAAAAAATAAGATTTATTTTACTTTATGTACACGAGTGTTTGCCTGTATGTATATCTGGGTACTGTATGCATGCCTGGTGCTTGTAGAGGTCTGAAGAGGGTGTCAGATCCCCAGGAACTGGAGTGACAGATGGTTGTGAGCCATCATATGAGTGCTGGGAACCGAGCCCAGGTCTCTGCAAGAGCAGCACATGCTGTTAACCACTGAGCCATCTTCGGCCCTCAATCCGTAAATTTTAAATTATGTCTTGGAATCTTTGGTATACCGTCGAAACCTGGTGATCTAGTACAATCTTGCCAAAACTGAATGTATGAAGTTTGGTATCTCTAACACTTGGGACTTTCAAAGTAGAGGCTAACACTTTTGCTTAAAGATGTTCCAGACCCATCAGGTGTAAGGAAATTTAACAGTTTTCTATTCTACGTATGAGAGCTGCATAGTTCTCCTATGCTGCTTCTCAGTCTTAGATCCACAGAAGACATAACCAGTGGTTACCAGTTCCCACCTCCTAGCAGATATCCTTTCTGTTGGCAGAGGTGGCCCTGCTACTTCCCGAGATGTGGGGCTGTTCTCAGGGTGAAAGCAGTTTGCTATCTCTGACCTAGCCTAACATGTGCATTTATAGGTGAAAAACTCGGAGCCTGAGACGGGAAGAACTCGACCCGTGTCATACAGTCAGTATATTTGGGAAAAGCTAAATAAAGGATATAGAGTTCTTAGAAATGTCAAGTGAAGTGGTCAGTAGTGGCCATGCCTTTTATCCTAACACTCTGGAGGCAGAGGCAGGTGAATCTTTGTGAGTTTGAGGCCAGCCTGGTCTACAGAGTGAGTTCCAGGACAGCCAGAGCTGTCTTTAAAAAAGGTAGGGGTATGGGGGTGGGGCAGCAGAAAAAGAAAGAAAGAATAGAAAAAGAAATGTCAGCATCAAGTAAAACCAAAGACACTTCAGATTCACCTACCTTCGTGGTTTGTTTGTTTTGTTTTGTTTTGTTTTGTTTTTTGCTTCTGTGTACATGTATGTATGTATATATAATAGTCTCTATAGAAATAAAAATAAATGAAGCAAAAAAGTCCTCTCAAAAATTACACACAGCACTATTGTTAAGCCAAAGTTCATATATGTGTGTATATAAATATCTCAGTGCCTGTGTTTTTATATGGGAAAAGTTCAGGCTTCCTTCTTAGAGTTTCTGGTTACAATAAATCCTTAATAAAAACAATGCTTCGGGCCATAGCCTCAGAATGAACCCGCATTGTAGCTCTGCTTTGTCATCTGCTTTGTGGAAACAGTCATTACTTATGATATCTACATTACATGTACTTCTATTGTTAGACATTTAGTCTCTCTCTCTCTCTCTCTCTCTCTCTCTCTCTCTCTCTCTCTCTCTCTCTCTGTCTCTCCTCTGAATAAAAACAGCCAGGCTGCCTTCCATGAGTTTGTTTTTTTAAGAAATTTTCAAGAGGAAATCTAGGTCAAAAGCAAAAGGCATCTTTAAAACCCTTGAGGGGCTGGATGTGTAACTCAGTGGGAGACTACATGCTTAGTATGTTCAAGGCCATGAGTTCAATTCTCAACACACACACACACACACACACACACAGAGAGAGAGAGAGAGAGAGAGAGAGAGAGAGAGAGAGAGAGAGTAACAAATTGGTCGCCAACAAAGTCCAAAGCAGGGGACTAGTGTTGTGTGAAAACCAAAAGGCATGTTCTTTTAAATATATTTTATTTTTAATTACATGTGTAAGTGTCTGTCTGAGTGGGGGTATGCACGTGAATGCACAAATGCAGGTCTCCTCAAAAGCCAGAAGAGCAAATCACCTAGAGCTGGAGTTAGGGGTGGTGGTAGTGACCTGCCTGACTCGAACAAAACTTGGGTCCTCTGCGAAATCTGTACACACGCTCTTAGCCACTGAGCCATCTCTGCAGTGCTTGCAGTAGTTTCTGTAATACACACCATCACCAATTCTGTTTCCTTATCCTGCTTGTATGCTGCCTATAACAGTTAGCATGAACTTCTCAAAGGCAGGAATACATTTTTCATAATCCCTGTGTATTGGACACACAACAATGATGCATTAACCTCTGCTGAAAATCTGCTAAGTGGCCACACCAGGCACTGACTCGTGGGTCCCACAACTGTCCCTTTCATGCAAGAAGTTCAGAGAGGTTGAGGGACCTCCTAATAAGGCTGGAACATAGGTGAGCCTGACAAGAGCTTGCTACTTACTAATTCCTTTGGCATGCTGCCTCTCTGTCCAGTCACCAGAAATGTCTGACTGTCTGTCGGTCCACTCATTAATTGTTTTCTGCTGATAGAACAGATAGAGGCATCTCAGGAAGGGGTGTCCATACGAGTGGATGCAATAAGCATTCTTCGAGTCAGTCCCTGACTCAAATAGTCCCCAAAGAATCTTAGCAATGTTAAGAGGGGGTTTGAGGGTCTGATCCGAGGTAGTATTTTTATTGAGGATTTCTGCAGACTGGGAACTCTCAGAGGGAGGCTGGAATTAACTCTTGTAAAAATACAGCCATCTAAGATTGTCATTGGTATTTCCTTTTTATAGAGTTCAGTGCTAAGAATAGTCTCAGACTCCTTAACTAACCTTCCAACTTTTTAAAAGAATAGTACTTATGAGGATGTCTGAAGGGTGCTGGGATTGTCCTAGCCTGATTCCTCTGACTTGTCTGAAGGAGGATGTGAAAGACTCAGGCCTGACCCCGCACTCCCTCCCACAGCATAGTCATGAGGCTGAGAAAATGGATTTCTAGGGAGGAAGGTAGGGGATGCGAGGAGGAGTGGGGAGGCTATAAGTTGCTCTCAGAACCAAGTCATATCTGCCTCTGGTCCAGGCCACTGTCTCCTCTGTGCCCCCTCCTCCAGCCACCCAATCCAGCACTCTGCTTCTAACATCCCCAATGATGGACATGTGGGTCACTGATTCTTACTGCTGAACTCGGCTATGATGTGGTGACCTGCCATTTGTCCAGCCATTGAGTTACACCAGTTTCATTTTATTACTACAAATATAGTTATTATGCACATTTAGTCATAAATTTGGGGAGGCATATGCATTCAGATCTTATGGGTAGATACCTAGGCGTTAAATTATTGGGTTATGGGGTAAGTTATAGCAAACTGCCAGATTGATATCCAATGTGTATCCTTCCAAGTGCTACAGAACCGCTTCTCTTGACATTCTAATGCCGTTTCCCTGGTAACTATTCATGCTGAACAGTTTTTCTTGTAGTGTACAAATCTTTTGGCTGTTTTTTTTTTTGAGCTGCCTTCTTTTCATCCAATTTTAATTGCCCCTTACATGCGTTTGGTGCACGACTCTGCCTTCCCATAGCAAACATTTCATTTGACTGTGGCGCGCATTCATGGCGTTTAATAACATCCTTCAGAGTTAAAGACATTCCTTTTTATTTTAATGGAGTATAGCATCAATTTTCTCTGTTACAGTTTATGTTTCTCTATCTGCATATAAATAAAGGTTTTGCTTACTGGGGCTGTAAATTTCTCTTGTGACTTCTCAGCAACTAAAAAAAAAATTTTTTTTTTTTTTTTTTTTTTGTCCAGTGCTGTGGATCCAGCCTAAGGCCTTATGCATGTAAGGTAGGTGTTTGGGTCACTGAGCTATGTCCTCATAGCTCAAAATTTCTTCTAGATGGTTCATAGTTTTAGCTTTTACATGATCCCTATTACTTATTTCAAGTTAATTTTTGTATACAATGTGAGATGCTGGTGAGAACTCTTTATTCGGTAGTCATTTTCAGCCTGGTATACTGGAGGCCATTCTTCCTTTCTGACCCCCCACCCTCGGCATTTCTGTCCCAGATCAAGTCATCACTCTGTGTGGATTTACATCTCTTCCTGCTCCTTACTAAGCCCATGGTGGCCTTGAGTGACAGCTTGCTATCTCTGAGACTCCATCTCTTTATCTGTTGAAAGAGACAATAGCACCTTGTTCTAAGGTCCGTTCCTCTTCCTTCAAAGGATGGCTACCTACAGTCAAAGCTTTGCCTCAGCACTTGGCGTGGCCTGCCCTCCAGACTGGACCTTAGTCTAACCCAATTTGAATACAAACATCAGTGATATTTACAAAGAGATTTCCCACTTACAAAGCACTTTCAACTCTGTTCTTGGATATGATCTTAACGCATTCTTTCACCTAAGGCTGTAAGATCTCCAAGATCAGGTATCCAGAGTAGTCAGCCTTGAACTTGGTCTACACTTAGTAGATAAGAGTGAGCTGGACAGTCCTGAGATGGGGGCTGTACCTTGCTCATCCTTGCATTTCCTCTCAGGATCCACACCATCTGCGTTGTACATGAAGTGTTCGGTGGTAGCATGGCTTCATTTAATCCACGAAGAATTTACTGTAATTCCTTTAAACATTAGTCATATCTCTACTCTCTCCTTTGCCCTCACAGAAACCTCTTTGGTCCTGGATGAATTGTAATAGGCCCACACTGTCACTCCATGCCTGGCTCTCATCTCGTCTCCCCATGTTTCCCAGACCCTCGCCAGTATGTCCCAGATCATACCTTCAGCACTGCTAAACCAAAGATCTTTGGGTTGCAGATGGGGTGGGGTGAGAAGCAGTGTTTATTTAACAAAACTGTGGGGTAGGAGATTTCACACAGTGAAGGGTAGTGGTACAGCTGAGGCTAAGAGACTGCATGTTGGGGGCCGACTTTTAGCAGAAAGCGGCTATCAGCTTTGCAGCCATCTTGAGCCATATACCCTGACATGAGACTTGGATTACAATAGCCTACAACAGCTGAGCACACTCCGATAATCTTGGTTTAGATACCTTGAGATTAAAGGTGTGTGAGATTAAAGGTGTGTGACTTAATAGTATACTTAGAAGTATAGAGATCAGAGTTAGAGACAAGACCTAAGGGCATGATTAAAGGTGTAACTTAGAGGCGTGGCTTAGAAGTGAGACATATAAAAGGCAGAGACAGAACAGATCAGATTTGAGACGATAGAAGACATTAGTCAGACTACAGAAGACAGAACCAGAGATCAGAGAATATAGACTGAGATCAGAGACTATAGAGGGATCATCAGAGACGAATCTCAGACATTAGGTAAAATCTGGCCTCACCCTCACTCTTGCTGAAACCCGACCTGAAGACCGAAGCAGCAGCTTGGGCCGGGATACAGTGGCCAACCAAATGTGGGTCGGCCCGGGCCTCAACATTTTGCCTGGGCTGCAACATTTATTTTGGCCACCCCAACGTGGGGCTAGTGCGGTCCCCAACAACTGCATAGTTAGAACCATGCTTCCCCATGGAGGGCTTCATATGCTAATGGCATTAGAAATAAAGTCTGGCTGCTCTTGGAAAGGAAGTGTGAAGAGTCCCGTCCAGTGGATGGAGACATACATGTACTCAGCCGTATAGTGCATCTGAGTCTGATCTTAGATTTCTTTGTGTTGCATTAGAACAAAATGGTGACAAGGGCTGCCTGTATCATCCGGCTCACCATCATCACCACCACCTCCCCTGCCCTCCCTGGAACACTCGGGATGTGCAGTGTGCAGTGCTGGATTTGTTCCACCTTATTTTCTAATCCTGAAAGCTCCTTTGACATTTTATAGCTGAGGAATTCAAGGCCCAGAGAGTTGTGTGTTTTGTATTTTGACCACAGTAACTACTCAAAGGGCACAAGGGAGAGACAGAAATACGACCCAAGTCTACCTGGTCCTAATTTTCCTTGATGTAAAACCTTTCTAAAACATGGTGCTAACTCTCTTTGCTAATTGAAAAGGCATCCACATGCCCGGGGCTGAAAATCTCCCCCACAGATGCTTCCATTAGACTATAAGTGTCATTCTGAAATGAAGATCATTAATGATGACTTCATCCCTTGTGAAGGATTCTGGCAGAAAATCTTTTTTTTTTTTTTTTTTTTTTGTCCTTATAAGCTCTGCTCTAAATGGGATCTTTAACCTTGAACCCTCCAAGAACACTGACCTTGGGAAGCTGTCTTTCCTCAGCCTCGGGTCCCAAATCATAGCTCATCTTCAGGTAAATCATTCTTGTCTTGTTTTCCTTGGCTTTGCCCCTGACATGGGGATCCTTGGTTACAGAGAATGCAGAGGAGGGGCCGTATGCTTACTGCTCAACCCTATGCTTCAGGACTGAGAAGGTGATGATGGGCTGAAGTGATTTTGGGGCCCTCCTTAGGCCAGATGCACCTCTAAGAGCCCCGGTTTTCCTCTGTGTGCTTTCTACCATTCCTGGTTTCAAAGCCCCGTCTCTGCTAAGAAAAAGCACTGCCTCATCAAATGCAAATTTTCTCTCTCTTTTGAGTTGGAATTTTTTATTCTTGATCTCTCAGGAAAAACCCTCTGATTTGTAGTCTCTGAATCATGGTTGCCATAGGGCACCAAAATTACTCGGCCTATAAAAGGATGTAGGGCCTTGAAAAGTGGCCCTGGCCCCCAGGAAGTGGCATGACTCATTTAAATGGCATGCATCAGGCAGCACCCACTGTTGTATTGGATGACAACTTGGCCACCTCTTCGTCTGCCCCCAGCATCTGCTGCCCCCGAAGCTTTGTCAGTCTGTCCAACTTAACAAGCTTATAAATATGGGTCAGAATTACCTGCTAACAAAAACCGCAACCATCTGAATCCTTGCTTGATAGCCCCATCTATATTTTTTTTCAATAAATGTGCATTTCACAATCATAATGGTAGGAATATCTTGGGCCCATCATGGGAAAAGCATTGTGCCAGATGCCAAGGCCCTGGTGATAGTGAAGTCATATGGTCACGACTACCTTAATCACAGAGTTGGTAGTCAAGGTCAATGAACTGATTCAGGCTTTAAAGCAATTCAGATAAGTAACTTGAGCTGTCTTCCTAGCTCTCCTGAGCATCGTGATGAAGAACAGTTGAAAAGTACTGGCTTAGTGGAAGTGGTACGATCCCCAGATACGCTCTCTCTAGTTTCTAGAGCATCATGAAATCTAGTGTATGAGAAAACACATAACATCAGTAGTTTTGTGGTGGTCTTGGCCAAGCACTGCCCTTTTCTGAAGAAGCATAGGTAACCAGGTATCCTTCTCTTTCTTCCTTTAGGGATTCCTTATTATTCTCAGAGCGAAAATCCATCACCTTGGTTGACTCAGAAGCCTCTCCTTGATGAGTTGGTGATGATACATGCCTTTTAACCCCAGCACTCACTAGGCTAAGGGAAGAGGATTTCTGTGAGTTGCAGGCCAGTCAGGGCTACCTAGTGAGACCCAATCTTTTAAACAAACAAACAAAAATGGAAAAAGATCTCTTCTGCTCTGGTTTCTGCCTCTCACTGGCTCTTCTGATGGTCACACCATCCCTCCTGTCTCCTCAAAGCCCAGTTGACCTCATCTCCCTGAAATGACATTGAACACTCAGCTCTGTACCACTTCCTGTGCAGCTCTGGGTTATCCCCCAGGTAAAAGTGTTTATCTCTTGGTCTCCTACAATCACTGTTCTCATCTGTCTCTGACTTCTTCCTGGAAGAACTTCCTCCTCACTTTAGAACGATCCCCTTGACTCTCTACCCATGAGGTGGGCTCCCAAGACTAGGCTCACGATCATAGCCTAGAACTCGTCACTCTAGTTGATCCCAACAACAGCAAATCACTCAAGAAAGGCCATTGTAAGTGACCCACTACAGCACCAGGCTTCTCCAAGGGTCAAGAAGAAAGAGAGAATCTCTTTGCAAGTCAGGGTTACAGTCATCAGCAACATAATCACATACATTGTGAGATTGATCTTGATTATCAGCTAGATGAGAATTAAAATTACCCTGGAGATAAACCCCTAGGATCGTCAGAGAGACGGAACTGAGATGGGAAGACCGAGGCTGGATGTGAAAGGCTTCAGTCCATGAGCTGGGGTCCCAGACTGAACACAAAGCTTAACACTCTAGAGTGAGTGCACTAGCCTTTATCTCTCTCTCTCTGCTTCCTGAGGACCAGCCTTCTTCTTCACCGTCTTCTGCAACCATAGCTTTTGTCAATACTTTTTGCTGTCCATGATAGAGTGAACCCTTGAAGTGTGAGCTGAAACAAACCCCTCCTTTCTCAAGTTACTTTTCATAGGTATTTTGTCACAGACGTGAGAAAAACGACACACACCCAAGCACACAGATGGATCCATGCTGCCTGATACCCCAGCAGTACTTGAAGCAAGGAACCGTAAAAGAACATGAACTCCAAGGTGGGATTCACGAGAGTGGACCAAGATTTTGTGATTCCCAGATTATCTGATCCCCAAACTCTATCACCCTTTAATGCCCTGATAATTTCTATGGCACCGCTATCCAAAAGGAAGACTTTACAATCTCATTTATTAAGTAATCAGACACCCATAACCTTGGCTAATATTTATATCCTAACAGCTTAGTGATTATTTGAAAAATGATACACATAGATGGAAAATGATGTTTTATTGTATTTTCAAACAACTACACACCGACTAATAGATGTGTGCTCTTGTTGGGCCCAGCACACGCCCTCGATTCTTATTCCAGACTGAACTCGATTTTCATTTCCTAGTTTTTAAAATCACAGAAATTACCAAATACGAGCCACCCAGCTTTACAAAAAATATGATGTCATGGATAGGAGGGCAGCAGGGTTTAAAGAGGAAATGATTATTTCAAACAGTTTGTGTGATATAAGACAAATGTCAATCCCTTAAATGGTAAAATGCCCCATGGTGCATGCGTGTATACACACAAACACACCCACAGACACACACAGACACAGACACACAAAATAGGATTTCACACCATGAAAATTAATTGAAAACAGACTGAAGAAATGAACATCAAATGAACATGGTAAATATTTATTATGAGGAAAATAGATGATTGTTTTCTGATTCTGGGGTAGGAAGCTACTTCCTGAATGGGTCTCAAAAATATGTGAAAAATGATAAATCGTATATTACCATTAAGACATTTTCTATGGTAAAATATTTTATACTTAAAAGAAAATTTTTTTATAAAACCCAATGCCAGGTGCAATGAATATATACTATTAAAGAAAATTTCTAAAATATTTTTAATAAAAAAGAAAGATTGTCTCAGAAAGTAAAAGAATGTAATTAGGTACGTGACTGAACACCTGTAGCCAGGATGTTCAAAGAAGTCCAGCAAAGCAATAAAATAAAGCAGCCCACACAAGACCGGGAAGTAGGCTTGGACAGTCTTCTGAGAAGCCAAAATACATACGACAAACTTCACAATTCTATTAGTCACTAGGAGAGTAAAAACCAAAACAGTAGTTTGCTTCTAGCACCCACCTATCACATGCTTACAATTTTTGTCTGTTTTCTTGCAATTGAGTCTCATAAATCCTCCAACTCCCTATGTAGCCAAGGATGACCTTGAACTCTAGATCCTCCAGCCTCTCCTTCCCAGATAAATGCTCATATAAGCAGGCCTGCATTGCCTCACCTGGCATTGTCTTAAAAGAACAGTACCAAGTGTTAATACACATGTGTAGAAATCAGAACTCCTGTAGTGTTGCTGGGAGTGTAGCGTGGTAGAATCAGTTGACACACTGTTGTAGAAACAGTGACACACTGTTGAGCCATGTCTTCTAAAGCTGGTCATATACTAAAACCCAGCATTTCATGTCCCAGTTATGCCATGTCTACATCTATATCCCCCAAATGTACATATATGTTGGCCAGAAGAATGCTTACACAGCACTGCTTTCAATATCACTGATCTGGAAACTACCTAAATGTTTATAACCAGGTAAATAAGCTGTGGTGCACTCTAATAATACATTACTATACAGAATAAACAATCTAGAACTTGCAAAAATATAGCAAATGCTCACAAACACAAAGTTAAACAAAAAGATGTTCCCCATACCTTTTTCTGCCCAAAGTTAGACACTGTGACTCCATGTATATACAATAAGAAGAAGCAAAATTAATTTACAGAAGGCCAATAGTTACCCTTCACTGGAGAGAGTCCTGTGAGTACCAGTGCTACCCGATAAGACCTGGGAGATGTAACACATGTCTGACTACTAACTCATAGGAAGTACAGATACCACCAAAGTCCAAGTTGGTCCACCAGTGAGCTTTACTGGGATTACTTACAGGAATATGGGTGAGGGGTTACTTACAGGAAACAACTTAAAGACAGCCATATCACATCACTAAAAAAGTCCACACTATCATGCCTGACACCCCACAAAACCTGGGAACCTGAAGCACCCTGTGCAGCTTGTACTGCACAGCCTGCACTGCACTGCCTGCAGGCAGCTCAATGGGTTGGAGACTATCCTTTTTAGGAAGCTCAGTTGATCTTACTCTTTAGACAGCTCTGCTGCTTTCTGCTTCTTGCTGTTGCTTTTTAGACAGCTCTGCTGCTTTCTGCTTCTTGCTGTTGCTTTGCTGGTCTCTGGTTCTTCCAGACAACTCAGCTTGTCTGAGAATCTTTGCAGTTTGGATACCCTCAGAAGGCTTTATTATTTACTCTTGGGAGGGAGGGGTCTAGTGAATCTGGTTGGTTTCAGGAACTTCCTGAAGCTATTTTGGATTGTTTATCTTCTGTTTTAAGGAGCTTCTCTGCAGGATAGATAATTTCAGTCTATCCTGTGGAAACTGCTACACAACAGGGAAAGAGACAGGGCAGCTCTGGAGTGCAGATCATGATCTCATTCCTGATTAGGGTACCCATGCATGGGTGTTCCAGTTGGAAAAGTGACTGGCCCCAGTGCCAGTAGTACATGCACTCCATGGTACTTCACCATTAAGTTGAAGAATAGAAGTCACTCTATAATGAATATCCTTGTAGCCCTGTCTTTGAAGAAATCATTTTTTCTCTTTTGACAAACTCCTAGAAATAGAATTGCCAATTCAATATTTTATGCCCCTCGATACATCTTGCCATCTCATTGGGAACTCATTGCCATGAAGACAAGAATAGCCTCTATCTTGTCCACTCTTGTCATTCCAGCATCTAGTAGCATGGGAAATGAGGATGAAGGAATCCTTTATATTAGTGACACATTTTCAATGGCAGTGACAGATCCCTATCTCAAAGTAGTGTAAGCAAGAAAGGAAAACTCTTGATTTATATAGATAAGAAGTTTAAGGAGTAGATAGACTTCAGACTGCTCAAGTCACAGGTTTAAAAACATTATTGGAACTCAGGCTATCACTTGCTATTGTTTCCCTTAGTTGTGGGCGATTCTCTTCTGATGTGGTGGCAAGAAGAACACCGCTAGATACAAACATAAAAGCATCTCAGGTTGGGGCAGGGCTCAGTGGGTGCGAACACCTGCTTCACATGCATGGGAACCTGCAGTCACTTCCCTGGAACCCACCTTTTCCCCAGAACCAACATTAAAAGGCTAGATGTAGTTACACGAGCACCTACTGCTATGTGAATAGGGGTCAGGGCATGAGATAGGAGTGTTGCTGGTCTTGTTGGCTGCCAGCTGAACTCCCGCGTGAGAAAGCCTGCTTTGAGGGAATCAGGTGGAGAGTAAATGTCCCAGGGCACTCAACTTTCTTCTCCCACATCCATACCCATTCACGTTTGTATACAGCCCATACATCTAAACACGCACACAAGCACAGATCCACACACGAGTACACACATAACATCTTCAAGACTGCGGACATTCCAGGAGACAGGATGCTCCCTGATCCATCTTGGGGTAACATTCCCATCACCAAGACAACACTGGGTGTGGGATGGAACACTCTATCCAGTCTTTGGCAGAAACCTGGGAGGTAGAGAAGGATCCCCTGAACCGGAGCCATGGGAGGGGATGTGAAGGGGTGCAACGCCCTCCCTGTAAGGCTGACTCTTTTCCCAGCTCTCATCCCAGCATCTGCTCAGCCAGCTGCAGTGCTGCAACTCTCTCACTGGATGTGTGCCGCTGCGAACTGAAAACCTGGCAACTTAAAACAGACCGACTTACAGAGCTACCTCCCTAGTGGAGCCTTCTGGAATCCGGGGTTTCCTTCTACCTTTAACTGCTGTTTTTAATTGGCTAGAGCCACGTGAGTGGGGCTTTCCGTGCGCAAGTGCGCACGCACACACCTTTGCCCTTTGCAGTTTTTGTGAAGGCAGAGGGAAGCTTGATAGCGTGCAGAGTTCATTTACGTCCCCCTCTATAGTTTTCCAGATTGGTGTAAAGAACACGTGCTATCTCATCCCACCCCCACAGTCTTCCGGTTTCATCTACTTCCTCCACTTCCGTCTGATGAAGCAGAGTTGGCCCAGCTCAGTAACAATTGGGAGTCTCCACATTGGTATGCACGACGGCTCAGACTCATCTCAATGACGGCCTCAGTATCGACTTGCTCACTCATCACTTTGGACTTCCAATTTGGCTTCCGTTTCAGAGTTTGTCCATGACCCCGGGGGTGGGGGAGGGGAGTTAATTTCCTCTTTCTGGACCTTGGTGGACACAGCAATAAAATGAAATAAGTATCTCGTCTGCAGAAACAGACAGTTTCAGTAGTACTCCTTAGATGAGCTGAGCCTGGAATTCCACACACACCCTCCGTCTTGACCTGCTTGTAAGAAGGTCACCTTCAAGCCCAGACGGTGTGCCTGCAAGACCAGGCCCAGGATTTGTGAGTGCTGAAACAAAATGAAAACACAGGACCCATTGTCTGAGAATTTTTAAGAATTTGGAGCGGGTGCGATGGTACATTGGGTGGGGGTGGGGTAAGGGCCCCTGCTGCTGAGGCCGAGGACTGGAGTTCAATTCCCCTGGGTTGTCTCCTGATCTCCATGCACAGACAGTGAGTGGCATATGCACAGCTCCTACTACACACTCACAAATACATTTTAAAGAACCAGATAGACAAATATAAGAAAGAATAAAAATTACCAAGAAATGGTAATTTCTTGAAGACCGAGTGACTGCAATCAAAATACATTGTATGACTACGTGACATTCTCAAAGATAATAAAACAATAAAAAAAATTGTTTAAGAAATATTGAATGCTCCACTATGTTCACAGCAGCCTTGTTTATAATAGCCAGAAGCTGGAAAGAACCCAGATGTCCTTCAACAGAGGAATGGATGCAGAAAATGTGGTACATTTACATAATGGAGTTTTACTCACCTATTAAAAACAATGGATTCGAGAAATTCTTAGGTAAATGGATGGAACTAGGAAATATCATCCTGAGTGAGGTAACCCAATCACAAAAGAACATGGTATTCACTCACTGATAATTGGATATTAGCCCAGAAGCTCACAATACCCAAGATTCAACTCACAGACCACATGAAGCTCATGAAGAAGGAAGATCAAGTGTGGGTGCTTTGGTCCTTCTTAGAAGGAGTAACAAAATACTCAAGGGAGCAAATATGGAGACAAAGTGTGGGGCAGAAACTGAAGGAGGGGTCGTCTGAAGACCATTCCACCTGGGTATCCATCCCATGTGCAGTCGCCAAACGTAGACGCTGATGTGGATGTCAGGAAATGTATGCTGACAGGAGCCTGATATAGCTGTCTTCTTAGAGATCTGCCAGAATCTGACATATTCAGAGGCGGATGCTCATAGCTAACCATTGAACTGATCATAGGGTTCCCAATGGAGGCGTGAGAGAGAAGACTGAAGGAGCTGAAAGGGTTTGCGGCCCCATGAGGAGAGCAACAATACCAACCAACCAGAGCTCCCAGGGTCTAAACCACCAGCCTGGGAGCACACAGGGATGGACCCATGGCCCCAGCTGTATATGCAGGGGAGGATGGCCTTGTCGGGCATAGGTGGGAGAGGAGATCCTTGGTCCCATGAAGGCTGGGTGCCCAGTGTGGGGGAATTCGAGGGTGGGGAGGTGGCAGTGGGGGGTAGGTGGGGGCACATCCTCATAGAAGCAGGAGAAGGGGGGATGGGATGGGGGTTCCTGGGGGGATTAGAGTAAGGGGATAACATCTGAAATGTAAATAAAATATCCAATAAAAAAATTAAAAAAAAAAAAAGAAAAAGAAATTTAGAATGTGATGACAGTAGAGTATTAAATCACATGTCACTCAAAATAGGGTCCTGTCTAACTGCCTAGGTTATGCTTCTGGGTGACTGAGTTAGTCATGTAGGACATGAAAATGGGAATTTATCGGCTGTGCTCATGTCTCTCTTCCACGTTTTGCATTATGTCTCCGTGACTGGCTGGGTTTGTGTCAACTTGACACAAGATAGAATCATTAGAGAGGAAGGAACCTCCCTTGAGGAGATCATCCATGAGATCCGGCTATCTGGAATTTTCTCATTAGTGATGAGTGCGGGGAGGGTCCAGCCCATAGTGGGAGGTGCCATCCCTGGGCTGGTGGTCCTGATTCTAAAACAAAGCAGCAGGCTGAGCAAGCCACAAGAAGCAAACCAGTAAGCAGCACCCTTCCATGGCCTCTGCATTAGCTCCTGCCTCCTGGTTCCGGTCCTGTTTGAGTTCCTATCCTGACTTCTTTAGTGATGAACAGCAATGTGGAAGTGCATGCTGAATAAACCCTTTCCTCCCTACCTTGCTTCTTGGTCATGGTGTTTTGTTACAGCAATAGAAACCGTAACTGCGAAAGTCTCCATCATCTTTTGCAGAGACATAAGAATCAAATGTCCACAAGAGCAATGAGTGATGCGGGGTGGGGGTGATGGTGTCTGTGGCCCAATGGTAAGCAGCTCTGCCACCTAAAAGGAACAGCTAGAACTGAGCCAGGCAAGTGATCACTAGACAAGGCTTACCATTACTGGATCCTTTTTTTTTTTCTTTTTAAAGAAAGGCTTTTAAAAAGAAATCTGACTTTTAACTGTTGATAACTGTTAAGAAATGAAAAGAATGCATACAGTACCTCTCTCAGTGGCATCAATCAAAGAAAAGGAATTCTCCAAGTGTGGTGTCCATCCCTCTCTCTCCCCTCCCCAAGACTAGCATCAGCACCACCTGACAACACATCCTGAACATCTCCCCTTGCAGCTGAAGCCTAACCCTGTGGGAGAATGCTTTCCAAGTGATTCTGATTTAAGCTCAAGTTTGAGAACCATCCCGGAGAGGCATGAATAATCATCCAGTCCCCTCACATAGGACACTGGTGACAGAACAAAGTCCACTAAAGTCCAACTTTGTGGACCTTTGAATTTACTGTGCTTCCTTCCAGAGCATGGGTAGGGAGTTACACTACAGGAAGGTAGGTGTCCCCCAAACAGCTGCATCACCCCAAATCCCACCCCATCATGGATGGCAGCTTTGTAAAGTTGTATTAATAAGTTCTCATCTGAGTTAACCTCCTCCCTCCTATAATACCCCAGCATCTTCCAAAACCACCACTGTCAATAGTAAACCTAAGATAAACAACCTTATGTTCCCTGGAGCCAGACAACACTCTGACAGGAAAAACTGGTTGAAGGCAAGGTCATAGTACATCCTTTTTTTTGTCTAGCCATAACATGATCTTCCCATCTCTAGGCTGAAGTAGAGATGGCCTTAACCCACAGCCATGACAACGAATTGAGCAGGGTAGTATAGCGGTTGCTACACATAGGAAACGAAGCTATTGTCAGCCCTTGTTGAAGTACAACCTTGTGCTTACCTGTGATTCCAGCCATTCTTCCCTCCTGCCCACCCACCTCCCTCTGTATCTCCTTGTTTTTCCTAGTGCATTGTTTCTTAAGCTCAATAGTTGGTGTTTGTGTTGCAGGAAACACGGAGTAATGAGAAACTGAGTCTTGGATGCTTTGGGCCTGGGCTCTTTACTTTCTCAGGCAAGGGCTTTCTGACAACATATTGGTGGACATCACCTTCTTTAGAGAAACTGAAAAGTTTTCAGATCCTGCTAGCTCCTTTGGACCCCAGCCACCAAAGCTCAGTAGCATCTGTCAACCCAGGGACACCCTTCTTACCTCCAACAATAACCAAGCTGAGAATGTCCACATTGGCATCCACGATGCATCCTGAACAGACTTGTGCTTCCTCTCTCCAATTCTCCTTTATCTACATCAGTGGTTCTCAACCTAGGGATCCAGAACCCTTTGGCAACCCACTCTCTCCAAAAATGCTTACATTGCAGGTCATAACAGTAGCAAAATTACAGTTATAAAATGTCAGTGAAAATAATTTTAAAGTTGGGGGTCATCATAATGCGAGGAGCTATATTAAAGGGTCACAGCATCAGGAAGGTTACGGTTGCAGCATCAGCAAGGTCTATATCAAGAAGGCCTCTGACTCAACAGCAGGTGCTCTCTGCATGGGGCAACAGAAAAACCTTGTCTGCTGTTCCCACCACTGAACTGAACCACATCATCCCTTCCAGTCTTCATCCAGAGCATCAGCAGCTACTTCTGCAGCCATGTAATGCTCACAGAAAGTTGGTTCATTGTCCACTTCAGTGAGTAGCTGGAAAGAGATATGCAGCTTTATCTTGACATGGCCTACTGACGACGAGGCACCACACACACACACACACACAAAAGGATGGTTTTTGTTTGTTTGTTTGTTTTGTTTTGCTTTGTTTGTCTGTTTTAATATTGTGTTACTTAACTTTGGCTCACAGATCACTAACTCTAACATATAAAAAAAAATCCCTTCTTTCAAGATCATCCATTACATTCTATTACCGTAGCCCCCGACTTTCCTCTGATCTCGAGACAATATTTGCCTTTTTCCAAACACTGAACATCTCGTAGCTCTGTGCCTCTGTTGTTTGTAAAATAATTTCCTTTTTCAAGATACAGCTGAGGCCAGGTGTGACGGTACATGCCTCTAATTCCAGAACTCAAGTAGATTAAAGTACTTTGTTGTAGATCAATGAACAATTGATGACTTCAGAGGTCCCTTAGATGTGGCTGGAAGCGCAAAAGATTTCCACTCTGAGATGTGAACCTCTGCCTCAGCCTGTGCAGGGGACCCACTGAGAGTTTTCCTTATTACTTCCTTGGGATTGTGTCATGGCATTATGAGCTTAGGGAAATGCTTACCCTACTTGGAATGCCAAGTCCGTCATCACTGAAATGGGATTCCAATACCCACCTCAGCATAGCTTTTCAGAAGGATCAAGTCAGACACCATAAAGAAGTGTCTATGAAGAAATCTGAGGTCATCTGAAGATTTTTACCAGGACAGGAGGAAAAATGCCTGAGGGAGGTCAACTGCTGACCGGAGAAGGGAAACAGCTGCCGGAAGCTGGCTTCCGAGGAACGTTTCGCATCACTATCCGCTAACAATGTTTGACTTCCTGCTTCCAGGCTGGCATGGAAGAGTTTAGGAGTGGCCACCCCATCCTATGAAGTGACCTGCTTAGCCAGCTTAACTCTGTGTAACTCTTTTGCCCATCAGAGCAGTGACGTCATGTGACAAACCATAGAGAGAGACAGGCAGATCGGATACATAGAGTACTGGAGATGTACTGGAGAAGAAAGGTCCTAGATCAAGTGCTGTGGTTACAGAAGATGAACTGTCACTGATGAGTTAGTTCTGAGGCTCTGTGGATACCTCCAAGAGCTGAAAACTCCGAGGGTCCAGGTCCTTGGAAGTCCTACATGCCTGTGATCTTTACCTTCAGGAACTATCCTAGGTCTCCACAATGAGTATCAGAGAAAGTCCTCTTGTACCTTGGGAGATGGAGAGGAAAAGAACTGTTTTGGAATAGAGCCAAATATTTTGTACTGAGACCTGCCCCAAAGAGACATTACTTTACCATGGACTAACCTGCCAGGAGGTTAGTTATTAGAGCCTGTCCCATCTGAAAAAGGCCTGTTCCTTCCAGCCTTCCACACAGGGGAGGGGAAATACATAGTCCTGCTTCCTGAAAACATCCTGTTCTATACCTACAAGTGGACCGTGCACGGAAGTATCAGCAAAGATCACAGCCTAAGGATACAGGCACCTATGAGACTGAGACCTAGGAAAACAGAGTGCTTCCTTTGCTTCCCATCTTGATAAGATGTAGCTAAAGGCCTATTTCCTGCAGTTCCTCTTTTGTTTTGTTTTGTTTTGTTAATACAGGGTTTCTCTGTGTAGCCCTGGCTGTCCTGGAACTCACTCTGTAGACCAGGCTGGTCTCGAACTCACAGAGATCCTTTTGCTTTTGTCTCCCAAGTGCTGGGATTAAAGGTGGTGCATGCCACCACTGACCAACTGTCTGCAGTTCCTTTTATTTAGCACATTATGTCCTCCTTGCCATAGACTACATGATAAGGCCAGGTGTGTTGGTGCACATATATGATGCTAACATGGGAGGGATGAAGCATCCTTGGCTATACATCAGGCTTGAGGGCCGCATGAGCTACATGAGACTGGTCTCAAAAAATAAAATAAAATAAAATAAAATAAAATAAAATAAAATAAAAAACACTAAGAGAAAGCACAGTTTGAAGAGACTAAAATCAAATAGGATAGGGGTTTGGGTTTTTCATATCAGAATTTTAAAAATCTATTACCATGCTAATGGGTTTAAAGGGGAAAGTAGTTGATAGAAAAAAAAAAAAACCAGATAGACAATATAACTCTAATGTAACTAATGTAATGTAACTCTAAATATAGAAATCCAGAGTTAAAAGGAAATGTTATCGATAGAAAACATCCTCAGAATGACGCTCCTTAATAGACTGGATGTACTTGTAGAAAGAATTTCTAAGCCTCTGGATGTAGCAACAGAGAGTTACAGATTGGGTAAGGGGTGTAGCTCGGTTGGTACAACACTTAACTGGTATGCACAAAGCCCTAGGTTCCATCCCTGGCATCTCATAAACTGGATGTGGTGGTTCACACCTATAATCCCAAAACTCAGAAAGTAGAGGCAGGAAGATGAGATGGTCAAATGGCCAAGACCAGTGGAAGGCCATGATGAAACAGACGTCCAAAACAGAATACTCAAGAACTGTGGGTCAGTTATAAACGGTCTAAGTGCGCGATTGAAGGATGATGAAAGAAAGGGGGAACCAAGGAAATACTTAAAGCTATGATGATGGAGAATGTCCCCCAAACTAATTTTAGACGCTAAAGCACAGATCCAAGAAGTTCAGAGAATACCAAAAAGGATGCATGCTCAAATCAAGGGTCTGCCTGGAGTGCTGGTAGCTCAGTGGTAGATAGAGTGCCTGCCTAGCATGCCCTAGACCCTGGGTCTAATACACCCCATGGAAGAAAGACACAGAAGTCCCTTTCAGTTTAGAGAACAACTCAATTCAAACCAAAAGGCACATCTATAATTATAGCATTTAAGTTTTGTTAAATCAGACAAAGAAAAAAATTTTTTTTTTGGTGGAGGTTTCCTTTTTATAAGACATGGTTTCTCTGTGTAGCCCTGGCTATCCTGGAACTCACGATGCAGACAAGGCTGGCCTCAACCTCAGACATTCGTCTTCTGGGATTAAAGGCATGTGCCTCCACACTGGGAAAGGAAAATTTCCCAGAAGAAGTCGTATTTGGGAAGGGCATGGGGAGCGAGCAGGGGGAAGTGTGGAAAACATCACTTACCTACAGAAGAAACAAAGAATAGCAGCCTACTTTCTTCAAAATGTGCTTGTATGAGTGTGCCTGAGTGCATGTGTTTGTGTGTGTGTGTTTGTGTATGTGTAATACTTATTATAAGACATGTTTGACTTGGTGTGTGTGTGTGTGTGTGTGTGAGATAATTTTATTTATTTGCCAATTTTTTATAATTAAGTTTTTAAAATAAAAAAATGAAGTAAGTGACAAGAAAATTCATGGATGGAAAAATTGTATTTTATTTTTAAAGTTTATTGCTTATTCTTATGTATATTTGCCTGCATGTATGTAAGTAGTTCATCCATGTACATGGTACCCAAAGAGGCCAGAAAAGGGTATCAGATCACCTAGAAATGGAGTTACATAGATAGTTGTTAGCTGCCATGTGGGTGCTGGGAACCAAACCCAGGCCCTTCCAAGAGCAGTCAGTACTTCCAGCCACTTTTCCGGCCCAGATACTGTATTACTTACTATTAGGGTCTCATAGTACTTGTGAAATGGTATAGAGCTATTTGAAAATAGACTTACATTAAATGTGAACATATTTACCAAAGCTTATGATAACTACTAAAAAAATAGTAGCAGTTAATACACTAAAACAAAGAAACAAAATAGGATTACATAGTATGACATGAACAGAATTGCATAAGACATTAAAAGCGGGGAAGACAAACAGGACAACAATAAAAATAAAAAATTAATCAGATTAAAGACTAATCAGATCAAAAATTCTAATAAATAGTATAAAAAATAAGTCAGAGGAAGAAAATGAAAGAGTAAAGACTCAGTTTGTTCTCAAACAGCAAGAGCGGACTTTTACTGGTCCAAGAGGTTAATGCTCAGTATTTAGGAGAACACACGGCACAGAGCTGAGAGCAGTGTTTGTGGTTAAGAGAAAGGAGAACAATTCTCCAACCTTGTGGAGAGCATCAGGACAAATCAATGAAAATATTTTAACCTCATGATTGTCAGTTCTGTTTAGTAAGGTGAACTGTGGTTATACACCGGGTTAATGTGAGGCAGTGGTGTGTGACACCCCCTTAATAAAGAGAAAAAGCTGAGTCCAAACTACACAGGTGGGATAATGTAATTAATACAGTAACAATACCCGTGTATATACTTTTCTGGATAGACTGCTTTTCAGAACTGCTAGATGGGAGGTCAGTCAGATGGCCTGCTCTTGCAACCTCCAGGCTTCAGGATGTGTGGCAGGTATTACTTGCTTTCCAAAATTCCATGGATGGCAGATTTCCTGAAACCTTGGTTCTACTTTGTGGCCCTGGTTTTGTGGTGGTAGGGTTTCCTTTATTCCAGACCATATGTATATGTATGTATATGTGTATATGATGTATGTGTATATGTCTATACACACACATATATATGCATATGTATATACATACACACATATATACATATTCATATATATGTGTATATATATATATGATATATATATGTGTGTGTATAATATATATTGTATATATGGTATATATGTGAATGTGTATATACACATATACATGGTATATATATATATGTATGTGTGTATATACAGACACATATATGTGTATATGTGTATATGTGTATATATATGTATATGTGTATATATATGTATATGTGTATATATATACATATACATATACATATATATGATTAGGGCCCTCATTTCCTATCTGGCTACTTTCTGTATATGATTAGAGCCCTCATTTCCTGTCTGGATACTTCCTGTTGGGGGAGGGGTGTCATTTGGAGGCTTAGGGTCTTAGTAAAACAGAATTGTTTTTGTCACCATTCATTGCCCATTACAAGATGTAAGGAGGATGGTTTGGCTCCAAAGCTTGAGGCAGTTTTCACTGGCCAGCTAAAGATCAGAAGTTGGCCATCAGTTCTCCTCCATTACAACCTTGTGGAGAACATTAGGACAAAATCAGTGCAGACATTTCAACCTTGTAATTAATGTCAGTTTTGTTTAGTAAGGTGAACTGTGGTTATATATCTGGCTTACCAGAAACAGTGATGTGTGATCCCACCTTATGAAAAGAAAGCTGAGTCCAAACTACACACATGGGATAATGTACTACATTAACAACGTCTGTATGGTCTGTATGTATACTGTTCAACTATGAAGCTTTGTAAATTTCCAGGTAAGTTTTATAGACAAAGACAGTATTTCTACAGGACACAGAGTCATCTAACCAAAACACCCTTAAATCTGTTACAACCTTCCCTAAACACCAACTAAGAAACTCTGACAAAACTATTATATTGAAATTATTGGCTAAGAGACTTCTAAGCCGAGAGTCCTCTCTGTCCTTTCCATGGGCGACTATCCCATTGGCTGCTTTTTATTACAGTCATCTCTATATCATGGGATAAGTAACAAGTCAGAGATAGTTTACCCATTAGTTGTCCTCGGGAGTGTAGTGTCTTTACTCTTGGGATCTTGTGTTGTCCCTCACCTCCTGCCCCGTTTTTTGTCTCAGACATCCGGATCCAGGACAGGGTTTCTGGGAGAAGATTTGATAATACCAATCTGGAGTCTGAAGCAGGAGGACAAATCCCATCTCCAGAGGCAGCTGCTCTCAACAGAACCCTACACAGTGGCTCTGCCCCACTGCCACTGCTGTATCTCGGCAGCTCCCATCTGGCGCCATAATGTAGATAAGATTCTACAGTAGCACACCTGGATAATTAAAAAAACGCCAGAAACCGCATGAACTAGGACTGTCTTCTTACTGTGGGCAGGATTTAAGGGGGTCCCCAGGAGGGAAGAGGACCCAGGCCTCAATAAGACAAATGGGATTTATGGACCAGCTGTTCATTTCTCAGGCACTCTTAGGGTAAACGTAGGGATTGAGGGAAAGAAAGAGGAGGTGGTGGATAGATGGGGGTGTGTGGAGAAGGTGTGTGTAGAGCGAGACAGTCTGGGCGGGAGCCCCTTGAGGAAGTTTGGCAGGGACACAGCTCATCCACTGGATGGAGAAGTGAGAGAAAGTCTGGGAAATTCGGTTTAGAAGTTTTAGCTAAAAAAAAAAAAAAAAAAAAAAAAAAAAAAAAAAAAAAAAAAAAAAAAAAGTCCTGATAAGTAGAAACAGACTTTAGTGAAGATGAAAAGACCCTTGGAGATGAGAAACCTGGGGCCATTTGTAATTTCACCAGAGTAATTTTGTCATAGTCCCAGGAAATGATAGGTGCCAACATGCCAAATTTAGGTCAGCAGTTTCGGATGTCAAGGGCATTTGAGGGACAGAACAGGATCCAACTTGAGGTCCAGCTGTTTAAATTTTCTTAGGAGACAGGCCAATGGGCTCTCTTTGGGCATATAGGGTTATTGCCCATGTTGTAACTTTTGGATGGGCTGAGGCTAATTTCTCACCTTGAAAGTGGCCCCTGAAAAGTTTCCAAGAGTTTCTCAAGGAACCAACCAGGAGGAATGACAAGCCCTCTTTACCAACTTCTGTGCCCGCAGGGAAAATGGCCGGTGTTGTGTGTGACGCTGGAAACAGCAGAGTTTCTCAAGTGCCAGAGGTTGGGCTAGAACAGTAATTCTCAGCCTTCCTAACATCTTGGCCCTGTAATACAGTTTCTTGTGTTATGATGATTCTCAACCATTAAATTATTTTCGCTACTACTTCGTAACTGTAATTTTGCTACTGTTATGAATCGTAATATAAATATCTATGTTTTCCATTTTCCACTGGTCTTAGGCAACCCCTGTGAAAAGGTTAGTCAAGTCACAAAGGAGTCGTGACCCACAGTGAGGACTTCTGGGTTAGAAGAAAAAGAGTAGGTTTACCATTCATGCAAATAACGGAGGGCAAGAGTGTCTCATAAAGAAAGATAAAGGAAACCCAGGAACCAGAGGATGGAGATGGAAGCCTGGTGGAAGAAGAGGCCCAGTCAGGCTGGACCTGATTTTGGCACTAATTAATATAAGAATCTGAGTTTATCAGATGCACTAAAGAATGAGCATTCAGAACCACCTCAGCAGCCAGCAGGCTTTCTATTGGTCTGAGAGGTTGGCAAGCCCCAAACCCCGAAGCTTGGTGTCCGAGGGTTCAGGAGGATGCACCAGGCAGAGTCTGAGCATCCCAGTGAAGACAAGGACAGAGACTGCCTTTGGATAAACTGTGTTTGAAATCCAAGTGTGAGATTAATAAGACAGCAGCAGAGCTCAGGAAATACGAGGCAGCATCTACTGACTGCTTACTCATGAGAGATGAGTAAGATATTACCTCACAACTTTGATTCAGGTGCAGTCATGGGGAAAAGGCACAAACATCACCCTCCTCTGTGGATGAGGTGGCAGAGACACAGAAAAGTTGGCTGCTCTGTCCAAGGCCACACAGCTTTAACAGAGAAGGGATTTAACCCCTGGCAGAATAACTTCTAATAATATGGTCATTCAGAGAGGTGATGTGGGCAAAACCTGCTGGAGACAGAGAGAAGCTGTGTATACTGTGTAGCTTGGGAAGTGATAGAGACAGGAGAGGGACAGACATACAGACACAAATAGACACACAGAGAGAGACAGAGAGACAGACAGACGAAGAGAGATTAAAAAAAAAAAAAAAAAACCAGAACAAAAGCATCCATACTCTCACCACACAGATGTGACTGTTGCTAACATCTCAGCAGACTTCTTTCCAGCCTTTCAAAAAAAATGTCTTTCTTTTGCATAGCTAAGGTCCTGCTTAGACATAATTCTGGATCTTTCATTTCTTCTCTCTGAACATTAGAGCATAAACCCTCCATGTTTTAAGCGGCTGGGTAATAATCCATCATATTGAAATTATGTAATTTATGACCTATTCCTTCACGATTAGATCTTTAGGTTGTTTCCAATATTTTCACTATTATAAATAACCCACTATGAGTCTGTTAAGCCCATAAATCAGTGAGTGAACTGCAGAATCTGTAGTTTTTAGGATCATTTCCCAGAAATATAATTACTAAGTGTCACAAATGTTTGAAAGATTACACGGAGAAGTGGTGTTTCTGATAAATAGCACATACATCCTTATTAAAGATAAAGAATACCCAATTTTTACATTTTATTTTTTATATGTATGAGTGTTTTGTCTATATGAATGTATGTGTCCCTCACTTGCAGAAGCCTAGTGTCTCTGAAGACCAGAAGAGTAGGATCCCTTACTGATGACTGTGGGCCATTGTGTGGGTCTTGAACCCAGGTCCTCTGTGAGAACAGTCAGTTCCTCGGCCTTAACTTCTTGGCCATCTCTCCAGCCTCAGCATATACATTCTTCACAAACAAATGGCAAGCCTTCCAGGTGCAGCAGGTGCAAGTCAGCTTGTCCCTGTGTCAGTGTGGCACAGGGTAGCTCTAAAAGACACACCTTCTGACTCTGGGCTTGTATGCTAACCATTGCACTTTCTCTCCTATGAGCTACTTTTCAATTTAGTTTTTCTATTTGAACTATTGTGGTTCAAAAAATTTTTAAATGGACAATAGTTGTATGTACATGGTGGATGCAAATGGCATTTATGATACTATTATTTTGTTTATTTGTTTACTTATGTTGTGGTATCTGTGTGCATATGCCTCTGTGTAGTCCAGCGGAGGAGAGGGGTCAACAATTTTCTTCTATTCCTTTAAGACAGTGTTTCTCACTGAGCTGCAACTATGCTGGCTAGCCAGTGAATTTTGGTCACCTACCTGTCTTGGGCACACTCCTCCAAGACCTGACACTGGGGTTACAAGCATATTCAGCTATGTCCAGCTCGCCCTCCTTCCCTCCCTTCCTTCCTCCCTTCCTTCCTTCCTCCCTCCCTCCCTTCCTTCCTTCCTTCCTTCCTTCCTTCCTTCCTTCCTCCCTCCCTCCCTCCCTCTCTTCCTTCCTTCCTTCCTTCCTTCCTTCCTTTCTCTTTCTTTCAAGATTTATTTTTATATATGTATGTGTGTTTGTGTGAGAAAAACGGCAAGAATGCTCAGGTGTTTGTTTATGGAGGCCAGAAGAGGGCGTCAGATCCCCTGAAACTGGAGCGACAGAGAGCTGCAAGCCTGTAGAACTCAACAAATGAAAGAAAACAGCAAATGTTCTTAACCACCAACTCTTTCCAGTTTTGCCGTCCAGGGATTTGAACTCAAGTCTTTATGCTCCCACAGTCAGGAGCCACTTTTCCAGCCCCTTGTTTTTTTTTCCCCTTCAGTTCTTCTGTTTGTTTAACAAGTTTTCTGGGGAGGGGGTTTACTTGGTAGAGTGCTTGGCTAACATACATCAAGTCCTGACTTCGATCCCTAACACTAAATGGACACAGTAGTAGCAGTGCACACCTGTGATGGGAGTACTTTTGAGGTAGAGGGTTGAGGGTCAGAAGTTTAAGGCCATTTTCAGCTACTTAGCAAGTTTGAGGCCAGCCTGGGATAATGAGACCCTGCTTCAGGGGAAGAAAAAAGTTTTCCTTTCTAGGAACACTATGTATTTCTCTAGTTTCATCTACTCTTTTGTATTGCTCAATACATTTCATTTTATGTTTCTAAGCAGTAGCCATTGTGTTCTCAGGCTTGATGGTCACAGTAAAGAATCGCATTTTGCAAACGCAGTTTTTTTTTTTTTTTTTTTTTTTTTTTTTTTTTTTTTTTGTCTGCTGAATCGTTCATAGCAGCACCTCAGAAACTAGAGGAAAAGTTTCTCCAGGAAACTCTGAGGTCTGTCTTGTGACTCAAATTCTTCAATTTATGCTGCGTCCAACGCCTTGCAGTGAGAATTGTCTTACATGTTGCAAAAGGAGAGAAAAGACAGCCCCATGCAGTGCTTGGCTTCAGTCTTCAAATACGATCTTCAAATATGATCTTGGGAACTTGGTATCATGTTACTATAAGAACCTGCCTGCTTGGCCAATTCCTCCTAGGCCTCTATTCTCAATTTTTAATTTGTAAGAAATTACATTTAAAAATTTTGTTCTTGTCTCCCCCCACACCGTGTGTGTGTGTGTGTGTGTGTGTGTGTGTGTGCACATACACACACACATTTCCATTGCCATTATGCATGTGTACAGGGCAATGTGACAGAGTCAGTTTTCTTTCGTTGCCATGTGGATCCTGGGTATCAAACTCAAGTCATCAACCTTGGAGGTCAGCACCTAGCTGGACCCCTTTTGCTCTAAGTATCTAAAGGTACATGGTCATTAAATACACAGCAAATCTATCTTAATGTATGACAAGACTCATCTTCTTGTAAGAAGCTGGGCATCTGAGTTCCCCTCCCTCCCACCCGAAGCCCCCTCCCTGTGCATGTGGGGAAATGGGGGCATAAATGCAGAATATTGAAAAACAGTAGCTCTCTGCAGGCTGGAGAGGTCTAACTGGAAACCAGCCTTGATGGCACCTTAATAGAGACAGTAAATTGTGTGACACAAGGCACCAATCAGTTATTTTGGTATAGCACTCTTACCAAAGCAATGCACATTTAGGTGCTGGTAAGCTGAACAGCACTGAGAAAGACAGCAAGACAGGATTATGAAAGGAGTGTAGAAGGGAACTCAGAGTATGGCCTCCCTACTGCCAGAGAGCAGAGAGAGGTCCTGGTAGAGAGAAGATAGCCTTCAAAGGCAGCCCCCCCACCCCCTTACTTCCTCTAACCAGGATGGACCTCCCAATAGTCCACTCAGAAAGACAAACTCACTGATGAAGTTAGCAACCTCATGATGCATTCCTCTCTGGATGGTGCCAGCAGCTGGGGGCCAAGCCTTCCCCACACAGGGACCTTAGATGGGGACATTTCCTGAGTTCCACCCACAGCAGGTCCACACTAGACTGTGGAGATGCCTAGCTGAAGCATCCTGCTTTCTGGGTGTTGCTCATTTAAATGCAAGAAAGAGGCAAATGAAAGGAAATGCAGCCGGAACCCCACAACTTGTTGACTGAGCTCATTCTCAGCCTATTCAGTAGTGAATAGTAGAAGGAACCTGAGAGACAATTCCTCTGTCTCAATCAGCCAGGTGGGTAGAAGCTGAGGCTACTGAAGGGATCACAGAAGTGCAGTCAGGGAATAAGCAAGGCTGTCAGCTAACTACCTGCTTCTCCTTGAAGAGTAGGGAACAATGACCCAGTGACCGTCCAGAGTTCACCAGGACTTCCAGGGTCCTCTCCTTCTTTTGCTCCCCCACTCTGGCTCTGACAGAGAGCTGTGGGGGTGAAGGATGACCCTGCCGTGCCAGGTGACCTAGAGGCCAGATAATACATTTGATCAGCTAAAGCACTGGACTCCTTGGTGCCAGCATTCCATTCTTTTTGATTATTCCCTTTGAAATACTATCCATTGGCCAGGCATGGGGGTGCACACCTTTAATCCCAGCACTCAGGAGACAGAGGCAGGCCGATCTCTGTGAGTTCAAGGCCAGCCTGGGCAGAAGGTCAAGTTTTAGGACAGCCGGAGCTACACAAAGAAGTCCTGTCTTAAAATAGAAAAGCAACTAAAAGAAACCCTATCACTTGGAAGCTCATACCTTGTCAGGTTCCTCAGACTCAAAGTTGAAGAGGAGTTTTTGCCTGAGGATAACCACTCCTCTCTCCGACATTCCTAGTTCAGATGCTGTTCAGATTAGATTTTGGACTTTCAAGCTATTCTAGTATGAACTGACTTTGAGGGCTGTTGTAAGAGGGTGAAAATTCTCTTGCATTTTTGCATGTGAAACCATGACCTTTGGAGAATGAGAGGATAGTATGTGATGAGCTAAATCACGCCCCCTCCCCCCTCCCATGTTGGTACCCAAGCCCCGATGTGATTGTACGTGGAGATGGTACCCACAAGGAGATAATAAGGTTAAATGAGTCCATGAGGATGGGCTCACACATAGCATGGGCTTCCTCAGAAGACACCAGAGCTTGCTCTCTGTACTTGCACGGACAGGGCCAGGTGAAGAGATAGTTGTTTACAAACAAATAGAAGAGTTTATCAGACCCTGACCTGGCAACACGGTGGGGCTTGACACTCCAGCTTTTCAGGATCTACAAATGACTCTTTAATGCCTCAGACCAGTCACACCACTTGCCGCCCCGGGATGACAAAGGCAACTCTCTAGGTCACTATCTGCTTTTCCATCGCAGCAGATGGAGAGGACTCACACAGTTCCTGTCCACATCAATGTCAAGAACTGCTTGATCCCCTCCCCCGTGAGATCCTTGCAGACTTGGCCCGTGTGTTCTTTTTGAGAGTTCCCGGCCTGATATCTTCAGTTATGCTACCTAGCTTTGGCCAGAGGGGTTGGGGGTGGGGGTGGGGAGCAGGGTGGGGGATGAGGAAAGAAACTGACAAGGGTAGTAGGTGCCAGACTCCCGCTTCTAGAACCTCCTGTCCCTTGAAATTTTGCCAACCAATCCTATACAGATTACTTCTGGCTATCTCTTTTTCTGTTCATCATTCATCGACTAAGGCATGTTATACCGGACTCTGTAATATCACAGATGTGAAACCTAATTGAAACCCAGACATTAGCTTTGTGACCTTCGGTGAGGGGACTTAACTCTTTGCAGGTTTGATTCCTCTTCCCAGAGGGGAGATATCAGAGATAATGCTATCTACCCTCTCCAGATGGTCAGCCTAATTATCATTGTTATTCTACAGTATGTCAAATAGTCCAGATTGGCCTCAAATTCACCACATAGCAAAGAGAATCCTTGAACTCTTGATCCTCAGTCCTCCACCCCCTAAGTGCTGGGATCACAGTGGCACATCACACTCCTGGAATTATGAGGTGCTGGGGAAATGGAACCCAGGGCTTCATGAGTGTATGACATTCTGCCAGCTGACACGCATTTCCAGCCCACAGCGGACTCACGGCAAGATCAGGTATCAGAACCCTAGCATGTAGGGAATGTCAATAAAAGTTAAGTCCTAAGTGTCTGCTACTGTAATTTTCTTAGTGATAGTCATTATTTGTGGGTTTCATCTTCCATTCCATCCTAAACTCTAACCATCCCAAATTCTGCTCTCTCCTGCCCCCCACCCATACAGCCCAGGGCTTTCCTCCTCCTCTGTAATTGTGTCTAGGCTGTTTCTGGGGCTTGGTGTTGGGTTTCTGGAGTACAGAAGCCCTGTCCTCTGTGATGCTGGATCTGCAACCACCCCTTGCCCCCACCCTCCACTCCCCAGTCAGAAGGAATGGACTAAAGGCCCAGATTGGAGTCCTGATAAGAAAACAACTTCTTTTAGCACTTATTTCGGTGCCTTGGAATTAACTCTTTCTGAGCCTGACTCCAGGAGTAGTCAGTCAGTCAGTCCTGGAAGGCAGCACTAGAAAGAGTTGCCTCAGTCGCCCAAAGAGCTTAGCATAAAGCAGGACAGAGAAAACTGGTCTCAGTGCTGAAGAAGGGGGTCTGGATTTAACACTTTCAACCCCAGCCCTGTAATCTCCCAGGTCTCCAGAATGGTGGATTACTTCAGAAATTCGGACCATCCCTTCCCTTGAGTGCCCTTCACCCGAGTCAGGGATGCTTCCAGGGGGCTTCGCTTGCTCCTCCTACTGCTGTCCCTCCAGCCACCACCACCCCTCTCCTCCGCATGGCGCCTCCCCTCCTCCTTCTCCAGGCTGAGCCCTGAGGGGCTGGGGGCGGAGCGTCTGGGCTGTGGGCTGGGTGGCTTTTAGGCCAACGTTTGCTTGAAAACTGCCGCCGCCGCTAGGCCGAGGGCAGGCAATGGCAGGGGATGTGTGATTGCGGACACTGAGAGGGCCATTGCTATCATGCCCGGGCGCGCGGGCGTCGCCCGGTTCTGCTTGCTGGCTCTCGCTCTGCAGCTACACTGGCCGCTGGCGGCGTGCGAGCCGGGATGGACCCCAAGTAAGTGGCAGCGAGCAGAGGGGTCGTGGGGTGACTGGGGGTGGTGGTGATGACTGAGGGTCTGAAAGTCGCTCTTGCAGTCCCGGAGCTCCTTGACCGCTAGCCCAGGGCGCTCCGCCACTCCCCGGGGCGTGAGTACCGCCACCCCCAAGCCTAGGAGCCCAGGCTTTGTTCTCATGTGGTGAGCCACGGGAGGTCATGGAGCTAGTGCGCTCACCAAGCAATCAGAAAGCAGTGGGTCTCTCTCTCTCTCTCTCTCTCTCTCTCTCTCTCTCTCTCTCTCTCTCTTTCTCTTTCTCTCTTTCTCTCTCTGTCCTTGCCTTCCCTCCTGTTTTCCCACTTTGGGCTTCTCTTTCCTCTGCTCTCCTGGTCTTTTCTGTTTTCTCCCGCTCCGCCTCTCTCTCAAAGCTATTTTGCGCCCGCTGTTCTAGCAACCCCAGAGCATCCCCAGAGGAGCACCCCAAGCATCCTATGCAGAATCGGTGAGGGAGCCATTCCCAGGATCTTGCTGGGGGTCAAATGCATACCAGTGGGGTAGAAAATCAAAGGCTTCCAAGAAAAAAGGCTTCCAAGAGACTGGGGTAGGGTGGTTTACTAGTTATCTCTGCGTTGGCAGAGACCCCGCTGAAAGACCACAAAAGAGAGATGTACACCTATTATGCAGATCGTAAGCTGAAGTTCACTAACGAAAAAACAGTTGTGTATAAGTATGCCCCACATTGAAGATGTCCTGATACTGGAAACAGGAGCTTTCTTTCCACGTCACCCAACGCCCACCTCCTCTTGACCTCAGTTTCCCCATATGTGAAGAAAATTGGATGGGCTCCGCGCATCCAGTTTGGACGCTGGATAATGTCTATTTCTCACAACTGTTTTCCCAGACACCCCTCCCTCCCGGGCCACATCCCTCAGAGGTTCTCATAGGATTTCGCAGAAGGGACGGTCCCGGAGGGGCAATGTCTGGCTTCTGTCATTTTAAACCATGAGAGCTTACTTAGCCTTAGCTCTGCAGCAGTTGGAGAGCTGGACTGACTCCAGAGGGGTGCTTTCTGTACCAACCGTCAGCGGTTTTAAATCAAGCTAGCGACACCCTGGTGTGTACGGGCTGGGCAGGCTGCAGCACACCCACACCCACACCCCTCACCCGCTTCTACCCTTCTCCCTGCCCATCCCTGCAAGAACCTGATCCTAGGGTTTCCTCCACCCGGTGCTCCAGACAGTAGATGAAGCCTTCTTTCAACGCTCTTGTATCAAAAGGGAAACTGAGTCACACAGGGTTTCACTTAGGAAGGGGTAAGTTCTTCCTTTTGTTGGGGCATGGGGTTCCTTGGGGAAGAGGGAGCCAGATTCTGTTCAAGTCTGGTTTTCCGGCCTAACACTTGCACAGAAGAAAGGCAAGGAAAGTAAACTTCACTGGGTCCCGAGGCAGAGGCATTGAGAACAGTCAGTGAGGCAGAGTCGCTGCAGATCTGGGAAGAAGTAAAAATCTACAAGTTGTCAAGTGACCCATGATCCCCAAATGAGCAGTTGCTATTAATATTTTGCTTTCCCCTTTCCTGTCTTTCGATGACTATATCCTGATGAATCTGGAAACATACCACACACACACACACACACACACACACACACACACACATACACACACTTTAAACGGTGCTTCCCAAATCATGACATTTTCCAAAAATACGATTTTTTAATGGCTCTAAGTTCTACCAAGAAACCACAGAAATATAATTTCCCCAAAGTTAAACTCCTGGCTCTTAAACAAATGTGACAAAGATTTTTTTTCCCTTCATTTATGAGGTGGCAAAAGCCACTGCTAAAGCTGACTAAAAGCATCAACAGACTCTTGGTGATAAAGGGATTGGCATAGTGAAGTCCTTCACGAAAGCAGTTGTTATCTTTCTCCTATCCTGAAATCACTTGCATCTTTGTCTGTCACAGGTCTGCAGTTAATGTTAAACTTCACGGAATACTGGCCTTCCCACCAAAAGCAAACAAGAGAGCCAGAGATAACATTCTCTTAGCCAAGTCAGCCATCCCTTTGTTAAACGGTGCTCCAGGTCTGGTGCTGAAAGCATGATCCCACGTGCTTCTGGCCTTATTTCCAAGTTGTGAGCAACCCTTCTCCAGCTGCATGGTGTTCTTAAGCTGGACTGTCTGTTAAGACTTGAGATTGCTCTCAGTGCTTTTCACGATCCTGAGACCGTTAGTCATTCATTCTCTTATGCGCCACACAGCTCCTTTTGTTTAAGAGTCTAGACCCATCAGTCTCTGTAGAGAACTATGTTTGACTTGTTCTCCCGTGAGCATTAAGCACCTAGTGTAGTATCGTAGGGTTAAGAACTCAGAATGTTTTGGATAAATATGTAAATGTATCTATCCCTTCTGACTTGTGCCAGTGTAAATGAAACCAATGATATTTTTTAAAGGATACATTTTGATTGCAAATATATCACAGTTTTGAAAAGGGATTTAATCAGTGGTAATCCAAACACTTTTTTGTTTGTTTTTGTTTTTGTTTTTTTGAGATAGGGTTTCTTGATGTATCCCTGGCTGTCCAGGAACTAGGTCTGTAGACCAGGCTGGCCTTAAACTTAGAGATCCGCCTGCCTCTGCCTACCGATTACTGGAATTAAAGACCTGCGTCACTATTGCCGGGCTCCAGCTACCTTTTTAATTTAATTCTCTGAGACAAGATGCTGTGTAGGGGGCTTCTGTCTCAGAACTCTATATAGCCAAGGTGGCCTTAGAACGCTAGTTGTCTTGCTGGGATTACAGACGTGTGCCACAAGAGCTCAGCCATCTTTTATATCCCTCACTCGATTGATAAGGATGAGTTAGAAGGAACTCATTGGGGTCCTTGGTGACATCTCTGGGAGTCTTCAGATTTACCCTATTTCAGAGACTTAATTTGCTTAGGGACCAGGAAATTCTCAATTTTTCAAAGATGATCTGTAAGTAAGTGTTAAGGTCTCCCATCCTAGAACATGGCTCTTGCGTGGCTTTGGCCTCTTTTCTCAGGAATTCGCTGCCTACCTACCTCCATCAGTCTCGCTATGTCAACTGGGATATCTTATCGGGGATTTTCCTTCACTCTGTGATGAACTTGTAGATCCATTCCCAAGCCCTTTTAGTTGAGGAAATGAAAATTCACAGTAATACTGACACGAATTGGGGCTGGAGAGATGGTTTAGCAGTTAAGAGCACTTGTTCTTGATAGAACTGGAGGTGAGAAGGTTTGGAGCCAAGGAAATGAAATGCGACTTCAAACTCAACACTAGGAAGGTCAAGTTAACGTTAATGACTTTCAAGTTTATGCTAATGGTTGGTTGGGAGGCAGTGTCACCTTTACTCCTACCTGTGACCCTGAAAGACCTCCCAGGGAGGCCAGTGTCATCTCCACAGGGCAAATTAAAGCTCTTTAGTAACAAACCTTATCCCCAGCACCTCACCATTTCATTACCTTCCATGAAAATATCCAAGTGAAATCCACATTGTCATCTCTCACAAGGGCTCCGGCGCCTCCGGCCTTGCTGCCAAGGCTTTCTTCTTCTCTGTCCCTGTCCCCTTCCCCCATTCTCCCAGCAGGCAGAGTCACCTTTCAAAACAAAAACAAAAACAATACAGATCATACTGCTCTTGCGGGTTTTTTTTTTTTTTTTTTTCTATAGCCACCAGAACCTTCCAAGTCTATTCATAATGAAATCCAGACCCTCATGCCTTTGTGTTATTACAACCACAGCCATCTCACTTAGCACACTTCTTACCAACATCCTCCAACTTAACCGACTCTACCCATCCTTGCTTAGCAGATTTACCAGTGTACCCTGACCTTGTAGACTATTTCTCCTCCCTGCATGTGTCTTAGCAAGCCCAGGCCCATGTCTAAAGTTGCCACTCTTTGCTCTTCCCCAGATTTCTGCATAACTGGCTTCCTCTGGTTCCTCAGGTCTTTAACATCATCACACTATCCATCCTGTTAAAAACAGGAACCCTGCTAGCTTCCCTTTATCCTGTGGCACAACCCGCTCCCCCCCAAGACAGTTAAGTAGCACCTGAGAATGTCTGCTTATTTCCTAACTCTTGGCAGGGACACAGACCTTGTTTTCCTAGCCTTTATCAGTTTGTCACCAAGGCCCAGTGGCACCCAGCAGGTCTTCTGAGACCACTGGGAGGAGCACTTTCCAGGAAGCAGTGGCTGCCTCTGAAGTGGTTTGGAGCACCACTTGGACTTCTGAACAATATGCCCGCTGCTGAGTGCCCGACATGTGGAGATCTGGGATTCTTATGATTATGTTGTCTTGTGTTGGCAGATGGAAGCAAAGACGGTAGCCCTCCACTACAGCATGAACTCACAATACCTCAGTGGCGGACTTCAGAAAGCCCTGGGAGAGGAAAGGTAAGATGCTCAAGCTCCTCCTTGGAGAAGCAGGAGAAACAGTTCCCTTCCTGAGGCCTGGAGCCACCCACGAATCGCCACCACTTCTGTTTCTGAATGTAGCCCTAACCGCTTGCTGTGTCAACTTGGAATATCTTATCAGGGACTTTCCTTCAGTCTATGAAGAACTTGTAGACCCATTCCCAAACCCTTTTGGTTGAGGAAATGAAAAATCACAGTCATACTGACACGAATTGGGGCTGGAGAGATGGTTTAGCAGTTAAGAGCACTTGTTCTTGATAGAACTGAAAGTGAGAAGGTTCCAAGCACCCAGATGATGGTTCAGAACCATCTGTAACTCCAGTTCCAGGAGAATGCCTCTGAAGGCACCTGGCATGCATATGGTGTTCATACACACACACACACACACACACACACACACACACACACGGAAAACACTCATGTGTATACACACACACACACAGAGGCACAAAATAAATCTTTTAGAAATACACAGATCGCCGGGCAGTGGTGGTGCACGCCTTTAATCCCAGCACTTGGGAGGCAGAGGCAGGCAGATTTCTGAGTTCGAGGCCAGCCTGGTCTACAGAGTGAGTTCCAGGACAGCCAAGGCTATACAGAGAAACCCTGTCTCGAAAAACCAAAAAAAAAAAAAAAAAAAAAAAAAAAAAGAAATACACAGATCAAGTGCATATGTGTGATTTTGTCATAGATCTTGATTGGAATTTTTTTGTTTATTTTTCTATCTTAATATTTTCTGAGGCAGGTCCTCTGAACTCCTGTCTCCATCTTCTGGGTCCAGGCCTACAGGCATATTCCTGGGTGCCATCATGTGCCATACCCAGTTCTCTTTTGAGGTAGTTTCCATTGTAGCTTAGGCTGACCTGTATGTAAATCGTTACCTACCTGCCTCCGTTTCGAAAATACAAAGATTACACTGTGTGTCATGGTACCTAGCCAATGTTTTTTTTTTTAAATAAGAGGCAAGATAGGGAGCTCGGATTAGGTTATATATTTCAAAATATCGTATGGATTCCTTGGTCCAGGACAGTAGCAAAAAGCACAAGTGTTGCCAAGGCAATTGGAACATGGTCCACTGAGCAGACCCATATTCAGGATGTTCTTGGGAGGGAAATATGGTAGTTGCGTGACAGTAACATGTTTTGTGACTTTCTACTTTGCTTGTGCTTCCTCATTTACAAATTTCAGTGGGAATAAAGAAGAACAGAAATGTGGAGAAGGGCTAGCTTTCTTTTTCAGCGGGATCTTGTTATTTGTCTTACTCTGGCCCTCTAACTTGGACTCTCCTGCTTTGCCTTCCCGGTGCTAAGATTGCACGGATATGCTACTGGGCCCACTTTGAAGGACTCATTTCTATGATCTCTTAGAAGGGGCCAAATGGCCTGTGGTTTATTGAGCAACAGATAGGAGCAAGATTAAAGCTGGGGAAAGAAGTGTCAGGAAAAACTTCAGACAATTGTGGCCTTGGAATCTGGAAAGATAAACAGATGAGAAACGCCCAGAATTCCTTAAGTTACTGTAGAGCCATACAGACATGTCCCCTAGTTCGGGCTTAGTAAGCTTGGGCTTAGCAAGGGAACTTACAGAGAAATTGCAGGACAATAAAAGCAGGGAACATTCTACCCTAAGAGCTAAGCAGAAAAATTCAGGAATTCATTTCAACCTAAAGTAGGAAAGGCTGAAAATAGCCTCAAGGAAACGCTAGACAAATTAATGGATGGCCGTTCTCAGGCAGATTATTATTATTTTGAATGTAAGGTCTTGTGTATTTCATCCACCACCATTATCGCTGAAGAATGGACGTGATACTTTTTATAGAGGCTCCTTTGTTACCTCCAGATGTTGGATGCTGGGCATCCTCAGGAAGGGCCTGAGAAACAAAGTAGAGGACCAGATCCTGTCTTTGTTCCCAGCCATTGTCTGCCCAAAACGTGGCTCATTGTATTCTACCAGGACCATCAGCCCAGTGCCTGGCACCATAAATATTTGTTGAGAGAGAGAGAGAGAGAGAGAGAGAGAGAGAGAGAGAGAGAGAGAGAGAGAGAGAGAGAGAGAGAGAGGAGTGTGTTGGTTCACTCTGATTCTTATTTGCATTTGAGTAATTCATTGATTTATTAGACGTCACTTAGACATTGACTCTATATGAACTCTATTAGAGATTTTGGAGGATGCTTCAGGTACACAGGGCAAGCTTGTCACGTGATGTGCAGCTGTTTAATTTTGCCCCCAAACAGAAAGGATTTGGGGTCTTTCTCTCTGGGAAGTACGAACAGTGGGGGTCACCTCCCAGTGCTTCCCAGTAGGCATGATGTTGACCCTTTCTCAGGCAGTGTTGGAGTTCCAGGAGGAAAGCTGTCTGTAGTGTAGGGAAGCTTTGTACAGCAGTGAAATGCAGTTTCATTGTTTTGCTCCAACCGTTTCCAGGAAACAGGGAACATCTGATTTTAAATCTCTGTGTCTGAGCACCCTCCAGAAACAGAAGTATTTTTGGATTACCTACATAAAAATAAATATTAGTTCTCATGTGTCAGGTAATGTCTCTGTGGGGGGGCAGATGGTATCACTTGCTCTGTGCCAAGATTCTTTTGTGTGTGTGTGTGGGGGGGAAGGGGGCTGTCACATGGGTGCCTGCCTCAGGCCTGGGTAAGGACTTGCTGGACTTCTGTTGTCATGTGCTCAAATGCCCACTGGGGCTGTCCTTCCTCGATTCTCATCGGGCCACTGGCCATGTGCTGAATCTGTGCTTCAGAATTTGGGAAGTGAGCCCCTTAGTGAAAGTGCCTGGGTACCCATCTGTCTCCTGCTTCCTGAATCTCAAATGTCCCATCTTAAGATGAGCCAACAGGATTAACTGGCATTGGACAAAGTACTTGATTGGAATGTTCTTATCTCATCCGAGTCCTTGGTGGTCTCGAAGTCCGCAGGCAAGATCCCGATTGGAAAGGAGTGGAGCCGGGCTTAAGGAATGAGATAGGCTGTGGGTGTGGCTCAGTTTGTTTTGAGCTTGCTGGAGGTCCTGGGTTTCTCACACAATACACTCATACACAGAAAAACAAAAATGGATGTAGTAAGTGTCATAGGCTTCCTTCAGATGGCCTTATATTGCTGTCGTTAGTTTAAAAGATTAAAAAAAAATTTGGTCCATGTTGTCAAATTATTTTTCAAGGTGGTTCCAGTTAAAATGTTCAGACAGAGCATCTGAGGGTGCCCGTTTTAAAGTATGCTCTGTGGCACGGCTTGTTACAGTTTTAAATGTTTTGTTTACTATATCCTCTTATTAAAAAAATATATATTGTTTCTCTTCCTCTCTCTGTCTATCTCTCTCTCTCTCTCTCCCCCCCCCCCATGGGGAGAGGAGGGAGTTTACCAATGATGCTCAGCACTGCTCTTCATGCTTGCTGGCCATTTGCATGTCTTAGATGATCTGTGCCGGGTGTTTAGTGTGTTTGGCAGTTGACAAATAGTTTATATGTAAAATACATCTGAACTCTGGACTTATCATACAACTCTAATTTGTGGGCCTTTTTGTTGCCACCCCTTAGATGATTGGAGTGTCCAAATTGAAGGCCCGAATAAAAGAAAGCAAAATATAAATGAACTCAGTTGGGTTATTCTTTTTTAAAGATGATAGCCAATGTAAGATTGACAGCTTCCTTTGAACTAGGCACTGTGATACATGATCTATATTCATTTATTTGTTTATCTGGTCCTTAAGGATCTTCAGAAGGTTGGTTATTACCATCCCATGTCATGGAAGAGTAAATAGATACAGGGAAGCTTGGTAACAGTCCAGGGTTACACAATCACAGGTGACATCCTGCACACTAATCCAGGGTCTGACTCTCTAGGGAATTGACTTCTGAGGGCCTTCATGAGATTGTGTACACCTGCTCAGCCTTGAGCCTCAGCCTGCCTTTCTCTCCTTTGCTTCTGGGAGAAGGCAGATGGGGATGATTCGGGTTGTTTTCGGGCTGAGGTCACTTCAAACTTAGGCTGGAAAGGCTAATGACCTTTCCTCACTGGCTTCCGGAGGATCCCTGTGTTGGCACTGTGTCAGATCCTGTGTGGGGCCCTGGGAGCCTGGGTCCTTGCTTCCAGGAACTGACATGCTTTTATTGTTGTTTTTAGCATCCACTCACAGCAGAACTCAGGGTCATGGCTGAAGGGCAAGAGCTGATCCTGGACCTGGAGAAGAACGAGTAAGTGGGTTTCTCCCTTCTTTTGTCTGACACAAAACAATGAACTCACGTTCAGTGCCAGTCTGATGCACGTGTCCCAGTTGGAAAGGAAGAAGTTTAGTGGCGTGGCCCCCAAGCTCCACATCCTTGGTCCCTCTGCGGGGCATCTTGCCAAGATAGAGCTTTTCCTTGGTCTCTTGACTGCTGGGAGATTGGCGGGGTACTTCACATCCTGCTTGGATTTCCTTAGGCTGTGTTTCCGGTACTAAGTGGAGTTCACTGGGGGCGAGTGTGTGTGTGTGTGTGTGTGTGTGTGTGTGTGTGTGTTTAAGGGCGGGAAGGGACTGGAGGCAGCTGCTGTCCTAGCTCCAGCTCAGTGTATGGCAGGAAATGAAGACGATTAGAGGGAGACCGGGAGAAGCAGCAGGCTGGGCAGGGATTTGGCACCTCTGACCCTGATTCTTTCATCTACCCAAGATTCTGCTGAGAAGTGCATTGCTCGAAGCCTCCTGGCTTCCATGGGTCCAGCTTTTCCCTAACCTCATTCATGCTGGGCGGCGGCCTAGTTCAGAAATATCTCCACATTGATTTGCCTTCCGGCATAACTGTCTCGATTCGTGGATGCAGGGCTGAATAGATGACCCTGCCTAGCTGTGCTCATTGATTGACTGCCCATTCTGCCGTCAGCCCCAGTTCACCTGGCCTCCCAGAGCTCTTCCTACTTGGCCAGGGACTCCGAAGTCTTTTATAGTTTCCCCACCAATGGTCCCACTTTTTATCCTCCACATCGACGTTGTAGATAAGGATGCTTGGTTTGGAGAGCTGCCCGTCTGCTCTTGGCAGCCTCCAAAGCACCCTGGAAGCTGATGAGTAATGAAAGCCTCGCTGCCAAGAAGGGCCCAGAGCAAGGCCTTCCCCATCCAAACCGGTGGGAATGGATGCTTGGCTTTGGTGGAATGGGAGAAAAAGGATTTATTCCAAATTTGGGCTCGTTGGACACTTGCAGAGAAGGGTCAGTGGAGTCCCCAGTGCAGTGAGAGGGACAGGGTGTTTTGTGACACTGCTCACAAAAGCATCTCACAACAATCATCTGCTTGCCAGTGACAGACCTAAGTAAGGATGCCACTAAAGTCCAAATTTGTGAACCAGTATTTTTTGGGGGGGTTGCTTACAATAATAGGGATGAGGGGTTACCTATGGACACAGAAGTGACTCAAAAGATAGTAGCCTCACCAAGGTCCACCCAGCATGGGTAACAGTGTATGAAAGTTGGAAGTCTGAGGTTCACTGCATGGCTTGCCGGCAACTCTGGTGGTCTGAGCCTGGTCCAGGGGGCTGGGCTGGGCTGGGCTGGGCTGGGCTGGGCTGGGCTGGGCCTCAGGGAGGGAGGCAGTCGTTACTGCTTATATATTGTTGAGGGAGGGGCCTAGTGATTCTGGTCATCTTCAGGAACTTCCTTGAAGCCCTGTGTTGTTTATTGTTTACTTCCTGAGTTTAATGAGCTTCCCAACAGAATGGAATGTTTTTAACTCTCTTGAGCAAGCACTCTGTGTCTTAAAAGAGAAGGTTTATTATGGAGGAAATTGCTACGTAACACGGGACTCGGTCCCTCTCTATTCCCTGTGCCTCTAGGACATTGGCTTTCAGGATTCCAAAAAGATAGACATCACTGCTCTGTTGGCTCCCTCCCCCAGAGCAAAACCAGCCTTTTACTAGTTTGCTGAAATGTTTCTTTTCCTTCTACTCCCTGGGATAGACCTGGCTGGCTGGGAAGAGCCTCCTTGCTCAGGGCATGGCTTTGACTGTGATGCTGTGCTCCTGCAAGGCCCAGGGAGGGCTAGCTTGTGCTTGGCCTCTCTTAGGGATCAGCTTGGTGCCTTATTGGCTCTGTTGAGTGGCTGTTTCGATGCCCCTGATTGCCATCTGCGTCTGTTCCTTTTACCCTTGATCTTCCCAAGTCCATTGAATTGGTGATACCTTCAGGGATAGAGCCTTAGCAGGGTCGGCTAAGCAGGAACGCTTGTTCTTTCCTTCTGCGTTGGTACTTCAGCAGAAGATCACAAGAAGTTAAAGACAGGAAGATTTCTTAGAGCATCAGTTCCCAATCTGTGGGTTATGACCTCTTTCTTTGGCAAACCTCTGTCTCCAAAAAATTTACATTAGGATCCATAAACAGTAGCAAAATTACAGTTATGAAGTAGTAATGAAAATTATCTTATGGTTGGGGGTGGTAGTGGGGAATCACAACAACATGATGGACTATATTAAAGGATCACAGCAGTAGGAAGATTGAGAGCCACTGCTCTAGAGACCACTGAATGCTGTGGTCTCATGTACAAGTACAGAAACTTCATCACAGAAGGGGAGAGGCACTTGCCTAAAGTCACCCAGCAAGTGTATGAAGAGGGCAAGTAGAAATCAGTTGTATTTTTGGCTTGGATATGGAGTTGTAGCATGTGACCTAGGGCAAGCTGATGAAATCTGAAAGGAGAGTAGTGATGGCTGCCTCATGGGGTAGTTGTGAAGGATGGGCAGAGTGGGCAAAGCATAGAATGTGAGCACATGGAGCTGTCAATATAGTGGTTTTTAATTTGTGTGTGTGTGTGAGAGAGAGAGAGAGAGAGAGAGAGAGAGAGAGAGAGAGAGAGACGGAGAGACACGGAGAGACACAGAGAGAACAGGTTCGAATATGGATGTGTCTACTCAGAAGTCAGGGGATAGCCTCAGCTGTCACCATTTGGCTCGGTCATCTGGCTAGCTAAAGAGGCTAAAGAGCCTCAGGAATCTGCCTGTCTTCCCTTCCTCATCCTTCCTTGAGATGACAACTACCTGTTACCATATCTGGCTTGCTTGCTTTCTTTCTTTCTTTCTTTCTTTCTTTTTTTTTTAAACATGGATTCTAGGATTGAATGTAGGAAGACAGGGCTTCATTGAGCAGGCCCTGTTGTGATCTTTTATTTATTTATTTATTTATTTATTTATTTTGGTTTTTCGAGACAGGGTTTCTCTGTGTAGCCCTGGCTGTTCTGGAACTCACTCTGTAGACCAGGCTGGCCTCAAACTCAGAAATCTTCCTGCCTCTGCCTCCCAAGTGCTGGGATTAAAGGCGTCCACCACCATTGCCTTTAATATACCTACTGCTAGGGGTCTTTCATAGGTGCCACCTGTTTTCTGCGCATGGCTGCTGCCAACTCCCAGGGAGGCTTGAGGAGTTAGGGTTCCCGGCCTCCTGGAGCCCACAGAAGGCTGGAGACTTGACCAGAATGGAAGCAACACAGCCAAACTGCATGATCTCACCAGGTGTCCCTGGGGAAGGACTTCCTGCTATTTTCATCCAAATTGGGCCTTTTGTTTTTGCACACGTGTTACTGAACTGAATTCACTCCTACTGCACACAACTTCCTGGTGTGTTTATTTTTCCCCACGTCCTCTCATTCACAGGCCTGCAAGCCCAGATTCAAAACAGCTCATGGGTTAGGAGAAGGGATTTTTCTGAGTTTTCAAGTTACTGTGTTAACATTTCTTCCTTCTGGTGGTATCTAAGGAATCTAGAACCTGTGCTCAGAATTTTCCCGAAAGTTCCTTTCTGCTCTTGGTGGATTCCTCCGCCCTCCCTGTCTGTTTTCACCTGTGATGTTCTGTGCACCAGTGTAGGTCACTGGAGTTGAACTGTGGGGAAAGAGTTCTGCCAGCCTGGAGCTCTTGTTATAATGATGAGAAGGGAAACGGGGAGTGAACGGTTAGTGTACAGTGTATCAAATAATGAGAATTGTATACAGGAAGCGAAACACTGTGGGCTCAGGAAGAGCGAGGTGGGGGTGGGGTGGGAGGGAGCCGATGTTGATGAACAGTAGTCAGGAATGACCATGGGAAATCTGAGCAGAGACCTAAAAGAGTGAACCGTGGAGACAGCTGTGGGGGACGGTTTCAAGGAGGGGAACAGTCAAGTTCAGAGGTCCTGTAGATGATGAGGATTTTAGCAACCCTGTCCCACTTCCTTGTGTCTCTCCATTCATTGGATTCTCTGGCCTCTTGGGAGCTGTGGACCAGGGCTTCTAAGACAATGGTGAGGGGAAGGATATTGAAATTTGTTTTTCATCACTCTGAGGTGTCTGGCTTTCTCCCCATCGATTTAAAGTCCTCGTGCTAATGCACGGCCCGAAATAGCAGTGAACGGGCCCTTAATGGAATTCACACATGGAGAAACCATCGCCAAGAATGGTGCGGACAGAGGAACGGGGTGAGGGTGGGGGTAGGGGGCTGGAGGCGGGGCCAGGAGATGGGACGTGGCGGGCGGAGCTTTAGTGGAGTCAGCAGCCGAGGGGCAGCATTTTCTCCACTTTGAAGCAGCTCTGGATAAGCTGGTCACAGCCCCTTTTCTGTGGATCGCTGGCAAAACAGAAATGACCCTGTGAGAAAACGAGCACATTGCTTCACGCTGTGGCTCGCATTCAGATGCTGACCTTACCATTCAGCAAGAAGTCTCAATCCCTTCGCCCAGGACTATAATCACAGTCCCGCATCTCAGAGCGGTGAGGAGATGCTGTATGTGTATAAAGGACCTAACCCAGTGTCTAGCTTGTACTGCACACTCAGTAAAGGGCAACTATTATTATTTCTTGCTCCACTGTTTGCAAATTGGTCGTTATAAAACATAGCAGTGCCAAGCAAACGAAGCTGTAGAGTTCACTGCTGTCTAATGGGGATTTTCTAGACCTTGCCTGTGCCTATGAGAACGTGGATCTTGTCAATGTGCATTCTCAGGGAAGCTGATACAGACTTCTAGGGTAGCTGGGAAAGAAAAAAAAAGTTTAAAAAGAAATTTAAAAAATTTTATATTTATTTTATGCGCATGGGTGTTTTACCTGCATGTATATATGAATGCCATGTGCATGCCTGGTACTCTCAGTGGTGTCAGCTCCCCTGGGATTGGAGTTACAGATGGTTGTGAACTGCCATATGGGCAGTAGGAATAGAAGCCAGGTTCTCTGGAAGAACAGTCAATGCTCTTAGCCTCTAAGGCATATCTTCAGCCTCCAAAAAAAAAAAAAAAAAAATAGGTTTTACCATATAAACTGTTCTGTTAAATTTATTGTATACACCTGAGTGTCATGAAAACTATACTACTCTGTCTCAGGAAAGCATTATAATGTTATTTACTATATCATCTAACATTTACAAGCTACATACCTCGGGATAGTTGTTAGGAGACAGTCACTTGTCACCCAGCATCCCTTCTGGTGGACATAGTTCTAAGATCATAGAAATAAGGTAGAGATAACAGAAATACCAGCCAACCTTCCTGAACCTCAACCTTCTCATCTGTAAAATGAGGTTTTCGTTTGAGTTGTGCTTCAAGAGCCTTCTTGTGTCACCTATTTAAAGGACGCTGTACATGTGGCAATACAAAGTTCCTGCTTAGGGGAGAGCCCCTCCCTCCCAAAAAACAGCAGGCAGCAAGATAATGAAAAACCATGTCCCAAATGTCCTTGAAGTTGGGGTGAAGGGTTAGCCTAGGTCTCACCAGTTCAGGCGGCAGAAAGAACAGAAGAGAGGATTGCAGGGTAGAAATTATAGGCTCCTAGTCACAGCCTGTAATTTGGTGGCATACATCCATAATATATTTTTTCTTTGTGACTCGCCCCCTGTTCTGAGGACTGCCATTAACCTAGGGGCTGTGTCTGACAAGCCTTATGTGCTGTGCAATTAGATAGATGTTTCTTGTGCTGAAGTCATCTTAGGAGACAGACTTCTCTAGGGAGCTGTGGACTTCAGTTCGCTTGCCTCGTGGCTACTTTTTCCTAAGAGAAGCTCCAGAAACCTGTTCAAGCTGATTCTAAAAAAGAGCTTTTGAACCAGTGAGCAAAAATCACTGTACTACAAGGTCACCTTGTAGTAAAAAACCAAGTGAGGACTGGGGATGGAGCTGTTCAAGTGCTTGGCTAGCATGCATGAGGCCCTGGATTCAATTCCCTGCGGGATATAAATTGGCAGTGGTGGTGCATGCCTGTAATCCTAGCACTCCAGAGGTGGAGGGAGGAGAGTCAGCAGTTCAAGGTCATCCTCGACTACACTTTGAGGTTGAGCACCACTGGCCGCTATGAGACCCTGTCTCAAAAACAACCAACCAGCCAATGGAGAAACGGTGCCAGCACTATCAGTTCTGTGACTGTGTTGTTCTCGACACTTGTCCCCTGAGCCCACACTGAGGCTGACTCTTCTCTCTTGAGGGCACTCTTCTGACTTGAGCCCAAATTGTAGTGATGATTAGATTTGGTCTCAAGAAGGGATGTGGCAGGCGGTGGCAGCCCATACATACCGCTCGTGTTGCATGGGGCAGAGGTAGGCTGATCTCAGTGAATTCTAGGCCAGCCTGATCTACAGAGCAAGTTCTAGGACAGCTAGGACTTCACAAGGAAACTTTGAAAAACCAAGAAAGGAAAACAACAACAAACAAAAACCAGGGGAGAGGGCAGGGAGAGAGAGAAAGAGGGGTCTTGATTTTAAGGTACAAGGGTCATCAATAACAATGGATATCTGTGCTATTTTATGCTGTCATTATTAAGGCAGAACTTGGGCATGTAGGGCTTTAGGGGTTTAAATACCCATTATAACTTTTGATGGGTTAGCGTTTTAGGAGTCTTAATGTCCACTATGACTTTGACAGTAAGCTTTCTTCCTAGCTCAGTTGTTATAGGAGAGGAGATTGATTTTATTGTTCGGAAACTTTAGAGTCAGCTTAGAAAATCAAGTCATTTCTGAATTGCTTTGTTTTTGCCTTCCTTCCTTCCTCTCTTTCTCCCTCCCTTCCTTTCTTCCTTTTTTCTTTTCTTTCTAAAGACTGGGTCTTACTCTGCAGCCCAGGATGTCACTCATGACAGGCCTCTGCCGTCCACTTTCCATGTAATGAGATCACAAGCATGGACACCACACTAGCCAACAGCCACTTGTTACCAGCCTTTCTTTCCCCTTGGCCCTAGTTGGACTGTTTAATGATAGAGGAACAGAAGTCATCTCTTCAGCAGACAACTCAAATTACTGCCTCTCATTCTCAGATTTTTCTTTCTTACATGGAGTTCTCTTAGAAACGTTCAGCTGATTCAAACAAGAGGCAGGCACAGCACTCTCTCTCTCTCTCTCTCTCTCTCTCTCTCTCTCTCTCTCTCTCTCTCTCTCACACACACACACACACACACACACACACACACACCGTGCTCCATCCAGGCATCTTCTCAGTTGGGGACAGATTTCAATGTCTTACGAGGACACCCTCTCTTTGGCCTTGTCCGGTCAGAAATTTCATCTGGTCAGATATTCCATTGGCTGTTGGCAAAACTCAATTTCCTGGGTCAAAGAGACTCTGGGAAAGGCTTAGCTGGCGGCCCAGTGCCCTCAGCAGACCATGCTTTGCTGAGTTGCATTTAAATGAGTCACAAGCATATGGATTACATTTCAGTTAAAATCCACATGGCCCAAGAAATGAACGGATATCATACTTTAACCAAGTATTTGGCAGATCTCAGGTATTCCAAATGTTTTTGCAAAGCCTGCGTGCAGCTGGGCTCCCGGGTCCCTGCAGTTAATCCTGTGAGACTTGGTGCCAAGGAAGCAGCTGGGTGGCTGGGTGGGGAAGACAGAATTTGATGAGAGCTGCCTGTGGCTATCTGAAAAGTTCCGCAGACATTTTTTTGGGTGGGAAATATGGAGAACAGAACCAGCCCCACTCCATCCAAGGCAGTGAACGGATGGATGCGTTAATATGAGTGCGGAGAGCTGTTAGGTCTTGGCCTAGCATGACCTGGAAGTTCTGTTTGGGCTGCAGTTTCCCACCGCAGCTTGGAGACAGATTTATTTCACTTTACAGTTCCCATGTTGTGCAGAAGCCCTGACATTGTAGAACAAATGGAATGTCAGAGTGTCTGATAGGATCTCTGTGCGAGTCAGACTATTCTCAGCCACACATAAGCAGGCTGTCTGGTTGCCATGGGCTGGAGGTTTATGTCTCTTTCAAGTCCATGTATTGAATGCTAACACCCTTAAGGTCATATGTTAGGCATGGTTTTGTAAGGTGATTGGGTCAGGCCGTCTCTGCCCTTCATGACTTGAGTTAGGTGGCCTTCTAAGAGTCCCGAGGAAGCTGGAACACTCTTGCTATGAGAAAGTAGAGCCAGAACCAGCGTCTATGTAGCGCATGGCTCTTGGCTGATACCAGCTTTAGCCACTCTGCTTGTGGTATTTTGTTACAGCAGCCGGATCGGACTACGGCAGCATCATTTCCAAATTACTGGAAACGATACCTTTTTGAGGTCCATTGTTCAGAGTTGGTCTCAGTATTAATACTCTTCTGAAAGCATGGGCTGCACCCAGGGTGTCAGGCAGCCTCCAAAATGGAAACGACCAAGATGTGTTGATACTGGGCCCCAGAGGTTCTATTTTTATGGCAGAGAGGGATTTGATCCCAGGCAGGAGACCGTGGTGGGACCACATACACAGAGCATGGAGTGACTCATGAATGAGCCGAAAATGGTGGCATCCAGCACTGCCGGCAGAGGCACGCTCTCCTGTCCTCCTATCGAAGCCTGGATCTTTGGCACAGCAGTGCTGATTTTATTCTTTCAGCCTCTGGAGCTGGGGAAAAAAAACAAGCTTCTGTGGTCTTAACCCACCAAACTCCAAAAAACAAACACAAAAGTGTTTATGGCTTAGAGATGCTGGGTTTTATATATTTAGTCCAATGTCTGGCATATGTCAAGTAGGTTTTCAATGTATGTTAAATTTATTTTAAATTACTTTGTTACTGTGTTTTATGTGTATGTGTCTTTTGCATGCATCTATGCCTGTGCACCACGTGTACACATGGTACCCATGGAAGCTAGAAGAAGATGTCAGATGCCCCGGAGCCAGAGTTATAGACAGTTGTGAACCAGCATGTGGATTCTGGGAAGGGTGGTCAGTACTCTTTACTGCTGAAGACATTGCTCCAGTCTCCTGTGTTGATTTAAAAATAAATAAAGATTTGTTCTCTCTCTCTCTCTCTCTCTCTCTCTCTCTCTCTCTCTCTTTCTGTGTCTGTCTCTCTATGTCTGTCTGTCTCTCTGTGTGTGTCTGTCTCTCTGTGTGTGTCCATCTCTGTCAGTCTGTGTGTCTATCTGTCTCTCTCTGTCTATCTGCCTCTTTGTCTCTTTGTGTGTGTCTGTCTCTCTGTCTCTCTGTACCCATCTTTCTACCTCTCTCTCTGCCTCTCTCTGTCTGTCTCTGTCTGTCTCTGTCTCTCTCTCTCTGTCTCTGTCTCTGTCTCTCTCTCTGTGTGTGTGTGTGTGTGTGTGTGTGTGTTACTGGGAATTGAACCGAGAGCCTCACCCACTAGGCCAGCATTCATCTACTGAGCTGTGTGTTTAGCCTTCTTTTTAACTTTTTAGTTTTCAGACAGGGTTTTCTACTAAGTTGTCCAGAATGTCCTTGATTGATTGCTCCTACATCAGCCTCCCAGGTAGCTAGATTTTCAAGCCTTTACCTACCACTTCCTTCTAGAACGTACTTTTCTGAGAATCTTGATGATGCAAGGCATTACCAGTGAGTAAATGATAAGAACAAAACATATTGAGAAACCTGTGTGTTGTCTGTTAAGTCTTCCTTAAGTTCTGGGAAGCCTCTCTTGATAAGAGTCCACTCTGCTAAAGGACTTAGGGGTGAGGGTAACTAGGGATGGTGGGTGGATATCAATAATGGTGACAGCCGTACCAACCCTCACTGCAGATGCTGCAGATGCCTATGTAACAGGTCTGGTCTGCAGCCTTTACATAGCTGATTAATGTCATCCTTAGTCATTGTATGAGAGAGATATAGGGACCTATGTCAGTCTGTTTGCAAAAGGGGGTCCCTGAAATATTATAATGTTTTCAAGTTCACCAGGGTGACAGACAGATATAGATGTGAGTCTGGTCTGTTTGAGTCCAAAGTCCAAATTGGTCTAAGTCAGTTAGTCAGTCAGTCAGTCAGTCAGTCAGTCAGTCAGTCAGTCAGTCATTTTGTCTGTCTGCCTGCCTGCCTGCCTGCCTGCCTGCCTGCCTGCCTGCCTGCTGGTCTGATTCTGTCTCTCTGTCATTCCCCCAGCCCCCCACCGTGTGTGTGTCTGTCTCTGTGTGTGTATATACAGATACACATTTGTACACATTCATGTGGTATGTGTAGAAGCCACAGGCCAGCTGTGGGTGTCATTCCTCTGGAGCCGTCCATCTTGTTCTTTTGAGTCAAGGTCTGTTTTCTGAAACTCAACAAGTACCCCAGAGATCCCCAGGGATCCAGCTGTCTCTTCCTCCCCAGCACTGGGATTGCAAACATGTGCCCCTTGGTGTGCCTGCTAAAAGCATGCTTTCTGGGGACTGAACTCAGGTCTCCATGCTTGTCCAGCAAGCACTTTACTAAGGAAACTATTGCTCCCACACCAAAGACCAAGCCTCTTAACGGAGGAACTCTTTTGTCTTGACTGGCTCGGGTTACTTTAAACTCTTCTTGGTTAACATTAGCCTAGCACCTTCACCATGTCTTCACAGGGTCTGGTGCCATACTTATCGTGTAGGGGATCTGAGTTCCAGATGGGAGGAAAATGGCCCTGGGGCAGTAGCTGAGAGCTCGCATCTGAACTTTAGGCTACAGGCAGAGAAGAGAAAATCAGAGCCAGGGCGCGGGCTTTTGAAACCTCAAAGCCTTTCCCCAGTGACACCGCCTCCTCCAACAAGGCCACTTTGAAAGTTCTTCCCTAATAGTTCTGCTAACTGGGAACCAAACATCAAATATGTGAGCTTGTGGAGACCATTCTCATTCAAATTACCACCTTCCCTCTCCCCAAGCCTTGACTAGAATTAGAATGCCCATGTAATGTAATGGGGTAATTCAGACTGGTCTGGACCAGAGCCTGGCTGCTATTTTCTGTAGAAGGTGTGAAGGTTAGTGTTGTCAGCTTGATAGAGTCTAGAATCACCTAAAAGACAGGACTCTGACCATGTCTATGGGGGTGATTATCTTGGTAGTACTGGGGTGGAAAGGTCCAGCCACCATGGGTGGCACCATTCCCTATGAACTGTGTTCGTACATTCATAGCTGAGCAGCTGCATACATTCATAGCTCTTGGCTTTCTTATGATGGAGACAGTTTCTTATGTCTCCAGTTTATTACTTGAATGTGATGTGACCTGTGGCATCAAGCTCCCCCTGCTTTGGTTTCCCTGCCATGATCATGGGCATACCCATGCACTGTAGGCTAAAAGAAATTCTTTTCTCCCTTAAGTTGCTTTACCAGGGGTATTTTTTTTTTTTTTTTAATGACAGCAGTAGGAGGAAACAAGAGAAGGCGTAGGCTTTGCCACGTTGTAACAATCTCCTTATCCATACCATAGAACTAATCAATTCAATGAATTCAATGATGTAATGTAGAATTCAATGATGTAATGACCTTAAGGCACTTTCAGTGCCCGGCATGCTGTAAGTGCAATAAATAGCCATTATCTTTGTATTCTGCAGGGTCAGGAAAACAGTGAGGAATGATGTAAGAGGGAATTCCCCAGAGCTGATTCCCCAATGTAAGAAGACGAGTTGACCTTAAAACCCACTGCCCCAGGAAGGAAACTCACTTCTGCTCTCCCACCATGCCCAGGTTCACCTAACTGTATCGAAAACATGAAGTGTAACAGCTGTCTCTTGTGTGAACCCAACTGTACCTCTTTCTGGGCCTGTGGAGTCAGTCCCCAGGACTCTCATAGCAAGGCCTGAACCTTCCTGATAAGGCAATTGGGATGGGCTTACCAGTTCCGGCCCTATCTTTACCCTGGGATAGCAGCCAGGGCTGCCTGCATAGCAAGGAAGGATGTGCACCTCGTCTTTTGTCTCCAGCTTATTTCTTCTGGCTGCCCTTCATTTGGAGCCAGGGTAAAATGAATGGGAGGAAGCTGTCAGCTGCCCCGGTGGCCTCAGATGGACCCTTGCAGAGCTAAGGGAAACTGGGGACTTGGGAGAAGCTGGGGACTGTTATGGACTGTGAGCATCCTTACTCACCAGGCTGTTGACCTGAAGATAACAACAGCCCAGGGGCTGAGCTCTTACCATGAGCTTCATGTTTTACATAGACTTGCTTAACTCTGTATGTTTACCCAGATGGAGTCCTACTGGGCTCTTGATTTTATGACCTATTTTATTTCACTTGGAAATATAACATGGTCATTACTCAGAAAACATTCAATGTTATTTTGGGGCCAAAACTATGTAAATATTAAAATTATGGTTTATTTTTAAAAATGAGATTAAACTTAATATATAATTTTGGACTTTAAAATTATTTGTTGTGCTAGCTTAGTTTTTGTTGTTGTTTTTTGTTTGTTTTTTGTCTTCTTGGTAAAAACTAGAGTCGCTTAGGAACAGAGAACCCAGATTGAGGGAACGCTTCTATCAGATTGGCCTGTGGAACATTTTATTGATTAGTAATGGATGTGCTAGGCCCCAGCCCACTATGGGCGGTGCCAGCCCTAGGTAGGTGGTCCTGGGCTGTATCAGAAAGCAGATGGTTGTGAGCCACCATGTGGTTGCTGAGAATTGAACTCAGGACCTCTGGAAGAGCAGTCAGTGCTTTTAGCTGCTGAACCATCTCTCCAGCCCTCTCTCCTTCTCCTTCTCCTTCTCCTTCTCCTTCTCCTTCTCCTTCTCCTTCTCCTTCTCCTTCTCCTTCTCCTTCGCCTTCGCCTTCGCCTTCGCCTTCGCCTTCGCCTTCGCCTTCGCCTTCGCCTTCGCCTTCGCCTTCTCTTCTTTTCCTTTCTTTTCTCTTTTTATTCAGTCTGGGACACCAGGCCATGGGTCCTTTGTTAAACATTTCTAGAAACTTCTAGATACGCACAGAGGTTTAGCTCCTCAGTGATTCCAAGTCCTGTCACGTTCACACAATGCAGAGTCAGCAATAATCAAGATGCTTGGATGAATTTCGTGTCCTCTTAGCAGTGGGCATTCAGGCTGTGCCTCCCTTCTTCTCTTTAAGATTTTTATAAGCAGTGCTGGACTGAGCACACTTGACCTCTTTGGATGGCACTTCCCTGACAGATAAGTCTAGTCAAGGGAACTTACAAGTAACACATGCATCTCTGAGGGAAGACGGCCTTTGGCCTCTCTATACCTTTACATCCCCTTCCCCCATGATCTCACCCACGGTATCTTTTGAAACCCAAGCATTTCTACTTTTATTTCAAATAGCTTTATGGATACCAACTGTGTGGACCCAATTTACCTTACCCATTTAAAACAATTAGTCTGATATTTTTTCGTTGGACAACTACCACCTTTATCTAACCTAGAGTCATATCCTTTGTTCCAGGAAGAACCCAGTAGCAGTGTTACAGATTGAATTGTGTCATTATCTGCCTACATGCTTATGTTGGAGCCTGACTCCAGAGTAATCTTATTTGGAAATTGAGTCACATGTATTTTGTTAAGATGAGTAAGGCGGACTCCTAATGCAGGGTGACTGGATTCTGTATAGAAAGGTTGTCAGGATACAAACTTGCAAAGAACTGAGTTCTAATGCCATAAGCCAAGAAGCCAGGGACCAGGAATCAGGCTGGGGATCTCTCTCTCTCTCTCTCTCTCTCTCTCTCTCTCTCTCTCTCTCTCTCTCTCTCTCTCTCTCTCATGTCTGCAAGCCACCAGAGAGGAACATGGCCTTGCTAACCCCAGACTATGGTTATGAACTTCTAGGTTTTGAGCCACTTTATTGGGGATGCTTTGTTAAGGCAGGCCTTCCCCCTTCTTCCCCTCACCAGTCTATAAGGCACAGACCACAACTTGCTGTTTCTAGATTTGCTCAGTCTGGGTGATTCATATAAGATCATTAGGCAATATACCCTTTCTCCTCTTCTCTCCTTCCCCTGCTCCTCTTTCCTGCTCTCTATCCTTCCTTCCACCTTTTCCCCTTTCTTTCCTCTGTCTATTTCCACCCCCACCCCCCTTGACACAGTTTCTCATGCAGTCCAAGCTGGACTCACTATGTAGCTAGCTGAAGCTAGCCCTGAGCTCTGCAAACTCCTAGCCATGAGCTCCAGATCCTCGCCTCCACTCTTGAGTGCCAGAACCACAAGGTTCTACCATCGCATCTGGCCTCTGGGCTCTTTCCTAACTGTGCATTTTACTTAGGTTAGTGTTTTTGAGGTCTACGCACGATGTAGTATGTCTTGGTATTTTTTTTTTTTTATGTTGCTGTATAGTATTCTATCCTATGTATTCACCACTTTATAATGTCCCATTTTTATCTACCAGTTGATAGTTTTCCCCTTTGACCCTCAGTTAACTTTCTGCTCTTTGATGAGGGGGCTGTTGAGTGGGTACCTCTGCATAGCCCTGTGCTAGCCACCGTGTAGGGATGAGAACAGTTATTTTTGCCCTCTGTAGGAGAGACAATAACAAAGCAGAGCTGAATAAAGTGCTGAAAGGCCAGAAGAGAGAAGGCGGCTCTGTCTGTAATGGGGTCCCAGGAGGATTCCTTGCTAGGGCACTTACTTGGAGCTCAGTCTTTGAGGATGAGGGGCTGCTTTGGATGACACAGAAAGAAGGGATAAATAGGAGAACAAGGAAGGAATTAAGACTTGGAGGGTACTATATAAATATTTGGTCTGTATCAAGGACTCAAGTCTTCATCATCTGTTAGGAATCCAGCCTCCTCCCGAAGTAGCCATTGTTTGACCTTATTAGTGATGTGTTAAAGTTGGGGAAGGGAAAGTTGGTTTCTCCTTCCACATCAGGACTGCCAGATGATTCAAGTGACAGACAGCTCAATAGTTCACTCTTGCCTTGGGCTAAGCATACACAGAGCTTCTAGAAAGATGTTTGAAGAATTTTTTGACAACTGGGCTCTGCTTTGAATGGGAAGTGTTTTTCCCTCCATCTTTCCTTGCTGAAGAGAAATGTGTATTGAACCATGGGGGTGAATATGTATCTGGGGATTCCAGGCATTACAAGGGGCTGAGCATAAGGCTAAGATAGTGTCCTCCCAGCTTGGGTGAGTGGCGTGCATATGTATGTATGTATGTATGTATGGTTGGTTGGATGGGTGGATGGGTGGATGGATAGATGGGTGGATGGGTGGATGGATGGATGGATGGATGGATGGCTATACATTTGAGCGGAGCACTGTTAAGTCCCACCACCTTCTCCTTTCTTTTCTCCTACCTCCAAGACCATGGCCAAACTCTTCAGCTAGGTTCCTTGGACATTTGAGGATATTTTCTTCCTTTAAAATTTTCTGCTTGGGCAATGGATTATGACTGTTCGCAGAGAAAATCTATGAGAGGTGAAACCACCATTGGGGACCCCAGAGTAATACTGTCAGGGTATTTATTGACATTTTATCCAGGAGGTATTTTGATTTTAAGAAAGTAAGCTTTGCATTCTCTCCATTTAGGGCTCAGTCACACATATATGTGTATGTGTACACACACACAAATGCACTCACGTGTGTGTGTGCATGTGCCTGAATGTGCACGCGCTTTACTGATGACCAAATTCTAAATGAATAGGTACTAGGCAAGTTGGGGGTGAGCTGTAGTTTCTGCCTAAATTCAGCTTAGAGACCTCTGGCTTTTCTAATGGGAGTTACTAGGGTCCTGGGGTTAAGTTTAGACAACTCATTGAGAATCAATCAATCTCTCTCTCTCTCTCTCTCTCTCTCTCTCTCTCTCTCTCTCTCTCTTTCTTCCCTCCCTCCTTCCCCCCTTTCCTTTCCCCCCTCTCCAGTTGTGTGTGGGAGGTGGGTAGGTGCTAGTGGATAGTCATGGCTATTGGGTCTTCAAGTGCCGCCCACCTTTTTAAATTTTTAATTGTTTTTGACACAAGACATCTTATTGTATTGAAGTTCCCAAGTGGCCAGTGAGCCTCAGGGATCTTCCCACAACCCCAGTATTGAGTGAGATTAAACCTGTGTGCCACCACACCTGACTTTTTAAAAATGTGTTTTTCTGAGGATCGAACTCGGGTCTTTGTGCTTGCCCTGTAAACACTTCACCTGTGGAGCCATCTCACCAGCCTTCATTAAGAATTCTTCATTTTGTCCTTCTTTCCTTCTGTCCTGTCATTCAGCAAATACTGTGAAAGCCAACTGTGTGTCTGGTGTTCTTGGGATGAGTAGTGGCAAGGACATTCCCTGCCATCAAGGGACTTCACATCTAGTGGAGAAGACACTGAGACAATTACAGCAGAACAACATGAGCTGCAAGGGTGGAGAAACGCAGAAGGTGCTGTTCGGAGAACTGACCTACTGACCTAGACCAAAGTCTTCGGGACTTTTTAGAACTTCTTCTTAGAAGAAGGAGATGTGGTGCGATCTCTCATGATGGTTAAATGTGTGTACCACGGTTCTTGTGAGAGAAACGAAGACCCAAAGACTAGGTGGAAGATGCTAAGAAATTATACTCTGTGGTTAGGACAGAACAGAGGAAGGAAATGAAGACAGACCCAGGGGGCGGGGGAGGGGTGGTGGTGGGGGGTGGGGAACACATAGGGATGATTTCTCGAAGGGCCTTGCCAGAGTTTATTTTGAGAGCAATGGGAGGTGATAGAAGAGGCAGATAGGGCAGACAGCTCCAAGCACACTTTACGTCTGATATGGGGACAAGGCGACCCATATGGAGAGAGGAGGAAGGACTGCTGATTTGTAAGATGGAGTCATGGAGATGAGGAGATGGAGCAAATATAGGCTGAAAGAGAGGGTGGATGAACACAAGGACTTACTGTGCTTTTCCACTCCAGTAACGAGTGAAACATCCTGGGTTTGCCCTTAACTTTCGACGGGACCTAGAGTAGGCCAATTTCTTATTCAGATCTTGGTGTCTCTCATCTGATGAAGTAATGACAATCTTCATTCTGAGAGTCACCACCTCTGTAGGATTGAAGCTGGATCTGCTGCGAAAACTCAACCCCTGTCTCCCACAAGTGTCACCCACACTTGCCTTCCCTAGTTGCCCCTGTCTTGTCTGAATTTTGGTGTGTGTGTGTGTGTGTGTGTGTGTGTGTATTCATGGGGGGAAGAAGCTTGGGATTCTTGTGCAGGTGTAGAGGACAGAAGTTGTTATCTTTCTTTCTCTATCGACCACTGTCTCCTTGCTTCTGAAGATAAGGGCTTATCAAGCTGGGAGCTCGCCAGTTGTTTAGACTGTCTGGTGAGCAAGCCCCCAGGCATCCTTCTGTCTCCCTGTCTTTCAGTGAATGCTGGGCATCTCAACTCAGGCCCTCATGCTCACACAGCAAGCTCCTTACCTACTTTCTCATCTCCCCAGTCCTTACTCTTCCAAGTACCTCATTTCTCAGGAGCAGGCCAGTGCTCTGCCTCTGCCTACCCTGCAGTAGAGCAAGGCACTTAGGAGCCTTGCTGGGAGTGGGGGGAGGGGTGTCTCACACTGGCTTTTGTGGCAGACAATAATACCTTTGAGTGGGCCAAGCTTAGCTAGGCACTCCCCAGCTTCTTGACTAAGCTGGGCGAGAGCTGGGTCTTTCTGATTTAAGGCCCTTTTCCAGTCTCTTCCATGGCTTCCATATGTCCCCATGGATTTCCTCCCCTCCCCCCTGGTAGCGTGTCTGGAGAAAACTGTCAGGGACCTCATATTCTGCTCTTGCATCAGCCTCTCTTGGGAGAGGTCCAGATGGACCAAGTGGCTATAATGGCTGCATTATATCAAGCATAGTTTCTGTTTTTCAAAACCTTTCTGGAGAAGGGAATTCTGGGAAAAAGAATTCCTTTGGAGAGACACTGAATCATAAAGGAAAGAGTGATCTAAGCTTGGGAGGGCCAACAGGGGCCCTGTTTCTGGAAGCTCTTTATGGCTTGCCTTAACCAAATCCTAGATTTAGGGTTTACACAAAGGTCAGACTTGGTTCTGAAATATGAAGTATTAACGATGTGGTTGGGAAGAGTGGAGCGAGAGACTCTCAGCTCCCGGTGTCTAGGCCAGCCTTGCCTTCAACACACATACACAAACTTGACAGCAACCACACAATCACACACAGGAATGCACATATGCATATATGCACTCTTCCCTCATAATTTTATAAATAGAGGAAACTGGAAGTTGGTTTTCATACCAGTTCTAAAAAGAAGGAGGGTAGGTTGTGAAATGGGGCCTGAGTTTCTGGAGCACTTTCTGGTAAAACATGCCTTCACATGGCCTGTCAGCTCTTCCTCAGTGGCTTAGAGTCCTAACTCAACTGTTTTCAGGTGCTTTCCTGGATCATCTTCTCTGATCTTCATCCTGGGAGACATGCAGGTCCCCACAGGGTAGGAATGATACCTGCTTCTGAAGGCTTAGTGTCAATAATCCCCTAGCATAGTGCCTGGCATATGAATGGCCTTAGTCAATATTTGTGGTGTGAGTTGGGTTGCAGATATAGGTCCTGGAGCCAAGCACTTAAAGTAAGTGTATGACGAAATCAGGATGTAAGGAACCCAGGCTTTTTACAGCCTGTCATACACACTGGGAATGAAGTTGGACAAACACCCTTCTTCTGCCGACTCCTGACTTAGCTGCCATCAGGATTTCACATACTCTTGTGTACTGAGACTTCTGGGTTTGGGAACAGATTAGCACTTTCATGACAATATGTTACTTTTACTCTTTTCAGATTCCTTATCTGTAAAAGGGACAGATTGAGCAGAGAGGGTAGGACATAAAGATTTTCTTCTATTATGGTAGGTTCCTTGCCTTCCGTGCAAAGGTTTGTAGAGAGGGTAGGGATGGCGCATGCTTGTCTTGGACAGGATCCCAGGATGATAGGCTGGCCCTTTGGGACCTGCTGCTGGGTGGGGCCTCTGATGTACATGCAGTGTCACTTACTGGGACCTTCAGAGCTGAGACCTTCCAATCCTGGCTTGTGACCCGGTCATTTGGCTAAATTAGAGCAAGAGCCTTGACCGATTCCCAGTACCCTAGTCAGCAGTGTACTGAGATGGGAGGATTTAACTAAATGCAAACTAAGCCACTGTCATCTGGCTAGAACTTGGCCTAGCTGCTAGGCAAGTTATGGTCGGTGAGGGGCCTTTCACTGTTACTCACTTGTCTTCTGAGATGCTAAGAATCACAGGGCAGGTTTAGAATAGATCCTGAGTATTTAGCCAGAGGCACTCACTTTTGAGGGAGGTAAGTTTGTGGTTTTCAGATACCTACTCTGTCTTTTTTTCAGGGTCAGATATACGTGGTCCCCTGTTCTGAGTTTCTTAACCCTTGAGACTCATTCTTTTTGTTTTGTTTTTAAGATTTATTTATTTTTATGTATATGACTACAATTATAGCTGTCTTCAGACACACCAGAACAGGGTATCAGATCCCATTACAGATGGTTGTAAGCCACCATGTAGTCAATGCTCTTAACCCCTGAGCCACCTCTCCAGCCTCCTGAGGCTCATATTCTCTCTCTCTCTCTCTCTCTCTCTCTCTCTCTCTCTCTCTCTCTCTCTCTCTCTCTTTTTTTTTGGTTTTTCAAGACAGGGATTCTCTGTGTAGCCCTGGCTGTCCTGGAACTCACTCTGTAGATCAGGCTGGCCTTGAACTCAGAAATCCACCTGCCTCTGCCTCCCAAGTGCTGGGATTAAAGGCCTGTGCCACCACTGCCTGGCCTGAGGCTCATTCTTAAAGCCTTTCTTCATAATATGACAGTATAGTCTTCCCTCCTCCCAACACCCTAGTACTCCCCTCCAGGCTTCTGCGGCTTCAGCTAATCTGATGAACAGCTACTGTGATTGTTTACCAAATACTGTTACCAGTCAGGTTGCTACCAGGGGATGTTTCTTGCTCTTTAAAATTTGGTATTTCTGAGAAAATTTAATTTCCCCGAACCATTGTTAACCAATAAATGTCCAGGATGGGCTATGTAGGCCATCATTAAACAAAATCACAAACTCTTATCAGTGAGCCATTTCCTGGGCCCCTCAGGTCTCTTGCCAGCTAAGCTTGCCTGATCCTGAGATGTCGGCCCTATTTGTACTGATGGATATTCATGCTCCTACCCACAGTGAGGAGAGAGCCATGGGGAGGATTAAATAAAGATCCTGCCTGCTAAAGGATAAACCCTGCTTATCCAGACATGTTTTGGGTATAACATAAAAACAACCCTCAGGACCAGGAGCTATTCGGAGGGATGTGAGGTCTTTGGAAACCAGAAATACAATGCGAAGCTGCTGGTAACTAGGAGTGTGGCTTTAATGTCTTGTTTAGAGATGTCCTTAATAGGCGACTAAAGACAACATACCCATAATTATGGGTTTTGAGAGCTGGGCTGGTGGATGGTACCATCTTGCTTCTTAGGGTTGCTTTGGAAGTCGGTCCCCTAGACCACAGGGGCCTTGCTCAAGTGGGAGGAGGTCTCAGCAGTTCATTGTAGGAGCAACCTTCAGCCTTCCAGAGCTTCTGCACCCTCACAAAGGAATGCTGGTGCTTGTGAGCCCCTGAACACATCAGTGCCTTATTTGGCAATGGGGCTTTTGCAGATCTGTTTCCATTCCTTTAGAGTCAGAGGTAGACCAAGCCGGCTGATTTGGAAAACTTTTTGGAGAACCAACACAAAAGAAAATTATACATATGATTTTATTATTTTTTTCATTCTGTCCAAAATATGAACTAGCACATGCCCTTTCATTAGAGGCACACAGTCTGCTTTTCAGTAATACTTCTTGTCCCAGGGAGCCTAGGCAGCACCATTTATGTTTAATGGAAACCTGGGTTTGTTTTTTTTTTTTTTTCAACTGAATGGAAATATTTGCACTTATCTAGTCTTTGACTAAAGCCTTTACGTGTGAACATCTGATTTTACAGGGTGTGTGAGCAATACCCTTATTCACTGTGAGTAGTGCCCCGAAGCCAGGACACTTAGATGGAGTCTAGAGAAACTTTGGTAGGCCTTCTCAAGTCTGAGTCTTCACAGAGTTTCTTCCCTCTCCCATAGTTCTCCTGTGAGATTAAAATGAACCATAGCCATCCTTGCCTTGTGTCACAGCCTAGACGGACATGTCAGTGCAGCTGGCACTCAATCCAAAGCCTTCTGGATGTACACGAGGTGTGTGCTATCAGAAGTCGTCGGGCCACATGGGCTATGAATACAACTGGTGCTGTATATGTAGACAATGTCCTAGTGAGGTGTGAAAACCTGGGACAGCCATGGGTTCTTCTCTGATGGGCTAGTACCAACTTTAGATTCTTTTTTTTTAAACTCCCACACAAAGGCATACCTATTTCTCGGTGGCTTTGAGAGTTTGTGGAGAGGTGACTAGAAGGCTAGCAAGGGAACTCCAAAGGTTAAAAAGTTAAAATGAACCTAACAGAGCAGGGCAGTTCTCAGAGCCCGAAAAAAATTATTACCTGGGGGGGGGGAGGGGCGGAAAAAAAACTATTAAAGACACAGATTTCTTACTATGGGGCTGGATGGGTTCTGGAGCTTTGTATTTTTCTTTTCAAAGCCTTTTCTGGTGTTGTAGAGTGATTGGGCCAGAGTCTGTGACCTTAAGAGTGTGAGGAGAAAATGAAAGGCAGCTATGTGACTGTGACTCTCGTGGACAGGGTGAAGATCCACCTCTAACCACCCTCCAACCCCCTACCCTCCACCGCTTCCCACCCACTACCCGGCCCCAGGTCAAGAAATAGTGAGAATCTGGTCTTTGACTTCATGTGTACAAACACTTGGATACTCTCAGAAAGACTAGACACACCAGGGGCAAGGGCAGCAGTAAAAACAGCCTGGGAAGGGGCAGAGAAGCTTTTGTTCATGCCTGACACATGGGAAGAGGGTGTTTTTCAAGGTAGTTTGAAAAACGGTCTTTGTACCACTTTGCCTATCTGATGCTGGAGGACAGTGAGCGGGGCACCTGGGGGATGCTCTGTAGAATTAGCTAGGTTTCTGCTCTTCCTTCCAGAGAGGGGGTTTTAGCCAAGAGAATCATCTGACACTTCTGTCAGCAAATAGTTCTGCAACAGTGGTGGAAATGGTTCTGCAAGAAGTGGTGGTGGGCAAGCCTTAGGAAAAGCTGGTCAGAGCCCTGTGTGAGCTGAGAGTTTTGAGGCTTTGCTGGTCTAGTGGTTTCAAATTGCATTGGGGAGAATGCCTGGGAGGGATGGTGGGGTGGGAGGGATGGGATGGAGTTTAGTTTCTTAGGTTGGCCTCAGAAGAGTAGTCAGGGTATTGTTTGTTTGTTTTTGTTTTTGTTTTTTTTTAAGATTTATTTATTTTTCTTTATGTATCTGTTTATTTGTCTGCATGTAGTATATGTTCACAATCTGCATGCCTGGTTCCTGCAGAGGCCAGAACAGAATGTCTGATTCTGTGGAACTGGAGTAACAGACAGTTAAGAGCCACCATGTGGGTGCTGCGAATTTTATCTGGGTCTTTTATAAAAGCAGCAAGTGATTTGAAACATAGAGCTGTCTCTCTAGCTCCCAAGATGGAGGTTTTGTTTAAGGACTTGGGGGTCTGGGTGACTAGAGTTTTGCTCCTGTTTAGGGCTACGGTGCCAGCTGCTGATGTCACCCTGAGGACTGTGACACAGCAGACCCTCTTGTGCTACTCTCCGCCTGCCCATGGTCTCTTTAGGGCAGAAGGGACAGGATTGAAGATGAGGGAGGGCAGCAGAATGTTTTCTCTATCAGAGTCTATGGGGGAGGGGGAGGGTGGGAGTCTTGGCTAGGCTTCCCCTCTTCCTGGATCTCCACTCAGAAATCATTTCCTGAAAATTCTTAACGCATGTCAGTGGTAAGAGACAGCTTCCTGTCACCATGCTGAGCCAGCCCCCCATCAGAGAGATGAGAGAAAGATGTAGTTGGAGAAGGGACATCTGGCCACTCAGCATCCATGTATGTGGTCTCTTCTCTGGGAAGATGACAACAGCTTTTGTCCTGAGCGCAGAGTCAGAATCCTCCTGCCTGGACACATGGGCATATTCAGCCTTCTCTTGGGGACAGTGGAGAGCTTTTGAAAGCAGTGCCTTGTCCCTGTTGGTAAACATGTACAGATGGTGATGAAACATGATCCCTTTGCTTCTAGAAGGAGGGACCGTCCTGGCCCACATCCAGTACCTCATTCAGGGAAAAGATTATTTAGCTAGAACTAGCCCAGAATTTCTTGCTTTAAATGGTCTTGCTCCTGCCCTGTGCTTAGCTTACCCCATGGCTCTTCAATACAGACATTCACACCCACGTGGGCATAGTTGCCTTGATCACGATAGAAGCTCAGGGCCACCGTCATCATCACCACCACCATCAAAGTGCACTTGATCTCCAAGTTCTAGGCAACGGTTTGGTTTCATGTTTTTATCTCAGAGAGCCAGAGCAGCAAAGCACTTAAAGAGTCTGGCTCACAAACTCGAGGCTGAAATCCAGCTCCAACAGTGTCGTGGTCCCTTACAAGTGTCCACCAAATGGGAATGAACAGGTAGGAAGCCCTACCTCTCAGGTGTGCGTGCAAACGCAGCCTAACCTAGCGTTGAAGTGGGTGGGTAGTAAACTCGTTGGCTTTCTCAGGTTTACAGCAATCCAGGATGTGGTGGAGGCAGGAAGGTGATGAAGGGGCTTGGAAGTCACCGCGTACACATGTTTGTTTCTGGAGTTTTTTTTCAGAAACTTGTGGTTTAGAGTATTGGTTCTAGGCTTGTTCTCAAGTCAGGATTACCTGGGGGTGGGGGTGGGACCTGGGGGTGGGGTGGGGAGGAAATGCTGTTAGAACAAAAGGCTAGGCCCCAGCCTCAGTTTCTTTTTTTTTTTTTCTTTCTTTTTGCTTTGTTTTGTTTTAGTATAGAATAGAGTTTATTCAGGGCATGAGGGAGGGGAGTTAAGAGGGTAGTAGAGGCAGAGAAAGAGAGAGAGAGAGAGAGAGAGAGAGAGAGAGAGAGAGAAGAGGCCAGCCATGAGCTCATGGAGAGAGGGGGAAGGGAAGGGGGAAGGGGCACGGGGACAGAGGGATCAGGAGATCAAGAGAGATCAAGAGTGTAAGAGACTCAGTTTCTTTTTTTGATGCAGTAGGTCTGAGGTGTGACCCCCTATTTTGCAGTTTGCATGTGGAGTATGCTTGGGTACCTATTCAGGTTGTAGCCTGAGGTCAGCCTGAGGTCAACGGTTGTTCTCTGTTGGTCCCCACCTTATGCTTTGAGTCAGGACTTTATGCTTTGAGCTACACAGAGTCTGTAGCTCACTGATTTCTGTTAGACTGGCTGGCCCACACCCACAAATTCTCGGGATCCTCCCTACTCTGCCTCTCTAGCGTGGAGGTTAGCAGACTGTGCTGCTTTCTATGTCTGGCTTTTTCACTTGATTGCTGAGAATCAGGTTCTTGCTCTTACACAGGGAGCCTGTTACTGCCTGATTCATTCATTCTCATTCTCTCTCTCTCTCTCTCTCTCTCTCTCTCTCCCCCTTCCCCCCTCTCTGTCTCTGGGTTTTGGAGACAAGTTTTCTCTGTGTAGTCCTGGCTGTCTTGGAACTCACTCTGTAGACCAGGCTGGCCTTGACCTCACAGAGATCCACGTGCCTCTGCCTCCTGAGTGCTGGGACTCAAGGCACCTGTCACCACAGCCTGGTTTAGATTCAGATCCTATAAACAGATACTGGATGCAGAGAGGTCATTTTTAATTCAGGGTGAGAACTTTAGCTACAGAGGACACGTAGTCAGAACTGGAGTGGGTAGTTTCAGGAGCTTACCCCCTCCCCCACCCCAAATCTCTGGAAGTTTCTCTCGTTGAATGGCTACCTGGTAGGTTCTTATACTAGATAGGAGGTTCATTTGTTCATTAAGTCATTAATTCAGTCATCCACTTATTCAGGCTAAATGTGTATTGCTTGCTTTGGGAGTCAGGAGGAGCTTATAAAGACAACTGTGGTCCCTGCTTTCAAGGAAATATGTAGTCTGGCGAGAAATCTATTTGAGTTTTTCAAGCTTCTTTAAATGCTGAGGCTCCAAGAGTCCCATGCTGACAACGTCAAGCCCCCAGATAAGCTGCAGAAGAGCTATCTTCTGAACTCGTGCCCGCCCGAGAGTCTGAGAGTATGTGGATACCTCAAAGGCTCTGTTTGGATTCCTCTCTTTGGTTCATCCCCCATCTTCCCCACTTTGGTTCATTTTAATGATGCCGCCGAATAGGATAAGTGATCTCCCCCCTCTTAAAACCCTGAATAAGCTTAAAGTGTATTTACCTCAAGTACATTTCCTGTGGGAAATTTTACATCTCTTCAGGGCGCCCAGCCTACACCATTACACTCTGACCTCTCCACCAACCATCCGTTACTCAGTCTGTGAAAACGGCCCAGGAAATAGATCCTAGGAATGAGCTAATTGCTTTTCCTCTCCTCTCTTAAGTGATATATGGGTGAATTAATAGCCGAGGAGAGCTAGAGAGACACTGGTGAAATCCATTAAATGTTCTGGAGTCTTCCATCCTAAACCTTGTTAAAGCTTCTGAGGAGTTAGGGATGTGGCTCAATCGTTAAGGAAAATACTGCCCAGCACCCATGAAGCCCTTGGCTTGACCCTTAGCACCCTATAAACCTGGGCATGTTGCCACACATCTGTTCCTGTAATCCGGCCTTCAGTAGGTGAGAATTCGGGAGTCAGGCCTGTGCCCTTGGGAGACTTCCTGTTGAATTCCTATGAATTCAGTCAGACCTATGAATGACTCCACTCTGAATCTTTGGATGCTAAGGGGAAACTGGGCTTGGAGACACATTCTGCAAGTTGACTGCTGACCCAACGTTTCTGTGTGGCTGAGTGTTCCTCAGCTAGATTTTGTGTTTTCTGGGTTTGTGAGAAGGTCAGAAGCTCAGGCTCCAACCCAGGCTATATAATCAGTTCATGGCCATTGTGGGCTACATGAGACCCTGTTTCTAAAAGTTAGAGGAAAATAAAAGGATGATGATGATGATGATGATGATAAATTTCTTTCTACCCAGCTCCTCTCTACCATGATTGGGGTTCAGCTTGCTCCCTGCATTATTAAATTGCTTGCTTCAGGTGGTATATTTGCCATGGGAAGAGGAAACTGAGGAGAGAGAAAGTAACCAGCTAGTGGCTGAAGAGGAAATACCAGTCAGAGCTGGAATCAAAGTCTTTCAGAACCCTGAGCCCCCGGTATGCTGGAGTCCTTATTAATCTCCCTAGTTAGCTATATCTTCCATTTAGTAAACTTGCTGGAAGACACGAGCAGGCATAACTGTGGAGCCTGTGCCCTGGGGAGACTTCCTGTTGAATTCCTATGAATTCAGTCAGACCTATGAATGACTCCACTCTGAATCTCTGGATGCTGAGGGGAAATTGGGCTTGGAGACACATTCTGCAAGTCGACTGCTGACCCAACGTTTCTATGTGGCCGAGTGTTCCTTTGGATCAGCTGGATTTTGTGTTTTTCTGGGTTTACTTACCCCTCTTCGGTGGTTTCTCCTCAAGACTGAATGTTAATTCTTAACGCATCTGCATCCTGGGATGGGAAGAAGCCTAGACTTTGGAGCCAAGTCCCTTCCTCTGGGAAATAATCTCCTCTTCCCAAATCTAGTGTCTCTTCAGATTCCTCTGACCCTCTGTTCTGGCTTCAGCCTGTGTTTTCTTCTGAAAAGCAGTTTTGAATTAGGTTTACTGTTTTGAAAATAAATATTTAGTAGGTATTTTTATTATTGCAGCAATATGTAACTTGCTTTGTGAACATCTGCCCTTTCCTGAGATAGCCACCACTGACAATGGCTTCCTGCCTTGCCAGTTGTTTTCAATACATGTACCTGGGGTACACTGATTAGCTTTTCATTAAAATCAACTTGAGAATACATGTATTTCCAAAATGTCCTGCCCCTAACTCCTTTTCAGATTTTTCACATTTATATATATGCATTTCTTTCTATCAGACTTGAATTTCTGATGTTTTGTTCCATTAAAAATCCCTGACCTTGCCTTTCTGGAGATCAGTTCTTTTAGCTGAAACATCCGTTTGGTTCTTTCATTTCGCATTTTACTTTTGGAGAAATTCTAGGAAGCTCCTTCTGTATCCCCCAGCCTTCCATGAGGGATCCTTAACCTCAGCTTCAAAGGGTCTGTGACAAGAGAGACACAGTGTCCACAGTCAGACAAGGGAAAGGGAGTGTGTGGAATGTGTCAGGCAGAAGCAGCAGGTTGAGGGAGATCTGACCCACTGAAAGGAGAAGCAGGTGGTGTCAGCAGCTCTGTGAGCAATGACTGTCCCTGCCATTTGTTCAGTTCTTATGACATCTATCACTCACTCTATTGACTATGCCCAAAAACATAGGCCAGGGCCAGGTATGACAACCCTTGATTGATGACCCTACCAAAAACATTCAGCGGTGGTTATTCTCCTAAAGAAAAACTGAGGTGCCCATGCTAATAACTAGTATATTCCATGTTGGAAGGACCAGTTGGATTTTACGACCAGGTTTTCAGACTCAGAGAGATTGTGACTGTGTTTGCAAGTTTCTGGGTCTTTCTCAGGACCCAGAAAAACCAAACCAAGATGATTGACCTAGTATCGTCAACTCCATCTGGATGGAGTGACCAATGACAGATTTCCTCCTGGCTTTCTTTTTTTCCTTAGTCTCCTAATGACCACCAGTTTCTTTTTGTCAGGGTAGCCTTTCGTGGTTCAGTTAAAGTCACGAAGCACCATCACCAGGAAGATAGAATCCATCAATAAAGGTTCGAATGTCTGCTCTTATTTGTTTCAGGCACCTTTTTGCTCCAGCCTACACAGAAACCTGCTACACCGCAAGTGGCAATCCTCAAACCAGCACGCTGAAATCGGAGGTGAGTCACGTAGACTCGTGTCCATCAGTAGTTGCCCTGACTAGCTGGGAATAAATATGTGGCCCCTTCTCTGAAGGGCTGGCTTCCCCTGACCAAGACCTAGGGCCCAAACAGAGGCAAACTGTTGTCTCATAGTTGCTTCCTGTCTTTTTCTAGTGAAAATGGCAAAGCAGAGAGAGGTGGAATGTTTGAGGGTAATCTGATTAAAATTCGTGTAAATTATTACAAAGTAATTATTAGGCCTATGTTAACTACCCATATATTAAAAAATCTTTGAAAGGGTTAATTTACTCGTCATCCTGCCATCTTATCCAAGTAAATGTTGATTAATCTTTTTTAAAAAAATGTAGGGTTTTGCAGAGTTTTAATCACTGTACATACAAATTTATATTAACATACTATAACATATAATATTAATAAAGTGATATAACAACAAAATTGTATTATATATTTTACATGCAATTAGGTTTGTTGTTGTTTGTTTGTTGTGGTTTTTCAAGACAGTGTTTCTCTGAGTATCTCTGCCTGTCTTGGAACTGACTCTGTAGTTGGGGCCGGCCTCAAACTCAGAGATCTGCCTGCCTCTGCCTCCCAAGTGCGGGAATTAAAGGCGTGTGCCACCCCTACCAGGCTCTATCAAGCTTTTTAAAAATGTGCTGTTGTCTTAATACTGGACATTTCCCCTTCAGAGTTGTTTTTAGTTAGGAACGTTTTGCATAGCATTCGTCATTTTGGAAAATAGTTTTCCATCTTAATGTATTTCACCGTACCCTACAGGTGGGCATTTAAGATAGTAAATCCTACCTGTTGCATGAATAGTCGGCTCTTCCCTTGGAGATTTCTGTTGGAATTCACAGGCTCAGCTCAGAGAAACCTTGGACCAGACCAAGGCTTCTGAGGCTGGGCTCTTGAGAGATGATAGGAAGGGGAAGAGCAGGAGCTGCATTGTGTTTTGGCTTCTGGTATGTGACATGGAGGACAACAGGAGAGGCTCCTCTGCTTGGGGTTCCACCAACAGAAACTGGAACTACATCTCCGTGCAACCCATTCTTCACATACCTCTGCCTGCGTGTGAATATCTAACAAGAGAGCAGCAGGCTAGCTTGTTTATCAGACGTCCCGGAACGGGAAAAGGATGGATCACTTAAGTTTGGAGTCAGCTAAGAAAATGGTTCTCAACATGTGGCCCACGACCCCTTTGGCAAACCCCTATCTCCAAAAATACTTACATTTCAATTCATAACCGTAGTAAATTCACAGTTATGAAGTAGCAATGTAAATAATTGTATAGTTGGGTCACTACAACCTGAGGAACTGTATTAAAGGGTTGTGGCATTAGGAAAGTTGAGAACCATTGCTCTAAGAAGTCTACAGCAGAGAGTATATGGGTACGGGTACCAGGAGGGAGATGCTCTTTTGGGTTCTGGATGTGAAGGTCAATGGGACTTCTTCCTGAGACTTTCCTAGGTAGGAAAGAATTTGGAAGTGTAGCCAGTGAGTGACAGCAGCAGACAGACTGGACTGGACCAGGGAAACTGTCCAGCTGTGACCCACATCTCCACAAAGCCCCTTACTCCAAGCTTTTCCACTTCTTAGAAAGCCCGTACCCATTACAGTTTCACAGAACCACTCTCCTCCGAATTCAGCCCCTCCCACTTCCATACCCCACAACTCAAGAATGGGTCTCAGGGCACAAGTTAACAATGAGCTCATGCTTCCTGCCGTGAAAGCCCCCTAGGGTGACCCCCTCAGCCCGAGAAGCTGCGGAATGCAATGACTTCATGACTGATCCTGACTTGTTCTTTGTGCTCTAAGCTGTGCACCAAGCTGAGATGTGTTAAGGGTCTTTCAGAGCAGAACTCTGAAAGAGGATGTCCCCTGGTCCCTGAATTCCCCTCCTTCCTGAAGGCCTCGCTGGCTGAAGCACATCCTTACTGAACCCTGGGCCAAGATCATTGTTTTCTTCCATCCACCACTGTTGGATTCTTGCAAAGTCCCCACCCAGGCCCAGGGGGCTCCCAGTCAGCCTTCTCCGTTGGAAACTAAGAAATCAAGGAGAAGCAGGAATGGAGTCAATCCTGTCAGTCTAAATGCTGAGGCTTGGACTCTGCCTCCAAACTAGGTGGGCATTCTGGGAATCTTATCAGAACTCATTAGCTAGACCTGTAGGTTACAGCTCTAATCTAGGTCAGGTTACTGGGGGAACAGGTTTGGGAATGTGTTCCAACAGCAAGACTTACAAGGGTTGGGATCTGAAGCCAGGGCTGCGGTCTTGGCTCTCACTAGCTGGATGACCTTAATCAACCCTTTGGACCATACTGAGTTCTTTTTTTTTTTTTTTTTTTTTTTTTCCAATCTCAAAAATTAGATGTGCTGATCTAATGCTCACGCTAATAGTCGGTGCTGTGGAAGGATAGGAGTCACTGATTGTTATGGGGATTCATAAATACAATTTCTAACTCCATAATTTACAGATGAGGGGATTGAGGAGGGAGAAGTAACTTGGCTACGTTTAAATGCCGAGGCTCAGACTAGAGCTTGTCCCGTTGGTGGCTAGAGGGTAGAAAAGCTTTGGGAAGAGTCAGTCACGTGCCAATTCTGCCTTGGTTGGGGATGGTAGAGGGTGAAGTACGGGGGCCAAGCTGCTGGAGTTCACGTCTCTGCTTAAGTGAGTCGCTCAAGCCTTTTATATCCCACCTTAGTCCAGAATCTGAGAACCTTTAAACTGCCTGTAGCTTCCCCTTTAAAATTGTGGGGGTAATATCTGCCTCATGAAGCTGTGGTCAGAATTAAAGTAAAAATTAGCAACTGTTGTCAAATAGTAAAGTTAGTTGCTAAGAGTGAATGGCAAGTACCCTAGTCACACGTGCTAGTGCCCTTTGTAAATTAAAGAGCACGTGACAGGTGTAGAGCCTTCCATTGCAGAGAGCATGGGGGTGTGCACACTGCGGCAGCCATGAGTCAGAGAGCCGAAGAGGTCTAAGGTTTCTCCATAGCTACTTCTGGATCTAATTTCTTGATACTTGAGAAGGATCCAGCATTTTGAAACGGTTGTTGGACCTACATTTCTGAATGCTTGCCTGACTCTCAGTCATTCCACCGACTATGAAACCAGAAGGCCCCCTCATCTGGGGAGAACTGGTTTTTCACGCTGTCAGTGCCCTGCACATGGGGTCTGTGGTCTCACTCCCGAGTTCTGACCAGGTTCAGAACTTGGTTGTTGATGATCTGCCTCTAGTCTCCCTGGCCTGGGGACAGATGGAGGAACCACATGACAGGCTGGCCTTTGCAAATAGTGGGCCCTTTGGCTAGAAGTTGGTCGGCATATAGATGTGTTGCCTGCCATCCTAGATTTGCTGGGAGGCAGTGAGACCCTTGGCAAGATGCTGGGCTGTGTGTGTTGTCGCCTGCCTTCCTAGGAGCTGGGGGATCACCTCCTACCACAGGTGGGTTTCCTTTGTGCTCATGAAGCAAAGTCATGAATCTGACTTGCTTTTAGCCCAGGAGATTGATACCAAGAGGAGACTGCTGCCGTCTCCCTTCCTGGCTGTGTGTCAGTCAGTGTGAATGGGTAGATGACAGGTGCAACTGACCAATGGACCACTGGTAGATGAAAGGGTACCTGTGATTCAGAGAAGGAACCCAGGTTGAATGTGGGCTTGATTTGTGCTTCCTGGCATGGCCGTATGGTTCAGAAGAACAGGGTATAGAACAGAAATGTTAAAAGTTATAGGTCTGGGCCAGCCCTTTTGGTGGGCTTTTGTGGCTTCAGTGGCCATGTTTTATGTCTGTGAAAGAATTTAATGAAAATATGGCCACTCATGTTTGCTGTCTCCCTCTCTGGGCTAGAGAGCAGTCTAGCTAGCTCTTTTGTGTCCAGGTCTCTCATGGGCCCTCTGAGGTTGGAGGTTAAAGATGTGGAAGGCCAGAGAAGTCACGTACACTGTTGGCATATATGGGAGCCTGGATTTAAGGCTGGTCTGGCTGAGCCAAAATGCTTCAGTTTAATTACCAGGCTGTATCCAGGACTAGTGATGGGAGAAAAGTGGACCACCCTTCCCCCACAGTGGGTTTTCCTTCTGGATCCCCTCCAAAAGGAAACAGCACAGTCTGGAGATGAGATCCTTAGACTGTCTGTCATGCAGGGAAAGCTTGAACGTTTATGATTACTGCTTAGCCTCAAGGTATTGAGGAAGCCCTTTAAAGAGACGGATTTTACTCCTAGGTTTTTTGTTTGTTTGTTTGGTTTTTGAGACAGGGTTTCTCTGTGTAGTCCTGGCTCTCCTGGAACTCACTCTATAGACCAGGCTGGTTTCGAACTCAGAGATCTGACTGCCTCTGTCTCCCACCACGCCCAACTTTCCTCCCAGTTTTGCCCTCTATTCTGGCCAAGGTATCAATTCTGACCTCTTTGGGAAGACTGTTTTAAGCATCTAGGGAAAGGGCTGTTGACTTAGCACACAGGCACTCCCAGAAGCACTGTGTTTATTTCCTGATTGCTTTGGTTAGCCTAGTGATCAAACTTTCCTGGTACCACAAAAGTATTCGTAGCTGTGTGCCTTTGACTTCTAGATCAATTGCTTTTCGTTATTGGGATAAAACAGCTTGACTAGAAGCAAGTTACAGAAGGAAGAGTTTATTTGGGTTTAAGATTCCAGAGCAATAGTCCATAATGGTGGGAGAGTCACAGCGGCAGGCGGCCAGAGCAGGAGGCTGAGAGAGCACATTTTCAGTTCTAATCATGAAGCATAGAAAGCAAACTACAGAGGTGGGCGAGGCTATGAAATCTCCAATCCTGTCCTCCAGTGACCTACTTCCCCTATCAAGGCTGTATTGTCTACCTGAGTAGCATCACTGAGGACCACCAAGAGTTCAGACAACTAAGCCTAGGTTTGGGCCAGCAGTTCTCATTCAAACCACTGCAGAGTCCCAATTATTAATGACTAGCTTTCACAAGGGGCTGGAGCTATGTGTCTATTTTCTCATTGCATCTCTGAAGCCTTGCCCAGGGCCTGCTGATGGTGGTGCTTGGCAGTGTTTATAAAGATGGAGGGTTCTGGCTGGGTTTGGGGGACCACATGCCTGTGAGCCATTAGGATGAGAGAATACACCAGGCTTCATAGAGCTAGGGACCAGGAAGGAGGGTCCAGGTGTACAGGGATCCAGGGAAGGAAGAGCATCTTGATCTGAGTTTTTATCTTGAGGCTGCCCTAACAAAGCACTGTGAACTTTGAGGTTAAGACAGGAGAAATAGATTCTCCATTTTGGAGGCTGAAAGTCCAAACCTAATTGTTAGAAGGGCCGCATGTACACTCCATAAGCTCTCCAGGGGGAGAGTCCACCCTTTTCTAACTCCGAAGTGCTCCCAGGAAGAGTCTTCCCTTTTCTAATTCCTCAGTGCTCCTTGGCTGTGTTACATCATTCCAGGCTTTGTCTTCAGGGGATTTCTCCCCTTATATCTTTTGTGTCCTTTCATCCAGGAAACAAAATGGACCATTAGATTTATGACCTGCTCTAATCCACGTGGCCATATCTTACTTTAATTACATGATCAAAACCCTATTTACAAATGAAATCATATTCTAGCTTCTGGGTGATCATAAGATTTTTAGGAGGACACTATTCAACCTATTACAGGGAGTTACAGAGGTGCCATCGTTGAGAGATTGGCTCTCTCAGAAGACTATTCCTGAGGCTGACATGTCAGATTTGAAAATCCTGGGCTCTCCAACCTACCAGGAAGATCTTTGGCAAATCTTTTTGTCCCTGTGAGTCTCAGCACTTTTTGTCTGCTCAGTAGGGCTGGTGTTGTCTGCCCTGTGCTATGTCTTGGGTTTCTATAAGAACCAAACAAAGTGGAAGCTAGGAAGCATTTTGCAGGTTGTAAGAGCTAGAAGGTCAGGGTTGGGAAGGAACAAGTTTGTCACCTGTCAACCAATGAGACTTTAACATTGCCATGTTTATCTGCGTCATGTGACGAGTGCTTCCTTTCTGTTTGCTAGGATCACTGCTTTTACCATGGGACTGTGAGGAAAGTGGACGAGTCCAGTGTCACGCTCAGCACCTGCCGGGGAATTAGGTAAGAGATCCTGAAGCTGCTAGGGACAGCTGGTACCCTCCCCTAATAAGATGAGCAGGGCTAACCCAAGGCAAGGGCCTTGCAAAGAAGAGGCCAAGCTTGTGAGATACCAGGGAAGTCCCAGATAATCTACACATATACCTTTCCTGACAAATTCGTTGTATTAAGATATAAATTGTTGCTGGTTGGTGGTGGCTCACACTTTTAATCCCAGGCCTCAGGAAGCAGAAGCAGGCTGATCTCTGAGTTCGAGGCCAGCCTAGCCTGGTCTACAGAGCGAGTTCTATCTAGGATAGCAAGGGCTACATAAAGAGAAATCTTGAATACAAACAAAGATAGGAGTTCTATTATTTATGACTAAGGCCAACAAATCAAAAGACAACCATGACTGAAAGGTTAGTGTCAATAAAGAGTTATCATATGTAACTGGCAGGCTACAAGTCACCGTAAAACGCAGTGTGCAAATCCCGAGAGGGATAGCAGGAAAGCACAGAAGTGTGAAGAGACAGGAAGTTGGGTCCATGTGGGCTAGTACAGGGAAGGAGTGAATGAGTTTGAAGAGCAGGCTGAGGAGTAGCTAGTGTGAATAGCTTCAGTAGTCTTGGGACACAGGGCCCACCAAGTTATCTGGTATCCATCACTATGAGTAGGTGAATAGTGGGATCCAGGTGGCTGGACCCTGGGCTATTTGTTGGCTTGTACTAAAAGGCATAATAGCAAGCAAAATGTTTGCCATCTCTAGGGGTTGGGTAACCACGAAGGGGCAGTTCCTCTAGGGCCAGTGAACTCAAGCAGTGACAGCAAACAGGTACCCTGCTGGTAGACCCCAGGCTGAGTTTCAGCATTCTTCCGCTCTGTGGTAGAAGGACATGCAGATTGTGTAGCAGGAAATGGGAAAAGAGAAGATGTGGGAAGAAAGGAGAGGATGACTTTCAAGACAAAATCAACCTGAAAGTTCCAACTAGATGATGCTTGGAAAAAGGGTGACCCTTCTGCCTCTAAACCACCAAACAGCTGGGTTAGAGCCAGGAGCTGATGTGTACCTGATGGGAGCTGGAGGGAGGTATCAGATCCCTTCGAAGTAAGAGTTACAGATGGCTGTGGGCCACCATGTGGATGCTGGCAACCAAACCTGGGTCTCCTGCAAAAGCAAAGTGTTCCTAACTACTGAGCCTTCTTTTCTCTAGTCCCCTGGTGTTTATTTACTTACTTATTTGAAAAAATCTGGGCTCTCCTCTATACAAATTGCCTGGGTTTTGAGCACCTGCACTGCACGGGCTCCTGACTCTAAGAATAACAACAACAGGGAAAGAAAGTCTGGGGTGGCAGGAGCCAATACTGCCAACTGTATGCTGGGGGCAAGACTCTCACTACTGTTAATGGTAAGTTACACATTAGGTGCTCTCAAAGGCAGGACTGGGAATACAGGTCCACTGTTGTCTCTCAGGAGCTGGTAGGAAGTGTTCTTTCCCTTTATCAGTGGCTGCTTCTCCCATTCATCTTGGGTGTCTGCTGTATGCCCATGCCCTACCTTGGTGGAAGAGAAACAAGCATTGTCAAGTTTGGAGCCTTCTGTATCTTAACAGGGCCATCAGTGATAGATATGGTAGAGACCATAATGAGCTAATGGAACCAAAACCATTAGTTCTGCAGCTCCTTACCAGCGTACAAGATTTGCCCCCTCTACAACTTAGCTAGCTTACCCCACCCCACCCCTCCACCCCCAAATATGACTAAGGGTCCTTCTGACTGCAGGTCTCATGTCTGTTTATGCATTGGTTCCCATCACTGAAAGGTTGTGTGGCGAGTGGCCTGAGGGAATTAGGCAGGAAATCGGGTTTGGCTGGGAGGTGATTAACAGTGGCCTCATATCCTTCACTCAAGTGGCCTCCTCCAGCCAAGCCGACTGGCTTCTCAGCGGTGTTTATAGGTTCAGCCACAGCCACCTGTGGCCAGCGAGTAAACAATGACTGTCCCAGGAAGGAGGAAAGGGAACAAGCAGGTGTGACCTTCTCCTCCCCACCCCTTCCTTTCTCCCCTCTGGGTCTGGAGCAGTGGGAACACACTTGGCTTGGCCTCTTGTAAATCATTCCAGCAGTCAGGCTGATGGGGAAGCTCACCGAGCTGCCCATGTGTTTCTGGTTTGCATGCTTCCATCCGGTGAGGTCCACATGCTCTTCTTTCCCAGCCCTCTCCTCCCTCCACAGGCTGAGGAACCGAGGTTGTGGCCAGGCTGATTTAAGAGCTGGAGACTTGCAGGATGGCTGCATTGGGTCCCTGGAGCGGAGGCAGGAATGACAGTGGTGCTCAAACTCAAAGAGCGTCCCAAGGCCCCTGAAGCCTCATATTTCCATGGAAGGTCTCCATGGTAACTGTTCATCATTCTTGGTACTGTGTTTCTGTGCTTGGAGAAAATGGATAGAATTTATGCTAGGCCGGCTCTTCTGGCTGAACATGAAAGAATCAGGAGAGCCTCTAGACCAGTGGTTCTAAGCCTTCCTAATGCTGTCAGCCTCTTAAATACAGTTTCTCATGTTGTGTGACCCCCCAACCATAAAATTACTTTGTTGCTACTTCATAATGGTAATTTTGCTAGTTATGGATCCTAATGTAAATAAATGTGTTTTCCAATGGTCCTATGTGATCCAGGTGAAAGGGTCGTTTTACATGCCCCCTCGACCCCCAAGGAGTCCCTTCCCACAGGTCGAGAACCATTGCTGTAGACATTGTGAGGGTCTCTTCTCTCCAGAGTACTCTATAGATCAGTTTATCATTAAAGAAACGATACTCAGTAAAATAAATCTAAATGTTAATAAACATTTAAGGGCACAATGAGAGACACTTTCTCTCCTCGCTTCCCAGATTTTACCCCGTTTCCGGATGCGGCCATAAACTATCTGTTTCTTATGTCCCCCATGCTCCTGGCAAAAGGAACCTCACTCCATATTATAATGTTTTATAACTTTGGGCCCTAACCACCTTGGGAATTGGTTTAATCAGTGACTGTGGATCTTAACAAAGATGCAGCAAAGCTTTTATTTGTGTTAGTTAGCCAACTGGTGGCTAAATGCTTAAACAACTCAAACAGGCCAGATTGGCTTTGGCTCAGGGTTTCAGAGGGTCCCAAGCCTCACTGCTGGCTCTGTCGGTCTGGGATCCATAGTAAGGCAGAACATATGTAAATGGTTTGTACCTCATCTATACAGTATGCTTCCATGGCTGCTAGCTTTCTTGGAGAATCTTCCCTGGTTGTTAGTGAGCATTGCCTAATTACTTTAGAGCAGGGGTCCTCAACATCCCTAATGCTGCAGCCCTGTAATTCAGTTCCTTATGTTGTGGTGACCCACCCCCCCAATAAAGTTATTTAGTTGTTACTTTATAACTGTAATTTTGTTACAGTTATAAATCATAATGTAAAGATATGATATGCAACCCTAAGGGGGTCAAACCCACAGGTTGAGAACCACTGCTTTAGGTTATTAATATGGCTGTTCTGTAGGAGGGCTGTGTCAGGAGACAGCAGAGCCAGGATTCTAATCCAGGATGTCTCCTTACTGAGCCCGTGTTCTCTTCCTGTGCTCTGTTCCAGTAGGAACTCCGTACCATGTACCATGTGCCTTTCTTCTCTCTGTGCTGCCTGGGAAGTTCCCTATGAATAGTTAGGGTGGGTATAGTATAGGTTGGGGAAGTGGTGGGGAACGGGAAACCAGGGCTGCTACTTCTTAGGATCTCCCTTAATGTGGGGAAGGTGGATGCATAGCTGTGTGTCCCAGGGATGGCTTCCTTGGGAGTGGCACCTCTCTCAAGTCTTGAAGGAATGTAGGAATGCATTTGACTGATTTCTTCATTTATTTATGGGTTAAGCATGAATGAACCTCTTGTTTCCTGACGGGCTGGCTTGTCTGGGTTCCTCTATATGATTTTATTCTAGGATTTATTTTTCTCATTCTCTTAATGATGAGGAATAGGTTGGAGAGTAGCATCCTGGCCCTTTGCCTCCTGGGTCCTCTGTCTCCACCTCTGATCTCTTCCTCTGCCAGCACTAATATTAGCAAAATGAATCAGTGGAGGTTCTTAGGATAAATGATGGAGCAGGAGAAGACATAAGGTGACTTGCAGTAGGTTGAGTTATTTATACTGCCTACTTGGGATGATTGCTCAAGCTCGAGTCTGCCTCCTTGAGACGACTGCTCACGTGCTGTGGAAACAGTCAGGAGTGTGGGCTCCTGAAGTTCCTGGGTGTGGCTTAGCAGAGCATTGCCCATGGGACTTAGTGTGTAAGGGTTCATGATTCGCTGGAGTGATACCCCAGACTCACCCTGGACTCAAATAGTAAGTAAACGCAAAGAGTGTTTTATTCTGCAGAAGCCCAGCATACTGGGGTCTTCCATTACCAGAATAGAGAGACACCCAAGTGAGTTTGCAGATTTGATTTAAAGCACATTAGGGAATTCTAGGTTAATCTGCTGGGTCCATCTCTACGGCCATTCCATTATCAGGGTGTTGGGGCTGGAAACTTGCTGGGGGAGGTCTGGAAATTGCTGCTCACCCATTGTCCTTGCTTTAGGGAAGGTGGTGGGGCTTCTGAGGCCTGGGCTTGCCTGGAATTGTCCAGTTCTTGGAAACAGAGATTAAGCCTAGTCTTCATAACTGCTAATTTGAAGCCTGTCATGGAATCAGCCTAACCTTCTCAAGTGCAGACACTTGGTCCAGTAAGCAGATCTGGAGTTTACTGGGATAGCCTGAGTACCTTCTGAAGATTAATGAATAGCTTGGAAGCTTTGGTCCTGGGATCTCTGAGCACAGGCTTAGAGCTTACCAGTGGAGGCAGCTACCCAGAGCCCAAGGGAATAGACTGTATCTATTAAATGTTTAGTCTCCATTAAATGTTCAGCCACAGGTGAAAGCTTCAGATTGTAAACTCTCTGAACCCCAGTTTCTTCATTGATTAAAATGAGCTTCATATTTTTGTCTGCCTTACAATGTGATGTGGAAATTAAAAGAGAGTAACACCTGCAATCTATGTGGCACATGGTAAGTTAGCTGTCAGCAAACACTATTTGAGGAAACGGGAGAGTAGGCCCCTCCTCTGCCATCTGCAATCGAATTGGGATTCCACAGACAGGTCAGCTGCATCCTTGCTGATGTTTGGTCTTTGCTATGTATTGTAATAACCTTGCTCCTTAATTTAAAACGATTGGTTAAATAAAAATGCCAACTGCCAATAGTTGGGCAGAAGAATCACCAGTGGGGTTTGAGGGCTTGGGGTCTGAGGAGAAATCACAAGGGGAGAAGAAGGTGGAGAGAGGAGGAAGCTGCCATGGGGTAGGTGAATCATAAAAACATAGCTACAAGGGCTAGCCAATTGGAGGTAAGAGTTGCCCAGATGGAACATGGCAAATTATAAAATGGAATTATTGATAGGGAAATATATTTAAATAGCATAGAGGGTAGATATCTTCCCAGCTCTGGTGCTGATTAAGGCTTATCATAATAATAAAAGTTGGTGTCTTTTATCTGGGAACTGAATGATCAAAGGTGGGACAAAACCCCTGATTGAGATGAAATATTTTCTATAACAAATTGGTGCCCAATGTGGGTCTTGAAGCCACAACCCTGAGATTAAGAGTCTCATGCTCTACCAATGGAGCTAATATAATTTCAGATTAAAAGATAATGCTTTTCTACTGTCAAAAACCATTTTGCTCTAGGAAAGGTGTGTTCTGCTGGTCAGTGTGGGGACTCAGAGTTGGGTTGGGACAGAGTTGTTTTGTTTTTATCCCACAGAAAAACAAAGCTATTCTCATGAGAGCTAGTATGGGGTAGAATTTCAGCTACTATGAGCAACCAGTCTGTCTCCTTAGAATGAGGGGCTCCCATGGGAGAACTAATGGCAACTTGTGAGAGCTAACTTGAAAATAGGTATCACATTGCTGTGAGCATCCAGTCTCTATAAACATGGGCTTCCATGGGAGAACTGATTACGGTTCAACCTAGCACATTATAAAATAAATGAAAGGGAATTTAAATTCAGTTGAATATAGAGAAGGATATTAAATAAATTTACATAAAGAGAAAGGGGATATAAGTATATTTATCCACAGGGATATGAATCTCCAAAGAAAAGAGAAAGAAATGAGAATTGATATAAATGTTTTGAAGGGTACATAGATAAATACATCCAGGCCTTTGATCTTAGTACTTGGGAGATAAAGGCAAGGACAGATAGGTTTCTTGGGAGTTTGAGGCCAGCCTAATCTACAGAACAAATGCAAGTTGGCCTGGGCTATACCGAGAAACCCTGTCTTAATAATTAATAATAATTGTTTTTAAACTGTTTTAAGTATCAAAGATACTAATCTCCAGAAAAGAGAGAAAGAAATGGGAATTAATATCAATGTTTTCAAGGTTATGTAGATCATGAATAAATAAATCCAGGCCTTTGATCTCAATACTTGGGAGACTAAGGCAGGGATAGATATAGGTTTTTTGTGAGTTTGAGGCCAGCCTAATCTACAGAGCAAATCCAGGTCAGCCTGGTCTACACACACACACACACACACACACACACACACACACACACTCACACACACTCACACACACACTACCCTGTCTCAATAAATAATAATAATTGTTTTAAGTTGTTTTAAATTATTAAAATGAAGGTGGCTATATGTTCTATGCTTGTGATGGTATTGCAAATCGTCTATGAGAGAAGTCTAACTAGAGCAGACCTAAATTTAAAAAGGGGGCTGCTAATTGGACCAATCTATACTCTTAATGATTTCAAATTGCTGGACCAAAGGCATACTATGGCTGGAGACATGGCTCAGCCTTTAAGGGCTAGGCTCACAACCAAAAATGTAAGAGTTCAGTTCCCATCCCTACTTAATTTTGTATAATGTGTGAATAAAGTAACTGGAGTGAGCTAGCTGGGTGTTAGTCTTCCAGGGGAGGCTGTACCCCTCTACTCCTTTGGAAAATGAGGGCTTAGCATCTTGGCGAGCTTCCCTCTCTATTGGCTGCACCTACAACCAACATCAGTCAACACATCCTGGCTGGTATGCCTGGAGAGAGTCACTGGCGCCATCACTCTAGCTATAGTCACTACAGCTGTATGCACAGTCTTGATGACAGTAGATGAGGTAACAGAGAACTGCCTGGTGGACCTCCGTTGATAGTTGTGAAGTCATGGGCATTGAGTGCTCACTGAATGGGGGTGTCTTCCTGAACCGTTCTCCGGGGCTATTATGAAAGACAATAAAAGGTCAGGGTGAAGGTTGTAGGATATGGAACCAGAATGCGGAGGTCCACCCTATTTTAACTCTTTACTACTTGTGTGCATTTGGACTGGTCATGGGAAAAATATTTATAAGGATCAGAAAAGTTGGTATGAGAAATTGAGCCCTTATCAGCTTGGTGCCTGGTCCATAGAAAAGTTCGATAAGTTATAGCCACTATGATTATTATCAGCCCTGCAGCCAAGTTCCAACTGGTCACTGACCTATTTGGCCAAGGGTTTGTTCATATCACACCAAGCCAACTACACCTTGTGGCTCTGTGTTCAGGCTTTCACTGATTCCTATAGGGAACTTTCCACTTACTTGGGTGTAGTATTGGTGCACACAGGTTCACCAGCCAGTCTGTGGTCCACCTCATTGTGTGGCCAATATTGTAGCCATTAGAGGAAATTGGGGTGATGGGAGAGGCCCTGGTCATCTGGGATGAGAAGATAGCTTGGGAACAGGATGCCCACATTGCCCTGGCCTCTGTTCTTTCCTGTGCAGAGTAGGGAAGTGGCTGTGATCCCTGCTCTTTGCCCTCCACCCTAGCTGTTAAGGGAACACCTTAGGTGTCTCACCATAGGCCAGATGGCAGCTGCTGTGTCAGCCAGGATGCAGCCAGGAAGTTGATAGTTTTCCTGGTACTGGAATGAGGTCAGCAAGGGATGGGGTCAGGAAAGGTCTACTGCCCACCGGAGTGATGTCTGTTCTGAGAGAGTCATGTGCTCTTATTAAAGGACAAAACCTGGGTGGGCATCCTGAGAGGACAGTGGTGGGTGGAGGTTGAGTGGCCCAAGAGAGAAGGTGGACCACTCATAGTCTCAGATGCTGAACTGAGAATGCCTTCAGTTTGGAGATAAGGTCCTGAGTGACTTATTGCCAGGGTTCTGGGGAATTCAGTCCTGGGCTCACTGTTCCCAGAATCTGGAACCCATTGCCTGGCTGTCTTGTTTATCTCTCTGTATGGAAGGTGGCCGTTTGGAGAGTGGGTCAGAAGGACAGACTATATTTACTCATGACCATAGTTGATGATGCCAGCAACACTCTTCAGAAGTGTGACTAGTCACGACCTGATTGGCCTGACTGTAGCATGGTTCCCAGTAGGAGATAAGATGACAGAGAAGGCATTTGGTCTCCTTCCATCCTCAGACACAGTTTACTGAAAGGTAATTAGCCGTGGGACGCACAGTTGGCAGACATTACTATCTTTTCATTCCTACACCACAGTGTTAGGTTGGCATATGATAGATCTCAGTGGATGAGGTGACAGGGAGCTGCCCTGTGGGCATCTCTCTACCTCTGTTGATAGTTGTGGAGCCGTGGGCAGCAAGTGCTCACTGAACCTAGAGAGCCACAGAGGCTTCAGTAATACAGTACCCTAAGCAACTGCATCTAATCTTTGGGTGTCTGCCAAGGCTCAGGATAGGTCATGGATCACAGTGGCTACTCCCATGCTCAGACTGTTCTTCACCAGGGCAGGTAGCTTGGCTTCCTCATGTCTCCATCCTCAGCAACTACCATGGTTGTAGAAGCATAGCCAGAATGGCTGCCTTCCTGCCAACAGTGAATACAGTTGTTTCTCTGTGTTCCTGAATTCCACCTCTATAGAGTTAACCAACTATGAATCAAATATTTCTGAAAAAATTTTTTTCTGATCATATATATTTTTTCTTGTCCCTATTCCCTAAACAATATAGTATATATAACATATCTTTATATTCTAAGATTTTATTTATTTATTTATTTATTTATTTATTTATTTAATGAGTGTGTGCCTGAGTCTATGTCTGTGCACCATGTGTGTGTGTAGTGCCTATAGTAAAGGCTAAGAGAGAACATCAGATTCCCTGAATCTGGAGTTATAGGCAGTTTGTAAGCTGTTTGGCATGGGTGCTGGGACCAAACTCAGATTTTTTGAAAGAGAAGCAAGTGCTCTTAGCTGCTGAGCCATCTCTCCAGGCCCAGCATTTACCTTTGTTTGTTTGGTTGGTTGGTTTTCTAAGACAGGGTTTCTCTGTGTAGCCCTGGCTGTTCTGGAACTCGTTCTGTAGACCAGGCTGGCCTCAAACTCAGAGAGATCTGCTTGCCACTGCTTCCTGAGTGTTGGGATTAAAGGCGTACACCACTGCTCCTAGCTCAGCATTTACATTTTATTTGGTATTATAAGTAACCTAGAGATGATATAAAATATACGAGAAGACATGAGTAGGTTATATATCAATAGCACACCATTTTACATACGTTTTGGAGTGTCTGATTTTTGTTTCCTTGGGAGTCTGGACCCAAGTCCTTATAGATACCAGCAACACGACTATATGTGTTTGAATGATATCTAGAACCTAGAAATCGCTGGGCGGTGGTGGCGCACGCCTTTAATCCCAGTACTTGGGAGGCAGAGGCAGGCGGATTTCTGAGTTCGAGGCCAGCCTGGTTCACAGAGTGAGTTCCAGGACAACCAGGGCTACACAGAGAAACCCTGTCTTGAAAAAAACTAAAGATAAAAAAAAAAAATTTAAAAATAGAACCTAGAAATCTCAGTAAGTGAAGAAAACAAATAACTCAGCACATATATTTGAGTTCAGTACTGGGTGACAGATTGTTCTATATGGTTAGCAGTGGGTGTCACCTCACCAGATAGCTACTGGCACTGGGCAGTGGATTGGTAGGAATGCTGGCTGTTAAGTACCACTTGGCTCCCAGGGATAAGGACACTTGTCTTTCATTTAATCACTCAAGAGCCCCATGAGTTAGTACACTATCATTTTTATTTTAGGGATGAGGAAATTGAAGCTCAGGGTCAGGAGATGTTTCTTGAGGAGCATGTGACCGCTGAGTGCCAGAGCTAAATCTAGAGGCTGGTTATCTTGCCGGCAGGCCAGTGTGCTTTCTCTGGTCACATGTTACCTTTTCTGGCTCTATGAAGTTTTATGATTGTTTCTGGTGGGGGTCTATGATTGTCATGGGTTGTGTTTGATTTGGTGGCCTTTAGGAGTCTCAGTGTGAATCCTGAACTTAGGGAGGTCCAAGTGCTCTGAGATTCTGTGCCCCATAGTGTATTTCTCTATAGAGGATCTGAGCTTGCATCAGGCCTTCACAGAGGGGCTCATGGTCCAGTATAAAGTGAAGCGTGGAGCATCTGAATCTACACAAGGATGTTTGCAGAAACACTGACCAGAGATTCCATTTCTCTTATCCACAGAGGACTGATTACAGTGAAAAGTAACCTCAGCTACATCATTGAGCCTGTCCCTGGCAGCGACAGCCAACACCGCATTTACAGATCCGAACATCTCAAGCTGCCCCCGGGGAACTGTGGGTTCGAGCACTCCAGGCCTACTTCTAAGGACTGGGCCCTACAGTTTACACATCAGACCAAAAAGCAACCTCGCAGAGTGAGTGTTTAGGTTCCCAGCGGAGCCGGCAGACTGGAGCTTGTTCTCTGTGCACACTTTGGTTCCAGGAGTATTTCTAGATTGAGAGAGAATGGGTAAGAAAGAGGGAGAAACCCACCTCTCTCTCTCTCTCTCTCTCTCTCTCTCTCTCTCTCTGGATCGTTGACTGAGATACCTTCATAAGAGAACCACTGTTTATATTTTCTAAAATACTGATTTCAAAAACTGTATAAGGTTAAAAAAATGTCCACTTCCTCTCTTGGAATGGCCACCTCATCCGATGTACAACATGTGTTTTGTTCACACTGAGAACGGAGGTCTGTGGTCTCAAGGTTACTTGGGAACTAAGCTGTCGGCATGTTCCCTTGTGGGGCGTTGGCCTCGATTTTGCCTGTGTTAGCCAGTTTGGCTTCTTTGGGTTTTTTTGAGACTAAAGGATTAGATCCCATGGCTCAGAAAGGCCTTGAGCAATAACCAACCAGCTGCAGATGGTCTGCATCCAAGACTGTCCCTAACACCTAAATGTAAAAGAAGCAAAAAGGTCACAGTGTGGTTTCCCAGCTGCGTTTGGGAATGCGCTGGAGCCAGCCATTTCTACTGCACTGACCTGCTCCTGTCTCTTGCCTAGATGAAACGGGAAGATTTACACTCTATGAAGTATGTGGAGCTTTACCTGGTGGCTGATTATGCAGAGGTAAGGGGCCAGTGATGGATTTCAGCAAACAAAATAAAACTCAACACAACACAACACAACAAAACCAGCCAAACAAAATATTTCTCTCTTAAAAGCATCCATTCAGCTTTCTGGGTGCTTTGGGAAAACTCATTTTTTTCTAGTTTATTGTATAAATTTGACTTTAAATCTGACCAAGGGTTCTTCTAGCCATTTTAAACAGTAAGGAAAAAAGAAAACAACAACAACAAAAAAGCCAAGGCAAGGCTCTCCTAGCATGGACACAGAAGCATGGGTTTTCTCAGACAGGAGCTCATGGTCCTACGGTTCTGACACTTGCTCTAAGGACTGTCTGTAATCCTTTAGAGACTCCTGTAGACTTCTGTTCTACAAAGGCAGCAAGTGCCTGCCGCATCTGATCAGATACACTCTTCTCAGATGTCTATCTATTTTTATAACCATGTTGGTGCTTCCCAAATGTTCCTGGAGCAGCAGCATATGTGGTACCTGGGAACCGTGGAAAATGCAAACCCCAGATTGTCAGGGTGGGGCCCCACAATCCATGGTTTCATAAGACATTGGAGTGGTTTAGCAGTGTATAGCAGGTGAGCTTGGGGAGCACTGGCCTAAAAGAGTAGGACAGTAGACCTACCAAGAGTAGGACCCTTGATTAATTTTCCTTGTATTGGACAGGCCCTAAGATTTCACAAACAGCTGTCTACCTGGCTCAATCATTTGTCTCACTTTCTTGGGGGACTTTCTGATTTTTCTGTGCTGTACCAACAACACAGTGCTTGCCATCAGGATGCAGCCATGAGCCAGAGCTGCTCCTGATTCTGAACTTTGCTGTAGAAGCACAAAACCCTTGTAGTTCTAGACATGCTAGCCACTGAAATGGACCCTTGGTGCTGCTTGAAATGCACACAGCGAATCTGATGTGGTTTGGAGCCTTGGTAGAGCTTCTTTGACGTGGTGATGTCAAAGATAGCAGGTAGCATGTAAAAAAAGTTTGAATGGAGACTTATCCTGGGGTCCAGGAGTTCAGTTCTGGTTTCTCCTGGGAACCCTCCATGTACCTACCACCCATATTTCCACTAACCAGGCATCATTACCTTTAAGTTCCATATCATGTGGTGACATGACCACAGCCAAACGCACTTTCCTATGCCCTGGCTGAACACTGCAAAACTCCCTGTCCTCCATGAAGGTGGGAGCACGGGCTCATTGCTGGGCCATGGTCTCATGTCCTCTCTGCTTGGGGCTACCAGCTTCCCCAAAAGCCTCTTTCTACACATCTCTGCCTTTCCCATAGTCCCACAGAGTGAATCAGGGTCAGTTCCAGTGGGTGGGAGAGTTCAAGCCCAGGTTTGAAAGCTGATTTTGAAAGCTAGAGGCAGGAAAAGAAGGAAGGCCCTTGAGCCTCCTTTAAAGACAGGAAGAGTTCACTGGACAGAGGAGTGGAGGTGAAGGGCTTTCTAGGGAGGGAACATAGTGTTTACTTTTAGAAATGTTTAGCTTTTTAAAACTGATGTTGGCATTTTTTTTTTCCCCAGCATCCAGGAATGGGTAGGTTCCGGGGTTTCTGTTCTGTTTTTCTCTACAGATTGTGTAAATGGGAGAGCAGTAACAAAGGTTAGTTTTCAAAGCCAGCCAGGCATCCCACTCAGCCCTGCCCCACAGCAGCAGCTTTGGCTCTCTGTATTGTGAAGGTTCCTGGGAGAAAGCAAGACCTTTCCTCCCAGATAGTCCTCTATTTAAATTTTGTGTCTAGTGTTGGCCATTTTTCCTAAGCTACAAGATCCTTTGATCAGAGGAAATGTCCTGAAACCCTAATAGAATGAGACACCTAGAAACCCACTGCTCTAGTTAAAGGGAGGAGTATTATTCCTTTGCCCAGTGGGTCCTTGGTGCAGGGTTTGACAAGCCACTACCTGTGAGTCTCCAGCAGGCACGGAAGAGGAAGAGCTGGGGAGTGGTTTGCCTCCTGGCAGCTAGACTCACAGAATACCATGCAAGAAAAGTCTCTGCTTGAAGCTGCCTCCATGGCTGTGGCCCCCCCCCCCAAGAGAATCTTATTGATGCTACTGATGCAGGAGGGTGAGGTACCCCTTAAGAAGCACCAGTCACATAGGCCCCTTTTGCTCCAGGGCCATGACTCGTACCTCCTGCCAACTGAGGGGATCTCTCGGTCCTCAGGGTCATGAACATCTCTCAGCTGTAGGCTTTGAATGATTCATGTCTGGGTTGGAATAGGCCAGGCAAGATTTGCAGCCCAGAATCTGCTGGCAGAAATGTATTCCTGGCAGTCAATCTGATGAATCGAGGGAAGGAAGTAGTATTCGTGATGTCTCACCTGGTGCTGAGGCACAGCAGCTATCTCTGGGCTGGGAACTCACAGCAGCCAGAGGGGTCTTTGAGTGGGAAAGCAAGCTCTGGGAAGTGAGGCTGTGCTATTGCCATCTAGAGAGAGCTGTGGGCAGTAAGTGAGCAAGCAGTGGCTCTCTGCCTGGGTCTAGATGGGAGCTTCTGGGATTTGGTTCTCAGTATATCTATCCTGTACCCATTCCGTAGCCATATCGTCACTGAGGAGTATAAGAGGGCCGCTTGGGTGGTTCTGGGCACATTTACTCATTCATTAAGTAAAATAGAACGCAATGGGAGCAAAGAGTGGGGTTTATACTGGGGGAGGGGAAATGGCTTTAGACATAGGGCTGTATAGGACTTTGATGGTACCAGCAGGATATGGGGTATCTGGGAAAGGCTGGCCTACCGTGTTATACATCCAGGGTTGTCTCAGAACGTGTAACATTGAAGCACGCCCCCCCCCCCCCACCTCTGTCTCTCTCTCTCTCCCTTTCTATTTTTTTTTTTTTTGAAGCACTTATTTCTTAAGACCAGAGGTTGTAAACTGTAGCCCATGTGAACCCATCACATGTTTCTATGAGTATTATTCTGGAGCAGGGCCACACCCTTTGATTTATGGTGTCCCGGAAGCTTCTAAGCCACCACGGAGAACTGTGTAGTTGTGGTCCATCAATGCAGAACTGAGCAGTTGTGGTCCACAATCACATGACCTACCAAGCCTAAGAATATTTACTCTGTAGTGCTTTGTGGAGTAAGCTTACTAACTCCTGCTTCAGAATCTTCTGGAAAACATGATACATTGTTTCAACTATGGTGGCCTTATTGGGCCTCACTGTTTGAGGATAGGATTAATATATTTGGAAGCCTGAAATCTCATCCCAATGCTGTAATAAATATTTACTAAATAAATGGAAATACTCTTGCCACGGGACTAGTTTAGAAGTCAGGAGGTCTTGATAATAGAAACTTCTAGATTAAACACTTTGCAAAGGTCTATGCAACAGGGTCCTAGGATTTAACTCTGTAGGAGATAAAGATAGCAATGGTGTTCTTTTCTGGTGAGTGGCGTTTCCAAGAAAGTCAAGGAAGGTTCCAGAATCTATACAAGAGAAGAAATGGTGTACCAGAGCTGGGAGTCAGCCCTGGTCAAACAAATATTCTAGGGCATTTTATTTGGCCTTTCATTTTTTATCTTGTTTGGGTATTCTCTGTTGTTTGGGAGGATCTGGAGGGAGGAAACCTGTGACAGTTTGAAATTGCACATACAGAATACCCACCTAACAATAAACTCACTAGGTATCCAGATTCTGTATAAAAATAATGGCAGACAGGGCGTGCCTATCATTTGGGGCAGGGGAGGTTACAATTCTAAATTCTTTTTATCTTCCTGTCCTGACAGTTTCCTTATTTCATTACTGAAGGTGAAAGAGGTCTTTCCTTCTCAGACAGAAATGGTAAATATGAGGCCTCCTCATGGGTCTCTAGGCAGACATTCTAATCAAGTGCAGCACAATCTTCTCTCCTCTTCTCGATTAGCAATGTCTGATTTCACAGTGATGAAGTCTAAGAATCTCACTACAGAAGGCACTGCCACTTGGAATTGTGTGGAAGGCAAAACCTGTTGCTGATGCCACATGGTCCTGTTGGCAGCACCCTCTCTGTGACATTTACATGGTCCCCCACTGCAGTTGGTCTGTGCAAGTTCTCAGTGAGTTTCTTAGCTCTTTTAAATTGTGCCCTTCTTAAGTAGAAGATTTGTTGTTATAGTTATTTCTGGCTCTCCCTCCATTGTAACTGAAGCTCCTGTAGGGTGGGATCAAGACCTTATGTTTGTATGCTCCTTTTATGCTAAGTGCAACAGCTTCTCTGTAGAGCAGTTCAGCAACCATTGGATCAGGGATAGCTGACCACATGCAGGACAAAGCCTTGTAAGATGTGTGACAGTGGCTTCCTATTGGGTTGATAAGCAAAGCAAAGAGAATAGTCCTTCCTCTGATCAACCAGTGAGCTAACCAGAAGCACTGTAATATAAAGGCAGGGAAATAACTTCCTGAAGGGGCTAGAAGAAGATAACCACATCTGCTCTGTTTACCACCTTGAGCTGGGAGATGGCGGTAACCGAGCTGGATCTCAGTCAGGTCCTTCCCTCCGTGAGCCATGGGGACCATCGCTGAAAAATCACTGCACACCAAAGACCCTTGGGTGAGAGCTGTGGAGGGGTCTGTCTCACCTGGTTCTGTTTGTCCCATTTAGTTTCAGAAGAATCGGCATGACCAGGATGCCACCAAGCACAAGCTCATGGAGATTGCCAACTATGTTGATAAGGTGAGACCAGGTGTGTACTTTCTGGGGGAGGTTGCGGCACCTCAGATGGTCTGCAGGACAGGAGGTTACACACATCTGAGCTCTTGTTGCTGATTTGGGACCCTGAGTTATCAACCGGAAGCAAGCAGCTCAGTTTCTTGGGTTGGGTTTTGTCTTGTGTTGGTTTGTGTGAGTGTTTGGGAGCTTTGGCTTGCTCTGTTTGAATTTATAAAGTACAAGCATTGGCTTACATTAGTGGCTTTCAGTTATGTTTACAGTTTTCTGATGGAATCCCATTTTAAAAATGAGATCCTGTGCCCCTGCCTATGTAAACATCACATGGAAGCAGATGGCTGGGACAGAAGTGCCCCCCAGCTCTGACCCTCTGACCTTTCTCACAAATGAAGTAACATTAAGGAACACTGGTCAAGGAAGAGCCCAACTTAAGAAAGTGTTGAGCATGTGCCCCCTCCAGGTGAAAGCCCAATGATTCTTTCTTAGGAGGGATTGAAGTGGACCAGTATCAGAAGGTGTGCACAGAACCTTTAAAAAATCAAGGCACTGTCTATCTAGAGCTGATGTGGTAAACTGTTTGAGGATTCCCCCCCTTTTAGGAAGACTACAAATAGCTACATTTCCTTAGTCGGGGTTGTTTAAAACATGCACTTAGGAAATTCACTGACATTTGAGCTGCACTAAATGGGGTGTTCTCAGGCCCAGACATATTCTATGTGAAGGCAAGTTCCAGCACAAAATGCAGAGAAGGTAACTTTGCAATGGTCGCCCCTCTCCACAGGCTGGCATTGTGGTCCTAAAAAAGTAAGCTTTGACATGCTTTGGTCACATGCCCCCTTTTAAGGGACAGTATTGGTGGGTAGACCTAAGGTTTTATGCTTGCCACTGGCTGACAGTTCCAGCCCTGGGGTCTCATGTCTCTTTGAGACTCTGATAACCATTTCAGGATACTGTAGAACTTTGAAGGCTTTCTTGGCTGGCTAGAGGTTCATGGATCCCTGATCTTGGGCTGGAGAAATGGTTCAGCTGGTAACAAATAGAAATTAGAAAATTTCAAGCTAGACGATGGAGATGCATACTTTTAATCCCAGCACTGGGGAGGCAGAGGCAGGTCTCTGAGTTTGAGGCCAGCCTGGTCTACAAAGTGAGTTCTAGAACAGTCAGGGTTATGCAGAGAAACCCTGTCTCTAAAAAACCATAAGTAAACAAACAAACAAACTTGCTTCCGGGCTTAAAAGGCAGAGTTGGTTGCTGTGAAGTCACTAACTGAAAAGTTCACAGCCGTGTATTTTTTTTCCCTCCGTCCTCAACAGCTGTGGAAACAGGCCACTGGTGTGTAACAGGTGAAAGTCAAACACTGGCCTTTCCTGGAGCGAAGGAGTCTAGGGACACAGTAGAGTCCTGTGTCCAGCTCCTAACTCACCAGCAATAGCATCTCAGCAATCCTGTAACCAAACACTCAACATCTGGAAAAGTGTGTTTTCCCTGGGGATACAGGAAGCTGATTCTACTGCCACCTGTGTAGCAACCATTGTCCCCAGACTGACCGAAGGGGAGGTGGAGGGCTTGGCTGGCTGGCTCTAGGAATCTTCCTCCTGCGCTGGGTGATTAGAGCCTACCTCTAGGTACTGATGAGAAATGGAAGTGGTATGTCAGTAAACATCAAACAGATAAACAAACAATCCTAACAACTGAAAAAGCCAAGATGTGGAGGGGAAAGAAGGAGGCCACACACCCTGGGTGTTGGAGGAAATCCTGAGCCTTGTGGATGATGGTCATTCTTCGAAGCCTCTAACGTCCCTCCCAGCACACAAAGTAATCACTCCCAGCAGGGTGAGGCACACAAGCTCCTCTGAAATTTGCTGAGCCAGCTACTTGGACTGCACATTTTAGAGTGAAAACTGGAAGGACTTCACACATTTGCTGAATCAGGGGGCCCTATCCACAGAGTTTTCTCTGAACTGTTAAGAAAAGCCAAGTTGACTTCCCTTAAAAAGCTCCTGAGTGAAGCAAATTCAGATGCTTTGGGTTTTTCTGTAATGATAATGAGAGATGTGGCAAAGGCAGAAGAACCAGGAGCCCATCTAGACTGCAGTTTCCTGGGGACAAGTGAAGGGTCTGAATGTGTGCATGCGTGTGCGTGCGTGCGTGTGTGTGTGTGTGTGTGTGTATGTGTGTGTGTGTAGATGTGTGTAGTTTATTATTATCTATATATTTTATGATCCCAATGCTGTGTGTCTGTATATGTATAGTTTATTATATATATATTATATCCCAGCACTCTGTGTGTGTGTGTGTGTGTGTGTGTGTGTGTGTGTGTAGTTTATTATTATATGATCCCAGCTCTTCAGCAGCAGATGGTCACAGGGCCCTGGAGCTATAATCTGGTTCATCCTGGCTCCAGAGTCTTTCTGCTGAGATTTTGGGCAAATTCCTCAACCTTTCTAAGCCTCAGTACCTTCCTTGTTCGTGGAAAGTACTTGATGAACAGTAGACCCTAGTTATTATTTTTAGCTGCGAAGGAACCCACCACTTTTAGATTGGAGTGATCTATCCTTCTGTGGCTTTTATGTATATGAGGGTTTTTTTTGTTTGTTTGTTTCTTTTTTTTAAGTCACCAGTGGGCTGGGGAGATGACCCAATGTGTAAAGTGTCTGCTGGGTACACAAGGATCTGAATTCCCAGCACCCATCTAAAAACCAGGCATGGTGGTATGTACCTGTAACCATGTGGCTGGTGGGGGAAGGTAGGGGACAGAGACAGGTCCATCCCTTGACCTCATAAGCCAATCAGTCAGGTTGAATCAGTGAGCTCCTGGTTTAGTGAGAGACCCTGTCTGGAAAAAATAACATGGGAGAATAAATGGATGAAGGCAACATGTATCTTTGGGCTTCCTGTGTATATTTGTGCACGCACAGGATACATGTACATGTAACACAGAGTCACTGACACGGTAGCATCAAGGTCAGGTCCATCAAAGAACCCCTTGATGGTCCGGGTTCTATTCCCTCTACATTTTTTTTAACCTCTGCTTCCTAAGCCAAGACACTCCAGTTTGACCACCAGAATGCATCTCTCCGAAGATCTTTCTGGAGCAGAGAGCAATCCCAGTGGCTGTGCTCTGAGCTCCTAGGCTGGATGGTGAGAGAAACGGGCCTTTCTGTGTCTTTTCAGTTCTACCGCTCCCTGAACATCCGGATTGCTCTTGTCGGCTTGGAGGTGTGGACACATGGGGATAAGTGTGAGGTTTCAGAGAACCCGTACTCCACCCTGTGGTCCTTTCTTAGTTGGAGGCGCAAGCTGCTTGCTCAGAAGAGCCATGACAATGCTCAGCTAATCACGTAAGCAGCCCTTTTCTGGTCCTGTTGCATCAGCTTTGGCTGCAGAACCTCTGCCTGCCATTAGGGGTGCTGAGTTCACCCTTTCTTTCACAGGGGCAAATGTTGATTGTGCAAGACCTCCCCCTACTCCCTGGGCCAGATAACCAGGCATTTTCAGACTCAGCACACCTTGAAAGGATGTTTAAAAGCCTAAGAATGATAATAGCCCTCTGACGTGTTTTCTATCCATGTGAGGGAGTTACCCTCACCCCTAATCAGCTGAGCAGCTGAAGCACTTGGGAGTATATATTACAGGAGTGAGCAGATGACTCTTGATCACAGCTGATAGCCTGAAACAGACGTTCCTGAGCACGTCAGCTGACCTCCCACTGCAGGATGCAGGGGATGGTGCACAGGTCCTCCAGACAGTTCTATGGGATCTCGGGGCTGAGTGCCTGGGAAGAGCAAAATGGTAGGCTATAGGACGTTCATGCCTGGTGAGAGGAAGTACTGAAGCATTTGGCCAAGTGCTCTGGTGACTTTCCAGCAGTCTCGGAAAGAAAGGAATACTGATGGGGTCAGGGTGCTAAGCGACAGCCCCCTAAGGGTGATTCATATGTATTAGTGTTGCCTTCTGGGATGGTTTGAGGTGGTTCATAATAAACATACATACATAATAAACTCCTTTACTTGTTTTTATTTTTTAATATAGCAGAATCAGCATTATTTCATCCTTGGTACCTTGATTTACGCTTTCATAATAACTTGCATTTCCAATATTTACCTGCCCCTAAAATCTGGACTCTTAGTGGTCATTTGAGGACTATCTACTCACTGAGAAACTCCTTGTTTGCTGAAACATTTGGCCTGAACTTTTAGAATGAACACCTTGAATCTGTTTACAGTAAAGCTTCCCAGGAGCTAAGTGCAAGTCTCTGAAATGCCAAGTAGGGCTTCATACGCACAGATTGGCATATATTGAGTTTATTAAGCAAACATTTATTAAACATTCATTTATCCCTCCTCGCCTACTCCGGGTGGGTGCGACTGAGAAGGGATAGGTTAAACTGGGGAAAACGGGCTGTTGACACGTTAGGGTCATCATTGCAGAGCACAGGTGGAAACAGCTTAGCCCTGTACTCAGCTGCAGTTTGTGAGGCTCTGAAAGGGACTCAGCTGCTTTCTTGGTCCTTGTGTGATGTGTGGATCACAGTGTCAGCCCCACAGCTGCTGCCCAGCATCTCCATTTTTGCCCCCAAGACACACGTCACCAATGGTAAGGCCTGAGCCCCTGGCCACTGGCGAAAATGGACATGATTCACTTGGGCATCACTGCCTGGGCCACACCCTTCCCCATGACGCCTGCCTCAGGCCATTTTCTATGAATCAGGAATGGGGCACAGCTTTTCAAGCCCTGCCTTTTTCCTTTTGGAGACTTTGGACTCATTCTGAGGGGAAAAGTGACCTTTCTTCTCTGCTACTAAGGGAGGAAGTGAGAGGAGGTGAGAGGTGTGGTATCTTGAAAGTTGTCCAGTTATCTGGGTTACCAGGCTTGTTCCCTTGGGAATAATCTGGGCATGTTAGGGGGTCAGTGCACAGCATGGTAGCCATTCACTGCTGTCCTAGGGGATCAGTCCTCTCAGCCCCCACCTGAATTGCATGTCTTTCTTCTTCCTTCAGGGGCAAGTCCTTCCAAGGCACCACCATTGGCCTGGCCCCCCTCATGGCGATGTGCTCCGTGTACCAGTCCGGTGGAGTTAGCATGGTGGGTCTCAGAGAAGACAATGGTGTTGCATAAGAGTACAATGGCTCCCAAGAGAGGAGGAGGCCAGCTTTGAAAAACCAATTTGATGTTTATAGTCGCAGAATTAAAAAGAGCATTAAAACGAGCAAATGTTTCAGATGAAGTTCTTAGGTCCATAGAATAGTAGCCAAGGGTGAAATTTCATTCATCGTAGTTTGTGGTTGTTTGTAAGCAATTGTAAAAATAGACCTTCAGATCTGTCATGTATTATTCCACAACAGGGGCTGGAGGAGGCAGAGCGGGAGCTGGGGGCAGGGGAGAAAACAGAGATGGAAGTGTTTCCAGTCCAGGTCTTGAGTCTTTAGGTATTGCATTGTGAAATCAGAGCCTGTCTCAAGAGTCACAGTTAGGAAATTGCTGTCTTTTGAAATTCTGACTTGGCAAGAATAGTTGTTTTTTTTTTTTTTTTTTTTTTTTTTTTTTTTTTTTTTTTTTTAACTTGGCTGTGTAGCTGTTGCTGGCCTGGAACTCATGTAGACCAGGCTGGCCTCAGCTTTGTTATCTAGCTGGAGATGACCTTGAGGTTCTGTTCTTCCCGATTTCATCTCTTGAGTGCTGGGATGACAAGTGTTTGCTAGCATACGTCAAGTTGGATGTGCTGGGATCAAACCCAAGGCTTCGTGCAAGCCACTCCAGTATCCACCAGTTGAGCTACATCCCTAGCCCCTGTATACTGGCTTGTCATTTCTAACATAGAGTGGACATAAAGGAAGCCTCTTCTCTGCTCATTTGTTATTTTACCCCCTACCCATTGTGTATTTTTATTGACAAGGTAGCATGAATGTTAAACCCCAGGTTCTAGAGTCAAATTGGTTTCAAAGAGCAGCCACGTGACTTTGGAGTTACTGCGTGTCTTTAGTTGTATGTAAAGTAAAGGTAACTTCTTGGCTTATGATCTTAGGGTAAGAATGAACATTAAATGAGATAATAAAAGGAACATACATATATATTTAGTAAACATTTGTTGTTGTTGTTTTTTGGAGACAGGGTCTCACTATAAAACACTATCTCAGAACTCACCATATAGACCTGGCTAGCCTGTAACAGAGATCCTCCTGCCTCTGCCTCCTGAGTGTCTGAATTAAAGGCGTGCATAACCATGCCTGGTATAAATATCCTTGTTGCTGCTTTTGCTCTGCTGTTTGGTTTTGGGGAATGGGTCTCACTACATTGCCCAGAGTAGTCTAAAACATCTGGGCTCAAATGACCCTCCTGCTTCAGCCTCTCCGTTGGCTGGGACTATAGGTTTATATCAATGCAACAGCTGTATTTGTTTTGATGATTAAGATCACACACTGTACCAGTTTCGTCTGGGGTGGCCCTTTCTGCCAGGGTGCTCTCAGAAAAACATCGAGCCAAGTGTATCTACCGTTCAACTCAAAATGATGTTCAAAAGAGGTACACCAACAGGTCATTCACGGTCTGCATCTTTTAAGAACACAGGTAACACAGTCTTTTGAGCATTTGCTTTTCTAGTGAAGACAGTGGCTTTAGACTTGTTAAGAGCAAGTTATGAAGAACCAATATGCTCAGTGTTAGGGGAGTGGAGAGCTGTCAGGCTCAGATGAGAAAAAAATCATGCAGCAATGGTGGCGCACGCCTTTAATCCCAGCACTTGGGAGGCAGAGGCAGGCGGATTTCTGAGTTCAAGGCCAGCCTGGTCTACAGAGTGAGTTCCAGGACAGCCAGGACTACACAGAGAAACCCTGTCTCAAGAAACAAACAAAAAAAAAAAATAAAGAAAGAAAAAGAAAAAAGGAAAGAAAAAATCATGCAGGCCAGGTGGTGGTGGTGCACGCCTGTAATTCCAACTCTCAGGAGGCAGAGGTATGTGGATCTCTGAGTTTGAGGTCACCCTGATCTACAGAGTGATTTCCAGGACAGTCAGGACTATACAGAAAAACCTTGTCTTGGGGAAAAAAAAAAAAAAAAAGGCAAAAAAAGAAAAAGGAATGCAAAGCAGAAAGAAACCCCTGATCTTGAATTTGAAATTCTTCTCTGAACAGGACCACTCTGAAAATGCCATCGGTGTAGCCTCCACCGTGGCCCACGAGATTGGCCACAACTTTGGCATGAGCCACGATTCTGCACACTGCTGTTCTGCCAGTGCAGCCGATGGCGGGTGCATCATGGCCGCCGCCACTGGGTGAGTCAACCAGAAGGGTGCAGGTCGGGAGACGAGTGGGCTGAGAGATGCAGGGTCAGCCTGACCCAAGCAGTCCTCCTAGGAGACTCTAGTAAAACTTTCAAACTGTTGATGAAGTCAGTTTAAATGATGTTTAGATGAAGCAGATGTGAGCAGATGTGTTGTGGGACACCAAGTTCCCCCAGCAGATGATCTAGAACCCTGCCTGGATTGATGAATGGTTTGTAGTTTTAAGCTATAAAATTGGCCACAATCCATTTTGTTTGGTTGGTTTGTTTTGTTTTTGAGATCGCATGGGACAGTCTTGCTCAGTCTCATCTTGAACTTGTGAATTTAAGCAACCCTCCCACATCAGCTACTAAAGTCTCTGGGGCAACGTAGAATCCTTATTACATCCCTTCAAGCCAAGCCACTATTGTTTGCTGTGCTTCCTAGAGAATGGTGGTTCAATGCAGCTTTCTTGTTCCTCTCACTAGTGTTTGCTCACCACTTCCTGACTATTGTGACACCCAAGGATGGTGGTGACATGCGGGATACAACTTCTCGGGCATACCTTTTGAGTTTGAGTTCCTGGTTAAGCCCACCCCTTTCTCTGCCAATCCCAATAGAGTATGTGTAGATAAATGGGCAACAGCTAAATTCATTATTACTCTAATTGTTTTTAAGTTATTCACACACTGTAGTGCCTGAACGGGGGCCTACTGTGGTCCCAAAGGAAGCCCTCAACGTTTAACCTTTACTTGTTTCAGAGACTAATGGGCAGGGCCTTACCAGTGTCTCTTTACAGACCTATGTTGTGATACAGCAGTTTTCCCGTATTTACCTATTGTGCTGTACTTCTGTGTGGTTTTCCTACATACACCTATGATGAATTTAATGTATAAAGTAGGCACAGTGAGAGGTGAAAAACACCAACTCACAATAAACTAGAACATTTGAAATACTGATGATAACAAAATTTACTTCCCACTTAGGATTTGTCCATTTTTGAATGTGTCAACTCAATATTTTCAGATCACTGTTGACTAGAGGTAACCAAGACCAGGGGTGGCAGCTACAAAGAAGGGACCGGCTGCACTTTGTTTCCACAGTATCAGGTGACTGTGGAGCTTTCGTACATACTACTGTCATGCTGCTGTGATAAAGCCCACACGTCTGTGTGTTGGGCGGTGGAGTTGGTTAGGAAAACAAAGATCAGTCCTTTAGCCCATGAGTGAGTGAAGCCTGTGGTCTCAGGCTTTCTGGTTCTGTTTTTTGTCACGAGAAAATAAATACCCATCTGGTGTTCTGTACAGCTCTCAATATGGAAACCTGTCTTAATGTGCTTTACCCTTTACCCACCTAGGCTCCCTCATGGAAAAGACAGAAATTACTGTTTCTCAACTGCCTTTTTCACTTTTAATAAGAAAAAGTGTAATGAATGGTGTGGCCTGTTCATCATCTCATGGTTCAGGATGGAAGAGTTCTAAGTTCACGTACTGATGAGTGTCCTGGTGAAGCAGAGGGCGTATGCAGGGTTCTCATTCAAGTGAACTTAGCCTCTTGAGTGGCAGGCAGGACAGCAAGCTGTTTGGTGTGCTTCAACTCGGCTAACACCTCCTTCTTCCCTGCCAGGCACCCTTTCCCCAAAGTGTTCAGTTGGTGCAACAGGAGGGAGCTGGACAGGTATCTGCAGTCAGGAGGTGGGATGTGTCTCTCCAACATGCCAGATACTAGGACGCTGTATGGAGGCCGGAGGTGTGGCAACGGGTACCTGGAAGACGGTGAAGAGTGTGACTGTGGAGAAGAAGAGGTAAGTGTCAGGGCCACGCTAGAGGGAGGGACGTCACATCAAAAGGACAAAGTGACGGATGATCTAAGTTGCCAGCATTTCTTACCCATGACTACCAAAGGCCCTCTGTGTGTAAGATGCAAACAGTGAGTCTGCCAGGTGGGCCGTTTCTATGTTCTCTGCAGCTGTGGACAGCACAGTCATATCTAGGATCAGGGTGGAGCCCTTTGAGCAACTGCTCTAGCCACAGACCATGATCCCAGGGCTCTCCTCCTCCCCAGAGGAGCCCCAGATGGTGTCTTTGGCCCTCCAGCTGCACTGAATTTATTTCTGGAGGCCACACAGCTGGGTGAGCTCGTTACAATGAGCCTGGTGAGGAGCCTTTAACACAACAGGCTCGTGCTGTTTAGCCCAGAGAAGAGAAGATTCGAAGGGAGTGTTGGAAGTGCTGTCAGGTCAGGGAAGAGCTTTTGCGGAAGGAGAAGCAGAACTCTTGGTGGACAGGCCTCGCCTCCTTCAGAGCTTCAGAATGAGTGTGAGCGCACACACCCTAGCTCTGTCATTTTTATCAGAAGGATGTTTTTCTGAAGAAGAAGAAGAAGAAAAGCAGAACTGTATTGTTTCATGTCTATTTTTTAAAGGATGAGAAAGTGTGTTAACCCATGCTTGGCAGCTGGTGAGCTGTAAGCAATGTGTGGCTGTGAGACTGAGGTATCCGTGTGCTCTCCATGTCAAGATGTTCTTTTGTTTTGTTTTTAGCACTTATTTAATGTGTGTTTGTGTGCGTGCGTGCATACGTGCGTGCGTGCATACGTGCGTGTGTGCATGTGTTTCCCTCTCTCCTTTCACCACGTGGGACTCAGGGATCAGACTGAGGTTGTCAGGTTTGAGAACAAGTGCCTCCACCCATTGAGCCATCTTCCGACCTCCTATTAAAACTCTAACCCTGTAGCTTCCAGAATAAAAGGACTAGTGAAAGACCAAGAAGCATGAACTAAAAGCAAGGATCGGCCCTGGCCCCTCAGCCTAGGGGGAGTTCTTTTCAGAACAATGTGGAAGGTAGGATTTTGTAAACTCAGTATGACCACGTAATTATGGGACAGCACCTACTTGGAATCACCACCTAGTCCCATCTTAGTTGTGGTATCCCCGAGGATGAAGCCCCTGTGTCTTTTCTCTGGCAAATACTCATTACCTTAGTAGAGAACTGCCAAGCGATGCTTTAGTGAAGTGTTCTAGGGAGCAGAAAGCAGAGCGTGCTAGGCAAGCTGAGGAATGGAGGTGGCAAGAGCGCCCCCTGCTGGGCTCTGACTCTTGCCCTGCTGCTGCCTTTGTAGGAATGTAAGAACCCTTGCTGCAATGCCTCCAACTGCACTCTGAAGGAAGGGGCCGAGTGTGCCCATGGTTCCTGCTGTCACCAGTGTAAGGTAAGTGTCTCTTTTGTCTGCCTCAGTCTTTGAGGTGACAGCCTAGTGGGTGACGGCTAGGTTTCAGCCTGTATCAGTGATTTTAGACACAGAGAGGGGGAGGGTGGTTCTTACCACTGGCCACTGTGGTAAGAATCTGTGCTTTCATGCCCAAGGCTTTGGATTTAACCCCATCACTGGTAGGAAGAGAAGGGAGAAAGGATGGGTGTGTGTTAGATATTTGGAACTGAGAATGTCTCTTTAACTAAGCTTACTGATTTTCCATCCTGGGCTTCATTGTGCTCAAATCACACCATGTATATGTATGTGTATATGTATATGATGTACATATATATATGTGTTAATAATATGTAAATATACAAGCAAATATATAAATAAAAAGATATATATGTATGTACATTTAAAATAAAAAGATATACATATATATCCGTGTGTATATATCTTTTTATTTAAATACATATCTTATATAGGGCTATATACATACATATAAAATAAAAATATATATATCTACATATACATATATGTGCATATGTGGATATATATATATTTTTATTTTTATTTTATGTGTGTATGTATATATGTATATATATATATATATATATATATATATATATATATATATATATATATAAATTTTTTTTTTTTGAGACAAAATCTCACTAAATTGTTCAAGGTGGCTTTGAACCTACTCTGGAGTCCAGGCAAGTCCTGACATCATCTCCCAGGAGAGAACATAAGCCACCAGGCCCAGTGAGGCTCATTTTTATTTGAACACATGAGAAAAGAAAACCATGATTTTGGTGAACATAAATGGCCATCTTGGTAGATGTCTGGCACCAGGATGAGAATTTATGTTAACTGACTCAATCTTTACCCCCATGGGGTACACATTACTGCCTTCATTTTCAGGTGAGGAAACTGGGTCACTGGGAGACGGGTGATGTGTTCTAGACTCCATCAGGACCTAAACCCAGCTCTCCCTGACTCCGAAGCACACATTGTTAATATCAACGTGGGAAATAATTTATTACCATTAATAGTCACGTAGTACTGAATTCAAGAACTTTTTAATCTAAATCTGACAATTCAGGAAGTCCCAAAATATATATTTTAAAAAATTAACAGATTTGGTGACAAAATCTGACCCAAATGGATATCAGGCTAATTATAGTCTTTATAAAAACTTACCTAAAATAGTTTTATTTCATCATAATATATAATATATTAATATTTTTGGTTATAAAGCTTATCCTGGGCCTTGTTAGAGGTTATGTAGTACATATTTTTTATAATTATACACATCTATTATATTCATACAGATTTGTTAGGCACAGACACTATTATGATATTTGAACTTTTGAGTTATTAATCTGAAAACCTGAGTCCCCGAGAAGTTTGAGAAGGTAGCTGTGGCCTGTCCCACCCTCAGCTTGGCGAGCACACACTGTGTTCATGTGTTGTTCAAGTACAGCACTGAGCATGCTTGCTCTTAGCAGCCAGAGAGAGGGCTGTAATCTGGAATTATGGGTAAACAAGACCCAAAGGTCAGTTCTGTAGTGCTGGTTAAGCGCACACATGTCCAGAGGCTTCTGAATCTGCCGCTGGCCCTGCTCACCCTTGCCATGGTCGGCCTTTGTCATTCATTCCCTCAGTGAACCTTTCAGCCTAAGAATGGGCAGCAGAGGGGCCTGTTGGGTTTGTTTCCCCAGAGGAGCAGGCAAGTGGCATGGTCACCTGGAATCAGGGGAAGGACTACCTCTGAGTATAGGTGTCCTTGCCTGGCTCAGGAGAACTTGGACATTTGCTGTTTTGACATGGAAGCCCCCCAAGGAGGCTGTGCTGGGTTGAGTCCTTCAAGTCTCAGACCAAGGCTGAAGAATAAGCATGGAGTGACTGACCTTTCACTCAACTCCAGGATTTCAGATTGAGCCTCACAAAGGATTCCTTGACTTTAAGCCCTGACCACAAGGTGAATTTGTGAATTTGGGGAATTTGGTAACTGCCCGAGTCTCTGTCTGTAGACCCTTATGAGTGTTAGAGCCATTGATATAAAGTAGCTGTATCAATTTCATGGACCTTGTGAGGGCCAGACGAGATAAGTATTTGGATACCACTTAGCCCCGTGCTTTGCATAGCAGTGAGGGCATGCTGTTTGGAATCATAAGCTGGATGTAGTGAGACGTGTCTACAGTTCTGCTACTCCAGAGGCTTAGCCAGGAGGATTGACATGAGTTCAAGGCCAGTCTGTACTAACTAATGAGTTTGAGGCTAGTTTCAAGAACAAAACAAGACTGTTGTAAATTTAAAACTTACAGGAACAAAACAGTAATGTTGTAAATTGAAAGTTTACATGAATGTCAATTTTTTTCTGTGTGAGTATATGCAGGTATGCATGTACGTATGTACCCTTATCAGGAGACTGCTCTGCCACATACCACGTGACTTTGAATATATTGTGTCTCGCTTCTTTAATTATATAAGACTATCATGCAAACTAAATAAAGTCCTAATAACACTTAAGTGAAAGGTGGTTACAATGGCACAGAGAAAACTATAGATCGTTACATAAACATTATTTCTCAGCCGCTGTGAAAAGGAATTGCGTTAAGTTTGTCTATGCAGATACCTTGTGATATCAAGGTAATCAAAAACTGTTTTCCACAGATAAGATGCTCTTGAGCCCTTGGTTGAAAGGGTTGGGGACAGGGAAGAAATGACTACTTTTCTTTTCTCGTTCCTCAACCTAGCTGGTGGCTCCTGGAACCCAGTGTCGTGAGGCGGTGCGACAGTGTGACCTCCCCGAGTTCTGCACTGGCAAGTCTCCCCACTGCCCCACCAACTATTACCAGATGGATGGCACCCCCTGTGAGGGTGGTCAGGCCTACTGCTACAATGGCATGTGCCTCACTTATCAGGAGCAGTGCCAGCAGCTGTGGGGACCTGGTAAGGAGCCTCCTGGAGACTTTGTTCTCTTCCATCCACCACTTCTGAGCCTGTCTCCCCACTGGCCACTTGGCATGGCCTAGAACACTTTCAAATACCACATCTCATCCTCTTAGCTCAAGGGAGACATCCAAGGGCAGCCAGGTGACAGTATTTCTCATAGTCTTTTGAAGCTTTTAATTCTAACACTGAGCAAATAGCAATACTCCCCCGACCCCCAACACACCAGTGAAGCAGATGGAGAATAAAAGAAAATAAAAAATATCCTTAAACTACAAATGTTTAACTTCAGTCATACTGAGGGAAAGCAAATTGTAAAAAGTAGAGAGTTTTCATGTATCGGATCTCAAAGACGGCAAGTGATGTAGTAACAATAACAACCATCCTAATATGTCATCATGGAGGGTATGTCTTAGGGTTTGTGTTCCTGCACAAAACATCATGGCCAAGAAGAAAGTTGGGGAGAAAAGGGTTTATTCAGCTTGTACTTCCACATTGCTGTTCATCACCAAAGGAAGTCAGGACAGGAACTCACACAGGGCAGGAACCTGGAGGTAGGAACTGATACAGAGGCCATGAAGGAATGCTGCTTACTGGCTTGTCTCCCGTGGCTTGCTCAGCCTGCTTTCTGATAGAACCCAGGACTACCAGCCTATGGGTGGCACCATGGACACTTTAACAAATTGGTGTGATTTTTTTGTTTTTGTTTTTTTTTTACATAAAGAATTAAGTCTTGGCTCAATAGCTGATAGCAAAAAACATAGAGGGTCTTCAACAGTTTTCAGAGTTGACCAACATTATGATTTTATAGTTGTCTGAACTATATCGATGTGTGGTGCAAAAGTTACATAATTGTTCAGGGCCTTACTAGAAATTGTTGGAAATTCTAATCTGACCCCAAATCATGATCCGTTCAGTGATTTTTATTTTTATTTTTTAAGACAGGGTCTCAGTGTGTGTCCTGCTTGAAACTTACTATGTAACCCAGGCTGGCCTGCAACTCCCAGAGACCTACCTGCCTCTTCCTCTCTAGTGCTAGGATGAAAGGCAGGCAACCATGCTCAGCTAGTGTTTTGTTGTTTTGTTTTGTTTGTTTGTTCGTTTAAAAGGAACTGAAGTCAGGAATGCAGACAGCAGTTTTATAAATCAAACTTTCCGATAGAATATTAACATTAATCTGATGTTTATCTGCTGGGGAATGACAGTAGGGAAAACATCTTTGTTTTCCTTAATGAACCTATTGCATAAGAGACAACATACATACAGTAAAAACATGATCAGTCATACTATAAAGTAGCCTCAAGTCTGAGCTAGTTTTGGTGGCATTTATTGGTTGTATGCAGTGTGCAGCTGTGTTGAAAGCCAAGCTGTAGTAAAGTCATGTGACGCACCATGAGTGAGCTCTGAATTCATGACACATTCTGTTTTTAGTTAGTTTGGGGTCATTGCACATTCAGAATCTCTTTAGTGTTGCCAGTGTTTTGAGCCCCGCTCCCATCCCATCCTCACCCCATCCCCACCCCCATTCAGGTGTGGGATTCCATCTGCCACCATTTTCAGAAGCTGTGAATTACACTACTTAGAAACAGCCTCCAGCTGTGCTTGCTTATGGATGTAAAGATGTTTTGTAAGATGTTATTACACTGTTGCTAATTGTAGCAGCAGCATCCACTGTGCCCTCAAGTCATGTGACTGAATGCCACCCGGCTGAATTCTGTATACAACAAACTAAGCAGAGCCGCAAAGTACAGAGCTTTGTAAAGATGCTTCCTTCCTTTACTGTGTTCTCCCACCAAGATGCCCAACATCAAATCTAAGGGATGCAGAAGATCAAGAAGACAATTTTTTTTTTTCAAGAAGACACACTGCTAAAGGTTGTTGTTTTTCCATGATATAGGAGAGGGAAAACAAGGTAGCTATGAAGAAAAAACTCCAAAGATATGTTTTAGTTCTTTTAATGTTTGGGACATGAATTACTCATCTTGTACAGTCCAGAAATAGGACAGCTCTTCTTCCTTAGCAAGCAGGCTTAGCATGCAACTGCCATAAATACAAATCTTCAATTAAGTCTTAAAAAGCCAGTCTAAAAATATTTTCTCTGAATTGGTCTTGATGAATGGTGGAAGTGGCATTGACAAGGCTAGCTCTGTCATGTGTTGCCTCTGGTGGGCTTATGTACTGACAGCTGTTTCTTGTACACCTAGGAGCCCGGCCTGCACTCGATCTTTGCTTTGAGAGGGTGAATGCTGCTGGTGACACCTATGGAAACTGTGGCAAGGGCTTGAATGGCAAATACAGGAAGTGCAGCCCCAGGTGAGGACCACAGCTCTGACCCCAGTGGGAGGAAGAGTGGCCAAGCCATCCTGACTCTGTCCTCTTTACTTCCACCTGACTTGGTGTGGACAGCCTCCCATTGGCTTTTAAACAAATCATTTAAAGCCTGTCTCTGTTCTCTACTTTGTGTTTGATGGTGCACTGTTGAGTTGGCTCTAAGGAAGTGCAAAGGAGGAGTGGGCAGCATTGCTTCCTAGGAAGCTGAGCAAGGGGACTCTCTTAAGAGCAGGACAGGGTAGCTGGGTGTGCCTTTATCCTGGCACCTGGTCAAAAGTAGGTGTGCAGGTGGATCTCTGTGAGTTTGAGGCCAGCCTGGTCTACAAAGCAAGTTTTAGAACAGCCAGGACTGTTACATAGAGAAATCCTGTCTTTTTTTTTTTTTTTTTCTTTTTTAAAAGTGGGACAGGAGATGGCTGTGATCTGAGATGACAGTGTTCCAGCATCTCAACATCATCGATCCCAGACGGCTCTTTTGGACCATTTTTGCAGAGAGCTAAAATTATGACCCCTCCTAAGAGCCATCTCTGATTCGTTCATTCCAGCCACCCACTCACTCCTCTGCCCACCACTGTTTTAGATTTACCACATGCAAGGTGCTGCTGCATTGAGTGTCTAGAGCAATGTGGTAATCAGTGTAATAGTTAGTGGCCTGGAGCATTTCCCTCAAGGAGTTCTCTAGCTGAGTTCAGTAGTACTTATCTGTAGTACTCATCTAAATAAACTGGGTGAGGAGTCACACCAGTGTGTAAAACAGTGTTTTAGGCAGAGACGTTAGAGAAAAACAAGCAGTTGAATAGCTGATAAAGACAGTAGGCTACAATTTGTGAGAAGTAAAGGAGAGGGGTCCGTAAAAATGAGCCTGGGTAGAGGAAGGCAGGAACTAGCTCCTGAGAGATGTAAAGGTATCGCTGGAAGATCTGGAGTCTCCCCATGGATGCCACAGTCAGCGGACTCGGTTTCTTGCAGGCAGGACAGAAAGAGGGTAATAATCTAAGTCAGGGAAGCTGTGTAGGAGGGAAGATTGACAGGGGTTGACACTGCTCAACTCTTGAAACAATGAAGAACGTTGAGACAGAGGGAGACCTAGCTCCTAGTTGGAGTGCCTGGAGAATGGTTTTGGGATAAATATGACTGAGTATTCATGTCATTCAGATGTCCTTGGAGTTAGGACATTCCAAGTTGAGCTCTTAGCTTAGGTCTGCTGAGAGACAAGGAACCTGCCCCTCTTCTGGGTCTGAATCTACCTTAGATCTCTTCTTCTGGGTTCCAACCCACTCTCTGGTCCTTTGCTCTGTTCCACCGAAGCCTGCTGACTTGGCTTAGATGAAGCTCTGCAGTGCCCCAGCTCTTCCCCAGCCTCTGACCCTGTCTTCTTTTCCTGACCCAGGGATGCCAAGTGTGGAAAGATCCAATGCCAGAGCACCCAGGCCAGGCCCCTGGAATCCAACGCAGTATCTATTGACACCACCATTACCTTGAATGGGAGGCGGATCCACTGTCGGGGCACCCATGTCTACCGGGGTCCTGAGGAGGAGGAAGGGGAAGGTGACATGCTGGATCCAGGGCTGGTGATGACTGGGACCAAGTGTGGCCACAACCATGTGAGTCCCTCCCTAATCTCACTCAGAAACCATGAGGCAGAGACAGAGATTGAAAAGTATGGGCTCTGGAGGAATGATGCTTGGCTCCCAGAGTAATCGCATCCATCCCACTGATAAGCACCCGCCTATAGGCTATGGATTACACATGGCATCACTGTCATGCATGTCATTTGCTGTCACATGCAATAGAAATGGTCTAAGAGTCAGGGAAACCCAAGGAAAATGATGTCACCGATCTCGTGTATTAAATTGTGTTAGTGAAATATAAAGACAGAGGAAACCCATGGTATGATGCCCAGCCCACAGTAAGCTCCTGCCACATTCATTATTTTTAGGCGTTATACTAAAATTAGTCCACGTTCACTGTTGGATGGCATATAATCACATGATGCTAGACTATAAACATGTCCTCATTGTTGAATGTAACATTTCAGCAATGTTTGTTATTTCTTCCCTAATCACAAAGGCGACAGCAGAATTCAGTTACCCACTGTCCTGATTTTTGAGGCCCTTCGCATTTCTCATTAAATATATAACCCTGAGCTACATTTTGGGGTTTCCATTCATCCTAAGGACGAACCTCCCACACTCTAAGCCTCCCCCATGTCCCTGCTGCTCTACTGATGGCTGCTCCTTTTTGTTGCAGATTTGCTTCGAGGGGCAATGCAGGAACACCTCCTTCTTTGAGACAGAAGGCTGTGGGAAGAAGTGCAGTGGTCATGGGGTACGTGTGTACATGCAGAGGTCTGGGTTCCTGGTGTCGTGGGGGCACGCCCTGTGGGAGGTCACTGCTCTCCTGGGTGCTGATATGTCTGCGGCCCTTCACTCCAGGTCTGCAACAACAACAAGAACTGTCATTGCAACTCTGGCTGGGCTCCACCTTTCTGTAACACCCCAGGAGATGGCGGCAGCATCGACAGTGGTCCTTTGCCCCCTAAGAGTAAGTGTTCTACATTCGTGAGAGAGGCAGAGACCATGGGGACAATGGGTTGGTTGTTAGGAGCCTCCAGCCTTTTGACGTTGCAATATGGCATCCTTGTCTACAAATGTGTTGGGCTGCATTCATAGCTGTATGTGGGAACTATGGGCCATAGGTTGGGTTTGCCTGTTGCAGAAAATCCAAGTTAAGTTGGCTTTGCTCCCCAGATTCTACAGGGAGAGAGCCAAGAAAGTTGCTGAGTGGGAGGAGAGGATACTCGTTCTTTCTATGGGGCCTGGGCTTGGTTGCCTTCCTATCCTTTTACTAGGAAAGAGGAGGGGGGGAGGGGGAGGGGGGAGACTGTAGGTTTTTGGATAGTCACAATTATTTGCGGGAATAAGTAATAATTAGTCCTTTTAGGGACACTTGAAATAACCACAGTCCCACAATCCTGGGGTGCATTGTATTGGTTATTTTGTCTTTTGTTGAATAAAGGTTAAGGAATGGGAAAACAGACAAGTTTTATAGTTCTTAGGGGAGGCCTGGAGAACTCAACCCCTGTGGTTTCCAGATTTTGTTTTTGAATAATGGCAAAAGTAATCCCAGCACTTAGGAGGCTACGGCAGGAGAATTGCTGCAACTTGGAGGCCAGTCTGGGCTATAACAAAATGAAGACAGACAAGAAGGAAGGGCCTGACTATGTAATGAACGTGAATAGAGTAGGGAAGCGTCACTGACAGCAGGCGTACTGTGTATAATCTTATGACTCGTAGAACTGTTGAGATGGCTTTGGACCCAGCCGTGAGGCTGAGGGTCCAGGATGACAGTTGTAGCCCTAAGCCAGTATTTTCTGGCCGTTGCTCTGTGTCCAGGAAAACCGTGATGCTGGCTGACTTTATGAAAATCCATTAGCTGGAAGTTGATGGTAAATGATGGCGTCTGAACTGCTTTGGGAAAAAAAATCTCTTCAGCTGAACAGAATTGACTGTGGGAACTGTCTTTAAAAGCCCTTGGGCCTGACTCTGTCAGCTAGCATTAGGCCCCGATAGTATATAATGTGCGTGTTGCGTGTATTTGTGTTTGTTTAAAATAAGTCATGCAAATAAAACGAGAATCGAGTATCTGAAGGGGAACTGAGGCTCTTGTCGGTTTACTGTAGCCTGAACTGCCTCTAATTCTCTCACTTGTGCTGACTTCCTGCAGGCGTGGGTCCGGTGATTGCGGGGGTGTTTTCGGCCCTCTTCGTGTTGGCAGTCCTGGTGCTATTGTGTCACTGTTACCGACAGAGCCACAAGCTGGGCAAGCCCTCAGCTCTCCCTTTCAAGCTGCGGCAGCAGTTCAGGTGGGACAGGGTGCTGTGGCCAGCCCTTGCGGAAAGGTTGGTGGTGACAGGTCTAATTCTAGGATGGTGAAGGCAGGGAACATGCCACCTTCACCCCTTCGGTCCTGCTCCGTCACCATGGCCAATGTTATTAGGTACTGGCTGCAAGTGATTTCTACTGAGCCTGGTCATTCACTCTAATTCCTCCTAATAGAAAATCCTTAGCCAGTTCAGATTGAGGTATGACATAAAATCTATTTACCGTCCTCTGCCTGGCTAACTTATATCTTATTTCTAAAGTGCAGGAAGCTGAGGCGACAGAGAGGGATGACAAGCTCAATCACAGAGATAACTAGACATTAACCCAAGAAGTCGAATGATTAATTCATTGAGATATTGATGTGCCATGTTCTCTAGAGTTCTGTTAAATGTACTTGCACCGGAAGGGATCTTTTTCCTGCCCCGCATCCTTCTGTATCCATGCTGGTGGGGGTCAGGGTACATGATGGTTAGTGATACTCTGCCTCCTTATTGGGGAGGGAGAAGTCTGCTTTGTACAAGGCAGAAGCCCTTCCTCAGGCTTCTCCACTGGCCATATGTGTACTTATTTATTATTTAGGAGATGGGTTTCAGAGGATTATCCCACTTTCCAGAGGAGGGTTAATTAGATTTGCCCATTGGCCTGGGTTGGATTTTTTAGTCCACACACACCATTGAATATCTCCCTCTTCCCTGTCCCCTCTCCCTTGTTTCCAGTTGTCCCTTCAGGGTATCTCAGAATGGTGGAACTGGCCATGCCAACCCAACTTTCAAGTTGCAGACACCCCAGGGCAAGCGAAAGGTAAGGGCTTTGCACCATTGGACCTGATTGATTTCCCATAATCCCTGTTTGGCTTTCTTAAGTGCTTATGTGTGCACACGGGGCTATAGTAATGAAAGCTATCTTAGGGGCTTGTTCAGTTGGTTCTGAAGCCTGGAATCCAAAGGTCAGCATGTCTGTTCTGCCTTCAGATGAGGCTCTGGTCACTTTATTGAGACACACACTTAGAGAGGACTCCTTATCTCAGCTGCTCTGTGTCTTCTTCATACAGGTGACTAACACCCCTGAAACTCTCCGGAAGCCCTCCCACCCTCCTCCCCGGCCCCCTCCAGACTACCTGCGTGTTGAATCTCCACCTGTACCACTGCCAGCACATCTGAACAGGGCTGCTGGGAGCTCCCCGGGGGCTGGAGCTCAAATAGAAAGAAAGGAGTCAGCCAGGAGGCCTCCCCCAACCCGACCCATGCCCCCTGCACCTAACTGCCTACTGTCCCAGGTAAGTGGGTTCTCGGCAACCCTCGGCTGGGGGCATGGCCCATAACAAGCCACCTGCAATGAGGGACATTGGCGTGGTGCGCTGGTTGGATTTGCTCATCTTTTCTTTGTTCTGGTGAATTCACTGGGCTTCCAGAGGTTTAGCAATAAAGAGTAAGAAGTACCTTCCCAGCTGGTTGGTAGGAGTGCACAGCTTTAATCCCAGCACTCAGGAGTAGCAGTTGGGGGATCTCTGCGATTGAGGCCAGCCTGTTCTACACAGCTAGTTCCAGGACAGCCAAGGCTACGCAAAGAAACCCTGTTCCAAGAAACCAAAATACTATTACTGCTGCTGCTACTATAACTCCTCCTCCTCCTCCTCCTCATCATCATCATCATCACCATCACCACCACCATCATCATCTCCTCCTCCTCTCCTGGACAGTCCCTAAGCCACATGATGCTTTTTTCCTATTTTATTTCCACCCACTTTGTACCACAACTTAATTTCTTTCAGTTCCCCAAGATCTTGTCCTCTTCTGGTCATTGCACATGGTGTTTTTCCTCACTCACAACCTGCCCCCCCCCCCATTCCTCTACTTGGCCTATCCCTATTCACCCTCAATTGTGACCTTAGATAACACTCCTCCCAAGGGGCTTCTCTCACCTAGTAAGGCTGAGCTTAATACCCAGCGTCTCTCTCATTGTACTCAGCCCTACAAAGTGTACCTGCTAGTTAGCTCCCACTCACCGAAGAGTCTTACTGAAGGGTGCACCATGATGCCTCGCTTGCCTGAGGGCGTCTCTGGGAGGTGATGGGTCTAGACTGTCCCCTTCTGTGTAGCTGATACAACTTGGAACTATAATACGGTGGCCTGTCCACTTAGCATGTATACTCTGGCATAGGTTCCCCAGTGACGACGTGGACATTTCTTGGGCAGTGGTCTCTAGAACTGATTGTGTTTGCATTTTCTTGGTGTGGTCTGAAGGTCCCCAGGGCCCATGTTTCTCTGATCACAACCACCATATGGTCGGCTTCAGGTTTGGTATGGTCCCTATTGCATGAGACAGTGAGGGTATCAGGTTGGGTTCTGTGCTGGGAAACTGCCCCTCACAAGTGCCTGTATGTGGCACCAGGATGCGACATGCAAATCCACGCAGGGGAGGGACTGACTGCATCTGAAACTTTCTGGTGCAAACTCAGCATACCTAGACCCATTTCTACCTAATCACGTCCCGAAGTGGGCCAGCTCTCATTATCATTGTAAACTATGACCTTAAACTGAGCATGCTCAGGGAAGTACACCATATGAATGTGAATGGACTCACTGGATACAGTTGGCCTTGCTGCCTTTGGAGGGGTGTAGTTTAGCAGATCCTCGTCATGTTCTCCTTGCTTGCTGCAGGTTAGAAAATCCTCTATACTGTTAACTTTTGGCTCTGTTTATTCTCCCACCAAGGATTAGCTTCTGGTATCAGACCGGCTTCTTTGGGAGGCTCAGCGCTAGGAAGCCCAGGGCAGACATTCTGATAAGGCTCCAAGGCAGATAACAGCCATCGGTGGCTCAGCCTGCAGTTTCTCAACTGTCACCTGTACCCCCAGTCTTTCCCTGGAAGACTTGAGCTCTCTGATGTACTTTGTGCCCTCCCAGAACGGCACCCCTCCTGGAAAGGGTAGAACTCAGGGTGTGCAGCAGCTTTCTGGCCTCAGGCATTTTCGACTTTTCTTTCTGAGCTTCAGGTTCTACCCTGAGAAGTCATTCATGTAGGAAAACCGACTCTGCAATGTGTCTGCCCCCTGCACACTCGCCCTGTGCCTGTCATGGAGCTCAGGAGCGCCCCTCATAGGCAGGTCAAGGAATTGGCTTCTCTCACGTCCCAGCAACTTAGGGGCAGGCCATGATGTTGACCCTAAACATTTTGGTTTTCCAATCACACACACAAAAAAGAACACATTTGTTTTTTGAAAATTGATCAGTTGGGGCTGGAGAGTTCACTCAGTGCTTACGAGTACTCACTGCTCCAGGGTTCAGTTCCCAGCACGGACATTAGTGAGTTCCACGGGATCTTCTGCATTCTGAACATATAGGGCATAAACTCACACATATACATAATAAAAATAATACAAATAGCCAAGTGTGCTGGTGCATGCCATTAATCCCAGCACTTGGAAGGCCAGTGATCTACATGGTGTTACAAGACAGCCAGAGCTATATAAAAAACCCCTGGCTCAAAACAACAGCAATAATTCTTTATACTAAAAAATTCAAGTAGTACAGAAGTGTGTATCTGTTTTGAGAAATTTGATTAGCTCATTTATATTCATGTTTCTGGTAGTGTCTGCTTCCTGAGTAGTACCAGCCGCTCCCAAAAGCCTGTGATGTCTCCATGAATCAGAAAACATGCCCTGCCCCGCCTCTGTTTCAGTTCTAGTCAGAGATCACTAGAGACAGAAAATAAAAGCCTGGTAAATTATTTTTGTTAATAGGGATAAAAGATATGGGGAGAAATAAACTAATTAAAATAAAATTAGACTTAGGGGAGCCTCATGTACACCCATGCATCCACACATGTGCAAACTCTCACACACTCACTACACACACATACACATTCTCTCTCTCTCTTTCTCCCTCTTTCTCATACACACGCACGCACACAGACACGTGTACATATGAACACACACATACATGCACACACAGGGCTCTGTCTCTCTCATACATGCACATACACTCACCCAGACACACGTGTACACGAACACACACATACATGTACACACACGGGCACTCTCACACACACACGCACACACCGTTCATTCTGTTTTCCTGGATCATGTCCACCCAACTCTGTTCATTTCCGCTGGCCTTAGGCAGGCATGTGGTAGTCTGCTTTGCATACATGCTCCTTGGTCCCGTCCATGTCAGCTTGTCTTGCAGCTGTCTGTCCTCATTAACCCAGATTCCCCTACTTTGCCCTTTTCACATGCTGTCGCCCACGTCACTGGATAAGTTTACATTTTTCTCCCACCTCAGACATTTTGGAAGTTTCTAGGTTCTCTGGTGTTACAAACCATGAGTGCACAGTGACATCCTTGCAAACCAGCCTTCTGCACCTGTGTTGTTGAGGACCAGACTGCCCCACACCTTGGGGCTACTATGCTGCTGTCCACACTGCCCCACGCTTTAAGTGCTCTGGTCAAGAGAGAGAGTGGGGATGGAGAGGCAAGAGACACGAAGAATGGAGACAAGACAGGGTGTGTGGTCAGGTCTTAAGTCTCGTCCCGTCTCGTTTATTGAAAGGAAATCTGGGGTATTTATAAGCACAAGCAGGGGAACACAGGTGAAAACATTTTACCACATGCACCATGCAGCTGGAGTCACTAAACAGCAAAACAAGCTATGTGGGATAAACAAGATGTTTCAGCTATTATAGGCTTTTGAAAAAACAAGTCTCTCATCAGGGTATATGGTTCCAGATGGTTGCAAAGTTGATCTAGCCGCTTTCTGCTAAAGTCGGCTCCCAAGACTGTGCTAACAGTCTCTAACGTGGTCAATGGGAAGTGGGAGTTTTCACATCAGGAAAAGACATTTTCAATTTTTTTTTAAAATAATTTTAAGACAGGGTTTTGAATTCACCAACCCACCTGCTTCTCTCTTCTGAGTGCTGGAATTAAGTGTGCCTTATCATGCTATGCTCATAGCTGTACTTTTAATAAAGATAGCCAACTTGTTTTCCAAAAGGTCTTATTTTTCTTAGCATGTGACTACATTATATACCCACACATAGACGAGTCCTTTAAAAATTAGACAATCCAGTCTATAAGTTATTTTGCTTGTGATCCATAAGATATTAGGATCCATAAGATATTAGGAAAATATTAGGCTTATTTTCTTTTGAAAGGAGCCCCTTAAGTAAGACTTCTTGCTCCCTCCAGGATTTATCCAGGCCTCGACCACCTCAGAAGGCACTCCCAGCGAATCCAGTGCCTGGCCAAAGGACCGTTCCCAGGCCAGGAAATGCCTCCCTGATTCAGCCCCCTACTACTGGCCCTCAGCCTCCCAGGCCTCCAGCAGTGTCTGTTCCAAAGGTGAGACCACAGAAGGACCCAGAAGGACCAAAGGGGAAGTGTGTGGCTAAGAACGCAGTCTCGTGGTCCAAACTGAGGTTCTAGAACAGAAGCATAAATGAACATTTAGCCTTGCTTAGAGGTCTGTTTGGCTGTACCTTATAGAGCAAAGGGAGGTTTGCATTTATTTGAGAATAAGGGCATCACACAGAAACCTGAGCTCTGGTGGCTTCCTTGGCACCTGAACAGGTATGCCACCTTGAGAAAGTCCTTGTATTGATAAGAAGGCTTAAGATTGGCCAGCAAGGTAGTTCAAGGTAATTTTTAAAAAGGCCTAAGAAGCAGCAGGGACCAACTCCATAACATTGCTATGAAGGTCAAAGCCATTAGTTTACACAAGCCTGTCAACATATGTCCATCCTTAATGTTCCCCTCTGGCTGCCATGTCCTCAGTTTAGTCTGGGGAGTTGGGTCAGAAGCAGTGAGGCAAGAAAGCTGGCTGCCAGCCCATATTCCCATGAAGCACTGGGAAACTATTGTACTGAAACTTGACGAAAGAGGGGAGGGGCCAAGTTTCCAGCTTTGGGGGTGGGCACACAATTGCCAACACTGCAAGAGCTGGTAGCCCCGGAAAGCAGACACAGGGACAGACGTCTGATGATCATGCTTCTGTTCTTGGCTAGCAAGAGCAAGAGGACAGTTGCCCACAGTCCCATTGGCCAGCCCTGAGGTCTCATCGTTCTCTTCCTTTCCAGCTTCCTGAGTACCGAGCACAGAGGGTTGGAGGGATAACTAGCTCCAAGATCTAGAAGTGTCTAGAAGTTTCTTGTTGCGATTGAAGACTCCGGGTGTCATGGAAGGTCCAGAAGAAAGAAGCCTGCTCGGCCACCCTGAAGCTTCTGCAGCCTTCTGGAACCCCCCTCATCCTCAGAATCTCCCTTCTTGCCCTAGTGCCTCCTGCTTCCTCTGAGGCCCAGAGGGACTCATATCCGATGGCTTCTAAGTGTTGTCCTGTGCAATATACAGCCCGGGTAGGAAAGGGAAGCATATGAAGGAGGGTGGGGAAAATTCTCCCTCAGCCCATTAGCCAAGAGCTACCAGCGATGCTCAGGGAAGTCTTGAGCTGGGGTCCTCCCGTGCAGAGCTTGGAGAAGGCATCCATCTGGGTCCTGTACTGGCAGGTACACCCAGGAGCTTCACCGATTGGCCTTCCTCTGGGATCCCAGGCTACCCAGGCTGGGCCTTACTGTCTCTTAGCTTTTAGGGACTGAGGAAGCTTATTGCTGCATTCCTGCCCCAAGGCTTGGACAAGGTGCCTGTTCCTGGCTATCTGGCTGCATGTGACAAGCCATGCTCCCCTCCCCTGCCGTTCTTCACATTCCCACTCCCATATTTACACGGGTCACTCTGACTCAGACAGGTACTATTTGTAAGTAGTATAGACAGCAGGGGGGAAGTGGTCAACCTGTGTCCCCTCTGAGCCGTGATGCCAAAGGTTGCTAAGGACATTTAGAATCCCCATCCATCCATCCATCCCCAGTGTCCCATGTGTCACCTTCTCCTCCTTTTCCAGCATCCCTGTCCTATGGTGCTTTGGTGGTGAACCACAGCAGTCCTGACTTTTTAGTGACTATATGCCAGTGACCTACAAATCAGGATCCTGCCTCATGGGGTAGCCACTGGACTTCCTGCACTGGATCTCAAGAGCATTAAGCCGAGTGGGCGTGTGTGTGTGTGTGTGTGTGTGTGTGTGTGTGTGTGTGTGTGAGAGAGAGAGAGAGAGAGAGAGAGAGAGAGAGAGAGAGGCAGACAGCTCTGCATGTACTTGTGTTTTATGGCCTCCAGCAGGATAAGGGGTCTCCTCCTTGTTTCTGACCTATATTTAAGTAAGGTTCTCCAGGACATCCACAGTTATACTGAGGGGGACTGGCATGTTTTGGAATCCTGGCTATTGGTAATCTATACACAGGGGCACCAGCCCCTTCCCTAATGGTCAGCTCTGAGGTGGGATTGTTGACTCTGAACAGATCCCTGTCAACAAACCATGATAAACCAGACCTGGGCAAGGTTCCCCAAACTATCTTCAACCAGGGGTTTATCATGCACCTCCATTGGTTCTCTCCTGGTTACTTGCCCCTATGTAATTGTCACAGAAAATGCTGAGAAGATAGGACTGGGACTTGGGTGGGCCTCTCGGTGCTCCGCTACGTAGAACAGTTTTTACACATTTGTTGGGCCTGGCCTCTGAGAGGCCATCTTCCACCCCCAAAAAGGTTCTAAGAGAACTCCAGAGGGTTCTCTAGGGGCCTTCCCGCCACCCACAGCAAGCAGTTGTTAGCTCTTGGAATCCTCCAGAGGAAGAGGCAAGCTTTTGACTCCCCATTTACCACCTCGAGGCCTCCTTATATCTCTTCACAGAGTAAGCTCTTGGGATTGTAGACAAGTGGGAGATATGACGTACATGGCCTGGGGTAGAAAGATCTCAGGAAAACACCTTTCTCCTTTTCAGGGTGATTGCTGTTCACACTCTCTGAGTGTGATCCGAAAGCTTGCTTAGGCCTCAGTCCATCATTCTATATCAGTTTCTCATTTGTGTGCTTTACCAAATGCCTAGTGACTACAGGTCGGGCCCTAAAACATAGGCCACCCTGATTCTCGCCACAAAGTTAGAAACCCTCCACTTTCTGTCCCTTGAACCATATCAGAAAAAAACACCCATTTCTTTGCTCTTTGGCAATCACTTCCAGTTTTTTCTTTTTCATTACTTCGATGCCACCTCTACCCCATAAACTTATACTGTGAAGTGTAAGAGGACGGGATATTTTTTTTTTTAACTTGGTAGAAATGTCGGCAGCTATTCTACATACACCTTCATTCTAGGCTTTGTTTCCAAAGGCCAGCAAGGCTGTCACAGGTAGGAATCCCTTCCCGTCTGCATTGTGAAGGGTTCCATACAGGTGTATCTAGACTTCAAGGACAGGGTTTGTCCCAAAGGATTATGACTTAGGAAATGAAAGAATATTACCACATGGGGAGGAGGGAGCAGTTGCAACAGAACACTTTGGTCTACCTACACTAAGTCTGTGGGGGCATCAGAGCCTGAAAAGGCCTTTTCTTATGCACAGAATGTGAGCAAGACAAGAAATAACTGCTCAAAGCATCTCTGTTCCCAGCCACTAAAGAGAGATGTCAGAATATGTTGGAATAGGTCAAAGCCAAGGCTCTGGTGGGCTGAGGGAAGGTTTATAGCTGGATTTAGTGATGTACATCTTTAGTGCCAACAGAGGCAGGTGGAGCTCTTTGAGTTTGAAGCTAGCCAGGTCTATAAAGGAAGTTACAGAACAACCAGGGCTACACAGAGGAAAGAAAGAAAGGAAAAAAAAAACCTCTACAAAAACAAATAAAAAATTAAGACAGGATCTCATGTATCCTAGGTTGGCCTTTAACTCACTTAAAAATCAAAAACCAAAACCAAGGATGCCCTTTGAACTCCTGAGTGCTTGTTTATTCCCGAGTGCTCAGACTGCAGGTGTGTGCTACCATGCTTTATGTGGTCCTGGGTTCAGACACAGACCTCATGTGTATATAGGCAAACACTCTACCAACTGAGTTACATTCCCCCAGTCCAGGCTGTAAATGTTTTTAGAAGCTAGATGAACTGCCTGCCAACCTTAGAACTGCAAAGCCATTTCTGACCTGTAAACCTCAGCTCCCAATCTCTATAAGAGGTGTATCCTGGGCTAATTCCTTCCAAGTTGCAACTCCCTGCTTGCTTTCTGTTCTTTCTAGCCTGGGTGACTTCCACCAATAAGAGAAAAGCCCCTTTCTACCCCTGCTCCAAGATGCTGTAGATGTTAGGGCCTGAACGTTTTCTGCAAAGCAACAGTCCCTTCTGTTGCAATAGCCCCCTGCCATGGTGCAGTAATCCTTCAGTGTCTCCCTGGGCTCAATTACTTTGCTTATTTGACAAAGTGGGCATGAGACTTGTATTCTTAAAATTGGAGGCTAGTCATTTTGTCAAATGCATGTAATGACAGACCCTAAGGACTCCACACACAAGCCAGGGAACACCAACTGGAATGGTACCCCTTCCCTAGGGAAGCCTGCTAGGGAGAGGTTCTATAGAATCCGAGCCCAGCACCCCAAAGTCATGCACCCAGTGTCCTCTTGTATGACTGTCTACATCTGTGTCTGGGATCCAGGGCAAATGTGAATTTTCTTTTGATTTGGGAGATTGTTCACAGGAAATAGTCCTCTCCTCTCATGCCCTCCTCTTGATTGTTTACAATATGTGTACATCTATGCAAAATACTTGAATGGGCCATGGTGCCTTGTTTTATTTTTTTTGTTTTGTTTTGTTTTTTGGGTTTTTTTCTCCTTGTTTGTATTTAATTAAAACAAATTGTCATTAGGAAATGCTCTCTGTTTGGACAGTTCTTTTGTGTGTGTGTACTGTTTTGGTATCCCACTGCCTGGACCACTTAAGACATGGGATGTGAATGTCTCAGAGGTCTCACACAGACCACCAGTCTTCCCAGTAGGCTATGACCCAAGCCACAGTGAAGCCCTGGGTTTTCCCATGGCCAGTTGAGGGGCCTGCTTCGTGCCTGTGCTCAAGATGGTCTGGCTTCATTAGGTCTTGGATCACCAAAGGCTTTAATAATCTTTAGATTCTAGAACGTTCTTCTACACTATTGCCTTTGGGAGACAGCTGAAATACTCTGTGACTACCTCTTGACTAAGGGATATGCTTTAATGAAGGGAGAGACTTAGTGTGGGTCTCTTGGGCTTAGTGGATAGGTTCAGGAAGGCCAGATTGTGTGCACTTAAGATTCTCCCCGGGACTGTAGAGAGCTCATACATCTGGTCTCTCACCACCATACTCATTTCCTTCCAGCCTCAGTTTTGAGGTTTTCTAAGGTTATTAATAACCACAGGAGCTTTACTGTGTTGGTCTGAATGAAAATGAAAATGGTCCCCCCATAGACTAGTAAGAAAAGGCATTAACGGAGATGTGGCCTTGCTGGAGTGGGTGTGGCCTTGTTAGAGGAAGTGTGTCACTGGGGGCGGGCTTTAAGGTTTCAGAAGCTCAAGCTAGGCTCAGTGTCTCATTCTTTCTGATGCTTGTGGATCCAGATGTAGAGCTCTGAGCTGCCTCTCCAGCACCATGCCTGCCTGTGTGCTGCCATGCTTCCCTCTATGACAATAATGACAATAGTAGACTAGAACTGAATAGTAAACCAGCCCCAATTAAATGTTTTCTTATATAAAAGTTGCAGTGGTCATGGTGTCTCTCACAAAAATAAAACATAAGATAGTCACCTCATTGAACCCTCACAGAAATGGTAGAGAAGCATCATCCTTCGTATTTCATATGCTTTCTGCCACATGCCTGGCTCCTAGTAAGGGCATAGCCATTAACGAAGTGAATGGTACTCAGAAATACAGCCTCTTTCCCTGCTTGAGTGAGAGCAGATCTTGGAAGACACAGGAAGGCTTTGCTTTGGAGATCAGGGACTGGCATGTGAGACGGACCAATGGAGTGAATTTGCTCAGTGTTCATGGAAGGTCAGAATATTTGTCAAGTAAACACACTCTGAAGTCTTTATTACTGACTCCAGAGCCTACGATCTCGGGACGCTCAGTTTACTACCACCCCCCAAGATCCAATGTGTTGCATTGATTTCAGTCACAGTCAGAAATCCACATTCATTAAAAAACTGGGGATTGGAGATGGAAGGTAGAGGGGCCCAGAGTGTTGATCTGCCCTAGAAGCTTGTCCAAGGCCAGATACAGTTTGACCTGGGTGTGGTTGTATTTAGGGGATCAAATGTGAACACAGGATGTAAGCAGGGAGCTTGATGGTGCTGCCTGAACTGAAGATCAAGTTTCCCCTTTCCCACAAACTGGCTCCTAACTTCACTCTCTTATGGTCCTTGTGTCGAGCGTACACTTTCATTAGCTGTAAGGAGCTAGGAAGAAAAGGACCTGGTTCTCTCTCTCCAGCTGCTATTCTCTGCCTGCTTCTGGCCAAATGGTGAGGTCACCAAAGGTGGTTCCAAGAGCAGGTGGAGGAGTCACAGCGTGCTTCGTCCAGTGTGGGCAGCTAGGTTGTCAATAGAGATAAACTCAGTTCAACCCTGCAGTCCTACTGGGTCACTGAGATTCTCATCCAATTCCACTAGATACAGCTCGGAAATTTCCCCACACCTTTTTTGGTCTGGTCCTTGCTTGGGTCTGAGTCAGGCCAAACATTATGTCTAGGATGCCAGAGAGCCCACGACTCTATTCTGACAAACATGACATTGTTTCTAATACTTTCCTCTGCCTCCCCAAGTCATATTATGGTCAACTTCTTGATGCAAAAAAAATTTGCATTCTGCTAAATTTCAGCATGTCAGCACACTACTGTTTTCTTCTCAGAGGCTGCTAGGCGAGCATGGATTTGAACAGCAGAGCTGAACTAGGAGGCATCCCCTGCTGTTGGTTCTAAGGTTACAGCCTACATGTATCAGTGACTGATGTCTTGGGATGGACAGAGAGAGGGAAGGGTAATGGTGCCTGCCACTCGGGGCACAGACAATAAGATGTGACCTCCAGGCTGGAGTGTGTGGAGAACAGGCCAGTTGAAACTTCCCTGAGATGTCAGGTGGTATTCACAGTAAGAAGGTCGGCTGGGGTCTTGCTTCTGTCTACAAGAAACACCAGGCTACTTGGCATGTGCTATACACCTTGGCATGATGAGGCATACAGATTTCTCTGCAGTCCCCACAAGCTCCATTCCTGGGCCAAGGACTGAGAAGTCCAGCTTGACAGGCTAATTGGTACGAAGGACTTCCTGATGACCGATATCTGAGGGAAAGTTCTTCAGCTGGGCTACATTCAGCCGGTCAAATTCTACCAACAACATGGTGGTGTTGAGGGAACCAGAGAGAAGAGGCTCTGGGGACTCGCTGGCTCCAACAGAAACTTGAGGATTTAGTCACCAAGGCTGTATTTCCAGGAAGTCCTACCACCTACCTTACTGGGTAGGGCTTTTTTTTCTTCTTCTAGGAACAGTAGTGAGGTATAAATGAATATCTCAAAAAAAAAAAAAAAAAAATAGCCCTCGGCATCAGATGTGCTGAATGTAACCAGGTAGTTGTGAACTTGAGAGGTCAGGCTAGACCACTGGATGCCTCCTCTTACTCATGTACTCCAGGCTTTAAGAATGGATCATAAATACTTTGGGCTTCTGTTGTGGTGATGGTGTACTGGCAAGTTCTATGTTATCCACAAGGACGTTCTTATCTTCTAGTTTAATGACCGTGGGCTCTGGGGCAGGAGCTAGAGTCGTGGTTTTGTGCGTGTGGGGCAAGCTGATTTGACTGATGTCCAAATCCTTGAAAGCATGAAGCATGAAAACACCCAGGATGATGGTGACGAAGCCAGACAGGGTGCCCACGATGTCCACAGCAGACATGGTGTACCACTCCTTAAAAAGGACGATGGAGGAGACCACCACCACCGTGGTGAAGAAAACGTAGTAGATGGGGAAAACCAACGAGGTGTTGAAAATATCCAGTGCCCTGTTGAGGAAGTTGACCTGGATAATGATGGAAAGTCCCAGGATGAGGGACAGGATGTAGGGGAGGGGGTGCCGCACAACTGGTAAGCCCTGGAAGAAGTTCCGAATGGTGACGCCAAGCCCCTTGACGGCAGTCACAGAGAAGGATCCGATCACAGAGCAGATGATGATGTAAATGAGGATATTTCTTTGGCCGTATCGTGGGGCAACAATGAAGATGAGGATGAGGCAAGACACCACCAGAAGGACAGCAAATACGATGAACCCTTCAGGAAGGATGGGCACAAGTTATTCAGTGAAGGATTCAGATAGTATCTAGGGCCTCAGACTTATAGCCTGACACAGGCGAGTTCTAGTCCCAACCTCAGACCTTTTAGTAACCCTTTTTAGTAACTCACGCAAGTTACTAAACTCTTAAGACCTTAGTTTCCTCATTTGGAAAACAAACAAACAAACAAACAAAAAAACCCAAAAAATCAAACAAACAAACAAACAAAAAAACCCCAAAAACCAAACAAGAGGATTCCTTTTATCTTGAAGAGCTGTTCTATGAGATGATGCATCGTCTTGCATAAAATGTTTTTAGAATAAAAATAATGTGTATTTAGAGACATGTCTGATGCATGATAAACAATAGATACAATGTATTCACATCAATCCAGGAAGTCTTGCTACCAGGTACTATCCAGCTTCCTTTCTGTTTTTCACCTTTTCCTCAAGGGGGCAGCATGAAGATGGCTGGAGCCCAATTAGACAGTCTATACACAATTCATCCCCTTGTGTTTTCTGCAAACCCGGGGCTTGAAGCCTACCTGTGTCTTTCATCTTGGAAGCCATCTCTGCAACAGTGGTGATCTTCTCCTCTTTGGGGGCATGTATGACCATCACTGTGCTGCCAGCCATACAGATCACACAGCCCAGCTTCCCCAGGAGATTCAGACTCTCTCCCAGGCAGTAGGAGGAGAAGATGGCACTGTATAGGGGGACGAGAGAGAGGGGTTGAAAAAGGGTATCTATTCCAGCTCCCCAAAAGACACATGGGGATGGAGTAAACACTTACAGAGAACAACAGTCTAGAACTCACTTCGCTCTGTAGAGGGCTTCCTAGATTTCTTCTGTCTAACCCCAAACTTTCAAAAGCAGAAACACATTTCTAGGGGATTGTAATGTATGCTGGAGAAGCAGAAATACAAATAGATCTCTTTTATTTTTGAAATGCAAACCGTCCCCAAACCAAAGGCTGGTTTACTGTCAACTTGACACAAGCTAGAGTCATCTGAGGTGACCTCAGCTCAGCAAACGCCCCCATCAGACTAGCCTGTAGGCAAGCCTGCGATGGCATTTTCTTGATTGATGTGGATGGGCAGTGGGCAGAACCATCCCTGGGCAGTTCTGGGGTGTAAAGAAAGCAAACTGAACAAGCCAGGAGGAGCAAGCTCCTAGTTCTAAAGCAAGCTCTTGGCTTTCCTCCATGATGTAATTTGTAAGCCCAATATATCCCACTTCCTCCAAGTTACTTTTGGTAATGGTGTTTCATCATAGCAATAAAAAGCAAACTAAGACAAGCTGAAAGAGCCTTTGAAAGTACTCTTGTCTGACTCCCTATCGACTGAACGAATTGTCTGGCAGTACTGCTAGAAGATGTTTTCAACCATGGCTTGTATGCATCTGGTAGCATGGAACAAACCACATGAGTATACTGCAGGTTCACATTACTTACCCCAAACACATTTTCTGGCAATTTCTATTCTTTGTTCCATTTCTGTTCCTTGGGTCATAGATTATGAATCTACTTCTCTTTCACTTGCATATGCCAATATAAATCACCATAATGATAATAACAGACACTATGTTTTGGGCCGTGTATTTCCTAATAGGTACTGTGTTAGAGTCAATTTGACAACACCGTGAATTAACATATACCGATCCCAGTTTACAGATAAGAAAACTGAGCTCTTGGAAGTTTAAATGATTCAGCAAAGTTCTTTGACTGGTAAGTGGCAAAGGCAGGTTTTGAACAATACTTGATCTTATTACAAAGCTAATGGGTTTTCCTCTATGTTAAAGAGAAATTTTGTGCTCTCTAGAAATTTTCCTAAGTAAGATCCTTCTATCTCCTTGGTGATATGATTTCTGTTCCTTCTGATCTTCTCAGTAAGGGAAACAAAAGGGGGACTGGGCAGGCTGGGAATGAGCCATGAGCTCACTTGCATTATGAAGTTCACACTAAAAATGTATTGGCTGCCCTAGGTAACATCAAAAAGTCTTGGCTTGTAGGAAAGACTGTGGCCCATTTTCTTGATTGATGATTGATGTGGATGGATTCAGCTCCCAGTGGGCAGCTCTCTGGGTAGGTGGTCCTGGGACTATACGCAAACTGGGCAACGCTGGAGAAGCAAATCTCAACTATTTCACACAGGCAGCGCCAAGCAGTTGAGAATCCCATACCTCTCAAGACATCCCAGGCGTGGGAATTTGTAAACACATCAGATTTGGGAAACACTTCTATGAGCAGCGACACCAGTCAGGCTAGTTGAGCACTAAGAATCAGGAGTCTACTTGCTTCACAATTGTAAATGTTGCAAAATTATCACCAAGTGAAAAAAAAAAAACAACACAGAAGAGATTATGGGTGCCAGGTGTGGTTGGGTGGGGTTTACCAGAGCCCCTAAATGAGAGTGTCCTTCAGATGTGTCTTAAGAACCCCCACAGAAGTACCTGTGTTCATAGCTTGGGAGAAATAGGGTGGTATGAGGCACAAATGCTTAGGTATAACTATTTTTATTATATTATTGGTTTAGGTTGTTTGGGGATGTTAGCAGTCAAAGCCAGGCATACGAGGTGAGTATTCTGCTCCTGTATCACCAGATCTAACATCTTTAATTTTAAAAACTATTGTTTGCAAAGTCTTTACTGAGAGGCAACATGGGATATGGCAGCTAACACCTGGCACCTGGAATTGTTCTGCATAGGGTGGGTCCTGGCCTGGTAACAGGATCTTCATATTGACATACACAAGTAGAAGAAGGTTTGCTCTACCACCCAAGGAAAAGAAATAGGTCAAGAAGTAGAACTTGCTGGAAAGTTACCTTGGCCAAAATAGATAACCCCTCTGGGTCTTGGGAACAAACGGAAGGATTAAGTGAGTTAGGACATGGCTTACATTCAGATGATTTAACGTGTAGTTTTCCTCTGTAAATTGTAGCCATGGTTGCTTGGAGCTAGTTTCTTCTAAATCCATTCACCATGTTGTGCCATTTAGCTCTCTGGGTGTATATCATTGTATTCTATTTTGCATATGGACGAATTAAGGCTTGACACTGAGACTTAGGAATCCATAACTGCTAAGGTCTGAGTATGGATTCCTACTTGAGACTGGAAAGATGGCAAGCATGAGGACCTGAGTTCAAATCCCCAGGACACACCTAAAAACTAGCTGTGCTGGTTTGTGCCTATAATCCTTGTGCTGGGGAGGCAGAGACCAGAGGATTCCTGAATTTATTGGCCAGCCAGCCTAACCAATTAATTGGAGATCTCTAGACTAGCCAGTTGGTGAGCTCCAGGCAGTGAGAGACATTGTGAAAAACTAAGGTAGAAACTGAGGAAGAGACAATGAACTCTGCCCCTCTGCCCCCCAAAGACAGCTTACACAAAGGTATATACATATATATGCACATGCATCTGTACACACAATGATACATATTCACATATACATATACTACATACACACTATAAACAAAAGAACACTGGGGCTCATGTTCTTAGTTCACTGAGGGGATACTGAGGCCAATGGCAGCCATCAGTCCTAGGGCCTGGAGCTCTGGTAGCATGCTCCTTCTTTCCAGCTGCTCCCACTTTGGTCAATTCATGTCTCAACAAAATGAAAACAGATAAGAGCCAGAGGTGTCAAAAGAGGAGACAGTGACCTTATGAGGACGCTCAGTGCTCCCAGCGGTGTGACAACTGTCGCAGGTGCAAACGCATAGGCCCCGAAGTTGGCGACTTCTCCAGCAGACACTAGGAAATTAGAGGGGAAAAGAGGCCTGTGTGACTCCAAGGTACCACGTCCATTCCAGATGAATCTGGGCAGAGATGGCGTCGGTCAGTTCAACTGTACCTAAAACCCAAGACCAGCACTCCGTAAGATCCCATCCGGATGCTGTCTCCTTGGAGACAAGGTCAGACCCAGACTCTGTGTTCTCCCACTGTACTGTAAAGGTGTCAAGGCCCAGGCCCTGAGCTCACAGTGACCTGAGAAGCTGCCATGTTTTGGGGTGTCCTTTAGCTTTCAGTAATACTCTGTTAAGTATTTATCTTAGGCTGACATGTTTTCATCTCTATCTTTAAAGGAAGTTCTAGAAAACCAGTTATTAAATAAATAAATAGATTCAGTTATGGATTCTTTGAGTACCACTTGGCCCATGAGCTAGGCTGTCCTAGGGGAACTGTGCACAGTTGTCCTGATTAGTTGTTTTGTTGTTTTAGTCAATTTGGCATAAACTACTCTCATCTGAGAAGGAAAGTGCCCCAACCTGGCCTGGAGACAAGCCCGTGGGGACTTTCTTTTGATGGCACATCTTAGCAAGTGGCACTGGGATTTATAAGAACACAAAGTGAGCGAGCTAAGAGAAGTAAGCCAATAGAAAACACTCCTCTGTGGCCTCTGCTTCAGTTGCTGTTTGGGTTCCTGCCTTGGCTTCCCTCTGTGATGGACAGAACCTAAAGTAACTTTACAGAAACCAGTGAGTAAACCAAACCCTCAGCTCCTGGCGTTGCTCTGGGTCGGTGTTCTATCACAGCAAGAAAAACCAAACTAAGACAATAGTCTAAGACAGGAGGCTTAGAAATGGCTCAACCATCAAGAATCCAAAAATCTGAGTCTCTAGTCTGCCCTTGCCTACAGCACCTCTTCTCCCTCTTTTCTGAAGAGCACAGCCAGGGTGTCCTGTGTGAAGGCAGATGGTGAGTTGGATAGCTCTGCCCAAGGTAAGGATCAAACCCTACTTGGAAGATTATTGGTGCTGATTTCTACCTAAAAGAGTTAGGCTTTGGGGACTAAGAAGGTGGCTCAGTGGTTAAGGTCACTTGCTGTGCAAGCAAAAAGATCCGAGTTCAAATCCTCAGTACCCATGTAAAACCCAGTCATGGCCGAGTGTGTCTTTAGCTCCAGCATGGTGGGATGGAAACAAAACCTATTGGCCAGCCAGTCTAGTAACAGTAGTGAACTTCAGGTTCAGTGAGAAACCCTGTTTCAAAAAAACTAAATCGGAAAGTATTAGGGAAAGACATCTTACATCTTCCTCTGGTCTTTGTATTTATGTGCCTGGGCAGGAACATCCTCTTCCATTATATGTGTGCACCACACACACACAACACCATCATCATCATCATCTTTATCATCATCACAATAATAATAATAAAATAAATAAATAATAAATATTTTATTATTATTATGAATTATTTTAAAAATAATTGGGCCTTGAGAGCCAGAAAGGGTAGGTAGACAGTGGGAGCAATGTGAGAGTGTACAAGTCTAGATGAGGTGGCAGAATGTCCATGTTCAAAGTGAGTCAAGCTCTTAATTACATGGAATAGGAAGGTTACCTTAGGTTCCCAAAGTCTACCAGATGGAGGCCCAAGACTGTGGCCAAGAGAAAGTGCTACCAGCGTCCTATACTTTTAGTGGCAGCTGAAAGAACACACTTGCAGTCATTTAAAAAAAAGAGAGAGAAGAAAAGGAAAGAAAAAAAGAAAGGAAAGAAAAGGAAAGGAAGGAAAGGAAAGGAAAGGAAAGGAAAGGAAAGGAAAGGAAAGGAAAGGAAAGGAAAAAAAAGACAAGAAACAGGGTTTCCTATATCCCAGCCTGGTCTTGATTGAACTTGCTATGTAATTGAGGGTGACTTTGAAGTGCTCCTCTGCCTCCACCTCTGGAGTGCTGGGACTACAGGCACGTTGGCCATGTCTGTTTTATGTGGTGCTCTGGCTCTGTGCATGCTAGGCAAGTGCTCTCCCACACGAGCTCCATCCCAGGCCTTTGCATCTGTATCATTATCTCCATAGAAGGGGCCTTATTTTGGGCTGAGAAAAGTGATCTCTCAGAGTAAGATGTCTGCAGGGGCAAGACTTTCCCAAGGAAGTTGGCCTTGGGCTCCCGGTGTCTATAACAGAGACAGGACCTTCATCTGCCTCCCCCTTCATCTCCATCCCCAGCTATCAGTAGATCACTGTTCTTAGCAGAGAAAGGAGCCACTTACTGGTAGCAAATCCAGCCCACCACATTGGGTCCTTCAGGTAGCCATAGCCTCCATTCACTATAGAAGGAAACAGATACAAAGTTAGACGTTGGTGACAGTTTGTGGGGTTCTGCCTTGCCTCCCTTAACTGTTCCCCAGAGCTTGCCTTTTAGTGTTTATACCCAGTGGCCCTGTTTTATAGCTGTGATGTGGACTTGTCTTTTGAATCCAGCTGTGTGTCTCATTCGGCACATCTTTTACAGATACCCAAGTCTCTGCCCTAAACACGATTCTTGACACTCATTGTACCTCTGCTATTTGCTAAATGAAACTCAGTAAATGACATGTGTAGAAACTAGAGGCCCCCCTTTCCCCTTTCTTCTGCATCTAGTCTGTGTGGCTGATTCTGTCACCAAAAAGCACACCACTGCCACTTCCTACTCCATCACATCTGGCCAGGAGAAGCAATGGCTTTGTTAGGAGATACTGTGACTCTATACTTCCGGTAGCAACTCCTTTTCTTGCATGGCAGCCAGTGGTTTTGAAAAGTGCAAATTGTACCACTTTTCTCCATATAGCTTCCCAGTGTCTTCTACTTACTCTTAAGACAAAGTCCTGACCCTTATGGAGACAAGCAGAGGCTTTGTCCTGTCCACCTCCACACACACTCCTGCTATACCTTCATATTCAAGAATGATTAGCTCTTTCCTGCCCCAAGCTCTTTGCCTGTGTGTCTCCCTGTGTGCAGAATGCTCTCCTCTAGTGTTTGACTTCACACCCACTCTGGAGGTCTCTGCTGCTTCCCAGAGGTGCCCAGTCTGGCCTCTGACTACAATTCTTTCTCCTTGAGGTGGCCATTCCCCTTCAACGTTTCTTATCACTTAAAATGGCAGCTCATCTGCTTATCTTCCGCTGTTTTCCTGCATTGCAATAGAAGCATCAAGAACTGTGTGTGCTTTGTTCAGCACCCACAGCTTAGCCAGTGCTCAACAGTATGAGCAACCACGACAATGACGATGGCAGTGGAAAGACCTGAGAAAGAGGTTGCTATTCTTAAATGCTGATTTTTTTTCTAAACACAAATTCTTTTGCTTTTATCAGTTCCATAAAAGGTTTACTCCCCCTGCCATGTTAAATGAATTCTACCCTAGGATCTGTACACTCAGAAGACAGTGAGGCAGTAGATTGGAGCAGGGAAGACCCTAGGGAAGCTATCTTTCTGCATGGTTGGTCAAGCACACTTCCTCTGTTCTCCAATGAGCATAAACAGACATTTTTCTCAAGGTCGCTGGTCTGCCAAACACTTGTATAGAGTGAATGAAGGGCAGTAATGACACTTGCCCAAATGTATCCTGAATCTCCTGGTTCTCTTGTTTTCTTCTCTTGCTTCTTGAAACACAATCTCCTGTGTCTAGGCTGGCCTAGATCTCCATATGTAGCCAAGGGTAACCCTGAATTTCTGATCCTCCTGCTTCTACCTCTCAAGTACTTAGATTACAGGCATGTACCATTCCTGTTTTTATGTGATGCTGAGATGGTACCCAGGGCCTTTTACAAGCCAGGTTATCACTCTGCCAACTGAGCTATATTCCAAGCCCAGTTCTCCATATTGGAATACACCATGGGCCCAGCTAGACTCACCTGCTATGGTAACGCTGATGTGAGTACTAGAGCTGAAGACACAGCTCTTCCTAAAAATGTTACAGCCAAGCACCCCTGGTCTAAAAACCCCCTAAAGTAAAATGCCTCAAAAATCCCAATCTGTTTGAATGCTAACATAACACCTGAGATAGAAAATCCCATTGCATTAAACTCATTTTCATGCATAAGGTTATTAACCAGTGATGTAAAATGCTGTAAACTCATTTTGATGCATAAGGTTATTAACTAGTGATGTAAAATTTGGTTCTTTGTAAAAAGTATACAGGGGACATAAGGAGTTTTACTTTCAGACTTGAGTCTTGTCCTTAAGATATCCTCATGCATATGCAAAATACTCCTAAATATGAATAACAAATCTGATACCCCAACACTTTTGTTTCTGAGCATTTTACATAAGACACTCTCAGCTTGTACATGGCACGCTTCCGACACTATTCATCTCCTTCTTTTTTATTTCTCAAAGGTGATGATCCAACCCAGAACCTGGCATACACTAAACAAGCATTCTCCCACTGAACTGTTGAGCCCCTCTCCCCCTCTCATTTTTTTTTTTTAACAGGGGAGGTAGGTAACTATGTAGGTCTGATGGCTATTCCTGGTTACCAACTTGACTACATCTGAAATGAACTACAAACCAGAAATGGAGGGCATACCTGTGACCCAGATCTTGAGGCTGAAAGATACAGGCTTTTGATAGGGATCTTGACATGGGATGACACATGCTTTTGATCCAGATCTTGAGGCATAGTGGCCAGGAAACATTTAGGCCCCGGCAAGATAGTACATGCCTTTAATCCCTGAAGACAGAGGCAAGCAGATCTCTGATTTCAAGGCCAGCCTGGGACAGAGCAAGTTCCAAGTCCAGGCATGGTGGTACACACCTTTAATCTGGGCCATACCTTCTGCTGGAGGCCTACATAAGGATAATGGGAAAAGGAAGGGTTCGCTCTTCTTCACCTACTCTCACTTACTTGCCAGCACATCTGTTGGGACCTTCTTCAGGATTCCAGCTTATACAGAAGGCCAGCCGAGACACCCAGCCTTGTGGGACTGAGAAACTACTAAGTTCTTGGACTTCCCATTTACAGCTGCCCATTGTTGGGTTAGTTGGACTGCAGACTGTAAATCATTCCAAGAAATTCCCTTAATCTAGAGAAACATTCCATATGTTCTGTGACTCTAGACAACCTTGACGGTAGTTGAGAGAAGTCATATGTATGAACTCACTATGTAGTGTAGGCTGGCTCATGATCCTTCCCACCCCATCTCTGTTGGGATGGTATTATGCTGGTTAGTGTTTTGTCAACTTGAAATGCTAGAGCAGTCTGGGAACAGGGACCTTCAGTAGTGGTCTCTGCCTCAAACAAATTGGTCTGTAGGCAAGTCGGTGGAGCATTTCTTGATTGATGTTTGATGGGGGAGTCCAGCCACTGTAGCTGATACCATTCCTGGGAAGGTAGTTCTGTGTTGTCTCAAAAGAAAACATGCTGGGCTAACCATGAGGAGCAAGACAGTAAGTAGCCTGTCCTATGGCCTCTGCTTCAGTTCCTGCCCGATTTCCCTTCATGAAGGACTGTTTCTTCCCACAAGTTGTTTTTGCTCATAGTGTGTTTTTATCATGGCAATAAAATACAAACTAGGATAGGTGCCATGCACCACCACACCTGCCAAACTAGTGCTGTTCTTTGTCTATTTTATAGATGAGGAACTTGGAGTATATAAAGACACATTTCTTGCCTAAGTCCCCACTAACAACAATCAAGAAAGCAGAAAGGTAACTGGAACCGTCTGCATCTATAAAGCACAGTGTCTCGTGGGAAAGAGGCGATGAACAGGTCTAAACAAGAACAGGTCATCTTCCCCAAACCTGTTTCTCCCTCTAGATTCATTGCAGAATACCATGCCATCATCTCCCAGTTGCTCAAGTCAGAAACCTGAGTCACATCCTTCTACCCTCCCCTGGGAGGCAGAGAACATCAAAGCAGGCGAGTTCCACCTCCCCAAACTATGTCTGGAATCTACAGCATCTCCAGCCCCACTGCCCTACTTCCATCTGCTTGCCCATGGTAAATACCTTCCCACATCTTCTACTCCAGGACTCTAATCCAGTCTCTACCCAGCAACCAGGGACACTTTGTAAATCATGAACGTGATCCGTTCCCAATTTCAAATTAGACAAACTCTGTAGCCAAGTCTACATGATCCTGTTGAGCTGGCTTATCTGCCCCTGCACTCTCTGGTCATCCTGAGCTGCTTTCTGTTTCACATCCAGCTAGGTCTCACCTCAAAGCCTTGGCACCTGCCACTCCTCCCACCACTCATTTGTCCCCTATCCCCTTTCCCTGCTGGCTCATCATCATTCAGGTCTCAGTGTAAGAATCAACTTTTATAGGAAACGTTCCTTCTGCACCCAGATCTGAGCTTTACATATTCCAAAATATGCCCATAGCAATCTGCATTCCCCCACCTCCGCTCCCACCCCCATTAAGGTACTCAGCACACTGCAGGATGATTTCCTGTCGGCTGCCTGTCTCTCTCACTTGATCAGATGTACTGCAGGATTCTGTGTCCCAATGTCTCACACTGCACCCTAGTACATGGTGAGCAAGCAATGAATAATATGGGTTCAACAAATGGTATGAACTCCTTTTATGTGTGATTTCCTTTCCCGGGGATTGTTTCAGAGAATTACACCCAGTCTTCCAAATGAGCATGACTTGGCGCTTGCGCCGCTGTTTGGCTGGATGTGCAAGGTCTCCTGAGAGTCTGGCCTGATGTGGACTGAGGCATTTGCGATTCCCATTTCACAGGAGAAGGTGTGACTTTCCAGTAGGGCTGGCTGGTAAGAGTCCAAGCTAAGGTTAAGCCTGGAGTGTCTGATTCTCCTGTTTGATCCTGAAGCTTCTCTGTCTTTACCCTAATGCATACATCATGGAATTTTCAGGAAATGCTGGATGTAAAGGAAGGCTTCCAGCTATCAGCAGTGGGGATTCTCAGCAGGGTTGACAATGAGTCTCCAGGGCCCACCAAAGGCCCCATCCTCAGATTGTAACCTAGGTCTCTGTAAACGGAAGTCATCCACCACGGATGCCCCTCGCCCATCCCCTCCAGCCTGGTGAGCCTACCTGCCCTTGTGGCTCCTGTGGCCACAAGCCGAATGAGACCTTTCTTCTTAAGGATGACACTGGTGCCAATGAGGAAGCAGGAGAGAAAAGCGAGGCCCACACCGATGTAGAAGCCATACTTCTTCCTGACCCTCTCTTGCCAGGTGATCAAGGTGGCATTGTTGGGTTCTTCAGGGCTGATGCCTCTCACGATCTGACAGAGGACCTCTTGAGAGGAGCAGTAGAGGCTGACTATGGACCCTGGAGGGAAGAGAATGTTAAAAGCCAGTGAGGGTGAGAGCATGGCTTAAAGATGCTGGAATAGACCTCTGGCTTGGATTTCACGTTTCTGCTGCTCCAAAGCTCCACCCACACATCAGACCAAAGTGAAAAACAAGGTATATTTCCAATTCTCTACTCTTTTAGCTGTTTTTATCACTAAGGACATCATTTGCATGGACTTAGCAAATATTAGGACCTCCTGTCAAATAGGTAACCTTTTAAAATCCCTATTCCACAGACAAAGAAATGGAGCCTGTGTGTCTACTTGCTCAAGGACACAAAGATTGTGATTGGTCTTAATGTCAGCTTTCAGTGAATTCTCTGGATAGGGCGGAGGGGGATTCATCTGAGGTCTGTCCTGTTTGCCTTAACTGATGGGGGAATTCCATCTCAAAAGTGGGCAGCACCTTCAGGTGGTAGCCTGGGTAAAAAACGAGAGCACAGCAGAAGGAAGATTACCGGCCTTTCACTCGCTCTGCCTTACCTCTTGCTTGGAGCTAATTTACCCTGTTTATCCTATAGCAGATTCCTTCCCAGGTGACAGACAGAACCAGCATTTCTAAGATTCTCTCATACACTGAGGACCAGCTGTTCTGCAGGAACCCTCCAGGATTTGAGCAGCAGACTGGGACAGCTGAGGTACCCAATCTCAATGGACAAAGCAACTAGCAGGTTCTTAGGCTCTCCAGAGTAAGATAGTCAGTGTGGAAGTGTCCAGCCTCAAGGACCAAGTAACTACCCAGTTCTTAACCCCAGAGGAGTGATATAACTTGTTACTACTGCAATATAAGCTCACCCCAAAAATTCTTTTAATATACATTCACTCTATAGGAGCAGTTGTTCTAGGAAGCCTTGACTAACACATATTGTCTGGCTTCGAAATTCCAACCTGTGGTACTGACGTCTCCCACACTGGGTAGGGGCCCAGCTAAACTCTCAGCCATTGTCCCATCCTCAAGGATGCCCTCTCAACATCTGGGCTTTTGCTCTCTAGTAACTCATAAGCTCTCTCAGAGGCTTCTTTACCTTCACACCAGCTCTAGCTGAAGTGGGAATGTCACCCCGAAGAGAGTCCACCCAAGACCCTGGTCAACCTGCTGAGGAGTGAGCTTCCCATGGTTGGGACCTATCCATTCCAGGATTTGTTTCTGGGTCAGCGGCTGTGGACCCTTTCAGGGCACAACTGGATTAGTGTTCCCAAAGTCCCACACAGAGCTGTCTCGCCACATTGCTCTTCTCATCTGATTCTTTCCTCAAGTCCCAGAGCCAGCTTCCCACCTGTGTCTCTGGCACAGACACCAAGGGTAGTCTTGCAAACAAAGGGCAGACCCTCAGTGGCACACAAAGCTATACACATCCTGTGAAATGTAAGAAGGCATAACCAAGACTCTACCAGCTACCATGCACATGGCCCCTGTTCTAGAGTTTACCTCCAGGACTCTTAACAGCCATTCAGTGAAGCAGTCACAGTGACCATTTCCAGGCCCTCAGTAGAAAACATCGAGTTCAATCATCTTCCTAAGGGGATATTGTAATAAAGGTGTGTCTATGGCCATAACCGCTCTGATTTTGTCTGACCTATAACAAAGGTGAAGCCAAAAGTAGATCATGCCCATGTGATAGCTGAGTCTATGCTCAGAACCACCACACACTCTCTGAAAAACTGTTTGACCACAGGGCAGGAATGTGGAGGATCCACCAGTCTTCACTGAGGGTTATCCATTAAGATCTGACTATTGCAAACAGTCAAAAAATGGGGCGCCTTCCCAGGAACATTGAGAGTTGGGATGGTGGGATTGCACCGGAAGCTCAGAAGGTCAACTTATCTCTCTGGTCCTGCCAGCCTTGGGGCAGCAGCAGCAGCAGCAGCAGCAGCAGCAGCAGCAGCAGCAGCAGCAGCAGCAGCAGCAGGATCACTCTGACAAACCTGCCCCTGAAATTCCTCAGTTTGCTCAGTTACCAAAATCATGTTTGCTATTGGCCTTTCTGCCTGTTTCAGCTCTAGTGTATATTAATTACAAAGGTCTAGACCTCAGTGCCAAGGACCTAAGCCTAGAACAGGTCCCTTTCAGATCGTGCCGGGAGCCCTTTAAAAAAACCCAGCTGGTCTTGGATGTAGCTCCATAGCAGATGGATCTCAATGGTAGAGCACTAGCCCTGGATGAGCAACTCAGGTACCAGAAGAGGGGAAAGGAGGCATTCATTAGAAAACAATGGAGGGTAGGAAGGCAGCAGAAAGCAGAGGGGGAGCAAATATGATCAAGGCACAATTATTTATGTGTATGGAATTGTCACAGTGAGACCCTCCATTCTATATGCTAAGTTTAAGAAAAGCAATAAAATTAAAAATAAAACCAAAACAAAACAGCCCGTCCGACCCTCGTATTTTCTGCTGGGGAAACTGGGGTCCCATCAAGAGAACAGATTTGCTGGAGATGGGAATGAAATCCAGCAGGGGATGAGTGTGTGTGTGTGTGTGTGTGTGTGTTTTGCTATGAGACAAGAAGACATTATCTCAGCCTAATCAGACTGGTTCTGCACTGCTGGCTCCTGTTCCACCAGCTCAGAGCATCCTTGCCTACTAGCCTCATCTGAGGAGTTCCCTGAGCCCAGGAAATGCAGGCAGTAAAATCAGCTCCCTCACCTTTCCCCTGCTTCTTCTAGTCTCACTGCTAATGGGCAGAGCCAGAGGGCTCACCTCAGCCAATCCCCCTAAGTTCAGCACATCTGTGGAAGTCAAGTTCTCCCAGTACAGTGAAGCTATAACCAGAGAGCTGATAGCCAAGGGAACTCAATTCAGACTGGGTGCACATCGGGAAAATGGGTACCAGGCTGATAATCCTTGTCTTTTTCTCTAGAATGTTCTAGAACTGGGGATGTCTGCTGCCTTGGGATAAGGAGTGATGCTGAAAATGGTCCACCTGGTTGCTCAAGAGACTGAGGTTCAGTCAATACCTAAGAGCTGACTTCAAGCTCTTCCCTGAAGAAGGGCAGAAGTTAGGGACACAGCACCACTCAGACTGTGTGTCCAAGACAGGATAAAAGCAGAGAAAAGTTCCAGATGAAACAGAACAGCAGGCACATAGGTTCAGGAGTCTGAATCCAGGAGCTGGTTCATATTCCTCACTGTGGTACCTGGACCAAATTATTAGGCCTGCCAGAGCCTCTGTTTCTACATCTCTAGAATGGACACAGTGAAATCACAACTCTAAGCTCTGGGGATGAAGGCCAGTGTTAGCATGCCTTCCTAGCATGTACAAGTTTTTTTCTATGGTTCTATGGGTTCAGTTTCCAACATTGCAAAAAAGAGAAGAGACAGAAAAAAGAACACAAAGGAAAAGAACAGAAAAAAAAAAAAAAACATTTTTAAAATGTAGGCTTAAGGCTGAGGGGAAAAGTCTCTTGCTCCTGAGTTCCAGCCCTGAAACTTACATAAAAGCAGGAGCAGAAAACTCACTTCTGACCTCTATAGCCTCAGGATGTCACTTGTGCCCATAAATACACATCTTGCATCTCTCTCTCTCTCTCTCTCTCTCTCTCTCTCTCTCTCTCTCTCCCTCCCTCCCTCCCTCCCTCCCTCCCTCCCTCTCTCTTACACACACACACACACACACACACACTGGCATGCACATAGACATATGCACACTAGTAATAAATAAATTTAAAAATAAAATCGAGGCCCAGTGACACTGGCTTGCATTCCTGGCTGAGAGAGACTGAGGCAGGAGGATCACACATTTTAAGCTATTCTGGACAATTAAGCAAGTCTTTGTCTAAATACAAAACAAACAAACAAACAAACAAACAAATAAATCTGCCTGCATAGTAGAGTTTGTTTCTGGGATTAAATGGGACAGTTCAGGGAAGGACCAAGGTCTACAGAGTTAAAAATATTCCAGAAAAACCAAGGGTATTGCCTGAGCACTGTCCGAGGTTCTTTCTCTCCCTTTTCAAAACGTGTGTGTGGCTTTGGGATGGGGAGCCTCTCTGTTCCTCTACTCTCTGGTGTAGGTGATGGAAAGCTAATGTCTGAGCTAGCCTGCAGTGAGCAACTCTACTCCTGAGTACTTTATCCTACCCCTTTCACAGACCACCTGCCCCAGTATGCTCTATTTTTCTTCTTTCAGTTGCTTCAGCTCCCTGCAGCTGCCACTGGGGAGGTGACATCTCCACCAGACCCGGAACTTCAGGACAGTTTGGGAACGCAGTGGGAATATGATGCTGACCTTCCCCCTTCCCAGCTTTGCGGCCCCAGCAGGTGAGGAGGAGGAGGCGAGGATGGTGGGGACAAGGTGAGAAGCGCAGCGCCCGCCCAGGTTCCCCACACAGCCGCACGCACCGTTCTCGCAGCTGCCGTTGGCGTTGGCGACACGCAGCTCCATGGGGACCTGGGCTGACGGCGCCCGAGGTCCACGGCTCCTGGGCAGGTTGCCGCGACTTGTCCCAGCGTGGCTAGGGCACGGGAAGCCGCTGGGGTCCCGACCCAGGGGTGGGGAGAGTGACGCGCGCCCCGAAGGGGAGGGTCCTCGGGGAGGAGTCACCCTGTGCCCTGGGCAACCCTAGGCGCTGGGGAATCAACTCTGGGGCAGAGGCTCATGCCCTTCTGGGGTGCGACCGCAGCTGAGTGCCAGTCACGGAGTCATAGGCCCGTGCCAGGGGCAAGAGAGAGGGGGCGGGTTCCCCGGGCCCGCCTTTCCGGGATGCCAGCACCCACATGTAGCTTCCTCAGTAGCAGAGTTGATACACTCCTCCGGGATGGCACAAGGGAAGCCACTTTGGGAGGTGGAAGTGTCAAAGAAAGCTCTGAGAATCAGGTTCCTCCTCTCCTTCCTTTATCCCCCTGGTCTATTTGTCACTGTCTAACTTAGAGGTCTGATCTGTGCTGGGCACTGTGGGTGATGGGAGCCCTTAAATGTTCAGTACATATGTGTGTCTCATGAATGGATGATGGCAGGGGATTGGTAGGCTGAATGGGAGAAGGAAATGAATTAATTCATGGTCCAAATGAATCAGGCTATTCTGTTCTTACATAGTTCTTGGAGAAACAAATTAAGACCAATCATTTAGAAGCAGATATTTTCCAAAATCACCTTTTATAAATTTTACACATATACAGTAACAAAATTATATAAACATACCTGTTTACATAATAAAAGTTGTGATTGAATGTATATGGGCAAGAGTGATGGCCTATATGTATGTATATATATTTTATATATGCATACACATAAAATGATAGAATGTATATGTGTGTACTAATATGTGGATTGTATAGGTTTATAAGTTAGCTTGTTTATGGTACTTACTTCATGATATTATGTACATATTAAGTCATCACATTGTTTACCTTAAATACACGCAGCTTTCTTACACGTTTGTTTGTGTGTGTGAGTGTGCAAGCCAACGGCACTCATGAGGAAGTCAGAGGACAGCTCCCTTTCCACCATGTCCCTAGGGACCCAACCCAGGTTAGCAAGCTTGTGCCATTACCCACTGAGCCATCTCAGCAGTCCTGCATTTTTTATTTGTCAAAAAATACCTCAACACGGCTATAATAATAATGATGGTGGTGATGATACTGATAAAAATAAAATCAAGAAGGTATTGACTGAGTCAGAAGGACCCTGAGCTGAGCCATGGAACCACTGTGAAGTGCTTGCCACCAGTCAGGCAGAGTTCCAAGTCCTGACCAAATCCGGCTTGTTTAACCCCGATGTCCACCATATGGGGCACATACCTTTATTATCTACAGAGAGCACACTGAGCATAGGCAACAGGCAGCTTGTCCTGGATCCCAGCTGGGAACAAGAAGAACCAGGATGGAGCCCGCAAGGGTTCACAGAGACTGAACCAGGGGAGCCTGCGTGGGACCAACCTAGGCCCTCTGCACATAGGTAATGGTTGTGCATCTTGGTCTTCGTGCGAGAATCCTAACAGCGGGGGAGGGGGCTGTCTCTGACTCTGTTGCCTGCCTTTGGGACCCTGTCCCCCTACTGGGCTGCTCATCTAGCCTTAATAGGAGAGGATGCACCTAGTCTGACTGCTGCTTGATATGCCTAGGACAGTTGGTATCCACGGGAGACCTTCCATTTTCTGAAGAGAAGAGAGGGATGGAGGGATGGGGGAAGGTGGGAGTGAAGGACCAGGAGGAGAGGAGGGAGGGAAACTGCAGAGAGAGAGAGAAAGAGAGAGAGAGAGAGAGAGAGAGAGAGAGAGAGGAGTGATCGAGCTAGGATGAAACTCATGATGTCAGCAGACACACTAAGGCACTTGAGACTGAGCACTGGGGTCATAAGTCAGCTCTGGTAGTGGGGTCATTTTTGGAGACTTAACGCCCATAGGTTTTATCTCATCAAACTTCCTGTGAGGTAGGCTCCCTTTCTAGTCCGTGTGAGGAATGAAATGAGGCCAGAGCCTACTGGGCTCTCAAACCTGGTCCTTATAGGTACCCCACCCCCACTCCATCTTGCTTGTGGCTTCCCATCTGGTCACTGAAGGATGGTTTCCTTTGACGTTTTGGGTTAGCCACTTGCTTCCCTTTGCTGTCCACTAACCCAGCTTTTTGTTTGTCCTTTATATGTAAAATGTCATGGGGGGTGGGGTTGGGATGGACAGGCAGAGGCCGGAGGAGAAAAGGCAGTCACAGGCATTGCAGAAAGAGCATCACACAGAAAGCCGTGGGCCTGTGTGCTGCCTCCCTCTGAATGTGTGTGAAGCCAGAGCCCAAATGGGGTTGAATATCTTTAAGATCAACGTGAATCAGAACACTGTGCAAGAAACTGGAATGACTGGCCTGGGTGAGAGACTATCACTCGATCTGATCGTGCTACCCCAGAGGGAAGAGTTGACACAAGAAGTTTTCTTTTCTTGTACTTCAGCATGTCTGCAGTACAGATGGACTGGAACACTGGCCCTGGCCCAGCCCCAAACCCTCCTCACCTTCAGACTCAGTCACCTGTGTTCTAAGGACAGAGGTAAGCACAAACAAATGGCTTCCCTCTGGTTAGACATTGAAATTTCTTCCGGTTGTGTTGAGGTATTATTGACAAATAAAGCCTTTATGTGTGTACACATGTGTGTGATCGTGCATGTGTGTGCACATGTACATGCATATGTGTGTGTACATTCTTGTGTAGGTGCTCTCAGTCATTCAGGAGGACAGAGGTTGACCTCTGGTATCTTTCTCTACCAGCACTTCCTCCCCATTTAATTTTCTCTCTGAACCTGGAGCTTGCTGCTTCTGTTGATCTGACAAGCCAGAAGACTCCCAGCAATCCTGTCTCTGCTCTTCCCTCCCCCCACCGGTGCTGGGGTTACAGGCAAGCACTGCCACACATGACATTTTTATGTGGGTACTGAGGATACAAGCTCAAGTGCTCATGCATGCATAACAAGCCTTTCACTCACCAAGACAGCTCCTTGGTCCCAACTTGCATGTATTTAAGGAATGCAATATAATGATTTGATACATGCTCACGTTGTGAAAGGTTACCACAATCAAGCTAATTAATATATCCATTCCACATTGGTTGGTGTGTGTGTGTGTGTGTGTTGGGGAAATGTTTGTGTTAAGAACACATAAGATCTAGTGGCTTTTCACACAACAAAGTATATTTAAATTATTTTTGCTGTAGATGTGCCCAGATGTGAAGAGAGAGATAGACATATGTGTTCTGTAATATGTTTAGGTTTATATGCATTTGTGAGTTAAGGAACTACAATGTTTGAGGGTCCTGGGTAGATGTCCTTTTGCCTGGAGTGGAGTGCAGGAATGAGTCTGTTCTATGCTGAAATGGACCTTCCCAGTCTCAGGTAAAGTTTGTGTTTTAAGCTGGAGAGAGGACTGAGACCCATGGAGGGCTTTCCATACCCTGTAGGGCCTCAGGCTCCCCATCTGCTCCAGGAGGGGGCAGGGCTGCTTAAGGCTGGCATCAGGGCAATCTTATCAGGACACACATAAAGGGCCCTATTGAACTGCAGGCTCCTCGGCTGCCATTCTGACAAAGCCCTTTTCTGCTCAAGCCACAATGGCTCTGTCAGGCAGGTAGTAGGGCCTGCAGCATTGTCTTCCCCCATCAAGAACAACAGGGCTCACTGTTTGACCCAGCCTTGGTCTCCCTGGGGCGGGTGGAGGCTTTGAAAGAGTCTGACCAGCTAGGGACAGATGGGCTCTGTCCTTAGACAACCAGGGACTGGTAAACCAGCAATAAATCTTTTGCCCAGTTATTTAAGGATGAGCAGGAAACAAATATGTTAAAGCCATGTCTTCTAAAACCTTGACTTTCCTAAGATCATGTCCAAGGGTTGGCACTAAAGATCTGCACAGACAGAAGTGGCAGCCACTGGCCACATGTGCCTAATGAGACCCCGACAAGCAGCCGATCCAAGCAGGGGTTTGTTAGAAGCATCAAACAGCTCTCTGTTAAGCTTTTGGACCCGACAATCCTTTGATGTAGGGGTCTTTCCTGTGCATTGTAAGTTGTTTAGCAAGACCTGGCTTCTCCTTTCAGGTTACCAAAAACAAAACCACATCTCCACCTTCTGCCCTTGGGTTTAAAGACCCCTAAACACCTCCAGGTAAACTGCCAGATCTTGTAAGTAAGAACCACTAAGCTCTCAAAGGACAAATGAGACGATAACATGAAAAATACATTGAAATGAGAAAGAAACAGATATTCAATTCATTTTCCTTCGGCTTTTTTTTTTTTTTTTTTAATAAAAATGACACCTGTTTAAAGTTGCTTCACCGGCTTACTTGTGTTTCTCTTAGACAGGGCTGTTGAGGATGAGAAAACCCTGGGCCACAGAGGGAAAGTGACCAGTGGAAGGTCACAGAGAGAAAGAGCCAGGAAGCGAGTCAGATTTCCAGACAAGCACACCAGATTGCCTCTACTACTCCCCACATGTCACAGTGAAAGGACATTTCTAAATGTCCTCTGCTGGGGTGTTTTCAGTGTTATGTGGTCAAATAGCACCTCAGGAGGAATATAGACAGGAGTACAGTTGATGCTATTTATATCCTTGCTATATATGTGTGAGCTCTTTTAATCTTTGTAATGGAAAGGGCTCTGTGTGTAGCTCCATTTTCCAAGTCAGGGAATGGAGGTTCACCTAGGACACTCAGTTCATGAATTGTGGCATCAAGACTCAAATGTAGATGCTCTTCAATCCACTGCATAGTGCCTTAAAGCTCTAGGTCCGGGGACACTACATGAGATACAGGAAGGTCCCTTCTCCACCTTAGAGTCTATCCTGGGTAAGATAGTCTTCAGTTCTTCACACCTCTGCAAAGCTGGTCTTTCTTCGTGGCAAGGGCTGATGTTAACTTCTTTTGGTTGGTTAGGAACAATGGGAATATAGACTATTGGAATGGAGAGGCTGGCCTACAATTTTTCAGGTATGTCCATGGCATGGCTACTACTCTCCTAAAGAACTTTATTGTCATTGGAAATACTGCCTGGAATGGTCAGACATCTGCATGGTCCAGCTATAAGAAGGGTTATATCAAACAACAAGGTCTGCATACAACTGGCAATCAGTACTGTTACTGAGTGCTTTGCCTGTGAACTAAGCCCTTGACTGATATTATCTCATGTGGCTATGACAATCAGGCATTTAAAAAAAAAAAAGAAAGAAAAAGAAAGAAAAAGAAACTCAGAGAGGCGGATTGACTTTTCCAAGTCTCACAGTGATAAATAGAGCTAGGATATTTTTTTTCTCTCTTACAACAGTTCTCTTAATTAAGGCACTGGTGTGATGAGGCTAGTGCCTTCTTTTCCAATCCTTTCCTGGTCCACTTCTCTGGATGGCTGGGGAGATAGGACCCACACAGAAACTAACCTCTTTGTTTTGCAAATAGAGAAACTGAGGCATAGAGTAAGACAAGGTCACGATCAACATGGCTTGGGTAACTGGCAACAATCTACACTTGAAAGTCACCCTGGCTCAGTCATTCTGGATTTCTGACAGGGTTGAAAACTTATAGCTATTTACCGTAAGAGAAAAGATTTGAGTGGATGGTCGTCAGCTGACATTCATCCTAAAGCCGGGTTCAGAAGTAAATGTTTTAGTTAGGATAGATGACAGAGGTGCTGGTTAGTCAACAAAATGATGGACTGGGTATTAGGACTATCTTGTACCTCACTGGTACAAATTGGCGTAATTATGCTCTAATTGTATTTTGAGAGAAAAGTTTCATTTTAACAGGAAGGGTGATGTGTAGGAGGAGTACTGAGAGGAAGAAAAGGAGTAAGAAGAGGAGGAGAAGAAGGATAGGAGAAGCTAGGTGATGAAAGAGAGAAAGAGGGGGGAGACAGGGAGGCAGATATTCATGTATCTCCACCAGTCAAAGATAGTTGTTATATATAGGTCGGTCAGTGGGTTACACCTCTGATTGAACAATTCCAAACTTATAACGCTTATGATTAACATTATTTAAAAAAAATGTATAAATGCAAAAAGGAAAAGGGGGCATGGGATAGGGGTTTTCTAAGGGGGGGAGAATGGGGAAAGGGGATGGCATCTGAAGTGTAAATAAAATATCTAATAAAAAAAGAAAGAAAAAAAAAAAAAAAAAAAAAAAAAAAAGAAAGTCACCCTGGTCACTTTTGCTTCTCTCTAGTCTTTGCTTTTGGTTGATCTGAGGGTAAATTGTGAGTTAAAATGTTGGGATCATTTTCCAAGGATGAGTCAGGGTATTATGTTTTTACTTCCATTATGCCATTTAATTGTTATAGGCTTATGCGCCCGACACTGCTATTACTGTCAGCTTAAAAACAAGAAAACAGGCTCCAGAAGTTAAGTAACTTCTCTTCAGTGACACAGTAACTGATGAAACCCAGCAGACCGGTTCTAGAACACGTTTTCCGGTCACTCTTCTCAGGCGGAGAAACATCTGCCTACATGTGGAAGAGTTTGACATCATTGTCGAGGGCAGGCCGCACTCTGAGGCATGTAGCTCAAAGCTAGGGATTGCTTGGCCTTGGCGTGGATGTGCAGAGAGTCTAATGCACTTAAGATTGTAAGATTACCGGGCCTTATGGGAAAGCAGCTTCGTTACAGTCACTATTGTGTGCTATTGTTGCATGACTGACACATTACTAGATTCTCATATGTAACACTAATATTCCATTCAATCCTACGTTAGGGTAATATCACTGCATTCAAACTTCACGGTGAGCCCATGGTATGTGACTTTTAAAAATTACATTTATTTATTTTACCTTGTAGGAGTTAGGTACACATGGAAGTGTGGCGGACAGGAGCTGGTTCCCTCCTTTCACCATAAGGGCTCTGAGGGTTCCAACTCAGGACATCAGGCTTGTCAGTAAGTGCCTTTACCCACTGAGCCATGTCACCAGGCTGTTACATGATAATATCTATATTTTTACCACTGATGATAGTGAATCTTGCTCAAGTGGACACGGACACTACGTAGTTAAGCTTGGGTTTGTCAGACTCTCTGGGTGCCTGTACTTTTCTCTTCCCTGACATTTGCTTCTGAGTCACCTAAAACTTCAGGGTAGCGAACGGTGGGGATGGTAAGAGCACTCCATGTTTGGACTTGCTGTGCTTGTCATGTTGGAGCCAGAGAGCTCTGAGCACAGACAGGGGAAGCAGGACTCCACAGTGGGGAACCAGCTTGACAAAGAAAGACAATCCGACCTCGGCTTTGCTCTTCCCCACTTTTTGTTTCAGGGAAACAAACAATTTTCTTGAAAAGTTAAGAACCAGAGAGAAGCTGACAGAAACAAACTTCCAACAACTGTAAGTTGGATTTCAGCTCTTACTTTGCCACACTTAGTGGTTTTTCTCTTCCAACCACGTTCTTAACCAGCTTGTCGCAGTCTGCACCTGAGAGGTGGATGTTCTGGAAAGAGGACAGGGGACATGACTTCCCTGTTCTGCCACTAACACTTGGGACTTAAGGCAATGTCTTCTCATGTGTCTTGGTTTCCTGCATATGTACACTGAAGGAAGATGAAGAACTAAGAGCCCCTTCTTTTTGTTTTAGTGAAATCATGGTAGATGGCAAACCTTCCCCCCCCCCTTACATAGAGTCACGTGGACAGACAACAAATGTATCCATATAGGGAAGTTCAAGGCACTTGTAGGTGGGTGTACTCCTGAGCATGCTCAGTTTAAGAAGGAAAGATGGCAGACATGTTTGGGGGTCAGGGAGCACTTGTTCCAAAGGATAAAAGGATGGCGAGGAACACCCTGGGGCCTACTCAGTGTGCACCACAAAGATAACGGACAGAAACTCTGAGCATAGTCAGTTTTCCCTGAAATGTTTTAACCGAGAGGAAAGTGAGCCTTTGGAGGTGCATTTGTACAGCAGTTGTCTTCTAAAGGGGCTTCCCTCAACTGGTGGCTAACAGTAGCTATACAACCATAAGTGAATTCACTAGCCCTTTCTAGGCTCTGTTTTATTTGTATGGTGAGGATGACAGTAATGATTTAATAATAATTTTAATAATCGTAAAATCGTCTTTTATTGAATATTAGTGACCTGTAGATTCTTTGTGTTTCCTTTGCACTAGCAACAACCACCTACTAGGTTGTGTCACATTATCAACCTAACAAACAGGGAAACTGAGGCACAGAGGAATTAGGCAACAGACACACATTCCCAAAGCTGTAGCTATCAGATGGCAAGCCAAGATGGTTATTTGGCTCCATTTTATCTGCAACAGTACAAAGACCTCTCACAGTAAAAACTGATTCCAAGGCTGGCTTGGGATTCTCGAGAGAGAGTTTAAAACAACCAAAATCCCATACACACACATGACTAGCTGCTCTGCTGGTGGGGTCTCCTTCCTCCTCCTCTCCATGATAAAGGCACCAGAGGGATCTAATAGGCCTGAAGGAGCTCAGGAGTGTCCCTGATTGCCTGCAAGTAAAAGCAGAGAGAGAGAGGAGAGAGAGAGAGAGAGAGAGAGAGAGAGAGAGAGAGAGAGAGAGAGAGAGAGAAACTATCTCATTTCCAGGTGTGGGGAAAGACAGGGTCTCATGTAGCCAAGGCTGATACTGAACTCACTTGTAGCCACCAAACTTCTACTCCCCAACCCTTTGGCTCCTGAGTGCTAGCATGTTCAATTTATGTGACTGTTGTATAGGACCATGGTCCAAGTGAAACTGTCGACATCTTCAGAGGTTTGGTTTGGCTTGCTTGCCAAAGAGCACCACAGCTGGGCTTGTTGACTGTCAATGTTCTTTGTTGGGGGAAGGGGGTGGGGAGGGCCAGGGGGCCCACACCTGAATATCCAGCCAGCCTTCCCAACCAGCTGTATGCAATACTTCCCTAGTTGTATGTGGTGTCTTCTTGCTCTCCTTGAAAGCTGGAGGATATAGGTAGGAAAAGGGTGAGGTGGAGGGGTCTCCATCTATGAAGCCGTGAGGACTCGTTATCTCTGCTTGCCACAGACCATCCAAGTGTGGTGGTTTTAAGGTCACCCATTACTCTGAAGGCAAGCCCAGTAAACTCATTATTGGTTCCCTAGAGTGAACTTTGGTTGTACTGAGACTCGATTTATTGTGGAGACCTTAAAAGAGGGTAGATAGTCTGTTCTCCCCGAGAGACAGAATTTTAGCAAATTTCTCCATGTGGGAGACTTTGGTAGAAGCTAGGATTTCTAGAAACTGCTAGACAACTGAGCTACATCCCCAAGTGTCTCTAATGCATGCTTCCCACTCTGGGCTCCACAAACAGGAACAGAACATCTTTCTGTGTTCTGTAAAGTTTGAAGAATGCTATGCCCTCCTCCCCTGTCTTAGGCCCAGTGCACACTGGTGTATTAAAGGCGCTGATCTGGCCTGCTGTAAGAATCCTGGTTAACTTAGTTTGACTCTATCAAATCCAATTGGTCATGAAATTCCATCCTGTCATCACATAGTATTAACAGCCTGTTCTTCAGAACACATTTGAGAGGAAGTTGATTCCTGTCCCTTTATGCATGTGAGGTCATCCACACCCAGAAACTTTACATGGATTGTCCAAAGCCATCCATCTAGCCTCCTGGTGGCACCTACTCTTGTAAACAAATCCCAGATTATTCCCTGAGCTGTAGGGTAGATGGTAAAAAGCTGGAGTCAGCAGCCTGCTCTTATGTTCTTCCTATCCAGTTTCTGCAGCCATGTATTCGGGAGCAGGTTTTTTTTTTTTTTTTTTTTTTTTTTTTTTTTTTTTATGTCCTCCGGCCTCCCTTTGCTCATTAAACATATGCAGATAATACAGTATACACCTAGTATGGCTCCTGTGGTGATTAAGCAACTGACAAAATGAAATATGTCCAATAGCACCAGGCACCAAGTAACAGAGTAATCGCCGCCACACCTCCTAGAATTTTGCTTAAAATGGAGTTGACCTGCATGTCCATGGCACTGGAGACAAGGGCTACTGTTTGGTTGCAAATCCCACTACAGCCTTGCTAGAGGGAGGCCAGAGACTGGAGGGCAGCTCTGGCAGTTTGTTCTGTGGCCAGTGGCCTCAGATAGGAGTTCACTAATGCATCTTTTTGAACTGTATTTCTCCTCCTCACCCCTCATCTAAGCACAGAGGAATCTATGCTGAAGTTGTCAGTTTAAAAAACTAGACAGACTTGGAGGGTTGAAGTAGGCAGGATTTTGCAATACAAGAGCATTCGCTTTTGAACCAGAGGGCCCTGGCGTCAAACTCAGGCCATGCCTCTTCCTAATTGCCTGATTCTAATGCAGTCCTTTTAGTCTGTGTTTCTCATTTGTTACATGAAGGTCATTGTTGCTTCTGAATGCAGGCGATTCTGCTTCTGAAGCCTGCTGGGACATGCAAAGGAACATTAGCTAATATTTAGTTAGCATTCACTCAGTGCATTATGGGCCCTGATCTAGGGACTAGGGACAAGTTCATGTCACAACAGGGAAGGTCCTTGTTCTCAGGGATCTTACGTTCTAGAAGGGGTAGGTATGCCACGCAGATAAGCAGAGAAATAAATAGAAAACAAAGCAGAATGTAACAAAGGAGCACAAAGAAACTAAGATGTGGCCAGGAAGAGACTGAATACTCAGCTCTCTGGGAAAGCCTCCCTGGACATGATGATGCTTAAACTTTGGTCTGATTGCCTTTCCAGATGCACTCCAAGCTTCTCCTTCTGCCGAGAGAGAGAGAGAGAGAGAGAGAGAGAGAGAGAGAGAGAGAGAGAGAGAGAGAGAGAGACCCGTGGAGCAGTTCCATAGTGGGAAGAACCCCAGGCTGACTGATGGCTGGGTAATCACTGTCACACCGGAAATTCAGGTTTGCATGCCAGACCTGTTTGAGAGACTTTACAGGAATCCGGAGCGTGGGTTGAAGTTTCCTCAGGGCTAACCAAGTCAGACAGTGGTGGGTAAGCATCCCCTTTAAGGTCCAGGACCTGCCTCCTCCCATCACAGATGCCAGGACACCAAAGTTCTCCCACAAGAAGGCCCAGAGCCTTCTGCCTCAGAGTTGGCTGCAGACCAAACAAAGCTGTGGACCAATCAGAAAACACACATCCTCCCCGCTCCAGTCTAGTTAAACTCGACTATTGATAATTATCTACATTTTGCTCTTCAGAAAATGTAACTTTATTTGTTACCATCCCATTAAACATTAATGCTTCCGTGTCTGTTGCCTTCCATGCTCAGACCACCCGCTCTATGGAAAGGTTGACCTTTAGTCAAACCCTGGTAGAGCCAGAGACACAAGATCTTCCTATGGGGGAAGGTCACACTGTTACCATTTAGCATGTTGAAGGCCCCAGATCTCTATAAGACAGAAATCACCATACCTGCTCTGAAAGGATGCACACATTACTTTGCACCCAGGGGGACAAGGACTTATTCAACCTGTTTGGCTTTTGGACGAAGGGAAATGCATCTTCTATATTTCACCGTGCGGTTTTGGAGGCAGAGGTCCACAGACCACAGGGACAGGTGTTAGTGTGGGTTTTCAGAGATGTGTAGACCGTAACTACTCATCAGGCAATACTCCCCGCCAGCCCTCACCCGACCTAAACAACATAGATTTCTTTCATTTGTTCGTTTGAGACGTGGTATCATTTTTGCTTAGGCTATCAGATGACCTTGAGTTCCTGATCCTCCTGCCTCCACCTCCTAAATTTAAATTGAGATTGCAGGTGTGCACCACCGTAACCCACTAGAAATTTTAGCAAGGTATGAGAATTCCTTCAATAACAACATCCCACCATATAAAAAATATTTTGACTTATTTTTGTGTAGTAACCACCTTTGTGTTTTTTATTCTCCAACTGAAGAAAGTTCATACATTTGGAAGTTCACACACACATAATATTGTGATATATATTAATTAAAATTTTAATATAAAACTTAAAATTTAAAGGTATATACAGTGTTGTTGTGGTTTTTGAGTCAGGGTTTCTCTGTGTAGCTCTGGCTGTCCTGGAACTCCCTCTGTAGACCTGGCTGGCCTCGAACTCTCAGAGATCTGCCTGCCTCTGTCTCCCGAGTACTGGGGTTAAAGACTTGCCCCACCACCATTTAGACTAGTCATCCTTGCATTATTAACACAGGTACCAAGAGCAGGGGTTACCAACTGCTGCTGACCCAAGTGCCAGACAATAAGAGATGTGTGTGGTGAGCTTAACTCAAGAACCACCTCTGGATCGTGTGGCTTCTCTGAAAAGATACTATTTACTAATAAAAACCAAGCCATTGTGTTGTAAGCATTGTGCTGGTACTGGTATAATTTTAACCATCATGTGCACATTGTAACTATAAGTAAGTTGTAGTTTCACTGTTTCCCAGTTTTTGTTTACTGAAGGTAAGAGCCTTGTCCAAGATCCCAGACCTTACTGAGGTCATATTTAAGCAGCCATGCTGGTGAGACTTACACTGAGTATCTCAAGATGGACCGGTAGCCTGGGTTTCCCAGGTGGCCCTAATATAATCACAAGGGTCTTTGAAAGAAGAATTCAGAAGGGTTAGGGTCAGAGAATGTCAGGGAGGATGGAAGTCTTCACTGAAGTGATGTGGCCATAGCCAAGCAGCCTTTTCAAGCTTGAGTAAACAAGGTACAGATTTTGCCCTGATGAAAGCAGGCTTTCCCACACCCCGATGTTGGCCCAAGGATTGGGTCAGATGATTCAGTTTATTTATTTATCCTTTTGCTCTCTATAATAAATTCGTGTTGCTTCAAGAGACTCCATTTGAAGCAACCTGATAAATCAGCTGCGGGGGATTAATATATGTTGTTGTGCATTCTCTCGTTTCCCTCTCCCCTAGGAATGGTTGGATGCTGTTTTCCTAAGTCTTCCAAGCACTCTAGCCATTCCCTTGGAGAATCTGAGGCTGTCTGTGATTGGCTAAAGAAGATGTTGGCTTACTATTTCTGAATGTTCACAGATATTGAAAGTTTGCTTGGGGCCTCCTGAGATGAGAGATTTCCTTCAGGATTTCTCACAGCATCCCCCAAGGCATATACAGTCTGACCTTGGAAAATCTTATACTGTCTGGTCGAGAAATCCCCAGAGAGCATCTGGGGTTTCAGTCTCATTTGGGAGATGAAGAAAATGAAGTTTGTTTCTTCCTTATGGAGATAAGGAAGTTAGGAGTAGAATCTCCTGTCCCTCAGTGCTCTGGACATTCTACTCTGAAGATAGGAAGGATGGGAAAGCCAGGTCTGGGTTAAATTTGGGGTTTGGAAAATGCCTCAAGTCACAGGTGAGTCCATTTTTTCTTAGCAACTCACTCCCAGGGAGTAAAGGTCTTGCTTGAACTAGCCTTACTTGTTTGTCAGGAACTGTATTCTCAGGAGGTCCCAACAAGGAATGGTGGTCTTGGATCCCAAGAACAAATTGTGGCCTCCTTTTGTTAGCTAGAATGCACGCTAAGGAGAGGCTGGGATGAAGAAACTTTCCCCTCTATCTTCTTGGAACAGTCCTCTCAGAGGCTTTGTCTCCTGTGGTGAGCCACGTTCCCCCCACAGTTAGTTTCCTTTTGGTAGGTTTTTGAATCTATCGGGGAAAGTTTTAGATCAATTAGAATCTAGAAGTTAGTAAGAGCATCAGAGATAAATTTTGACCTCCCTGGCCTGTCCAGAGTGGAAACTCTGGAGAGAAGGAGATGGACCATCATGACCCCGTCCTGAAGAAAAGAGGGACTTCAGGAGGCTGACTGTCTTCACTATACCTGTGAAATTGAAGTCTTGCAGTAACTCACAAGGTGGGTGCCACCACGTTGCCATTCTTAAGGACATAGCTGCTCACTGGGATTAAGAACCTGCAAATTATGTTCTACGCTAGCTTTTAGGTTTTCCACTATGTGTGCTGCAGTCTGAAAGCCACAGAGGTTAAATAGGTTCTTTGTCAGAGATCAGGAGGAAGGAAAGGACCTCCCAAGGAATATAGTGAAATAGAATATAGTGTTACAGAGAGATGAAGGAGACTAAAATGGGGGAGGAATAAAAGGAGATGGGATTGGAGAGTAGAGAGCTGAGGAGAGGAGGAGGGACAACTAAAGAACTTAAAAAAAAAAGCACATGGAAAACCTCTATTGTAGAAGTTTTCTAAGATACATCTATGAAAGGTATTTTTAAAATGGGGACACCATACAGTGGGGGTCGACAATGACCCAGCTAGACATCCTATCCCACAAATAAAACGTCCAGTGCCAGGAATGGTCACATCTGTTCAGTCTTTGGCCAAAGGGGGCCCAGGGACCCCACCGAACATTCCACTCCATGGCCAAGGCTATTGATTGCCCTCACAACCTGATGCTAATGCCTTGTTGCTGAAGACAACACTTATTCATGAAGAAGGCAAGCTGGTGCCCAGCTAGAAGCCTCACCCCATATTGACCAGCTTTCATGGTGCTGGTAGGTATCTACATGTTACCAATGAGGAGAAATATTATCCAGCTATAAGCCCTGCAATTTGGAACACTGACTTTCCTGGAAGAGATGCACTGGTGTAATACTGACATAAATGTTAAGGGAATAACCAGCCAATTTTGATTGGATTTAAGGCCCACTCCATGAAATGGAACCCATACCTGTCACTGCTAAAGTGGCCAAGAACAGGAGACTGCATAGGGCCTTAGGGGAAAGCCCAATGCTATTATTATGTTAAAGTAACATAGCAATAAATGACTCCTACTGAAGTGCTGATACATCAATGGATTAGTGCCTTTGCTCAGTCCTCATTAGAGAAGCTTTTTCTTGGAGTAGGTGGGAATTAAAACAGACTTTGGAGTCCTCAGTCCTAAATGGGAGTCTTCATCAAAGCTCTTAACTTCAAGGCTCAGAGATGTATGCAGAAGAGCTGGTGGAAAGACTGTGAGAGCCAGTGGTGATGGAGAATGCCAAGGAAATTGTGTCTTCAAGACACACTAGAACTGACACACGTACAGAGACCGTTGCTGCATATACAAGTTCGAGTCAGATGGGGTCCCAGGGCAGAAAGGGGGACGTGGACCTGAGTTTCCATCCCCAACCAAGAAACTATTTGCAAGACAGCCTTTGGCAAGGGAAAATCATCTTTAAAAAAGTAAAAAAAAAAAAAAAAATTAAATGGAATGTTACTGGGTATATCAAACACACTCCAGGTAGGTCCTCTGCCCAGGAGTACTTGGCCAACGCAAAATGAATTCTCTTGAAATTTTTCATTTTATTGTTTGCTTGTTTTGATGTTTGGTTTTAGTTGTAGTTATTGTTGTAGAAAGAACAGGAAGTTGGGTGGGTAGGAAGGTGTGGGGAAGATCTGGGAGGTGCTGAGTGAGTGAAAAAATATTATCAGAATATATAAAAATGTTTTCTGATTTAAAAGTCTAACTAACGTCTGACACCCTAGATTGTTGCTCTCTATTGCTTGTATTCTTGGCTGAGCTGTATCCCCAAGAGAAAGGAATATGAACGTCAGAATCAGCCCTCACTCTGTTCCTTTCCCCCATTTATCTATTTACTTGTTTATATCTATTTACCTATCTATCTGTCTATTTATCTGTCTGTCTATCTATGGATCGATCGATCTATCAATCTATCTATCATCTATCATCTATCTATCTATCTATCTATCTATCTACCTATCTATATATCTATCTATCTGTCTGTCTGTCTGTCTGTCTATCTATCCATCCATCCATCCATCCATCTATTTTTGAAGCATAATCTCATTATGTAGCCTTGGCTGACCTATAACCAACTATGGAGATCACTTACTTCGGGTTCCCAAGTACTGGAATAAAAGTCACGTGATTCCACACCTGAATCTTTTCCTTTCTTGTTTGCTTCTGTCCACCCTGCCTCCATCTTTTTCACAGATTGAACTTCCTGCATCTCACAGTTCAGAACAGCTATCGCTTTCTGCTCTGCTCTTTGATGCCTACTGCTGTTTTAGGCACGTTCTCTGCCGCTGTCCAGTACAAGGCAAACCTCTGATCGGGGTGAGTAGAAGAGGCTAAGGGAAACTGAGTCATGAGACACAAGAGGAACATTTATACTACACCACCCAGTGGCCAGGGCCTGGGCCTGATGATGGTGTAAAGACAGAGATAGGTGGTGTTTTTGTGAATTATATTGATTAAATAGTTGAAAGTTCCTGCTGAATGAGACCAAGGACAGAGCGCTTGGGGATCCTCCTGTCTTGGAGCAGCAGAAGAAAGTTATTGAAGCATAACAGAAGACTTCAATCTCCTGACTAGGAGGGGTGAGGTGATATTTCTGGTAGACTGAGGCAGGTATGAGAGTGCAGGGAGCAAGCAGGAGGAATCCTAGGTCCCCAGAAGAAATGAGAAAAGACAGTGATGAACCTGCCAAGCTTCTATTGTGTTTGGGTCCTCATGTATAAAATGGAGTGACATCATTGGCATTTGTAGGAAGGGGCGGGGGTCAATGAGAATATCTGTTAGGTGACTGGTAGTTACACTCTGTCTGACCCAGTCAACCCTACCCTTGTAGACACCGTTGAACCTGCTTCACTTTCTCGAGCGCAGCCAAAGTCTTGGCTCCCTGCCAGAAAGTGTTTTAAGATCTATACAACTGGCTCTCTTTGATTTCTGCTTTTCCTGTCCTTTGGAAACCCCACAAGGCAGAAACGACTGGGTTTTAATGAGGGTGGAGTTCACAGGCAGCCTGGTTTTTGTTCTGATAGCACTGGGCAGCATGTTTTCCCAAGGAAATCTCACCATCTTTCCCCTCGTCTGCAGGAAGCCTGGAGCAGCTAGACGGCTGAACATCTGGGACCCAGTGGGAATCACACAGGAGGAAGCGTAGGCAGGGAAAATGGAATAAGTCAAACCATATGGAAGTGGGGGCTGGCTGTGGGAGTGGGTGAGTCGCCTCCTACATGGATCAAGTGAATGTCTTCATCTCTTTCCCACCATAGGCTCTATCCTGTTTAATGTGGCAGTGTCTGGGGGGCAAAGGTAGCATATACCATATGTCTCTAAGTAATTAAATGGTCCATGTAACTAATAAACTTATAAAATATGCTATCACCGGGACTTGACACTTCATTACACTAAGTAAAGTAGATGTAAACTCAGGATTTTAATACAACAAAGTAGGCAAAAATCCAATCAAATTAAACACAGTAGTCCTTAGATATTTCTGAGTTGCTGGATTTAAAATATATACTCTATGTTCTCCTATGCATTCTGTGTTTCCTTTCTTAATGTTAGCAACAGTAATGGTTTTAAAAGATGTATTCATGTGTGTGTGTTTGTCTAAGTGTATGTGTGTGTATGTGATGTATGTGCATTTTGTGTATGTGATATTGTGTGTGAGTGCCTTTGGAGACCAGAAGCAGGTATCAGATCCCCTGGCCTTGCAGTTATGGGAGGTTGTGAGTTGTTTGCTATAGGTGCTGGGAACTGAACTTGATCTGTTAAAAGATCAAATGCTTTTAACTGAGGTGGAGCCATCTCTCTAGTCCCTATAATATTCTCTGTCCATTTTTTTTGGGGGGGGGGGGTTTCGAGACAGGGTTTTTCTGTGTAGCCACGGCTGTCCTGGAACTCACTCTGTAGACCAGGCTGGCCTCGAACTCAGAAATCCGCCTGCCTCTGCCTCCCAAGTGCTGGGATTAAAGGCGTGCGCCACCACGGCCCAGCTCTCTGTCCATTTGTTGTTGTTGTTTTTGTTTTTTATTGTTGCTGTTGTTGCTGTTTGTTGACACCAGGTTTTCTAGCTGTCCTGGAACTCGCTCTGCAGACCAGGCTGGCCATGAACTCAGGGATCCACCTGCTTCAGCCTCTGGAGAGCTGCAATTAAAGACCTGTGCCACCATTGAATATTAGCATAATTAGGATTTTAAAAAGATAGTCCATAGTTAACCTGGTGTCACGATAGCCCTTGGATGACTTCTAAAAAACTAATTTCAGTTTGAAGAAACTCTGCTCTGACATGGGACAATTTCCAATTAGAGTTTTAAAACAGTGCTTAGCTTCATAAGTCAATCATGCATATGACATGTGACATTTGATGGCAGTGACAAGGTTATATGTGACTATTGCCACAACAGGAACATTAAAAATATTTCTATTGTATTACACAAAAAGCAAATGTAACTCTCTTAAGTATCTAAATTATAGATATTTCTTGATTTGTTCTTTTAAATGGTTATTTCTGGGACATTATAATGTATCTTGGAAGGTGCGACAGGCTCAACAGTTTTTCTCACCACTTTGGTCATGCAAGTTTTGGTTTATAATATGCTGAGGTTAATCTGTATAGCAGCAGGAACTGAAGGTAAATCTTGGTTGTGCAAAACATTTTTTTCAATCTCACTATGTTAATCTGTTTATTATTTCACTGCAATATCCCCAATTTAATGGATTATCCCCACAAGTACACCTTTTCTGTAAATTTCACACTTGTTTTCTAAAATGCACATATACAAAGCATTTAAATCCCTTCAAAGTAAATTTGATAAATGTAGATGCCCTTGGTTTTTGTACTATCAATAGTAAGTAAATGTGTATGCTAAGTAATCAGTACCCAACATTTTACTTTCTTTGAAGACGACACTTTTCTATGTAGTTGAGGGTGTTCTGTTGTTTTACTGACTCCTTCTCGTGCATTTTCTATCTTGTCTAAATTTAATCCCATTGATATTTTGTCAACAATATCATTTAGCATCTGAAAGTCGTTGGAAAGCAAAAATCTGATGTTTGGTTAAATGTTTGATGTTTGAGTAGATCCACAAAATAATTAAGTCTTTTGGCTCTTGTTCCACCTGATTAAAAAAAAAAAAAAGATAGAAGCACAATAATTGACCATGTCTCTTATTAAATTCCAGATGTATGCTGTCTGTGGGCAAAGTACTCCTGCGTTTCAGGTTAAAGGCAGTGCCAAGGTTATAGGCTTGCCCAGATATCTTGATAACATTATCCAGATAATGTTCACAGGTGAAAGCTGTTTCCTTCAAACTCTTAGTTTCTGTTTTTGTTCTTTGTTGTTTTTTGCTTAGTTGGTTGGTTGGTTGGTTTTTTTGTTTTGTTTTGAGACAGGATTTCTCTCACCCCTTACTCCGCTCCTAGCAAGGTGCATCAGCTAGCCTGCAAGGGTAATGTTAAAAACTGAACAGATCCACCCCTTCTGACAAGTCTCATTACTTCTGCAGAGACATAGACCTTTAAGGAACTCTCAGCAGCTCAGGGCTCTTCCTCTCTCCTACCAGGTTTGTCAGCTCTTCCTTGATTAGTTGCATTTTCACCTTATTTGCATACTCGTACTTAGCCATTCAGGGCTCAGCTAGCACTCCTTGAATTCTGGCATCTGAGGCAGCAATTTCTTCAAGATGTGTTTGGGGGATTCATACTGCTGTTCAGTGTTGTCTTTTCTTTTTTCAGCTGAGCACACTTAACATCTGCCAGGAGTTTTTTAAGTATTTCCTTCTTCATTTTCTTTGTGGGTTTAAAAGTGGGTTATTGTAATCCTTTACTAATACCACATTGTGATCTATCTCTCCCTCAGATCCTTTAATATTTGTCATCTATACTTATAGGCTGCTAGGTTGGATGAGTACATATTTACACTTGGCACATCCCCCTGATTAGCTAGCTCCTGTGTTATATAAAGTCAATAGGCATGTCTTTGAACAGTGTGCATATATTTTGCCATATAAAGCTGCCTTGATCTCCTCTCCTTAGTTCCCATTTGTGTGGCATGTTTCTCCACACTTTCTGTCTGTATATCTTTCAGAGCAAAGTGGGTCTTTTGTACGCATACATCTTTGGGCTTTTAAAAATCCATTTATTTTGGCTGGGCATGGTGGTTCATGCTACCCTTAATACCAACGCTATAGAGGCAGCCAGATCTCTGCAAGTTCAAGGCCAGCTAGGAAAACACAATGAGATGCTGTCTCAAAACAAAACACAAAACAAGACTCTGTTCATTTTATAGCATTTTTTTTATTGGGGAATTTAATCCATGTATATTCAAGACAAATTATTGTCAGGTAAATATTTCCTACTAAAGCTTTGTTAACTGATTTCTGGTTCTTTTGTAAATCTTTTATTTCTCTTTCTTTGGTGGTTAGATGCATTTTGTAGCTTTGAATTCTTTAGATTTTTCTTTCATTTTTGGTACAGATTTTTGCTTTGTGGTTACCATTTTGTGAGAATCATTCCAAGCTGTTAACAGCCTGATCTTGATTGTCCACATCTGGATACTCCTATCCTCACTCCCATATTGGAGGGTTTGATATCAGGATTCCTATCCCTCTGTAATACACAGTCCTTGAAAACCTTAGCTGAATCATTATTATTTTCCCCCTCTTTTAAACTTCAGACTAGGGTTGAAATTACTTTCTATACCCACTATACCCCATAATATTCTGAACATGTCTCTGACTGATTCATGTCATTGTTTTGTGCTTTTGTGGACTCTATGACTTAACAGGCTTTTGTCTGGGCTTAAAGTATTCCTTTATCAATTTCTGTAAGCCTGGTGTAGTAATAAACTCCCGGGCTATGGATTGCTTGGAAGCATTTGTATTCTCCCTCATTTTAGATAGACAATTTTGATTGATAAAACATTTATGGCCAGCAGGATTGTGTTTTTGCTTCAACACATTGAAGATATTATCCCTCTGTCTCTGGTCTGCAGAGTTTCTGATGGAAAATCTGTTCATAATTAAAGTGTTGACTTTTTATGTGATGTTTTCTTATCTCCTTCTGTTCACAGATTTTCCCCCCTTCGGCTTTGATCTCTCTCTCTCTCTCTCTCTCTCTCTCTCTCTCTCTCTCTCTCTCTCTGTTTCTCTCTGTGTGTATTCACGTGCATGTGCGTGCACATGGAATATATGTGCATGTGAAGGTCAGACATCAGTATCAGGTGTCGTCCTTAGTCTCTCTCTGTATAGCCCTGGCTGTTCTAGAACTCACTGTGTAGACCAGGCTGGCCTTGAACTCAAATGTTTACCTTCCACTGCCTCCTGAGTGCTGGGATTAAAGGTGTGTGCCACTATGCCTGGTCACCTTTAGTTTTTGAACCAGGTCTCTGAGCCTGGAGCTTCTTGATTTGGTCAGATTAGCCAGTTCTCAGGCTCTAGAGGTCCTTCAGTCCCTACCTCCCCGGAAGGGATGATAGATACATGCTGCCATGCTTAGCTTTATACATGGGTGCTTTAGACTTGAACAAAAATCTTCATGTTTTCAACTCGAACATTTACCGAGGAAGTCACCTCCCCAATTCCTTGCTTTGATTTTTAATACTTAGAATGTTCTAGGTTTTGGTGAACTATTTTGGGGTTTGGATCGTTATGCTTCTTGTGTCTATGTTGGTGTCTCTCTTCAGATTAGGGAAGTTTGGTCCTAATGTTCACTGAACATTCTCATTCATACCCTCCCTCCCTCCATCTTTCCCTCCCTCTCCTCTTCCTCTCCCTCTCCTCAGCCCTTTTCTGTTTTTTTTTTCATGTATTTCCCCACATTTGTTTTATGGTTTTGTTTGTATACTCTTGTAGTTCCCCGAACTCCTTAAAGAGAATTTTTGGAGTTCTTTATATCTACCTCTTTCTTCAGGTCGACTGTGGGAACTTTCTCAGTTTCTTTTGTGTGTGGTGTTGACTTCCTGAGAATCTGTAATCTTGCATCCTTACACTAGCACCTGCAGGCCTGAGAAAACAGCCCTCTCTTAAGCACCTCTTTGGAAATAACTGTGAAGGAGACACGATAGTTTACATATATAGCAGTATCGAAGTGACAAATTTTGGAGGTAGTTGAGAGAAGGATTTTGTGTTTGTGTTTGAGCCAGACCCCTCACAGGACACTGCTGGGAAGTCATCTAGAACAACGGGCTGGAAGGGAGCTTAGAAAACCGAGGTCCTGGGAGCCTGAACCAACGTGATGCCCATATCATGGTAGCAAGGTGATTACTGATGGCTCTAGCATGCAGCTGAAATAGATGGTCATTAGGAAATCTGGGGAAACTGTGAAATGTGAGTCCCTGATGCTGGTTTAAACACATCCTTCTAATTGCTATGTAATCAATGCTTTCCTGATAAAAGCAATGACTTTTTAGTTAGTCTTGCTGAGCCTGGGGACTTTGCAACCATCGTGCTGGGTTCCCTCCTAATACCCTCCTGATACCAGACTCTGATCAATCTTATTGCCCCAGACCCCCTGAAAAGCCCAATGACCAAACTTTCAAATCTAGTTTGGGGGATCTGGTTTGAGGATTAGCTGAGGCTCTGGAACTCTCTTTAAATTCCAGCTCTGCTATTTGGTATCTGTGTGAAAATAGTCTCCCACACTTCTATAAAAATGTGCGTAAAGTGTGTACCACACAGTGATGGTAGATGCTTGAAAAGAAGGGTTAGATTCAGCATGGTACCTATATACAGTAAGCACCCTCAAATATTAGTCTCCAGTCTTTCCTCTCAAAATGACTTCTGTGTGGTGTGTATCTGCATATGTCTGTATGGCTTGTGGTCACACTCACGTGTAAAAGCTTGTGTATGTGCAGGCTGGAAGTTGATAGCAGGAATCACACCTGAAGGCTCTTCAGCCTTTTAAATTGACAGTCTCTCAATCAAATCCAGAGCTCAGCAGCACAGTAGACTCACTAGCTGCCTTGCTCTGGGGTCCTCTGTTCCACTTTCAGAGACTGGAATTATGGATGATGAGCTGTCTGCACCTGGCATTTATGTGAGTTAGAGTTCTGAACTCTAGTCCTCACGATTGACTCAAATGTTTTAACCACTAAGCAATCTCCTAAACCCGTCTGTCCGTCCGTCCATCCATCCATCCATCCATCATCTATCTATCTATCTATCTATCTATCTATCTATCTATCTATCTATCTATCATCTTTTGGTTTTTTGAGACAGGGTTTCTCTGTGTAGCCTTGGCTGTCCTGGAACTAGCTGTGTAGACCAGGCTGGCCTCTACCTCCCGAGTACTGGAATTAAAGCTGTGCTTCATTTCTGCCCAGCTACTAGTTTTAATTTTTAAAGGTATAATTCATTTGGGTAGAAAAGAATTTATTAATTTAGGGTGCATATATGTGGTATATTGTAATTTTCTTCCATTTTATTTCATTTTGTCTAGACATTAGTTTTAATGTGGCTTCCATACATCAATGAGGACTGGAATGTGACCAAGAAGTCAGGACAAAGACGCTAGTTTGACTGGTTCGGAAGCAATTTTAATGGAGATGAAAATGTTTTATCAACTCAACACAGGTACCCCCAAAATACAAATCAAAATATCATCTTCAGCTGCATAGCAAATAGGATTTAAGAATTTAACATCATTATTTGATCACGAGCGTAAATATAAGTTCACCATAAATAAATGTAAATTCATTGTACAAAAAATCCCCAACAACTCTTAATACAAATATGGTACACATTTGACAGTTTCTGAAACAGAATTCTTTTTAAAACATTTTAAAATCTAAGCTTTTTTTCTTGAGTTTTAAATACATAAAAAAAAAAAATCAAAAGGGGGGGGGGGAGACAAGGACCACTAGAGAGGAAAGAGCATTCATTGAAGTTGGCCAGTGTCTGCAGACAAGTGCTGCAGAAATGGAATCTCTGTCCTCAAAGTGAGGACTTCAATTTATTGGGATCAGATCTCTTGAGGAGAATGTGACTCTTCCCAGAGGGTCAACTGTTGGGGTCAGGAGTGCAAGGTCGGAAGGATGAGCTGCCAGGAAGGCAGCCTTAGGGAATGAACAGCCCACATCGCTACAGAGCAGTGAGGGAGGACTAAGAGAGCAAAATCTGTTAATCACACACTATCCCCAGCCGGAGCTGAAGACCTGGAGAGTGGAATCTTCTTCTGGGATACATCTATGGTCACTGAAAAATGATCAGACTAAGAATTAACAGTGCCGGACAAGAGGACTGAACAGCTTCCATTTCAAACCACACCCCTACTACAAATGACTCCTATTCTTGCTCAGAGAGTCTACAGAAGCCCAGAGTTAGTGGAGTTGTCCAATCTACTGCAAGGGCTCTGAGACTGTGGTATGCTGTAATATAACTGGGAAGAGGCAGATCTTCTGGCCCTATTCCCAGAGATTCAGGGGTAGTGTCCAGAAATGAACACTCAAGTGTGCCATCTTCAAGAGCTTTAATTGATGTGACCTCTCTGGGGTACATGGCCCTGTCTGGCAAAGCTATGGCTACGCACATCTCTTCTGCTCTCTGGTTAAAATCAGTGATAGATAACAAGTCACCTTTCTGGGGCAGGGGATGGTTACGCCTGTCTTCTCTTCTCCTCCCCAGGCTAGTAGAGGAGTATCCATCATTCCTTCCTATGTTTTGGAAGCTCAGGTCTATGTCCTCTCTCTGCATGTCAGATGACTAGCTCTGTATAGAAACACGAGCAATCTCTTTAAAGATCTGCTATACATGGGGGCTGTGCGGGGGTGGGGGTTAGTCTGGAACATAGAAGTTAATACACCCCCATGAAAGACTCTCCAACCCCAGCACTGAGCTTGAACAAAAGGAAGAGACCAAGAAGTTGAGAGCAAAAGAATAGAACATTCCAAGAATCTTTGAGTAGCCAACACAATGAACATTCCTGTTTGCTCAAAGACTTCTTTTTGGGGGGAGGGGTCTTGGGGTTAAAAGGTTGTTGACAAAGATTTTTTTTTCCTCCTTGCCACCCTGTCTCCAGTTGAAGTAACTAACCCCTTTAGATTTTCTTTCTTGGGGGATTTTCCTGGATTAGGCTCTGTGTTAAGCAGTCACCGACTTGGTCACTCGTTCATGCTATGTGTAGCCTTATGACTGACCATGGGCATTCCCGTGTGGCTCAGTGCTAAGCCTCTGCATGAGGAACAGGAGTGCCTCATCTTCCCACGCTGTTGACAAGGCCTAACATTTCCCCTTTGGGATCTGGAGTTTTGCCCTGTGCTGACGGCTATCTCTCCCTCACAGTAGGCCTGGGCATCTTCACGTAGTTCCACTTAGTGCGGTATGGTTTTGCAAGCCTTATCTTCTTCTCTCTAGGGTTGTTCTGCAAGGAGGGTCTGGGTTGGATCCTAGGGAGGCTGTAAAAGATCCTGGTTAGCATCATCTGTTGCCTTGACAGTCGCAATCTCTTCCTGGTTCACTAGGAGTCAAACTTTGATGGTGAAATCCCACCAAACCCTAATCCCAAGAGCAGGAAGTGCTGTGACCAGGGAACTGGAGGGAGAAGCCACAGAAGATGGGCCAGTAAGCTGAGGTATACAATTGGGCCAGACTGATATCTCTGCTACACTCTCTCTTCTGTGTCTCTAAGACTACAGTGCTGGATCAAACAAATACAGGTACTGGGTAGGAGGTTATGATTTTGGGAGGTGGTCTTGGGAAGTAATCACAGACGGAGTGGGCAGCTGCAGGGTGGAAACAGTAGCTCTTAAATACAGTTAAGATGGGGAAAAAAAAGAAGAAGAAAGCACACACTGCCCTGTGTTTTTGTTGTTTTTTCATTTACACTATGGAGAACCCACCATGGAGATATCATGGGAGAACATGCGGGAGCCCGGCCCTTGGGAGTGGTATAGATGTGTTGGGGAGGTTTCCTTGTCCTTCCAGGCCTGTCCCACACACTGTCAGCTGGACCTGCTGCAGGTTGACCACTGTGTTCTCTCTCCTGCTTCTCCTCCTTCTCCAGATTGAAGGTCTGCAGGATTTTCTACCTAGCAAGTGGTGGCCAGTGACTGGTGGATTGGGGGCTGGAAGCAGCGCACATGCTCTACGGTGGAGCTGTCAGTCTCTACGGACTTCATGTACTTGTTCAGGATGGCAAAAACCTCATTGTTCAAGATCTGGTACTTCCTGATTCGGTCAGCCATCTTCTTCAGGGGCTGTAGAAGGATGAAGATGCTTAGGTTAGGATCAGGTTACGTGGGAGGCAGAGATGGGGACTGCAATCTAGGTTCCTGACGTTCCGATAGTCATATTTCTCTTTTCTTTAAAGATCTTCTTTATGGTTCCCAAATAAAATGCTAAAGGTTGCTGATAACCTTTGCAAGTTTCAAGGCTTACAATAAAGTTACCATAATCAAAGCACCGCAGTACTGTCGCAAAGACCGATGAACTAGAACTGTAAGGCTAGAAACAAACTGTGTTGAACCAAACGACTCTGAACAGGATGACAAGATCATCTGAAGTATGTGTGAATGTCAGGGACAACCTTTTCAACAAATGCTGGGAAAACTGGATGCCTACATGCCGCTAAATGTTAGACCTTATTTTATAGACTGCATCCAAAAATAAGTTGGAAATGAATACAAGACTTCAACATGACTCAAGCTACGAGGTTCTTAGAAGAAAGCACAGGAGTAAATCACCACGATGTCGGATTTGACAGCGATTATTTTTGGCTATGACACCGAAGTCTCCAGCAGCCAGTGCAGATGGAAATGAAGACTTGTGTGCGTTAAAAGATACCATCAATGGAATGAAAGGAAGTATTTATAAAACAGGCAAGAAGCTGTTGTTCTGAATATATAAATGCTACCACCCAAGGCCAGTAAGGTGGGGCAATGGGTAAAAGTGCTTGCTGCCAAGCCTGGGGATCTCAGTTGGGTCCCCAGACCCCACATGTCAGGAGAAGAGAACCGACTTCATTACGTTGGCCTCAGACCCCCACACATGTGCTGTGGAAGGTTTCTCCAAACATAAAGTGAAAATGAGAAAAATGTAAGATGGAATTAAAATTTGGAGAAAAAAAAAAACCTCAAAGGCATTTCTCTACAGAAGACACACAAAGACTCAATGATATATGGAACTCTGTTCTTGGGTGGTGGTGGTGGGAATATAAAATGGGGCATAAAATGGGGCAGCCATCAGGGAAGACAGTCTGGCAGTTTCTCAAAAAATGAAAGAGAATTACCAGCTTGCCCAGCACTTAGACTTCTGAGTGTATACTTCAAAGAACTGAAGGAGAGACTCAGGGATGCCTAAGATACCTAAGTTCTTTTACTATTACTACTTGCTAAAGGTGAATGCAATGCAAGGGTCCATCAGTGGACTGTATTTTGCATAGGGTGATGTGCTTGTTAACTATAAAAGAGTGGGATTCTGACACAGTGTGACATGGATGAGCCTTAGGAAATAAGCCAGTCACACAAGGACAGAGACTGTGTTACTCCCATTATATAAGGTACGCACAAGTCCTGATATTCATAGAGACAGAAAGATAAATGGTGGCTGCCAGGAACTGGGGAGACATTTAAATGGACACAAAGCTTCCGCAGAAGGAAATGAAAATGCTTGAGGCATGAGTATGAAGGTCACATGATGCTGTGAGGGTATTTAAAGTAACACTGAACTGGATACTGGGAAACAGTTACTTATAATGACCACAACTCTTAAACCTCCCCCTTTTTTGGAAGGATGCTCCTATATCATCTTCCTGGACAACTCCTTTGGGCTAGACCAGACAGATCAACCTTCCTAGTGCTGCGACCCATTAATACAGTTCCCATATTGTGACCCCCAGCCATAAAACTATTTCATTCCTACTTCATAATTGTAATTTCGCTACTGTTATAAATCATAATGTAAATATCTGATGTGCAGGATATCTGATATGTGACCTCTGTGAAAGGGTCATTCAACTACCCCCATCCATAGGGTTCCAGACTCACATGTTGAGAACCACTGTGTTAGTCATCAACCTATATGCTTCCATGCTGTGTGGCAGCTGCTCCCTGTGTCTGGAATCTATCCAGGCCACTGGCCCCATGTACTGTCAGTCATCCGACCCAAGTCCCAATGCCTATGAAGACTTCTGACCTTGTCCCCATCACTGCCGTTCAGTTTAAAGGCTCTGTTTTCCCATAGCACCCAACTCCCACAGCACCCAACTCCCAAAGCTGTAGTGTCCAGTCCCAATGCCTGCCACTGCTATAATGTCCAGTGTGCTGTGGCAATGGTGGCCAGCACCAATAGGGTCTGCTTGGGACAGGGAAGGGACATTTGAGGTCAGGAGCCCAGGCTTGCTTCTCGGGGTTACCCAATCTATCAGCATGTTCTTGGTGGGCCTTTTCCAAGCATGTCTCCAGCTTGGAAAGTGTCTGTGCATAGCCATCGCTCGCCCTCCGTAAGCAGTTTATCCCACTCCTTCCTGGAGATAGCCTGTTGCCAGGCCTCACTTCTCAGGCCAGCCATGTCTGCTTACCACATTCTTAATGATCTCATCCTTCCCATCCTGCCTCTGCACCTTCAGCAGATGGTAACAGAAGTCAAACAGGTCAAAGCGCCGCTGCTGGCCCAGCAAGACGATGATGGAACAGCCGGCCCAGTTCAAGCCATCACCGAAGCACTGCCTGGGGTGGGGAAGGAAACAGTGAGAAGCCGAGGAGAAACGCCCTCCCCAAAGCCAGCGGTACAGCTGCCCCAGGGAGACAACAGTCGACTTGGAGGGGAAGAGGAACACACAAAGAAAAACACAACCAGACTCCCTCTCTCTGTCTTTCTTCCTGCTCCACTGTGTGTATGTGTGCGTACCCACACATATATGTGGAGGCCAGAGGTTGAGGTTGGGTGTCACCCTCAATTGCTCTTTATCTTGCTTTCTCAGTCTCTGTCCCTAAATCTGACCTGCCAGTGCAGTGAGAGTGCTTGACTCTCTAGCTAGACTGTTAATGAGACTGGTCAGTGGGCTTCCAGGCATCCTCCAGTCTCAGCTTTGTCAGTGTCAGGATTACAGGTGCACAATGCCTCACTTGGCGTTTTTGAAATGTGTATTTTTGATGTCGTTTCTGTATGGATGTGCACTCACGACTGCAGGTGCCCACAGGAGGTAGAGGCCAGTGGCAACAGATCCTCCCAGAGCTGGATGTGTAGCCATCTAACGTGGGTGCTGGGATTTGAACTTTTGTCTTCTGCAATAGCAGTATGGTATTCTTAACCACTGAGCCATCTCTCCAGCTCTTCCCATGGCTTTTAAACATGGCTTCTGGGGACAGAACTCAGGTCCTTAAGGCTTGCCCTGAACTATCTCCTCAATTCTAATCAGCCTTTGAGGCTCACATGGCTTGTCACCCCAGGCCAGTCAGGGGTGGCTGTATTGGCTCCTTGGCCTCTCAGAAACCCTACTGTAGGCCACAAGGGCCACAAAACATGTGGGTGACTATAGGGTCATTGTTACATCATTTACTTTGTTCTCCCCCACTTCCCCGTCACAGGGTTGGAAGGACACAGTCCCTGCCCCGCAGCTTGCTGGTCTTTCTCTTCTCCTCCCCTCCCCTTCCTTCTCTGCTTTTAGTCCCAAAAGGACCAGCTAGTTACCTCTGCCACACCACCCTCAGCATGATGCATGATGCATGATGGATGCAGGAAGTGGGGGTCTGCTCCTGCTCTCTCTGCTGAAAGAACTGTGGGTGACCCAAAAGTCTCCTCATTTCCTACGCTGAGTTTTACAAGAGTGAGGTGAATGTTTAGGGGTCAAAAGACTGACGCTCATGGGATTCTTACTTTCAGTCTTGGGCCCCCATATTGCTGACAGACATTTACTAGTTTTCCTGGACTGTCCGTTCCCCTCCACAGACCCCCCATCCCAGATATGGTTATAGGACCAGTTCTAGTCTGAAAATTTAGTCTGACAACCAAGCTCCACTCTATGGTGTCTACATCCTCCCCTTGTCTCCAACCAGCCCCATGTGACACCTTGACATAGGTACTTCCATATTCTGTTTGGTCCCTTTAGCCTCTGGAGGCCAAGAACAGTCCACTGTTGCCATGCCCAGCAGTGGCACAGTGACCAATATGTATTATTGTTCAAGCCACTTCGTCCCCTGTTCTCCTTTCTGGCTAGTGCATCCCAGTGATGAGGGAAGGGGAGAGGGTGCACTCACTCAGCTGTGAACTCGTTGGTCCCCACAGGGATGCAGTAGACAAACTGCATGGCGCTCCACAGCCGGTGGAACTCAACACACTCATCCACGTGCATGACACCATTGGTGGGTGGCGGGCCCCTCCAGATGGGGTCCTGTAGGTAGCTCCGGATTCGGGTCAGGATGACCTCAAACATGGACAGGCCGCAGCAGAGCCGCTCCTTGGTCAGGAGGTCACCCTCCCGAGCGATGGCGATTTGCTGGGATAGAAAATGTATATTAGGGCTGGAGAGATAGCTCAGTTGGTTAAAAGCACTGACTGCTCTTCCAGAGAACCTGGGTTCAATTCCCAGCACACACATGGCAGCTCACAAGTGCCTGTAACTCCTATTCCAGGGAATCTGACACACCCACACAGATATGCATGCAGTCAAAACACCAATGTACATAAAAAATAAAAATAAATTAAAAAAAAAGAAAATGTATGTTAACAATTCACTATCCACATCTGAGATCCCATCTGCCTCACTTCCACTAGAGAGTCCCAAACACTGGTGCCAGCCACATTTAAAACTTGTTCACTGGGACTGGTACCCTTCCCAGAACAGGGCACTGAGCCTAAGACCTTGAAGGCATAGAAAGTCTTATGGTAACTGTCACCCATAACAAGTACAATCCAGGCGCCATCAACAGAAGACAGATTTTTAAAAATTATCTGAGCACATCCTGGTCTCAAAGGCTGGTTGGGTCTGAAGAAACAGGCTCAGTGCAAGTACAAGGACCCAAGAATCCACATTAATAATACAAGGTCCTCTAGAATCCACATTAATAAGCCAGGCATGATGTATGTGCTTGTAATAGATGGCTAACGAGGTACACAGAAGTCAGAAGTGTTCCTATCAGTTTTATAATGCAATGCTACCGGAGCGTGTGGCACACCAGGCTCCTGATGAGCCACCGGTGGCTCTGTCCGATTCTATGGACACAGTATTTTTATTCACGAGCGAGGAGGCTGAGCTCAGAGGTGCAGCCAAGGAAAGGTATAAAGCTTGGACTCTCCTCGGTGAAGCTTAGTTCTACAAGTTAAATGATGAAGTGTATTCAGCAAGTTGGAGAAAATAACATTTACGACAATGCCCTCAAACACCAGCACAACCCCACAGACGAACAGCGCATGCGTGGGGTGTGCGTGTAGAAAACATTTTAGGAGGAGTCAAGTTAGCTGTGGGTGCAGATGGGCTGTGGGAAATGGGTGAGCGTCTCACTTTTAAAATAGTTCTGTACCGTGGAAATGTGCTAGAAGGAACGTATGTTACTGTTTTAAAATTTGCCACTGACTTCAGAGAATTATTTCCTTCAGTTAGAGACCCTTCTTTGACAATGGTGAATGGTCTCTATTAGTAATTCAAACAAGCTTCTCATCTGGTCCTGGCTACTGCATCTCCAGTAATCAGACAGGCAGACAGGCACATCAAACACATGACCGTCTCCCACCAGGGTCTGTGCTGTGAGCGAAAACATCTAAGAGCGAAGGTGCCGAAAGCCTCCGCAGAACACGTATTACAGTCTAAGGTCAAAGTCAGGTCTTTCTGTCTGGGAACAAAGCTAAAGAAAGCTGGCTTCTGAGACTCCAGACCCACAGGACACATATGCGATCAGCTCCCAGTGGGAGGAAGGGTTCTCAGGGGCCCATTCTGTAGGGGGCTGGAAGGGACCACCAGACTTCTCTCTTAAAGCTCTCTTCCTTGGAGACCTTCCCCTCCCCCATCCACAGAGGGCAGCATCTAAGTAAATCCAGGGAAGGAAATAAATCAGGAAGCAGAGCTTGTGATGAATGTGGGCCTTGAGTGTAGTTGTCATGGCAACTACAAAGTGAAGGAGGAAAGTGAGTTGGGAAGAGTTGGTAGATATGTCTGAACCACCTTTGTCTCACGAATCAGATGGGCACCCTCTCTCATGGAGAATCAACTTGATTGCACAGCAGACAGTTCATGACACAAGACTGTCTGCCATAGCTAGCTAGATAAAGCGCTCATAAGATAGCACGAGCTTAGTACTTGACTCTGGTTTTTTTTGTGTTTGCTCTGTTCTGCTTAGCTCTCTACATGTGAAGAACATAGCTCCCTGGGGATGCTCAGTAGATAAAGGACGCATGTATGTTCTCATCAGCAAATTAAGGGACTTCTGGTGTTCTAGTTAATCTGCCGTCTGGCTGGTTATTCTGAATCAGGCAGCACCTGAGAATCCTGGTTTGAAAACACGGGCAAATGATTTTTCTAAAAGCTGTGGCTTGACTTTCAGTTCTCCGTCCACTGTGGCCAACAGAAGTGGCCTCGACCCCTTTCCCTGAAGAAGCGTTTACCCTTCCATTTCTTTCTGTGAACCACAGAAGTAATATGCATTCACTGGGTAAAATTTGGGGAAACATTTAAATAACATATAAGAAAGACAATATTCCATTTATCCCGCTACCCAGAGAGAAACATTCTTAAAATACAGATACATGAAGATCGTTTGCAGTTATGAATATGGATATATGCATGTACATAGCCGTTCATCTCTATTACATTTTGACTTATATCTAATTTAAAACTCATTTCCATAATATATTCGGTGCCATGGTTTTTAGGTGGCTATCCCTAAACAGCCTCTGATAAACTTATTTCGTACTCTACCCTTGCTGGTTATTTTTGATTGTTCATAATTCTTCACTGTTGGGGACAGTTCTAAAGCACTTGCCCATGGATATGACATTTTGTGAGCATTGGCTCCTGTTATGTTATTGGGTTACATAACAGTCTCCAGTCTGACTGGGAGTTGGAGAATGTAAATACTTGAAAAGGTTTTGCTAGCTGGATCGTGGTGGAGCATGCCTTTAGTTCTAGCACTTGGGAGGCAAAGGCAGGTGGAAGTCTCTGTGAGTTGGAGGCTAGCCTGGTTTACAGGCTGTTCCAGGACAGCCAAGTAAAGTAAGACAGGTTTTTGAAACCCTGTCTCAAAAAACAAAAACAAACAAACAAACAAAAAACCCCAAAACCTTTTTTATTTTTGCTATACAACAGTGACTGAGTCTCAGGGATGCTGGCCAGACAACTTCCCAGGCGACACCCACGCCTCCCACTCTCAGCAGACAATGTGCTGGAAGAAAAATGTCTTTATCAACACTGAGATGAGAAACTGCCTTGGCCTTGGGGTCCCACTTCACAGACTGATGGCAACGCTGAACTTTTCCTGTTTGTTGGCGAATTGGTTATTTGGATGTGAGTCTGTTATCGTCTTTTTCTGGTACATCACTTTGGCACATACATGTGTGCACACGTGTGCTTTGCCTGTGTGTGTGCATGTGTAAGTCAGAGGTCAACAGTGTGTACTTTTATCTGATCTCTTTGCCTATGTTTTAAGTTAGGCTCTGTCACTGAACCCAGAGCTCACTGTATTGTCGAGACTGGCTGCCAGCAAGCCACTGAGATGTCCACCTGTCCCCTCCTCTATTGCTAGGGTGACAGGTTTGTCACCGCCCCTGGCTTTTATGTGGGTACTGGGGATCTGAATGCAGGTCTTCATTTTTGCATGGGAAGCCTTCACCCAGTGAATGCTCATCCCAGCCCTCACTTACTTTCTACAGGAAAGAGAGGCCATCTAGTGCTCGATGCAAATGCGGCCAGTTTATGGTCTGTTCTACCGTAGAAAGGATGTTAAAGGAGTTCCTATCTACCTTCTGCTCTACACAGTGGGTCTTCCCCAAGAGCCCCCCACTGTTTTCAAGGAGAACTCTGATTACATGAAACACTGATTCCACCCATAGCTTCTCAATATTCTTTTCTATGGCCGTTCGCATCTTCAGGAATTCTGATTTATCCATTAACAGGCAAGAAATGGAGACCCTACCACATTTCTCTCTCTCTCTCTCTCTCTCTCTCTCTCTCTCTCTCTCTCTCTCTCTCTCTCTCTCTCTGTGTGTGTGTGTGTGTGTGTGTGTGTGAATTCACTAACCTTTCTGCAAACATCAATGTTTCCTCAGTAACATGCAAAAGGCTGAGCCCAGACAGAGAGCAGGTATGAATACGTTCAGTGAATACCTGGGATAGTAAACAAGGCTCACAGTGATTTTTACCAAGTGGAATAGCAGCAGAGACTTTTCCTCCCTGATCAGTGGCTTGACCCTTTGTCATCTTGGAAATGATTTATTTCTCCAGCTGTTAACAATATAACACACTTCAAAAGAAAAGATACCGATTTTAAAAAGGCAGCCCAGCTCGGGAAGTGAACCGGCTACCATCCCATTTCAGAGATGGGAAAACAAAGGCAGTGAAATAAAATGTTCCATGTGAGATTATGTGACATTTGAAGGGAGAGCTGGGAACAGTGGTGCTGGCTGAAAACCAGGTCACCTCAGTTTGCTCAGAAACAAATGCAAAGGCCATGCTGCTCGATCTTCCTTGCTTTAAATCTACCATCGACAGTTTCCCGTCACCGACCCAGATAACATACAAGATCTGGCAGAGGAGACGATCTAGCTGGCCAGCATCAGTGTTCACAATCTGTTAGCATTTATTTATTTATTTATTTAGCCCATGGGTTAATGAAGTTGTGATTATTATTATTTATGCGTGTACACATTCAGCGTGTGTGCACATGCATGTCTGGCACATGTGTGGAGCTCAGAGGACAACTAGCCTCGAGTCATTCATTCCTTCCATCATGTGGGTCCTGGGGCTCACACTCAGCCTGGTAAGCTTGGCAGCAAGTGCCTAAACCCACTGAGCTGTCTCACTGGCCCCGAATTTACTTTTTAATTTAGTTTACTTCTTCATAGTTCACCTACGCACATTAATGAGGTTCAGTGTACCTCAATCCCACTCAATGGTCCATCCCCATTCCCCTTTCCCACTCCCTAGTAACCTCTGATTATACATTCAGGTTGACCTGACTGTAGTGTTAGACTATTCCTTGAGAATAGGTGACTTATCAAACTGGCATGTCCTCTCTTACTAGGGTCTTGTTAAATACTTAACGCTGGACAGATGGAAATTTCTATTGGTCAAAAGGAAATGGTATTTAGCAGAACAGGGAAGGAATGCATAGCCATGAGCGGAAACACACTCCAGGCCCCTCAGGCTCACAGAGCTGGATGCTTGCAGGATGACACCCTGACACCAGAGAGCAGCAGGCACGCCAGCATGCCACTGGCTTGCGGGATTTCTCCCTAAAAGGAAATCATCTTAGAGGATTTTCTCTGTTCAACCTCTGCTGCCCAAAAAGTGGGAAGACTCTCTACAGTGTCTGAATTCCCTGCTGTGAACCAAAGACCCAAACGCCTCCTATGGTTAGTCACTGTTTCGTGGGGGCCTCTTGTAGGTGATGGCTTCTCAGTTTGACATCTGTGCAGATGGGGCCTGGCCTTATGGAGAGTGACTACCTCTTACCCTCTGCTGACAGTGTGGGTTCTTCTGATCATAGTGAGAAGCCCAGTAAGGAACCTGAGTCCAAGGGTGGCTTTAACTCCTGAACTGTGACAGTAGCAGTGTGGCCTGCAATAGAAAGCACCTGGATCATCTCTAAGTGTCCTGTACTGCCACATCCCCTGCTTGTCTCCAAACGGGAGGCTCCCTTAAATCAACTTGAAGAAAAACAGAAGCAGACATTTCGGTGCCTCTTCCCCCATTTCTCTTTTGTCCTGCTTCCTGACAAAGTCTGAGAGTGCTCGGGGGCCACGCATCTTCCCTTACCCAATTCAGTATCCATAGTAACTGGAAACATTTTTTTTTTTAAAGTTAGCTTTTACAGACTCAACATGAGCCCAAAGAACTTTGAAGATATTGGGACATTATAGACAAATTCAAATCATCTTTGACTCTTCATCAATACCCAGTGTCTATTTCTACCTTGCTTCGGAGGCTATTGTCATAGTGAACTGGTGTGCCGGCTAGCTTTATGTCAACTTGACACAAGCTAGTCATATAAGAGAGGGACCCTGTGTAAGACTGAGCTGCAAGCAAGCCTGTACAGCATTTCTTTATTAGTGATTGACGAGGGAGGTCCTGGGTTCTATGGAAAAGCAGGCTGAGCAAGCCACGAAGAGCAAGCCAGGAAACAGCACCTCTCCATGGCCTCTGCATCAGCTCCTGCCTCCAGGTTCCAGCCCTGATGTCCCTCAATGATGAACAAGGATACGGAAGTGTAAGCCAAAGAAACCTTTCTTCCCTAACTTGTTTTTGTAATGGTGTTTTCTCACAGCAATAGAAACCCTAATGAAGACAATTGGGTTTGGAACACTCCAGAAGCTTTCAGGGGACATTCCATTTAACATGCTTTCGATATGTGAATGTTTTTGAAAACACTGAGAAATGTAACTATTTAAGACCTAGCAACATTGGATGATGCGTTTAGATTTAATTTTTCATTTCCATTATAATGTATTTAATAATGCCGAATCTACCGGCACAAAGTACTTGCACAGAATGCCACATACTGCCAGACTAACACCTCACAGACAACAAACCACATGACCATGGTGTCTCCTGATCTTGGCTCTCTCAGGATACCTGGATGTAAAGTGTGGACTCAGAGTGTGTGCAGCTTTAGTTTTGATAGACAGTGTTGGAGAATTCCTGGTACCTAGCAGGGGTGTGATGGCTACTGCTTTCAGTAGACTTCCTTCCTTCTTTCTTAGGGAACTCACAACACTGGGTAGAGAAGAAAGAACTCAAGCCTGAGAGGAAACCTCATCCCAGCCTGCTCCAGCTTTATGATATTGGGCACACTTTCCCTTCTATGTGCCTTAGTTTCCCTATCTGAAAAAATGAGGTTGGACCCCAATCTCTCCATTCTTGGGGTCTTTTGGGTCCATGATACAGTGTTTGTACCTGAGGCGTCCCGAGCCGCTCTATCAGGGGGACCAGGTGAAGTGGGGCGTACTTGGCCTCGAGGCGCTTCATCCGGACTTCCAGGCGCTCCCCTTCTGTGGATGGGGCAAAGGAACAAAAAGTGAGTGTGTGGTGGGGGTCAGAAGGACCCGATGTTGTCACTGTGTCCCCAAATCTGGACAGTGTGCAGAAAGTTCTCGTTTGTTCTGGAGACTGTGATGAGAGGTCATCCTGAGGGATGATCTCCTTATGAGCTTGGATCAATAACAGACCCATCTGGCTGTTGAAACAGTGAGTTCCCTGTCACTCAAGAAGTTCAAAGCTAACCTCGAAGGAGCAAGGTTTGGGTAGAGGAGAAGATAGGCAGATCTATGGGGCTGGCTGGCAGCCGGTCTTGTCAATACAGTGAGCTCCAGGTTCAGTGACAGACACAAAATATCTCACAAAATATCTCACAAAATAGGCAAAGAGATCAGATAAATGTACCCAGTTGGAGGGCCATTTCCAATCCCTTAGTGATTCTGCAGGCATCCAAAACATTGCGCCCCTGCTCCTTCCTGGATGACTGCAGTCTGAGCTGACAGGGATTAGGAAGTGAGCATAGTGTGGGGGATGTGTGAGGACCCAAGTTCAAATCTCCAGAAGCATATAAAAACTGGACCAAGTCATACACATCTGTAAGCCCAGCTTTCTTATGGCAAAGATGGGAGGTGGAGACAGGAGATTTCCTAGAAGTTTGCAGGCCACACCTATCCTGGCACATGCAGTGGCAAGCCACAAAGAGACCCTGTCTCAAACTGAAAGCTGAAGATGATACTTGGGGTATCCCCTGACCTCCATGTGCAACCCACGGCACATATGTGTCCATATTTAAACCAGTAGTTTTTGAGTATTAATTCAAGTCTAAGAAGGCTGTCGCTGCTGCTGCTGGCGGTTTCTTACCTTTGATGTAGACTCGGGGCAGGATGTTTTGGAAAGGTGCGGCATGGAGCAGGTCACAGACTTCCTCCTGAGACTGCAGAGACAGGGGGAGAGGAAGAGAAAATGATTGTCACATTCAATTAGAATTCATTTCTAAAGTCAGTTTTGCTGACCCCAGTTTTGCTGGGTCTACTGCTCAAGGTCTGTGTATTCCTATCGGCAGTGTGACCTTGGTAACTTACTGGCTTCTTCGAGTCTAATTATCATCAAAATGAGGATGGGCTTGGAATCTGGTTCAATGGGTTATTGTGAAGACCGAGAGAATCCATAGCCTCATACACCCAGCTCATGAGAGCCCAAACTATTTTTACCATCACTGTACAAGGATTCTACTGAAGGGTTAAGACGCATGAAGGACAGAGGGACCAGACAACCCTGAGGGCTACCACACTCTGGTTGGTTGATGATGACGTCTATAGGAATAAAGAAGAGAGCTAAGATGTGTTGAGGGTGGGGACGATGTCTCAGTTGCCAAGGTGCTAGACCCAAGTTTGAGCCCCAGCACTTACGTAAAAGGCCAAGTATGGTAGTTTGTGCATATAACCTCGGCACTGGCAAGGCAGTCACAGGCCAGCTAGACTAGTCTACTCAGAAAGAAAGCGGACTGACTGCTCTTGAGGAATGACGTCTGAGGATCACTGGTGTGTGTGTGTGTGTGTGTGTGTGTGTGCGCGCGCTTGCTTATGTGTGCATTTTGGTGATCCTGCCGTCTGTTATCCAGAATGGCTCTGAGCACAGGTCTGTGTCCCTGGATTAGTTTTCATCACATCAGACACCAGCCAGCAAGAGAAGAGAACCTAGCACGTAGGTTTCGATGAACACAAGTTACACAGAAGCATCCTTACAAACAGAAGGGATGGGAAGGCACAGATGGTTAGGGCTAAAGGGAAGACATGGCTGACAGACTTAATTAGGGACCAGCCTCTCACTGCTGATTTCAGGACAGACAGTACAGGGGGAACAGCTGGAGAAGGCCCCTCTACTGTGTGTCCTTCTCCTCTCTTGTATGAGCCACACGAGATGAGATCCAGGATGCAGTCAAACTTAATTCTTAGGACATATAAGAAGCAGAGAAAGCTCAGGACTGTAGGGGCTCTTGGGCTGCCTCTAACCCGATCTGGATGGAGCCCTCCCATCCTGGGCATCTGAAAAAGCAACAGCCATAGGGGAATCCTGAAATACCCTCTGGAAAATAGTAGATCAGTTCACATCCCTTCTGGGCCCCCCTTCGGCATCCCTGCAGGTGGTACTTCTGACTGTCCCTTGAATGTTGATTTTTCCTTTCTTTATCTCATCTGCTCCCATCTGTTGCTCCATGTCTCTTGACTCTTTCCTTATTGGCTACTATTCTTCCTTCAGAGCCATGATGAAGAGTTTCTGTTTTTTATCTTACTCAACAGCAATCACTTATAATTAAAGGCCTTGTAGACAATAATTTATCAATAATCACTTAAGCAGGCAAATGCTTGTTACCCCATATGAATAAATAAAGTCCTCTGTCCACATGATAGTTATCCAAGCATGAGAAAACTGCCATCCATCCATCCATCCATCCATCCATCCACCCAACAGATGTTTATAAAATACCAGGCACGGTTCTAGGCTATGCAGATATGATGTCGAACAAGTTAGACTAGATCTTTGCTCTCATGCCATTTCAATCCCTGTAAAGACTTGTGAACACAAAGAAAATTTCAGATAGTGATCGCTCACGAGAGGGATGGAAGAGGAGGAGACAGTTAATTTGGGTCACTTAGAAAAATCCCTAGGAAGGAGTAAAGGCTGAGCACAGGATAGACATGGCAGAAGCTAGCCACATTAGACTCAGGTAAGCACATTCCAGTGCAAAGGCTGTGGATGGGCAAGCTAGAGTAGAGCCACAAAAGGACTCACAGTACACACTGCATGAAGTCCTAAATGGTGTGGGGCGATGACATCATGTGGGGCCCAATAGCATGGGCTAAGTGTAGACTGCATTCTCAGTAGAGAGGAGATTTAGGTTATTGCAAGCACACATCACCCAGTCACCACACAGTCACCATCATCCAAACAGTCACATGGTCTTGTCTTTCTTACAAAACATCCTTTTGCCCTTAAGGATGTTGCTAGAAGGCTGCACTGCCTGAACCATCACATTCTATTCCATTCCTGTGGATGAACTGATCTCAGGAGCCACCCAAGAGCTCAGAGAAAGGAAGAGAAGGCTCTAGACAAACAACGCAGGGAAACTTTGACTCTTGGCAGGAGATGAGGGCATTTCCTTTTCCCATTTTGAAGCCTTCCCTGCCCAAAGCTTGCAAAACTTGAGGACTGAGGACTCTTGGATGTGGGTGCCCTGCTTGCATGCGTTCTACTTTGCAGTGCTGTTTGGCCAGGGAGGTTGAGAAGGCAAGGACGAAGTAGCCTTCAGACAGGAGGAGGAAGGTCTCAGAGGAGGAACTAGATATCCATTTGCATAACGAGGTGGCTACACACCTTTCGTGGGAGATACTTGCTTGCTGTTCATTAGCTGAGATCATTGCCACAGATAGAAACAGCCAGTGGGCACAGACAAAGGCCTGTGTGAAGGACAGAACAAGCTTCCATTGTGGAGCCTGGGCTGACGGCTGGCTTCTCTCTCCTCTGATCAGTATCTCAAAGCCTCTATCAGGAGCCTACCAGGCCGCTCCCACTGGACAAGGTCCTTTCCTGGCCTGTGAATCCCACACAGCAGTGGTCCTTAACACGTGTCGCTGGCTCTGTGTCCACCACAGAAGCTCGGCTCTTGTCTCCAGCATGTTCTTGAACTCATCTCTCCCCTCTGCTTAGTTGAGTTTCCTTTTTCTAGCTTTCAATTCTAACAGCACCCCCTGAAGGATCCTTCTGGGAACCCCTCGATCCTGCCCCTGTGCCACTAAGTAGCCTTTAAGAATCATATTCATTTCCCTTTCAGAATTTGAGTTCAGTCTGTATTTTATACTCCATGTGACTCATGAATACCTACCGCTCACTGGAATCCAACGTCCCTAAAGTAGAGCCAGCCTTCCTTCATATATTGGACTGCACTTTTTGGCTACACCACCAAAACGATGAGCACAGTGCTGGTTATATAATCACAGAATAAAGCTGAAGGTTCAGGGGCTGGAGATGTAGCTTAGGTGACAGAATGCTTGGTCCCAGTGCTTGGGAGGCGGAGACTGGAGGATCAGGACTTGAAGGCCATCCCTGGCTACACACCTAGTTGGAGCCCAACCTGGACTACAGGAAACCCTGTCTTATTGTAACCAACCATCCATGACCTCTTTTCCTAACTTTCTTGATTCCTGGTTGGTTTTCTTTCCTCTCCTCCAATGCTGCAGGGCCATCCATGGAAAGTCCCAAGGGATAGTTTGTCACCTGGGTTGTGACTATTCTGAATCCTAGACAAAAAGCCCAGTCCCCTTGCTGTGTAATTACCCTCAATACCAAGCACTGAGATCAACTAAACGTAAAGGCTTCTCAACAACATAGAATACACACAATCATAGTCTCGTTTGTTCATAAAATATTTTTATAGCTTTTTAAAAACCCATGATGAATTAAAAAGTCTTGTGTGAATGTATGTCTGTATATGTGACAATGCATGTGTGGAGGTCAGAGTACAATCATGTGTGTGTGTGTGTGTGTGTGTGTGTGTGTGTATGTGTGTGTGCATGTGTATTCATGTGTGTGTGTGTAGGTCAGAGTACAATCGTGTGTGTGTATGTGTGTGTGTGCATGTGTATTCATGTGTGTGTGTGTGTAGGTCAGAGTACAATCGTGTGTGTGTGTGTGTGTGCGTGTGTATTTATGTGTGTGTGTGGAGGTCAGAGTACAAATGTGTGTGTGTGTGTGTGTGTGTGTGTGTGTTAGAGAATAACCTCAGATGCTGGCCTTCACTTCCTAGCCTTAGACACTGATTCTTACTGACTGTTGCACACACCAGGCTGGCTAGTCCTGTGAGCTTCCAGGGATCCTCCTGTCCCCGCCTCCCACCTTGTTGTAGGACCATCGGGGTTACTGATGTTTGTTTGCTCCTGCATCCAGTTTCTGGGGATCTGAACTCAGGTCTTCATTCTTGTCCCATTCTTATCCTCAGCCCATCTCCCCAGCCCCCAGGATGAGTTTTATAAATCGAGAAACTACTTTACAAAAAGAAATGCTTAAGCCAATCACGCAGAGCTGGAAAGGTGCAAGAGGAGTTTGAGGTCAGTCCTGCGTATACAGGAAGATCCCTGTCTCAGAAGAGAAAGCATCAGTGTTACCTCATCTGGGGACTGCGATGTGATCACTCTGCTCCGGCAGAAGTTGCTCAGGGTGGAGCTAACGAGTAAATTGTTCTCAGTACCATCTGCACGGACCAAGTGTCACACTAAAGTATATCGTTCCTGTGCCGCCCGCTAATGTACTGTGGTGAGGGAGGCCTAGAGAGCTGACAGGGCCCAGGCCTCCTGTATAGCTAGTTATTGTCAGCAGAATTAAGTAAAAGTGCACAGGCGTTTGATGTTGGGATCCAAAACTAGTTTATTGTAAGGAACTCACATCAAAAGTCTTCAAAGGGTCTGCAGGTTAATTTTGCACGGCTTTCTGCTTTAATGCTTTATTTCCCTATTAGACCTCATTTAAAATTGAGGGGCAGGAAGGACTTCCACCAAATGCCAAAATCCAGTGTGTTCGCAATTTGCTGAGTCTTTGAGGCCGAGGACTTGGCTTCTCTTGGCTAAAGGGAATCACAAAGATTCACTGGGCTTATATTTAAAAAGTCCGTGTGATCCTCATGATGTCAGATTTATGTGGACCACGGCATTTGACTCTATTAAGCTCTGCTCTTGGGTTGAAAACAAAAATGACCATTTTCAGCTGACTTACTAGAGAGAATCATGAGACCAATCTCAAAAGAGTGTTTTCTTAAGAAACATCTGGCTTTAAGTCTTAAGGCAATAAAAAGACAAATTCCGCTCATGTATTAGGTGGCTGTCTTTGTCAAGAATGCTTGAAGAACTGACTTAGCAAATGAGGCTAAGTGCCTCATGCTACCCCCATCTGGACTCTCGCTTTCTGGTATGAAGGGGGCTCGGGGCCAGGCCCAGCCAGCAAGCACAAGCTCTAAACATTCCCTTATATGGACACATATGTTGTTAGCGTGAGTGTTTCCTGAAGGGCCTGTGGAACAGGCCAGAAATCGGGCTTCCCACACCCACCACGACCCTCTGCAGGGAAAGTACGAGCAGTGGTTTCAGTCCTCATCTGGGTCTCTATTTGCGGACAAAAGTCCACCTGGGACACACCATGTCTGTTTCTGCTACACAGGCTTCTGGGTTCCAGCAGCTCTCTGCAGTGCAAACTAAATAAATCTGCATTTTGTTGTTTCTCCTCATTGGGGTAGGCAGCAACATGGATGCTGTTTTCTCCCCTGCCTCTTCTGACTAATGCTGTAGGTGACACTCACCTCTTACCCCCCTCCCCATATGCTCGGCTGTCAAGGGAATAATAGAATTATCATTCTGGCTCAGATTCATGTCTGATCAACAGAGAAAAGCCATGGCCTACAAAGCAATGTTCCCTTTGCTGACAACACCAGCATTTTTCCCTTTGACTATCTGCAGGGCGGAGTCTTCATTTGGAACAAGCCCGTGTCATGACACCTTTCTAACTTCTGTTGATCTTTAACTTTCCAGCCCTCCAGATAATATACATTTAAGTGTGCAAACATTTCCTTTTAAGGAAGACATAACTGTTTGCTGCAACGCATGGGAAGGATCGAGAATGTAAGATAGAAGCTGAAAACCCTCTTCTCTCTCACTGTGCCTACCCACCCTCACACATCTATTCTTCCACCCTTGGCTCACCAGACTTTTAAAGCTAACAGAACGATCAGTTTTATGGGGGAAAGGCTGGCCTACAGGCATCTGGAAAAATATCCTTCAGGAAGTGAGCAGTGGCTATCTTAACACAACAGTGGGATTTTTGTTTAGTTTCTGCTTATCTGGCTTTTTCTGACTGGGGACTGACTTCAATTGCCCAATGAGGGAAAACAGAGAGAAGTGAGTATGTGTAGAAACAGGAGGCAGGAGGTCACACATGGTGCTGGCTCACTCAGCTGCAGAATGCAAAGCTGTTAGCCACCCAGCCTTCTGTACCATAACCAGCTCCTTAACCAGCTTAACCAGCTCCTTAACCAGCTTAACCAGCTCGGCTGTGCACATGTCCTTGTGGCTTCTGCACTCTGAACCACACCTGGCTATTGGTCCATCTCCTGTGCTAGCCATAATCCCAGGGACATCGGCACCCACAGAAACATCACATTTTATCAAAAGACCTGTTCAAAAGGCCTGATCACAGAGAGAGACACTTAACAGTTCACGAGGATGTGAGTAAATCAAAGCTCCCTAACGTGGCTGAGTGAGAATAAAAATTAACCAGTCTGGGAAATTGTCTGGAGATGTCTAGTTTCACCATCTGCAAAAAAAAAAAAAAAAAAAAAAAAAAAAAAAAAAAAAAGTTGCCCTAGATAAGGGACTTTCAATAGGGTCAGGCCATATCTGGAGCCAACTTTGCTGTAGCAGAAGAAGACGCTACTGCCATCTAGTGGAAGGATTCAAGAATTGCTGCTCCCTCGTCCTGTAAGATACAGAACAGACCTCCAACAAAGGATTATCTGGTCTCAGGGTCAGCAGGGCTGAGGCTCTGGTCTGTGTCTAGATTCAGTGAGTTGAGTCTAGACTCTCCTTTGTGACTGTGGCCCACTGCACTACAAAGATAGAAACAGGCAACAGCTGCCGAGGTAGGTGGGATGCTGGTCGCACAGCGTGTGTGTGTGTGTGTGTGTGTGTGTGTGTGTGTGTGTGTGTGTATAACACAAAAATGATGTGTAAGAAACTACACACAGTGTGAATAAGAATGTGGGAATCACAGAATCATCACTGGGCGAAATAGGAATCACCAAGGTGAGGGAATGACAAAAGGAACAGATTCCACTCAAAGGCTGTTAAGAGCCTGCTACAACCAGTCATCAATGGATACCTGATACGAAATCAAGTTCAGTGTGGTGCTGTACATCTGTGATCTCAGCACACAGGAGGCTGAGACAGGAGGACCTCAGGCTTGAGACCTGAGACTGTGTGAACAGTTACCATAGCATTTACCCTGCACCTAGAAGGAAGACATTATTTCAATACAAAACCAAACAGAATTGGATTTCTATCTTCTTCTAAACAAGGTGTGAATTCCAGATAATGCACTCAGTGGTTTGTTTCACCTTGAAAGGCTAAACCAATCACAAAGGGGTGAAATGAACTGATCAACCTTAGAAACAACTCATCCACAAAGCCTGCTACACTCTATCTACTATGCATAGAGCCATAATATATAAACAGCACCTATAAACCAATGGGAAAGCCTGAGTAAAAAGTAAGCAAGACTCTTAACAGGACTTTACCTAAGAGGGAGTCCAAATGACCAACCACACATAGCAAGGGCCTGGTGCCCTTAGATCCATCAAAACCATAGTGAGATGCTGGGACATACCTGGAATGGCTGGGATTAAATCCAACTGCCTACATATTGAGAGCATACTCCTGTTAACAGACAAGTCCAATATTCACCACATCTAATTCACAGAGTACCCAACAGTCAACAGCCCCAAATGTGCACATTGCTAGTGACAAAATGCCCCATGTGAGTAAAGGAAGAAATGTTTTCTTTTGGCCCACAGTTGGGGGGGGGGGGTTGTCTCAGGTCATTATTGCAGGGCAGGTGTGTGGCAAGGTAGAGAAGCCTGTATCATGACATACAGAGAGCAGAGAGAGAACACACCTGCACTTCTGGGCTTTTTCGTTAACTCTTAAAAAGATATTTTAAAAATATGTTTATGGGTGTTTGCCTGCATATATGTATATGCACCACATGCTTGCAGTACCGGCAGAGGTCAGAAGAGGGTGCCAGATACCTCAAAACTAGAGTTACAGATGGTTCATGTGGGCAATGGGTAATTAATTATGGCGCCATTTTTCCAACTTCATGACCCCCCCCCCCATTTTTCCCACTTTCAACCCCAGCCCATCGATGGTGCCATGTACATTCAGGATAAGTCATTTCCTGTCATCCCTCTAGTTAAGTCTTTTTGGAAATGCCCTTCAAGACACATGTGGAGGGTGTGCCTTACTCACCTCTTAGATGCTTCTAGACTCAATCAGACTGCAAGTTAAGATTAGCCATTAGCACCCAATCGCTCCAAAACGGACTATTTAACTCACTAACACAATGAGAACTGTCTATACTATAAGCTGCACAGAAAGCATCAGGTAATAGACGTCAGACAGGAAAGGAGAAATATATGGCGTAATTCCATTTAGATGAGCTTCAAGGAAAAAAGTCCGCTCTGGGGGCAGAAGTCAGATCCATGGCTGCTTTGAAGGTAGGTAAGGTGGCACAGAGAACTGCCTACACCATGGTGACTGCCCTGCTTCTAGACTTGGTGGGGGGTTACATGGGCTTGGTGCTTGGAAGGGTGTTCACTTAAGATTTACACACCCGACTACATGTGTTCCTTAAAGACCCCACACAATACACCAAAGAGAAAAAAGCCAGGTACATGATCTTTTGTACTCCCACCTCAGCCTCAATTCTGAGAGCCATGCCATGTAACTTAATGAAAAGACATTTATCACTTCAAATGCACATTCTTTATACCTTGAAATTAAAGCTGAGTTACCACCGTCAACTGAGAAAGGCAGGCCACAGATAGTAATAAAAGAACCTATCTGTAGCTTATTTATCAATATGACAGCCGTGACAAGTGAAAGCTGAAAATCTATTAGAATGCTTGAAGTCTGGCAAAAAAAAAAAAAAAAAAAAAAAAACCAAAACCAAAACCAAAAACAAAAAACCATGGCAATAGGAATCTCCCATGACCCCTGCAGCTATTGATCGTTACCATTTTAAACCGATGTCCAGGTCAATACTAACACGCCAATCCGATTTCCAAGTGTTAGTGCGTTCTTGGTAAATGCCCTTATTGACCTCTAATCCACGACTCTTTCCTGAAATCTAGGGACAACTGACTGCTGATCACTAGGCCTGATTAGTTCCTGTTTACTCCTTAATGGGTTATTCTGCGGGTGGCCGTTTTGCACGTGTAACCCCACATAGCATTTATGAACTTGCTTATTATTATTATTCTACACTCTCTCTTGTACTCAAGGTGAAAAGCTACTGCTTGATCTTGTTCTTGTGAAGGGCGTCAGTCTCAGAAGAATGGATGGTCTGGTTCAGCAGCTCTTGCATGGAAGGCCGTTAGACTTCCCCTCCCCACGTCTCCCCCCATCACCCCACACCCACACTAACTCCTTCCCTTTGTTCTCTCCCCCCTTTTCCTTCCTTTCCTTGTCTCCTCACATCCTTCCTCTCTTTGCCTTTATAATAGGAACAATTGATACACCACTTACATATTTAATTTCTACTTTCTAAACCCAAAAGGCTCTGGAACCCCCCATGCCCTGTTGTCAACCCAGCAGCATGGAATAGTCAGAGATCTCCCCATTTATCAGAGTGCGAGCACCCTCTGCCTTGGGGAGCATGATTCCTGTCTGTGCCACTTTGCCCAGTTGTCAGAGACGGGGGTCAGCACACACGTTTGTAAAGCTCTCTGTTTTAGCCTGTCTCTGCTGCTGCCTCGTTTTCTACATTGGTGTGTGTGTGTTCTGGGGCAGGTAGAGTCAGCTAGGAGAACACAGATACTGAGCGTCCTTTTGCCCTTAGCGATGGAGCTGGGGAAGATATTTCCTCTGGAGTTACCTGTGGTGATAGCATCATCTCCTGTCTGAAGTGAGGCTCTCATAGCCTCTGAAAGCGGGGACTCACATGTCTGCCCCCCTTCTACCTTCTCCTTGTGCTCTTGAGGCCTTGATCAATTTTTACTGCTTCTCCTTATGACTTCTGAAGGCTATGTTGCTATAGCAACCCAGGCCCACTGATCCGTGTTAAAGAACCTGTTATCGGGAAGAGGAGCCATTAGCTGTCTCCAGAGTCCATTTAAAAGAGAATACAATTACTTCCCACGGAGGATGCTCCACAGTGCCATTTTCGAGGCTCTTGGGCAGCGAGGGTCTGAGAGCAGCTGGTCCAAGTGCCTCAAATTATGGTAAGGACAGACAGCATGGCATGCCCAGGCTCACCTGGGATGACACAGACCAGTGAGTGATCCTGTCAGCTCTTACACTGCAGCCCTCACACTAACTGCCTCCTTCTTCATGGCCTTTGCGGTGTCTCTCACTACCCCCACCTCTCTCTTCCATGGACAGGCTGACAATAGCTATGTCCTTCTCCTTCACTCTCCATCCAGTTGCTGCTCTCTCACTGTGGCCAACACCACCTTTGAAAAAGTCAGATCCCCGTCTCCTGCTCACAAGCCCCCTACAGCTTCTGCCAGTGTCTTACGGCCAGAGGTTGCCTGCTGCTTGGCTGTCTCTCGCCCTCAGCTCCTGCTTGGCTTTGCCTGTTCATCCTCGATGCTTTGCTCCTTCTAGACACCAAGTTCTATCATCTTAAACAGCACATCCTCCCCACAGGTCTTCACCATCCCTGCTGGTACCCTGCTCCGGAGCTCACAGTAAGTGTCCCCATCTGCATCTGCATGCATCTGCATGCAGTCACCCTCTTGTGAGATCTTTGCTTATGTCCTTTTTTTTTTTCCCAGAAAGATGTCTGACTCTTATTTGTGGCTGCCATCTAACCCCTGGAGCAGTCAGATTGTCTGTGAGTCAGCTCTCAGTAACCCACGCTTTCTGTGTAGGTGGACGAGATGCCCAGAGTGTGTTCCAGTGGCCCTGAGGAGTTTCTTATCCCCACATCCCTCCACCCCCATGGTGGCACCCTTCCCCATCTCCTCCCAGTGCACCAGTCAGTCACTGGGTCCGTCACATGTGGGAAAACGTGTGGGAACAACTGTGGAGAGCCTCTGGGTAAGTCACATGAGCAGAACAGGCCCAGGGATGCAGATGACCCACTAGTCAGCAAACAAGCTGCCCCCCGCCCCCCGGGCTTCCTGAGATGTGTCGACACAGGCAGGCACCCTTGTTTCAGCTCTTATGATGATACCGCTGCCCATCAGCACACTAAAGCACACGCTGGCCCCCAAGCTCCCTCAGTATCACAAGTACCTGTTACACAGTTCAAAGCCTTAGCATCTATGCTCTTCCAGCCTCCTCTCCTGCCCTAAATTCCCTCCAGCTCACAAGCTTTCTTCCCGGCAGCTACTCATTCCCCTTCCGATCCTGATACTTCAGCTACATTCTTTGTCTCCCTCCCTCTCTTTGGTGAAGTCTTCCTCTTTTGTTCTTCCTCTTCCCGTCTCCATCTTCCCCGTCTCTGCTCTCCTGCACCTCTCCTCTCTCTGTGTCCCCCACCCGGCTCTGCTCCGGATCCTCTCTTAGCCATGTCCAGTCTTCTGGGCATGCTCTGTCTGCTACTTTCTCTCTCTGCTCTGGACAATTCCAGATGCCTCCGGCTGTTCTCTCACATCTACAGTAAAAACCTTCCCCTTAACCTACCAAGGAATGCTCATGTCAATACATAAATACCACTGGCTAGTTTTTTGCCCCCCATCCCCACCCCATATGCTTGCCCCTCACAGCACTTACACATTATCAATATTGTTTCCATGGCAACCAGGCAGATACCTTGGGGCCCACATCCTCAAAGTATTTTCAGCTAAAACTTTATGGTGCAACTGAGCATGCCCAGTGGCATTTCTGCCTATCACATTCATTTTTTTTTTTAAATATCTTTTCTAGGGACTAGAGAAAGGCTCAGCAGTGAAGCACATAGCTGCTTTTTCAGAGGACCTAGGACTGGTTCTCAGTACATACAGGGATGCTTACAATCATCCATAATTCCAATTTTAGGGGATGCAATGCCCTCTTTTGGCCTATGAAGGTACTGCACACATATGGTGAACACACATACATGCAGGCAAGATACTCTTTTTAAAAAATATACATCTTTTAAAATTATGACCTTTAACATGCCCAGGAGCAGTCCTTAACTGGGCATGCTCCTAAATATGTGGCTTTCGGCATAAATATGTATAGTCTCCTTGGATAAAGTCCCCATGCTTTCTTTATTCATGGAGAAATAGCCCTCTGCTCCCCTGGCCTGCTGTGGTTAACAAGTTCTTGCCACTCTTGGTTTTGGCCCTGCATTCAGCAAGATCCAAACCTGCTGCATCCTTCACAAGCACACACAGGATGCAGGCAGCAGTTGGCAACTGCCACTCCTCCCCTGAGCACAGTGCTGGTTGGCAGTGTGCTTTACAGAAGAACAGATGATTGATACCTGGCCGCCTGCTCTGAGGACCGGGTCCCACCAGTGGCGGGGGTTGGGGGGGAAGGGCAGGCAGCGACAGAGCCCAGGGCTGAGTGTCTCCAGAACCTCTGTCCCCTCTGGACTTCTGACCTTCAGACCCGTACTTGTCGGGGCTGAAGCCTTGGCATCTGGGTATGTGTTGGGGTCCCTCCATCTTGGACACACCATGGTTTCTGTGGATTCAGGACTTACCAGAGCTTGCTCTATGAGGAGGCAGAACAGGATGGCGTTGCCCACCTCCCTGAGGCTCTGGAACACATCCGTTTTGAGTTCTGCATACTCGATGATGTCCTTCAGTTGGTGGTGGAAGAATTCCAGGATCCCTGACAGCCACACAGGGAGGACAGTGGGACATGGACACTGGTTAGCCAGGTTTATGGGCTGTGACAACCGAGCCCTAGACTTAGCAGCCATCAACACAACAGCATGAGGGTGGGATTCCATGCAAGGGTCAATACTAGACGAAGCTCAGGAGGCTGTCACAAATTATTTAGAGCAAAATAAAACACACCCATAATTCCAAATGGAACAGCTGTGGCCCATCCGTCCCTTCAAAAGGGACCTGAATTTCTAACAAGAAGATTATTACTTATAGATATTATTTATGGAGTTAGGTATTTACCTATAATATCTCATTTATTACTCATCATTACTATCAACTGGGCATTATCCTTTTTCAGTTGAGGTTCAGAGTGGGTAAGTAACACCCCCATAGTCACACAGCCAGGAAGTGGAGCAGCTCGACTTAAACCCCAGAGCCTCTAGCCTTAGCCTTTTCCTGTTATAAATCACATAAGTGGAAAATTATGTATTAACTTTTGGAAACAAAAAATATCGGGCATCAGATTTACAACGTCTATCTATTCCCATAATGAGTGGTTAAAACAAATACCCATTTCCAGCCTCAGCTTATCTATGCCATCCTGGGGTACCCACCTCCTCTAAATAGGAAAACAGGAAGGCCTGTTGGAGGTGCTGAAGACCAAACATGTAAAGCCTTTCCTTCACTGTTTAAACCTCTCGACCTTCCTAACGCTGCAACCCTTTAATACAGCTCCTCACGTCGTGCTGACCCCCGACCATACGTTACGTTTGTTGCTACCTCATAACTGTAGCTTTTTCTACTGCTATGAATTGGAATGTAAATATCTGTGTTTTACAATGGTCTTAGGAGAGCCCTGTGAAAGGGTCACGTGACCCAGGATGAGAACCACTGGCTTAAATGCTTTTACACTTGCAGTGTAGCTCCAGCAGTCCAGTGGGCTCACTATGTGTTCCTAACACAGGATGACACCACTGCTCAAAGGGATTAAAGGCTGACCAGTCAGGGGCAGGTACGGGCCAAAGATGGCAGCTACCTGGCAATTCAGAGACTGAACCCTGGAGGAGGCAGAGCCCGGCCCTACCTCAGGTGAGGTTTCTTTCCATTCACTCACCTGGAGAGCCATACTCGTGCCGAGGCAAACGGCATATTTTAGGCATCACTTCTATGAGTGTCTTCACGTACTGCAGAATGGTGCCTTGGAGCTACAAGGTAAGGATACAGATGAATGGGCTGGTGTGGGCTAGCCCACTGCCACTCTGTGTCGCTCTGGAGTCCTGAATGTAGGACACAGTGGGGTGCCAGGCTACAGTTGAGACTTGTGGGCAGAGTATTTGAAAGAGGAAGAATATTCCCCTTGTCTTTATAGAAAAAAAGAGTAGACTTTACGATGGATATGGGATAGGCTTTTTTCAGGGTTGGGATGCTGATGATGTGAGATTAAATGTAATGTAGGCAGGGAGCGGTGGAGATAAATGCACATAATCTAATTTAGGCATGGGAAAAAATCACAACACATTCCTCCTCCTCATTCCCAAGACATCTTTAATCGATTACAACATCTTCCTGTTTTACTCTGAGCTTGGCATGGCAGTCCTTAATGACCTATAGCTTCTCAGGGTTGTTCCCAAGAGCCAGACTGAGTGAGTGAGTTTGGTTTATTCTGTATATGGTTGGTTATAAGTTAATTTCTCTCCAGGAGCTCAGATTTCCAGAGAAATCTTGTTTCCATGTTTTGGCTCTGCTTCAGCCGCACTGCAGGGAATTAAATGAAGGTTCAGATGGCCATACTTGGGGTGCACACAGAAGGTTGGTAAAGGGATATAGAACCCCCTGACAACCAATGTAACATTGGTTGTCATGGTCAACAAGAAACCCCCAAGGGCACAATGTGTGGGGATTGATTAGAGGTGTTGCTATGTTTATGAAAAAGAAAGTTTGTTTGTCTTAAAGGGTTTCACGTAGTCTAAGATGGCCTCAAACTTACTATGTATCTGAGGATGATCTTAAACACACATCCCTCCCAGACGTTGGGATTACGGGTTGGTACCACCATAGCAACCAGCTCTATGGGGATACCAAGGATTGAACCAGGGACTTTGTGCATAACAGGTAAGCATGATACTGACTGAGCCACACACCCAGCCCATCGTGCTCAACCAGAAGAGCTGGGCAGAATGAGTAGTGACCTGGCTTTGAATGTCAAAATCAGGATTTCTCAGTTCAATCAGCAAAAATAAGGAGTGAGTTCTGAGCCACAAATGGGGAGACCAAGGCACAGCTCAGTGGGGATCGAGAGACAGTTCAGTGGCTAAAAGCACTTGCTACTTTTGCTAAAACATCCAAACCAGTGGCTCACAAATGCTCTGGGGGAAATCCACTGCCCTCTTCTGATGTGCGTGGGTACTGCATGGTTTACATATAGGCAATCACACATACATATACATAAATAAAAATAAAAGCTATATAAAAGGAGGTATAAATAAATACACGAGAAGATATATAGGAACCACCAAGAAATAAGGACCCAGGACTCCCTGGGGTGACATAATTGGCAGAGCTGGTGTAGCTGAGGTTTGATTTTCGGCTCAGAGAAGCCAATTCTGTACCAAGCTATTGAACATCTGCAGTGGCACCCAGGTCTTCCCTTACCAAGCTCTTGACGATTTTCAGCAGTTCCTCCATGACCACGGCGATGCCCTGGTAGCCCAACAGTCTGCAGATGGTCTTGAAGTGAGGGGGCCCCACGAAGTTCCGGTAGGAGCTATAGATGTGGCTGTAGGCAATGTTGAGAGGCTGGGAACAGAGGTTGATACAACGGAAGTGAGAGGAGCCCTAATGGGTGCTCGAGGGGAGTCCTGCAGGGACTTTGCTGCCACCAGGGTTCCCTCTCTGAGACCTCTTAAACACCTTTGCGAGACACTGGTTCTGGAGTGAGATGTGGCCAGTGACTAGAGATGCTGGAGAAGCTGCTGCCCAGTGGGAGAAGGGCAAGGGGGTCCCTGGTAAAATTTCAAGACTACAAGGAAGCCTGCCACCTCTAACTGTTCACAGACAAATGGAAGCTTCTCTGTATCAAGCCATGGTCTGGGATAAAGTGACTGCCTTTCTCCCAGAGGTGATCTGGTATCTAGAGATTGGATATGAGATAGATGGATGGATGGATGGATAGATAGATAGATAGATAGATAGATAGATAGACAGACAGACAGACAGACAGACAGACAGACAGACAGACAGACTGGACAGCTGACTGACCACTGCCTTCTCTGCTCTTAGTCATTTCCATCTATGAGCTGAGGGCTTTGGTGACAGCTAGCCCTGAGAGTCAGGAGATTTGTGTCTGAGAACGCAGGAAGATCAGTAGGCTTTTTGAGCCTTGCTTTCCTATTCTGTGAACAATGGGTATCGGGTTACATCACCCGAGTCCAAACTTTCAGAGCAGCACTCCACAGATGTCACAGTACTCATATGCAGGATACACACAGCAGAGCCACTAGGCTGGGTCCTGGTGGGGGACCCAGAGCTCTGGCCTTGGACCACCACCATCCTATGGACCCTGAGGGAAACTCTAACTGAATCAGACAGAGTTTAAGAGACCTTTCTGAGCTGGGTGTGGTGGTATGCACCTACAATCCTATTACTTAGGTGGTTGAGGCTGGAGGTTTGTGAATTCAAGACCAGCTTGGGCTACATAGTGAAATCCTGTTTGCCTAGCATGAGTGGGGCTCTGGGTTCTATCCCAGCACAGTTGGTGAAGACACGTACCTGTCTGCCTGAGAGTGTGTGGCAAAATAATCAGGTCCCAGGCTGATGTTTGTGAAAGGCTGCTACATGGCAAGCATTCATACCGTGCCCTGTGGGGCTTAGTTGTGTATTTTTATCCAATGCACACAACAAGTGAGTGCAATTTGTAACTGTCTTAGTCCCATTTCACAGATGAGGCAACTAAGACCTGCTTGCTCAAGATCACACAGTCCCTAAGTGACTAAGCTCAGACCTGAAGCAGGTATGGCTGACTCCGACATCTATGCACTTGCTTCTCCCTCTGTTTTAGGAGCTGAAATAATCTTCTTGGATAGTCCATTTCTTTCTTACCCGTTATTAAAATCTTGTGCAGAGCATGTCAGTATGAGAAGGCTGCGCCCGATACTCTATTAGCTCACGCTCTCTGTTAGTTGGTTAGTCAGACATTCTACACGAATTAAATGGAAAGCATTGTAATGCACGTGGAAGCATGTAAGAGGCATACACCCCCTCTTGAGTCATCAGGGAAGATTAAATTAGGTTCATCCTGCACTCTGGGTTTAGTATGCTTTGTTATACATGAGTTATCCTAGACTTCACAGAGTGAGCATCGTGGCTCTTAGATTCTTTCACATTCAGGATATGTGAAGCCAGGGAGCACAGTTAGTGTCCCATCAGAAACCTGGATGCATGCTAAACTGGAACACCCACTGAGCATGTCTGGTGAGCTCATCCCTGCACACAGGGAGTCATGAAGCATGAGAAGGAACAGCGTTCTGCACCGAGGATCTGGATCTATTGCAGTAAACTGCCTAAACTTAGGAAAGGGCATATAGCCTCTGCCATCTCTAAATGTTGGAGTGGTTTCTGTAGGGAGGGAAATCTCTGAGTATGATGTCCACTGACTCCTGAAAGTGGGCAGGCTGTGACAGTCTGAACCCTGAGTCAGGTCATGTGCAGACTAAACAGTGCTTCTGTAACCAGCAACGCTCTCCAGCAAGCATGTGGAGAGGGCTGTGAGGAGCACACACAATGCCAGGAGGTGTGATCTGGTTCAGGTCCCATTGCCAAAGCCTTATTCTGCATTCTTCTGGCTCCTTCAGAGTGGAAGAGTGCAGTGGCAGAACAGGCTCAATGGGAAAAGAGCAGGGACCTTTCAAGGGAGACGGGAAAGCATCTCATCCTGCTTGGGTGGCTTGATAAAGTTGTTAAGACTCGGGAAACCATGACCTGTGCAAGGATGGACCTGCTGCTGTGTCCCTCTGCAATTTACACATGGAACTCCTAACCCCCAAATGTGACGGCATGGAGAGCTGGGGGCTTTGGGTGGGTAGAGTCCTGGTGAATGGTCTCCATAAGAAAAGACATGTGAGCTTGCTCCCTCTCTATGTCACATAATAGGATGTCCATTTGCAGACCAGACCTAGATCTGCCAGCACCCTATTCTATGATCTTGAACTTGAACTTTCCAGGCTCAAGAGCCATAAGCAATAAGTACTTGTTATTTTAGTCACCCAGTCTATGGTATTCTTGTTATTACAGCCCAAACAAAGCCAAGTACACCTTACTATATATAATTGTATTCCTATATGAAAGTAGCAACCCCCCCACTTTTTATACCATAGACTAACTTACTTAATTATCAAAGATTAAAACGCAGAAGGATGCTTTGAATTTTCTCCTGCAGCGTTAGGATACTAGAGAACACTAGAGAACAAGGTTTTGACATGCTTGTGGCCAGGGAGACATGAGTCAGAGTTCTCACCTCATCCCAGGAGTCTCCTCACTCACACTCAGACTAGGGATTCTGGGCTTTTCCTATGATCCCAGGAAAGCACATCATCCTAGATCTCCAAGGATTCCATGAAAGGAATTTCTGCCTCTGCACAGTTAGGGGTGTTTCAGATGGATATGGGGGAGGGTAGCTGTGATGGTTTGGATATGCTTGGCCCAGGGAGTGGCACTATTAGAAGATGTGGCCCTGTTGGAGTAGGTGTGTCACTGTGGGCGTGGGCTTTAAGACCCTCATTCTAGCTGCCTGGAAGCTAGTATTCTGCTAGCTGCCTTCAGATGAAGATGTAGAACTCTTAGCAACTCCTGCATCATGCCTGCCTGGATGTTGCCATGTTCACACCTTGATGATAATGGACTGAACCTCTGAACCTGTAAGCCAGCCCCAATTAAATGTTGTCCTTATAAGAGTTGCTTTGGTCATGGTGTCTGTTCCCAGCAGTAAAACCCTAACTAAGACAGTAGTGATGGCAATCAGCTTATTGTTTTGTTCTATCTGATTCTCTATTTTCATACCCTGAGACTTCCCGATGGGCCCTAGGGTAAGCACAGTCACAGCTAGGTTCAAATACCAGGATTGTTTATTATTATTTTGTGAGACAGACTCTTGCTGCATAGCTCTGGCGTCCCTGGTATTCGCTATGCAGCCCACATTGGCCTTGAATGTACAGCATATTCTCCTGCAGAGCCCAACTTTACTAGTTGGATGTACTTGAAAAACCTATTTTCAACCCTTGGTTTCTCCTAAGAAGATGGTACTTGAAGTTTAACAGGTAAGATTTGCAAAGTAGTAAGCAAGACACTCAGCCTCTGGAGGAACTAGGGGGAATCATTAATCTTACTTCAGCTGATGAAGACTAAGAAAGTACAGTGTCTTGCTCAGCCCTCTCCCCTGAGAAACTATGGCCACAGTGGCGATTCCCTCAATATGGACAAGTTCAATACATGAGGTCTAATTTCATACGACATAGTGTGTATCCCTCAAGGGGATAGGACAGAAAACAGAGCTGGAAGCAGCTGACAGAACATGCCTTCAAATGCAGATTTTGTTCCACATTCAAACCATCACAGAAGTAAGTACTGCCCAGGGTATGTGGGCAGCCCTCACCCTGGAGAGGAGGCTAGGACAGAGGTGCCTGGTCACCCCCTTGCACAGTGCCATCCCTGCTGCTCTCTTGGTAGGAGCTTGTCCTTTTTAGCTACCCCATAAGCCTCCTTCCTCCCCCCAAGATCTCCCTGTGCCAAGCACCTCCTAGCAGCTCAAAGAAAACAGACTTTCGGGTATATGGAGACTGTTCAGCAGGCCTTCCCAGTCTTAGGCAGAGGGGAAACACTTTGGAATTATTTTACCACACTAGGGTTAAACAAAATGCCACACACTCCCCCAACCCACTTGGTGCACTTAGGAGGTCTCTGGTGCCAATCCTATGTCATATAGATGGGAAGTTTACGCTGCAGTAGAACCAGCATGAAGACTTCCATTCCACCTCCTAAGTGAACAAGCTCCCCACCCCATCCCCAAATCCACCACACGCATGCAGCAGGAAATGCACACATGCAGAACAGGACATGCACACACACACACAAACACTCGAAGGGCACCCCTCTGACCTGCTGGCTCAGCAGGAGGCTGGGCCCTATTGAGAAAATGTGGGAATAGGGGAGCCTGGGCATTTTCTGACGTTCAGCAAAGAAAAAACAGGAATGCAGTGTGACTTGGGACATTTGCCACTCTCACATCAAACCGTCTTCACTCACTGCTTACTGACTCAGGTTACGACAGCTGTCTGATAGGAGACTAACTAGATACCATGTAGCCCATGTGAAATCCGATTTGTTTAAACTTAGATCAAGAAATAAACTAGCGCAGGTTACAGTTTCTGAAAAAGCAAATGGCACTTTTCTTTAGGTTTCATTTTATGTATTATCCTATGTATGTATATACATGTATGATGTGCTAGCACAAGCTCATGGTGAGTGTGTGGGAGGTCAGAGGGCAACTTCTGGGGGGTCAGTTTTGAACTTAGGTCATCAGGGTTATGCAGCAGGGGCCTTCACCCACTAGGTTATCATGATGGCCTACCCATAAGACTTTAAGAAAAAAAAAAAAAGCTGAGTCTGGTCTGGGGTGGGGCAGCATTCTTAAGTATCACTAGTAGGTAACTTCTAAAACAAAACAGAACCAAACAAAAACAACCTTGGGGAAAATGTACCCAATGTAGCAGTCGCTACTGCACCAGTTGTGATGGCTCAGGCCTGTGATTCCAGCACTTCTGACTTGGGAGCACCGGTGTCAGGAGTGTAAGGCCAATGTATAGGAGACTCCAGCCCCACAAGTGCAAAACAACCCAAACAAACCTAACACTGACCATCTGCACCTCCATCTCTCACCAGATGGTGGGCACCGCTAGCCACTCCAAACAATGACTTCTATTTTATGGCTAACCCAATTTGTAAGTACGTTGCATCTCCGCTCTCTAGTATCACACTTACTGTTTTCAGAGATCCCAAGAGGAATTAAAACCCATCCTTACTTTCTGTTTGTGTCATGGGTTCTCCAGTGGGCGCCAGCAGTCCACAAGCAAACATGAACCTCTGACTGGGGCTGGAGAGCTAGCTAACTGGAACTCAGCTCCCTAAAATTACTGCAGGGCAGTGTCTACAGGATGTATAACATGCTTTATCACCCTTGACAGGAACATGCTTCATGGGACAGATCCTCCCAGTTGCAGGTTCAGATCCCTTGCTAGAGCTTGGGCAAAGCACTGACTTGCCTGCCTGTTACTTCCTGATGCTTAGCTGTGGGGCTGGAGCTCCATCCAGCCTCTGAGTTTCTTCCTGGTGTTCTCTGTCCATGGGTTGGTGGACCCAAAGGAGTTGCTGGAGAAAGCTAAAGAAACCATGATCCTTTCTCTCTGGAGCCATGAGCTAAGGGCTTTGGAAAAGTCAAAAGGAACAGAACCTCCCAGCTCTGAGAGATCATGCCCGCTCTGTAACGCTTGGAATGTTAGATGACAGACTGGATTTCTGGAGGAACCAAAGCCACATCTAACCCAAACCCCTTTCTTTATAGACAGTTGTAAGCCGCCATGTGGTTGCTGGGAATTGAACTCAGGACCTCTGGAAGAGCAGCCAATGCTCTTAACCTCTGAGCCATCTCTCCAGCCTCCAAACCCCTTTCTTTATAATCGGCACTTATTTGACACACAGACACACAATAGTGTACTGCTTCTTGATAAGAGTATTTTTGTTTTTGTTTTTCAGACAGCCTCACTATGTATCCCTGGCTGGCTTTGAACTCTCCATGTACACCACAGTGACATCAAAATCACAACAGACCAGCCTTCTTTTGCCTCCCGACTGTTGGGGCTAAAGGTGTGTATTAATACACCCACATCTTCCACCTTGTCACTCTTTCATGCTGCCCAGTAGATTTTCTGTGACCACCATAAGAAATGACTACAAACCCAGTTTCTTGAAACATTTTGGTGACCACAAATCCAAAATTAGCAGTTCTGTCCCCCACTGAGGTTTAGCTTGTCCATATTCCTCTCGAAGACTCCAGCAGAGAATCTGTCACTCTCTTCTTCAAGGTGCTAGGACCCTTGTTTTGTGACCACATCTCGCCTGGCTTCTCAGTCTCCCTATCACATCCTCCTGCTAGGTTATTCTCTTGTAAAGCCACGTGTGACACTTCAGAGCTCAAGCTGACAATGCAGGCTCCTCTGCCTGTCTTAAGATCTCTCATTAATCACACCTGCAAAGACTTTGTTCTAAAACAGGAAGAGTTCCAGGATGAGGACTGTCTGTCTGTGGGAACCATTATTAGCCATGACAGCTGGTGAGACAACACCATCTCCATTTAGAATAGGAGATCCAGAGTCCATGTGGAGACAAGCAGGTGCAGGTATAATCATAAAAGCCTTGATGGGGGAAGCCATGCTGTGGAGCCCAGGGACACCAGGGAGGGGAGGTGACTGTGCCCTTGTGAGGCTTTTTGATAGTTTTATCACCTGGGCTAGGGGCTAGTTGGTGTCAATGCCCTAGCTCAGTTGAAATGTGTTGACACGCAGTTGGCTGGAGAGGCTTGGACCCTCTGGACCTAATGGGGATGTGGCGGAAGAGCTGGATGGAGGTCCTATAATCACGCTCATGGCTGAGACGGAAGCAGTGCGTAGCTAGTGATGAGCGTGCTAACAAAAGGAAACGCCAACAGTTTCTAAAAGCTGGACTATTGGGAAGTGATGAAAAGAGCGAATGATCTGTGCTGACATCTGTGTCATTTTCAAGACAGGTCTATGATACTGTAGAACTCAGGGAAGAGAAATTTAAAGTATCCGTTCATATATTTGCTTTGATGACATCCTCCTGTGTTGTGAGGGAGGTGTACTCAGACTCCAGAGCACAGGCTGTTCAGAAGAGAAGACGCTTGCTGGCAGGTCCCCTAGTGAGCTGCTGTTTCTCACAATTTCCTCAGTTACTTTCAGGCAGCTGCATGTTCTCTGCAGGGGCTCTCAGCTCTTTGCTTGTCTGCATCATTCTTGAATCCACTGTGCCTTGTCTTGTCCCTCTACCTCTCAGGAGATGAGAACATCAAGGCAAAGCAGGTGGGGGTAAGGTAGAGACCCGGATGCAAGCAGTGGCACTGGCCATCCGGGGCCAGTCAGGAGCCCAGGCTCTGTGACCACCTGGCCTAGGCTTGAAGCACTGTTGTCCTGTAATCTGGCTCTGTGAGGGTCTGGTCAGCCTGACTTTCCATTGCTTCTGTGTTTGGTAGTGATGGAAAGACTCATACTGTCATGTGAATACATAGAAGAAAAGTACCAGGGAAAGTGTACCATGTGATCCCAGGGGTTATTTCTGAGTTGTGTGATACCTCGAACCTATGTTCTTTCATTTATGCACAAGTGATGCACCAGAAAATTAAAACCAACAGTGCTGATTTAAGGGGGAGAAGCAAGGCAGAGCATGCAATTGGTGGTGTGAATCTTGCTTTGGGGGGCCTCAAGACAAAAGAAGCAAGTAGCACAGAGAATAGTTTTGACCCAGCGACCTTTTCCTAATAGCATGAACTACTGTTTCCAAGCCCAGCTTGTCACAGACATGGATGCATTCATCAATACCATAAAACAGGCACTGCCGACATCCCTGGTGTATCATTGAGTAAATCAAGGCACAAGAGAAGGAGGGAATGTGTTGAAGGCCACACATCCAGAATTTGCCTCTCAGCTGGATATCCTAAAGCAGTGTTTCTCAACCTGTAGGTCACAACAGCGTATGCATATCAGATCCCCTGCATATCAGATACTTATATTACAACTCATAACAGTAGCAAAATTACAGTTATGAAGTAGCAATGAAAATTTTATGGTTGGGCATCATCACAACATGAGGAACTGTATTAAAGGGTTGCAGCATTAGGGAGGTTGAGAACCACTGTCCTAAAGCTTGCTGTTTGGGTACTACACCTCTCCCAAGTATCAACCTAGCTCGGGGATAGAGGTATACCCTCAGGTCATTTCTTCACTACCAGTAGGAGCCAGGGACCCTCATTCAAGGTTGATTCACTCTGAGAAGAATTTGTCCCTGATACACATATCAACTGGGAAGCACCTGGCCGGATGGCTGAAGAGGCCACAGTTGTACACACTGTGGAAAGTAGGTCCTGCTGGTGGAGACAGAATGGGATCAATTGTCTCATTCGATGAAAGCTTCACTGGCTCATTGTGGGCAAGTGGTAGTACCGGAGTTGGGGACTCTGTCTCCAGCCCAGCCACTTATCAGACATGAAGTGCCATGTCTTCTCTTGGGATTTGGTTTCACTGTTTTTGAGCCAGCCTGGCATAGCCGAGGATGACCTGCAACTTCTGATTCCTTTCCTTCCACCTCTGGAGTGCTGATTTCAGGTATGAGTCGTCACATCTGGTACATGAAAGGCTGGGGACGAACCCCGGCAGGCTAGGCAAGCTTTCCATCAGTTGAGCTATATCCCTAATCCCTTCGTTTTGCTGGGCCTCATGTTCTCCGAGTCCCTTAGTTCTTCAAATAAAGAACGTCCAGGAGCAGATGCCACCCTGCAGCATTAAAAACAGATTCCCACTCTGTGGAGAAAGGACGGAGTTTCGCCCACATCCCTTCTCAGGCTAACTCTGGTATTTCTGTTCCCCTCGAAATAACCTTTGAAAGGACACCTGCAAACTGCAGCGCTGGCCCTTTTGTGGAGAGAGGACGCCCTGCGGGCATCACCATTGGCATTTGAGAAAGGACTTGCTGTGAGCTTGCCTACAGCAGATTTAAAGCAGGCTCCTGGGAAGAGCAAATGCCAAGAGAAGACCAAGAGCACCTGTCTGATCAAGAACATCCTGCACCCTGGGACTCCATGCCTCCAGAGCCCCTTGCCCTGGCAGTGGTGACTCACTAGGCAGCTTCTTCTGGCTTTTTGGTGGTCACTGATGTGGCTCATCAAGTGACCTTCAGAGCTGGGCTTGGATGCTTTGTCCAAGCACCAGGGAGGAAGCTGACTTTTAAAAATATACTTTATCTTTAACCGATGCAGAGTCATTGTATGTATTTATGGGATACAGAGTGACATTCCATTCAGCGCATACAGATCGCAGCGATGCCTGACATATCCATGACCTCAGACATTTACGTATTGAGGACATTCAAAATCCTCCCTACTGTTACTCTGAAACAACGAATTGCTGTCAATCACAGCTATCCTGCCGTGTTATAGAGCGCTAGAAGTTACTCCTTCTGTTTAGCTGCACTTTTCCTACTTTACCTCCATTTCCTACTCTCCCCGGGCTCATGGGACCACTGCCTTCTTTTCTTTGAAATTAACTTTTTAGTTCCCGCAAAGATGCAAGCGTATAGGTACGTCTCTCTGAGGTCCATGATAGCCAGGCACTAAAAGGCAAGGGCATGAAGGTATGTGTGTGTGTGTGCATGTGCGTATGTGTGTGTATGTGTATATGTGTGTATATGTGTGTATGTGTGTATGTGTGTGTATGTATGTGTGTATATGTGTGTGTGTGTGTGTGTGTGTATGTATGTATTACATAAAATCCAAATCTAGGTGAAGCATTTACTATGTAGTTGTGAGGGCTGGGCTTAGCTCTCTAGCATCCATGTAAATGCTGGGCAAACATGGCCTGCATGCGATCCCAGTACACAGGAGGCTGAGGCAGGATCCCCAGGGCAAGCCAGCTAGTTTAGATCAGTGAAATCAGTGAGCTCTAGGTGCAGGTAAGGGGTAAGAAACTGTGCTTCAATAGATTAGGTGGATAGTGATTAAGGAAGTCATCTGATATCCATTATCAGCTTCTGGCATCCACATGGACACACACATATTCACATGCATGCACGCGCTTGCTCGCGCGCACGAGCGGGCACACACACACACACACACATACACACACTTCAGAGCTCATCCCACCCTCTTTTCAGATGTGTTCAGGCTCTTGTACAGACGATGGTGAGATATTCTTGTAATGTTGAAGAGACCAGGAAGAGATTTGGGATAAACAGAAAGAGTCAGGAATCCTCAAAGAAAAGGCAGACGGGATCCCATCTGCCCCAAGAACACTAGCCAGCTTCCATTTCTCACGTCAGTTTCAGGTGACTGACTGGCAAGCAGCTGCTCATATGTCTGTGCTGAGAACTCCACGACTGAGTGTGAGCCCAACCAGAAGAGCTCTGTTGAAATTCCTAGAATGCTGTGACAAATTGTCACAAACATGGCAGCTTAAAAGTGACAGAAAGCCCTCTCGAACAGTTCTGTAGACAGGAAGCCTGAAATCAGCAGGCCTGCAGGACTGTTCCTCGTCCCCTCATCCCCCGATTCTCATGGTCATTGGCTTATGGATCCACTGCTCCCACTCCTGCCTCTGCATCCACATGGCCTTCTCTTGTGAGTCTCCATGGGTTCAAACCTTCTCCTTTCTCTTAGAAAGATTCCAGCCAATAGATCTGATCGGTGATGATTTTATCTCGAAACCCTTAACTAATGACTACCCACGAAGACTCTCCTTCTAAACAAGGCCTGTTCTAAAGTTGAGGAGCCGCCACTCAACCCAGTTCTAGGGATATAATGGTTGAGCAATCTTGGCAAGAGTACAGGTGTTCGAAACGTTGGTACCCATGTTTTCCCCATGATGTGTTCAAAGCTTTATAGATGAAGGAACTGGGATCCAGACAATAAAAGAATCTTGCCCAGAACCATAACGTAGAGGCAATGCAGGAAATGAGAAGTAGGATATAGAGATAGGGGAAGAGTTACAGGGGAGAAGGGGAGTAGGAGAGGACGGGGAGGAGTTTGCAGCTTGCTGTGGAACCGAAGGGCATCTTTGCATTGGAAACCACTATCCACAGATGAAGGTGGAATAAGAAAATGATCACTAGTCAGCCTGCGAGATGGCTCAGCAGTAAACCCCTTACCTCAAAGAGCCTCAGGACCTGAGTTCAAGCCCCAGAACCCACATAAAAAATGCCAGGCATGGGGGTGTGCATTTGCATTTTCAGAGCTTGCAAAGCTCACTGGCCAGCCAGCCTTAGTGGAATTCCAGGCTGATGAGAAACTTTGTCTCAAACAGAAAGTACACAGCTCTTGAGAAATGACACTTAAGGCTGTCTTCTGATCTCTACATAAGTATAACATGTACATGTACCTAAACACACACACACACACACACACACACACACACACACACACAGAGTGTGTGTGGGGGGAACAAGCCTACTACAGAGAAAATATAGAAGCACCAAAAGAATATGTTATGAGAGAGACAGAGAGAAAGAGAGAGAGAGGGAGGGGGGAGAGAGAAGGGAGAGTGGAACAAGCCTACTACAGAGAAAATACAGAAGCACCAAAAAGAATATGCTATCCTGGGTATCAACCTGCAGAATACTGCCCATTTTTGGCTGAAGGAACCACAAAGCTCTTTTCACTGGCAAAAGCCGACTCAGACTGGTCCCTGAAAGCATTGTGCGTAGATGCCTGCTGGTTGCCATGGTGAATGATGCTGATCTGAAGAATGAATAATGTGAGCATTGGGGGCGACAGTGGGATTACTCAGTGGTGCTAGAGAGACATCAAGGAGAGCCTGGTGCGGAGGAGGGAGAAGCACATCATCCCGGATCTGGTCCACTCTGTCTCAGAGGGGAGAAATCAAGACCAGATATACTGCGAGCATCAGGTAAGAGACATGGATGGCTGTCTTGGAAATAAAAATGGCTTTTCCTTTCACACTCTGCTGGGAGAGGGGCCAGGCTGCGGGAACTGGAAAACTAAAAAAAACAGGAAGAGTTTAAAAACAGAAGACAGGGAGAAAAATAAATTCAGGGAGATGGATATGTCTCCTGAAACTGAAGATGCTGTGGAAGCATCCTCAGTAGAAGATCCTAAAAATGTCTGCTGCAGGGAACCCAGGCGATAAGATAGCCAGCAGCAGAGGGGAGGCAAGCAGAAGGGAAGGCATGTGTGTAAGAACAGGAATCCCAATTACCCTGATGGGAGGGTTTAACAGAGCATGGTGCCTTGGTATTACAGGGTATGAATTCTACCCCCTCTATGGTGGTTGGGAGTGTGTTTGTTGGGTGTTTAGGTCCCTGGGTGGGGAGGTGGGCATGCATCTTGAGATCCGAGGGTAAATCAGTTTCCTTCCAACAGCCATCCCTGGAAGGGTCTGCACACATGTCTCATCTTTTGCATTTCCCATTTACTGGGTGGAAATTCCCAGCCACATGGAAAGGAGCAATCTGCTTTCTCAAGCATTTCACTGTCTTGAGAGATGAAAACCAAGGATTGAAAAATTACTTCACACTGTTACAGTTTTTCCCTGGCTCACCTACCCTAACAAAGCAAGCATAAAACCAGAAATCAGTTTGGCTTAATATTCACTTTGGGCTAAAAGTGCCCATTTGTGCCATTTCCATCTACTGTGGCATCTGCACTTCTGGCTGGGGACGCAGGATGGAGAACAAGGCAGAGGGAGGCCTGGATATATAGAGCCTGACTACCCTTGTCTAGATTGTTCATCTGGGGACATTCAGGAGAGCTTTCTTTCTCTCTCAGACAGAAAGAAAACCAAAAACCTTGATGCTCTCTCTCTTAGCAAAGCTGAAAGGCTTATAGTCTAAACAGGGCTCATCTACCATACAGCCAACCAGGGTACCTCATTAGCAATAATTATTAATAATAACTAATTGATAATACTAATAATCTATTACTAAACGCAGTGGCTTTGCATTGAAACACAGTAGCTAAGTAAGTAAGTCCTCTCTCTTCCCGTGAGCTGATATTCCAGGCCGCTCATTTAGAGGACAGGAATGGAGTCTGTTATTGTGTGAGAAGCCGTCTAACACAGCCTGGATCCAGCAACTGCCGACTTGCTGTGGTTCTCAAGCTGTGAGTCACAACCCCTTTGGGGGTCAAACAACCACTGGAAAATACAAATATTTACATTACAATCCATAATGGTAGCAAAATTATATTATGAGGTAGCAACAAAAAAAAATAATGTTTTGGTTGGAGGGTCACCACAACATGAGGAACTGTATTAAAGGGTTGCAGCATTAGCAAGGTTGAGAACCAATGGGTTAGACAGTCACAAAAGTCATAGTGCTATTGTTACTTCTAGAAGTTATGAGACAATTAGAAGTTAAGCTATCCTGGGAGCTGATGCCTTTGACCTGGGAAACTAATTTCTTGTACCTTGGGTTTTGACAAAACAAACACTAACAGAAGCTTTGAGGTGAACTGCTACTGTGGAGGGTGGGCGCCAGAGTGAACATAACTCAGAGTAAAAAAAAAAAAAAAAAAAAAAAAAAGCCACTGGGCAGAATGTTCTAGGTAACAGTTCTCAGCTTTCACAGCAGATGCAGGTCAGGACCAAGCTGAGAAGCGTAAGGTAGGCCCTCTAAGATTCCAGAGCTCTTCTCTTCACCCTGTGTTTGTAAGGGCTGTGTCAGTAATGGATTTCAGCCGGGATGGGCTGTGGCCTGGACCACGCGGGTGCATCTTGAGCCTGAGGGCTCCAAGCTTTGTCATGAGGCAGTCCTCATTCCTACCTGTATTCCGCCACTGGCTTGCTAGCTTACCCTTTGGGCCTCCATTTTCTTTTGTCTATATAATGAAGTCATCAGTATCTGTGGCCATCTCATGCGCTCAGCCTGCAGCAGCTAGGATTGTATCAAATTTTGATGTAGGAGGATGTCACTCTTCTTTGTGATTTGGTTCCAGAACCGGGATGAACATTGAGGTTGGGAACGTGTCTTATACAGGAGCCATCATCTCCTGGTCCTCCTCGGAGCCCTGCTTGGAGGACTATTACCGTATTATGTACAGGCCCAACTGGAACAGCATCTTCTCTGGCTATCTGCGCTATAGCTTCCATCACGAGGAGAAGGTGCCTCGAACCATCACCTCCGTGACATTGGAACACCTTGCTCCTTCCACTCTCTACTTCCTCTGCATCAGCTGCAAGAAGGCTGCTTTCCCATACAGTCACTACTGTACCATGTTCCACACCCTGGATAAGAGTCCGCTGGCTGCTGGGGGCTCCCTGGTGGACCCCCAAATTTCTCTTTGGGTGCTGATGGCCATCCTGCTGGCCTGCTTCACTGCTGTGCTGGCTTTCATTTGCCTCCAGTTCTGGTGCATCCGTTGTCACGAACCTCGGTGGTCTTACAGAGCTGGCCACATGGAGGAAGCCAATGGGTTGGTAAGATGGCCCGAAGAGATCCCAGCTCTTGGTCAGAGGGAAGAAGACCTGCAGGGGTTCCCCCTGGAGGAACTGCCACGCAAGAACTCTGGGGCCAGAGCTGAAGCTGAACCAGAAGCTGAAGCCAGCCAAGGTGTCTTAGATGTGGTGGTCTTAGCTAGAGAGGTTGGTGACCAACCAGCCATACTGCCTCACTATAGGGAGTGAGCAACAGTAAGGAGATGCCCCGTTTCTCAAGGCTTAAAATGCTCTCCTGTAGTGGGTCCTGTATGAAAATTTGTCTATAGACCTCCTGCTTCTGTCCTCTCATATGTCACTGCTGTATAGATGCCACATGACAACGGTCTCCAAGCTGGACAACACAGACCCTCAAGGTATGTCAGAGGCAAACAAGGCATTGTTTCAGTATTGTTCATTTGGAGGTCTAGTAAAGAACTGAGGACCCCATTTCAGTATTAAAATCAACCACGGCTGTGTAAGGGACAGTAAACGTAGCTAGACCTGAATCTGAAGGCCCTGTTTCTAACTTTCAGGCAATCACACACCATACCCTGCACCTCCAGATTCATTAAAAAAAAAAAAAAAAAAAAAAAAAAAAAAAAGCCACAAACTGGCTTCTCACTACGTATCACTAACAATCAAGACATTTTATTTAAATAGATCACAGCTTTAAAACCTAGGCCCTTAGAAGACAGCTTTGTATCAACCCAGAAACAAAAACCCAGGCCCCTGATGTAAATAGAAGGGAACGGAAGAAAGAATAAAAACACCATGCAAGAGAATATTAAGTTTGATGACTATCTGCCAGCCAATGACTTTGGGCTTAAGACCTGCTCTCTTGTGTTTGATATAAAGGGAGGCCAGGCAGTGCTGAAGAGACGAGCATAACATAAATGTCTTTCCTTTATGTAACATGAGGTTCGAAAGAGAACTGGGAAGGGAAGCGTGATGTTTAGCTTGTGACCCATGTCTCTGAGCCTCTTGATGTCTGCAAGTCCTCCCCACTCCTCCCTCCTTCCCTTTTTTCTTCTGTGTATGGGAGTACAGTCTCATAACACAGTCTTGGCTGACTGAAATTTGCCACAAAGACCAGACTGTCCTTGAACTCAGTGCAGTCCTGCTGCCTCAGTCCCTTCAGTGCTAGGACAGGCGAATGCTACTACACTGGATGACAAGCTTCTCTAGGTTTGAGAGAATTACCTTAAACAGTTTGACTTCTCTGGAGCAGAACCCCCCACCCCCACCCCATGTCATCTCCAGCATCATCCGCATACCTGGTAGGTGCCCCAGCCAAAGCTTCTCTGGGTTGATCACACTTGTAAAGCTTTCCTGACCTCACACCATCATAGTCACCTCAGCTTATCTCTACTTAGTTTGAAAATAGGATCAAGGCTGTTTTTGTGGTTTTTTTTTTTTTTTTTTTTTTTTTTTTTTTTTTTCAGCAAGAAAATTACTGGCCTCTTTTTTTTGGGGGGGGAAGACATGCTTCTTTATTCCTTCCACATGAACCCCTAATTGTAAGGATTAAATTGTACATACTGAGACCTTAGTGAGACTTGGTGGAAACTATTCCCTACACCACTGTGGAAATGAGAGTATGGGTGGGTGTAGGTTATGTCTCTCTATCTCTGATGGACACCAAGCATGTACACTCTAACCCATGTCTGGCCTACAAGGGGTATATATTAAATGCCATTGAATGAATAGGCAGAAGGACTGACGACTTAGAATGGATCCAGTGGGGACAATTACTCAGAATGAAGAGGTGCACATGTAGGGGGAAAAAAAGCCACATGAGGTAGAGGAGACCTTCCTCTCCGAGATAGTTCCAGACACCTACAGGCCTTCAAGCTCTGTCTACAAAGCTCTTGTACTCACAGAGTCCAGAATTCCAGAACCAGTAGACAATGTCATGAGAAATCAACCAAGAAATGGGAGACACTGGGAAGCCACAAGGAGCCCCCTCATGTACCCGTTTACCCACCAACCTCAGCACGGTATTCACCCTTCACCTCAACTCCTGCCCAGCTCCCTCCGGCCAGAGGTTTCTATGCCATCCCTGCTAGCTCTGACCCAATAAAGATGGATGCACTTGCAGTGGTTTCTGCCTGACTCTCAATGTTCCTCTTGAATGACATACCCTGTGGCTTTGCTGATTCTGGGAATACCTCTGCATTTGTGTTTTCTCACACTGTCTGTCACAGGTGAGCTGAAACAGGACTATTTACCTTGGATCCGTAGAGGTAATAAGGCTGGACATTGGCGGGTTTATCCCGTTGTGGTTCTTGGGTGAAGGGGATGGCGGTTCGGACAAAACTAGAAAAAAAAAAAAAAAGAGAGAGACAGGGCAACAATTAACTGAGTCCTATGACATTCTCCAAGGGACAGACAACAGCAGGAGCCCCACCCACTGACACCTGCAGCAGGTCCTAAAAGGCTGCCTACAGAGGAGCCGGACTCTTCTGATTCCTCTTCCCCTTTGATTACTGCAAGCTTTCCCAATCTTCCCAAAAATGGGGAAACTTGGGGCCCAGGAGGCACAAAGTCAGGGTGTGCTGGGTCTGACGATGGCTTTCTCTGGGGCTTCATATGTCACCGCAAATTTAGTTTAGAAGCTGAGTTATAAAACTCTTTCTGTAAAGGGCCAGGCAGAAAACCCTTCAGCTTTACAAGCGAGATGTCTCTGTCATAAGGACTCAGCTCTGCCCTTGGGCATGAAAACATCATAGATGACAGCACCCTGGTGAACATGGCTGAGTTCCAGTAGAATTGTGGATTTTAAATCATCCTCACGTCGTGACTATTGCTCTTTGGGTTTCCCCCTGACTACCCACTAAAGATGGGAATGCTGGGCTGGGGAGGCCATGGGAGCATGGGGACCACAGCTGGGATCCCTAGGTCCCATGTAACAGTGCTCAGTGGCTGCAGCTGCTCCCCTAGAATTGCAACCTCAGAAAGTGGAAGATGGACTCAGAGACTCCCCCAGAGAAATCCGGCTCGGCAACCTAGCTGAACGGCAAGCTCTGGGATTGATTGAGAGAGCCTGTCTCAATGAAGGGGGACGGGGATGATTCCAGTCATTAACTTAGGGCTTCCATGTGGGTGTCCTCATGCACATGCATGCACACTCACATACTTGTAAGCCCACACATATTCAAACATACATACATGCATACAACAACATACACACAATGGGGGCCACAGGATTCCTCCCCAAAGAGATGGCACCATTGCCAGTATATGAGCTGTTCATAGCCAGTCTCAGGTCATGCACTGGTGTCACGGCTGGTGACAAGATAGGGTATACAGTTTGTGGCCAGGCTATAGTTTATAGCCCTGACTCAAAATGTGCTATAAAGTCGAGTCTTTATAAAGCTGAGCGTGTCTCACTCAATGCACAGATTCAGGCACATCTGTGTATATGGTCTTCTTGCTTCTTTCCATTCATCCAGTCTGGATTTAGTTTGCACCACCCTGACCCAGGCTCCAGGGGCTCAAAGACTTCACCTGCACACACATCCACCCATCCTTCTGTTCTTGCTTGGTTTGTGAATACAGGTGATACGGCTCTGTGTGAGGAAAGGATTAAGTCTTATCTGTACTTCAGAGCCTGCCCAAGGGCTTTGTGCTCCTTCCAGGAAGCAAGTTCCACTTGGCAAAACTCCTGTTTTGCACACACATGTTCAGATATGTGTATGTTCTTACAAATGGACAGTGTGATCAAAGCACCATCCTTCATCAAACTCTCTCAGGCCCTGTGAACCCATGGTGACCATACTATGGCCTAGGGAGCCTATGGTCTGTCCCTACGTTATCTTCACAGCTGCGGTGGGGGTCCCTGCATGCATTACAGCCAGCAGGGAATGATCCAGGTCAGGTGAGAATGAAACATAGGTTCAGCTTAACTTCAGTTACCTGGCACTGGGTCAATACTTCTGAACTCTGACACCAAGGGGCATATATATATATATATATATATATATATATATATATTTATATATATATACATTTAAACACAGTAAGACTTTGGGGAAAAGTTTCCTTGTGACAATTATCACAACAAAGCTTTAGGCACGGCTACATCAAAACTCCTTTGCAAAGAACATCTCTTTAGCAAAGCGCCTGTGACCTTTCCTACAAGAATGGGTTCTATTGATGGAGGAACAGCACTAAAGATAAGACCCTAGGAAGGAAGGGTTTGTACTACGTATAACAGCAGACTCTTTTGCAAAGTACATGGGATCTTTTCCACGAGGATGGGTTCTACTGACTGAGCAACAGTGCTCAGGATTCTGGGGGATTTGGTGAGGGCTGACTTTACAGAACAGCAGAGCATACCAAGTATTAACATAGCCATTCCCAGCCTTCTAGATGGAAAACAGGCGTCAACTTCTTATATCGAAGTAACAAGCCTGCGTGTTTAGTAATTCTGGCTCTTCTAGTGCTTATCTGTGAGGCCGTCCTCTACAGGCTGCCTTTACCCTTCATCCACTTCTAACTCCCGTAGTGTTACCTTCATCCCCAGCTTCTCAGTTAGGTAGAAGGTTTGCCCATAATAGACTTCTGCTGTTTGCCTTACTTATTCCTGCTGATCCTTTATAACTCATCTCCTGCATCACTTTCTCAAAGGAGACAGCCTTCTCTGAGGTTTGTATCTAGACCGGGTCAATTGAGTTAGAAGGCCCCAAGCAGCTGCATGGTAGGAGGTTGTTCACCATGGCATTGCTACCTCCAGCACAGAGCCTACACCCAGGAGTAGCTCCAGATAAACACTTGTCTGAAGCAAACAGAACTGCTAGGCCCATTTTGTAGGCAAATGGCCAACGCCTCTTTCTTGCCCTGCTTGGTACCCAGCGTACAGGGATTCCCTTACCGGTTTGTGGATCCATTATAGCAGTAGTTGGGAAGGAAGTCAAAGTTCAACTCCCAGAAGACATGCAGGGTGATGCGGCCATAGGGGGCAGACACGTTATGATTGGCTTCTCGGAACATGGCGTCGAAGCTGTCTAGCGTCATGTGCTTACAGAGGAGTCGGTGTGTGAGCCGGTTAATCTCCAGTAGCCACTCTAGCTCCTGACAGAGAGAACCCAAAGTTGCTAAAGAGTTTCAGGTAACACATCCATCCATCCATCCATCCATCCATCCATCCATCCATCCACACACACATACTGAACACTCCCTACATCTAGAGGACACCCCTCTCAGGCAACCTTTGACCTCTTATATGAGGACTACTAGGACCCCCTTCAGTGGCGTGAGGCCATTTTCTTTTCTTCTCATAGTCTTGGGTTTCAATTCTCGTTGCTCTGCAGCTTGTCAATCATTATTAGCCCAAAGAATCACAATTGAAATAGGGAGCTCAAGACACAAGAGAGGGATGAGAGGCTACATGCAACCAGGCAAGCCCCATTTGCAGCCCTTTGGGTAGAAAGCATGTTTGTATCTTTCTGATATCTTAATTGGTGAGGGAAAAGCCTGTCCCTCAGTGTCCTAAGTAATACTGTGACTGCATCTTGGTAGAGGTTATTTTTCTGACCTATAGAACGTGTCAAATAAACAGAAGCTACCACCTAGCTAGGGTAAACTCACCAGCTGAAGTATGACATTTCCAGATTTTGGCAACGTTGTATAGTTTAACTCAATTAGGACATTCTAATATCGTGTGCACACATGCATGCGTGTGCATGTTATTTAAATGTTCATCAAAGCCCTGTGAGGTATTACTGCAGTTCTTACACATGTGACACTGAGGCTTTGTGAAGAACTTATCTTCAGATCCAAGAACGAGGCCCTGAGGTAACATTCTTAACCATGATCAAATTACTGCTGGAATTTTTAAAAGAGGTGTGTCTGTCTGTGTACATCTGTGTGTGTGTGACTGTGTGTATGTATGTTTGTGTAGAATAATTCCTCTTTTGGACTGCAGGTCTCAAGTCACTGAGGTACCTGTAGTCTGTACTCCACCCCAGTGACCAGGAACTGTCACTGTGTCCTGTGTGTGGCAGAGGCTCTGATCATTTGTACTCCCACCTTGAGGCAGGGGGTGAGCTTGGAGTGCAGGTCGGCACAGAGCAGGATGCTGTGTTTGCTGGGAAATAAAGTGATAATGAAACTCTTCTGGTTGGGGTTCACTTCTTGTTGCTCTGCAACTTGTCAATCATTATTATCCAAAAGAATCACAATCTAAATAGGAAGAAAAAAACCCTCAAGTTCTGGGACATCTGAGGCTACTCTGGCCATGCTTTGGTAAGGCCAGCTTTACACAATGATGCCACTCTTCCTGTTACAGAGGGGAGAATGACAAGATCAGAAGGCCAATAACATGCCCAAGGTCACACAAGGACAAGTGCTTAGGATGGCATTCTGGGTCTTTGAATTCCAAATCATGAGTCCTTGGTCTCTTTGATACAGCTGCCTGGAGAAACGCAAGAGGCTGGAGGTCCTTTGAAAGGGGAATATGATATACATTTTACATTTATATTATATATATTTATATCTTTTTATATTTTCAAACCATATCAGCATAATAGGGGCCAGCTTTCCCAGGGAGCTCAGTAGGTCACTAGGCACAAAAAGTTGGCTCATCAGCCACAAGTTCCCCCTCCCCCACCTGACAAGCCCACTTTGGTGGGGTCAAGGCCTCAGCTCACTCTTCCAACATCGCAGCTTGGGTACTCTGAAACTCAGACTGCACGGCTGTAAGCTGGAGTGAGGGTTATAACTGCCAATGCTAACAGCAACCGGACCAGACAGGCCATAGATGGGGAAACTAGATGGCGTGCAACAGGGAGTCTTAGAGGATGGATTATCGTGGTGGGCAGGGGACCCTATCATATAGTACTGGGCCTGGTGCTTTGACACTTATTCTGACTGTTGCCATGCTATAGTGGGCTAGGGATGACAGACCCTAGATGTTCTTAAAGAATGCTAAAACCTGGATTTCAACCACAGAGTGGCAGCCAGAAGAACTGTCACAGTCTCTGTACCGAGGAGTGAATGAAGAGCAGAGATAAAGGCTCAGCTCTCTGCTTCTGTCTCTTAGGGCACGGCTGGCTCTGCTGCATCACTGTTCCCACCTGCTGAGGACAGGTAATATGGTAGATGAACACTAACGGTAACTGCTAGTGAGTTCACTTCTAAGATCACTGAGCCCCTCAGCATGCTGTGGTATCCTGTTTGGGGGAAGATACTGAGAGCTGGGGAACGAGGTCTGTCCTCTGGTTCTACGATTTTAAGTTCCATGAACTTGTGTTAGTGATACAAGGGTGGACAAACGGAGCCAGTACTCAACTCTGCTGACGTGGGAACTGAGGCACAAAAGCAAAACGGGAAAATAAGACAGCCAGGTGTACAATTTCAAAGAACGAGTGGCCAGAGAGTGGGGAAGGAGGAGAAGGAGGGGCTAGCCGCACCAGAGCGACCACAGCTCTGAGAGGTCAGGGAGACTCCAGCAGGCATCTGGGAATTTAACACAGCAGGCAGGGGCTGGTGGGGTTGCCAGTCAGGTGGGTCTGTGGGGCTCTGGGGATGACTAAGAGAGTTGGACCTGTTGACATGAGTCGTAGTCAGCCTGGCCATTGCTGCCATCTGGTGCTGTCCCAGCTCCTGGAATCTTACTAGAAAGCTTCCAAATGTTGCATGTTGACTCAGGACTTTGAGTACACCAGGAGCCAAACAGCCCACAGGCTGCTAGTCTTCGAGACTCCCTGCTCAGCACACTTGCACAGTGAGGTGACCGGGTCACACACACACACACACACACACACACACACACACACACACACACAAACACACACACACACTCCAACAGTGACTCCAACATTTTAGAACAGTTTTGAAGGTGGAGGGGAAAGGCACATTCCTGTTTGTTTCTGTCATTGCCAGGAGACAGAGGCTGCTCAGTCAAGGCCCACAGGAACCATGCCTACGCAGAGAGCGTCTCCCCAGGGGGTCTTTCCTAGGCTTCCCAGGGAGAGGATGTCCTGGGTGAGGATTAGCGTCTCATCTGATTAAACAAGGGCTTACATAAGACTTTTCACTTTGTTCTAGCCAAGAGAACACTCAGTGTCTTCCAGGGAGTGGGAAGAGGCCAGGGACACCTGCCCCCCACCCTCACTCCAGACATGCTCATCAGCAGAAAGCCAGAATACACAGATTAAAAAAAGAGAAGAAACTCAAACTCCCACCCCTTGGGAGATAAGCACTGAGGACATTTTAACACATACAAAACTGTATTTCCCAAGACAGAGGCAGCCCAGTGATTTCAGGAATGTGAGCTATTCTACAGTTTCTTTTAAGTGATGCCAGACGCAGGTGAGTGATTGGGTCACATCCTGCTAACAGATGCCATAGATACCCACCCCAGGAGAACACTACAGCCCTACAATCCTTTTTCTCTCCCTCCTTTTCTTTCTTTCTCTCTCTCTTTCTTTCTTTCTTTCTTTCTTTCTTTCTTTCTTTCTTTCTTTCTTTCTCTCAAAAAAGCTATTACTTATTAAGTGTTTATCAACTACAAAGACCAATTCCAAATTCTTTCCAGATAAGTTCCTACCGCCTCCTTCACTGAAGTGGACTCTGTCTCCTTCACTTTGGAGGTAGGAAACAGGCTTGGTGAAGATATATAACTTGCCCAAGATGACAGAGCTGGTAACGGCCAGGGACAGGACTGGGAGGACGAGTCTGCGGGACTCTGGTGTCCTACTTCAATGCACTTTATGCCACCTCTTGGAAAGAAGACTGACAGGGAGAAACTCCAGCTGCTGTTTTCTAGAAGCTGTGAGCTTATTCCTGACTGGACAACCGAACTGGCTGAAAACTCTACGGGGGCGTGGTACAAAATGAAGATACCGGGTGGTGTTCAAAACCATTCAGCATTTCAAGATGGACACAAAGCAGAACAAACAACCCACTGCAGAGCTCTTCTGAGCCCTGAACTCCCACATGCCCTTCAAGTGACCTTGTGATACTTTCTTTAGCCTGCTGACCTACTTGGTATCTCCTAAGGACACGGCCCAACCTGGGGGATGGTCAGCTCTGATCTTAGGGGGACTTTCCACTCTTGGCTGCCAGTTTGTTAAGAAATGGTAAAAATCGGTCCCTTTCCATTCAAGACATTTTGTCCCAGCTACTTTGGTCAAGTGTAAATGAAATCCCCTGCTTCTCCTGAACTGGGCCAGAAGAGCTAACAACTATTTCCAACTAGGCATCTGTCTAAGAGCAGAAAGCCTACAGGCCCCCTCATTTCTTACCACAATGGAGGTCAGATCTTCACTCTCAAAGCGGCTGATTGCCTGGTCCAAGGATTTGTACATGGCAGCAGAAATCCGCTGGGTGATGAGTCTGTTCAAGTCAATTGATCTACCCAACAGCTGAATGGCAGAAGTGGTGAAAAAGTTACTTAATATCGACACAGATATCTGACAACTAAATATGATACACTGGTAGGAAACTGTACTAAAATTATAGATAGCGTTACTGGGGCAAGGGATGCCTGTGCGTAGAACGTAGATAGCATCACAGAATCTCTTGGCAATGGTAATTCTATCTAACCTTTTATCTTTAGCATATAACATGTATATATGGTATATGTGTGATGGGCATGCATGCTTGTGGGAGAAAGAGAAAAATGAACTCAATACAGCAAAACACTCATCACCATGAGTCTGGCTAGCCTGGAGATAGCTATACATTATACTATTGGAAGGTGTTTCATATATGGTTCCCAACCTGTGGGTCACAACCCCCTTGAGTTTCCATCTCAGGTATTTACATTATGATTCATAACAGTAGCAAAACTGCAGTTATAAAATAACAACAAATAATTTTATGATGGGGGGGTGGGTCATGCTAACATGAGGAACTGCGCTAAAGGGTCTCGGCATTAGGAAAGTTGAGAACCACTGATTTAGATAAAACCCACTGAGGTAAAATACAACTCATTCAGGCTGTGGGAGGAGGCTTGGGGCAAGCTCTGACCTCTGGTAAATGCTTCTGTTGACACCCTAGATTCAGCCTTGAAATTCATTCTTCCTGTTTACAGTCCCCAGGGAGCAGTAGCCACCTTAGCGGTGGCCTACTTTATGCCTTAATGGGAGTGATTTTAAAAGCAAGCCTATGAAGGGCTTATTAAAGGGTAGAAAAATATAGCTTAAGGTAATTTCCACTGGGATCCACTTGGGGATTACTGCAGATGCTATGAAGACAACAATAGCCATTTATTGAGTACCTGCTGTGTGCACTATGCTTTGCTAGGCGCTATGTGATTACTCTTAGGTATTGTTTATCTTAGGATAAATTTCCTACTAACCAATTAAGGTCCCCTAAGGGGATCCTGTGGCTAATTCTGGCTGCACTGCAACTTCTGAAGCTCCTCCACTGAGCCTTGTTTTTTTCTCTCTTGTGACTAGATACTGGCAATGGCTGTCCAGAGAGTTCAATATAGATTCTTTCCGGTTGATTCTCAACATTCTCTTGGCCACAGCTCTGTTCCTTCACAGAGCCCAAGGACCACACAACAATCACACAGATATAACGGCACACAGAGTATTCTGCTAACCAGCCACCTGCAGGGAGGGGTCAGGGTCTGTGATGCCCACTATGCCTTTCTAGCTTAGATTAGCATTTTAAAATCAGGATACATGTTCTTGTCCACAGCGGTATTTTCCCAACATCTGGGGTCAAATGCTAAGGAAAACCGCTGGGTAAAAACAAACCAGTTTTTGTTGAGGCTTGCTATAGACTGTAATGTTAAATTCTATACCCAAAGGTCTAGGCCTATGAACGACCTCTCATGTTTACAAGCATTTGTTGTGTAAACCTTGTTCCTATATTAAAACTACTAGTTAAACAAAACTGGCTATAGCCAATTACTGGAGGGATTAGAAGAAGGTGGGTTTGGAGTGACCTAGTTGAGGGAAGAGAATCATGAGAGGGAGAAGGGAGGAGGGAGGGAAGCTTCCATGGGTTTGGTGAGTCATGAAAACATGGCCCTGAGGCCTGGCCAATTGGAGTTAAGAATAGCCCAAATAAAACATAGTAAGTAATAACTCAGGGTTATCGATAGAAAAGTAGATTCTAATCGCATAGATAGTAGGCATCTGCCCAGCTCTTGTGCTCTTTAAGGCTTACTGTAAATAATAAAAGTTGTGTGTCTTTTATCTGGGAACTGAATGTTCAAGGTGGGATAGACACCCTGGATTGGGATTAAAGATGTCTACAATACAGTTTCTACCCCAGGTATAGCTTAAAGCACTTCATTTAAAGGGGTTTCAACTCTTCTCCTTTACTTCAGGGGTGGGTCTACCTGTCTGTGTGTGATAATGTTGGTGAGGAAAAGGTGACCTCAGGTGGGTAGGCCACGGTGCTGCTCAGTGCTTTTCAGGCCAACTGCAGAGAAGCCAGGAAGTCTACAACTTGTACCAAAGGGTGCTCAGTGCTGCCTGAGATTCTGAGGCCCTTATGCCTGGTACAGACACTTCAGGCACAGACGTAAGACCACACTATCTCCACAGAGTCTGTTCCCCCCACTCCTCCCCATCGTGGCTTTCTCCCACCATACCTGGACATGTCTCTGCTTTAGTAGTGTCTCGTAGCGGTTAGATGGCGGGTATGGAATGATCACTCCATAGTTCTTACATTCAGCTCTAAAACGTTTATCCAGCAGGACACTGGAAGAGAGAAGTGTGATAGGGGTGCATTAAACATGGTGGCAAATGGCTTCTCAATAGCCAAGCCACTTCTACGCCAGGCCACGGGGTCCACCTGGGACACATGATTTTAAGTCTCTCAAACGGAACTGAGGCTTAGACATAGTTTCCCAAATTTCTTTCAGGCCACAGAAGCTCAATATGTGAAACAGAATTTCTAAGTTAAAGATGGGCAACCCAGGGTGGATACTGTTTTCTTAATTTATAATGAAAACAACTGAGTGTATCCTTAGTATTTCCCAGTGAAAATTGTAGGTACTGAGGTTACCAAGGGGTTACTCCTTCTTGTCCTCATGGTACAGACTTTCCAATGAAGAGAGACTGATAAATGTGAACAGTCAAGGGAAAAAATGGTTTGCAGCAATAGGAAACATGTACATAGTTTTTATCATCCACCAGGCAACACATACACATGCATACATACATGTACATACACACATACACATACACAGAGACATATATATATATATATATATATATCACACAGGTGCAAATACATATAGATTCATGCATATGAACATACACACATGCCCATAAGGGCATACATATACAATTGTTTTTAATGTCACAACAGTCCTTGGGTACTATTTTTATCCTTCACATTAAGACATAGGTATCAGGCCGGGCAATGGAGGTGTATGCCTTTAATCCCAGCATTTGGGAGGCAGAGGTAGGCAGATTTCTAAGTTCGAGGCCATCCTGGTTTACAGACTGAGTTCCAGGACAGCCAGGGCTACACAGAGAAACGCTGTCTTGAAAAAAAAAAAAAAGACATAGGTATCCCCAGGACTTGAAAACAATAACCTAGAGTTATTTGGAGTTAGGGATTATGGAAAGTATTTGCATGTGGTTTCTTTGGACAGAGGCTAAATGAGAATGGTAAGGCCGAGGTAAGATTATCCCACACACAGTAAGTGTGACCTGTTTGACCAAAGGGAAGGTAGTCAGGGCAAAGAAAGAAGAGTTTGCAAAAACAGGTTTATCATATTAGTCTACAGGCCAGATCTTGTGAGACACAGAACCCTTGTAGAGAGTTGGGATGTCTAGATGGACTGGAAGCCATTTAAAGGTTTGAAGTGGGACAGAGACATTTAAACTGGCACAGTCCAAAGCTGCAGCCACCAAACATGTCGCCTACTGAATGCCTCAAAGGAGGCATCCCAAACCGAGATCCACCGCTATGTGCATACTAGGTTTAGGAAACCTAGAAGAAAGCAAAGATGTATCTCTTTAATAGTATTTACACTGATTCCATGCTAATATTTTAGTGGCTTCAGTTTGTTGAATGAAAAAAAAAATATATAATTAAAGTGTCAGCTGTTTCTTTCCCTCACTAAAATATGGCTGTTAAAAACGGAGGGTGGCACAGGTGGCTCCCACTGTGGCAGCGTTTCACCTCAGATGTATCTGCCAGGGTTACTCTCCCTTCTAGTGCTTTCTTTCTCTGAACTCCCCAGCTTCTCTCAATTTCCATCCTTTTGAAGAGTGTCCACCTTGCAGGGAAAGTCGTTGAGGGCTATTTTTCAAATGGGGATGTGTGTGTGTGTGTGTGTGTGTGTGTGTGTGTGTGTGTTGAGACAGGGTCTCTTTGTGTAGCCTAATTCTCCTGAAACTAGCTCTGTAGACCAGATGGGCTTCAAACTCACAAGCCCACTTCTACCTACCAAGTGCTGGGATTAAAGGTGTGTACAGCTAACCTAGCTGGAGATATATATTTTTAAAGATGAATTTTCACCTCCCTCTTTGTGTGTGTGTGTGTGTGTGTGTGTGTGTGTGTGTAGTCCAGAATGGGGCAACCAATCCCCTGGCATTACAGGTGGTTGTGAGCTATCTGATGTGGCTATTGGGAATTGAACTCAGGTCCCCTGGAAGACCATCAAGATCGCTTAATCACTGAATCATCCTTCTAGCTCCTAAGATGAGGAGATTTTATAAATCAAGTATAGAGAGTCCCCAGGATGTGACATGCCAAAGTTTTGTTTGTTTACACAGAAAGTAACAGCATATTCAGGAAGCGACTACTTAGTCGCTTCGTGTGCACTTAGCGATGAGTGTACCTTTGTGCGTTCTGTTTATCAGTTAGGATTCATCCTTTTTAGTGAGTGAAGATCCCACGCCTGTGGCATTCCATGTGCAGTGCATGCCAACTTCTATTTGAAATGTGTCAAGTTTGTTAAAGCCAAATGAAGCCAATCACTTCCATGGGGGTGGGGAGAAGCACCTGAGGAGGGGAATCACCCTTGGGATGGCTGATTGGCACTCTTCAACTTCCAGCAAGAACCCCAATACTTTTACACAAACATATTTTAATAATCACTGCAGGTTATTAAAACCCAGTAATTCACTGAGGATGGAGGGAGGGAGTGGGGTTTAAATCAGTATCTTTCAGTAAATACTGATAAGTCTATTCCCCTGACACGTCTCCAACTCAACACACCTTAAATACACTCTCCATAGGTTTATATTTTTAAAAGTGAGGTTTAAAAGTAAAAATCAAACCAAGCCACCCCTGTGTTTCTGAAACCATTTTGTGATGGTGGGTGCTGCCTCAGGATGCCAGGTGACACAGCTCGCCCTCTAGTGGCCACTGCTGTGAAGTACCTCAGGCTTCTCACGAGCCTGATGCAGGCAGGCACTCTATTAATTTTGAACCTGCTCCACCAAGTCTTAGTTCCCTTTGCCTGCATGCTCTGGATCTATCCTTCACCTTGTTTTACTTACCTTCCTAGACTCTGTTTCCTAAAAATGGCCTCCACTAGTTCAGGCCTATCTACCATAGATGCCCAGAATCTCAGTACTCCTTCATGAACGTCCTTCATTTTTTAAATCACTCTCTGCCCCTCTATGGAACGCAGTATATTTGTATACTATCCATCTACTCTCCTTTATAACATGTTTTAATGCCTGAGCCCGTGGAAATCGCTTGATTTTTTTCCTTAAGCACTGAACAAGGGAGACAGGTACAAGGCTGAAAGAAAGGCCACAGCTCACAGCCCAGGCTCCCCTTACCTGCCGGCCATGGCTTTGTAGTAGGCAAAGATCTGGTCAGCCAGCTTGTAGACAAACTGATCAAAACACAGGTTCACCTGGTGAGGAAAAGCAGATAGTCAGTGGGTCCTGTCTGGATTAATCACGGAATGGGCAGTTGGGAGGGCACGGGGCAGGGTTCACTGTAGTGCATTCTGGGGCAACATAACAGCCCTGACAGAGCTTGGCCCTTTGCCCTCAATGGCTTCAGTTAGTTAGCAGAGGAACCTAGGAACCAGGCTCCCCCTTGCTCCCTGCTGCTTGGTCAGGGAACACAAATGAAAGGCTGCCCTCTGATGTTGTGACTACTCCTAGCAGCCTGCGAACCCAAAGACTTTCTTGTTTCCTACTTGCATTTGATTTTCGCTCTGTAGAGTCAATTTTGAGGATGCTGTTAGAAATAGAAAAGTTCCTTTCTTCCAGCTCTCCTTAAAATCCCTCTGGTTTTTAATGTACAAAGTCTCGCCCTGCAGTGTCTCACAATATTCATAGGAGACTGTGAAGTCTGTGGGAAGACAAGGTCACACCTGACATCAAACACCAGAGCCCTATCTTCTATCAATAAGCAGAGCAGAAAGCACCCAATGTGGGACTTTAAAGAGACCAGGCTCTGGCAACAGCAGGGCAGGAGATAGAGCCAAAAGAGGAGATCGATCTTTGATTCCTTCCTATTAAGTCTTCAGCTTTGTAAGAAGAACCCTTTATTTAAAAGTTTCTGTAATACAGTTGACACCCACTGTATTACACAGATCCGAACCCACAGTGGGTGCTGTGCACAGTGCTGGCTTCATGCCCAGGTAACTGAGGCCTCCTGCCTGAACCTCTGAACCTCGTGATACTCAATGTACCCTCTAGAGATAAGGCATCTACAGGGTCAGCGTAGGAGTGTTCATTTAGACCCCATGTTCCCTTTCTAGAATCAATTCTGAATTCTTGTCCAGATATTCCCAGTGCCTCCAGAGGCCCCATGGTCTTTTCTGGAGCTCGTGACCTGCCTTTGGAGTAGTTAGATGGCACCATTTGCAAGCCAAGGTGTATATGCACATGAAGGTCCTTGAAACCCCTCTTGGTGTAGCCTAGATGAGGCACCAGGAGAGAAGGGAGCAGGCCACTGTACACTGTTGTGTTTGACAGGCCCAGCAATCATGAATATCGTTCCCTGGATAAGAGCCACTGATACCCTCCCCCCATCTGATAATCGATAAGGACTGGATAAGCCCAGCATCTTGTGAGACGGCAGGAATGAAGGAAGCATGCCACTTGCCTCGGCTTCGATCTCGTCATACAGGAACTGCTTTTTGAACTTGGTGAGCGCATAGTAGGCGCTGTCGTTGTACAGATCCAAGGGGTAGAGGACGTACCTGGGAAGGAACACAGAGCCATGGAGGGCAAATTACACTGCCTGGGAAAACAAGGTGTGGGTGATGAGGCGGTAGGCTTGGAGTTGAGGACAACCTCTGCCCTTCTCTGTGTTCCCTGTGCCTCCATTAGGAAGGACTTGCTTTCCAATTTGCACACAGATATCAGAATCGATGGTGCTGACAGATCCCCGGGCTTACAAACTTTAGCTTAGGAGGATTTTACCGCTTGGTTCCTAGAGAAGGTGATTTTCTGAGCATGGCTGTCAAGAGGTGGACAAAGACAGGAGGGGCAGGTGGGGCTGAGGACTTTCTAAGTCCATCTGTAGGGCTGAGGAAATGACGTTGGAGTGGAGGACACTGCCTCATCTCTACTCAGTAGCTTCTTCTATAAAGCAAAGAGCTCAGGGGCAAGCCACCCTCCTACTCCACCCCAGGAGCTTCCTGGTTGGCCCATTCCCGTCTCTTACTCCATCATGGAAGGTTCTTTGGTTTCCAGAATATGGTCCGTTAGAATCCAGGGCATGGACATCTCAATTGGGAACTGGATTCGCCGGCCCATGGTCAACTCCAGGAAGAATTCTCGGAACCAGAGCTGAGAGAGGTCACAGCACTGCTGGAGAGCCTCTGGAAGCACAGGGAGCGCCTTGGCTTAACAGGAAGCACCCACACATCACAGCGTTTGCTATCTATTGGCTGTCACTGCAAGTACACAGCCCTTCCCTGATCTTGCTGTCTTGTGCATGAAGCCACCTTAGTACCGGCTATGGTGAATGGCATCTGTGAGCTTCTGAGACAGAGCAAGTTATATGGGAAGGGGTGGTAATTTTATACACCATTTGCCATCCTACCATTTCTACTACATCTCTACAGCGATCCCAAAAGAAGTGTGATTTTATATACAAACAGTGATTTTAGAACACACTTACCAATGCTCACTTTCAATGAAGGATGGCCCCACATCTCCTGTGTGTGGTAATTCTGGCTCCCTCACTGTTGGGAGGTCTAGATAGCCCAGCTTAGGCCATTCTCTAACAGAGGTGCCTGGATTGGTTTTTTTTTACAGGTACATTGAGACTCCCATGTCACTGGGTTCCCATTTCTCTGTCCTGCTCCATACAACCTCTGAGAGAAGGGGAAGAGGAGGGCATGGGACTGAGGTACAGCCTGGAAGCTTCCCTTGCTAGGAGCAATGAATACTCATGGTAGTTTGAAGGAAAATGGTCCCCATAAAAACTCAAATCAAACATGACTTTGAGATTCCATCTTGCACATGTCAGAATGGCTAAAATCAGAAACACAGGTGACAGCTCCTGCTAGCAAGGATGTGCACCAAGAGGAACACTCCACCACTTGGGGGTGCAAACTTGCACAGCCATTTTGGAAATCAATATGGCGGTTTCTCAGGAAATTGGGAATTGATCTACCTCAAGACCCAGCTGTACTACTCTTGGACATATTCCCGAAGGACTCTCTATCCTACCACAAGAACACTTGTTCAACTATGTTCATAACAGCTTCATTCCTAATAGTCTGAGACTCGGAACAACCTAGAGTGGATAAACTCTCAACTCAAGAATGGATAAACAAAATTTGGTATATTATGCAATGGACTCAGCTGTTAAAAAAATGACATCATAAAATTTCTAGGTAAATGGATGGAACTAGAAAAAAAATCACCCTGAGTGAGGTAACTCAGACCCAGAAAGGAAGACATGGTATGTTCCCACTTATAAGTGGATAATATCTGTACAGTAAAGGATAATCGTGCTATGATCCGGAGACCCAGCAAGACTAAATAACAGGAGAGCTCAGGAAAGAGAGCAAGAATATCCCTGAGAGGGGGGATAGAATAGATTTCATGGTGAACTGGGGGTGAGTGGGGATGAAATCAGACAGGGGGATAGAAGCACAAAGTATTGGGAGAGATGACTGGAATTGGGGGAGGGGCACTTAGAGACCTAGTACAATGGAAACTCCTTGGTCCTAGCGAAGACTCCTAGCAGTAATGAAGGATACAGAGTCTGGACCAGCCATCTTCTGTAACCAGGCAAGGCTTCCAGGTAAGGGACTGAGACACCAACCCAGCCATAAAATCTTAGACATACAATTTGTCCTGCCTGCAAGATGCTGGGGTAAAGGTGGTGCAGAACCTGTGGGTGTGGCCAACCAATGACTGGTCCAACTTGAGACCCATGCCATGAGAGGGAGTCCATGCCTGACACTGCCTGGAGGGCCAGAAACCAGAGGCTGGATAGCCTAGAGACCCAGGATGACTGGCAAAAACTAAATAAAATAAAAAAGTCAACAAAATGATTTGTAATGATATTCTGTTCTATTTGTACATTGGAGCCTAGAATAACTGTCATCAGAGAGGCTATATCCAGCAACCGACAGAAACAGAGAAACAGATGCAGACCCACAGCCAAACACTAGGCAGACTTGGGAGATCCTGTGGAAGAGGAGGAGGAAGGGCTATAGGAGCCATAGGGGTTAAGGACTCCACAAAAACACGGACCACAGAATCAACTCACAAGGGCTCACAGGGGCCCACAGAGATGGAGCCAATAACCAGGGAGCCTGTATAGGTCTGACCTAGGTTCTTTGTATATATGTTATAGTCATGTAGTTTGCTGTTCTTGTGGGACTCCAAAAAGTGGGAGCTGGGGCTGTCTCTGACCCTTTTGCCTGGTTTGGGGGCCCCCTTCCTCCTATTGGGTTACCTTGATATGAGGGTATGCGCCTAGTCTTATTGTAACTTGTTATGTCATGTTTGGCTGATATCCCTGGGAGGCCTGCTCTTTTCTGAAGGGAAACGAAGGAAGAGAGGATCTGGGTGAGAAGGGATGTGGGAAGAGAAAGAAAGAAAGAGAGAAAGAAAGAAAGAAAGAAAGAAAGAAAGAAAGAAAGAAAGAAAGAAAAGGAAAGACAGACAGACAGACAGACAGACAGGCTCATAGGGACTGGCTCTATTGGGAAGTGTGGGCTTGTGGAAGGAAGTGTGTCCCTGCGGGGCAGGCTCAGGTCTCAGATGCTCAAGCCAGGCCCAGTGTGGTAATGTCTCTTCCTGCTACCAGAGAATCCAGGTGTAGAGCTTTCAGCCTCCTCTCCAGCACCAAGTCTGCCTGCGGGCCACCATGCTTCTTGCCATGACAATAATGGACTAGACCTTTGAACAGTAAGCCAGTCCCATACCAACCAAAGTCTGACCCAGTGCATGCTGGACTATAGACGTGCATGACATGCATCCCTGGTGTGATTCTGCCTCCTAACTAGCAAGAGCTGTCTACCAGACAAATTCATGTGGGTCAGATTGAGTGCAACAGAGCCTGGCTTTTCCTGCCTCCTCAAGCTGACAGAAAGGTCTGTCTGTCTGTCTGTCTTTCTTTTCTTCTTCTTTTTTTCTTTTTCTTTTTTGCTTTTAAACAATTCTTTTGCCCTTGGGAGCAAAATGTAACACCCTGTGGCTCATGATTCCATCTCTCTATAACTTCCAGCCAGATCAAACTGGTTGCCCTGGGAGGTGGATGCCCTGTCTTCTCTCCCACAGCTGAGGGCCCCCGAGGCTCACCGATGATGTTAAGCAAGTGTGTGAAGAAGAAGGACTGCTTGTGGAAGTCCTCGATGGCAAGGACGATAGGGCCATCCAGGCTGCTTCTGAGCGTCTTCTTGGAGCCGCTCTTGTCCGCGATGAGTGATTCAAGCATGGTGCGCACCATGTACAGCTTGAAAAGAAAGAGGGAGAAGGTCAGGGTGGCCCGCCATGCCGAGGGAGAATTTGCCTTCCCTTCCCACCTTCCTTGTGGTTTTTTGTTCTGCTTGTAAAGAGAACTATCTTAAGGAAGCACTATTTAGGCAGAGAAGTGACTTTGGAACTACAGAAATGTCTTTTCTCTCTGCTGTTCTGGGACCCAACCCATGCCAGGCAAGCATTCCATCACTGAGCTCGCCACCCGCCCTCGTCTCCCTCTCAGGAGACTGACCAGTTTTGCAAAGCTTTCTGCCTAGGGCCCATGGCATCCCTAGGTGACCTGATAGACAATGGCAGGTAGTTAAGGTTCCTGCCTGCCCTGCTTAGCCAAGGGTGTGGGCATCCATGTCATTCTCTGATTTCCCAGATGACCATGGTAACAGCATGGATGGGGCACTGAACCAGGAATCAAAAGAGCCAGGTTCAAAGCCAGGCACTGCCACTGACTTGCTGTGTGACCTTAGACAACAAAGCCTCCACTCTGGGCTCCAGTTGCCTTTTCTCACAGGAAGAATTGGACCAGATAAGTTCTCAACCCAATCTCTTTCAGCTCTAACACTGGGAGGAGTTATATATAATGGACAAAGCTCAAAACAGGTCCGTCCCCCACCCCGCAACCACCTTGTTTTTGATCCTGCGTTTTTTTTTAACCTGCCAGTGAATGCTGGTGCCCTCTGGTGGCCTGGGATACACTGCACAACCTTCCAGAGATTCTGGGTAGGACTCCATACTTACACAGGAGGCTATTATTCACTTAACTGCTGCTTACAGAGTGCCCTACATGCAAAGGGCCCAAGTGTGGTAGGGTTCTTTTTGCTATTCTAGGCTTTTTCCCCACACCATTTGTCTTTGGTTCTGAGGGCTGGAAACGGCCTTGAGGAGCCAGGCCAGTCTGTTCCTGCTGCCTCCCGCAGTAGGCACCCAACCCAACCCAACCAGGCGGTGTTATACCAGGGATCGGCAGCCTCTTCGGCCCTGTGTGCCACCAGTGGGGTGAAACAAAGCCCTCGGGGACCACTGGCAGGCCTAAGACACAGATAGGAGAGAAGGAAGAGGGGATGGGAGGGTAGGAGAGACAGGGAAGAGGGAGAGAGAGAAAGAGAGAGAGAGAGAAAAGCGAGAGGTATTGTATACAGTGGGAAAGCCGCCACAACTGCAGGGGCCACACGTGACACGTTCCGACCTCCCAGCAACCACGCTATACTCTGCTGCTTCTGGATGGGCCCTAGCGTCTCACCCACCGTGGGCCTGGCAGTCACAGATCTGCCTGCCATGCCACCCTAAGTAGGGTCCCCTCTGTGGGGAAGGGATGACCACTGTTGCTGATTTCCTCCCTCTATGAACCTGTTAGTAGGCCTGCCTCCCTCTGACTATCCAAGAGCAGTGCTAATGATGGCCTTGGAGTCCCCAAAGAAAGGGGGCCATGGTGACTGGACTCACATCTAGTTCTAACTACTAGCAAAGTGGGTTTATTCTGAACAGAGTCAATGCTTTAGCCAACTGTATTAATTTAACAGGGCAGTTAATCCACCAGGACAGCCTGCTGCCTAACTCGACGAGATGCCTACACTTACTGCATTCTAAAGGCTGCGATGGAGCCCTGGGGTGGGCATCAGGAGACCTGGGTTCTTGTCCCACCTCTACCTGGCACTCATCCTGTGACTTGGACAAGTCACTTCCCCTTTCTGGACCTCAGTTTCTCCATCTGTGATAAGGGGAGGGATGAGTTTACCTCTCAGTACTCTTCCTGCTCTGAGGCTGTCTAGGAGTCAACTAAATATGTCTGTGCAATCAACCTATCCCAGTGGCACCTAGGGGTGGGGCTTAGCATTTGGTGACCAACCTGCTGTTCTCAAATTGTCCACAAAATGCCCCCTCTCTTCTGACTTCTGTCTATAGTCCCCTCCCCTCCATCCTTCTTCTCTCCTAGCTCTTCCTAGGCCTTGTCTTCATCAACCTCTCAGAACTTAACAAAATGCATGAGAGCCCTTCGGCCACGCCAGGGCACTCAAAGCTAGAAAGCTCCCTGACCCTCAAGTGTTTCAGAGCTGTCTACGGAGGTGTCTTTGGGATGTCTCACAAGCAGAAGACAATCTGTGCACACTGGTCATCGGACACTGCAGAGCTAAGTGATGATAACCCTGCCAAACACTCACCTGCCCCTGCTCAGCCCCAGCCCTGCCCAGACACGGACACACACAGAAGGATGGGTAAGAAAGGGCCTCAGATGGCCCACTTCAGAGCAGAGACAGGCTTGAAAGGCCCTGTAAGGAGGAGGTTCCAGCCCGGGGCTCCTGAAAACCCCAGAGGGGTTACAGTCAGACCCATCTATTTTCAAATACCACAGAAAGTAGACCAGGAAATACCTTTTCCTACATCAGCAGTGAGAACTTAACTTTGTGGTCCACTCTTTTTCCCCCATGTAATGTAAAGACTGCTCTGGATAAACACAGACAACACCTCACTGCAGAAGCTCCTGCTGGGGACCCAGAGTGTTTCTGACAACCAGCCTTTTTCTAAGCTTGCCAAGCTTGTGGGCTGTCTTTAGAAAAGGGATGGAAAAATTAGAAAAGTTCAAAGGTAAAAAAATCTCACCCACAGTTTTTGTTTTTAGATGATAATCAGAGCTGAGAGAGGTTACGGTGCTTGTCCCGGAACATAGAGCAGGTCGGGGCAGAACTTGTAAGTTTCCTGCCAGGGGCTGGGGTTATTACAACACACAGAGTGATGCATGTAGACTCCATGTCAGATCTCTCCTGCACTGTAATATGTGAGCTTTACAGGGCTAGGAGATAGCTGGGTAGGTGGATATGGTGCTACCACCACCAGTCAGACTAGACAACTGAGGCACAGAGAGATTGTGTAACATGCCCAAGGTCACACAGGTGTCTAGGACTAGAACCCAGGTCTCCTGAATCTTAGGCCAGTGGTCTTCCTTTTTTAATATATATATATTAAAACAAGACATCGGGAAAAGCCCAGAGCAGCTGCTAAGTCCCATCCTTCCTCACAAGGATCACTGTCCCACTAACCCCATGGTTAAGCATGTTGCCCTTCCAAGGTCCGACTGGCCTGAAGTCAGAGGAGCCAGGCTGCCTGGGAACCGCTCACCTGTGTGCTGGACGGTCCCACAGCGCGGCGGGGCACCTTGATGTCAAAGCCACCTTTGGGGTCCTTCTCCCCTCTTAAGCATGGGTCATTGGGGGGCTCTCGGCCTCCCTCCCAGTCACAGATGGTCTTTCGAATTGCCTGCAGAACGCTGGGGAAGGAAGAACAGGGACTCGGCTCAGGTGCCTGCAAGGCCCAACAGGGTGTCAGTACCCCCTGCATTACAGTGCTGAGTGTTTGGGATGCCCGTTCGTTCCTGGACTCGCTCAGGGATGCTATAACAGTGTCAAGATGCTTTTAACAACTGGCTGCCATGGCTTAGGTGGCCATTGACCACCTAAGAGCTCAGCTTTGAGCCACACAGGGGACAAGAGGACAGGACCTGGGAAGTGGGGCAAGTAGGAGGAGCTATAGCAACATCTCATTAGCACCACTAACTCAATGGATAACGTTTTAATTCATAACGTTAATTCATAACATTTATATTCATAGCCTGCTTGCTGGCTACACATGGTGTGTGCTGAAGTCTACATGTGGATTATTTCATTGCATCATGTGGATACAATGACCCCAGTTTTACAATCTTCTTTAAGCCCTATAATCAGTCCTGCAGTGCCCCGGATGAGGCCATGCAAGGACCCACCTGATAAGGACATTCTTTTTCTTGCGAACTGCTTGCCGCAACGGCTCCCGCAGAGTCACCTGGGCGAAATCCTGCAGGGCCGCGTAGATGGTGTTGCGGATGGCCTGGTTGAAGACGCTCTCCATCCTCCCCATAAGCACCTGCAAACCCTTGATCATGGCAATCACCTGGTGGGCACAAGGCAAGGGTTAGCCTAGCAGTGACTTAGCAAGCCACCTGCTCGCCACGCTTCGCCATGTTGCCAGGAGAGGGTACCGGAGATTCCCTAGAGAATGAAGCCAGTGCCTCTAAATCTGCCAAGTAAGAAATGGTACCCAAAGCACACAGATCAGAGCTCTGCACCCCAATCAGTCGTCATGCTAAAGGGAAGCTCCAGTGCACGGTGGGTGGCCATGCCAATTACTTCTGCCATATGAAAACAGGATGGTGTTTCCTGAGATGCTAGAAATACAAGTATCACCTGATTCAGCCATCTTACTTCTGGGTGTAACTGAGGGCAACGAAACCACTACGTTGAAGAAACACATGAACCTAACGTTGATTGGACCACTAGCCACAACAGCCAGACAGAATGTACCGCGGTGGACCTTGACGGTGAGTGGAGAGACAAACCATGGTGAATGCAAACAATGCAAGACTATACAGCCAGAAAGAAGGCATCTGCCATATGCAGCAATATGGGCAGAACTGGAAGACCGTCACCAGATCACATCAGGTGCATTACATTACAAAGCTTAGAATAAAAAAAAAGAAAGGGGGTAGAGGGAGAGACGGCTCGGTTGGTGAAGTGTTTGTGCTATGAACACGACACCCAAGTTCAAACTCCTGAACCCACAGGAAAAAGCTGAGCATGGTGGTGTGCTCATGGTTCAGTGCTGGGAGACAGCAAGCTGGATTCTTGGGGCTCAATGCCCAGGTAGCCTCACTTAACTGGGGAAAAAAACCCAAGAGGACAGCCCCTAAGGAATGACACATGAAGTTGAGCTCTGGCCTCCACCAGCACATGAATGTATCACACCACACACACTGACACACACACACTACATACACACCGACACACACACACACACACCACACACACATACACATACCACACACACATACCACACACACATACACCACTCGCACACCACACACACCCACACACCCACCACACTACACACACATGTACATACACACCACACACTACACACACACACAACACACACATACATATCACACACTCACTACACCACACACATGTGCACACGCACACACCACACACACAAGAGGAAACCTGAAAGGATACAGCAACAGTAATGGAGATGGGGTGTTTCATGTGCAGTTGGGTAGGAGAGACAATTTCCTGTGCTATGTCCCAGTGGGGAAGCGTCACTGCACAGGTAGCTGCATATTTCAAAATAGTCACTCAGAGAGGATTTTGAATGCTCACAATAGTAATAACTCAAAATGACAGATATGCAGATGAGCTGATCTGACCTTTACATAGTACATCCAAATCACTGACATGTCACAGTGGACCTCAGGTATATTTATAGCCATCATGTGTCAACCAGAAATAAGTGATAGTTAGAAAATGATACCAGTGTCCTGCCACAAAAGCATGGCTGTGCTTCACGAAGCAGGCCATTGTCATCCTGACCCAAGCTCTAATCTCACCACTGACTGATGATAAACCACAGCTGGTCCTTGGACCACGTTCTGGGTGGCCCTCCTGTGCTTTTAGGAGATCTCTCTACAAACACTGACATCAACTAGACCAAACCAGATCACTGTTTCAACCCCCATGTGGCTGATAGCTGCCTGAGCCCCCAAATGGAATCTTCTCCTGACACCTCTGCTTCTACATATGCAGAGGAGGGAAGGAGAACTTGTGTTGTGTTGTGGCTCGAGACTGGCTGGTGGGTATGCTCAATCAGGTGTGGTGGGGATAGCAATGATGTGCTTAGGTAGGAGACACATTCTCTACTAGTCCATTTTTACCTGAAGTAAACCTGCCTCCCCAGTCAGTCTGGAGTGGTAACACGCTGATCTGTGAGGACACACAGGGGATGTGCGTGACGAATCGGGGACATGATGAATCGGCCTTCGCACAGTGGTCACACTCTCTCACAACCACAAAGTGATGTGTCTGACTGCACGCACCAGCCTGAAGCACAGAAGGCCCAATGGCTAAGAAAGCCCTGCTATGCATGCCCATGGGTAAAAGCCCCTAACTGGAACCTTCTGTTGAACAGGAAGGAATGACAGAGTGGGTGATACGCTTACACGTGAGGCTTGTTTCCTTCTGTAAAACATTGAAGAAATAGAGCACAATAAACAAACAAACAAGCACACCACTAGCAATTAGGGTGAGAAACCTTGTCAGAAGGTGAGGACATCCCCAGAAGCCAGAGAGTAGAATGTTTGGCTGCAGTAAGGTATTGTGAAGAGAAGTAATAAGAGAGGCATTCAAGAGCTGGGCTCCTGGCCAGAGGTGAAATTAGAAAGCATTCAGACAGGGAGTAGGGAGCTGGTGCAGCAGTTAAGAGCACTAACTACTTTTTGCAGATCCAAGTTCAATTCCTAAACCCATGTTGGGGAGTTTATCATTGCCTATAACTCCAGCCCCAGGCTCTCCGATGCCTCTGGTCTCCGAAGACACTCACATGCACAGTCTCTCACACCAACAAAACCCATAATTAAAACACTGAGACAAATAAAGAAAAGCTCAGAATAATTCTAAACAGAGTGGGCAAGGCTGCAGGACCAGAGGGAAGAAAATCTTTGCAACTTGAGACTATGTAAAAGATTTCTTAGCTAGAATCCTCATTTGCATACTGTAAATTGATAAGACGAATAAACTGGACTCTGGCATACATGGTGAGGGTTTTGTGGTGACGTTATGGAAAGAGTTCGCACAATCCAATAATGAGAAGACAGAATACAACCTTTAAAAACGAGCAAATCTCCAACAGAATACTTTACACAGACGGACAGAAGAAAAACCAATAAGTGCATGAAAAAAAAAATACTCGGTACCATTAGAGTCTGGGAAATGAGAATGAACAACAGGGTTAATGAGTCTCACCCACATGGCCATCAGAAGGACCAAGATCATTCACAAGATGGCCACTGCCAAGGCCTGTGAGGTCACAGAACAGTGAGACTCTCAAGCAGACGTGGAGATAGTGTGAAGTCTCCCTTTGTGTGGCTATTGAAGGAGCATCTATACTGTGAGTACCCTAGGAGAAAGCTAAAACTCAGCCGGGCTTGGCAGAACGAGTCTGTAGTTCCAAGACCTGCCTTGGTTAGCAAGTGAGTTCAAGGGCAACTTAACTGTTGACTCTATATCAACAAAGCCAACCACAGAACCAACAAAGCAAAAGAGAACTGAGTGTGTACACCAGCTATCCTTCTATGTCCATCCCCACTGCACTAGGGTTAAGGGTGGGACCGTGATCTGTTTTGTGACTGGGTGCTGAAATCTGAACTCAGATCTCCAAGGCTGTGTGGCCAGTGCTCTCACCCACTGAGCCGCCTTGCCAGCCCTCACCATATGTATTTTAAAAATTTTAATTTATTCTTAGAAAATGTCATTCATGTATACGCTATGTACTGGCTGGTTTTGTGTCAATTTGACACAAGCTAGAGTCATCAGAGAGGAAGGAGCCTCAGTTGAGGAAATGCCTTCATGAGATCCAGCTGTAGGTCTTTTCTCAATGAGAGATTGATGTGGGAGAGCCCAACCCATTATGGGTGGAGCCATCCCTTGGCTGGTGGTCCTGAGTTCTATAAGGCTGAGCAAGCCAGGGGAAGCAAGCCAGTAAGCAGCACCCCTCCATGGCCTCTGCCATGTATCAGCTTCTGCCTCCAGGTTCCTGCCCTGTTTGAGTTCTTGAGTCCTGGCTTCCTTCAATAATGAACAGAAATATGGAAGTGTAAGTCAAATAAACCCGTTTCTTCCCTATTTGCTTTTTGGTCATGGTGTTTCATCACCAGACCAAAGAACAGAAACCCTGACTAAGACACAATGTCTTGATCATATCTCTCCTCCCTCCAGCCTCTCTCAGAGCCTCCTTTCCAGTTTCACATCCTCCTTTCATAAATATTTCCTCATCTATTTATTATGTTTTAACTCAGTGAGTCCAATCAGTGCTGCCCATATACCCATGGGCATGAAGTCATCCACTGGGGTGCGGGGAACCAACCAATGGCCACGCTCCTAAAGAAAAACCGACCCCTACTACCCTAGAACTAGCAGCTGTTCTCCGCTAGGGGCCGAGCCTCAGGAACCCTCCATAGTCTATGTTAGCGCTTTAAACTAGCTGGATCTCTCATCATTCCTAGTAACTTTTGACACAGAACAATCTGGATGGGGAAAAAATTAGATAAAGGGCAACAAGTTAAAATGAGAACCGAGTTGGGGGGATCAAAACAACTCCAGGAAGCACAAGGAGCAGCCGTCCAGGAGTAGGTGGGGGAGAGCAGGGCATCCACACACCCACCTCCACAAAGGCAAACTTCTCCTCGCTTGTGTAATTGTAGCGCGTGGCTCTCTCATACTCTTCGGCGGTGCCCGGGCAGTCCTTGTTGCAGAACTTGTCTGTGGGGTGAACCAGCTTCCAAGAGTACTGGGGAGAGAAGAACAGTCAACGCCCATCAACTGAGGAACAGTAAACAAGATAATCTAGCAATATCAGGGAGCGCTAATGGGATGTGGGGGTGAACAGACTGACTCTTAAAGGATGGGGATGGACCCTGAAAACACAATGTAAAAAAACTCTAGACACAACACACCACACGTGCTCTGTGAGTCTCTATATGGTGCATCTCTAAAATTGGGAAGCATAGAGACAAAATACCGAAGGATGGATGGGCAGGGTGATAGATGAGGGTTTTTAAAAATATTTTTAAAGATTTATTTTTAATGTTGTTTATGTGTCTATATGTCTGTTTGTGTGGATGTGCACGCGAGTGTGGGTATCACAGAAGCCAGAGGCATACTGTCTGCTTTGCTGGGGTTACAAGAGGTTGGAGCCAATTAACGCAGGTGCTGGGTCCCACATGTGGTATTTTTGTTTGTTTAAGTGATGAAAATATTCTTAATTTAATGTCATACACTTCTGTAAATATACTCAGTGTAGGTCTCAGTTGGGTACGTAGTGTGGTATATGGATTTTTATGTTGAAAGACAGAGTGCCACGGATGCCCTATGAATCAGGTCAGGATGAGGCCTAGCACCCCAGGATACTTACCACCTCCATGACGTGGGCGCTCCACTTGGATAGAAGCTGCAGGCCTCGCAGGGCCAGGTCAAAAAGCTCCCGGTACTCCTCATCCGACTTCTGGCTGTCTAGCCCTGAGCCTGTCACCACCTGGGGGACACAGAACTTCACACTCACCTCATGGTCCATGTGCCTGAGACTCATAAGCATTCCTCCTCTGATTCCCTGCAAGAGCTGTGCAGTTGCTATGCTCCCTGCTAGGTAAACTTGGCTTTCACAGCTGTCTTGCTGGAGGCCACAGGAAGCATCACGTAGATCCCCACTTGGTTCTACCACAGAGCCCTGCAGCAAAGGCTTTAATCCTGTCCTAGATGTATTCACAGCAGGAAGTGTGCACTAGTAACTACCAGGATCACATCTTTGCAGGGATATGAAATATGAATATTGTATGCAAACAATGACCTTCGCACAGCACTGTGACATCACAGGAATCCTGGCTTCCTATTCTACCTCACATACAGTGTTAATCACAGGTCACCAAAACGGTGTCACAGCTCACCTACTAGCTACGATGCCCTGATTGGAAAGATCTGGCACAGATGTCTGTGTGTGTAATATTCCACACCATATACATGTATGGAGTCACATGGTATATGTACATGAATACGTATACATATATGTACACATGAATATATGTAGGTTGTCAATGATGGACATGATCTTTGCACCACTATCTGTAATCCCCCAAATTAACACTTGCAACAACGTCTCTATCCCTTGCAGACACCTGCATGTTCCCAGCTGAGCAGGGGCCTCTCCCTTTCTCAGTTTGCTCTCATACTGCAAGCAAACATCTCCCTGCAGCTTAAGCAGTGTCAAGATGCCCACAGCTTTGTGCTTTTAATTCACAATTTCTGACAGGGCTGATGTGTTATGCCGGTGGTTTCCCACCTTCCTGATGCTGCCATGGCCCTTTAATATGTGCTCCTCATGTCGTGGTGATCCTCACCCATAAAATTAGTTCTTGTTACTACAAAACTGTAATTTTGATACTGTCATGAATTGTGATGTAAATATCTGTTTCCTGATGATCTTAGTTGACCCATGGAAAAGGTCATTTGATTCCAAACAGGTTGTGACCTACAGGTTGAGAACCACTGTGCTACATACTGTTCTACCCTCAGGAAAGCCACGGCAGACATATTTAAAACACTTCCTTCAAACAGAAGTCATGTTGCTGTGGCCCTCACGTAACCTCATTGAATCATCCACAATTATCTGTCTTTAGACAGAAATGGAGATCAAACAACATTCTCTGATGTTAAACACACTGTGGCAAGAGGCTCACGGGAATTCTAATTTTCTCTATGGGTGATGGCTTTTTTTTTTTTTTTTTAATTCAGAGTTTATAGTGTTTTAGAATGTTTCTAATGCACAAAGAAACATAGAAACGTGTTTCTTTGGCCCTATGTGTCTGAGGTAATCTACATCCAATGAATCCATGCAATGTTAGATGGGTAATATTTTGAAAAAAAATTGCCATATCTGTATTGTACGATTTTATCATTATCCCTTATATACAGAAAACCAACTATTTACAGTGTGGTGTTTAGCTTTAGTTGCCGACATGGTACAACTTAGAGTTGATGTCTCAATGAGAGACTGTCTACATTGGGTCAGCCTATAGGTATGTCCATGGGAGACTGTCTTAAGCTAACTGGATGTGTGAAGATCCAGCCTCCAGCGGTTGGCACCATTCCCTAAACCAGGCTGTGTCTGAGTGGAGAAGCTGAGCCGAGCATATGTAGCAGGCAAGAGAGTGCGCACTCATCTCTCTCCACGCCCAACTGTGGACGTGATGTGAGCAGCTCTCTCCAGTTCCTACCTCTGTGACTTCCTCAAAGTGACTCTTTATCTTTGTTGCCTTTTGTCAAGAGCATTTTATCACAGTAACAGAGAGGAAGCTAGACTATGTGGCATTTACACATTGTATTAAGTTTCATAAATAATAGAGACAATTTATGATATATTCAAGTACACAAGTAGGTTAACAACGACTTCTATTAAAGCATCTATAGACTTTAGTGTCAATAGTATATTCTGAAGCAATCCCTCAGGAATACCAGGAGGTAATTGTAATAATGATTAATAATAAGCCAGAATTAGTCTCAGACGGTACAAACATGTGACTAGGAATTCCAGTCTCAGGACAAATGATTCTCCTGCTTATTTTAGCTTACTGGCACATCTAAAAAGACAGATAAAGGTTTGGACTAAACATGGTCCTTGTGAATTCCAGGCTTACTGACCACACCACCTGCATTTTGTCAGACTGATTCCCATTTCAAATGAGCTGGGTTATGATCACAGAGACTTCCTGAGCTAGAGTTTGGAAAAGGATCATCACCACGGCCATTGGCCACATGGTGGAGCCAGTGAGCAAATGTTGCCTTTTCCACAATAAGGAAACTCAGATTGGGGACCTATGTGGGATTAAACAGCATATATTATGTATCTGTGAGAAAGGCATCTGTGGGAAGGTGCCCACACCGATATATGATAATCAAAGTTAGTTCTGAGATGGTAGGATTCTCTGGGATTGGTTTTATCTATCTAATTTTCCCCTTAGATCTGTGAATTAATATATATAGTTGATACTTTCTTATATTAAAAAAACTCAAAACCCAATTGTTAGTATTGGAAGAGACCTTTATGGCGCACACATATGCAGCCCACTGCGGGTGGCAGCTTTCACTTTCCGTCTTTTCTGGTACAGGCTCTCTTTGTTGTTTGTCACTGTGCTCACCAGGCTGTCTGGTCCACAGCCATCCTATGTTGTTGTAGGGGCTCTGAGATTGCAGACGTGTGCCACCACTCCTGGCTTTGTGTTAGTGCTGCAGACCCTAACTAAACTGTTCCTCGGGCTTGCATGGTGACGTTTACCCACTGAGCCATCTCCCTAGCCCTCCCCCCCCTTTTTTTCCCATGAAACTCGGGCGGAGTCACACGGGGAAAGCGGGATTCGAACTGGAAGAGACAGAGAGCAAAGGGCACGGGCTCGCCCTCTGCAGGCGGCTACCTTAGCCGCTGTCCCTAGCCCTTTATGGCTTTTTTTTCTTCTCAGATTCCATTTACACTATTTTTGCAAAGATCATATATTATTACATAGTTATTCATGTTTAAACGGTATTAGGAGCAGGAGTATTCAGAACACCGTCTCTGGCTGTTGAAGGTGACATGGGATGAATCCTGTGCCGCAGATGAACAGTTATGTACCAGGCACCCCATTAATTATCTCAGTGAATGTTTCGACAGAAAACACTGTCATTACCTCCATTTAAAAGATGTCTGAATTATTTTTAATTGGCACAGTAATTGTAGATTTCTACGGGACACAGTGTAAACATGCAACACATGTATATAGTATATGATGGTCAGACGGGCTCCCTGGTGTATCTATCACCTCTGATTGCCTTTCTTCATATGGGGGTCATAACTATCATCAAACACAGGCACTCTACTGTGTGATAGAACATTATAAGTGATTCCTCCCACCTGGCTATTTTAAACCCATATTTTTTCTTAAATATTTGCTATTTAATAAAAGTACAGATACCCCAAGAAAAAGGAAGGAAGGAAACTCTCTCTCTTATCCGACTACCTCTGTGTCTGTTAACAATACTCTCTCTATCACTGCCTCCCTGCCCACTACTCCCATCCTTCTCAGGCATCGCTAGGTTTTAGGCCCTTTTTGCAAGTGAAAGAATCAAGGCACAGAGATACTGAGCATCCATCCTAGTCTGACTCTGAACCCACACTTCCAGCAAGGCACCCTCTTGCCTCTGGCAGTGTGTTCCCGTTACCCCATGCTGCCTGCTCTTGCCCAACCTCTTCTTACAGCTGCAGGGCTCTAGACCAGCCACAGAACTCACCTCGCTGTTGCTATAGCGAGCCAGCTCAGAGATGAAGCGGATATGATCATCCCGGATCTGAACCATCTGCTCACAGATGTTGTACTGGGGGCTGATGCTGCTCTGAGTGCATGTCCACCTGGGGAGAAAACCATAGGATTTGTGTATGGGTCCCGGCTCCAGGCGCCTTCTTGGGACAGGCTCCTTCTGCACACTAGCTGCTCCTGGTCCTCAGACAACATAGCTGGCTCCTCTGGGTGAAACCAAATGGTAAAGTGGCCACCTATGCCCCAGAGCCTGCTCTGTAGGCACCATGGCTAGAAAGGAAAGTCCTGTCTCTGCCTTCTCCAGTGTTTCTGGACACCAGTGCATGATACTCACCAGATAAGTGAGAAGGCCAAGAGCCAAGATCACAGCCTTTCTGTGGCCACAAAAGGGTAGAATCACAGCCAAGCAAAAACAAGGTGGGCAACCTCCCTGCCTTTCCCAACAAGGACCTGGCAATGTGGATGTACCCACAGTTAGAGACCTCCTATGATTCTGAGAGTATGGTTGGCATTTCCTCCCCACCCCTCCCTTCCTCTCTTTTTCCCTCTCTCCCTCCCTCCCTCCCTTCCTTCCTTTCTTCTTTCTGTCTTCCCCTTTTCTTCCCTCCTCTCCTTTCTTCTTTCTCTTATCTTCTTGAAAGATGTCATTAAGGAAAAAAAAACCACTCTGGATTGGAGAAAAAAAAAATGAAGAAAAAGCTTCACTCTCTGCCCCTCTTCCTTTGTCCAGAACTAGTGGCTCAATAAATCAAGAGAATGGGAAGCCAGTAGGCAGGTGAAGGGTTTGGACAGAACTTTGACTTAAAAGAAGATGCAAGCCGGGCAGTGGTGGCGCATGCCTTTAATCCCCACACTTGGGAAGCAGAGGCAGGTGGATTTCTGAGTTCAAGGCCAGCCTGGTCTAGAGAAACCCTGTCTCGAAAAAAACCAAAAAAAAAAAAAAAAAAGAAGAAGAAGAAGAAGAAGAAGACGAAAAGGGGCTTTCCTCAGGATTATGAGTAGTGAGCCTTCTTCTGGCTTAGACTCTGCTAACTTTTCACTTTGAGCTATTTGTCAAGGGGCACTTTTGCTCAAACTCCTGACTCTGTCTGATAAGTTGATATCTGTCCAACCAGCCTCTCTCTCTACAACTGGCAGACTCATCTCTGAGCTCCAGGTAGATATAAGTTATAGGTCCAGAGCCCCTTTGCAGGTATCTTAAGTTTATTTGAGACAGAGTCTAATGTAGCTGAGGCTGGCCTTGAGTTCCTGATCCTCCTGTCTTCAGCTCCTAACCACTAGGATCACAGGTGTCTGTGTCATACCCAGGCTCGGCTGGTGTCATTTTAATCCCAGCTATTAAAACTGGCTGCAGCAAGAGGATCACAAAGTCAAGGTAAGCCTAGGCTACAGACTGAGTTTACTTAATAAGTAATGACCCCAAATAAAAAGTAAGAAGAGACACAAGGCTGCAGTTTAGTAGTAGGGTGCTTGCCCAGCACAGGCAAGACCTCGGCTTTACTGGACAGAGCTGCAAAACTAAGAAAGACAGACCAAAGAGTGGCCAGGACTGATTCAGATGGATAAGCCATGGTCTCTTAGTTGTAGATAATACGCATGTAGACCTGACTTTGAGATTAGAGGGACCAAGGCTGGAGTCAGATCCACTACCCTCCCTCAAACACCCGCCCCTAAGAGCCACGAACTTACCCCCCAGGCCTTAGCATAGATTCTCTGGGACCATGGTTTATTAGATGACATAAGAAGAGGTTACCAGCCCAGGTCACAGGTAGAACCATCCAAGCCACACCATTAACCATGTACTTACTGCATAGTCACAAAACCTGAGCAGAGACCTGAACCAGGGTGATGACTGGTGCCATCAGTAGACTCCTGCTGTCCCACTGAGGGGAGGAAGGGTCACCACAGAGCAGGACAAGGGGTGTGGATGTGCTCTGAGCCCTTTAGAGCCTGGCAGCTAAGGGCTGGTGCAAAAGGGCTCAGAGCACCCAAGCTATTCCCCTCCTGGTACTGCGGGAATCCACCTGCCCAGGGCTCTGGGGAGGGAGGAGGGACTGAAGTGGTCCCTCAGCTCCCTGCCCAGGCTGGGCATCCTCACAGGAGCCAAGAGACATTACGGCAGGCACTCACTTGGACTTGTTCTCTTCATAGTGAGCACTGGTCTTAATGTATCTGGCCAGCTCTATCTGCATGTCGCCGAAAAGGGGCACCACCTGCAGCTGCTGCAAAGAAAGCAAACAGAGCATGTGAGATGGCTCCAGCAGGTGGCGCTGCTGTACCGTCGGGGTGGAAGGCTTCAGTGTGTACCTGGGGCCAGTAGCTTGAATTATTCCTAATGGGGTAGAGCCATGGGGTCCTGGCACCCAAAGGAATCCCAGCCAGCATACAGGCCCTTCCCATGCTCCAACCAACTGAATACTTCAAGCAATTGACACCAGAAAGCAAAGGGACTGATCCAGGGTCACATAGGTGAATAGAAAAAGAAGTGGAGGATGGTTAGCCCCCTCGTACAGGGTCCCTTCTATAGCTCAGAAGATTTCTGCTGCTCCAAACATGACTAGGAGCCAATGGCAGCAGGTTACTGTGGGGTGGCACCTGAGACTGTCCATCTGCTATCTATTAAAGTGCAGATACCCGGGGCATGTGGAGGGGAGGTTACTGTCTCCCTACATTTGTCTTTCCTGCAGTGGACACAGGACCAGAGGCTTTACAAATACTATCTCAGCAGAGCCTGGCTGTATAGGCCTGTAATTCCAGATATTCATGACACAAAGGCAAGAAGATCTTATGTTCACAGGCTCCATGGGCAATGCAGTGAGACTCCTCCTTAAAAAAAAAAAAAAAAAAACCCAGAGTAATACAGGACTGAATTCTCATGGGCAAGGCTCTGGGTTTAATTCTAAGTACTGCAAAACCCAGCCACCCAACCATCTACTGTCTCCATCCATACCAAACCAGATAGAGTCAATCCTGTCTCCCTCCCATGGTACTCACACAGAGATTAACACATAGGGAACTTAGTCTGTTCAGGAAATCAGACCAGATAGAGCAAAAGCCAGGATCAGAACCCTGGGCTCCAGGAGGCCTAGTCTATGACTTTCTCAAAGGTACTCAGTTAGAAGGCAGCAGAGCCAACTTCAACCCTGGCCCTGTGTAGGCTTGGTTCTACCTTCCTTCCTGCTGCCTGAAGGCAGACATAGCAGTTTCCCAACACGGGGCCTGTTTTCACCTGGGGCAGATCTGGAGAAAAGCTAACAAATCAAGCCACAAGACCCCTGTGACTCACATTTCTCCTTAAACCTCACCTAGTAGTATTTGTCACAACACAACTTCCCCTCAGGGCAGAGCTCACATCTGCAGGACCCAACATTACAGTCAAGTCAGAATGAGTGTTCAGTTCCAGACCTGACAGCTCCTTGTTCAAACTCCAAAGACTTAAACTTTATCTGCAAGTTTTTCTTAGAAAGTTTTGGGGCCAAATGGTCAGATCTCAGAGGTGCTTGAGGGGATGTACTTAAGCAGCATGCTGTGAGTGATCGTGCCTAAAAGGCACAGGCAAGTGGACTGTCATGGGCCCCAGAGTGGCTAAAAGGGCAAACATGAATCCACTTAGAATTCAGTGTTCCAGGGATGGAGAAATGGCTCAGCAGTTAAGAGCCCTCGCTGCTCTTTCAGAGGAGCAGGGTCTGATGCCTGGTACCCACGTGGCAGCTCACAACCATCCAATGCCCTCTTCCAGTCTCTGTGGGCACTGCCTACACATGGTGCAGACACAACATACACAAGATAAAAGTAAATCTTAAAAAAAAAAATCTAGTCTTTAGTCTTGCTTCCACGAGCTATAGGGTGTAATGAAAATTAACATAGGTTTTGTCTTCTAGGATGCAACTCTGTCTTTAGATGAAAGATTTTAGGAATGGGAAAAGGAGCAAGCAGGAAGACTTACAAGGCCTCCGGTGGAATCCCAGCCGAGTCCCGAGGCTGGGCTGGGCATCACCCACATCCAGTGGACCCTACTTTAGTGAGAGCAGCTAGGGCCTGCACTTTTCACTTCCTTTTCCCTGAGGATCTTTAGATGCCTACGACCATCTCCACAGCTTTCTGGCTAATTCCATCCTTTCCTTCCATCAGGGACCTAGGCTCTAGTAATCCTGTCCCCCTGCCCGGCCCCGGCCCCAATTACTAACCTTAAAAAACTTATCAATTTTGCTAAGGTTGATTCTCTTCTTGGCATCCAGTTTGTAAATGTTACTGACATTTCCATCCATCAGATAGAGACCAAAGCCCATCACCTAGAAAGAGAAAGGGGACCAAGTACAAAACTCTCATCACACCTCTGGGCGGCTAAAGAACATGGGGGCCTGTGATGCATTTGTGCACACGTGTGCAAGCATGCACAAATTCACGGGCATCTTACAGAGACGCACGTGCTATTTCAAAACCATAACACATCTCCAAATGAAAACAGAAAACACGTGCCCAGTTTCAACAAGAAATTTAGTATATTATTACAGCAGCCACTCAGCCGGCAGCTGCGGTTAGGGTTTAACAAGTATGGTGTTGATTCTAAAGATGGGGAATCAGAGGCATAGAGAGGCCAGAAGACTTACTGGAACCACACACACACATCTGCAGAGCGTTTAGCCCAGAATCTCCATCCAAATATGTGCTTATAGATCCTCTGATACAGAAAGGACTTTGCTGTTTCCCAGAGGTGTGGAGAGACCAACGCTGGACTAATGATAAATGACCATAAAATTCCCCCCAAAACAACAATGTAAAGGCTGCTGAGGTGTCACGGCATGGTTGTTAAAGAGCAGACCTCCACCAGAAGATGCTGACACTCTTGATCTGTCAGCCCACTTGCCAGTCCCTTTAGGTAAAAGAGCAGCAACAGGGACGCAGCCAGCTGCGGAGGCACAGGAAGTCACTCCACGCTCTGCCTTTACTTCTCATGGGGGCTGTGGCTAACAGAAGAAGCAGAGGATGCCTGTGAGAGCTGCTTCCTGCCTGGTGCATCCTGTCCTGCAGCAACAGCACCACACTGTCCTATAAGGGCTTCCAGCACCCCCTGGTAGCATCTGAGCTCACTAACCAACTGCAAAGAGCCAGGCAACAGCTCAGAACAGTGTTGGAGGCCTGAAGAGAGGGAAGCAGGTCTGTGCAGACCTTCAAGGTTGGTGAGAGAGGAAGGCCCGAGAACCTGAAGTCATCCAAACCTGTTTGGAGATGGAGTGTAGTAAGGCAGCCTGGGAAGCATCAGACTTGGGCATAACTGCCGTGAGCACCCATGTTTGGCACTGGGGAGGAGAGGCAGTTAAAGGTGGGGCAACTTTTGCTGGTTTCTGATAGCCCACGGAAGCTGGAGTGAGTGTGTCACAAAAGCCACACTGCCCTGTGCTATGGTTTCAATATGTTTCATTCCCCTGAACTCAGGCAAAGCATTTAAGCCCCAAAGTCACAGGGCAATGGCATTAAGAGGATGAGACCTGATGGGTGTGGTAGCCTACACCTGTAACCCAAACATCTGGGAGGCTGAGGATGGGTACTGAGAATACAAGGCCAGCCTGGGCTACAGAGAGAATGTCTCAAAAATGAAATATATAAATAATGAATAAAAAAGCTTGAAACTTAACCTCATAGTTATTTAAAGATGAGGCCTCTTGGAACAGAATTGGATGAGATCTTTAGAGCCCCATGACGGTATACTGGTGGTTGTACACAGAGACACACAATAGTTCCATCATGGGGTGTCCCCAAAGAACCCCAATATCACTTTCAGTCTCCAACATTGTGGGCTAATGGCCCAGTTAGTGACATGCTTGTGGCACAAGTCTAAGACCCGAGAGTTTGATCTCTAGCACCCATGTAAAAACTGGTAATGGTGGTGCATGTGTGTAACCCCTATGCTGGAGAAGGAGCGTCAAGCCAATTCCTGGGCCTGCTGGCCGGTCAGCTATCCAGGCCTAACGGGTGAGCCCCAGATCCCAGTGAGAGACAGGATGTCAGAAAAGAAGACGTGGCTGGAGCGATGACTCAGTGGTTAAGAACAGTTTACTGCCCTTGTGGAGAACCTGAATTCGGTTCCCAGCACCCATGCTGGGCAGCTCACAATAGCCCATAACTCTAGTCTAGGATTTCTGACAGTTCTGGCCTTTAAGGATATCTGTACTTATGTGCACACACCCATACATGCATATTTAAAGTAATAAAAATAAGTCTTTAGAAAAGAAGATGGACGGCTCCTGAAGAATTACACTGTTGGTCTATACACACACACACACACACACACACACACACACACACACACACACACACGCGCGCGCCTGCAGGAAGCAGTGTGAGGAGGGGAAGTTTTACCTTGAGGAGCATGTGTTTCTCACTGGGTGTCAGGTACATCTTATTCTCATAGTAATCAACACAAATGTTGACAATGTCTGCCAGCAGCTCCTCATAGCCCGGGATCACTTCCAGTTGCTGGTGAAGACACTAAACAACAGCGCCACCTACTGGTTAGGTAGAGCAAACATCTTCCTGTTCCACCCAGAAGGCCCAAGAGCTGCTTTGATGAGTTATTTTGATCCCTACTGAGGTTCCAGGAGAGGGAGCTTTCCTGCCAGCAGGTGCTGACACCTGACTCCTCTTGGATGCGAGGCCTTGGCTGGTTGTCACTGCTTACCTCTCACAGCAGGAACCTAACCCTTTGAGTCTCCCACACTAACTCTGAGGGTTGAGTGTAAGCACTCTTGGGCAGCCCAGCTTTATAGTGACTGCGCCTGCACTAATTGTGTTTTAGTTTTGAGGGTCTCTATGAGGTTTCTTCAGACAAAGGCAGGGGGAAGACCCACCCAGGGAAGGGTAGCGATAAGTGGGGATCTGTTACTTGGAAAGATCCAGGAGCATCAAAACAGTTAAGGAAGGTTTCTCTGTATCCCTTTCTCCCTGTAGAGACAAACTGATCTACTACAGGATACTTGTCAATAGAATTGGGGGAACTCTCTACAGACAGCAGGGGCTGAGACTCCATATCCTTCTCCAGTGACAAAGAAAGGCCCTACAACAGCCAGGCCTTTGGGATGTCTTGGAAACAACACGGTCCTTCTTGTGCTGGCCTGGGTCCTGCAGACACTCTCGTTGTTACTGAACTGTCAGAGAGATAGGTCCAGCTATGACAGTCATAATGGAAGAGGAGAGGCCGAGTGGATACACCCTGGCAAACTGGTGGTAGTAATTATAACTGTGCCTTCCCAGTCTCTTGGTCATGTTCTGAGGGCTTTGTGTACCCACCTCATTTATTTTCCAAGCTAGTCCTGTGAGATATATTCTCATAATAGTCTCAAAATAATATACCCACCTTATGGATGGGTAAACTGAATCTCTGACTTTGCCCAAAGTGTGATAATGGATCTATGGTAAGGCTTGTTCTCAACCTAGAGCCTGATGTGGGGCTCACAGCCCTGTCTGGGAAGCTTCCAGAGAACCAGAAAGGGGGAAGTCACTGGCTGTAGCTTTACTCTCATGAAAGGCAGTGGAGACAAATGTGGATTGAGCTTGTATGCTGTCCCTTGGAGTCCTCTGAGCCCTGGGTCCTAGTATTGCTTCCTGGGGATTCCAGACAGGGAACTTGTCCTCACCTGCGTGATCCTGTTGTGATTGGCCAGGAACATGGACAGGTTCTGAGATTCCTGGATGGACTGGGGGTCCGCCATCTTTCTTAGGAACTGGGCCGCTCTGAAACACAGAGAAGGAACCGATAATGGTGCACAGGTGTCTGCTCCCACTCAGCCAACAAGAGACACTATCCTAATGTCACGAGGCTCTGAACACTGCAGGTGATCCCAAGGTCAAAGGAAAATGTGTTTGGTAGGCCTTTCTCCCAGGCCTTTTACACCCTCATGACAGCTGCTGGGCATTAAAGGGCATGAAACCAGAAACAAAAACCCACTGGAATCTCAGGGCATTTAATGGAAACCAGGCAGGAATGATGAGACAAGAAGTGGGGGCAGTGTCTTGAGCCTGGTCAGGACCTCCAGGGGAGATGCACAGTGAGTCCGGTAGAACTGAATCACAGCCAGGAAGCTTCGTTTATGTCATGTGTTCTGTTCATTATAGGAAAATCTCAGCATCCTATTTTTGGGTTGGTTTGTAGTCTCAGGGATTGGGCCCAGGGCATTGTGTATGCTGAGAAAGCACTTGACCTCTGGGCTATGTCCCCAACCTTGTTACTATTTTTCATTTTTGACATAGGGTCCTGCTAAGTTTATTAGGGTGGCCTCGAACTCACTCCATAGCCTAAGCCTTGAACTGATGAAAACTACCAAGGATTTCAGTCCTTTGCTGCTAGGCCCAGCTGATGATTCTCCTGCCACAGCTTTCCGAGTAGCATGGATCACAGATCTGGCTTTCCCTCAACATTCTCACGCACAGTGTTGCATGGCAACATGGAAGCCTCGAACCAAAGTGGACGGGAGATGGAGAGAAACAGAGAACTGGGCTTAACTGTGTCCCAACTTAGCCCAGCAAGGCACAGCCTGTGTCACAATAACTTGTGAGAACAGAAGCAGCATGCCTGCCTGGTTCAGGACACAGATGTTGGCTGTGGTCATGATGGAAGTGGCGGGCTGTAACAGGAAGTATATGGGGAAGGATGCCATGCTGGTGGCCATCTGTGATATGTTGAGTTGACCTTTAGATGGGCTCTAACTCTTGGGCAACCCAGATTTCACGTCTGCTCCCCTCCTTTCTGTAGATAGGGATTAAGTCCTTCTTTGCCAGTGAGATGGCCAACCCTTCCAGGAGGTATAGACAGACACGGGTTCTCATGTGAGCCTCAACCAACTCCCTGGGGATCTGACAGTTTGTAGTGTTCCCTGTCTTTGAGTGGCTATATCCTGGCTTCTGGAGATGAATAACCACCTCCCAATCCCAGCCCTTTTTTCAATGACATGGCCCCCTAATTCTGTCATCCACTCAGATCACCTCCACCTGACTCAGTGTCTGACGGAGGGATTAGCAAGCTGGATTGATAAGCAATCTTGGCCGGGATTTTTCAAATGCATGAGGAAGGAGGTGCTCTTTTCCGGAAAGCTGGGGTTATGCTATGGGCTGACTGGAAGCCATTGCAGTGTCCTGCGTGAGAAAAGACACCATGGAGACGCAGGCCTGGCAGAGAGGCAGAGAGAGAGATCCAGCCAAATGCGGCCACCAGGGTAAATGGGGGGGGGGAGGGTGTATTCGTGGGCTTTGCAATTCTGGAACATAAGCAGTAGCTTCTGTTTCTCACAGAAAACAACAATGCAATGCCCAATGATAATCTTTTTGCCTTGAGGGTGGCATGGCAGAAATTGCTTCTGTCCCCTAGATGGGGGAAGTGAGGACCAGATTTCATCTCAGGACATCAAGCCTGGCCAAGCAACATCACTCTTCTGAAGCCCCAGCTTGGAAGTGTCTTCCTCAGATCACCCTGACACAACATCTGAGGAAAGCTACTCTATTATTAGGGAGTAAGTCTGTGAGAAGAGTCCGGGGAGCAGGGAGGGGTCTGACCTCTTGTAGGCAGAGTGGTCGTTCTTGACACTGCACTTCATGTTCTTTAGCTCGTCCAAGACCGCGAACATGTTGATGAACTTGCCCAGGGTCAACAGGTAGGCCTCAGAGACAAAGTCCTTCCTGCGCTCGGCATGGCACAGACGCTTCACCTCGCTACAGAAGCGCTCAATGGCCTTGCGCTGGGGACAGAGAAACAGTGTAAGGGCTCATCCACCACGCCAGGCAGTCTTTCTCTGAGATATCCCCATTTCCAAAGCTAATCGTGATAGCGTGCTAGGACCCGTTCCAAGTGAGTTTACCTTATGAATTCGTCCAAAACACATTTGCTAAGAAGCACTGTGCCCCCAGTGTGTGAAATGCCAGGAGGGACAGAGGCGCATCCAACAAGCAACTGATTATTGAGCATCTACTATATACCCATGCAACCACTGTAAAGACTGAGGTCAAGCAGAAATCAAGACAAGAAGAAAAAAACTGTTCTAAGGATCATATATGCCAATTAAGTAATAGAAAACAAAATAAATTCTTAGTGGCAGAATTTCATACTTGGTACAGCAGGAAATGAAGAAGGGATGGAGGTTGGGAAGGGCTCACAAGGATTGTTCCTCTAGGGAGAAAGACTGAAACCAACAAGAAATGACCTTTTAGGGAAATAATCTGAAAGAGAAGGAGAAAGCTAGGGGCAGGGGAAGGAAGGATGCATGAGCTGTCCGCAAAGGCCTCGAGGCTGCCAGAGGCCTAAGGAATCATGGGGCTAGCTTCAGCTGTAATGAGTGCAGGGAAGGAGCAAAGTCAACAATGGAGGGACTTCTGCTCTTAGAGGCTCTCATGAGGGCACATGTGTGTGTGGTATGACCTGTATTGTACATGTATGTAGTATGGCTTGTATTGTACAGTGGTGGTGTGGCCTGTATCATACAGTGGTGGTGTGGCTTCTTGAATCATACAGTGGTAGTGTGGCCTCAATCATACAGTGGTTGCGGAGCTGACAGCAGACTGCAGGGCGGTTAGGAAACTTGCACACCTAGGGTGGAGTCACTAAGTGACCCAGGGATCCACTTTGCCAACTTTGCTGTCTACTGCTGTGATAAACAACACCGTGACCAAAAGCAACTTGGGAAAGAAAAGATTTATTTCATTTCACAGCTTACAGTCCACCCTGAAGGAAGTCGGGACAGGAACTCAAGACAAGAACACAGAGGCAGGAACTGAAGCAGAGACCATGGAGGGCCCACAGCTTGATCAGTCTGCTTCTTAGACAATCTAGGACCACATGCCCAGGAGTGGTGCAGCCCACAGTGAGCTGGGTCCTCCCACACCAATCATTAATCAAGAAAATGCCCGCACAGACTTGTCTACAGGTCAATCAATAGAGAAATCTCATCAGTTAATGAATTTTTTCCCATGATTCCAGCTCATGTAAAGTTGGCAAAACCCTAACTAGTTCACGACCCAAGAGAAACAGAAGAGCCTGTAATGACAATGACACAGAAGTTCTTACATGTGTCCAGCTTTCATTCCTAACAGACCCGAAGGGAAAAACACCCACATCCATCACCTGGTAAATGGATGAATGAAATATGGTGTTATGTGTGTGCACAGTGACATGGTGTCCTGTCATCAAACAAACCAAATAACCAATTTATGGTACAGATGACACTCAAAAACACCCTGCCAACTGCAAGAGGCCAGGCATGAAACATCATGTCCTGTATAACTTCATTTGTAGGGAAATGTCCAAACAGGAAATCCACAGGGATAAAAAGTTTAGTAGTTGCCTAAATCTGAAGGAGAGGGTGTTGGGGTAGTATGGGGTGATGGCTCAGGAGATTTCTTTCAGAGGGGTGAAAACATTCTAGAATAGATTATGCGACAAACACCCAGCTCTGTGAAGATGCTAGAGCATGCTGGGCTGTCACTCTACCTGGGGGATTCACAAGAGTAAATATGGCATGTCAAAAAATCTGTCACCTGGCTGTGTGTGTTGTGGGGAGGAGTTCAAAAGCAAGAAGGGGCAACAGTAGTAATGGAGGGGGAGTGAGCGATAGAAAAGGAGGAGAGAAAGGAGGAGGAAGGGGAGGAAGAGGAGAAGGAGGAAGAAGAGGAGGAAGAAGAAGAGGAGGAGGAAGAAGACGAAGATGAAGAAGACAAAGACAAAGATGAAGATGAAGACAAAGAAGAAGAAGGAGGAGGAGGAACAAACACAGGGAGGGAGGTGCATGGAGAAGAAGATCTGTGTGTAGATGTGAGTTTCATTCCACTTCCAAGACCTACCACGCCCAACTGTCCGCTCCTCTCCCTCAAGGACCAGCAAGACATAGCCAGTCCAGTGAGGTTTTCTGCCATGATGGAACTGTTCACCACCAGCAATGGTGTAATGGTTACTCTCTCCTTTCAACTTGATGGGATTTAGACTCGCCATGGAAACATACCCCTGGGAGTGTCCATAAATTATGTCTCTGGAAAGGTCTAGTTGAACAGGGAGGGCTTCCCTGAATGTGTGGGTGGTATGGCGTGACCCCATGTACATGGGGCCCAGAGTGAGTCAACAGGAGAAACTGAGCAGAGCACCAACTTTCACCTCCCCCTCCTTTCTGACCTGGGCACAACCTGACCCTACCTCATACTCCTGTCAACACGCTTACATCGCCATGATGGACTGTACCTTTAAACTGTGAGCCAAGTGTGCCTGCCCTTCCTTGAGATTCCTGAAGATGCTTCATTAGTCATTAGAGTAACTCATGTGGATGGCCATGGTGCTGCTGAGGAGTTTCACTGTTAACTACTGTTTCTATGCTTAGTCAGTGGCCACAGTGCGAGGCACATGGCTGTGAATCAACCCAGATCCTTCCTTCCACATGCACCTCTTTTGGGGAAGCCCTTCATTTCCCACCTAGTTTCTGATGGCTCTTCTCTCTTGGATCTGCTTCCCAATAGAGACTTTAGGCTCTGGGAAGTCAGGTCGTCTATGATACTAACCACAGCTGTGAAACACTTGAAGCTACCGTAGGGCCCTGCTGGGCTCCTACAGAGAGTTCATCTTTTCACCACCCTGAGAGGCAGGATTCAAGTCCCTGTGCTGTGGTGTGTGTGTGTGTGTGTGTGTGTGTGTGTATGTGCACGTGTGTGTGTGTATGTATATGTGTGCATGTGTGTGAAGTGAGTCACACACAAAGAACAGCAGCGCTGGCTTTTGACCAAGCATTGCTCCTTACCCAGGCCGAGGCACCTCCCGAGTACAGACCCAGCTCTTGCCTAGATGCTGACTACAGGGTGGACCCTGGTCAGTGTCAGCACTCTATGAATGGAACACATGTAGGGTGTGGGTCGTACACGCTCTGCCACCCACTGTGGGGCACAGACTGGCTTTGAAGTGTTCCTGCTACCCTCACAGTTGCCAGTGAGACCCCAGGAAGCGACTGGCTGCTCACCCCTCCTGTCCTTTCACGATACCGCCTAGCTTTCCCTGTCACTGTGGAGGCTCCTGGCCCTCTCTTATGTTCTTCCTCCTCTATAAATGACTCTTCCAGAGTTCCCGACTGGAGCTCTCCATGCTCCTCTATCCCAGCCTCTTCCCACCTCCATCTCCCAAGCATTTCCTACCTAGAGGCCAGATGTCCTAAAAACTCATGTCATCACACACACCATCCAATCCAAAGCTCCAGGCTCACAATGTCCATCCCATGAGTCCCTCTCCCCCTCCAGCCTCCCCTTGGACCATTTCCTTGCTTTTACTATTCTACAGCTCACTCCCTTCCTTCCCTTCATCTCTTGAACACACTGATCCCTACAGGCCTTGGGGCTTTGCAGGACCGTCTTCCTGGAGCCTCATGACCGTCACATTCCTGCCTCTTGTCACCCAGGCTGTAGCTACATGCCATCATCCCTAAAGCAGCAACTACCTGTAGATACTCTGCAACCTACAACTGTCGTAAATCGTATTTTACTCGATGCCCTTACCATGTCCTAAAAGCTAGTGTGTATTTTTGTCTCTCTGTGCTCCAAGCACACACAATCCCACTAGGACACATCCTCTGCGGTGGCAGGAACACCTGTTGGCTTGGCTCACCCACAGGGGTGTAGGTGGCTCTCAAAAATATTAGCTGGACAAAAACAAAATGACACGGCACTGAAGTCTAGGATGCTTCACGAGCCTTCTGCTGTGGACCCGCCCACGGCCCACTCACCTGAAAGTACATGAACTTCATGAGCTTGGTGACCTCTGGCTCCAGCACCTCCACCGTCTTCTCATAGATCTCCACCCTATTAGGCTGCTCGTTGCACTTGACCTGTGAAAGCGAGAGGCAGCTTCATCACCCGGGCTCCCAGCTGCGGGCTCACGAGCATGGCTCGCGTGGCATCTTGTTGTCGGTGACAATGGATAGGGTCACCCTAGTGAGAGGGAGCTGTCGGAGACTGACAGGCCCCACAGGTGCTCCCTGGAGACTGGCTGCAGTAAAGGAGCCAGCTGACCCTAACACCAGGCCCTGTTCCTATTCCTGCTGGCCTGTGCCTTCACAGTTGGCTATACATGTGTCCATGGAGATCTGTAATGTCTTCTCCCCTTATCCTGATGCACACGACCACGAACCAGTCTGCCCTTGGTATGTTGTATGCTTGGAGCAGAGCTTCCCAGCCGTAACCATGGTAATGATGGATAACCCTAAGCTGTGTCCTCCAGGGACTCATTTTCTCTGCTCAGTACTTTTAGCCAGCATGTACCCTTAGTACCACACGCCACGTGTTCTGTGAACACGCATGCACCAAGCTTGCTAATGTGTGACAGTGAGAGTGAGCCAATGACAGGTTTTTTTTTTTTTTAATTAGTGACTCACTAGGTAGCCCATGCTGGCCTGAAACTAAAGATCCTCCTGCCTCCTCCTCTTCCTCCTAGGTGCTGGGATTACTGGTGAGTACCACATCCACTGGACAAGGATAATCTTTTATGGTTGTCAGTGTCTAGATAATTGCCATCGGGTCATTAAATGGACAAAGTGATACGATCATATACATTCATATACATATACCACTGCAAACATTAGAAGGGCTAAGGTGACTCTCTGGAATGACTACGAAAAGGTACTACCACACCTGACAGGCAAAGAGGCCATGAAACAGTTAAGTATGATTTGATACCTAATTAATTAACTAATTAATTAATTTTACACTCCTGAGGGAAAGAATCCAGATCTCGGGTTCCAAGACCTGGAGTATGTTAGTAATGCTTTACCACTGAGGCACAGCTCCAGTTTGGTACCTTTCTCCAGAAAAACAAAATTCTGAGGCTGGCCAGATGACAGTTCAGTGGAGAAAGGCACTTGCTTTCAAATCTGATTACCTAAATGGGGGTAAACCAATTTCTACAGATTATCCTCTGTCACTGACATATGTATGCCATGGTACATACATACCTTCCCCAGAGAGAGAATAAATAAAGGCAATAAAAATTTTTAAGACAATCAACTGTTTATGAAAAACAAAACCAGGCTTAGAAAATGTTAAAAGTACAAAAAAAAAAAAATAATAACAGCTGCCCCTAAATATGAGGGCTAAGAGGAAGAAAGAAGGGTGCCTCTGTTTACTTGATGTGCATGTGGTTTGTTGATTTTGCTCCAATGGAATCCACTAGCTATGCAAAAATGTCAATGATAATAAAGCTATCTGTATTTTCAAACAAGCCCAAGACAGTGTAAAAAATGAGAAACAATATGGATTTGTGGTAATGATACGGATTTATAAAATATGTTTGTGCCAAAAAAAGAAAGAAAAAAAAAGAAAGACCCAGAACCATCTGAAGCAGAGGGTTTAGGTGAAGAAGTGAGGAGATACCATGTTTGCTACCTTACATCCTTTGCAACAGCCTGGGTGGCAAGAGATATCTACTGCTTTTAAAATAAAATACTGTGCACAGTATGTATTGGGAAACTGTTTTTAAGACCCTGTGCGTGGACCTTGTCAGTAGCATTACAGGATGTCCTTTGGGTCAGAGGCCCAGTTTTACTTCCTGCCACCTGGGGAACTCAGCCCTCTGGTTTAGGTTCAGGTTGGAGGGGCACTGCAGAGGCAGTGACACCTCCTTGAAGGGAAAGGGAGGCCCAGCAAGGATGATCTCACCTGAGGGATGGCCCGGGAACAGCTGCGCCAGGTATACAGCATGACTGCATAGTCGTGGCCCTCCTCCAGCATTTCATTCTGAAATGGCAAAGCACATTCATTGGGGAAATTAACACTAGGGCCATGGACTTCTCCAGACTCTCATCTGCACCACCCAGGATGTGGACTGTGGCAGGCAACAGCAGCATCACCCGGGGGCTTGCTGACAAGTCTGTCTGAGCCTAGGAATAAGAACCTATATTCCATCAAAGTCCCGAGGTAAGTCACATGCACCTTACATCTTAGAATATCTGATCCAATAGGAACTTCAGTGAAAACCAGATGAAAGGCCACACATTCTACGATTCCTTTGGACAAAATACCCACAAGAGGTACAGCCTTACGGACAGACTGCAGTTCATGGGAACACGAAGGAAGAGGACCTGGGTTGACTGCTAATATTCTAGGGCGTCTGTATGGGGTAATAAAATTAGATGATGGTGACAGCTGTATAATACTGTGAAGATGATCAAAACATAGACGCATATATTTTAAACGGTTTCCAGTTATGGAAATGATACATCAAAGAGTAATAGGAGAAAGGAAGTAGCATTATGCTTCCTCTCCTTGTAAATATATCTGGGGAAAATGAACTTTAAAATTTAAATCTATTATCTATTTATCATTATCTACTTTATAATATATATTTTTAGGGCAGAATCCAATTTAATTTGGAGTTTGCTACTTGTTATGAGTCTGTTAGACAGCAATGGCTTCCATTCTTAATTAAGAAGTCGGTAACATGCTGTCCCTGAGATCGGAAACAACCGAGACCAGCCCATGGGCTGCCTGCTTTCTCTTCTGTTTGGGCACACATGTCTGAAAGAGGAACTGACAGGAATGTAAGGAACACGTGGCTATTCTCAGCCCCCAAGTGCCCTCAGCACACATAATTTCATTCAGTTAAAACAAAGGCTGCAGCAAGCATCTTCAGGTCCCAGGCTCTGTGTCAGAAACAGAACTGAGAACCAAGATATGTACTCTGCCCTCTGGATAGCTCAGCCATGGTTGTTACATAACAAGCCCAGAATACAGAAGTCAAGATGTTGTGGTGGAAAGAGCTCTGGATGGGGCCTTGGGAACCTTGAGTTATTGGTTCTTCTTAGGGCCATCTTTTATATATGTATAATATATATATATATATATATATATATATATATATATATATGTATATATATGATACATATGCATATTGTATATAGGTATATATTGTATATATATGATATAATATATTGTATATTGATATATAATATATATTATATATATATTCTAGAGATACGTATTTCTAGGCAGCTATGGATGACCTTGAACTTCTGATCTTCCCATCTCTACTTCTCAAGTGCTAAGGTTATATCATTTACCACTACACCTGGCTTATGTGGGTGTTAGGGACCAAACTTAGGGCTTTGTGAATGCTACGTGAGCAATCTATCTACCAAGCCAGTAAGTTTATGCCATTTGTCACAGCAGCATTCGAAAACAAATAGAGTCATGTCTAGAGCCAGCCTGTCCTTCAGATTTGACTGAGCCTATAGCCTGGTATTTCTGATATACTTCAGTCTGGTTCTGGTTCCCCCAATCCCAAAGAATCATTATGCCAGCTGGAGTTGACGTCTGGCTTCACTCATGTATGCGATCATTGCAGCTGTCCCCTAAATCCCTGCCTCCACCCTTTCATGCCTCCAGTAACACTCATTTTGAGACTCTCGTCCAGTGTATGGGTTCCACTCACTCTTCTTTATAGCTCGTTCCAAGAGCAATTATGGACAAAGCATCACGAAACCAGAGTTTGGCTCCTTCTTTTCCATGACTGAAAATTATCCACTGCTATCTATCTATATTTATTTACTTATTTTGTTTGTTTGTGATAGGGTCTCTAGTCCAAGCTTGCTTCGAGCTTCCTATGTAGCTGAGAAAGTGATCCTGAACTCTGGATCCTCCTGCCTCCACCTCCCCACAGTCGGGATTACAAGCATCTGCCAGGCCACACCCAGCTTATGTGGTGCTGGAGATTTGATGCATACAAGCCAGGGCTTTGAGTGTTCCAGACAGGCACGCTGACAACTGAGCCTCACCTCCAGCCTCCCATCTGTCCTGTGATGAAAGGAATGGGAGTCCTCAGCCACAGGCTCCCTGCACGTCATTCATACTTGAGACTGTGACTCTGTTTCTAGGTGGCCCTTTTAAAAGGAGGATGAAGCTCAGAGGACATCATGAGCAGACTCTCACTCAATCTGACTGTCATCCTTATAAAGAGAGGAAACTTGGGTACACATAGAGACATCTGACACCCAGAAGTTTGTGAGAAATCAGCCGGAGTAGCCAGAGAAACATCAGGAGAGAGCAGCCCTGTTGACACCTGGTCCAGGAATCACATCCTCCAGGGTTGTGGAAACACCCACCATCCAAACAGCTTAGGTATCAAATATCCATGAATAGACCTCGTTCTCCATAAATGCTGTTTACATACAGTACCACACACAGACACACACTAATTTTGGGCAGTCTGAGAATTCTGTCTTTGCTCCTGTTGATGTTCATGTGCTAGCCCCCTCCCCATCTCATCTCTGACTGCTCCAACCTTCTGTGGGATGGAGAGAACCACAGAAAGAGGTCAGGACTGTTCCCATGTTCATGCAAGGACTTACTAGCTGTAAAACCATGAGCAACTCGCTTATTAATTTCTCCAGACCTCAGTCTTCTCATCTTTACAATGGGTATAATGATCCCTTTGCAAGCCCCGGGGTTATTATGAGGCGCTGATGCTATCACACAGCAGACTGCCCTCCCTACATTTCAAAGAGCAGTGTGCACAACACATGCTATCATTACCCTCTTACAAGGATGTACTAAAAGGTGACTTCCTCTATCAAGCTTCCGCTGGCCTTCTGAAGGCCCCTTGAAAAGCTGTACTCCAAACATTTATCACAATGTGGAGCATTTATACAGTTTTATATTTGCCTGTAAAAAACAGTCCAGAGGGCCAAGCTTTTTCACCAGAGTCCTAAGTTTAGAACTGTCCCACCTATCAGCTGTGAGACCCGGAGTCGATTACTTAACAGTTGAAAGGCTCTGGTGTTGGCCAGCTGAGGTATTGGGGCCGCCAATGACCTACCTCACAGGGTCTGTGTGAGGATTAAATGAGACAATGAACCTGAAATGTCTGCACAGAAAGGGTGTTAGGTTGGCTTGCCTCTCTCCCACTTGACTCTCTGAGAACTGAGACCGGCCCCACACTAACTCTAGAATCGGCTCATAGCATGCACACAATGCGTAACAAATGAGTTGGGTTTGTAGAACGTATCCCACACAGTGAGAACGGTCCAGGGCAATACGTGCAGGGGCCCACAGACGAGGAACCTAGAATTCTGCAAATGTCTATGAAGATTAAAGGGAAGAAGAGAATTCTGCCCTCTTAGGCTCAGACCCTAAGAGGAATGGAAAACAACTGGCTCCATTTATGAATGGTTTAGGCCAGTGGCTTCCTTGAGTCAATAAACAATATCATGCAAAGCCACGTCACTGTCAGTTTTAGGAGGAACTTTCTTTTTCAGAATAGACTTTCATAGGCCAGCTGACTATGGCAGAGCATCCTGGGGTAGCTAAGCACAGGTCTGGTATGGGCAGCTGCCCATGGTTCCTCCTGCTTCCGCAGTATGCATCTGCACGTGCAGGTCACGGAGACTTACCATGCTGGAGTGGACCGTCGCCTGCTCAATGTACCTTGCAATGCCCGTGACAAATGCATTCCTGTCCTCGAAGTTCGTGTCAAAGTTAGCCTGTGGAGATAGAGGGCAGGAGGGACACAGAGTTAGCCTGTGGAGGTAGAGGGCAGGAGGGGCATTTGGTTGTTGGAAAACACATCCACGCTGGCTGGGTGTGTGGGGAATACACAGCTGCCAACAAAAACCACGAGCTTCCTGTGGAAACCTACTGTCCCATGACTTCAAATATTCCCCCTTACCCCCAGCTCAGCTGAGGGCAGACGGGCAGCACCTACTTCTCATCGGTAACCAGTTTCATTCAGCCAAGCCTCAGAAGTAACCGTTTAGTTCCAAATCGATACGTTTACCTTCCAGTTAGTAAGGCTTTTCTGATAAACTTTGCCTACTTATTCATGGGATAAATGCACTGACATTAATCTGTTTTCTATGCGTGTCATCATGAATTACAAACAAAACAAAACAAAACAAAAAAACCAACCAACCAACCAAACAAACAAACAACCAAAAAACCCCCCCTTAAGCACAAGGAAGCCATACTTGCAGCTAACTATGCAAGTCCAAACAGCTGCTAAGAGTCACTGCATGGCTTTTATCCAGCCATTCAGACGTGCTTGCCTAAGGGTGCACAGGTGTCAATGGACAACTCAGGCAACCACTGCACTTTTTACAACACCCTGGAATGATGGAAACACCCAGCAAAAACTGAAATATAATCAATGTGTACAACAATGGCTAGAAAAGACCACGAGCCACTTAACCATAAGGTGGCATTACTGCATTGATGCCCAAGTAAATATCCACAGGATATATATGTATATATATGTATATATACACATATACACATATGATGAATTCCTATTTTAGTAAAAACAATAAATATATACCATATATATTTAATGAAACAAATGTTCATGAAGAGAGAGAAGGGTATGTTGTGATAAGAAATTTCTATGCTATACTTTTCCATTTTGTTTATAATGAAAATCTCTCCCTATATAACTAAAATTAAAATATGATTATATAATTGAAATTGTAATCTATGTTAAAAGCTACTTATAAATCAAATTTAGGAAATGAATCTTCAAGTATGTGAGTGATACATTTAACTATTGAATGAAATGAAAAAAATTAATTACATGTATTCATAGCTCACCGTTTAAGCCTTAGCAAAAAGGTTTAATATAGCCCCAATTTCCAAATTAACACATTCCTTCTTAACGTGGCATTCAGCCTGGTACACTCAGACAAGGGGCTTTGGCCAGGTTGCCTCTAGCTGCATAGATGGCCTCCTCTCTGGGCCTGCCAGGATTATAGCCGTGTGTAATGGGATGGTGGTTTATCGAAAGATCTGATCTAGGGACAAAACAAACAACTGTGACCCACTTCCCTGAGCCACACGGGTTGCCATGTGGGCTTATGTGAGCTCTTGTCACGCACATGAAGGAAAAGTAATTACCCAGGCAGACTCTAGAGGCTTCTAAGCTTTGATATTTAATTCATGAGATCAGGGATGCCATAATCCGGGTGGTGCAATAACAGAACAGTCCAGAAGGAATTTGGGGTCAGAACAGATCAACAAATGCTCCCTAGGGGAGGGAAATGGTCCTGGCACACAGTTGTTAGTTAATCTATTCCTTCTACCAGGTTCCAAGAGTGCACAGGGACTCCATCAGCTCCTGACCTTTCACCTTCTCGATACAGACCTCCTCCTCCCTGTAGTTCAGGGCAGGCCCTTTTACAGGCCCTCCGGAATCCACGTCTCTCCACTGCATGCTGAGATTTCCATTACCTGGTACATGATGGAAGACGGCGGGGGCTCGATGCATGGCTGCTGGTCTGGGAGGGGCAGCTCCTCCAGCAGGTCCACGTTGGACAGGGCATCTTCCAAAGTGACGTGGGTGGTCATGGCTGCGGCGTCTGTCTTCCACACTGATGGAGAGGAAGAGAATGACAAGGGAGAATTTCAGGGACCTCCAAATATATTTTTTTTATCCTCACCCTGTCCAAGCCCCCTTCTGGAGATAGAAAGAGTCAAGGGTCACCGAGGTCACTCTCAAATACCACTTCCTCACAGGTGTCTTCTACTAACACCTTTAAAATCTGAGTCTCACAGTCAGTGAGATGGCTCAGTGGGTAAAGGCACTTGATGACAAGCCAGAGGACCCGAGTTCGATCCCTGGAACCCAAGTGGTAAAGGAGAGACCGGATTCTCACAAGTCATCCTCTGACCTTCACACACCCACCATGGCATGAACCTGACACCACTACATCATGCACACACAAATAATAAATTAGATAATATATACATTTTGAGGATATCTCAGTTGAGCCTTACACACTTTAGAGTGTGCCCCCACAGGAGTGGCGGAGAAGCACAGGTCTGGGAAGTAATGTGACATGTGACACCCACATGGTCAAGTAAGCAAGAATCTGGATTGATACTGGGCACAGGAACATGGGCTAGGCCTGTTCTTCTTAGGGACATTCATCAATTCCATTCTTAGATGATGGTACAAGATAAATACCCATCACACAACAGCCAGGACGATCAAGGGGACCTGATCCTGAGTTTTATAGGCTAATTAAGCAGATTAACTCCTATAAACCAGCTTTGTTTGCGGCAATAAAGAAGCTGCCATGTCTCCCTTGGCCCGGGGATATTTTATAGACCACACCAAAGCAACCAGTCCTCACTGGGTATTTTTGTGTCTTGGACCCAGGCAGAATGGGGCTGGTTGGATGATAAACTCTTGCCAAGCAGCAAAGCAACAAGGAGTAAGCAAGGCAGCAAACCAACCCAAGCTAATTGCTACTTTAAGAATACAGCACCCTGTGAGCAGAAGATTTGTTTTTTTTGAAACACAAATTTACAGGTAAAACCTTTTTAAAAACTTCTAATGTATGACTTAGGGTATAAATCGTGTTCCCATGAGTAGTCTCCGAAAATGCTATCTTAAACCAGGTATGGTGACAGATGCCTCTTATCCTAGAGTGATTCAAGCAGAAATGGTAATTACTAAGAACTTGAAAGCATGAATAAAAGTCTTAAATACATTTAGTTGAAGGTAAGAAAAGTGGAGCTGGGGTCTAGAGAGAGAGAAAGCTCAGGGGACCAGGATGCTGGCTGCTCATTCAGAAGGCCTGAGTTCGGTTCCTAGCATCCAAGTGGGCTGGCTCATATCCACTCATGACTGTAGCTCCAGGGAATCTCGTGCCCTCTTCTGCACTTAATATAAATAACAACAAAACAAACCTTTAAAGAAAGAAAAGGGGAACTCCATTAACCCGGGTTGCACTTAAAGAGATCTCAATCTCAAAGAAACAAGGCTAGAGAAGTCGGTCATGACGAAGACAGTAGAGGTGAACAGTAACAACCACAGAACCCCCAAGGCTTATAGAAAGATCAGGGACAAGGAAGCCAAGCCTTTGCTACATGAATAAGAGCACATAGAGGAGTGCCAGCCCAGACCCCTAGCACAGAAGTGTGGTTTAAGGGCTGGAATCTCTTAATGCCAGGTAGTGCCCAGTAGTGTTCAATTCCAGGCCACTTGGGGACCTTTGACTTGTGGTCCAGGGGCTTCAAAGAGCTGAATGTATACCCCAAGATCACACTGTGAACAGACATTTCTTTCAGGTCCAAGGTTGGCAGGGCAAATGGGGGCTGGGCTGCTACAGAGCAGCTGACTAAATTCACACTCCAGTGAGTTTCAAACACACCTTCTGGGCATGTACCCTGCCAGTGGCACAGCCAAGCCTCCAGTGAGGACACCTGGAACTCAGCAGTGACCTTCCCCTCTGCCTCTCTTCTCATCCCTACTCAGAATTCTAAGTGTGGTGCTCAGGTCTATGGTAGCATGACTGCCAGACCACACCAAAGGTGCTGCCTCCTCCTCTTCTTCTTCCTCTTCCTCCTCCTCTTCCTCTTCTTCCTATTCTTCCTCCTCCTCTTCCTCCTCCTCCTCTTCCTCCTCTTCCTCTTCTTCTTCCTCCTCTTCTTTTTCTCCTCCCCTTCTCCACCTCCTTCTTCTTCCTTGCATTAATATTCTTTGATTTATATTTTACAAATTATGTGTATGCACGTGTGGCTGTGTGTGGGTATGTGGACATGTGTGCAGGTGCTGGTGAAGCCCAGAAGAGTGTCAGATCCCCTGGAGCAGGAATTATAGGCAGTTGTGAGCCTCTAGATGTGGGTCCTGGGAACTGAACTCGGGTCTTCTGCAAAGGCAGGATGTGCTCTTGACTTCTAAGTTCTCTCTCTCTCTCTCTCTCTCTCTCTCTCTATCTATCTATCTCTATCTCTCTCTCTCTCTCTCTCCCGTCTCATTTTCTATTAAGTCTACTTGAGGGAGGGGTAATAATTTATAGGGTATATGATCTATGGCTAGAAAGCCCAACAATTCCCTTCATTATGTCAGGCTATAATAATAAACCTTTCTTGGTGCTAGACACAGCTAGCATGTAACTGCTTGCATATCCTATCAGCCATGTGCCACGGGGACCCTGCTTCATAGATGGGTGGACACTCAGTATCTAAAAGCATGGTATTAATGGGTTTTGGCTCTACTTGCACCAAGAATCACATACACAACTTTATCAATAGCTGCTGGGGCTCTACCCCTAAGACAAAAACGACATTGTTAAAAAGCATACTGTTTCGTTGCAATAAGAAATGTAGAATGCAATTTACTGATCAAACTGCTCTGACCACCATGCCATTGACCAGGTTGCAGAGAGCAGGCCATCGATCACACTGTTGGTTGGGGTGTAAAGTGTGTAATTGCAGCAGCCTGGAAAATGCAAACATCTATGACCACAGGACTGCTGCAGCACGGGCAGCAGTAAGATAAGGCAGCGGCGAGCCCCGGGATGTGTATGTGAACAGCACAAAGCCATCTGTCTGAGAGGAGGATGCATGCACACACACAAACACACTTACTGTACACTGCAAGGGCAGGCTAAATAAAGACAGTTGAGCTTTGAGGAAGAAGAAGGAAGAAGGGTGAGGCCCACACGGTCAGGAAAAACGGTCTAGCATTCCCTGAATGCATCTGCTTTTCCAGATTTTAATTACTATAAAAATAAGCGTTAAACTTAAAATGAAAAAAAGTAAGAAGAAAGAAATGAGTGTGTATGTCAACAAATTGTTGGTAAAGTCACACCAAAAGGAACTGTTCCAAGTGATTCTCTGGTGTGTGTGTGTGTGCACAGACATACACACGTGTGTGCCAGGTGCTTGTGATGGTCAAAGGGGGACATTGGAGGGTTTACTATTCTCCCTTACTTTATTTACTTCCTTGAGACAGGGTCTCTCACTGAATCCAGAACTAGGCTGATAGGCAAACAAAAACAAAAACAAACCCACCTCAGTCTCCTGTCTCTGCCTCCCACCCCAATGGGATTAGGCGCACATGGCCATGCCTGGCTTTTTACATGGGTGCTTGTGTGGGAGGCACTCCTACCCACTGAACCACTACAGCCTCTAATTCGGTAATCAGATGGTAGATCCAACTGGGACACATCTTGAGAACGGCAAAAATGAAGGGGAAAAGAAAGTTTTAAAAACCACAAGCTCACTTTGTTTTCAATGCCATATTGATGTATTACTGTGATGTTTGAATGTATTATGAGGAGCATGAGTGGTTTTGAGACGTGTTCCTGGTGTTGTTCAGACAAAGGCTGAAAGGAGATACATAGTTATGACTGAAGAGAATCACTAAGACCCAACTACTACAAGAAAAGGTATTGTGGTAGTTAGCTTTGACTATGGGCTTGATACAACATGAAATCATCTGTGAGCCCTCTCAGTGTGGACTGTCTACTGAGTTGACTGGTTGGAGAACCCAGTTCACTGTGGGCAGTACCATTCCTTAAACTATGTAAGGAGGGTATGTATGCACTCACTTCTTTCTGCTTCTGAGTGTATAATCTTGGGGTCCTGTTGCTATGTCTTCTCCAAGGAGATGAACTACAGCCTAGACTTGTAAGCTAAAATAAACCCCTTCTCTTCAGCTTGCTCTTCGTCTACAGATTTTACTACAGCAATATAAATGAAACTAGCACAAATACGTGTAAGAAATATCCAGAAGAACTTACATGTTAATAAATATGTATGCATACACAGATGTGTTTATATTTATACTTAAAGATCAAAACACATTACAAAGTCCCCACTGACACAAACTACACATATAGAAAGATACAAATATGATATTTATATGTACAGAGAGAAGCATATACATACAAGTGTGTGTTTCTGCTCACTAAAAAGACCTAGAAACAAATCCCAACCCATAAGCAACATGAACCTTCAGTGCTCAGACACCAGTCTGCAACTATGACTTCCTACTAAGGAACCAAATACGTGAGTCCAGGTCTGGGGCAGAAAATGTCCAGGAAGGTTAAGAACTTAACTGGCATAGCAAGGAAGCTGTCTGCCTAAGTTACAGGGGCTGTGTGTGCAACAGATCCAGAGAAGACCCTAACTCAAGCTTCCACTCTTCCTGGATGGGACATCCATCAGCCAAGCCACAGTGGACTAGAACAAGAGTAAATACCTTTACATCACTGAGATCATAGAGCTACCAAATAAAAACCTGGTTCTTATTACTTGGACGGTGCCTGTGATCCAACTGTTACATAGAAAACCGGAAAACACAACAAAGTAACTTGCCTTTCCTAACCAAAATAGACTACTGGGTAGGACAATCAATTCAGAAGAAAAGAGATAAAATTTGTTTTTCTTTCTGAGACAAAGCCAACTGGAACACCTGCTTTCCAACCCCTAATGAATAAGTGTATCTAAGCACTGGTCCTCAAGGGGACCAGCATCACTAAATGAAAACAGCCAGGTGAGCCATGGATACACCATCACCTGGGAAGAACGCTGGACCCCAAAGGAACACCAGAATCTCTTAAGTCCTTTGATTTCAATTCACATCATAACACATCACAGGCATGTGATCAATATGGAGGATGATGCAATGTCTTCAATAAATAAGCTAAAGGGGTGGGGGCGGGGGCGGAAGACACACTGCCGCGGGGAGCTGTGAGATTTAGTAATCTGACACAGTGTTTGTTTGGATCCTGGTTCAATTACTTTGAACTCACCACACGGAAAACAAAACTGTAACACTTAGTGAAAAACAAACAAACAAACAAACAAACTGGAAACTGAATCCCGAAACTGAATCTCGACTGCATGCTTGACACTAGGGAGAAACTGCTATTTTAGCTGTAATGTATCAAAATTACGTTTTAAAAGTGTTTTCTAGAAATATCTACTGAAATAGGAACAACGTGATATTGGGGTTTACTTCCCAATAATACATGATGGGCAAGAATAAAGCATAATCATGGGTAAGTAAGAGGGGTTGAGTGGGTAAAGGAGCTTGCAGCCCAACCCAGGGATCCCTGGGTTTGATTCCTGATTCATGTTATTTGTCTTTTAACCTTAAATATAATTTTAAAAATCAGGCAAGAGTAAGAACTGTTGGTGCTCTCTCTCTCTCTGTCTCTCTCCAATTGTGTGTCTGTCTGGAACTTTCTGTAAAAGCTTCCAGCTCATTGTATTAGCACCCAGAGCTTACTGGAAGTCCCTTCTCCCTTCCTCCCTGCCCCCACTGTCATCTACTGTTATCCTTCCTCTCACCTTTCCCCTAAAACCTGGGCTTCTTCAGGACTTCATACACTTCATAAAACATCCATTTACCAGAATAACCCTTAAGGTTTTCCCCTTCAAAATAGTAGCATCCCATAGTTTCCTTGAAGAAAATCAGTAAGCAGGCTGCCTAATAAAACCAACGAATTAAAAGTCTTTGTTTACATAAGGCAGCTTTCCTTTTCTTCTGCAGTGGATTTGCCTCTGTAGATCACTCACTGCCTAAGGGAGGTGGAAATCCGACATTTTTAGTTCAAGTGCTAGAAGTCAGTGCCAAACCCACATAAATCAGAAAGGAGGATGTTCTAGAAACTTGAACAGAGGTATCTGTGAAACCAAGCATGCCTTTTCTGGCCCGGGAGGCCAGCCTGTTATGCAACCTGAGAAAAGTCCATGGGTCCAGTCCAAGCCCATGGGCCGTTTTGTCATTTTGGATAAGAGAGTGATAAATTACTCCAAATTCACTCGAGGCCTGGTTTACCTCAGGCAGTTGCGGTCTCTCAGTTTGAGGATTCAGGGAAGTTCGTTTAATTCAGTGTCTTCATAACCAACCTAAAGCCAGTGGCCTGGCTGCCCCAAAAAGTAGCAGCTCTGAGCTGGTGAGTAATTTGCTTCTGAGAGGGGAAGGCAGAGCCTCCAAGGCTGAGATGACTGACAGACCCAGACCGCAACATGGCAGGGTGAGTCCTGGAACCAGTGCATGATGGGAGTTAGGAGAACCTGGCTTTGGAAATGCAGGTTCGCAGCTAAGGTAGGATCTCACTATTAGGCTCCTTTCGACAATTTCTGGAAGGAATCGGAAGGTAAGGCAGTCTTACCAAGGAGGAATGTGGGGAAGGGGTGTCTGAACCTGTTGCTCAGCAATGAATAGCCACTGGACCATAAGTTTGTTATTTAACCCTTCGGAACCCCAGTTTCCTTATTTGTAAAAGGACCACAATATATAATGGCGCCTGTCCTTTGTTCTGAGCATGTTCTAACTTTACAGCAAGTAGAATACTTAACAAGGCAGCCTGCAGCGGATTAAGCATTCAGGAAATAAGTTGTCAGAAGATAAAAGTACGAATTATCAGCTTACTGGGCTCTTAGTCACAATTCACGAATCACGGCAGCCTCCATTCTCTGAAGCAGGCTGAGAGCTCTCTAACCCAAGTGCGGAACAGCCGGTAAGGTGGGAACAGAAAGATAAGCACCATGGAAAAACATGCTGGGCAGCAAGCTGGCTCAGCTCAAAGCATCTGCTGTGCAAACCTGGAGATCTGGGTTCAATTCCCAGAACCTGCATAAAGGTGAACGGAGAGAACCGACTCCAAAGCCGCGCAGCCTTTCACGCATGCGCACATGGCTCTCCTTGCCACGTGCAGTGCATATACACATATGCTCTCCTAGTTTGCTTTTTGTTCCCATGAAAACACTCTGCCCAAAAGCAACTTGGAGAAGAATGAGTTCATTTAACTTTACTGGTTACAGATCATCACGGAGGGAAGTCAGGACAGGCACTCAAGCCTGGAAGCAGGAACCACACGGGATGCTGCCCACTGGCTTGCAACCTACTTTTCTTTTAAGGTCCATCCCACCTGCCTAGGGATGGCACTACCCACAGTGGGCTGGGCCATCCTACATCACTAGTAATTAAGAAAATGCTTCACAGACAGACCCACAGGCCTAGCTGAGGGAGGCAATTCCTCGATCAAGGTTCCTTCTGCCCAAGTAACTCTAGTTTGTGTCAAACTGACACAAACTAACCAGTCACACAAGACTAAATTTTCTTTTTAAAGACTGGCTTGCATTTGATTACTTTTTTGTAAAGGTCAAAGCGGAAGTGTCTTCCTGATTGTGCTAACTCAGCCAAATTAGATCTCCTGTCTTCAGAAGAATCAACAATAACAAACAGGCTTGTTTGGGAATCCAGCCCTCTGCTCAGTCTAAAGCAATGGCTTCTCACTGCCTAGCACTGAAGGCCATGCCCTGGAATCCATGGAATAGGTGAACATTGCCATGATTGCCCTATTCTCCCACCCAGGCAGGCGTTGTCACTAAGATGTCAGCTCTGTATGGCTCTTTCATCTTGACTTCCCTTCAGCACCGCCCCACAAATTCAAGAGGACAGCTACTATCTGATGTTTCTCTCAGATCACTGTTACTAAGAAATAAATGCTTTCACTCATGCTAGTGACTGACAGAGGCCAGGTACACAAGTTATCTTTCTTTCTAGTTCCGTGTTATTTTAGGCCATGCCTGCTCTTGTACCTTTTTGGAAAATGCTAAGCGCGTCACCTTCCTCCCAGGTTGGATGCTTTTCCCTTCCTTGGGACCAAAAACTCTCCTAAATTGGAGAGATAAGATTAGAAAACTGTCATTTGGAAGATTCATAAACATCTAGAGGCTAGGAAATATATTCTCCATCTGTCTAGCTATCCAGGTAGAAGATATATACACATATATACACACACACATGCCCACGGACATACATATACATATATAAACAAATATATTTATATATACAAGGAAAATATTATGCAAAGGTATGTTAAAATATAAAAAAATTAAAAGGGTCCAATTAGGATAAAATGGGATAGCATTTGGGTGAGCATGCAAAATCCCAAGGGCACAGCCTGCTTCTCCATCCATCCTGGGTATAGCAGAGGATGGCAGAAAGCTTTGCAGGCATGGAAGGTGGCCATGGCAGGGTACCGCTCCATGGAGATACTCCCTGTGGAGTATAGCCCCTTCAGACCTCAGAACCAACTGAGCAGGAAAACAAGTATGTATGTTCATCTTACAGGGATGCCAGAGTGTACCACGATGGCCATGCAGCCTCTGCTGAGTGGGTTGGGTGGAAAGAGCTGTACAGAAACAGACTGCGCAGACAAAGGTCAGGCTTCCCAGCTGTCAACCCGGTGGGAACCACTTGGAGCTGCTTTTATGGGATAACCTTTACTGAGGTTTCTTAAGCTTCTTCTCTTAGGATCTCTTTCAACCCAAGAAATGTAGACAGGACCCTGGGTATACAGGCATATAAAACAGGTATGCAAATCAAATATTTACTGGTCATAAACCATAGGGAAATTTATCTTCAAACAATTTCTTGGCATTGCATACAATGTTATCATATATCAAAGATGAAAGTGATTTTCATATTGATGAGATAAATGCTGTGTAGTGTGCATACACATGTAGAGGCATGTTCCCATGTATGTTAGCATGTGTGTGAGCATGCATGTAGAGGACCAAAGTTGACATTGCATGTATTCCACAAACACTCTCTGTCATATATGCAGAGGTACCATCTCTCTAATCCAAAACTTGAGAACTTGGCTAGTCTTGCCAGCCAGCTTGCCCAAAGGAGCCTGTCTCCAACCTTCCATGCCCACCTGGCATTTTACAAGGGTTCTGGGGAACCAAAATCTGGTTCTCCAGGCTCCCTGCAAGCCCTTTACTCACTGAGCTATCTCAGTGGACCCCACACTCAGTTATTTTTACATAAATATTTCACACTGTAGGGTCCAGGATATCTTCAATCTTTTTCAGTTTGTCTATGGTTTGATTTTCTAATGGTCAATGTTGAAAACATGTTTCATAAGTAGATACTACAAAATAACAAAAGCAAAAAACAAATCAAGAAATAACAACAAAGAAAAGCATGTTTAGAGCCTTTTGGGAAACTGTTGAAAATTCTGTCCTAATCCCAAGTCAAAATTCATTTCACACTTTTTTCCCCCAAACGCAGTAACTCAGACAGCAATTTTAACAATGGAACATTCTAGCACAATGCTACCTGATAGTGTATTAATTTGTTACATGCTGAGGAACAACAGCAGGCAAATGTTGAAAGTTTTTGTTTTCTGTAATTAAACCATGTTGCGTTTTACTTGGCAAAGTAAACTCATTACAATTGGAGCTGGAGAGATAGCTTGGTGGTTAAGAGCACTGGCTGCTCCTCTGAAGGACCCAGGTTCGATTCCTAGTACCCACATAGAAGCTCACAACCATCAATAACTCCAGTTCTAGATCTAGGGGATCTAATGCTCCTCTTCCAGCCTCTGTGAGTGTCACATACATGTAGTGCACAGACATACATGTAAGCAAAACACCCATATACATATAATTAAATAAAAGGAGACTGATCAGAAAGGAAGCTGTGTGGAGCAGGTGACATGGCTGAGCAGGTAAAGGTGACTGCTGACAAGCCTGGTGACCTGAGTTCAGTCTCTGAGACCCACACAATAAATGAGAACTGGTTCCTGTGAATTGTCCTCTGACCTCCACACACTTGCTATAGCATGAGTGCATGCTCATGTATGTGTGTATGTGTGTGTGTGCACGCACGTGTTCGTGCATACACACACAACAGCACACAGCCCATAAATAATAAGTGTATAACTTTGTACGTGAACATTCATAACAACATTATAAACATAACTGTTCAGAAGTCCAAGCACTCCGAATGTCCTTCAACTGACCTAGAGATGAAACTGGTACCACTCTACAACATGATAGTATTCAGCAAC